>NC_133042.1:5037500-6237500 GCF_048771995.1 Taeniopygia guttata
AGTAGAAGTAGTCACAAAGTAAAGGGAAGAATTTTTGAGTACTGTACAGGGGGATTTTAACACCTGTACAGGGGGGTTTTGGTTTTGTACATGGGGGCCAGAAGTTTTAAGATGGAGGGATTTGGGCCTGCCCTGTCCTCCCTCTTTCTTCTTCCTTCCCTCCATGTTCTTGGTGATGTTGGCACTCACAGATTGGTTTAGAGTAGAAAAGCACCATTTAATATAGGTAATAGGCATTGGGGAAAAACTGTACCCATGTAACACGTAATGTACCATATAAAAGACAGCAGCAGCCCTGGGCAGAGGGGGAGAGAAGAAGCAGTCGGGAGTCAGAGAGGATGTCAGGGTGTGTGTGTGCCTCTGCCTGAGCTGTGAGCAAACCACAGCAGCCCCAGAAGAAAATCTTTTAGATAACTTGCAATAAACTGCCTTGAGACCGAACAACAGAGACTGCTGAGCCTTTCTTTGGAAGCTCGGGTTGGAGGAGAGACTTTTCCACCACACGGAGCCACCCCGACCTGGGGTGAGCTCCGGCAGCTTTTGGGTCGACAAGAGTTTAATTCAAAGTCGTTGGTGTGCCCCAGTGCCCTGATCCTGTGCCTCAGTTTCCCTTTGTTCCCCCCATCCCCCCCATTCATTCCAGGTGCTGCTCCCTCTCCTCTGGGAGCAGCAGGCACTGACAGCACTTTGCAAACCTGCTGAAGCACCAGGGTGACCCTTTTTGGGACCACCTAAAAACAGGGGCCAGACAAAATGAAGAGCATAAAAAGCAGTTATGTTTATTGAAAAGACTTCAAGTACATTTCAGGCAGATGAAGTCCCCACCAGGGACTACACCCAAAAATGGACCACAGGTCATGGGTTTTCACTTTTATAAATTTGCTCCATTTGCATAGTGGGAGTTAATTAATTCCAGCTTCAGGTAGTGAAGACATTGACCCCAGGTTTGCTCCCCCCTCTCCCTTTTGTTCACATCTCTCAGGGCCTGAGGCAGTGAGGGGTCCTTGATTGCCAGGCCTGGAAAGGAATTGTTGTGTCTGCCCAAAATGGGAAAGCAGCAGCTCACACTGTGTGTGGAGTTTAGAGTTACATACTAAAGAACTGCAGGAGTAATCAAATACATGAAAAAACATCAAACTAAAACTCTAAGGCATCAAGGGAAGGCTGAGCCTACCATGCAGGCAGAGGAAATATCCCACTTGGAGGCAGTGGATAAAAAACCTCCTGAGAGAGGCTGTCCCCCATTCCATCACCAAATCCCCGGGGAGTTTAAGGGATGAAGTTGTGCAGTCACCTGCCAGCCTTCCCCAGCCCAGGCCATAAAGCACAGCAATGGCACCTCTGTCCCCGTGCTCCCCAGGAAGGGGATGTTAATATACCCCGTCTTTATTATCCTATCTGAAAAGATATTTCGTTTTACCAGTTTTTACTACACAATCTAATAACTCCCAACTTGTTTAAAGGCTCACTGCTCCAGGAAAATGCATTACATCTTAGCTTTTAAATCTGCCAGCTCCCATTTATTGGTATTAATAATAGATTGGGAAAGCTGTTCTTTTTATTTTGGCCCTCAGAATATTTTTTTTTTCTCAGTAGCTCTAAAATCGAATATTTAAAAAGAAATTGTCTTCAAGCAGCATTTCTGTATCCTAAAGGTGGTCCCACTCTGTGTGCTGCTAAGGAGTCATTTGCAGTGCTTAGGAAAGGGAAAAAGTGATGGCAAAAAATACAGCAAAAATGTTTAATAATCGTTTATGAGTCCAAAGTGTCCAGGGAAACAGTTTTTAATAATAAATACCTAAATTAGTTTTCATTTAAAGTTTAGGCTTCTTTAATTTATAAATGCTATTTAGGCAGAGAAGTGTTGATGAGGGCTGGAGTAATTACTTGCATAAGTGGAAATACAAAACTTTGGTGCTTCTACACAGTTCATTCTCCTCCCAACTCCACAGAGCTTTTTTTAAGCTGAGCTCACCCAGGGAATTGCTGCCTGCATGTTTATGTATTTACTGTGAAGCTATTCTTTTTTTCTAACTTTTTTTTTTTTGCCAAGCCAGCACTGGCTTTTTAATCTTTCACTCGTTTCAGCATTACTGTAGTGGAGGAGGATATTAATGGCCGGGCCCTTCTCTCAGGAATGCTGGTGTAAAATCAGAGTAAATGGGCTGAAGTCAGTGGAATTTCTCCATGTTTTAAGCATCCAACCCCAGCCCCAGGTGCTCAGGGGACATGGGAACCTGGGATCACCTCGAGTTTACCTTCCCCTCTCTCCTGCTGTGCTAATAAAAATGTGAGTGTGGAATTCTGGCCAATAATAATTCTTTTCCCTCTGCTGGCCGCTGGATAAATGCAATCCCTGCATTCTTATATTGAAGCTGGGAACCTCTAAGCAATTACTTCCCAGCACATTAGCATCCATGTGCTAAATGCTAAAGGGTTTATTCAGTGCATTGCAGGATCAGGTTATTGCTGAGTCTGTCCATCATGCCCAGAAATTACTGCTCTAAGTGCTTTAAGAGCATGGCCAGTACAATGGAGTTATAACCCAGCTGAAGGACTGCAGTGCTCCTATTTAGAGAAAGGGGCAAAAAAAAAAGCTGCCAAAGTGTTTAGATGCACAAAATCTCATCATCAAAAGCTCATCGGTGGAGGGACCAAAAAAAAAAAATTTTTAAAAAGAGACACAAACAACTTTATACTGAAATTGAGTGGAAATTGGAATAGTGAAGGAAATATGCTTTCTTTTTCAATTCCAGATGCTCATGCAGTCTTTTGCCTGGGATTAAGAGGTCACTTATTGCAGCCTTAAAGGATAAGGACTGGGCTAGATAGGAGAATCAGCAGCTGTTTATTCTGTAAATGTTTGAATATGAATCAGGTCCTCCTTTTCAGAGATTTGCTTATTGCTTTTATTTACCAGGATAATATCAGAAGTCTAATTAATTCTCCCTACCTTTTTCAATCTTCAATCTCTCAGTGCTTCAGCAAAGCTGGAACCCTTTAGAGCTTTCTATCTATTAACTGAAATATCCTTGTTTATAAGGATGGCTATGACTTCATCTTTTCAGCTGAGATTGCCTTAAAATGTACTCGTGCAAAGCACAGAGATAATGCTTGGGGAATAATAACTTCTTTTTCTTTTTGCATTTGGTTATCAACTAGTAGTTTATTTCTGTAATTGTCTTTATCAGAGTCCATGGTGCACAGTGGTTAATATTCAGGAATGGTTATTATCTCTTTCAAAATTTAGAAATATCAGCCTCACTGAGACATCCTGAGGTCTGGGGCTGTGAAGTGACTGCTCCAAAATCACTTAGGGGAGGATTTTAAGGCTGAGATTCAACAGACCTAAATGTGATGCTCAAAAATCAGTGTCCAGTCCCAAAGTACCTCTGCAAACTCTTTCTGGGGCAAATTGCCACTCTCTGGAGGCATTTCTGGAAGCAAATCAGCCCTGAAAGGATAAATGAGCTCTCTCTGTGCCAATTCAACAAGGATTTTGTTTATTCTTGATTATTTCTGTGGGTGACACTTGTATTACTGGAGTTTGCTGTTTGCTCACAGCACTCTCTCTGCTGCTAAAGCCTTTGTTTGTGCAGTTGACCTAAATGTTGCCAGGTTTTAAAGGTTTTCAATTAATTCCTATTGACTCCTTTTAGATTTTAAGAAAAATTTCCTTCTCCTTCTTGTGACTCTGGTGTTACCAAAATAGATGTTCAGTAAAAATAGCTCTTAACCCTGTGGCCCAAAGAGGGGCCCAGCCATTTCCTAAACACAGCACGAGGTGTTCTCTCTTGATTATGCATTCGTTATTGATAATTATTAATTATATGCCGGTTATTACACCGCTCTCTTGTTCTATTGGCATGCTGTGCATTTCAGAGAGGCAAAAGCCATTCCAGGAGAAATGGGTGATATCTGCTGAGCACAATAATTAATAACTTTATTAAAATGATGTACAACTATTTAGTGCTGAGCTCTGGAACACACAAGGAAGACTGACCTAGGCTGGGTCTCACTTTGCTCTGCTCATGAGCCACTTTGCCACGAAGACTGGGACACCTCTGGAGCCAAAAGAGTCACCACTAGTTAGCCAAATTAGTTACCATTAATTAGAGGACGTTGCCCGGGCTTGGGCCTCTTGGATTTTTGCAGTATCATGTTACACTTGCAATTTTGAGGGACTCCAAAGACATCCCTGGTCCTGCCCAGCCACCTGGGCTGCCTTGAGCAGGCTGAGTGTGCAAGAAATGCAAAGCAGGAAAATCACGTCCCTTGCCTGGTGTCTGAAGTTGGATCATTACACAAAATTCACTTCTCAAAAGCTTGCTCCTCCTTCTTGCACATCTCTTTGAGCACTCCAGTGGTGGAAGCAGCACAGAAACACAACCTTGGCCATGGGGTTTCTTCCCCTTCCATCCATGCAGAGCACCAGGGCCAAGGGAAAGATCCAAACCTCCCACGACAGACACTGTGGTGAAGGGAGGGATTTACACCAACACCCAGACTCTCCTCCCAGCACTCCCCTGGCTCTGCCAAGCTGCTCTGTTTGCATTTCCAGCCTGGGTGGTATTTGGACGTGCAGTAAGAAGCCTCTTGCTGGGAAATATGAGATGCTGATAAGCTTCTGAAATCTATATTCCAGCCTTGAGATAACAAGACAACAAATTTTTTACATCCTATGGAAAGAAAAAATGTGACAGGCTGTTAGGGGAAGAGATCAAGATATGTGCAAACACAGTCCCTGTCCCTCCACTCCTGACTCAGTCATTCCCTCGATGACAGAATCAGGGTGAGGGGACACAAGGCATTGAAGCACCAGGGCTGGAATTGATTTTCCTCTGCTGGAGCAATTACACTCCCAAAGTGGCAAAAAAAAAAAAATAAATAAATAAAAACAAATGAGTCATAAACACCCCATTTGAATCTTTAAATGAATATCGGATTTTAATTATAGAGGTTTAATTTTTAGAACGGAAAAGCTACTTTTGCACAATTACTGCGTGGAACTTTTAATTAACTTTCAAGAACTTTCTCTTACTTAAAAAAAAATCTAATTAATAATACTTAGGGAAATATTAGCATAAAATAAGTCATGGATGGGGTAGAGAACTATAAAGCATATATTGTACAAAATCACTTGGAGGAAAGTCTTGTTAATTCTAAAAACAAAGGCAAAGTTTCCAGCTTTCCTAGTTCTGGTCTATAAAGAGCCTTTTTTTGCTGCATGAAAGCATGAGAAAGACATGGAAATCATAGGATTTAGAACAGAAAATGCTGCTTTGTTAATCAGCTGCTGCAGAGACCTGGAAGACTGGGAGAGGGGGTCTCTCACCCAGCAGAGGTTCCTTTTTTTGGGGGAAACATGACCCTGGTAGGTGGGATGGTTCTAGAGACACACAGGGAGTGAAGGGGTAAGGAATGGGGTTGGGAACCCTCTTGATTTCTTCCCACAGAGCCCAAACCCAGCTGTGGAAGAGGAGAGCTGAGCCTCACTGCTGGGCAGGAAAAGCAGAAGGGGCTCTGAGCTTTTCTTGCCACCCACCATGAGCTGGGAGGGTGGGGATGGAAGGGAGCTGCCAAATCAGGTGTACCAGAAACCTTCCCGAGCCCTCCTGAAGGAAAGGGTCTGTGTTTATGCAAAATCTACAAGCAAGAGCAGGCTCAGAGCAGGAGGGGGATAGTGCTGTGACATTCTGGTGCAGAAGGATATTACTGCAGGAGCCAAGAGGGAAATTAAGTCAGGGTACAAGGACACAGGGAGGGCAGCCTGTGGTAGAACTTGTTGCTTCAGTAATGGAACAACAGCAAATGAGAGTCACTTCACAATAATATTTTGCCCAGGTCTTGTTCCAGCTGAGTTTTAAATTAACCAGTGGATACAGCTGTCAGCATTTCCTTTATGAGATTGCTCCTACACAAGAAATCCTCCACAGTCGAAGCAGTGTGTTTGGAAATCTCTGTGCTTGAGCCTGATCATCTCGTGCTCTGCCAACATTGCTTTGACTCAGCTAAATGCACACTGAATTAAACTGAGACCTGAACATCCTGGAGACTGTGTCCTCGATGGCCAGCGCAGCCACAGAGAGGTTCCACCCCAATACCCCTTCAGGGAAGGAGGGAAGGAAGGATGCAAACCTGAAGATTTGAGTCATTCCTTTGCCAGGTGGGGGTAGGAATTGAGGGTTGCAGCCCCTTCTCCTAATGAGCTCTCTGGCCAGTACAGCTGAGAAGTAAATCCATGAGCAGGAGCAAAGTACCTGGAACAGAAACATAAAACTTTGGATCGGGGACCTGCCTGAAGACCCCAAGGGCAGAAGCATCCTGCTCTTTGCACTCTGCTTTTGCAGCAAACCCACAAGCTGTGCCCAGGCTGCTCCCAGGCAGGCTCTGAGAGCAGAGAATGGGATAAATCTTGCACCTTCCTCCTCCTCTGTGCCTGGGCACAGGCAGGCAGCCCCAGGGCAGATCACCGACAGCCTGACAAAGCCTGTTGCTGCCATGGGGCTGACCCTGGTCCCTGTCACCTCCTGGGCTTGACTGGGATTTTCTGAAGCAGACCTGGCCCAGCTGGCTGAACTGGACCACATCGATCCCATTTTGGAGCAGGTCGTGTTTCGGGATCCTGTAGCCTTTGACTCTTCTTGGTGATGCCTGCTCGGTGTTGTCACCCTCCCTCCTGTGGCACAGCCCTCCTGCACTGACCACCCAGACAAAACTCTGTTGTGGTACCCAGCACGCAGATTTCTGTTCTTTGTTTTCTTTGCTGCCCTGTTTTAGGGGGTCGTGCAGGGCTGTAGGATGAGGATTTTGGCTGGAATTCTGTGCTCATGGCAGAGGAGCAGAGTGTTCCCCACAGAGCCAGGCATGCAGCAAGGCCTGGGGGCTCACCCACAACCCCAATAGCCTGTCTGAAATAATTTTAAACTGCTTGACCCAGGTTTTGTTGGCTGATTTTTGGGATTTTTTCACTCACCTTCTCCCACAGGGGATGATTTGGAGCTCGCTCAGGTGAATCTGCACAGTTGGGAGGGGTGAGGGTGATGTGCGAATGCCCTACAGGAGCAAAAGGGGATGAAGATCAAGAAGGCAAAGTGAGGAAAGCATCGACTTGAGCCAGTTCACCCTTAAATCCTACCAAAAATGTGATGCAGAGCCCCTGAGTGCACAGGACACGTGCTGGACTGCACTTACATCACTCCTCTGACAGGCTGAGAACTCAAAGAGTTTTTCTCTGGAGCTACGAAAACATATCACAAAATCTTCTACTTTTGCATTCCAAGTAATTTTACTTTTACAAGGAAAAAAAAAAATCACCCCGAGCTCTTGAAAAACAACTGCCACAATAACAAGAAAGGGAAAAAAACCCACCAACACTCAAACGTTTGAGTTGCGATCCTCACATCCCTGCTAGGATGTTCCAAATATAACCACGAAACACGGTTCTTAAGCCTGTATTTATTACTACACAAATCTAGTTTTAAAACAGCTCTACAGGGGTTTGTGTTCAGCTGTAGCACAAGAGCAGAGTGAAAAGGACAGTCCTGCCAGCAGAACTGTAGGGCTGCACTGACCTCCAGTGGAATTGGGAGAAAAACTCCAGTGGCAGAGGATTTTTCACAGCCCTCTGAAGCCAAAACTTGCCTTGTTTCGAGCTTTATAGAGGCACCAAATTCATATAAAGATCAGGGAATTTATTACAGATTACTGTATACTTAGGATTAATACGCTAAAATACTGTAAGGGGATTTGTTTGGAATAACGTTTCCAGTCTAAGTCTAGCCTCATCAAATTTAAACTTAAATATGCAGGTATTAAATAGAGCTTTCCAAAATCAATCAGCCTGAGGGGTTTTTTAATTGATTGAGGAGGAATTTTTAACTCCCCTTTTCCATTGCAGGAAATTGTTAAAGACGGTTCATTTCAGTTTTCCCATCTGAAAAGCCTTTTCCTTTTGATTTGGTCACCTAATCACGGAACTCTAATGACAGCTGCTCCGTGGCATTTCCTCTCAGCACTCAGGAGGAGTTTTCCAAGGTCAGACAAAGGTGATGGAACAACAGAGTGGCACTTCTCAATCTGCATGGGGATGATTGATGGCCCCATCAGATATTAGAGAGACACGGTGTCCTTTCATGTCCTGATCAAAGGAGAGCATCCCGTGCCCAAGATATTCTCCAGAGCGCCTTCACTGAACAATCCCAAGGTCAGCTGAAGGAAAACGTGGCATCTTTTCCTCTGGCAATCCTCAGCCCTGGTGGCTCCACGTGGGCTGTTCCAGGAGCTGCACATCCTCGGGATGAAAAGGCTGAGAGTGACACAAAAGGCTCACAGAGAAACAGCTCCTCGGTGCTAAATCTCAGCCTTTCCTGAGAGCAGTCCCTCTCCCCTGGAACAGCTAGAGGGCCTTTCCAAGTAGTTCACGAATTTTCTCTGAAGAGCAATTAGAGAACTATTGTTCAAAGTGTGCTCAACAAGGAGGCAGTGAAGACCTCAAAGGGAAGAGGCTCAGCCTCTTGGTTTGATAAAGCCACTCCAGAAACAAGCAGGGGGGAGCCAGGCAGGCAAGGAAAAGGCAGGAAAACAATAGAAATTGAGACAGTGCTCTGGAGTTGGGCTTTTTGGGTGGGTAATTTTGAGAGGAGGAGTTATTTTGGTTTTGAAGGCAATGTTAAAATATTTCCGTGCAGAACAGCCAAACACAGTGAAACGAAATGGTTTGGATTTGCTTTATTTAACCTTACTGAACGAGTTCCTGAGCCCTTCGTTCTAACCACCCTACAAACACAGGCCAAAATTTAAATTTGAATTACAGTCAGACAAGAATAAGGGTTTGATCTCCTAAAGAGCCTCCCAGGTCCTTTGTGGTGTTTGCTCTGCACCACCTTCATCCCCTGTGTGTGCCAAGAGGCAGCAGGCCCAGGAGGCACAAAGGTGGGGTGTCACCACCTTACACCCCAGCATGCCAGCAAGGCTCTGTTCTGACCCAGAATCCCATCACTTAGCACTGGCTCCCCCTGAACAGAAGCATTTTTAAAAACCCCACTCGTTTTGCATGCCCTGCTTAAGCCATAGCTGGTCTGAACAAAAACATTGTGTTCCTGCTCTGCCACGGGCACACAGATCCTGGGGATGCTCACAGACATGGTCACACAAGGAAAACCCAATATTTCCTTGCTGGAGTGGCAGGAGCAGAGGTGTATTCGCTGGGTTTATATTTCAGAAGTGTATTTTCTGGTATTTTGCAGCAAAAGCAGCAGATGCAAACCTGCCTCAGGAAAACTGGTGGCACAGAAAATTCCAGCCCAAGGTTTGGCAAAATTATAATCAACTGCCAGCAGTGTTTTTCTAATGAGAGGTGTCAGGTGATTTCAATAAGTACAAATGCCATTCCTCTGTATAATTGACTGTGAATATGAATTAATATATATGTCAAACTATTTAAATGCCTTGTGACTTTGGTTTTACAAAATACCCTGATTCACCTCTAGCGGAATCTTCAAGGGATGTTTTTTTATCCCACTCACAAGCAATAAAAAATTTCACATGAGATTTCTTGATATTAGTGCTATCACAGAGCAAGAGAGTAACACACAGCAGGTGGAGGGACACTGTGCATGTAACACCCTGTGTGCTCACTGGGATTTTTTGTTCAGCAGGCAGGATTTGTTGTTGCTACAGAATGAGTCCAGCTGTGACTTTTCACAGAAATCCTCCCCACATGTCCAGAGCAGCCTGAAACACCTTTTCTCCTTCTGGGTATGAACCCAGCTGCACTGGAAAAGCCCCGTGGCTCCAGCAAGTCCCATGAAATCCTGTAAGAGGGAGATGCTCTTCAGTGTCCTTGGAAGCTGACAAGTTTTAAAGTGTTACTTCCTTGGGAATTCATGAACAATATCAAGTAGTGAAGCAAAGAAATAGGACCTTGAAAAAAAATAAAGACAAAAAAAAATTAAAAAAGGTAAAGAAAAATAATTTACCTTCTAACAATGGTTCTCTGTGAAACTCTGGGGATCCAGGTGCTGCCTCTCCCACCTGGGGCGCATGGACATACCAGGGATGTTGCTCTCAGGTGGTGCCTCAATTAAAGGCATCACCCAAATTCCACTCACTTCTCAGAAGGGAAAACATTCCTGCTTTTAATCCACTGTAGCTTCTCCTTGCACTCTTATTGTAATGCAGCTAGTGTGGTGAGTTTATGTAATCTATCATATCTTAATTAAAAGGTCGGCAGCTTTCCCTTGGACTTTGTTCATTTTGGTTTAGTGGCACCAAACTAAAGCAATTGGACATTATTGAAAAAACATGTCTTGATGGCACTGAACCAAGACTCCTGACAAATCATTTGGCAGAAAACTTCACAAGTGTGTCCATTCATCATGCTCTGCAATAGTTATTTGTTTCAAAATGTCAGAATTTTCCACAGATCAGAAGTTCCCTTTCCTTTCTGTCTCTGTTGCAAAGTCCCTCAGCCGAGATCCCCCTGCACTGAGCCTTGCAGGAATGCACAGATCAGCAAAACATGTCAACTGCTACTGAAAGCATAAACAAAGTCATGGAAATTATCCTTAGAAAGCAGAAAAATATGGGTGTAATGTTACAAAATTGTCTGCTGAGTGTTGAACAATGAGGTGAGCCCTCCAGCCCATGTATAAAACATCTCAATTATACAAACCCCGGATTCATTATTCCCACTTTGATGCTGTACTGCACACAAGTACAGTGCTGTGATTCCTCCTACCACGTGGCCTTAGTCTGGAAAACAAACTTAGTTTTGTTATGGAAATCTACTTTTTGGGTAGAGATTTGGCCCATCAATTAGTAGTTGTGAAAATGTGAGAGAAGAGTAAATTAGAAAAATATTTTCTCCCTTGAAAATGTCATCTTTTTTTTTTTTTTAATTTAAATATTTCTTCATCCAATTTACTACTTTAAAACCCTAGTTTTTATTTCCAAGGCCCCACTTATCAATGCCACATCAGGGAGTAGAAATGTTCTCCAGCAGTTCATGGTCCTCAAATCCACGGGTGGGCTTTTTTAAAGGAGTCTGTTGTTGGGGTTTCTGTGTCAATGTGGAGCTGAGGGATGCTGTTCCTGCAGTCTGGTGACATGGTCAGGCTGCACTACCAGGACACTCCTTTGCCACCCTATTGAGCAGTTCTGGGAGCTGGCAGAAGCATCCCCAGCTGCAATGACCTTTAGGCAAACAGCAAAGACTATTTACAGGCAACAAATTTCACTTGCAGTCACATCAGAAGTCGAATTCTAAGGGTTAAATCACCCCATCAGAGAGCTAGAACAATATCCTGCCACGTATTCCCCATCAAGAGCAATCAGCACTCTGAATTTTGTGGCTGTTTATAACAAGCTGCCCATAAACAAGCTGCAGACCCAGGCAGGAACTTGAGATAACAAATGAATTGGAGCAAATCTCAGCAACAGCTCCTGGACTCATGGACGGGGAGGAAACTAAATTAATCAGATAAATTATTTGCTCAACTCGGGTAGAAAATGTCAAACACTTCAAAACTAAGCTTTTGGCAGCAGGATTGCTGTTCCCGGATCTATTTAAGATTTCTGCCTTTTGCATTTGTCAACAGGGCTGGGAGGGAGTGTATGTCAGGGGGGTTATGTGCCGTGCTGGACACGTAGGCACAGCCCCTGGCTGCCTGCAGTGAGGGTGCAAACCCCTGGAAAGCAAAATGCTGCTCCCTGGGCTGAGGGAAAACACTTCCCAGCAGCTCAGAGCACAATATTCCTGTCTGAACTGATTTTTCTCCAAAAGGCTTTGACTTGCTGATTTTCTAAGGGGTGTTTCAATGAGATTTATCTGCTCTATGGAAATATTAACTATGTATTTGGAAATTCTGCACAAAATTAATTTTTTTCTCGCTGGAAGTTGGAAGTATTTTTATTCTGGAAGATTGCTGCAGTGCCGAGGGGAGGGAGAGTCCAGCTGGCTTCTGTTCCTTCTCCCTGTGGTCACTGGGCTCCCCAGCCAAGCCCTGGCTTCCACAGTGGCAGTGGCAGAGCCTGGGTGTGCTCCCATCCCTGCCACAGCCCCCAGCAGCCCTGGGGGACTGCGTGTCCATTCAGGAACTTATTCTGTTGGTGATTTCTATTTTCCTCCAGAGCCAAACCACACTTGCTATAAACCAAGACAGCAATGCTTTCGCAAAAGAATAACCCAAAAAAACCCACAAAAATCCACACCAAGAAAAAACTCTCCAGAAAGCCTTACTGTATTGAAATGGATTCTATTAAAACAAAAAAAGTTTTACAAAAGGAGAAGCAACTTTTATTAGGATTATATAGTTGAACATCTTGTTTCATTTGAAAGCTAATCTCCAGGTGTGAAATTTTCCCTCCTGCAGAGGATCAGAGTAATATTCCTGTGGCAGTCAAATCCCATCCTCCCTTGTGTCCAGGGTCAGCAAAGGACAGGACTCTTTATCCAGGGGCTTGCAATCAAAAATGGCAAAGAAATATGCAAAAAAAGGTAAATTTGGCAGGACCCTGGTGTGTGTCACCAGCTTGTGTCACTGGAAGTTCCAGCTTTCAACTGAGACTTGGTAACATTTAGTTTATAGCACCAGTTTGAAGGAGACATATGAGCCCATAAGGTTTTACCCCCAAAGTAAAACCAGTATTTGCTGATAATTTCTCCCAAGCCAGCAGCTGTGTAGGTGAGTGAGGAGACACCTGTCCACTGTCTCTTACTTCAGGAAACTGTGAGGTTCCAAACCAGCCTGGATCTTTCCTTAGAAACCCCTTGCACGTATTTCAGGGGGTGTCAAAGCTACGCTGAAGGGAGCGCTGTGCTGAGGCAGAGTTTAATTCCCACCCTGTGGCATGTGGCAAGCACATTTCTCTCCCTCTCAGGATTTTTCATAGAGGTGCACAGAGATAAATGAAAGAGAAAACAATTTCTATTTCTGCTCCTTGTTTTTCCTATGTTTGGAGAACTGTTTACCTGGGGTGAGTGCTTGATTGGATTCTGGTGAGGATTGTTTGAGCTTGATGGCCAATCCAACCCAACTGGGGCTGGGCTCTGGAGAGAGGGTCATGAGTTGAGTTATAGTCAGAGAAAGTAGTATGTAGTTTTAGTATCCTCCTTTTATATAGTATATTAATGTATTTTAGCATAGTTATAATAAAGAAATAATTCCGCCTTCTGAATTGAGTCAAACATCGTCATTTCTTCCCACTGGGTTCGCCTGCATTTCCAATAGTGGCAGGGTGGCAGATCATCTCCAGCTGGAAGGGACTGGGTGGATCATCAGTCCCTGCTCTGGATGGATGCAGTTAGCACTGCCAGATCTGCTCATCCCACAGCCCCAGAGGCACTGGGAACCTTCTCCTTCCCGGGCTGAGTGCGGGGTGTTCAGTGTTTATTGTGCTCCTAACCAAGTCTGTTATCAGCAGCTTTGGAGTTTGTTGCTATCTTAGCCTAATCACAGTAATGAAGGCATTGAGCAGAGACCTTCTCAGGTGGCATTTACCATTGTTTGCTGCAGATAAAATAAAGCTTTCTGGTTACAGTCGGCTTTTATCACTTCAGAGCAAATCTACTCCACTGAAATGTGCTAATAAAACCCACGGAAGCAACAAACTGGAAAGCAGTGTAACAGCAATAAAGGAACACGAGGGAAAATGTACAGCTTTTGCCACTGTTATCATTTTCAATTTATTAAGATCTAACCATTTTTGTAATACGGGGCTATTGCTGGGGGTTAATTTAATCTTCTCTAATACCAGGCTCCAGTCAGTTTTCAGTGTCAATTTAGATGTAATGCATATTTCTGCATTGCAATCAGAGAAACCCCCTCCGTGGCCCCATGACCATATGCTTTCAACAATCCAAGAGTAAATGTCCAGCACTTTACACATTCATTTATGAGATTAGCTCCAGTCTTTAAGCACACAAATCCCAGACAGGATCTTGGGCGTTGTGGCTCTGAGGACAGAGTGGCTGCCACAGGGAAGCACTCAGAGCCATCCTCCTGTGCTCCCCTTGGAAAACCACCCCCAGTTCTGCTGCCTCTCACTGCAGGGCCCCAAGGCAGGGTAAGGAATGCTGGGTTAAATCCTGAGGTCTTCATTCAGTCTTTGCTGATGACAACAGCTAGTTTGCACATGCAAGGGTAATGTAAAACCCAGCAAAGATTTTAAATTGCCACTGAAGTTGCTAAAGAGAGCAGGCAAGACAGCAACCTACATAAAGTATAGAGAGAGGAAAGCTGAATCCAAATATTTGGGCTGATGCAGGAGATGGACAATCTATGTCCTTCACATCTGCACACAGGATACATGGAGACTTTGTATCTACAACCACCCAAAATAAATACTACCAAACTTTGCATCTGCTTTGCATGAGAGAAACTGACCTGGCTGAGATTTCAATCCTTGTCTTTGCCTTCAAGTTATCTCTTGGAGATCAAACCTCTCCCATACCCACCTCCCTGACTGATACCTGGCTCCATTCTGCCCTGCTCTCCTGTGATCTGTGGGGTAGTTTTCTTCTGAAACATTCAGCTCCTGCTTCTTCTCTTTTGCTGTCCTCCTGTGCAGCTAAAGCATTCATCTGACAGCAGGAGCAGGAGTGGAAAAGCAAGTTACTTGGACACATCCCTTCTCTGGAGCCTTGTAGGTTCCTGGATTGCACTGGACGTTGTTCAGCCTCTGTGACCAGACACTGCACGTTCCTGGACCATTACCATTTGCATGTCCATCTTGGGGGCATGTTTCCTGATCCATGGGAGCCTCCTGGCTGTTCTCCCAGCCTTCACTTTGTTCCCTTCGTGGGCATGCTTTTAAGAAGGCAGAAGAAATGGAAAATAAAGAGGTGATAACAGATCTCACATCTCTGGGATGCTCAGCCTGACATAACTGGCTTCCTCTGTCCTAACAGAGCAGATGGAGATGCTGAATCTTCAAAAGATCCAGTGATTTAGCAAGGTCGCTCAAGAGCAAAGGGGCAGAGATTGAATTTAAGCCTAAAACACTCACGCTCCTTTCCTCTCCCTCTGGTCTCTAATGAGAGCCCCACGTGTGGAGCCAGGGATGTCAGAGGTACAAAATGGAAAGGCAACGAGTCTGCAGCGTTCTGTCAAAGCCTTGCACAGGGATCACTCTCGGTTCAGGCACCTCTAAGAGAGGCCACGCAAGATCTAGCAGGCAGTTAATGAGATTTCCAAGGCAGTGGGTAAATTAGGTGCCAGCAGAGAGACTTCCAGCTTCCTACAGGGCTTGGGGTGAGCGAGCAGGGTGGATGCAGAACTGCAGCACAGCACGGTGTAGTAGGTACATTCCTCTCTCCTCAAGATTTTTTCATACATGAGCACGGAGAGAAGAAAGAGAAAACAATTTCTACTCCTTGTTTTTCCCATGTAGAATGTGTTTAAAAATTGTTTACCTGAAGTGATTGCTTAATTAGATTCTAGTGAATATTGTTTAAGCCTGGTGGCCAATCCAACCCACCTGTGTCTAGACTCAAGAGAGACGGTCACAAGTTGTGAGTTAGATATAGTAGTTAGTAAAAGTAAGTATGTAGTTTTAGTATCTCCCTTAAATACTATATTAATATATTATAGTCTAGTTATAATAAAAAAATCATTCAGCCTTCTGAACTGGGGTCTGACATCATCATTTCTTCCCACCGAGTTCACTTGCATTTACAATAGCAGGGAGGGACAGAAGGTGTGCCACTGCCTCCCTCAGCCCCAGAGCTCCTGGCAGGAGCATCTCCAGCCGTGCTGTGCAATCCCAGGAGAGGCTGCAGGATGCTGTTCATGTGGCTGGTGTGATCATGGGTGGTCCTGTGCAGGGCTGGACCGAGGTGCAGCCAATAAAGAGAGGAAAACACGGGCCAGGTCTGAATCTCAGGGACTGGGGCTAGGACAGGGAATGGCAGAGCTTTGAGGGCTCTACCTGCCAGGCTGTGTGCCTTGCTCAGGGCAGGTTAAAAGGCATTGCTTCCTGCTGAGTCAAGATTTCCTCTCCAACTCACTCCAGCAGCTCTCCTGCATTTGCCTCAAGGCACCAGGGAGATCTCAGGGTCGTTCCTGACAGAACATCTTCATCCTCCCTGTCACGAGTGCTCAGGGCTGCAGGTGAGACTGGGAGGGGTGGGCAGAAAATGTTCCAGCAGCCCCACAGAGGGAACCCCAGGTACAGAGACCGTGGACAGAAAGCCAGAGATGAAGCTGCTAAACTCAGTTCTGTGCTCTGGAGTCCAGGTGGGCACAGAGGGCAGAACAGGCAGGGCATGTGTGTCCCCTCCCTTCAATTCCCCAGCCCAGGAGCTGCCTTGTGAGCAGCTAATGAGATTAATGCAAATGGGTACAGTGAGTTCTACAACATATAGATGCCCTTCACACAATGACGGACACCTTCTGCTACCGTTTATTTTTCCAGCAATCATCAGTTGCACTAATAATAATTAAATCTCAGAGGCTGTAATGAATAATACATAGCAGCATTCTGGTAGCAAAACAAAAAACACCTTTAAAGATTTTCTCCTAAGCTAACATCAGTGCTTGTTTCTTGCAGTGATTTATTTTTTGTGATGTATTAAGCACCTTTAAAGTCTGCAGTATTGAAACATAGATAGTACTGAGGCACAAAATAAACCCTAGAAACAAAGAAAGGCAGGTGCCACTAAGCTGAGCATTTTTATTTGTGTCTAACTGGCAGAGATGAGCAGTCACAGAGGATGGTGGAGCAAAGGACTGGAATGTGAGGGGCTGAGGAGACACTGAGCATAGCAGGGGTTGAATCCTGCTGTGTGACCTTGGGCACATCGATTAGGGAAGAAATCCATCTCTTCCCAAAGTCAGGCACTGAGCTGGGGCTCATCTGTGAGGCTTTCCAAGCCAAGGAGAGGGCTGGAGAGATCTGTGCCTACCAGGGGGGGTTCAGTGGCTTTTGGTGGCCACAGTGATTTGGGCTGGTGTTACCTGTGCAGGAATCTCAAGGCATCAGGCAGGTCCCAGTCACAGTCCTGCAAGTCAAAGTCATTTTCCAAGACAGCATCCCCCGTTTGCAAAAGAGCAAACCCATGTTCCCTCCAACTGCTGCGTTTGCAGAGCTGCAGGAGAAAAATGGCCACGTCAAATGTCTCTATTTACTCCAGGATGTAACAATTTGGTCACTCAGAGAGGCCTCCAAAGGGTCATCCCTTACAAAATGGGCTTGTAACACAGTGGTTACTCAAGGTGTGTCTGAAGAGATACAGAAACAGAGATGGTTCAGAAGAGCCCTGACAGCTCTGACACGACTTCACTGCCTGTGCAAACCCCAAATCCAAGTTCTCTTCTGGACTTACACAGCCAGGAGGCTTTGTGGAAGGTCAACCAAAAGAAAACCTCAAAGTGAACCTGGTGTGGAGAGCAGAGAAAGGGCTGATTTTTCTCTCTGATACCAGATCAGACAGCAGAATCTCCCACTAAAGGAGCAACTGGTTTAATCAGTTTAATCAGATATCACAGGCATAAGCATAAGATAAACAGCCCCACACCACAGCTTGAATAACACAATACCCCAGCAATGAGCTCAACAGCAACAACCCAACAGCACAGCAGAGAGCTCAGTATGAATAATCCAATACCACGGTGATTATCTTAGCATGAGCACTGTGATACCACACCAATTAGCCCGGCATAAATAACCCCAAATCCTGGCAATCAGCATGGCATGAAAAATTGCATCCTGTACCAGCAACCACGGCACAGCAAAGGCAGAAAGAAGAGAAGTGGAAGAGCACTGATATTATTTGGGTTTGAGCTTTGAGCACTCCCAATTTTTCCCTGTGTAGGCAGCAGAGCAAACACCTGCAGCCCCCCACAAAATCAGGGGGAATGGGCTGTGCACAGTGCTCAGGAGGGAGCAAAAACCAGTGGAGTAAATTAGGTGGGTTTGGGGTGTTTTTAAGCAGGTGGGACGAACCCAGGCCTGCAGCATTCTCCAAAACACTCATTGCTGCTCTGGTTCTGCTCCCAACAAAGTCAGTGCAGCAACAGCACAAGGGTGAATGGCTTCAGACTGAGAGTAGTCTAGATTAGAGACTTGGAAATAACTTCCCTGTGGCAAGGCCCTGGCACAGGTTTCCAGAGCAGCTGTGGCTGCCCCTGGATCCCTGGCAGTGCCCAAGGCCAGGCTGGACAGGGTTGGAGCGGCCTGGGACAGTGGGAGGTGTCCCTGCCATGGCAGGGGTGGGATGAGATGATCTTTAAGGTCCCTCCCAACCCAAACCTCTCTGGGATCACCCAGAGGCTGCTGGTGGGCAGCAGCTCCTGCAGGGGTGCAGGTGATGGGGCTGGAGCTCAGGAATTCCTCCTGGGGTGTTGGAATCTGAGGTATTGATGATTCCGAGATTGTAGAAAGTCTCTGTCTTTCTGCCCCGCTGCCAAAGCAGAAGCCATAACTCGTCTGTGCTGGTTTCAAGGTTGTTTATTCTGTTTATCTCTAACATGTTCTGCTGCCCTGCCGCAGCTCTGTCCTGCAGGGCAGCGTGTGGGGCTCTGCCCTCAGTGGGATGGTACAAACATTAAATACCACAAACTACCTGTGCTGGATTTACAATAACGTGCCAATATCTGTCACCTACGTTGGACAGTGTGTCCCCAGCCTAAACCAACAGAAAAATGCCAACACCACAGTGAAACATGGAGGGCATGAAGAAGGAGAAAAAGGACAAGACTCACCCAATTTCCTCCATCTTGTCCCCTTTGAACCCTTAATCTAGAATCCTAAAATTTTACTTTTGCACCCGTGCCACACTTAATTATTACTTATATCAAACACTCAGAGCTTGTAATTCATTCTGTAAGATTGAAAACTCTTTTCCATGGACAGAGATCACAGCCAGTGTCTCTGGGGGCTCTGTCCAGGGGGGTTCCTGACCCCTGCCAGGGTCCCAGACCTGCCAGGGCAGCCAGAGGGAAGCTCTGGACTCCCACACTGGGCGTCCCTCAGGCCACAGCACCCTGAAACCTCCTGCCAAATGCCAGACCCAGAGATGGATCTGGCAGTGTTTCCACCCTGACTCCACTTAACACAGGAACACTGGATTTATATGTGAGTCACAAATACGTCTTTTTATGCACTCTTAAAAACCAGAAGCATAATTACCAAGGTCAATATATAATGTTTATTTCCTTTATAATAGACATTATAATTTCACTTTAGGGAAAAGCAACTGTATGCATAAAAATAAAGACAAATATTAAAGTCACCAAAATAATGGAACCAGATCACTCTACTAATCCTAAATTTAAATGCATTAACGATCTCTGTAACATTAAAGGTCTGATAAGCCAAATTAGGTTTCTTGTAAGCATAATTAATCTTCTTTTTCAATGAAGATATTACAAGGGAGTTAATTTGAATCCCAAAGGCATTTCTAAAATTGAATTATATAGATAAAGCAAATATTTGACCTTTTACTGATAATTGCTATAAAAAATCAACATGCAAATGAAGCTTATGAAAACCTCTCCTGAAAATGGTATTATTGGGGTAATAAAATCCTCTATAAGCAAAATGCCAATCATTTAATGCCTTAAAAGAGAAGTAACCCCTACCTTAACCTATAAATTGAGAGTTAAATTACAGTACTGAGGTCTGTGTTTATTAACAAATAATTAAATTGAATCAAACAGAAATTATTATGTCAAATGCAGGGATTATCTGGTTTTACCATAGGTCGTTCAATTTAAAAGACTGCTGGTGTTGGCTCACCTTCTCTTCTGAAATGATTTTTTAGTGTCATTAAATGAAGGTGATATTTATTGATTTAAATTACCCTCTGACTGGAAGGGGCTTTCTCGTGGCACTGAATCAGGTTATCTTTGAAGAAAATTTCAGTGTGGGAACACCATTCCCTCCTCCACCACAAACTGCAAAACTCTCCCACAGCTGGAGACTCACTGGATGAGTTTAGGATTAGGAAGGTGCCTCAGTTTCCTGTGGTAAGCAGGGAACCCTCTGGCTGGTGGGACAGGCAGGACTGAACCACAGCTCATCAACCAAGCAACAGGGCACCCAGGAAAAGCCCTTTTTTTTTTTGCCAAGGTTTTGAATTAAAATGACCTGGACATCAACACCAGCAGCCAGGGGTTGTGCTCATGGTCACACATCCCTGCATGGACTCAACAGCCCAGCAGGATAAATCTGGGGTGAAATTAAACCCTCAGGCTCACCCATAAAACCAGCAAGTTTCCTATTAGCCAAACTTTTGGCACATGGATGGGCCAGGAAGTAAAGGAAAATCTTTCTCATGCTTTGAGCTGCTCCATCCAGCCCAAATTTGAGGCAAAACAAAGCACTAGAAGTGAACTAAAGTTCATTTTGTAACCATTCTACTCCCATTTTCCTGCTAATTTGAGGATTTTGATCTCCAGAATGGTCAACCAAGAACCTCAGTGCACTTTGAATGCCCAAACTTCTGGAGGTGCTCAAAGCCAGAACTGAGTTATCCAGTGACATTGTTCAGCCAGAGACGGGCAAAATGACTCATATGATTTTAGAAGGTAAATTAATGTTTATTCAAAAGCACTTCTCTCTTTTATAGAGAACATTGTGAATAATAATTTTATTGGTCTTAAAGTAAAAACAGTTTACTTGATTGGTACACTGGACTTAGGTGAGTGTGGTAGAACATATCTGTAAACAATATGAACAGAAAACAAGATAATAGATTTTTTACATTCTTCTCAGACTTTTTCTTAGGCTTAGCCTGGCAGAAATCTTTCTCTTTTTCTCTCTGACTGAACTGAGAATATCCACACTCCAGTACAGCTCTGGTCTCAGTACAAGGTGCAAAACTCCTCCTGGCACAGTCAGCACCAAGCAGGCCAACCAGGGCTGGTGCAGTCCTTGGCTTGGCTCTCTGGCCATGCTGGGAAGCATTTCAAAGCCAACAAGGCTCCCAGTCCTTTAGGGTCTGGAAAAACCTACCCAGAAATACATAATAACCTGATTTTGCCCAGGTCTGGTTTTACCTTTAGCACTGGTGGAAGATGTTCTCCAGTAGCAATTTGACTCTGCTCAAGGTCAGCAGGATCCTGCAGAGAAGGATCACTCCTATATTGAGAGACTTCTCCCAGACAGTCTATTCTATCTCAAGCCCCTGGTCTTTAGATATAATTGCTTTATTAAATGTCACAAATGTTCATTTGACTTAGATGGTGTCTGTCTCTCTCTCAAAAAGGGAGAATCTTAATTTAGACACAGAAAATGGCCCATTTGCTGTCGAATTCAAAGCAAATACCCCATCTCTGCCTCTAAACTCAGTCTCTTCTGTTGGAATGTTTGCAGTAAGGGGCATTTAAATAGCCTGAAACAAAGTCATTTTCTTTGTCATTATTACACTGGAGTTTTCTATCTTTCTGATTAGATTAGAATTGAATCTGGTTGAAAGAAATTGAATTTGTACATTTCCCTAATCATACGATCTTCAAACACTGAACTTTCTAGTACCAATTAGTCTGCCCTGATCGGAAGGAACCTTCAGAGATGGGAATTGATGGGAGCAAGGAATGAAAAGCTGCTGATGAAAGTGATGATCGATTGATAAACTGCCACCTGCATAAACACTCTGGTGCTCTTCTCAGGTGATTGTGTTTCTGGCATCTTCAGAGCTTCTCTAAAGCTGCTGGCTACTGAAAAGCTGTTCTGTTCTGTGCTTGTGGAAAATTCACACTCTTCGTTCTGGTGGTTGTGGTCCGTTGTGGAATTACTGTGACAGGGTAGCCCTGATTTGGACTTGGTTGGATTTTGGTGTTTTCATCTGGCAGTAGGAAGCTGGTTTAGTGTGCTGGGGTTTGTAAATCCCCTCTGAGAGCAGCTGAGTGTCCCTGTGCCTAGTGTGCCTGTAGAAACTCCACCCAGGATTCTCTTGCATGCTCCTATCTAAGCACTGAAACACACATTTGTTACACTCTATTTTCTGGGCATAGAACCTTATTTCCATCTGTTCCTGCTCACAAGCTGGGGAAAAAAAAAAAAACAAAACAACAATTTTGTACCCTCATGTGTGCCAACTGACTGTCTTTTCTCAGTAGGAACAATTTTTAATTTCAGATTAGACAACCCAGCTCACGATGGCAAAGGTGACATCTCCAGCCAGAAGAAGGGTATAGATGTGTGTGCACACATGAGTGTGTCAGCAGCACACAGGATCAAAATAATGGCCAAAAAATGGTCCCAAAAGCTGAGTGCCAGCTCTTGGCCTGCCACCCCTGTCAGCTGTGTGTGACCCCTCCTTGGTGGGCACCACTGAGAGCCTGAGGAGGGACAGGGGAGGTGCAAAGCACAGGGGGAAAAGCACAGGGCTGTCACAGGTCAGGGGTTCATCAATGAGAAGCTAATCACGAGTATTCAGGGCAAAGGAGATGGTTTCTGACAGCCACCAGAGCTAAATGATTGCTGAAGTGACGTTACATTAATTTGGTTTTGCCACAGATGTATTTACCCCTCTGTGAGCAGAGGATCACCTCGCTGGGGCTGGGGTTTGTCTTCAAGCCAGGAGTGGAGACAGTTTTAGTGACTGCTCAAATGGAATGTGTTTTTATATTGAGAAGAGTTGTTTCAAGGAAACATCTATCAAAAGGGAAAACAAAATTTCAGCAAGCAGAGGCACTGTTAGAGCAGAACCCGAGAGATGAAGTGCAGAATCACTGTTAGTGGAAGACTGGAAATAAAATAGGAGAACTCCAACTTCGAAACATTTGGCATCATTACTCTTCATTACTCCTCAAACAATCAGAGCTGCCTCAAGTCATCTTCACACAGGGGTTTTTTTCCCCTGTTTTGAACATTATTCCACAGGGACACTCTCTGAACTAGCTCACGTTCGTGCTGCCTTTTAAACTGACATATTGTAGGAAAGCTTCTGCAGTCCCCAGAAACCAGACACGGCCCTGTCTGGATGTTTGTCAGTGTGTAGTACAGCAGCAGCATTTAAAAAAAAAATAAATAACTGTTCCAAATAAAATGAGCAGCTGGTGTTCATCTGTAATCAACAGAGAGAGGGAGATGTATTCCAAGGGGGTGACTCACCAGGAGATGTGTCTGGGATAAGGCTGCTCAATGGACTTGTCCTCAGCTCAGGGCTGTAGAGGGGCATGGGTGAGTGGCATAGTGCTGGATGGCAGGAGTCAGATAAAATTAATCCATTCAAAGTGGCTAATCCCTTCCAGATGGCTTGGGGGATGAATAGAATTCCATAGAATTGGAGTCTGAGCGAGGAATCAGTGATCACCCTTTAGCTTCAGAGCCCATGGAGGCACAGGGCTGTTGGAGCAGAGGAAGGTGGCCTTTGCAGAGCTCAGGGGACAGGACACATCTCTGCCCCCAGCACAGGCTGGCACAGCTCAGGTCTCACAGGACACAGAACACACAGGCAGGGCCAGAAAACCCAGTCCTGGTGCCATTGGTACACCCTGGCCTGCCAGGGGCTCCTCTGGTGGGTTCTACCCAGAGGAGCCTGGGCTGCAGCCCCTGCTCTGCCTGGGGCAGGCACCAAGGGCAATTCTGCTCTGCCCTCTGTGTGCTGCCTTTTCCATGGGATCCCTCCTGCAGGGACAGTGGCTTTGGAGGGAGGTGGAGGATGGCTGGTCCCTCATCACAGGCACAGAGACAGGTCCCAGATGATCTTCCTCTCAAGACAGCGTTAGTGACACGCATTTTTAGCATCAAGCCTTTGCAGAGGCTCCAGCTCAGAAGCTAATGAATGGTTGCTCAAGGAAGCTATTTTTGCCAGCTGTTGGCAGTAGTTATTTTGCTTTTAATTGTGCATTCACATGCCTGAGTCTGATAACAGTGGCTGTTGTGGAGAAATGCAGTTTCATGAATAATAAATGCTCCCTTGGAAAAAAAAGCCTCCACTCTGGTTTAGATACCAGAAACCTCCTGATCCACTGTTGTCAGCTCTGCAAAGTCTGGTATTCACCAACACATTCAGCATCCTCCTGAATAATGATAATTCATCTGTGTTCACTTCACTAAACTATCATATTTTATGGAAGGAGTTAATTAAATAGTGATTTGCACTTCCGCTGAACATTAAACATTTAATGCAGATGCTCCAGTCATTGCCTGAGCTCTAAAGTGGGAAATGCCTTCAAAACTTCATATTTCCTTAAGAGGTTTAATGATACTAGATCAGGCTATTTGCATACATACATATCCAGGCATATTTTATACCAGCATTTATTGCAAACAAACCCAGCTTTCTTCTTGCCATGTTCTCAAGAATACGGGGTGGGACACACAGATTGCAACTGAAGGGTCCTCTCTGAATGATTTGCCCCTGCCACCATCAAATTAATGGGCTCATTAATGAAAGATTTTCTAGGAAGGCATTAGAAAGAAACAGTTATCTACAGCAGGTTGTCTCTCCTATAATTTAGAATAAATTAATTGGTAATAAATTAAGAATGCTAAAAATTAATTCTTGTACAGCAGGAGTTGGGCTTATACACATTGCCTTCAGCTGAAGTGTCACAGTAAATCCTCTGTAAGTAAATCATTATTGGGATGGGGGAGGAAAAGGAATTAATATTAATGTGCATCGGAGGGGATGACACAGAGGTGAAATGTAAGGCAGCCTTCGGATGGGTGTGCCAGGAGGGCTTTTGCTGCCTGAAATATGAATCCTCACAGGAGGCAGGGACAGAAAACCAGGAATGCCGGGTCTTTGCATCCTTCATGCTCCGGGGGACCCCACTGGACCGCCCTGCTCAGCCAGCAGGGAGGGCTCTGCCCTGCCATGGGTGTCACACCTTGGGGTCACTGCGCCAGGACCACCACCATGGGCTTTGTGCACAGCTGGTGCAGAAATCAGCCCCCACTTCAGCAAAACTTGGTGGTTTTTTCCCTATTACTCTCAAATAAAATGAAAATGGAATCGTTTCTGGTTTGGGATGCAATGTAATAAAAGTGAAACTTTTTTATTTTAAGTCACATTTTCAACTGAGGCAGAGGTGGGGAGACAGTGGAGATGTTTCAACACATCTTCAAAAGGAAAGAAGTTTCATTCCCTCCACTCCCAGCAACAATTTGAGAGGAAAAAGGCAAATTTTCTCTTTAAGTTGTTCCATTAATAACACTGCAGCTCCCAAGTGCCAAATTGCTTGGGTCTTTCCCTCCTCCCAAATTCACACAACTTCAGTTTGAAATAGAAGAAGCTCTGATTTTTCATTCTACCCTGGGATTTTCAGATCTAAACTTCTTTCAGTCCTTACACAATCATCTCCCTCAAAAAAAACAAAACAAAACAAAAAAAAACCCAAAACCAAAAAACAAAACAAACAAAAAACTTAAAGCAGTTTTTGCTGCATATAACAAATGTTCTTAGAGTAGCAGTTATGCTTTAATGTACATTAGTTTTAGATTTCATTGCCCTTTTCCAACTAAGCCTGTGCCTAGAATTTTTTTAGGTTATGAAAAATTATTCACAGATATGTCAAGCATTAAGTTAGTAAATTAATATAGGTTTGAATTCAATTTGTTTTAGCAAACTACTGTTATAAAGAGCCTAGTGTAGCGTGAATTATTATCCAGATTTATGCTCAGCATCTGACAAAACGTTAAGCTACTTCCTGAAATATCCACTAATTCTAAATAAAGGCGGAACTGTGCCATCACTGCATCACGTTTTTAACCTGGTGCAGTTCCTGCCATTGATATCTCCCAACTCCAGCGGGGGCAGAGCTCTGGGAGGAGTGACAAGGCTCTCACATTTCACCATCACCTGAAGAGCAGGCAGCTGACAGAGGGTGTCCAAAGTACTTAAAACAATGATGGCTGAGGTCCATCTCCTCTCCCAAAGGTGAAATTATAGAAAATCTGGTTTGCTCTCCTGCTAATCATGGCAATTTAGGGGGTAGAAGACAATCCCCACAGTTGGCAGCTTCCATCCCTGCTTGGGAGCACAAGGAGCAGAGCAGAGGATTTCCAAGGGGCTCCGTGCACAGGGCCAGCTCTGCATCTCCAGGAAGGAGCAGGCAGCAGCAGCTCACACCCCACACACCATTCACACCATCAACTGCTCCTCTGGTGGGCTCCAACATCGATTAAACTGAGCTCCAGCCTCCCCCTGGAAAGGAGCCACCAGCACATTGCACCAGCAGAGCAAGATTTACAGGGAGCAGATGAAATCGAGCCCTACCATCGTTCATTATAATTAACAAAGCTGGAATTGCACTGGGCTTTGAGCTCTATATCAGTGCTAAATATCTCATTACCAGTGTAAAATATTTATGTCTCATGGTCTTTATCAGAAATGCAGGCTCACAGTTAGTGTGTCCTGGGCCAGAAGATGGATTCTGAGGGGAAAATGAACAGCTTGGAATAAAAGGCTGGCAGCCCCACAGGATAAAATTCCTTGCTGCACATGACCCCAGTGATGGAGGGAGAAATGAATGCCCAGCAAATGCACAACCTGGGGCTGCAGAATTATGGTCTCTGCACGCAAACCCTCTCCACTTTCCCCCCATGTTTCTCCTCAGGGCCAGATCAGTCCTGGGCTGTCACAGCTCATGGTGGTTTGTGCTTCAGCTTCATCAAGGGCTGGCCGGTGCTCCTGGGTCCGGCTCCAGGGGTGCTGGGAATTGCTGCTGCTCACTTGCCCAAGGATCTGGAGACTTCCCTGCAGCCCAGCCTGATCCACCTCCAGCCTGAGGGATCTGGGATTTCCAGGTCTTGAGAGTGGAAGATAGGGCTGATGGACTTTTTCATGGGGTCTGCATTGACCAGGAGCTTTGGTAAGCTCTCCTAGGGTCTCCTTTTCTCTTCCCACTTGGAAGGATGAATCTCTGTCAGCACAGCCTTCCTCTGGTCCCCTCAGCACCCCTGGGTGCTCATTCCCAGCCAGGGCAAGGCTCCAGAGCCACCACAGCCACGTGCAAAGGAGACAGAAAAGTGATGGTTTTGTTACTTATTTTAATCTTTGCTCTGGAGAGCAAGGGTCAAGTCCTGGGCAAAGGCTGCAGCTCACTTTTGCAGGCTCAGCAGTGCTTCACTGAGAACTTGAATAATTTGAAGGTGTGAATCCTCTTCTGGAACTTGGAAGAGCTGCATCCCTGCCTGCCACGGGCTGGCTATTTGTGCCTCTGAGTGAGACATGCAGGCTTGATTCCCTTCCCTTCTGCAAGTGGAGGCAAAGGGATGTCTTTGTCCTTGTCCCTGTCCTTGCCTGGCCTGTGGCTGTGGGGCAGAGCAGACACATCTCCCTCCACTGAGACCTCAGGGCTCAATTCTGCCCTGAATAAACGATTTTCCCCTCTGCTGCATCTCACTCCACATCTGTAACTCATTCCCAGCCTCACTGCAGAGCTCAGCACCAAGCTGAGCCCCTCAGAGCCCCGCAGCTCTGGCACAGGACAGGCAGAGGAGCCTGCTGAGGACCAGTGCCACGCTGCCCTGCAGGTCACCCTGCAATTTCCCCAGCTCCCTGGGCTTGCAGGAAGCTTCCTGGGAGAGGGAAACACGCAGGGAAAGATGACACGGGATTGTCAGCATCTTTTATCTGGGAGTTGTGGTGCGATGGATCCCAGCCTGGCTGGAGCAGGGCAGGGTAGATGGATTGCTTTGCTCACACCAGCTCTCACAACTGAGGTGCTGAATGGTTCAGCTTGGCCACATTTAGTTTCCAAAAGCTGCCAGCATACTCCAAAGAATGGGGTAATTTTTAAAATTCCAATTAGGGGGGTAAGCAGGTTTTGACAGGGGGAAGCTGGGAGCACAGAGGCACAGTTTGTATACTTCAGACATTTATTTGGGAGATCAGCACCTCCTAGTAAACAGGTATTAACTAAAATCTGCCTGAATGATGCTTCTAATTACAATTTCATTTGTAGTGGTGTTGTGTTTATTACAATAAGCTTCCTGAGTATTTATTGTATTATGTATTGGAGTGAGCCTTGGGCAGCTGAATGTATGTGCTGAATGTGAGGGTTTCTAAACATTGCAGTGATTGCAAAGCTCTTTATGAAGGGTGAGTAATTTTATTCAAACTTTAGAACCTTTCTTTTGCATTAAATGCAAGAAATATTCCAGGTATCCACCCTCATTCTGATCTTTAGAAGTTTTACTCCATCATTTTTGCTTATTGTTTTTCTCTCTCATTTTTAACTGTTGCCCAAAATGACAATTCTAAATTTTTGTCTCAATAATCTCTTTCTATTGGAGGTACAATTATTATTTGGATCACTCTGTGCTTTTGCTGGATGACCTAAAGGTATTTTTCTTCATTGCTGTTTTTTGAGGTGGGCATTCCCCTCCACTTTCTCAGCTGCATCAATCCACACCTCGGGGCTTGGCTGCTTTTTTTTTTCAGTGATGGCAACCTCCAAAGTGACCTAAGGAACAGCTGTATGCTCTGAGGATCCCATTGCAAATATCATACTGTAATAGGCTGAGTCTTTACACAAACAGCCCAGAGCCAGGACAGCAATAAATTGTACTCAGACCATTGTGCATTTAATGCCTCTCATAAACGCATAAAGTTTGTCTCCAGAAAGCCATAATGAAGGAAAGCAGATTGAAGCCAGGAAGTGTCTCGTTAGCATGTGATGGAAATGTTAATCAGCAGTCTTTAAGGAGGATGTAATTAATTCCCCACACGGTGCTGTGTGAGGTTCCTGGGGGCAATCAGGCAGCAAAGGGCAGAGCATTGGAGGGCAAGGTGGGGAAAAGGTTCTTTAGCTGTGGGAGAGGGGCCCCTGGGTGCTCTCCTCCACTTAATGGGTTTTGGGGTTGGCCTGGGGCAAGGACCTACCTGAAACCTGGCCTTGGGTCATGGAGCCAGGTATGTTGTAGCATCATGTGGTCCAGTTCTGGCCCCTCAGTTTGGGGAGGATGTTGAGATGCTTGAGGACATCCAGAGGAGGGCAACAAGGCTGGTGAGGGGCTTGGAGCACACACCCTGTGAGGAACGTTTGAAGGAGCTGGGGTTGTTTAGCCTGGAGAAGAGGAGGCTCAGAGGTGACTTTATTGCTCTCCACAGCTCCCTGAAGGGAGGTTGCAGACAGGTGGGGTCGGTCTCTTCCACCGGGCAGCACTGACAGAACGAGAGGACACAGCCTCAGTTACATCAGGGAAGGTTTATGTTGGATATTGGGAAATTTTTTTTCACTGAAAGAATAATAAAGTACTGGAATTGTCTTCCCAGGGAGGTGGTGGAATCACCATCTCTGGATGTGTTTAAAAAAAGACAACTTGGCACTTGGTGCTATAGTTTAGTTGAGGTGTTAGGACACAGGTTGGACTTGATCTTAGAGGTCTCTTCCAACCTCATTATTCTGTGATTTCTTTCTGCTTCCAGGGGCACTCAGGCAGCAAAGATGTCCAACACCTACTGCTAAAAGAAGCATTCAGCTGGAAATCCCCTCAGGTTCTGCTGAGTACCTGCTCCTCCACCTTCTTCTCCTCCCTACTTCCCTCTGCATTTTGAGGTTTGTGTGTGTTCTGCCCCGTTCTCTGGGTCAGAGTCTCTGCTGCAGTTTGAGGAGTACAAACCAAACCCTGGTGCTGCACAAATAGCAGTGATATTGTCTGTGGCATTGAATCCTGGCACCCCCATGGCGTGTTCCCCTAAGCTTTGACCCCGAGAAGTTCCCAGCTCCCTGTGCCACAGGCAGAGTGGTGCCTCTGAGGGCTGCCTGTGCCTCTGCAGGGAGCTGGGATTTGCCATGTTTTTCTCCAAATTAGCTCTGTTTATTTCCATTTCTAGTGCAATCAAAGTTCCAACTTGTGTGCTGAAAATACAGTCACTGATTTCACACATCCCTCTGCATGGAACCTGTTGTATTTTTCCAGTGCAAAGGTCTTTCCAGCTGAATGGAAAGTAAAGTTTGACTTGAGAACTTCTGTTAGCTGGGCTGGATCCAAATTTCCTCCTTGCTACTGCGCTTTTCACCCTCTGCCTGAGGCCTCAGTGCTATAACAGAAAAAACAAAAGTCCTGGTCCCTGGGGTTCTGTATTGATGATAACTCCTCCAACATCTGGGACTTTCCCAACCCAACAGATTTGCAAGCGCAGAGAGACTTCATTTTACTGGCTAATTCTGCAGGAAATAATAAAACATGCAAACCAGCGAGACTGTAAACCAACCCCATTAAACCTCATTATTGTCAATTTGTGCCCGCTACCTGCAGCTTGTCGGAAGTTCTTGCCTGTGGTTAACCAGAATTGTTGTTGTTTATGTGTTTATGAGCTTGAGCCCAGCATATGCTTAATGGCTCTGCTGCTCATCTCTGTCACTGTGCTTTTCCTCATTGTTTTTGGAAGGCACAGTGGCCACAGCAGTCACAAACTCTCTCTGCCCAGCAAGAGCTGCTGACCTTCTGGCAAGAGGTGCCTTTGGTGGCAGGCTGTGAACTTTTGTCCTCCTCTCTAGCACTGCTTTTGGCTGAAGAACTGCAAGGAGCAATAAAATGGGAAGGAAAAGAGCTGTGACACCAAGTCCTGGCTCGGAGCAGCATCAAGGCCAGACCCATCCGAGGGGGCTGATAGATCCAAACATGAGCTGGGCAACAGGAGAAAATATTCCAGCTGCAAGCTTACTGTTCTCAACAAATTTGAGGGTTTTTCTAATATTTCAGTGCCTAAAATTATATGACTAATGACTGTGGATGAAGGGTTCAGTGTAGGAACACATCCTTCAGGAATGGTTTGGGAGGACTGCAGATCCCACTTCCTTAAGGTTATTTCCTGAAACCCTGGCTCAGCTGTCAGCTGCATCTAGAGGTGTCTGAACCCCATGGCCTGGGGAGTTTTATTTATTTCAGTCTCTGGGGAAGCTGGCATTTTTATACCACAGATAGCAAGACTGGGCAAAATTGGTGTTGCCACCAAGTGTTGCCTCTGTAATCAGAGGGGAAAGTTCACAGTGGAGTTCTCCTGGAAGAACTGGTGTGCTTGTGCAGGGAAGGAGCTGCTGGCACACGAGGCAGATCTGGGCACTCAGGCCAGAGTGTGGGGGGTGATTCCTGACAGCTCTGACAATGGGGGTCCCAGCAGAGGGGCTGTCTCTGAACTGCCCTCTTTAGTGAGCAGCCCTTTCCTGCTGTGCCCAGCCAAAATTTGGAGGTCCAAACCTCTGCTGGAGCCAGCCCTCCATGGTCAGTGCAATATCTGCTCTCTTAACCACAAACCCAGCGTTCCTGCTCATGATTTTAACTGAATTAGTGAGAAATGCAAACTATTACTTCAGTGCCTGCCTTTCTCTTATGGGGCTGGAGGAGCGTTACCTTTCCTGAGCTGGTGAAATAGATATATTCCATAAGTCTTCAGGGAATTAATATTCATGTTATTAAGTTTAACATATTGCTCTCAGTTCCACATCTTGTTGGTTTAACAAGCAATTGCAGACTCAGAATGATGAGCGTGGTTGCAAATGCTGCACCTCTCTTTGGGGTCTGGGGATGTGAGTTTTCCCAATTAAAGTGGAAATATATTTGATCTGAGCAGTGGAAAAATCAACAGGCAAATTTGCAGTGTGTAAGATTAAAAATGCTGTGGTGGGACCTCACCAGAGACCAGTGTAACCCTCAGCTCAAGAGGCTCTCTGGGAGAGCTGGTTTTGCCCCCTTTGCATAATGTTTGTCCTTGGGGAGGCTTATGGTGGGGTCAGAGCATCATTCCTTCTCTGGGGTCACTGCAATGGGACTCCAGTGGGTCTCTGCAGAGCATCAGGTGCTGGTGGAAAAAAATTACAAAATTTCCAGCATCTCTGGCCAATATCTGAAGCCAATTCTGTTTTGGGGAGGTTTTTGTTTTTTGTTTGGTTTTTGTTTTTTTTTTTTTTTTGGTTGGTTTTGCTTTTTTTTTTTTTTTCCCTCCAGTTCTTTTCCAAGCAAGAACGTCTTAGGAGAGATGTTCTGCATCTGTGGGATGCCAAAGCTCCAGCTCCCTCTGTTACAGGACAGCTGAAGAGTTCTGTCAAACAGACTCCCAAAAATCCCCCTCCTGGGCTTTCTTTCTGACCTTCCAATCCAACAGATGCCTTCATCCCTCCCAGCTGCAGCTGCAGTGCAATCTGTGGCACGCTGGGAACAGTCTTTACACCAGAGAAGGGGTGATTGGAAAAATCTCTCCCACACTTATGTTGGAAGACACCACAGCTCAGGTGCTCCCTTTCTGCCAGTCCAACTCCTCCTCTGCAGGAGCATTTTGCCCAGCAAGACAGAAAAATATTCCTCCATCACCTTCCTTCTATGAGGTTATTTTCCAATGTGTTTTTTGCCTTTTTCCAATGTGCTTTTTACCTTTTACATCCTTTTGTCCCTCTGTGTTTTCAGGAGTGCAGTACCAGGAAAAACTGCAGTAGCATCAGGCTACTTATTAGAATGGAAGCAATAACCAAGAATAGATGTTTTAGATAAACTTTAAAGGTTTTTAATGAGCAACTTATCAGGAACCAGCTTCTGGAACATTTGTTGGGATTTTTTACTGTAATCCCAAGAAGTGCCTGTGTTTTTTTTAATCTCTAGAAAGTTCTCAGATTTGAAAGAACACTTGAGAAGCTAATTTTTATTCCAATTAAAAAAAAAAAAAAAAAAAGAAAACAAACCTTTGCCTGAAGCTCCCTGTATCCTCTGTAGTGATGGTGGGTTTTGTGTGGTGCTGAATTTCACAGCTAAAGCCCACTTTGCCTTTCGAAAATCTTTTCCCATCTGTGAGTTCTTGTGGCTCCTTCAGTGTCCAGGTGTCAGAGCTGCTGGGAGCTCTTGTGTGTCCCTTTTGCTGACCTTGAACACCTTTGATGTTGAAACTTCCATCTCCCCACCCATCTGTATGCACTCCCATAGATAAAGAAATAATAAGCCTCCACACCATTAAATTCAGCCAACTGATGCATTTCAAATGCAGAAAACAGAAGCAACGGAAAGTCTTGCTAATTTTTACACTAATTTACACCAGAGGGAATAAGAAGTCTCTTAAATCAGATGCTAATTTTGTTTACTTAACTTCCTAGTCAGCACAATGACCTTTCATCCACGAGTAGGATCAAATTAGTGCAGAAGTTCTTTGTGGGAGACAGGAGAACTTGCCTCAACCTGATACTGAATAATACCCAATTAAATGTACTTCTAAACAGCTCTGCCTTCCCTCCTAGAAGGAAGCTTCAGATAAAAGAACAAAATGATATGCCTTTTATTTACCACTTTACAAAATCCCTCCACGTAATGCAAACAACCCTAACCCTAGTGTGCCTGATACAGGATTTGCAACGCTCTCGGTTTTTGGTAAGAGGATAAGAAGCTTATTACTGTTTATCAGGGGAGGATAAAAGAGTCCCTGTTCCCCTTGCTAGGAGGGGAATGGATTTTCATGTTTATCAGCAATCAGGGAAATGTGGGTGGGAGGGAGGTATTTGGGTAACAAAGCTATAAACACACCAAAAAAAAAAAAAATCTTTCTAGTAGGTGAAAAGAATGGAAGTTCTTCTTGTTTGGTAATGGGATAAGAGATACTGAGCACGTTCTTTGGTGAGATAATGAGCTTACATTCCAGGGGAACTGCTTTTTGGTGTCATCACAGAGATGCTGAGGCCTCCTGAGGATTAGGAGGCAGCTGAGCAGGCACCTGGGGATTGCTGAAGGGAGCAGGGGGTGCTGGACATGGCCATGGTGGACAGGGACCTGTGGCAGGCACATTCTTCTCTCTCTCCAAATTGTTTCATAGAGGAGCATGGAGAGAAGAAAGAGAAAACAATTTCTATTTTTGCTTCTTGTTTTCCCATGTGGAATGTGTTTGGAGAATTGTTTCCCTGGGGTGATGCTTGTTTGGATTCTGGTGAGGATTGTTTGAGCCTGATGGCCAATCCAACCTACCTGGGGCTGGACTCTCAGAGAGGGTCACGAGTTGGGAGTGAGTTAGATATAGTAGTTAGAAAAAGTAGATTTGTAATTTTAGTATCTCCTTTAAATAGTATATGAATGTATTATAGCATAGTTGTAATAAAGAAATCATTCATCCTTCTGAACTGGAGTCAGACATCAGCATTTGTTCCCATCGGGTTCACCTGCATTTCCAGTAGGGACCAACCACCTGCAGCTCCTCAGCTGGGACTGAGGTTTGCCCCAGATGGGGAAGTGGACAGTGAGCCACAGGAAAGGAAATGAGGGGCAGAGTCCAGATGTGCCTTCAGTCACCAGGGATGTGGCATGGAGCCAGCCAGGGGATGGTGCCCTGGACTTTGGGACATGCAGGCTTGAAAGGCACCTGAGAGAGGGAGAGGCATCCCCAGCACCATCTCCTCTGCACCTCTGCCCACACCTCCAGGTGACTCTCCAGGAAAAACCAAACTGTTTGTGCTCAGCCTGGGGGATGGTGAAGAGGAAAAGCAGAACCCACACCCCCACTGTGCATTGCAAGGGATTCCTGTCCTCTCCTCTCTCTGGAGACAGCATTTCATGTCCTCAGCCCTGCTCTCATTGTCAGGGTGATGTAAATTTAATGTCCTTGGGTTATAATGACAGAAACCAAACAAGTGCCAGGCATTTGTCACAGTCAGTGAATGAGACAGCGTGGCACCAGGCAGTGCTGGGTTCACTGGGCTGTGAAGGCAGCTGCCCACAACACCACCTTCAAGGGCTTGTTAGGCAGAAAATGGAGTGAAGAAGCTGGTGGGAGGAGGAAGAGGAGGAAAGTGCCATGGCAGCCCCACCCTGCTCAGTGCATCAGGTGCTGAGGTGCCACAGAGGCTGGGTGGGCATCGGGTGAGGTGAAAAGTAAAATTTAAACTCTAAATCTGTGGCACAGATCTTGTTTAAAGCACATTGTCTGGCAGGTGGAGGTGTGTCTGGGACATGAATGGTTCTGCTGCAGCTGGCATGGTGGAGGGGTGAGCTCCCAGCCAGCCCTGCACTGTCAGTGTCACACCATGCCCTGGGTGTCTCTGGCACTTGAACAGCAGCAGAACCCAACTCCTCCCTCAGTTCTTTTGGAAACCTCCCCCTGTCAGTCACAGCTGCTGTTCCATCCCCCTCTGCCAGCTGGAGCAGGATCTGGGGGTCCCCTGCCCCTGGGAGCTGGGAAGGACCCAGGTGATGGAAGGAGCAGTGGGGATTTGAGGTGCCAAGATAAAACCCTGGGGCCAGGTGGGGCTGGCACAGACCCCATGGGGACAGGAACAGGGAGTCTGTGGGGGTCAGAGATCAGGGATGATAGGCAGAGGGTGGAAAGGGCTGGATCTGTCCCCATGGATGGTTTCGGGCACCCAGCACTGCTGGGCAGAGGAAAGGAGCCACTAGAACAAAGTGCTGAGGAGATACAGCAGCCTCCCCCTCACTGGCAGCATTTTTCTTTCTTTTTGGGTTTTTTTTCCCTCTTTCCTATGTTGTTTCTTTGCCTCATTCCTGCAGAAGGACTTCACCATCATGGCTGCAGGGCAGTTCCTGCAGCTCTGGTTTGCTATGGCTACAAGGTTTGTCAGGAAGATATTGTGAGGTTTTTTACCTGTTGATGCCACTGGAAAGGAAAAGAAGTTCTCCAGCACACAGACCTTGCTCAAAACACCTAGTGCTGTGCAGATGAGAGCATCCCACCCGTCCCCAAAACCTTCTCATTTTTGTGCTTTGTATCAATTTTACATCCTCACCAGTCTGTGCAAGTGTGCCTGCCTCCAGATAAAACATCCCAGGAAACTTCAGACACAACGTGTGGGAGAAAAGAGATCTTTTCTTGGCTTTCCTTTACTTAATCAGTAGTTTTGAGTTTGTTTTTTGGGGTTTTTTTTTGGTTGGTTGGTTTTTTTGTTGTTGTTGTTGTTGGGGTTTTTTGTTTGTTTTGTTTGTTTTTGTTTTTGTTTTTTTTTTCTTTGAGCAATGACTTTCAAGGGAGCAATGGCTCTTCCTGAGGAAAAAAAGAAAAACAGTCTGCTATAATTTTTTTTAAGTCAGTTTTCACATGCTTGTTAGTTTTTGGCAGCTTCACAGCCTGTCACTTAAATTAATTTTTCAGAGGTAGCAACTAATTGTCTTTGTTTTCTGGAACCCCTGGGGCTTGGAGCTGAGTGCTCTGCAACCCGGAGCAACTCCCTTCTCCAACAAATTATGTTTAGGCTGACTTGTGACTTAGGCAAAAAGAAACTGCACACACTTAACACCGTTTATGTGAAATAAAACTGGGCTTGAAAGAACCGTGGTAGGGGGAGCGGAGATGCCCTTAAGGAGAGAATTGTGAGCAAAATGTTGGGTGATTGTGAGCAGGATCTGATTTTGCTGTGTGGTTCCTCCCTGGTCCCAGCTGGTGACTCCTGCTGCCAGGTGACCTGTCTGCCCCTCTGGAAGCTGCTGCTCCCCTCGGAGGGAGGTTGGTTTGGGGCCAGCAGGAGCTAATCCTGTTGTATCCCTGTTCCTTCCTCCTGGATGAAGAGCTGGGAGCCGTCTGTCAAGGCCCTGCACGGGTCACCAGGGTTCCTCCTGGTGGAAATGGTCAGGGGCCAAGAAACCAGCCCAGCCCAGCAGCACCAGTGCCACCGGGCATGTGGCAGCCCCGAGTCTGCAGGAATAAATCCACATTCCTGGCTCCTCGCTCAGCCCTGAGTCCACAGGAATAAATCCACATTCCTGGCTCCTCGCTCGGCCCTGAGGCCGGGGATGCAGATGGGAAGGCCGCAGGATGCTCCTCGCTCCCAGATCCAGAGCCCAGCTCTTTCCAGAGAAGGATTTCATTTTGGGCTCCTCTCCAGCTGGGCCCAGGCTGCAGATTCCTGCATGGCTTATCCTCCCCTTGCCGAGCCCTCCAGCTCCGAGGATAAGCTCCAGGCTTATCCAAGTTATCGGCGGGATGCAGCTGCCAGGCAGGGCTGGCACGGCCAGGGCTGTTTCGGCCTCTCCAGGGGTGTGGAGTGGCAGTGGGAACGCTCTGGGGGATGGCAGCACACCAGGCACGTCCCCTGTGCCAGGGCGAACTCACACGAGTTGTTTTCCTTGTGGATGTTGCCCTGGGAATCGGGGGGTGTTGGGATTTTAGGGCTGTGGGAGAGGTTCCTCAGATCAAGGTGGGAGCAGAGGAAAAGGGGACATGTCTGCCCTGAGGTCGGCTCCCTGCTGTTGCACAGCAGAGTTTTGAGGTGAAATTCCCCAAATCATTAGGGTTTGTCCCCACTCTGGGGTGTGAGGACTGTGGTGGGTCTGCCAGGGGCTTGGTGGAGGTGGAAGGTGGAGGAGCTGCTGCCCCGACCAAGACAGGGAGTGAGGGACACATCATCTCATCCTTAATGGCAAATAAAAGCAACATGTGGTGGTTTATTTGTTCTCCCCATCCACAAAGCCTTGTGGTTCAGCTGAGCCTCTGTGCTGGAAGTGTGAGCAGCTGTGGGTCCAACCCCTCCACCCCAAATAAACCCCAGGGACCCTGCCCAGCCCACGCTGCTGCCCCAGAGCCTCCCCTGCCCTCCCACAGCCCCTTTCCAGATGAATCTTTCCCTCTGGAGCTTAACTCCAGCAAAGGAATGATTTGCTCTTACAGCCTGTTAATGAATTTCTGAAATAAGGAATTAATTACCGTCTGTCTAAATTAGAGTTGTCCTATCCTTTGAGATCCATCTTTTTGATTCTAATTAATTTTAAAAATTACTTTTAGAGTCTTCAGTAGAGATTCTAATTTATTTTACTCTAATATTATTTCTCTGATAAGCAAGTTAATTTTTAGATCAGAATCCGCCTAATCTCAAATTTGTCACACAAACTCTGCTCTCTAAGATTCTGTTTACAGCTTCTTGGAGATGACAGATCTTGATGCACAAATCATTCTTTCTTCTTTTTTTCTTTTTTAGCCACCTGAATGTGTGTGTTCAAAGGAGATTAATTGAAATCCTTCACTGTGCTGTGTTTAGGAAAGATCCTTAATATTTTAGAACCAAAACCAAATATTAGTTATAAAGCTTCTCTAATTGCTCTTTTTCATGGAGGAAAATGCATGTCTAATTTGGTTTTTTAAAAGAACATTTGCTTTATGGGTATTTGCCTGAGTTTGACAGCTATTTAACTGGCTGTTTTTATTAACTCGTGTTCTCAGCACCAAGTGCATTGGCAGCTGGGGAAAATTCAAATATCAATTTTATGTTCTTATCAAAGCTGCCATCCCACAGGCTGCAATAAACCCTGCAGCAAACTTCACTCTGGCTCCTGGCTTTATCCTCATGGAGATTTGTCCTTGTCCTCTGCTGGTGGCAGAGCTGACACCAACCCCATGGGGACAGGAACAGGGAATCTGTGAGGGCCAGAGGGTGGAAAGGGCTGGATCTGTCCCCGTGGATGGTTTTGGGCACCCAGCACTGCTGGGCAGAGGAAAGAAACCCCTGGAGCAAAGTGCTGAGGAGATACAGCAGCCTCTCCCTCACTGGCAGCACTTTTCTTTCCTTTTGATTTTTTTCCCTCTTTCCTATGTTGTTTCTTTTCATCATTCCTGTGTTTGTGTTTTCTCTCTTTCCATGTTTATGTTTTCTTTATATTTTGATGGAAGTTTAAAAACCTAGTAGCAGGGGACAGAGAAATTGAAGTCTTATGTCACCAAAACTCTTGCAAGTAGCCCCAGAGAGTCCTGGAGGTTTTCCTGGAGGTCTCAAGGGAATTTGTGTTGTCCCACAGTGTCTCATTTGTGGAGAAGACCCCTTTGCTGAGTGTCCTGCTGAGTTGATCTCTGGGGTCCCTACACCCCTCCCAGGGGTCACTACAGAGCATTTTTTGGCCCTGGCCTGAGTTGAGGGGCAGCAGTGCAGCATCTACTCCACGTATCCTGTAAGAACCAAACTCCCCACATTTGTATTCAAGCTGTGAAAGAACCTCCCCAGTCATTTTGGACAATTTCATATTATAGTTTGTTTGGGTTCTTAAGCTCCTTCTATTTGTATTTTTTAATTCCCACCTGTGTGGGGGCTATGTATCTTGGATTCTAAGAATCCCAGATGCTTAGCAGATGGTTAGCTTGAAAAAATAATCAAAGAGGCAGCAAAATTGTGTTCATGAGCTCCTATTTATTTCAATCTGGTGTTTTGCCTCACAACAAGACTAATAAGCAATTACTCTTGCATCTCGAATGCTTATGCAGTGTAAATGCATCTGTCAACCAGATTCAACATCATCAATAAAGCTGCCAAAGCTGCTCATAATTCAATGATATATGCTTTGAGCATCTTTTTTGAATATAATTTAAAGATTGCAGTCCTATGATTCTGACATTATTTCCTGTGTGTTTAAAATACCTCCAGCTGGAAGGATCCATGCCTGCATCACATAATCACCTCTGCCTGTGTGGACCATTCAAACTCTGCCATTTGGCTTGTGTGAGGGTTTTACTTTTTGGCTGGGCTCTGACAGGGTTCCCACAAGGGCTGCTGGGGCTGAGGGAGCCTTTCTGGGATTTGGAGTATTTCTCCCTCCTTTCTCTCTGGTGAAATTCACCCCTGTGCAGAATTTCCCTGAAGTGCCACAGGCCTGATGTGCTGTGCACAAAAGGGATTTGTTAGCAGGGAAGGTGTGCTCTGCAGGGCCTGGGAAAATGCTACTTTTTAAAGCATCTTTTGCAGGCAAATATTTTTAGGAAACTGGCTGATAAGTCTCTACCTGTATGCATACCCATCTGAAGGGCTTTTCTGGATTTCATCCCAGTTTGACAGAGATGTCCTAAATTTATTTTCATCAGTCACAGAGTGGTTTGGGTTGGAAGGACCTCAAAGCTCATCCCATCCCACCCCTGCCATGGCAGGGACACCTTCCCCTATCCCAGGTTGCTCCAAGCCCCATCCAACCTGGCCTTGGGCACTTCCAGGGATCCAGGGGCAGCCTCAGCTTCTCTGGAAAATTAATGTATATTAACAACTCATCTGCAAGCTGGTACCTTTAAAGCCTTAGCTTTAAAATTATTTACAACTAGAATCCAGCACAGGCAGCTCCCAGTGCCAGTGTTGCTGGGATTTAGGGTGGAGCAGGGTTTGCTGGAAGGTTCCTGGGGTGCTCCTGCAACCCCTCTTGGGCTCTCCAGCTCCCTGAGGAGCTCAGGAGCCAATTCCTCTCCAGGCAGGGATGGAACCTGCTCCACTTTCCTCCTGTGTCTGCCCCCTGAAGGACAGAACCAAACTTTAGTCCCTGAAAATGGGATTTTTGTGCCTCTGCTGCTCCCCAGCTCTCTCCCAGGTGTCTGTGCTCGGGGCTGCTGTCAGGATCTCCACTCAGAGGTTTTTGGGGTGTGTGTCCTCCCTCTTGGAGTGTAGCTGCTAATCAGCTGCAGGAAGGGGATGCTCACTGGAATTTGGCTCCCTCTTATCTCTGCTACCAAATCCATGCAGACTCTCTTGGCCGTAGACTTTTAGTGCTGCTACAAGGAGGGATTAGCTGCTCCTTCCATCAGGATCACTTTTTGTGTGCCCAAGCCCTCTGTTCCCTGCACACACAGAGAATGCTAATGGGCTCTGCCTCTGTTTTCCAGCCACCCACTGGGGTGAGTTTCTCTTTCTCCTGGTTTACTTTGTGCCTTATGTCAGAGTTAATGGAATACAGATTTCTGAGCAATGAGAGATCCCAGTGATTTTTTAAACTTTTTTTTTCCCTAAGTCTCTGCATGAATGAGAATCCAAGTCTATCAATGCAGGAAGCAATCCTGCACAGTTTAATTTCTCTGCTCTCTCAACTGTGTCAACTCCTGAAGGGACAAAGGAAAAAAAAAAAAAAAAAGCGTTAAAACAACACACTAGGAGTGGTGGTTCAAGGTTACAACAAGGAAGTGTTTTAAAACTGAATCTTTGGAAAGAATTCATCTTCATTGCCAGCCCTGTGCAGCTTCCTCTTTCCTAGAGATTTAGGAGAGACCAAATGTTCATCTTTTCCCACATCAACAGAAAACCATCCTGGCTGAGGTTTGAGCTGAAGTGAACATATTTTGTCCTAATGTCAATTCATTCCTCATTCCTCATCCCTCAAGAACAAGCCAGATTTGCTCTGACTGACTTTATGCTGGGTTTTGGGTTCTTCATGCCCAGATTCTCCAAAATAAAGTGCACACTGAGGAAAGCTGGGGAGCAGTCAGCTGGGCCGTGTGCTCCCAGCACTGGGCTGGGTTTGAGGGTTGCTTTGAGTGATTTCCTATTTTGAAAACAGTTCCCATCACTGCTGGAGACGAGTCCTCCTCTTTCTACCTATCCTTGTGTTCAAATCTGTCCTTTGCAGTCTTCAGTTAAAATAGATTGACAATCTAAGAATGCCAAAGCACCCTCTGCCTTATTCTGTGGAAACTTTCCAAAATACCAGCCCCAAACCTTGAATCTCAATGTTCACCATGGGGTTCAGGAGAAATTGCAGGATCACTTTGTATGCTGTATTTTACACATTGCATTCTTTTACTCCATTTCATGCTTTCCCAGCTAAGATTTAAGACCATGGAACGAGTGAAAAGGTGAGGATGGCTTCCCTGTCCCAGCCAGCTCTGCTCAGCTGAGCTCTCAACTGTTAAACCCACCCTGGGTTTATGGCCAAGGGGGAAAAAGGGGAAAAAAGACAGTGGAAAAATTTAAACTGCTTTATAAAGTATTTTACAGAATAGTGATGTGGCATCTACAGAGCAGTGAGTGGTGTGGTATGAGGGGTTTATTGGCACTGGTGAGCCACACGAGCCTGTGCTAATAAAACTTTTAATGGACACCACATCACTCTGGTCTCCTGAGCCAAACCCTGCTGCCCTCAGCCAGGTGAGTGGTCCCTGGGGATGGAGCCAAGCCAAGCCACTGCTGCAGAGGGGGGTGGCCCAGCCCCTTTGAAAGGCAGGGAGTGAATTTAGGCCATACAATATTTGAATGGTTTGGGTTGGAAGGGATCTTAAATCCCATCTCATTGCACCTCCTGCCATGGCAGGGACACCTCCCACTGTCCCAGGCTGCTCCCAGCCCTGTCCAGCCTGGCCTTGGGCACTGCCAGGGATCCAGGGGCAGCCACAGCTGTTCTGGGTACCTGTGCCAGGGCCTCACACCCTGATGCCAGAGAAGGTGCAGGGTGCTCCCACCCATGCAGGAGATCACGGAGGGCATCACGCTCTGGGTCTCCCAGCAGTTTGTCACAGCTGATAAACTCCAGCAGCAGCTGCAAAATCCCTCCTGAGCAATCAGGAAAACCTGCCCAGACAGAGACCTCAGGGCCCATGGGGAGCAGATCATCAGAGCGCTGCTCTGGCTGCAGAAAATGTTCATGCTGTTTCTCAGTTTCCCCCTGTCACAACTCAGTGCAAGTTCTGCAGTTCTCAGGAGGTTACCAAGCCAACACACCTCATATTGATCTTTCTCTCTGCATTATCATCAGCTGTAACTAAAAACAATCAAGGAGCGGGTGGGTGCAAGTCTGCACTCAGGTAGATGGAAATACAAATACCCTTCCTGCTCTGCAGCCTGAATTCCATCAGGCAGATTGGCTTTGGGCTGGAAGTTAGCCCTGTTTCTGCTTAAAGTCACATTTTTCCCACAGAAGAAATGTCAGATTTTGGGCCCAAACAAACTAATCAGTCCCCCATCAATGCTGGCCCCAGCTATCCTGAAATCTACTGATGGTGATGGAGTGAGATGGGAGTGGAAGATCAAACACAGACAATCTGTGCTGCATTTCCAGCCACCTGAGGCTTCAAAGTGCCTGTGTGGCATCTGCTGGGCTCAATAACTTGAACAGTGATTTAAAACACCTCTGCTGTCCGTGTTTGCCATTGTTCACAATTAATAGCTTTCTCCAAGTTATTTTAACTTACCATCCCACATGTGCCCTGTGTGTGTTGTTCTGTTAGGGACAGTGAAATTACAGCAGCATGGTTCTGTTTTTCCTTAGCCACCACTACCTTGCTAGTTTTTTAATCTTTCCTGCCTGGAGGAGTTTTTGAACAAAGCAGCTTTTAAAATCACGACGTCTTTTTGATGCTAAGTCTGGAGATAAGTTCATTGTGCTTTTACAGGATAGAAGTAAACACATTTCCTAAATATATCCCCATCTACAAAAAGAAAAATATCCTGCTGTGGCTCTGGGCAGGCAGAATATCGGTGGGGGCTGTCAGAGACCCAGGCTCTGCGGGAGGACCTGGATGTGTCTCCATTTGGAGCCATGGAGCATCCCCATGCCCGGGGGCAGGGTGACAGAATCTGAGGTATTGATGATTCCGAGATTGTAGAAAGTCTCTGTCTTTCAGCCCCACTGCCAAAGCAGAAGCCATAATTCATCTGTGCTGGTTTCAGGGTTGTTTATTCTGTTTATCTCTAACATGTTCTGCTGCCCTGCCGCAGCTCTGTCCTGCAGGGCAGCGTGTGGGGCTCTGCCCTCAGTGGGATGTTACAAACATTAAATACCAGAAACTACCTGTGCTGGATTTACAATAACGTGCCAATATCTGTCACCTACGTTGGACAGTGTGTCCCCAGCCTGAACCAACAGAAAAATGCCAACACTACAGTGAAACATGGAGGGCATGAAGAAGGAGAAAAAGGACAAGACACACCCAATTTCCTCCATCTTGTCCCCTTTGGACCTCTAATCTAGAATCCTAAAATCTTACTTTTGCACCTGTGCCACACTTAATTATTACTCATATCAAACACTCAGAGCTTGTAATTCATCCTGTAAGATTGAGAACTCTTTTCCATGGACAGAGATCACAGACAGTGTCTCTGGGGGCTCTGTCCAGGGGGGTTCCTGACCCCTGCCAGGGTCCCAGGCCTTCCAGGGCAGCCAGAGGGAAGCCCTGGATTCCCACAGCAGGGGAAAGCAGGGAGCAGCTGCCTGGGGTGGGGTGGCTTTGCCAAGCAGCACCTTGTGCGTTCCCAGCAGGTGAAATCAGAGCAAACAGGCGGAGATGGAGCTCGAGGAAAGCGGAGAACTTTCCCCTCCCATTTGCACCCAGAGTGGTTAAATCCGCATTACCCGCTGCTGGAGAATGCACAATTTGCTGCGGTGGTTGAGGGGAGGCAGGTTGGGGTTTTTGGTGTCTTTCACATCATTTTTGAAGGCTGCCACCATCCCTTGCTGCCTGAGGGTCCCTGCCTGTGCCTCGGACAGGGATGCTCGCACCAGGGCCGGGAGGGCACGGGGTGAGCACCTCAAAAAGTGGTGCAGAGAGGCAGGCACAGGCTCAGGGCAAGATCTGAGTCCTGCCACCCCGAGGTGTGGGGACAAAGCCTTCACAAAGTGCTGCTCCAGTGTGTTTCTCCCGGGATGCAGGGATGGGGCTGCTCCCGCAATTCCCGGGGTCTCTGAAGAGCCACCTCGCTTCCTCCAACCCCTAGGAAGTTCAGTGATAAAGGCACCACCTTTACATAACATAAAGAAGTTTCCCTGCCAGCCAAGCCACGCTGGGAGGTGTGATGAGAGGCTCAGCCTGGCCTCCTTCCTTCCCACAGCCCAAATTCCCCCTGGAATCACGGCTGAAGCTCTCACATCCCTGCCTGAGGGACACACTCCAGCTCACCAAGAGCCCTTTCAGGCTTTTTACCTCTTTAGCTCTGCCCTGGTGGCTGCCAGGGCCCATGGGTGGGTGGGCACATCCCTGGCACCAGCACGGTGCAGAGGAGGACGAGGATGTGGGGCTGCATCCTGAGCCCTGGGATGGCATGGCATGGCATGGCATAGCATGGCAGGGAACCCAGCCCTGTGCTTCCCCACAAAACCCTTCTGGCTCCACGTGGAGTCCCTGGCTCTAGCAAAATACCATATTTCTTCATGCTGAGCCAAGAGGAGACTGTAAAGGGTGAGATGTGGCCTGGAGGCAGTTAAAATTTAAATTTTTCCACTTTTCTGAGCGCTAATACCGTGATCACACTGTCTAAATAATGTCCATGCTCTGGCTGCTGTATTACCTGTCCTAAGCATGATTTACTGCTGTAATAAATTAGCCCCTAAGCCAAAGAATCAAAAATAATTGGCTTTATATCTTGGTCCCCGTTTTATCCTGTTCCTTTTTCCTTTCCACCTGTCCTCTCTCTCCCTCTTATTCATTCTCTGACATTTTTTTCCCTTTTCAATTCCTTCTCAGGGGCCACTTGATTCTTTTCCACTGCTGATGCTTTTGGGATGATCAGACGTGGTTTCTTGTCCCATTTTCTCCTGCAGATGTTCTGAGCTGTGGCCAGTGGAGCAGCGTGGGCTGTGCTGGCTGTGTCCCACCCTGGGGGGCTGCAGGTGACAGAGCTGCCCCAGCAGAGGTTGGTAAGGACATCACTGTCACAGCTGGATTTTAAATAGACTTTAAAATGAGCCACAGGTGTGATTGCTCTGAAACACTTGGTGGCCTCCAAGCATGAAAAGCTGGGGGGGGTGATGGGCTGGGAATCTTCTGCATCTGGTTTTTTTTTGTGTGTGTCTGTGTTTCTGCTCTGTGTCTCACCTGACACTTAGCAGGCTGTACCCTCACCTGTGTCACCTGCAGTGTCACACCTCCCACCGTGTCCCCAGGCCATCTGCTGCCAGCCCAGCAGTCCAGGCCCTGCCAGGAGAAGGTGAAGGGGGAGTGGAGGTGTGCTGGATTAACGAGGGCACACCTGGCAAAAAGCTCAGGTGAGCGGTGGCCTTTGGAGTTTGACCCAAAAGGTTTGGCCCCATGCTGTGTTCCAAAAGCTGCTGCAGCACAAGGCAGGGGAACAGGAGTGGCTGAGGCAGGATTGGTTTGTCTCCAGGAACCAGAAGTGTCCATGTGTCTTGGCTTGAAAAGACAGGAGTCTGTGAAGGAAGGCAAAAAGCCTCCTGTGAAATGGAAAAGGTAAACCCCCTCCCTCCAAATTACCACAATTTCAAAATTAAAAGGCTCTCAAGCAAAGATATGGGAATGGGAATAACAGTTCTTTACTAGGAAAGAACTAAATTTAAAAAATGTAATTAGTACAAACAAAACTAGTGATGGAGTCAGAAACCTGACACCCTGAGGAGTCAGGGTGTTGGTAATAGTCCAGTGAAATGGTGGCTGCTCCTCCTGGAGTGGCAGATGAAATGCTGCTGGAGCGGGGATCTGGAGAAGGGAGGAGTTTTCTCTGAAGGTCTGGTGATGGAGTGGTTGGGCCTGGTCTTCCTCTGGGGATCCAGCAGAGAAGAAGCTGCTCCTCTGGGAATCCAGCGAAGGAGCTGCTCTGCTGTCCCAAAAAATGCTGATTTTATGCAGGTAGGGGTGCTTGGCTCCTCCCTCTGGGTGGAGCATCTCACCATGGGATGATGTAACTTTATCAGTCATGCAGGGAGTCATTCCATGGCCCATTAACAGAAGATTCTCCCCGGAGGGAGACATTGTTCTTGGAAGGGATAAGAAAACTGCCCCACCTCCAACAGATGGCAAATAGAATACATGCTTATCTTACAAGCCAGGACACCGTGTTTGTGGGTGTAGTGTGCCTGTGTCTGTGTGGGCAGCAGGAGGGAGGGACAGCTGATCTTCCTCCTCCCCCTCCTCCTCCTTTGAGCAATGTTCCACCTGAGCTCCACTGCCACTGTGATGCTGCCTTTGGGCTCACACACAATCCCAGAAGGATTTGGGGTAGAAGGGATCTTAAACATCATCTCCTGCCCCCCCTGCCATGGCAGGGACACCTTCCATTAGCCCAGGACGCCAAGCCCCATCCAGCCAGGCCCTGGATGCTGCAGCACCATCACTGCTGTCCCACCCAGCAGCTCTGAGCCCGGTTACTCCCCAGCAGAGCTTACATGGGAACAACCTGACTGCTCTGAGAAACCCCAGAAAGAACAGCTGGAAAAAGTGGAAGCTGTGTTTTCATTTTCCTTTAAATAAATGGGCATTTTCTGGTTTTCTGGGTTTGTTTTTTTGTTGGGTTTTTTTTTTTTTTTGGTTTGTTGTGTTTTTTGGTTTTGTTTTTTTTTTAGCTGTTAATGTTCATTTTGCGTGTGGGCACGATGCCGTTCCTGTTTCTGAATGCACACAGTGGAGTGCAAAAATCAAGATTGCATCTCATGCATAATGCATGGCCCAGCAACCCGCTCAACAAATTACCCAAGTAGATTCCTCCGACAGGGCTGGGGGGAAGGAAGGGGAAAATATATTTGTAACAAGTATCTTTCTAAAGAAATGACAAGATAAACACATAAAAAATAGGCATGCAGAGATTTTTCTCCAGGGGGTCAAGTCAGAAATTAAAGATAAGGATGATGTGGCTGGAGAGTGTGGAGCAGCAGGTTGGGGATGGGGCAGGGGCAGCTGCAGGTCCTGGAGCTCCTGGAGAACAGGGGGGAGCCCAAAGCTACCTGTGGAGGTCTCTGAGGGCTTGATTTTGTGTTGGGAGCTTATTAGAGGAGTGACTTCCCGTGGAGAGAGGTAGGAAAAGAGATTATTTAGTTTATTTATCGCTTTCAGTGTGCTGGGTTTGCAGGGATGTGTTGTAGCTCTGTGCTGCTGTGTGACACTGGACTTCGTGCCACTTCTCTGGAAACAGCCACAAAAATACAGATTTTGTGTGTGGGAGGTAATTTTAGGTGTGGAGGAAGGTGAGGAGGGGGACAGAAAGATGGGAACAAGTCACCAAAACCTTTCCTGTTCCTCTGGTGTCACCAGCCAAGGAGCAGCCTTGCTGCTTTGCAAGACAAGGACGAGGCCTCTGCTCCCTGCAAGCGGAGTTTTCTGCAAAAGGTGCCAAAGTGAGGGACCACATTCCTTCCCTGCGCCCCTGCTAAGGCTGGATCATTCCCTGAAGGACAGGGAGCATCCACTGTCCCTTCCCAGAGCGCTTCCCTCAGGAGCCAGCGCTGAGGGGAGCCCTGGGAGCTGAGCCGTGGGTCCAGGGTCAGACTCTGTGGTGGAGGAAAACTGCATTTTAGGAGCAGACATTAGAACAAAAATGCCAAAAATGGCATTTTTAGGAGCAGGGGGTTGGTTTGCTTTTCCTTTCCCCTGGAGGGTGGGGGTCCCTCCCCACAGGCACATGGGGGGGTTGGTGGATGGGGCAGTCTGCTCCTCTGCAAGCCAAACCTGTTCAGGCTGGAGGCCAAACTTGTTGGAAAGGGTAAGAGGAAGGAATTTGCCTGCCGGGATGTAGAGGCAGCCCCAAAACTTCAGCAAGCACTAAACTCGCTCATCATCTCCCTCTGACAGTAATGCCCAGGGCTCCTGATCACTGAGATCCACGCCGGGCACAACTTGAGACCGGGCTGGCTTGGGGAATTTTTCCCTAATTTCAGTAATAACTCAGGCTCCAAATCTCATCTAATTCACGTCACTCACACTAATGAGCCCAGCCCGATCCAGCAGGGATGTTTGGGTTTATTTCAGCTCCCTGCAGGCAGGAGCTGGGCAGGAGCCCAAGCCCAGCTGGGCTCGGCTCTGCCGGGTCCCGCAGCATCCCTGGAGCTGCAGCGGGCACAGCCGGGCCAGCACAGCCTGCCCAGGGCCAGCACAGCCTGCCCGGGGCCAGCACATCCTGCCCGGGGCCAGCACAGCCTGCCCGGGGCCAGCACATCCTGCCCAGGGCCAGCACATCCTGCCCAGGGCCAGCACATCCTGCCCAGGGCCAGCACAGCCTGCCCAGGGCCAGCACAGCCTGCCCAGGGCCAGCACAGCCTGCCCAGGGCCAGCACAGCCTGCCCAGGGCCAGCACAGCCTGCCCAGGGCCAGCACAGCCTGCCCAGGGCCAGCACAGCCTGCCCAGGGCCAGCACAGCCTGCCCAGGGCCAGCACATCCTGCTTTTGCCATCTAGCTGCACAACCACCTTAGGAATCCTTAAAATCAGAAGGTTTTGGGCAAGTTGCAAAAGACAGCAGAACTGCAGTTAGAGCTAAGCAGGAGCCATAAGAGTTGTCAGCAGAAAAATTATACAAGTAGAAAGAAAGGACAAATAGAACGATAGTCAGTGTTTTAATGTTTGGGTAGAATAACTCCCTAAGTTATAGAAAAGTCTGTCTAGTGAGATATTAGGAATTTCTAAGCTTAATAATGTGCATTGTATCTTAAGGCTTACAAGAGGTATTGTATTGGAAATCAGAGAGCATTGTTTTAACCAGAGGTACGTGTGCTTATAGTGGTTGGATACAACTACTGGCAATATGATTTTGCTTTGTGTGATTGGTCAAAAAACTTTTAAAGTAAGTTGCAACATTGAGTTCTCTGCTGCCTGGGATGTGAGCTGCTGGCCTCTTCCCATTGTCACAACCATGGAATGAGAGTGATGCTGGAAAAGGAACAGCTGCAGACGCGTTCCTCAGCAGCCCCTTCAGCCCCTTCCCAGGATTTTCACTGTCCCCAGGCTGGTGATGCCACCCAGCAAGGCTGAGCTCTGCTCTGAGGAGTGTCAGGCAGGAAGGGGGGTAAGCCAGCAATTATGGAGGGGGTCTGTGCTATCCAAGCAGGGTTTTTCTGAGTTGTTACAGCCGTGAGGATGCCCTGTTATGTGGCATCCTCAGTGTGACATGGCTGTGCTTGGCTGTTCCCACATCCAGAGGCCAAAATCCCTCTGCCAGCAGCACAAGCCAGTGCTGGAGGTGCAAATCCCCCTGCACAGCCACTGAGGGGCTGCTGGGATTTAACACCTTGGGCTCACGGGCACTGGAGTGGTTGGATGTCACCCACAGCACAGATCTGACCTCCCTGCAGGTTCCTGCTCTGCCCCAGTCCCTGCCCTGCCTGTGCTGGGAACCCTCTGGGCTCCAAGGAGGGACCACAAGGGACCAGGGTCAGGTTTGGGCTCTTTGCACCTCGGGAATGTGGTACCAATAGAGCTGCAAGAGTGTTGCCACTTCCTTTTTTATATTTCTCTTACCACATTGTCATTTAATTTGGGAGTGATGACAGGATTTGCTTTTTGTTAGTTCAGGAGTGTTTAAAATAAACCCCAAATCTTCAGAGGGCACCTTTGGCTCTTTGAGCCAGGCTGAAATGGGAAAAGTTCACCCAAATTGCTCCATGGCTCCATATGGAGGGTGGGGAGGGCTCTGCCCTCTCCCCAAGTCTCCCTGTGATCCCACAGCAGCCCCAGGCAGCCCTGCAGAGCCTCCCAATGAATGGGCAGCTTTGGCAGAGATTAAAATACCTCAAGATCTGCTGCGTTTTTGTTTTTAAGAACACCTGAATGCATTTGCATTGATTTATTTCTAATACAGCAGCGACCTGTGAGCTTTGGGTATTATTTGTGTTGTTCCCTATGGCAGAGGTGGGTGTTCAGTGGTGGGCACAGCCCTGCTCTGCCCTCAGGGCAGTAAATATTGCCTCTTCCCAGTATGCTGCACATATTGCAAGGGGCTTAGAGAGCTGGGAAAACCCCTTTGTTTTTTTAATTTTCCCCCTCTTTCTTTTTTTTCCTTAATCTCAACTGGCCCTCAGCATCCTCTCTGAGAAAGACCTCAGCCTGTGAGGCAGGGGCCTGAGCAGGAGGTTCAAGGTCACAGGCAGTGACACAGCCTGTCAGGGTTCTCCTCCCTGAACCACTCTCTCAGCAATGTTTCCATTCACCTTGCCCACAGAATGAAAGCACAGGCAGCAACTCACTAAGCAAATGAGCCCCTCCTATAATTCCATTTGCTTATGCTGCTTATTTTTCTCCAGCATAATTATTTTTAAAGGAAAATTTAATTTTGTTTAATGGGAACAAAGTTTAACACTTGGTAAGCTTTGTCTTCCACAGCCACCATCTGGTGAGCTTTTTTCCTGGATTTTTCTTTCTAATTATTTTTAAACCAGCCCAGTAAATTGTGCGTGGTTAAGAGGCACTTCTCATCAAGATGAAATACTTTGATCTTGTAAGATCATCTGTTTTTAAAGAGGTAATGATATCCTGCATTTATTTTTTTTTTTAACCAATCTCAGTGGTGAGACCTGCCCAGGTGTGAACTGGGTGCAGTAATTAGAGCATATCACACAAAAAAAAGGGGGTCAGGAGAAGATCTCTGAGAGGGACCATTAAGAAGCAAGTGGCAAATCATCTCAGGAAACATTTAACCTGGTTATTTATTTATTTTGAAGTGCAGATGGTGTGGGGGGAATAAAAGGCTGCAAGAAGACCAGGAGTCAGGGGAATGCTATATATAGCTGTACAGCTGTTTCCTTCAGGTGTGATAACTCACAAACGCAGGATGATTAATTTTGAAAGTTGAAATGTATAGCGGATTCTGATTACATCTGAGTGTCTATAATTTAGCTACTTAGTAAAATTAACTTGACGTTTTTAGTGAGCTGTGAGGACAATAATGTGTGAAGAGACTGAAGAACAAGTTTGACTGCACGCTTTTCCTTTACCTCCCCCCGTTTTCCCCAATTCGCGGGGTTTATTTTTAACTTTTCCCGTTTTTCCTGAATCCAGAGGAATGGGGCTGGCTCCCCCTGCTGGCTCCGGGCTGAGCCTCTCCCGGGATGTGACACCGGGAATTAATTCCCAAAAACTCGGGGACACAGGCTCCTCATGCACAGAGCACCTCCCAGAATTATTTCCCAAAAACTCAGGGACATGGGCTGGGCTCTGCACGCACAGAGCACCTCCCAGACACCGGAAATTAATTCCCAAAAACTCAGGGACACAGGCTCCTCATGCACAGAGCACCTCCCAGAATTAATTCCCAAAAACCCAGGGACACGGGCTCTGCATGCACAGAGCACCTCCCAGACACCAGGAATTCATTCCCAAAAACTCAGGGATACAGGCTCCTCATGCACAGAGCACCTCCCAGAATTATGTCCCAAAAACTCAGGGACATGGGCTGGGCTCTGCATGCACAGAGCACCTCCCACACACCCAGAATTAATTCCAGGAAAAGTCAGGGACATGGGCTGGGCTCCTTATGCACAGAGCACCTCCCAGAATTAATTCCCAAAAACTCAGGGACATGGGCTGGGCTCCTTATGCACAGAGCACCTCCCAGAATTATGTCCCAAAAACTCAGGGTCATGGGCTCTGCATGCACAGAGCATCTCCTAGAACATGACACTTCCAGGAAGGCTGTGGGACCCCCACTAAATCCATTTGTGAGCTTCAGAGAAGGTCTGGGCTGGGAAATTAAACAGCAGGGACCATGGGGAGAGGCACCCTGGAAGTGCAAGGTTTTAGGGTGGCTTTCTCCAAAAAAATCCCCACTCACAGGGGCTGTGGGGAAGGAAGGGATGGGAGGGACCATCCCCAGTGCAGATAATCTGTGGAGGAAGGGCTGGGAGCTGCTCAGCCTGGATGAGAGGAGGGTCTGGGGTGATCCAGAACCAGAGGGAAGCAAAGAGAAAAGATGGGACAGAGACTCTTTACACGGGCCTCAAATGATAGGACAAAGGAGATTGGCTTTAAACTGAGAGACAGGAGGTTTACATTGGATATGAGGAAATATTTCTTCCCTGGAAGCTGTGGAAGGGTCCCAGGCCAGGCTGGGAGCGCCCTGGGGCAGAAGGAGGTGTCCCTGCCATGGCAGGGGTGGGGTGGGATGGGATTGCAGGTCCTTTCTCCCCATGTGCAGGGAACAGTCCCAGCTCAGGGGTGGGTGAAGTTCCAGCTCTCCCCACCTTCAGAGCACAAACTCAAGAGTTTTGTGGCAGCCCATTACAAAATAGCAAAATCCAAGGGCCAATATAACCCCAATCCTGTATTGGGATCTCCCAGTGCTTGGATGCCAAGGGCAAATTTCCTTGTGCAATGGGGATGTCATCAGCTTGAGGGGGGAAAGACATCGTGTGCTGTGTAAAATCAGTTCAATAAAGTCATGCTTGCACCACAAACTCTGCTTTTGTAACCAAAAATCACTTCAAATTATGGTCTTGTTAATGTTAAACTGAACTATTTTCCCAGTTCACTTTGTGTCACTCAGGAAATAAATGATCTGATGTGGCTGCTTTGGTCAGTAATGACTGAAGTCTGAGGTTTTAAACAAAATAACACTAACACATTTGTGATTATTTTTCATTTTAATTGTCTGATTCTAAGTAACATTTTCAGACACACCATCAGTCTAAGTACCTAACACAATGCCCAGCATCAGGCAGCTTCCAGAAGAACCTTCCAAAGATGGTTTAAATGCTTTAAAATATTTAACATTTTTCACATTGCTACAAAACAATGACAACTGGCAGAGTATTTTTTTTAACCTACATTCTTTTAGCAGGAGAGAAACAATGGAAGGTGGATCAGATTCTTGGTTCTTTCAGGAGCTGTTTGACTAAAACAACAGTTTTACAACATGGCAAGTACAAATATAAAATTTCAAATGTGCCAACTTTAAAAAAATCTGGATTTTTCCTCCATACCTGCAGTACCTTACTTCTGTAATAAATATTAAAAACCATCTTTACATTACGGAAAATGTTAAATAAGTTATTTACCAAAAGGTGTCTCTTTTTGTCCTTTTTTTTTTTTTTGGTCAAAGGCTGATTCCATTAAAATAGCTGAACAAACATTTTTTACATCAATAAATATTAAGGCAGCACAAAGCAAACAACACTCACAAAATCAGTCTCTGTTAGCAGAACTTTCTCCTTCAGAGAATCCTTTTTTTGCTGGTGTAAGAAGGTGATTTTTGATTCTCAGCTGGTGGAACCTGGTTAGAAAAGCAATAATTATTATTATTGTACAGTACTTCAATGCCCAAGATTTGTCCCTACCCTATCCTGCTGCACAAGGATGTGCAAAAAGGAGTTCCTGTGTTCATCAGATCTTCAAATTAAAGTGGTAAGACTTCTGTAAGCAGAAATATTGTTTTATGTCATCACTTTCTAACTCAGGTAGGGCTGAGAACAGCACAGCAGCTGCAGAGGGAAATGTTGATGCTGATGGGGAGGAGGGAGAAGGGATGCATGGAAAAGGTTAGAGGAAAACCTAAGGGGGGGCTGGGAATTGTGCAATTATTCAGAGTGAGAGTGGAAGGGTGGGATTTCAGAGTCAAGGAATGGATTGCATCCTTCAGGGAGTAAAGTCTGAAAAAGAGAAATCCAATCTGAACAGGGATTACTCCCAGGGATTGAACACTCTGCACCAGCAGAGAGTGACACAGGCTCCAGCTTTTAACAAGGGTGTCTGGTGCAGCAGGCAGGTTATCAGGCTGTGATCTCCTGGAAATGAACTGCTGGGAGATGATGACAGACATGAATATTAATCTAGGGAGAGCATCAGGAAGGAGAGGGTTTAGGTGTTTATGTGGTCAGTCATAAAACTCTTAATTCAGCCATCAAACACAGCAGGCTATTTATCACACTAAACTGCTGTCACCCAGGCTTGATTAGGTAGCAAACCTAAAGCAAATCAGACTAATTCTGCAAAATACTCCTGACACAGCACTGTGTATTTCTGACTAGCAGAGACCAAGGAATTCAATAGAAAACAAAATTTTACTTACTTCCAGGTTTCCTCTAGCCTTCTTCAAGACATCATGTGTTAAAACCACTGGAAAGAAAGAGGAGATTAAAAAGAATACTGCAAGTCTTTCTAAATTCCTGTATTTGTCTTATGAGCAAACATGAAATAATGTCTGAGCAGGAGGATTCCCTCAGGACTGCAGCTCCAGAGCTCTGCCACCCCTGGAATGTCATTCCCTGCTGCTGGCCTGTGTTCCACAATCTGCTTTTCAAACCTAAGCATCCTGGAAGTGGTTTTGAAGTTTTTCTGCCACGTGAGACAGGCAAAGCTCAGCACTGCATGTACCACCCAGATCTGCACAGCCCCTGCCACACTCACCCTCCATCCAAGTCACACAGGAAGATTTTCTGCTCCCTTTAAGGGGAGATGGTGCATGGTTTAACTCCAGTTTGAGCCTTTAAGTATCCTCCTTGGGCTGGGGAGAGCAGTTAGGAGGGGGAGAAGAGGGCAGATAGCAAAAGGAGTCAGTTCAAGGACAAAGCAACCTCTCTGTGCCATGGGGAAATCAAAAACCAGTGGCCTGTCCTGAAGGGTTCCAGTTTTCTCCATTCATCCAGCCCAGTCTGTCTCTGTGGGGCCAGCAGGAGACCTCTGAATGGAGGAGAGGGTGTTTCCAAACACAAGTGGTATTTAGAAATGTCAGGTTAAATACATGAGTCTCTAATCTGTGTCAGTTCTGTAACTGCTGAAATGCACCACTCACAATCACCAATTTGATATTCCAGTCTCAAAAATAAACAATTTAGCCATAATAAAGATTTTTCATTACAACAATAAGAAGCCAACAACTCCAAGGGTAGAGCTGTCACGAGATAATTACACCCCTGGCAGATTACTGCAATTTGGCACTGCATTGTTCCATGCTCAGAGGTTCAGATGAGGTTTATAAGCAATGAGCTCTCTCGCCAGAGAGATCACACAGAAGACTCTGAGCCACAAGAATGTTCCAGTCTCTGCCTCTAAATATATTTAGGAATGTTCAGCTACATAACAGAGGGAACCTGAATATCCTCACTGGAGCAGGCAGGTAAGAGGATGTGTGCAGAATGAAGGCAGCAAGGTCACCCACTGCAGCACTTTTCCCTTCTTGCTAGCAAAAGGAGAAGGGAAGAAATCTCTAAACTGAGGGAAGCAACCTAATAAAATCCAGCAGCTTCAGGTAGTTCACCAGTTTTGCCGTAGGCTTGGACAAGAATTTGTGTACAGATGCAAATCAGAAACATTTCTGAAATTGCTCTTTTAAAACAAAGGCAACTCAACATCCATAATTCCCATAATCAACGAAACTTGGAGAAAATCACATCCAGGTCCTTTTGTGTGGCAGAGTGCTCACTGCTCAGAAGAGCTCTGCTAGTAAACTCATTTCACCTGGCAAACTAGATTTTTCTAAATCAAAACTCTTAAATTCAGCCAATGATGAGGATTTGGAAGCTGTGCCACTGCTGGCACAGCTGCTGCTCTCCAAGCAGAGATTTGCTTTACAGAGATTTCAGAAAATGCACGTTTCAATTTCTCAGCACCTCGCTCAGAGGAGGCTGAATGCCCTAAAGAAAAAGTGAGCAAATTTAGGGCAACAGGCACTGTTTGCTTTAGGGAAGTGTGGGTGGGTGAGGTGGTTCAGGGATAACATTTTAGCTGTAAGGGTAAAATCAGTTGATTTATACCCAGCCTAACTCTGAAATGACTCAGTGTGTCTAAGATGACACTGGAACTGGACAAACCAGACCACTCAATCTACCCCAGGGATATTATTTGGAAAGACATAATAGAATTGCTTTGATTTTCACATGATGACCCCAAACTGAGCTATTTGACTCTACAACCTGAACAAAACATTATTTATGATACAATAGAAGTAATTTGTACACATATAATATAGCAATTTTGAAAGAAGTGACCAAACACCAGCCCATAAATGCTTGAAACACCAAAAATCTGCAGGCAGAAGGAAGATATGTGGGCCTTAGATATAAAAATTATAGGCTGTGGAGCAAAATAAGATTTATCACTCTACATTCCATTTAACTAACTTGAGTAACATATGATATTACAGATAGTTCTATAACTTTGTATGGCGTGGAAAATTTTCCAGTCTAGATTAATTACTGATAACACAAGTGCCACTCCAGCAAGGACTAATGAGCCATTCAGTCCCACCACTTCAGAGGAGGCAAGAATGGATTTTATTTTTATTTTTTTACAGAAGAAAATGAACTCCTCCTCCCACAATACACATACTGCTGTAGCAGGAAGGTAGAGGAGAGTTCATTCAGATCTCTTCTGGTGAGTGATTAAAGTCTAAAGCAGCAGAGATGGAGCTCTTCAAACAGGCACCTGGCTTAACACAGCTACAATACTCCCTATGTCCCACTTGTTTTCATGTTTCCAGATAATTTTCTAGTCATGGGCCACTAAGGGTAAAATATAATTCCACAGCATGCCCTAATTTTTTTTTTTAAAAATTACTCATAGCAAGATTTTGTTTCCCTTATTCTGAGCTTGTTCTCCTGCACTTCTCAGTCTGGTGCAGAGCACTGACAGAGCTCCTTGCAGGGCAGTACCTCAGAAAATGTAAAAGCCTAAACCCATATTTATTAAGACTGAAGCAAAATCACAATTTTGACAATGTCAAAAACTTTGGCTGAGAATGTTTACAGCAAACAGAAACTTTGCCTCTGGCCAAAGCTGTTGTAAACCAGAAAGGAGGATGCAAAATGGAATAACCCAAGTAGGAATTAGTGGCATCTGCATGGATTGATACATTATCAGTGATTTGTGTAAAGCCATGAACAGCTTCCCATGATACTCTCTACAGCCTTTGTGTTGGAGTGAGGCTCCATCAGCTCAGCACAGCCTGAGCCTGCTTGTCACAGCTGGGGCACACCAGGGAATACCAATTTTAAAGGTAGCCACAGCCTACAGAAATAGAATCAGAATTATGATTAAAACACACACTCACACTGGTCAATGATGACTTTCTCCATGTTTTCCTTCAGCTGGTTTGTGGAGTGCAGGCGTTTCACTGTGCTGTGCAACTTCTTCTCTTGCTCAGACAGTTTCTTACGTAACCTAAATATTTCTGCTTTCATTCCTTCATCCTAAATTGAGAGAAGAAAGTCAGATATTGAACTACTGGCTAAAAGTACTTCCTACACTGGGAATTGCTCAATACTTTTGGACAAGCACCCTCAAGCTTCCTTGGAGTACCAATAACTCAGAGGAGGGGAGGACCATCACTGACTCCTGTCCTTTCTCCTTCACATCCCCCATGACATGAGATTCTGTGATACAACTACAATTCTTAGATGGAATTTAGTGCAAGTAATTTTTCTCTTAGACTGAGGCAAGTCTATTAGACTGGTGCCTGTTTTTGTTCTGAACTAGAAAAGCTAAGGAAGGCCAGTGCCAAGGGATCAGTGCCCTGGCTGCCAGGTTCAGAATTCCAGCCTCCTCCTTGCGTTCTGCTAATGGCTGATGCTGCCTCTGTCACAGGGCCAAAAGGCACTGGGACAGTTTAATTGCAAGATTATTTGACAGCATCATTATTAAGGTTCAGTTTTCACCACCAATCCCAACAAAGTTCTGGTCAGTGACTTATAAAACAGAACTGTGAGAAGCCCTGGCACACCTGCCAGTGTCACTGATTTGGGTCCTTGTGCAGATTTAAGTTTGGACTTTTTTTTTCTTGTTGTACCACTTGTTAAGTAATAAAACTTCTAGAATTTGCCCACACTATTTATCTCTGTAGAAGAAATGATTACTCCCAATTCCTGTGGGGCTGCAGAGAAGACACTGAATACTCAGAGTTTTTTAGAACCCAAACTTCAACAGAGAGAGATTCTTTCATAATCTGCATTTAAGACATCAGGAGCAATCTAATATCCTTAAGATCAGGGGGTGTTAGATAAAAACTCCAGAAAAAATTCCATTAGGCTCTAATTAGGAGCATCCTGTGAATTCAGACCCCCACACACATTAAGATCAGCCTTGCAGAAGTGACTGGTCCAATCAAGGTTCAGATCAGTGACAGGAAAGCAGGAGATGCATCCTCCCCACATCCTGAAAGCCCTGTGTGGGTGAGAGATGTTCAGTCCCTGCAATCCAGACCAGCATGGAGCTGTCTGCATGGATTACACACACATGAGGATAAAAATGGAAGTACACACTCTTGCCAAGGCATCCCAAATCTGGAGCTGAAACATCCGTGAATGTATCCGACAGCAAACTTCACTCCCACTGCTTTTGTGATTTCATGTATTTAAGGGTGCTAAAAAATATCACCAAAAATGTTATGAAATTATATAGAAATGTCTGTTTTCCCAAAGTTTGAGGGGTTTTTCAGAAATATTCTGCTTCCCTTAATAAACACATACAAAAACCTCAGTGAAATCACTTCAGACTTATTTTAAAGCCAGGGTTTGAAACTGTTTCAATGCTGAGTGGTGATATTCTGACAGCAGAGATATTTCATTCCTCATTTAGTTTACTTTTATGCATTTGCATAGTGCAATCCTTTTTAGTTAAAGTGTTATAAAACATGTCTTGGGGTTTTGTCACACTTTTACAAAAGCTTCTTCTTTTACCACTTTGGCATCAAGAACATAAAAGGAAATGTAGCTGAGATTACATCAAAGTTGCTGATGTTTCTCTTCTTACCAATACACACAGAATCAAATTGAATTTGGTTCAAGTAACAGGGAGCCCAAACCTTTTCTTACTGAGGTAGAGCATTTGCCACCTCCCTGGATTTCCTGAATCTCGTGTAACAATCTTAGCTATTCCATTTTTATTACAAAGTATGTTGTAAATGAACACCTGGCCATCCAACATCACCAGGACAAACTCAGCCCTACACTAAATCCGTGTGTCTGGAGACTGGGGGCATGATTCTCCAAAGATTCTCCCAAATGCACATCTGGAACTGCTGCATCTTCCTGGAGACATTCCCACAGTCCCAAAAACCACCCCAAACCCCCAGGCAAAGATGAAGCCCAGCAGTACCTGAATGCCCTGAGCAGTACCATGAGCAGCTTTCAGGGGAAGAGAAACTCTCCAGAGAAGCTTCAGGGAACGTGCAGCCTCTTCCAAAATCTGCTGTACTGTGTGAGTGCTTGTGGAAAAGCCATGCAGAGATGCTTGTTCTGGTACCTGTATCACAGGATTAGAGACATTTTATATTTTATACTTAAACCATTATGAAAATGTAATCTTAATTAATGGGTTTAATCCAGCTGGTGTGATTTCATATTGAAGATAATGTACACAGCCATTGTGTGCCATAAAAACTAATCTGTTAGTTAACAAAGGCTGCTGAATTATGTATTATGTGAGAATTTCAGTGAGGGAGGGGATTTATCCTAATCAATAACCATGATTAACAATACATTATATTTACTAGATTTGCTATGCCACATGGTAACACTTGGCAACTGTCTTCTTTCTTCATTTGCATTTTGTGTCATGTTATTTGAAAGTCAATGATTACAGACATCAATTTAAGCAATATAGATGTTTCTTCCTTAGCAGACCCTTTAAACTGTTCCATTTAATGCTAAAATCACTATCAGGGTACACATAAAATGTTTTCCTCTGCTGACAGATGAGAAACCAAATGGAAGAAATTGCATAAATGTGAAATAAAGGAGGGAAAGAATGTGAGGGGAGCAAATGAATTACCAAAGCAATGGTGCTACAGAAGGGAGGAGGGTAATGAAAAAAAAGCATTTGCAGTTCCTGCCCCATGCAGGATACAATCTGAGTATTTATTTAGCATTGTTATCAAACCAGAATCCTCTTGTCACATAAAATATCCCATTTGCTAAGTAGTCTGAAACTTCAGTGATGTAAAGCTTGATTAGAAAACTGCACATTGTGGAACTTACTGCTTTTATCTTTACACCAAGAAAACAAGTTTAAAACTTAGAGAGATTACTTTTTCAGTCATTATCAGTATGTTAACTAGGTCATTGGGAAATATATGATACTTCAGAGAGTCTTAAGTGTCATTCAGGCATCATTTGACTGCGTGAGCACACATGTGATACCACAAAAAGAATTTCAGAATTGTTGCAGACTGCACCTTCAACAGCTTCACTAATTATAACTGCAAAAATAAGTAGCACGAATTTATCCCTGCAGTTAAGACCTTCTGTTTTCTGAAGAGCAGTAAGCACAGTTTTTACAGCATTTATATTATCATAAAATCATAGGGGTGAAAAGGACCTTCATTAGACACTTAGTTTCCTCTCCCTCTCCAAGGCAGGAAAGCATTACATGAAATTTTTTAAACATTGGCATAATCTATTCTCAAAACTGCCTCCAGTCAGTGTCTCTGAGCACCCTCCATGCCAGTGGTTCATTATTTCTACCACTGGCTGCTGTTTTCCATGCCTGATCCAGGCCCTTCCTGCTGGGGTTTAAGTTTCTTAGTTCCTTATTAGACCCACAGATCTGCACAGATTGTTCCTTCCCTTTAATTGAAGCTTGTAGGCAAATGTGTCTTTTTGAACCACCCCAAATATGCCATCATTAACTGTGTCCAAAAATTAATATTACATAAGAGAAAATTAGCAGAAGTAAACACTAAATAGTTCTCCTATTCTAGACAAAAAGGACTGAGGTTATTCAAGACAAAATAAACATTTTATTGGTGAAGCATCCTTAAGAGTGCAGCAAGAGCACCATGAGTGCTAACACTGTCAGAATGAAGAAAGGATGATACACTGAGTCCTAGAAGACAGTAATTGATCATTAATTAAATATTCAAGGTTTCGGACTAGCTTATGATATTGTTAAATGTTCACCTGATAACCAGGAAGTGGAAAAATTACAAAAAATCTTCCCTGAAATATGAATGTAATATGAAACAAGCCTCATCAGCACACATCAGTCTTTAATGTAGTTATAACCTCATGCTACTAAAAGGCTGAATTCAAGTAAGAGGAGAACATTATCAGCTCTGTATCACATTTCTTTTAATTGTCTCGTATTTCCTGGGTTTATCTCCAGCCTTCATTATATGAAAATACTAATTATTTTTATTATTAGGTTACTTTTACACACCCCTAGTTTAAACCCTCTCTACAGCATTTTAGATTTTTACCTGGGGTTTTCTGCTGCTGCTTTTGTTTGGCTTTTTTATCATTTCCAGCACTACAAACACCAATTTCCATAGCAAAACCAAGCAGTTTTACCTCATTTAAAGCCAGAACTGAAAGGGAGATTGCTCAAAGGCCTAGAATTAACTACCTCAGAATCACACTGAGTCCATCTAGATGATGACTGTGCCAAGCTTGAGGCACCCTCAGTTATTCAGTCAATTCTTCCCTTCTCGCTATTCTGCACCTCTGGGTAAAATCCACCCTCCTTTGGAGGATTTCAGTGCTCACCTTTGATATTTCCCCCCCTCTCAGCCCCTAAATTATCAGGCTAGCCCAGAGAGCCGAGGCTTTGAGGGGAGGAACATCAGGAGATGGCAAAGATTTCCAAAAGAGGCTCTTACCCTGATGTATGTTGTCCAGCTCTCTTTATTCTGTGATGTCCAAGGGAAAGAGTGGGGCAAAGAGAACGAACAGGAAGGGTCAGGGGTTTATCCAGGCTTTGGACAGGGAGGGCTTCTTGGCTCTCCACCAACCCTGTCAGGGCAGGAAGGAGGGGTCCAGGGTTATCTGATCAGTCACAGGGAATGGGGAATGGGGAAAATGCATGTCCTGAGCACAGTGTAACACACCTTTACTCCAGGCTCCTGCAGCTTGGTGCCAGTGACCTCTCTGAGGGCAATCTCCATGTCTGCCAGCACCTGCTGCCCCTCTGAGATCTGTTTCCTCAGGGCATCGTAGTCCTCGATGAGGCCCAGGACGTGGCGGCCGTTCCTGTCCGCCCACATCCGATGGCCGGGCACCAGGCGTGGGGTGCACGTCCTGCTGGAGCCCGAGGTGCTGCTGCACACGGAGGCACTGTCACCCTCAGGGGCTGCCTCAGTACCTGGGACAGAAAAATCAGCTCGTTTTTTTATCCTCATACAAAAAAATAACAATTAATTTGCACTTGACTGCTGTTAAACGGGGCTGGGTGTACCTGGTTTCTCTGCTGGAATGCAGCGCCCCTTCTGCAGCTCACCAATGTTTCTCCTGGCAGCAGGGCAGTGGCAGAGATTTTCTACATATAAAAAGGGAGAAGGAAATGTATTATTACATTTTAAAAACCCCTCCCAGCTCTTCAGTTTTTTTATTGCTGATGCTACACTTGGCCTCTGGAAGCAGGGAAAACCAGCTGATTTTTCTAGTGGCATGCCATAGATCTTCCATTTACCCACTTTTATACCTGAGCAGCTATCCAAATTCTAGGTTTCTCCCAAAATCAAGTCATATTAAAAAATCTAAAATACATCCTGATGAAAATATTTTGTTACCAAATAAAAGCTTCCCATTAACTCCACAAGAAGTAGGACACTTTTCTCAGCTGTAACAGACTAAAGATTATCTCTATATTCCTCCTTCAGAACTTCCACATTCCCTAAGCAACCATGAGAAAAGTACATCTAAAAAACTCAGCTGCTGACATTCCAGGGTATCTTTCTGGTCCATGTGGCTGTATCTAGGTGTATGGAAAGCTGTTACTGTGCAGAGCACTTTAAGGAGGAAGATTCTTGTGCCCTCTGTATCCCATGTACATCAATATTGGAACAATAAACTAACCCTGGCTGTAAACATTACACTTCCCTTTATTTGCTAAAACAGCATCACTTAACAGTGATTGAAATAAAGGTAAAATATTCCTCAAGGGCAAAGAGGGGACAACTGATTTATCCAGAGCCCACTTAGTGCACTTATTGATCATTCTTGAGTAATACCCACTCACCCTTAGCAAACACTACAGAGCTCAGCAGTGAAAGAAAAACCCCCCCAGGTAAGCAAAATTTATGGCAATTTACTGCAGGCATCCTCCCATCCCAGATGCTTTGCTTGGATGCAAAGGAAGCACCAGCTGCTCTAGGACAGTGCAGTGTGCACTTCACACTCTGCTCTAGCAGCAGAGGGATTTGAGGAGAGCTGCTGTGGTTTGAGGCTGTAAGAGGCACAGGTTCTGCAGTAGCCAAAGCACACAGAGCATAGTACCATCCAGTGGGCCTGCCTTCAGCAGACACTTGATATTAACAGCTGACACTGGGCCCTCTTCCTCTCTCTTCCCTTTGGAAAGCTGCTCTTCTAATTTTTCATGCAAAGACTTGTTGGTATCTATGCTCCTCTCCAGCTGCACTCTCAGGCTCTGGATTTCAGCCAGCAGTTCGTGTAAATCGAGTGGATTTTTCTGATCTTTCTGGAATTCTTCTGAGGCATCACATCTGGGATCTGAGACAATTTCAAAAGAAACATTCAAACATCTCTAACAATTAAAATAACATTACCCACCAGAACACTCAGCAAGTAAGTTATAGCCAGTGCTATCCTCAATATTAAGAACTACAAACAGCATTAAGATAATGGTTTGACGAAAAAAAGCATGTCTTAATTGCTTCTACCCTTGAAAGATTTAAAGAGCTGAATTTTTTTTTTACTTTGTCCATAAAAGCTACTATGTCTCCTGCGAAAAGCTAAAAAATTAGATAAAAGGAGAATGAAGAGGATTTACAAAATGTGAAGTGCAGTAATGCACAGTCTGGGGAAAGGAAAAGGAATGGGGAACATCAGAGTGTGGAGGAGGGACAGAGTAGAACTGGGAGTTTAATTTTATACACCGAAGGAAAAAGAAAACAGTGATCACCGGGCAACCAGAGGAACAAATCTGAACCTGAGAAAAGCAAGGGCTGTGTTTGCCTTCTCACAGAAAGAGATCAGTACACAAACACCTCCTGCTGAAACCCAACTGTTGAGGGTGTTCTCCAGACAGTGGGAAGGGGCTCAGCTGCATGAGGAGGGTGCTGCCCCTCCCTAATGGCTTCAGGAATTCTGCAAGGAGAATCCCTTCCACCCCGAGCCAGCTCTGCCTCAAAGCCTCGAGCCTACAGGGCTCCTCTGCTGCAGCCAGGCAGCAAAACCAGTGGCTGCAGGGCATAGCACTTGGAGCAGCAGGGAGAAAATATCAACTTTTAGGAACTTCCAGTGGGAAGTTTGCTGGATGTGGTAAGGGCTTTTCAGCAATGAACAGCATCCCACTCTTTACCTCAGCACACCAACAGCTACGTGGTGGCACAGCTTCCTTCCAAGGGGAGAAAGAACTCTATAGTGAGGTATAGTCCTCCTCTCACCTTCACTGAGAGCAAAGTGGATGTGAAATTAATGAACACCTAATTCAGAAAGCAGTGCCAACACTTCTGCCAACCCCAGGGAGAAGCCTCTCCCCACCACCTTCAGCCAAGAGAAAGAAGAAGCTACCTGGGTAAGCAGCAGGATTTTAGAAGACAAGTAAACAGCTAAGATCCCCAGGAAACTCATCCAGCCTGAGCCACTAAGTCTTCAATTCTGGTTTTTAGCTTAGCTAGAAAGATAAAGGAAACCTGGGGGTGTCTAGTCAACATCTAACACACCTCAGGCCTGCAGTCACTCCGAGGAGAAAGCACCTGAGCAGCAGGCTGTCAGTTCTCTTTGCAGAGCAGACACAAGCAGAAGCAAAGGAACAGTGACCCAGCCCTCCTGGCCTTTAACAAGAGCATGTCCAGAGGGAAGAGGTGCAAGGGCAAAGGGCACAGAGACAACTGTGCATTTATACCTGTTCCCTTCTTTCTTGCTTCTTCCAGCTTCTCATAAACTTTGATCTCAGTCCGCAGCGACTGCAGCAACTTCTCATTCTCAGAGATCTGATGCTGCTTTACATTAATTTCTGTTTGCAACCTGTTAAATCCCAATAAACAGCCAAGTTAAATTCTGATTTTTCTTTTTGCAAAATCTAAAATCCATTCCTCTTTCGCTCCATAATTCTTCCCTTGCCTTTTGAATAGATCCATGCCCCTCATTAATGTTAATGGCTGTGGCTAAACACATGCCTGTCACACTGACAACTTCTTCTCTAAATGAATGTTTAAACGTGGACACAATCAATACCTGTTCAGTTCATTGCGACTGCTGTAAATTTGACATGTCAGGTATCTGATTTCATCTTCCTTTTGGCAAATTTGCTTTTGCAACTTTTCGTTTTCTTTCTTTGTGCATTCATGGTCCTCATGAAGATGCTCAATGATTGCATTCTTCTTAGAAAGAGATTCTCTTAACTTTTCATTTTCCTTTTGTTTATCTGAAACAAGAAGAAACACAAGGTATCTGCAATGCCCACAATGCACTAAGGCTATGATTTTTAACTAAATCAGCTTTTTCAGAGACTATCCAGCTGCTACTCCATTATTGCTAATCCCAGTTTGAATGCTTATGGTTGAGCATGGAATTTCAGGGGTGCAAAGAATGGTTAAGTCAATTTAATGAGTGGACTGTGAATATTTTATTGTTTTCTGATCTGGGATGAGTTGCAGGCTACTCTGTAAAGAACAGTTTACATTTTTACCTCTAGATCCTTTTGCTAGCATTGCATTCAGAACTTGATTTTGCTTCCTCAGGAAATGTATTTCAGAAGTCAGGGAATTATGCTGCTCTGAGCCATGGATAAAAATGTTTGCAGAACCTATAAATATATACATAAAAGATGATTTATGAGTCATCTCTAGGTCATTAAAGATTAAACTTTCCAGACAAGAACAATTTAAAAAATTGCAGAAAAACATGCTATAAAAGCTATTTCTCCCCTATATATTTTGAAGGTTATCACTACAGGCTAAAAGGCAGCTAAGGTTAATGCCAAGTAATCCAAAGCCCTGTGCAGCACAAGTGCCTTTCATTGCTGGGCAACCATTACTAAAATTGCAGAATTATCCCTGGCAGTCTTTACCTATCAGCTAAAATCCCATCAGGACAAAATGCAGGAGTATTTTGTGACATTGCTATGATTTGAAAATAAAACTGTAGGAGGGTTTACCACGTATTTTAGTCTTGCTCTGCTCATAGTCCATTGTATTTAGTGAGAGAACAATGGGATTCTACCAGCTAATCCACAGGGGTTAATGCAGGGAGGCTTGTAAATAGTCTGGTGAGAGATCTCATACCACACAGGCAAGAGAATAAGGCTGGAGTCACTGCCTTGGCCTCAGATTACAAACTCAGAGCCCGTTTATGATCACAGGGATGAAGATTTATCCCTCTTAAATCCGTGTTTCTAACATTTAGATAAATAAGCCAGTCTTGATCACCCATCTGCAGCCCTGGGGAGGAACAGGCCCCTCCAGAGCTCAGCTCAGCCTGTGTCCCCTCTCCTCACATCTCTGAGGATGAGACCCCCTGTCCTCCAAGGGCTGGATTTCCCTCCAGTACCTCCACGAGAAGCTCTGGGTAACTGGCACGAATTAAACGTCTGACTTTGACAAACGTAAGGGTGATGAATCCTGCTCTGAGGATCTTACTGCACTAGGCAAATGAATCTAAGTGCTAAATCCTGTATCCAGCCAGTTAAACCCCAGCCCAGGCAATCCTCAATGCACTGCACTGGTGCTAATCATTCCCAGTGATGTGCACTGGTGCAGCAGAGCCTGCAAAGTGCCACATCCCACTCTCAAGGTGCTGCCTCTGAAATGCAGGTCAAGGCATTGTTATTGCCCTTTGTAACCTTCTCATGGTCAGTAAAACACTTCAGGACCCACCAGAATCAAAAGCACTTTTCAGCTGATTGCTTATCCCAGTGTCTCCCACACATTAAAGCCTGAGATAAAAGTACATGAGTGTCAACTATTTGGTTAATAGAGAAATAACCAGCTGGCAAAAAAATTAGCTGAATGTATGAGGAGGATGCCTTTCAGCTCTGGCAGTTCAATTCAATTTGATGTGCTGCACTTCCTCTGAGTAATCTCATTTTATTGTAATCCCAATTGAAGCTTTTACCCACTACCTAACTGGGATGTAGTGTGCCATGATATGAACCTCTTGTCACTGCTGAAAGACTCAAAGGCTCAGGAAGCCTGGCACTAATGGCATTTTACTATCTATATGTTAAAGAGTTGAGGCAGCTATGTGAACTCAAAAGGCTTTCTCCTTTCAGACTGTAACAAAGCAATCCAAGTTGAAGTGGCAAGGCTTGATGGTCTCATCTTGATTCTAATTTAATTTATTGCCCATCACCCAGCTTTATCCTATTTGAAAAGTTATGCTATTGCAGTTCTACTGAAAGGCTTTAGAATATAACTATTGGTTATCTTACTTAATAAGGGATAATGTAGAGCCAGTGGTAATAGGGCCACAATCCCACAATTTGACCCACTATTGAGACTGCTACTTCTGTGCAGAGCCCTGCTGACATCAATTACTCTCTCCACAGAGGCAAAGGTCCATCTAACCAGAGGAAAGTGGAGCATCAGGGCCCACAATTGCAATACACTTGAGTTTTCATTCTGTTTTGTCATGAAAAAGTGAGTGCTAAGGAAGCATACCTTGAAGGTTTCAAAGGAAACACCGACTGAAAGAAAGGCACTATTGAAAATCAAAGCAATGGGGAAGGAGATATTCCCTCCCAGGGAAAGCAATAAAAAAGCATTCAAAAGCTGAAAAGAAGTCTGAGGAGAAACATCAGCTACTTATGGGTTAAAAAAAGCAAACAAACACCCTTTTAATATTAACTGCTGTTAAGAACATTTGAAACCCAGGACACTCAAAATTAAATCTTTGATTTTATTTTGAAGCCTAACATTTGATACTATTGAAGCAATTATTTTACTTCTACTTGCACTGCAAGCCTCAGCTCTACAGGAATGATGTAGTCATTACCAGCATTTGAGTCATTTATAAGATACTGGAAGCCCAAAGGCATTTAAATACTTAAAGAATCTAAATATTAAAAACAACATGGCAAGAACAGTAGGCAGATATGTGTATATACATCCATACAATATTTATCAGACAAGAATAAATCTATGCAATAACTTCTGTTGAACAAACAATTCAATATCATGAGTTTAGCAGGTTGCCATAAACAGTTAAGCATGTTACAACTCGGCCTTGTGTTTTAAAGGAAAACAAACTAAGGACATTCAGTTAAAAGCAAAAATGTTGAATGCAAGTCACAGAATGGTTTGGGTTGGAAGGGACCTTAAGGTTCAATTAGTTCCACCCCCTACCATGGCAGGGACACCTCCCACTGTCCCAGGCTGCTCCCAGCCCTGTCCAGCCTGGCCTTGGGCACTGCCAGGGATCCAGGGGCAGCCACAGCTGCTCTGGGTACCTGTGCCAGGGCCTCACATCCTCACAGGGAATAATTCCTTCCTGATATCCCATCATAACCTGCCCTCCTTCAGCTTAAGGCCATTCCCACGTGCCCTTGGGAATCCTCTCAGCTTCACTTCAGGATTTCTTTTTACACCAAAAGTCAAAGGAAGCTCATCCATCAGGGAAAAGGAGCATCACTAGCAAGAGAGCATGCGCATATCTGACAGCATGAAAGAGATCTTTGGTACAGAGAGAAACAAGAACTGAAAGAACACAGTGACAAAAAGGAGCTGCTCTAACAGGTAGCTGCTTTTTTCCTTTACTTTTCCAAATTTCTTCTGTACTCATTGGTAGATGTACTAAGGCAACAAGAAGACAGATGGAAGGCATAAGACAGTTTATAAAGAAAATATACTTTCACTGCATTAATGGATGCCCTTGCCAGAATCTTTATGAAGCTGTAAAAGAGTTGGAAGTGTTTCAGTGTGGTTATTTCACAAGCACAGAATGCCTTTCCAGCAGTGTAAATACTTCACGAATGAAATGGATGCTTTTTATCCACCTTTCCATCACTGTAAATTATCCCTGAAAGCAACCTGCCATGTGCAGGCTGCCTCCATTTAAACAACAACAGAAATGGATCATGGGGATGATGTAAAACATAATGAATCTAATGTCAATACCAGTGGAACTGAGGAAAAGGAAAGTATGTCTGTATTTATTACCTGCTTCCAGTCTGAGTAATATTGCATATTAATCAATTTTCCTATGGGGGAAAAGGTGGGAAGGAGAGAGAAGCAAAGTGTAGGAAAATACAGGGATGGGGTGCTTCAAAAGGTGCTCCAAAAGCATCTTTAGTGAAAGCTGGCTACTTGTGAGAAGTTTTAATTCCACCTCAGATCTCGGCTTTCAGAGATGCTGAACACCAGCAACAGAGAACAATGGCTCCAAACCTTTCCAGTGGCATTTGATCCCTCAGGCTCTCAGCAGGAAAGATGGATTCAGTTTCTCATTAAATGAATTCTTACCTTGATCTAGTTCCTTGTCTGTTACTTGTCTCTCAAGCTGCTTCCTCAGTCTCTCATTAGTTTTTATGGAATATTCTAAACGCTGTCTCAGGATTCTAATTTCTTGCAGATGCTCCATTAGTAACTCTAAATAAAGCAAGAGTCCACTTCTTATTTAGAGCAGATGATTGTATTCTTTTACACTATGTACTCTTGTCAAATCTAATGGGTGTTAATCCTAAAAAATGACACAGAGCTGGCAGATATTGAATATCTGACTCCACAACACTCTTCCCATACAGTGCTCAAACCATGCATTCAGTGACAACTCCTACTCTACATTCTAACTTAAACAATGGTCCAGAGTTTTAAGGCTCTTCAGATTTCTTCTTCTTACAAAATTGGAATAGATAACAATTTTATCTCCTTAAACATTCCCTGTACTGAGGAAAGAATGCAAAGGTCTGCAATGCAGCTCCACATTCTGGCTCGACACACTACCAGCACACATTTTTCATTACAACAATAGGAAGCTCCCAGAGTAACTCAGAGAGAAATTTGACTTTGACTTACACAATGCACTCCACAGTAAAGAAATCTGTTGTATCAAGTTTCATTACTGTACCTTTTCCTTCTTGCTTTGCTAGTCTACAATTTTTCTTCCATTGGCTGCAAGTTTCATCCTTCCTCAGGAGCTGCTCTGTTCTACCTGTCAGCGTGTGATGTGTCAGTTTATCCATGTCACACACTCCTGGTTTACTCTGCAATATTTCTCCCTGAACAGGATGTGCCAGCTCAGCTATTAAATTTTCATTGCTGTCAATACAGTACTGCAAGCATCACTTGTGTTTAGTGGAACTATCCAGGTCAAACATGACACCACTTATTAATTATGCAGCACTTAACAATTCTCAAGGAAACACAACACTGGCTTCTATAAAATTGGAAAATCTCTCCTTTTCCACATAATAATCTCTTGACAATTGTCTATTTTCACCTTATAACTTGTCTATTTAAAGAGTGTCTGGAGCAATGTAAAAGCTGGTAGCTTAAAACAACAAGGACACAAACTAACACACTTTATACTGCCTCAAAAGGGTAATTCAGATGGCTGCCATCTCTGTGTGCCTCATCACTGAAACTGCAATGATTATTCAAGGAACTGGAAAGCTGAGGCAGACAAACATTCTTCATTATTTCTTAATTAGTTCCCTTGTGTGTTATTTATCAGCTTTTCCCAATATCCAGCAAATCTTCCATGGGAAAAACATTACCTGGAGGAAACTTGCTTGGCAGAAGTGGCAGTGTGCTGTGCTGGCCTTGCAGGTCATGCCTGTGCTCAGGTGAGCCAAGAGGAGACTTCTCTGACAAATCAAAGTCAGACGAGCTGTGAAGAGCAGATGGCACAGGAGACTCATCCTGAAGATGCTGGTACATGGTGGCATTCTTCTCATTATTCCTTTGGCGCCAAATAAAATGGTTTAAAATATAAAAGTTATTCTATGACTTTGGAAAGCGAACAGAAGATGCCAAATTTACATCGATTTACAGGTAAATTTATGCAACAGGGCATGAAAAGCCACTGCACACCAGAGGCTGTATCAAGACTGAAATTCAGAGCTCACTGAAGTCAGCAGGAATAGTCACTGGCCCTCCAGCCTACTTTGTATTTTGCAGCACCAGGCAGTCACCTTTGTGTTCAGAGGACCTCAAGCTGCCTTGAACAGGGAGCTGAGCATTTCTGTAGCACAGAAGAATCCCAAGCTGGCAGAAAACCAACAAACACAGCACAACAACACCTGCTCTCTTCTCCTTCAGCATCACGGTGCTGTGACAATGAACTTCAGCGGGGCTGCACTGGAGTGACCCTGAGCCAGCCCCAAGGACATGGGGACACAGGGAGGGACTGTCCCCCCTGGCACCTGCACCAGGGAAATGTCTCAGCATGCACCACAGTGGAGTGTGGAACATGGTTCTTTTTGTTCATGAAAAGAACCATTCTGGTGGTACACTGCTTCTCTTTCAGTATCTCACCTGCTTGGTGAGAAGTGGGGAAAAAAGCCTTAATCTGTTTTCAATGGGTGTTTTATTAACAAAATAGATAGTAATAAGCAAACCCTGCCAAACAGCTAAACATGCTACAAAACATGGAGTATCCTTATCAACTCATGAAAAAAACATATTTTTGCTGAACATTCAGTTGCACTCTTACCTTTGAGCTAACTCATAGAGTATAGTAACTTCTGTACCTATTGATTCCCCTGTAAAGCAGAAACAGCTAATTAAAAACACATACTGAGAATTACAATTTTTTCCCCTCCATCTTATTTAGTTTAAATACAGTGGTAAATTAAGGAGAAATTAGAGGAGTCAACAGATACTAACACACTTTGAATTAGTGTCAAATGCTGTACATGACCAAAACCATTTATAGCCCAGCAACAAAGTAATAGCTTTGCTCTGGAACTCACAAAAAAATTATCAGGGACCACAGGTGCCAGATTTTACAGCCTTGGTGTTTTAATTAGCATACCTATTTGAAATAATTGTGCTACATGGCGAAAGGATTACAGGCATACGTTGTTATTACAGCTTCAATAACATTTATATAAAAGAAATTCCATTGCACTTGGATTTTTTGTGCTTGTTTTGGAGTCAGGCTAACCAGTCATCCTTAATGAAGGAGCACATACAGGATTTTGCCTGCAACATTCTCTGTGGAATTGTGTGTGAGCACAGGCACAATTCAGTGCAGGAGATCTGGACTCAGATTCTAATTTGAATATAGAAATAAGAGCTTGGTGGTGTCACCTTGGCTCCCCTTATTTTAAAATTTTTGTGCAATTAAGCAAAAGTGGCAGGGAAGAGTTGCACAGCTGAAATTTCAGGGGAATGAACTGAAGGTCAGGATGGAAATGCAGAGACAGACAGCTGCTCGTGCTTCTTCTTTACAGTCAATTCTTAGTACCCTGGATGTTCTTTACAACCCTACAAACATCATTTTACTTTAATGTGTGGTTCAATGCAGCACCATTGTGTTAGATATATTGAATTGTCTCAGTTGTCAGTGACTTTTCATAGTATATAGGATACCATCTGTTGGTTTAAAGGCATTTAATGTTTATTCACTACAGTCTTCTCATTTGCAATGCAAGGAAACTCTGTAGCCACCGAAATCGTTGAATACACTCAATCTTTTATTACCCTGCTATGACACAAGGCTGTAATACCTTTTTTCTCATATACAGCTGCTTTATATAAGCAATCAAAGCTGCAACATCCTGCCAGGATCTGCAGTGAAAGCAGAACACAGATCATGCTATGGCTGGGCCCCAAGCGGGGCTGAGCAAAGGCAGCTCCAGAGCAGTTCCAGGAGCATGGGAGGCTCAGGGCCCCATCCCAGACACCTCAAGGGTTTTGCTCCTGCAGCTGACATCTGTGAAGGATTGCTGCTTCTTTGGGTCAGCAAGAGCAGCACTTTTGACACCAGGAAAAGGTCTTGCTTTCTGTTCCTCACAACAGCATCTCTTTTCCATCACTTTCCTGCTAACTTTCTCCAAATTACAGACTGAAGGCTGTATGCAGGTTATACTCTTCCTTCAAGTGCCAAATGTCAGTTGTGATGCTCATTTTCCAAAACATGGTTGTATTTTAGCTCTCTTATGAAAGGCAGTGTACATTTCTCCACCAGCCAGACTAGCAGGCAGCAATATGCAGGTCCCTTAGGGAAATCATGGAAAAATTTAGGTTGGAAAAGACATCTTAGATCATTGAGATCAACTGTTCCCCAGCACTGCCAGGCTCAGCACTAACTTATGTCCCCAGTTCCCTGAAACAGGAAACCCTGAAGCTATACGTAACAAAACTTTTATATAGCCAGTGGTTTTTTTGGCAGTTAAAATATACTTGTGTTGATATGACCCCAAATAGTAGGTGTCAACAAAGAGTACAGATACAAAAGTAAAATCCAGACAAGGAGAAATAGCCACAAAGTAAAACACAAGAAGTTCCACCTCAAAGTTCTTTACATTGAGGGTGGAACAGGTGTCCAAATGAGGGTGTGGAGTCTCCTCTGGAGACATTCCAAACCCACCTGGACACATTCCTGTGTCACCTGTTCCAGGGACTTGGACTGGATGATCTCCAGAGGTCCCTTCCAATTCTGTGATTCTTTGTCATTCTTGTCATAAAAATTTTACCTTTCATGACAGTCCACCCCAATGAACGAGGGCAAGATACTGAGATATTAAAGATGGGATATTAAGAAAAAATTCTTCCCTGTGAGGGTGGGGAGGCCCTGGCACAGGGTGCCCCGAGAAGCTGTGGCTGCCCCTGGATCCATCTTAAAGCAACCAAGAGCAAGGAATGTTGCAGAATTTCTGAGAGAGGGCATGATTTATGTGTGGAGTGAGAACTGAGCTACCCCTCAGACTAGGCCCCTGATAAGCGGCCTTGGTGGGGCCTGGAAGCCTTTGACGCAGTAAGAATTCAGTTGTGGCGCAGTTAGAAATTATGTTAACTATGAAGTAATGAGCTATCTGAGTGTGAATTAGGGTAGGGCTGCAGTGTGAAAAGCCTGACCACCTTAAGGCAAAGGTAAACAATGTCAGTGTGCCAATCAGAGTGCCTTTGTAAACTGTAAACTTTATAAAAGTGTATATAAACTGCCATCTTCTCTCGAATAAATGGAGAATGTTGCATTAACCATATTGGTTCGACCTATGTTCGTCCTGACCCTGCTTTCAAAGGAAGGCTTCCTTCCACCAACAACCAAATAAAATCCTTCCCATTTCAAGGGTGTCCATCTATCCGACAACAAGCACAAAATATTGCTGCTCACCGTAGAGGAATTTCATTTCCAGTTTCTCAAACAGCAGCACGCTCTGGCTCAGCTGCTCACGGAAGCCTTCAGCAAGATCATAATCAACATCGCTGGCCTGGAGCAGCTCCTCAAAGGCTTTCACCAGGCTGCTGAGGTGCTCGTGGTAGGTGGCACAGGCACAGTGGATCTCCTTGATTTGCTGGCACTGGAAGGACAGCTCCCGAACTTGTGAATGAACCAACGAATCATATCTGAGAAAATGAAATTAGCTGTAAAGCTAGCTGGCCATAAATGACATTTAAATATAAATAACATGGGAATAAAACTTATATTCCTAAACTATCATTTTATGTGGCTCAATTTGCTTTTAAAATGCTTTTAACAGCCACAATGAGAGATGTATTGTCTCTGCCTGTTGAGTTTGGTATTTAGAGATTATTCTCCTTCACTTAACTGCATCATTTATAAAATGGGATAAAACTAATGGGATGACTTGATGGCCTGTTTGGAAAGAACATGGATGGCAGCAGAGGTGCCAAATTAAATTAAATAAGAGTGAATACATGTAAATAATTTTTAACAATACATATATTTTTAACAATACATATACTGGGGATTTTTTTTTGTTTGGTGTTTTGTGGTTTTCTTAACTCCCTGTGGAAGCAGACAACTGTCCCTTCTCTGAAACTTGATGTATTTCCTGTCAAAACTACAGTATTGGACTTTATGAACTGATGGTTTCATCAAGTCTGAAATTCTCCATATCTCTGCATGTGTATTGCAAGAAACAATGACAACACTGTGCTGCCCAAACTCCTGTACTCCACAAGCCAGGCTATAAATTTTAACTCAGATCAATTGCATTTATTTATTGAATTTACACTTGCAAATGTAGGCATTTGCAAGGTAAATTCAATACTGTCCCTGTTTGTATCACAGGTAGAGTCCTTTCTCCAGAATCATCAATTAGCAGGGAAAAAAGGAGAGAAGATGTTAAAAGATTCAGGGAATCAAACAAAATCTATGGTAATGTGGGTTGTTATAGCATTTTTACTGTCATTTGTATAGGACGAGATGCATAACTCATTTTGGGGTCTGTCATTTGTGACTCATGACATTGTCCTAGACAGTGGCCATAAAAACCTCACAGTGAGCCACAGGGTCTCATTCCTTAATTTATAGTTAGATCTTTCTTTGGAAAATGGGTGAGGTATATTTTCAGGGGATGTAAATTTCTATGGACTCTGTAACAGCACTGTATTTTACAACAGTGAGCCTCAGACACACACAATAGTCCATGCTGGTGGTTGTTCACTATCTCCAAATATTTCCACTCAAGCATTTGGATGAAAGGCACAAGGCTGAATGCCTTTCCTTCTTACAATTTCTGGTATTCCACAGGCCCTCAGGACAAGAACAATATTGAAAAGGGTGGTGGATGTTAAAAAAGGCTCACTCTTATAATCCCCCACTGTATGTTTGCAATTTGTACATGTGTAGCCAAAATGCTGCCCCAAGTCTCATATAAATCCAAGACTGATACTTTTCAGTCTCCCATAAATGATTTTCCAGCTTATGAGCTTATGCTGTAAAATTTCATTCATTAATTCTGTATTTATCTCCTCTCACATCCTTCACAGGAAGGCATTACAGCCCTCAACTGCAAAATAAATCGGAACTAGAGCGTGAACATCTTATGTTTACACATCAAGTCTGGGCACTCAAACAGAAGGGCCAGCACCAATCTGCCAGCCCATTGCCCACAGAAACATTTCTGTCTTAAATGGGGTGCTCCATTTTCCTACACTTGGCACCTGAAAATATCCTGAGTGATGCAGACTGGTGCTTTGATGACAGAGGTGAGCCTGTCTCACAGGTAACCTGAGATCTGAGCTGGCTCCAGAGAGGATCTCTCACAGCAAAGACAGTTGTGGGCCTGAGGTGTAGGGAGAAACAGATGTGCCTGGCACAGATGATGACACAAATTTATCAGTTTTGTACTTAGGGAGTCTTTTAACAAAACATTTCACTTCCTTTATGCTAATGTTAGTGAAATTTAGCCTTTACTGTAACAACACTTGTGAATAAAATGATCCTCATCTCACCTTGCTATGCTATTTGGTATTGCTGTTTACAAAAGGGAACCTCAAAGAGCAGCAGTTTTACTCACTTGGATGGTGATGTTGCTCTCAGACTGTTGTGAAGAGGATACATTTCATCAAGATGCACATTCACAACTTGCTCTTTGTCAAGTTCTGCCTCATTGGCCAACAGCAGTTCCTTAAGGTTTTGTGCTGCCCACGTATCAGGTGCTTCCACAGACTCAGAATCCCTGTTTTTGGTGTGGATCTCATAATCCAGCTGAGGGACAGCAGAGGATGTCTGGACTCCTTCCATGGCTGTACCTTGCACTTGTGTGACAAACCCTTCCACAGGCAGGGCTGCATCCCCCACAACTCCACTGGAAACACCACTGAACAGGAGCTGCTCAGAGCCCTGCAGCAGGAACATTTTGTACTTTTCAAGCTCAGCCTGCATACTTTTAACTCTTTGTTTCAGTTCTTCTATATCCTCTGTGGCTCCACAGCCATGGAGTGCATCAGCTCTTGCTCCAGTCCCTTGGTGATTGTGCAGGCATTCGGAGTCTGACTGTGCAGGGGCTGAGTCAATGTCCTCGTGTCCCACAGGATAAAACTCTTCATCCACCTCTTCTAATGAACTCTGCATATTCCCATTGCTCATGCTATGATGATTTTGCATTTCTGAAAGACAGGAGGCTTGTGTGTGAATATTAGTGCTTCTTTATCTGACATTCTGTTCTTAACAGCATTAGAATGAATTATTTCAATTCTATAAGAGCAGAATTAAAATGTAGGTAATTACAAGCTGTACATTATTACTTTGGGACTTTTGAACTCTCTCTATGATTTGCCATTGATTCAATTTGCACATCAAGTATTTTGAATCTTTATTACTTTTAAATAAACAATACTCAAAATACAACCAACTTTCTCTTCCCAAATGCTTGAAAATTCCTTTTGCTATATGCTCTCCTGAACCAGACATTGATCAAGTCCAGACCTTTCCAGCCACAAGAATGATAACCTCAAATGTGAGGCAAAGGAGACTCTGACTTCACATGACTCCTCCTAAAGCTTCTAATTAAATATTCTTCTTCTCCCCACTTCAAAAATCTATACAAAACCAATTGGAGCATAAAGTCAGAAGAATTTAAAAAAGACTATCAACAAAACAGAAAAGGAGTCTATAATAACTTCTTTTTAAAAGGTGTTCTAACAAACCCCACTAAAGTGTTTGGTATTAAAGGTTTTACACTTGATATGAACATCACATCCCTCAGGTGACTTTGCCATCCCTAAGTAATGCAATCACCTCAGATTCAGCCCAATAAAAGCCATATATTCCTACAGATGATCCATGTTTAGAGTTCTGTGCATGTTGAGAGGTATAGGTGTAAGTAGCCAGCAAAATTACTGTTTTCTAGTTACCAGTAAATTAAATTTTCCCCTTCTATTAGTTCTGCAAAAGATCACTATGAATTAGAACTTCCCTTTTGGGAGCCAATTCATTGATCTTTCAAACAGGTTGCAAGACTTTCAGATTGGTTTCCATGGAGAATTTCAATGTCCAAGTTCAAGCTGTAAATCAGTACAAAAACTCAGGGGGAACAGCTCTGTATGAAAGTCCAAGACCAAAAAAATAAAAATAAATATTACCTAAGAGCTGGAATAAAATGAAGCTGTGATTCTGGGATATCAACATTGCCCAGAGAAGCTGTGCATCCCTGGAATGTTCAAGGCCAGGTTGGGCTTGGAGCCCCCTGGGACAGTGGGAGGGGTCCCTGCCCATGGCAGGGGTGGGATGGGATGAGCTTTGAGGTCCCTTCCAGCCCAAACCATTTTCTGATTTAACATCAAGGCCAGAGGATGTTTGCTGCACTCTACTCCTTTTGTGTGGAAGTGCTTCCAGGGAAGTGCCTGGCTGTGAATCCTGGAGGACACAAGAAGGGAATGCAACCTGCATTCATTAACTTCTGCTGCAGTAACACAGATGGCAAAAATCCCCAGCACCAGGTGAACTCAAACTCTGAAATCCTGATTCCTTGCATCATTCCAGATAACAAACACAGAAAATAAAACCAGATCCTAACAAAGATACTTCAGCTCAGAGCACTTGCTGTGGTTTTTAATGCAAGAGTGCCCTTTAATTAAAAAGGAGAACTAATGAGCTCCCTGTGCACGTGCCCACAGCCGCACAGGGAGCAGGACCCTGCACACCACAGGATTACTGAACTGGCCATGTCCTCTGCACTCTCCACTGTTAGCCAGGTTACTCAAGCCCTTCCAAAAAAGACTAATGGATGATGCACACACATGGAACATGCAGCACTAAGCCCATTTACATTTTCATTAAATGATTCCATTAGGTTTCAGCCTACTTGAATGCCTTCAAATAATTCAGATAAGCAAAATTCCATCATTCAGTTGCTTCATTCCAATAGTTCAGAACTAGATGGAGATGCAGTAACAAACATTTAATTCAGAGAGGAGTTCAGAAGTGAGGTCATTAGCAACAGAGATCAGAGTCAGGCATGCAACTCATTATTTTTACTGGAAACCAGACTCATAAATCCCTGTGGCCTTTCTGAAAGCACAACCCTGAAAGACCAACTTGGATTCTTGGAGCAATTAATCCACAGCAGCTAAGAAAAACAGATTTAAAATCCACAAATAACAGCAAGGGAGATGATTACCTGAAGCAATTTACAATTTTGTACAACTCAGAAGGAACTGAAGTTTTTTAATTTATGGGGTTTTTTTTTAATTCTGTACCATATAAATGCTCTACCTTGATAGTTTTGCTGATTTTTGTCCTTCACATTTTCATTCTTGTCTCCTGTACCTGGATCAACATCTTGGAACTCCACCTGGGTCTCAGTATTATCCAGTTTGAACAATGAGACAACTGGAGAACAGTGAAGAAAGGTAAAAGAGAAATCAGTAAGAGACTGAAAAAAATTAAGTGGGGATAGTTTAAAAAAAACTAAATCAAAACCAACCAACCAACTCAATAAATAAAATCAAAAAAGTAAAAAAAAAACCCTCACACCTCATAAACACAAATTTGGTTCTCTGACAGTTTGGAAGAGGAAAATCTTTATTGATAATATGAGTATCTTTAAGTACTTGAACTAATTATAAGGGCAACCACTCAGAATTCATTGCAAAGGCTCCTAGTAACAAATGAAGATAAACATTGTAGGTCCCCTTTGTAATAGAACAGCAAATCAATCTCTAGTGCATTTTTAAATGCTTTATGTTCAGCTTAGAGAAAAGGCTTAGAAGTTTCTCCAGTGTGAGCATTGATCACAAACCAATCTGCTGCAATCACTGCAGCAAGTCTCAGAAGCAGCAAGTTTGCAGCACAACTGCTCCCCAAGGGAAAAAAAAACAGAGTGGAAAGGAAATCACAGGAGTGCAGCTTCTGATTCCTTTTAGGATCTAATTCAGAAGCCCTGAACTTCAGGATTCTCCATGGCTTTTGCACCTACCAGAATTAATTGCTCCAGTCCCACCACCCAAAGTATTTATAATAAATTTTACCATGTCTGTGCCTTACCACAACAATTTTTTTTTTAACAACACTCTCTGTAGCCTTTGGGTCTGACAGTGGCTCACCCACCACTTGTCTGAGTCTTATTTTCATATTTACTCTCCCTTACCTATCCTTCACACCCCTACTCAGTTTTTAATCTAACTGCTAAGTGCATTTTTATTTTTCCACCACCCCAAATCTTCATCTAATGCCCATTGCTCTGTCTTACAATTTGTCATACTTTGCTGATCCCAGTACTTTGTCAACAACTGAGTTTAAATTAACCCAGCCACAGTGGGAACAGACACGGCTGACTTGACTGATCAGTGGAATATTGGAAAAGTTTAATTATCCAGCATAAACAAAATCAAGATTTTTATACTCTCTTGTCTCCATTACAGGCAGTTTTCATTAAATTTGGCATCTTATTAGGGGAATTTTTTATTTACCTAAACACTGATATATGTGTGCACATGTAAGCACCCTGTGATCTGCCATTTATTACAGACTTTACACGTGTACACAGCACTTTTTGTCCCACAAAAAGCTGGTTTACATCTTAGTGGCAAACAGGAAAAAAGGTGTTTTTTTCAAGGTCTACACATATTTTTCTACTCAAGAAACTTGCAAAATTAAGCAGTATTGTAGATATATAAAGAGGATCTGCATTTACTTTCTGCTGCAAGAGAAGCTGCCACTGCTCCAGGCAGGACCAGGAGTCACCAGATTTGTTCTTTATTTACCTCTTCCTGATGAGTTTCCCTGTGCAGACTTCTCTGGAAGGTTTTCAGCTCCAGACTCATGCAGGAACTCTCCCTTAGGCTGTGCCTGGAATGGTTTGGTTTGTATTTCACAGGCCCTGGAACGATGCTGTGCTTCTGAAGCTGATTTCTGCAGCCAGGAGTTCAAAGGGACATTTCCTAATGCTCTGCAGGATCTCACAAGCACAGGCAGCCGTGACTTCTTGGGCAAGGAAACAGAGTCAGCCTGAATAAGGCATGGAAGAAAATGGGCAGTTAGTGACTCGTGTGTAACAGTCAAGTGTAGGAAGTATAAACAAACATTCCAGGAAAAATAAAATTTTCCTGTAAAATCAGGCAGCTGTCACGTTAGTTTTGAAAATAAAATTGCAATACCCCTGGCTACATGAGAAGTAAACATTCAGAGAGGCAAAATACCCATTCCACTGGTAAATTTTCTGTAAGTCCCAGCTGTTCATGCATCTATAACCTTCCAGCTCCTGAAGCAGGACAGCAAATCCAGCAGTGCCTACCAAAGGCTTTTAACCACCAGGTGTATTAATTAGCTCTGCATTTGTGGGTGCCTTAGGAAAATAGTTTCTCACCTGAACTGACCTCTCTAACTGCTACTTCCCACTGTCATTTATATCATAAATGTCTGCTAGCCCAGCAACTTTTTCCCTTAAAACATTTTTTTTTTACAGTTGAGGATCCTCCTCATTTTTCAACAAGTCCTAAGCTTATTTTCCTTTCTTCCTTTAGTCTCTACCCAACATGCCCTACTTGCACAGCCTTGAGAAAATCAGCATAACTTTGCATCAGCCACAGAGGACACTTATTCTGACACAGAGAAATGCTTTATGAACAAAACCGGTTTCTTCACCCATCCACTCTATAAATTGTTTCTGAAGGATTCCCATTTCCTGCTGTAACAGACATTCCCTCACTGGAGTTGAGGGAAGCTACGTTTCCTAAGTCACTACATTTTAGCCTCTCACCTTTGGAAGTCTCTGCATAAAATAAATGTTCCTTATTTAAACCACACAGCATACACCAGTGCTGTCTCCAAAAAGATAAAAGCATGCCATGTGTTGATGAGAGTTATGGAATTGTGTGTAATAATAATAAAAAGCAATAATGGCATGTTCAGATAGATTTAGTTTATAATTTTGCTGTTCATTTGCTCCACCTATGCTGTTAAGTCCCCTAATTTCTTTCACCACCCAATGTATTCTGAAATACCTTTCCACATTCACTTCTCAGCAATTACAGTCTTTACACAATTTAAAATCATAAAAAGCAAGTTCCATTTTCCAAATGCCATCCTCAATTCCTTTTGTACATGTGAGAGAACAGTATCCTTCACAGGCTGCAAAATAAATCCAGAAGTTCCAGCTAACTAAACTGCTTTAATAACATCAAACCATTTCCAGCTGTCTCAGGGCTGTGGCACAGACACATTTGTCACCCAGATTACCCAAAGGCCACTTCAGCTGGCTACATCAAATTATTTATAAAAGCCATTCCAAAGCTAAAGATACAGTGCATTAGTCCAAACAAGAAAGCTTTTAAAGCAACTCATTCAAGGGCTGCATTGAGGGTGCCACTGATTAAACCAGAGAAGAATCTGGAAAATGGTGAGTAAGAACAGCAAACTGAAACTCAGGGAACTTGAAAGAAAACAAGAAGATTGCAGAAAGGATCAGAAAATCATGGAATGGTTTGGGTTGGAAGGGACCTTAAAACTCATCTCATTGCACCCCCTGCCATGGCAGGGACACCTCCCACTGTCCCAGGCTGCTCCAAGCCCTGTCCAGCCTGGCCTTGGACACTTCCAGGGATGGAGCAGCCACAGCTGCTCTGGGCACCTGTGCCAGGGCCTCACCACACTCACAGGGAAGATTTTCCTAATATTCCATCTTTAATATCTCAATATCTTGCCCTCCTTCACCTTCAAGCCATTCCCCCTTTATTGTCACTTCATGCCCAGGACAAAGCCTTATCAACACCCCTTCATTTGCAAGCCCCTTCCTTCAGAAAAATGAACCCAAGAGGAATAAGCCAGAATAAAAATTAACTGCTCCTAATTGCTACCTCTCAGAAATCTCTTGATCACTAAAGTTATGGAAACCACTCTTTGCAGAAGGTGCTACAACATTCCCTGTTAGCAGTGCACAAAATCAAAAGCAACGCTCCCCTGTCTGCGCCGCAGGAGCCAAGATCTTCAAAGAGTTTTCAACTTCACTTCTATCACTGCTGCTGAAACAATACACAGAACTCTTTAGCAGACACTGTTTTCCCACTTCTTTGTTTGGGATCACACACTGCCTGCAGCCAGAAGGCTCCAAAACCCCTCTGGCCCGAGCACACCCTGCCCACAGTCCCAGAACAGACTCTGCACTCAGGTCCCAAACTGCCCCATTCCACAGGGCACTCCTGGCCACACTTCTCAGGAAGCAAGACACAATGACAGGCTGTTAATAAAAGCCTAAAATTAAGATTTGAGTTTGTGGAAGTGTCCCACTGACCCCTCCACAGCCTGCTCCCAGATGTGATGCAAATCTGGAATTTTCTAGAACACTTTTTGCCATTTAGACTTCATCAGTTCCGAATGCTCTAGTTCTGTACATTATGAACAGGAAACACAGACTCTCTTTTTCCAAAAGCTGTAATATTTACGAGTATGTGGTCCCAGGGAGGACTGAAATTCAATTAATTAACATTCTAAAGCATGCTGAAGTAGGAGATGAAAAGCTCTGAACATTAAGAACAATTATCTAAAATATATTTGGCTTACATCTCTTTTCCTAATATTAAAAGTCATACAAAAGTAAGATTTAATACTAGAAATGAAACATATTTTTCCCTTTTATACATCTACTCCCTAAGTACAAAAAAGAGAATAAACTTACTTCATTTGTTCTAGTAAAAGCAAGTCTTTCATGCTGTTCACCCTTCTTATACACATTTTCTTGCTGATGTTCTGCTTCTGCATTTAATCTTGAATATTTTGACTTTTCTTCTGAGGCTCCTTTCTTGCCTTCATGTTTGAATCTCATGACATTACTCTCTAAAGTCATTGTTTGCATAGCTGCATCTTTCAATTCCACTTTCAGCGACTGACTCGCCTTATTAATCTGTGCCACCGCATCTGGGTAAAGCTTCTCCTCCCCATCAAAAGTTGATTTCAATTCTACTCGCTGCTTTAAGAATTTAGTGACCTGCTTGAAATGTTTGAGTTGAGCTCTTAGTTGAATAATCATTTGCCTAAGATCTTTTTCATCCTTTTTCTCTATATCTTCACTTGAACATTCTTCCTCTGTCGTGTTCAGATGATCTAACAGTTCATTTACAATTTTCATTTGTTCTTGTCTGCTACACTCAGGAAAGAGGAGAGAAAAGACATGAATTTAGATTTTTATTTAAGCAAACAAAAATACCTTCCAAGAAACCCTTCTGCTGTGTTGTGACATATCTGAAATTCCCAGGAGGTTCTGTTTTACTCACTAATGAGTTACTCACTAACAGAGTTTTTGGAACCTTTTCACAACATGAATTATATCATAAATTGCCTCATCATGGCTTTTCTCCTATTTAACACAGAAATACAAGAAATATGAATAGATTCTCAAAAAGTTTACTCTCTACCTTAAAAGTTAATTTATACCAACACCACACCAGACTCTAGACCATAAAATCATAGATTAAGCCAAGTTAAGAACCCACAATGACCATCAAAGTGCAACTCCCGGCCCTGATGTTGATTTTTTGTGCAAATCTACTCCTCCATGAATTTCTAATGGAACAGGGAAGATGAAAAGTGAGAAATCAGCCAAAAAGCCTGTAAAACCAGCTCATTACAGACACCAAACTGTCCCATGGATAACTAGCAGCTCATGGACAGCAGTTTGGAAAGCAATGTTTTAAGAGAAACTGAAGCCAAATAAGAGGCATTTAAAGTACAAGCAAGCTCTGAAATTCTAGAGATAATTTCATGTGTCCAACAGAGAGCTGTTTGTGCCATTAAACATATAAACCAGAGTTTTAAACAACTGCATTTGTATCATTTAGCATTTGAAATGGTAGAAGCTAACTAGGCTTTTTATGGCTTCCTCTGGCATCTAATGGCATTAGTGAGAATTCAGCTATGCAAAGCACAGGCTCATCACCCATCAGCCTGGTCATTTATACTTGAACACAGGAAAAATTACACACTAGAGTGGTAAAGATGACGGTGCTAGAATTACTCATTAGCCAACTTTTAAGTAAAGATAACAAATAAACAATGTTTTCTCTTCATTTCTAAGGGAGTAGTAGCTCCTCATTCACCACTAACTACTCCTGTGACAACTAAGACAATTTATGCCTGTTGGGAGAGTTCTAAATAGTGATGTGAAAATACAGAATTGCCTGAGTGAAGCCAAGTGCAGCATGGTGAGCACAGAAACCAGGGCTTGACTCGTGTAACTCCACTGGAGATTTTGCTCCCAGCACTGACAGGCACTGGAAAGTCACAGAATTCTGCATATAGTCTGTCCAGAAACCAGGAAAGCAACTGGAGAAGGAAAAGGAGCTACAGAACAAGGAAAGGAACATGACAATGAGCTCTAACTCAGTGCTCAACCAGGAGATAAAGTGGTGTGGGCATGAAACTGGGGTAAATCAGTCAGGCTGTGTGGTTTTCCTGTAAAGGTTTTTCTTGCTTGGCATTGTCCAGTTCCTATGGAAATGAGCATTTGAGCTGGGAATTGATCAAATCTTAGTGTAACCCACACACTCACTTGAATTCCAGTGGTGCCAGTAGGGCTTGTACAGATTTGGGTCAACAAGTGTTTTCTCCTGCATGAAAAGTGACCCAAGAACTTGGAACTCAGCTCAGGCAGTCCTACAGGTGGTGGCACTGGAATAACCCTTTGGTCAAGTGCAGGACAGGGGCCCAAACTCCCTGAACTGAGAGCAGCAAAGCCCTGTTCAGGCAGTCCAGGAGAAGTGGCAAAGGGTACTCAGTGTGCACCATCCATTCAAAATTTTCCCTGTAGAAAGTCACTGTAACTCCAACTCCTCCATCCTTAGATCCTTTTACATATTGTTTTTAAAGCAGTAAACTGTTGTCCCTTCCACCACACCACTTTTCACTGGCCTGTGCTCTCAGATCATTTGGTTTTTTCAACAAAAACACCAGCTACTGTCAACTAAGCCCTTTGACTCTGTCAGACCCCATCCTGGAAACAATCAGTCCCTACAGTAAAGCTCCCTGAATCAGTAACTTTGCAGAGTTTCTTTCTTACAGTGGGTTTTTTTTTAAGGATTTCTACTGATAGTGTGTTCCCTAATTACCTAATTGCATGATAGACTAAAATGGCTCTGAAGGTGCCTTGCCAATCTCTCAGGTAAATTAGACAGTGCCATTATCTAAATTCACTTTAGCAAAATTACCTTATTCTCTTCTCAAATAGAAATACTGTCAAAAGCAGTGCATATCCCTCATACTTACGTAGATTCCAGCACAGATGTTCCATTTTCTCTTAGAAGAGATGTGAGCAAGTTCTCTTCTGTTTCATGTTCACTCATTCCTGTTCTGCCCAAGTGTTTGTCAGTTGTATCATGCTCAAATTGAGGCTTAATTGGACTCCTATAATGTCTGTCTTTACAGAAACTCTCTGAATAGCCTGATGGAGTTATCTGTTAAAAAATTGCAAACATTGTCTTATTACACAGGTATGTAATGTTCTATTAAATTCAGGGCTGCAATCTTTCTGTAATCAGGTTCTGTAATTCCTGATGCTCTTTATCTACATTAAGAAGCATCCACAGACATTTTGCTGACTATTTATTAATAGAAAAACTAATTAACATCTATTTCATATGATTAATTCATAGGGATCAGTTGTTTAGTAAGGAGTAAGAAGATTTCCCCCAAGGTCTTTATCTAACAAGAGGTATGAAACTTCTGGAATGTTGCCTGCAGACTGCAGCTAACAATTTTATTAGCTCAGCTTTGAATCATCTGTATGTATAGTACAGATTCTGTCCTGGGATCTCCAGATTCAAGCCCTGATGACTGGGACAGGACAAAACTAGGAAGCATTTACAAGCTGCCAACTTTCTGTACAGAACAGCATGGATATGTCTGAGGGAATTTCTACCTGGGATCTCTACAGCCATTCAAACCCCAATTAAATAACCAAAATCTGCAGCAATGACATAAGAATCCAATCTGGGCCCATTTGGGTACAATTCCCATCAGCAAAAAGAGCCAAGAGAGTTTTTACAATACATCACTTACCTGTTTATCCACCTCACAAGGAAAATCCAACGATACTTGAAGGCATACCTGGTAAACAGAGAACCACAGAAATTAGAGATTTCATAGAGCAAAATATCATCCTTCTTCAACATTACAATCCAGTTTGGAACCTGAGTTATTCTATGATTGCATGATGCTTTCTCTTACATTGATTAGATTGAGAGGACAGCAGATTCCTGTTTGTATGAAAATGCAGTTCACCATTTACCAAGCTATCAAGCATTTAAACCCTAAAGAAAGATCTACAGGATTTTTGCCTCAATTACAGCAGGTGAATCTCACACAATTTGTACTCCAGGCCTGACTGCAATGGAGGCAGGAGATCAACCTGTGTGGATCCAAAGAAACACAATTCCAAAGGACTCTGCCACCCCCATTCAGGGTTAGTACTCAAACAACAGAAAACAAGGTCTACAATGAAAGCAATCTTGAATGCAAAACCAGCCCAGAAATATAGGAAAAAGCTTCCAGAAGATCTTCAGGATAACAATTAGTTAGAAGCAAAATCAGATACCAAGAAAAGTATGTTTTGTTTGCAAGACTTTATGCTCTAAGAAAATGAAGACATTTTAAATGCAGAGAAGAGAGCACTGTACCCAGTGTTCCTACCTGACTGACCCTCTCACAAAACTGACTGTTCTGCACCTTCCTGTCATTGTCACCATCTTCAGGCTGCATCACCGGCTTCTCTGTTGTTTCAAGACACTACACAAAGTATGGAATGATGTGAAAATGGTAGCACAAAAAAAAAATACTGTGATATGAAACATGCATAAATAAGTCAGTGATATGTCTTAAAAGAAAAATAAAAAAGCCTGTAATACAAAGTAACAAACACTGAATTAGATCCCTTCAAGAAGATCAAAGAAAATTAATATAAACCCCAGGAATTACTTATATCAAATAAAGTGAAACTTTATCTTCTACATCCCTTCATTTTTATTTAACCCTTCTTCCTCAGAATTTATAGAACATATAAAAACCATTTAATTACCATCATGGTAAAGGAACTCTGTATCCTCAGTCATGTCCCCATTCTGCCTATTTTATTTTCCAATTTCCAGAATTTATTTTTTATTTGCTACACAATTTAGGCTCTTCTCCAGCATTCAAGAAATAGATTATTTTTAAACCAAGCACATGTGGTTAGCTATACACTAGAAAGATTTACTGTGCCACTGAAGGTGACAATCTGCTGTGTCTATGCCTAAATTTGCCCATTTGCAGCAAACGGTGCCAAATCATCTTTTTACTCCCTATTTCCCACAGAACCCAACCTATCTCTCATTGCCTGAGCAAAGAGGAGGAGGAGGACTCAGCTTTTTTAGGAGCAGCACCCAAGTCCCTGACATCCCTGAGATCAGCATCACTGAGAGCAGGAGCAGAATCCCTTTGGTTTGCTGGATGTTCTTGGGCACTTCCAGGGATCCAGAGGCTTCCCTGGGCACCCTGTGCCAGGGCCTGCCCACCCTCACAGGGAAAAATTTCTTCCTAATATGCCACCTAAACCCGCACTCCTTCATCTTAAGGCCATGCCCTGTGTCCTGTCCCTTGTCCCCAGTCCCTCCCCAGCTCTCCTGGAGCTCCTTCAGGCCCTGGAAGGGCTCTGAGCTCCCCCTGGAGCTTCTCCTCTCCAGGTGAGCACCCCCAGCTCTCCCAGCCTGGCTCCAGAGGGGTTCCAGCCCTTGGAGCATCTCTGTGGCTCCTCTGGAAATTCTAATTATGCCTAATCCATGGGTAGGACACAGCCCTGACACACAGCATCCCAACCTGTGTGGGATGGAGTTAGCTCAGCATCCTCAGAACACTGGGAATTGAATGGATGTGTGTGGTTTGATTTTGATTTTCTAATCAAGTATGCACTGAATGTATGCATATATAAATACATATATAGATTAAAAATATATATACATATATATGAAATTAATGAAAAAAACCCTTTTATCTTCCAACCCCCTGCATATAAACAAGTCTAATGGTTTTAGGTATGAATTTTAAAAGGCACAAACTGGATGGTTGAGAGTATTAATATATTTGCATTTTACAATTAGAATTCTATATGGAAAACTGACTTTCAAGTCATGTTTGGGTTATCTTGGTATTTTCACTCAGACTTGGTTTTGTAGGACAACACAGAGTAAAGACAATTTGAAAACTGGGGAAAGACACAGAGGGGGTTAGAGTATATAACAAGGGCATGCATTACAAAAAAAATTTTTGTTGCAATCGTGGGATGCCAAAAGTCCAATAATGTTAAGTATTATTTAAAAAAAAAAACTCTTTAGGTTGAATCTTCCCTGTGGAGGTTCAGGACAAACACTACATTTAGGTATAAAAAATAAATTTATTTGCACATATAACTTATCCATGCAATGCAACTACCTTTTATGGGTCAACATTTTTTAGTATCAGCTTTTCCCAGGCTAGTATTTGGTTTAATAAGTGAGGATTCATTAACGAAATTACTGCATAAGACCAACAGGTTGTAAATACACTGCAACAATAAATCACTGCAGGCTGAGCCTGCTCCTATGGTCCTGTGTCTGAGAGGCTGACATGTCCTGTACTCCAAGGAATATAACCTCATGTGCAACAAAATATTGAAAGAAAATAAGTGTCTTAAGGCCAGAAAGATAAGTCTACCAAAAATAAGCTGCCTGTTTTAAAGCATTTCCGTGGAGACTGAAAAGCAGGAGAGTGTTTTTCCTAAATGAAGCACTGATGTGCTTGGTTTGCAAAGCTCCCCGGAGCCCTGAAGGCTGAAACCACTGAGGCTGCTCCTCTCTGAGAAGGCAGATGTTCAGAGGACAGCACAAAAACAACCTTTTCCTCTCCTCCTCCTCCCTCCCAGCACCAACAGGAAGCCAAGGAGCAGAGGACAAGGGGCTGTCAGAGCCTGCAGAGGCACCAACGTGCACATTCCTCTCATTTCTGCTCTGCCTTTGGGAAGGAAAAGCAGGATGGGAGCACTTTAAACACCTGAGGATGATCCCTTTTCCCATGTATATCCAAATTCCTCTTACAACACAGATGTCAGCGTCATCCCAGCACTATCTGCCAACAAATCCCAGCTCAAAAAACACTAAAAAAAATGTAGGGGGCTTTTGAGAGTGGCTGTTAATATGCAAAACACACTGTTGTCACACCCATAACCCAATATACATTTATTGCCACGACTGATAAAAAAATAGCTTTTGAACTAAAAACTTCTATCTAAAGATCCTTTCATTTTTGAGCTCCATAGTACTACAGTCATCCTGGCACTGATTAAAATCCATATTTCACTTTCCTATTTCCTTTCCCAAAATATTGAGGTTTATTTACATTTTACAAGCTTCACTCTGTGTCATTCTACATCTGATGCTGCAGCTTCCTCAGTGAGCAGCCCTGTATGCAGCTGTCAGGTCGAGAAAAGCAGGAGCACAGAGCATCCTGTCACGATAATCCTGGCACAGGACAGGAATTCCTTTGGAATTCACTGTGGCATCCACGGGGATGCAGAGCCCTCTGCAGGATGACGAGACAAATTGCTAAAAATGTTAATTATGGAGAGCGCAGGCACCCGGAGAGGGATCACCCACCAGCTCTTCTCCCAAACCTCTCAGTGACAAATAAAAATTCACCATTTCAATAAAACCACAGCACACCTAAAGGTCTGTTCCTAATTTAAAATATACTTCAATTAAAGACAGCATGACTGTGTCTTAAAATTGAAGAAGCAAAAATATTTTGTGGCTGTCCCAGTATACCTGCAGCACATCCAGGAAAAGACAAGAGCTTTTTTCCTGAGTTCTGCAGAAAAAACATTAATTCCACAGTCACAGTTCTTGAATCAGTCAGTCCTGCATGGAACTGACTTCAAACTAATTTCTAATCTTGTTCTTTTGAGTTTAATTCAGAAATTCAACACACAAAGTACCAGCACCATCATCATTCCTTTTATATTTTTTCTTCTTCTTCAATACATTCTGCACAATGATGGAACTAAAAGCAAAAGCCACAAAACCAGCCACGTTTCAAGTAATACTTTCCAAGTATTACATTCCAAGTAATACTTTCCAATAATTTCCAGAACCTCCTGAACAACCTTCACCACTCACCCACGTGGGGACCCAGCACCCAAAATGTTCCCAGTGCAAGGATTTTGCCAAGGCCTCTCCTTCCCCAGAGCTGAGGACAGTCCCAGCTCTGGGGAAATCCCAGCAAGGATTATTTCTTTGCACCTCTCAGCAACTCACTACAGTCTGGCCCCTTCTTCATGTACTTCTTTATTCTATATGAAGAAATAGCCACGTGTGTAGGTGAGTTGAAGTGCTATTCCTCAGGTTTTGGCTAAACCTAACCCTTGTATTTTGAAGATGCATCAGAGATCTGAAGGAAACTCTTAAATAATTAGACACAGCCTGGGAATGACTATGCAATAGCAAGCAGACTTTCAGGAATAACTAAAATGTTTTTTAAGATATTGCTTTCTTTGTAAAATTAACTATTTCCCTCCCTTTCAATCGACAAAACAAATAGATCACAGACCCAATTAATATTTAAATGAGTATGTTGCTTCCCTAAAATCAACTTGACACATCACTGAACACTTGCATTGAGCAGCTTCTCTGTCGTGCTAACATGTTAAAGTTGTTTACATCATTAATTTAAAAAGTTATGATAAGGAATTAGCAACCTCAGCCCCAAGGGCTTTACACTCCTGCACTGATGTAAACGGCTCCACAAGGCAGATGAGATGTGAGAATCAGACTCACTGCTTTAGAACAGAAAACCTACCTCTCTGTGGTTTAGTATTTCCAGTGCTTCCTTCCCTTGAGAATCCTTTGTGCAACACCCAGACTGTCTTGCCTTAAGTTCTTGATTAATTGACTGCAGCTCTTTGACCATCAGGAGCAGGTCAGTAACCTAAATAACCAAAGGAAGAACAAGCAGAACTGGTAACATCCAAACTAGTAGGAAAACAAATGATGGCAGATAAATCTCCAGCTAAATGCAAACTGCACATTTGGAAGCCTGTGTTTGTGTATCTGGCCCTGTGTTAATCTCTCTAGGTATGGAAACATGCTTCTTTATTTGTGAATTATTGTTCAAGGTACCTTCATTTGGAACACTGTAGTTCACAGTCAGTTATTAAGTTTAGATAACAAGTTTCACAACTCAGTAGCAAGAACAAACCTGAGGGCACCTCACACAAACAGCTGATTTGAAAAGAAACATTTAATGCAAGAAAAAACAGCACTACTGGAAAGAAGCAGCATTCAGGAACAAGCTGTTCTCCTCTCTCCAACGCCCTTTAAAAACCACTCTCATTCTGAGCAGTTTCACAGACACAGAGTCTGATTAGGCACTTGGGTTCAAAACTCTCGTGGCCAGAAATCCATGAAATGTATCAAGAATGCAATGTTTGGAGAAAAAAGTGAAATCTTTTGATCAGACCAATTAATACACTTGGAAAACCAGGTCAGTTTTCAGTCACACCCCTTTTCCAGTAAGAAATTGCTTATAAATATCTTTTGTTAATGAGTGTCCCTGAGCCTTCTGAAGGGAACATGCTCAGAGATAAAAGTGGTGAAACCCCAAATGGGCACAATCTGGGGTTTTTTTAGGGACACCTGCTCCAAGTAAGACAAACTTCCTTCCTTCAGACTACCCACCTCCAGAGCATGAGCACCTGCCTACAATTCAGCTGTCCCTGAGAAACAGAAAAACTTCAATTATGCTCACTCCCAACCAACCATATTCAAAATTATTCCTTGTCATGAACTGGTGCATGGATCAGATGTCTCTGCACAGGATCAGGAGAAAGAGAAGAAGTTTCTGAACTCCAATACTCATTTATTGTTTGGTCTGTACATTTCATCTCTGGGAATTTCAGTTCTCCTAACACACAATAGAGAACTCACCTCAGGGTTATTTTATGACATCTCTTATTTACCAAAAGATTTGCAAATCCTGGGATGGAGTGTGGTGTACAGAATATAGAGTATAGAAACTACCACCTCCATGATTAATGTAGGTGCATGAAATACACATTGTGGGATGCTCAAGGCAAAACCTTTCTTTGGAGCTGATGTAGATGAAGTCTGAAACTTGTACTGAGTCAAAACCTTGAGTGCAGGTGTCCAAGATCACAAAACCCTGGCTGCAAATCCCTCAGCTTTCAGCTGATTCTGAAACCCGAGGGTGTAACAAAGTCTAAATGGTTCATAAATGTGGGTCACAAACCACAGAGATGGGAACTTCAAATCCTTTCAGAACTACCCAACTGTACCTAAATAAATGCTTCTGTGAGAGATACAGAAACTAGAAACAAAGCAGAATTAAGCCATTAGGAAGAGTAAGTAATAAAAAAGATCAATACCTTTTTTTTAAGTTCTTCCAGAGACAGATGGTCTATCTGAAGGCTTAAATGGTCTTGTTCTCCTAAACAGATACTCATATAAGATGTTTGATCTCCACAGAAAGAGAGAGTTTCATCTGCCAAAATAGCCAAGGACAGAGGTTATTTCAGAAAGTCCATTTGCAGGAAAACACAGCACAGAATGCACAGGACGTTTCCAATAAGAACCTTCCAGTAAGTCTGTGGGAGGCCAGTTAGAATGTTTCATTCCCAAAATAAGCTTTCTGTTTAATTGAAAAAAATTTGTCCTCATATTTCTTTGTGCTTCTGTCACACAGACTTGCTGCATTTTCTGTGGCTGAATTTTCTGTGGTTATCAGCACGAGTTGTGAATGTAATTCTGAACTATAATTTACATATTTAGCATTACAATTAGAAAGAACTTTTAGGAAGGATAAGTTAGGCATGAATAGTTATTCTATTTTAACTATAGTTTTATGAGCATGAACTCAAGGTCTCAAGGAAAAATGCCAGGTTAGACAAAGTAAATTAACTTATTTTACTTTTGGGTCAAAAGAATGCAGTAATTGAACTGGATATAACTATTGGAAAATAGTTACTTATTCACTGCCTCTGTAACTGCAGGAATTATTTATGTTTCAATAAACACCTGTTTATTTACAATATAAACAACAGTCAATTCTATAAATAAATCTCATTAGATAGGGAGAAAACATAACTGAATTAGGACAAAGAAGAGACATGAAAATCCTGCTCCCAGTTCTGACACTGATCCCGTGGCTGCTGCAAGGACCTAAAAGTCACAAATCATTACTAATTTTTCAGCCTTTATTCCCAGCAGCCTCACCCTCAGCACAACAGCTCCTGAGAACTCTGGAGAATCCACAAGACCCTTTGGCCCACCCTGGTTGTTGATTATCTCTGGGCTTTTGAGGTTGGAAACTCTGAAACAGCTGAAGTTTACCTTTTGTCACTTATCAGAGCTGTCAAGTGATGCTAAAATTGAAAATCTAAGTTGAAAGGGGAAGTGAACAGGCTTTACTGTTATTTATATATCCCCTATGGGATAAAACAGTAACATCTTGTACATATGCAGTAAACTATTTAATGATACCCACTTATATTATTCTTTTCTATATCTAAGAATATACTAAAAACACCTCCCAAGACATACAGCAAAAAAGCCAGAAGCTAAGCTATATTTAAAAGCTCTACTTTTTCTGAATTACTAAGTAACAGAACTTCTGGGTATTTTTTTTTTTTTTCTCTGGAAAAACTTGTGTTAGGATGAGATAATCTCTGTTTGTGCCTGAGCCACAAACTCTTTGGGAAGTAATTACACCCCATGGTCAGAAAGTGATCCCATGGGCACCGAGGGATTCCAGGTCAGGAATCTCTGACTTTTGTGGAAAACAGTAAATTCTGTGGGTACAAAGCTGCAGGCAGCATGAAATTATCCCTGCAGTAGAATTGCCATGGATTTTCTAACATTTGCTGCATGGAAAGAGAGAAACTGTCCCTCTGTATGTGCCCTGATTGCTCCAAGACATTCTGTTACAAATCCAACCAAATCAGCTGCAGTACAAAAAGTCAAAAAGAAATCTTTTCACATCTTTCAAAAATAAGTATTTTCACACCACTTTTATTCTCAAATATTTTTTCTCCATGCCAGCAAACTGACTGTAATAAAACCACTTTCCTTTTGTGCAAGAGGAAGGTTGGGCTGGGCATGGATACAAACCTTTGTGATTTTTCATGTCCTTAATCTGATCTTGTAAGATCTTCTGGAGATTCCTGTTACCTAAAACATCTTCTTCCAGTTGTTTTCTCAACATGAAAATGTTGTTCAGTTCCACTTGCAAGCTATTTATACTGGGAAAAAAAAGGGACAAATAAATCTCTGAGATTCATTTCAAAACATGTTGGTGTGCACTGGTTTTTTTCTCCACGCAGGCTTGCACCCATTTCCCATTCCCCATGGCTGGGTTTCATCCCACACTTCCATCACTCTGAAGCATAAGCACAAACAAATCCCTACATAGAAAGAGGAGATTAAATGTTTATATACATAGCATTTTCCTGCTCTTTTGGGCTCTGCTGCCTAAATCAGCTTCCCCATGACAGAGCTCTTCTAGCAGCCTCTTTCTGAACAGTTCTTTTTAAGGAAAATCTAAATTACTATCTTCTAAAAACTATGCCAGAAAAATATCATTATCACATAATGCTGATGGCTTTGTGTATTCCATTATGTGGTGACCATGGAAACTTTGTTCCCTTGCCACAGAGCTGCACCAGATAATCTAATCCTGCACTTAGGAAAAATATCAAAAGATCCTGTTTCATTGAAAATAGGACCCAGACACAACTAACTGTTTTATTTCTTCATTTATCCACAGTCTGTAAAAAGACTCCTTGAGTTCTAAATTGTCTCAATTGTCTCAGTTACCACAATGGGGGTATAAATGTGCAAACTTTGAATTTATAATTTGTTGTGGTGAATTAATCTTTAAGCATCTTTGCTTCTGAAGCTCTTCAGCACCAGCTGCCCCTCAGGCCCCAGAATCAGCTGCCCCTTGCTACATCTTCCCACACCTTTCAACAAGGCAGTTCTGATCAATCTGTAAAAAGATTTCAGTGCTGAAAATAAACCAACCTGAAATTGCAATAAAATGAAATAAATTTGATTTAATAAAAAACAAATAAGAGGGTGTTACTGAACTCTTTGTATTATTTATTTGTGCATTTATTTCACTTAGTGTTTTAAGATAAATTAAGCTGCTGAAGAATTTCCAAGCCACTGTAATAAATGACAGAGAATTCAAGGATCTTTAAAAAAATTTCAATCCACCTGATGGGAGACTGTGCAGGAACACAGAGCACATCACACTTGCATGAGAATAACAGAGTATTGCAGATGCACATTAATTAAAAGGCTACATGTATGAAAAGCCTCCCAATCAGTCTCCTGACAAGTGTGCTGTTGTCAGGGGATCCTGCACAAGGAACTACTGCTTTAACCAATTCTTCCTCATACAAGAGCTTCTTTGAAGTGAGAGCTCTCTTAAATGCTCAACAAAAAAAGATTAAGAGTAAAACCAAACCAACACATGACTAGAAGCCAGGTAAGCACATTTTCTTCTCCTTTTCATGAGTTAAAGGTTTTATAAGAACAAGCACTGATTCCCCTCTTGGAGAGAGAAGGAATGTCTTGGTCTTGACATCCAGTAGCTCATTTTGAAAAATAAGCACCCAGGTTGCTTAAAATAAATAATGCCTAAAAGAAGATGTCAGCAAGAAAACAGATGTTTGCCCAAAATCCATGTCACTGCTGATGGCAATTAAACCCAGCTTCCTCATCTGTGTGTCTGCAGGGCTTGTTTACCCATTCCCCAGAAGTTTAGGATTCAAGTCTTGATGAAGTTTCCAGCCCCCAAAAGTGGGAGATGGAGGGATAAGAGCAGCTCCAAGCCCTGGCTCATTGTGCTCCTCAGCTGCCATGGCACAACAGGCACTGACTGCTCCATGCATCCCAAAATCCCACCTCAGGGAGGATCAGGACTTGTCGCTGCTGAGGCAGGACAGGAATGAGAAGACTTTGATTAGAAGGTTGCTGAGAGTAAAACTCTGGTTTATTTAAAATATATTTGTTTTTTACATAGAGTTTTGTGAGGATTAATTTTATTGGTTTTGAAGTGAAAATAACTTATATTATTGGTGTAAAGTGTTTGATGTATAGTGATAGAACTTAATTTTAAATAATGTGAATAATAAGAGAGATAAAGAATTGTTCATATTCTTTTCTAACTCTTTCCCAGGCTTCTGCCTGGCTAGAAACTCTCCGTTTCTCTCTTTGACTGAATCTGAGACCCACAAGGACTACACATCCTGATCCTACAGAAGCTGATTGCAAAAGCCCAGGGATTCCACCTGCAGTTCAGGGTTTCCTTGTTTGAAAGGCATTCTAGGAACAGGCAGGTTCAGGCCCACACTGCTTTGCTGTCGTTGCTGCACAGGTGTGGAGCCCCTCACGGAGCAGGATCCACTGCCAGCTCCCACTCTTCATGTGAAATCAGAAATCACCTCCAGAAGCTGACTGCTAGCATTATTTTTCGTTAGTATTTTTTCTGCTATCTAAAGCAGGTCCTGAGCTGTGGCCAAGCACAAGCTGGCATTGCTGCTGAGTGATTAACTCACACACAAATCTCATCTAGGCTAGTGCTACTTCTCTTTATGGTTTCCAAACTATAGTGGCCTATAAAACAACTGCAAAATATAAATAAACATTCCTCCAAAGCTGGCAGGTATAAGCCATTGCTTTCAGAAGCTGGCTCTGAAATGTTTTAAATACTTCATTAAGAAATTTGCAATTATAACAGTAAATTTTGTATAAAACATTTAAATTTCATCTGTCTACAGACTAAGAATTTTCTGTATTATAATATCTCTTTCTCAACTGCCAAGCAATAACAGGATACAGAGTAGGCTGCAGATTTCTTTCTAAATTGTTGTGTTCTTTGATTTTGAAAGGTTAAAAACCACTTGCTCCTGCTACTCTTTTCAATGCTTTACACTGAAAGAGTACTATGCAAACTTCAATTATTCTGTTTTGTTTAACCTTCTCCCAAATCTTACATATTTATATTCTCATCAAAATTATCACAGTGTCACTTTTAAGATAAGCATTATCTGTATTTTAGGAGTAAAAAATGGCAAATTGTCCATTGCACGAAAGTTCAGTACAATTTGGTTTTACAACAGATGCCAAAAAACAAGACCTAAGTATGGAAAATCCAGCTGCTTACTTTGATACCTAAAAACAGGGCTTATTTGAGATTCCAATCTGAAAAGAAACATTTTCAGAAACATTTAAGTAATTTAGATAATGGAAACTCACATAAATATTTCTCTTTAGAGACTGCTTCAGAGAGCTTAAAAACAACTGGCCAGAACAAACTAATCTCCAGTAAAGATGTACATTTTTTTCACAACCTCTGACTTTTGCCCTTTGAATTCAGATTATCCCCAAAACAGAAGCACTTACCTATCTGACTCCTTGAAGGTCTTCACTAGAGTAGAATAAATATTCTGTTCTTTCCTTAAAGCAAGGATCAGCTTCTCATATTCAGCTTCTTTATTTTCCTAAAAGAAAAGAACATGCTGTGCTTACAAGGTGATTTTCATGTCTATGGCCACGTGTGTGTTGTGTCCTGAAGCTCTTGTGAAAGAAGCTGAAATCCCAGTTTTCTGAACAGGATCACCCGTGCCCAGCACGGATCTGAGAACCATTCACTGTCCTTAAATCCAGCTGTTACTGAAGGAGGCAAAGACTGTTTCCCTGTGTACCCACCCTGAGTGAATCACACATCCCAACAGAGCTCCAGAATTTTTCTCACAGCCTCAGAAGTTTTTTGCATCCCCAATGAAAGCATCCTCATTCCCGAAGTTCCAAAGACCAGGAACAGCCTGGCAGGCAGCTATCCCAGAGGAGGGGAAGGGGAGCAAACAAGCCAAAGCTCCAAGCACACATTTTAGAACAAGTCCTTTTTGTGTTCTGGATAAAATTGGCTTTTTTGGGGTGAGGAGATCCAGCAAATTCTGTTCCAACTCTGAACAAGAAGGATTATATTGAGCCTCAAATAAAGGATGAATATATCAGACATTCCATAAGTCAGTTTTTTGCACACTACAAGCTGCTGCTTCATTCAGATGAAGAAAATGGTTTATCTGCAGTCTTGCTCACAGAAGGAATGATATTATAATTATAAGAATAAACATAAACTCTTATGGTACATTCTCAGTAAGGATCCACTAATTTCCCTAGATTTTTTTCACTCCAAAACAACAAGACAGTAACTTTTTCACCAGGAAGTAAAAAATGCAGCTATTTAATGGAGTATTTTCTTGCACTTACTATGTAAAAGTATCTAAGATATCAGTCATTTCCAAAAAGAAAATAGCTGAGATATTACAGCAAATTTAGATGTATGAATATCAGGCACAAATTCTGCCTCTGTTAAAGAATTTTTGGTTCTCTCCATTTTCTATTTTGATGGAAAACTGAAAGGAGGAACAAAAAAGGTGCCACAGCTGAGGGGGAATTTCAGCTAAGGGAACTCTTTAGAGATACTAAATCATTAGTGAACAGATCATTAACAAGGAAGAAACCTGCACCCAGGAGTTTTAAGCAGCTGTTATTATTCCAACTGCAATTCCTAAGGAGGAAATTGCAACCAAAAAAAAATTCAGCTACAGTAGAATCTCGTTAATTCACACTAAAGATGCAAAGACTGCTAATTTTAACAATTCAGTGTTCTGCAAAGTAAACAGCACAAAAGCAAGGACAACCGGTGTTTATTTTTAATTATTTACACTCTTACATCACAATATGCCAGCAAATATGTTAAATAATATTTTGCAAGTGTAATCAAGCTGTGATCAGTGATTCCAGTTAAGGTAACCTGCCTGGCAGGTCCTGCTGCAGCTTCTACCACTGATGCTCCACGTTGAAGAAGTGACCTTGCCTTTGGACAGTGCTCCATGCCCAGCTGCCATCACCCTCCTTGAGAAAATCTCGTTAATGACTGACATATTATTAAAGAAATGAAAAAGCTTTCTCCACCATTACTGTGTACCAGTCTAATTATTTTAACTTTGCCTGATGCTTTTAGAAACCTTGACACACCAGGCTGCAAACAACACAAAAACAGACAAGAAATGTACCTTCAAAAGCAGCTCATTTGTTCAATGATCTGTACACCATGATGCACTGATGGAGTCGGGGAGTGATTCAAAAATTTAACAGTACCTAAAGGCTGCATCTAAGAGACATTCCCAGGTTTTAGTGCAATTTAGACATTAAATACTATTCTGTATCAAAGTGCAAACTCCTGAGCTTCACATCAAATTTATTATCTAGATGAACAGAGGAAGAGCTCCCAGCAAAGCTGCTGATTGAGCTTAAAGAGACACAAAAACAGATGGAGGTGGGTGATCCAGAGGCCAGTAATAATCTCATGAAAAAATGTTAAAAAAGTACATCTTGCAGCCTAAATTAAGGAGTCTTACCAATGTGCTGGAATCTCAGCCTTTCAAGAACAGACATTAAGCAAGAAATACATGGGTTGTAATTTAAGCTGGAAAAGTTTGATCACAAACACTGACCAATGACGTAGACAGCAACAGGAAAAAAATTAATCTTTTCACTTAATTTAGTTATTTCACAGTCTGCTAAAAGTTCTAGTGAACTCTTCCATATGTCTGATCCAAACCTTGCAATTATTACTGAAGACACTACAGAACTCTATCCTAATTAAAGCTCTTCCTGAAGCCCTGGCAGAGCAGTGTCATTGTGCAGAGTTAGGGAGCACAAATGAGGGAAGGAATGGCTGCTGCATGAACAAAGTAGTTCCACACACAAACCCTGTTCCTTTTAGGATTCACATGTTGAGTTCTCCGTTTGTACCAAAATCTCAGTAACCTCATGAAATCCTCCCAACTCTTTCTGTGTAACGGGAGACATGAGCTGTTTCTTAATTCCAAATGTCACAGGCTATATACAAATTATTAAATTCTAAATTCAACTACCTAGGTAAAGGTTAGCAAAATCACGAGGAAGTGTTCCTGATTTTTTCAGAATCTTTCATGAATAATAAGGATGAGAAGATGCAGTATGAACATGCCTTTTTTTTTGTACATTATTACTGTCATTTCTAAATAACGCGTAGGAGTGAATTATTTCAATCAACTCCCCGACGGTACACAAAACATAAGGCAGCTCTGTAACTTAAATAGACTGTAATGCTGTGGGAGTTAATGAAACATTAAACCTCTTGACACATGGTGTGAGGGAAAATGTGTTAGAGGAGATAGCTGCAAGACATCCAGGACCATATTGCAGTGAAGGATTTATATTCCCGTGAAAGGAGGCAATCTAATATGTTAAAGTCTATATTTAAGTGTGAAATACTATTCTGAAGCAGCAGTGGTGGAAAACATAACTTATTTTCATTAAAGGTTCCTTAGATTGTAAGCAATGAAAGTAAAAGGTTTATACCCCCACAATAAATAACTTATTGGACACGTCACAAGAATATCTGGTTGCCTCACGGAATGTTCTCGTGCTTCCAACAGCCCTCAGGATCATTTCAAAATCTCTGAAGGTTAAAAGATAAATGACTGAGAGAAGGATATTATCTATACCTCCTCACTGATCCATCACTAGAATTTGATCATTTCTTCAAATTTCTAAATTCCTTGTCTGTAGAACACATTTAACTCAGACTTCAGAGATCCTCAAGTCACAAGTTGCCACACTCCCCTAATTATCAATGCCTCACTCACTCTCTCTAGACCATGACAGTGGCTCAAAAATCCAAACTCCAAAATCAGAACCTGTAATTTATCTTTCCTGGCCTGGCCAAGGCACCCAGCAGAGCTCTGTGTGTTGGTTGCTTTAAAATTTATCATTATATTAAAATAGAGTACCAAGATATGCTGAAAGGGAGAAAAGTTCTGTATCTCTCCAATCAAGTTCTTCAACTTTAAAAGATCAGTGAGGCTGAAGAGCCTGGTGTCTGTCCCCTCTGGTGGGGAAGATCCAGCTATGATTTGTTGAGAGTCAGTGCAGCACAGCAAAGCCATCCAAGAGTGCCAGGCAACCAATGAGAGCAGAGCTCTGGCTAATCTGTGTCCAAAAACTGGTGATTAATATGCCCAAATGGGTCCTCACAGGAGATAGGTGACACAGAGGCTGAGCTGAGAGGACAATGGGCTGTGATTAGCTATTGTTCAGTCCCCGAGTACACAGCAGCAGAGAATGGGCTGTGATTAGAAGGTGGCTCTGGGTGATTGCCTGCACTGCCTGCCACTGCTCCTGCCCTGCTTCTCCACCTGAACCCAGTGAGGGCTGCACAGGCAAGTCACTGTTTGATTTCCAGTCATTCCCTGTGATTTTCCATCCTAGGTCCCTTTGTGACAGAACTTGGGTCCTTGCACTGAAGTTTGTTGTACAGAAGGGGAATTTCCCCTCAGCCTTTCCCAGACCATTTTCTGTGTCTGCACATTCCCATACAGTGGGATAAATCCTCACTGCTGCCCAGGCAAACAGGGCTGCAGCTCCTTTTCTCTGAGCTGGTCACATAACCAGGACTCCACATGTTCACTCTCCCATGGTAAATTATAGTGCCCATTACATTCATCATCTCACCACCAGACTGTTCAGAATGTGACCCAAAACACTGCATTTATGTTTCCTTTGCCATTGGCTCCCTTTATTTTGAACTTCCTTGAGAAAGTCTTTTTAATGACTGACATATTATTAAAGAAATGAAAAAGCTTTCTCCACCATTACTGTGTACCAGTCTAATTATTTTAACTTTGCCTGATGCTTTTAGAAACCTTGACACACCAGGCTGCAAACAACACAAAAACAGACAAGAAATGTGCCTTCAAAAGCAGCTCATTTGTTCAATGATGCACTGATGGAGTCAGGGAGTGATTCAAAAATTTAACAGTACCTGACTTTCTTTTGCTAGAACAGAATGGAGAGTAAAGAGAGAAGGAAGTACTTCTAAACCTAGAATTTCGACCTCTCACTTCAAGTACAAGTCTTTTCAATTCATGGCGTCAAATAAAATGCCCTGGACATATTTTTGATGCCATATTTTCACTCCTACCTGTATTTATCCTCACATTCCATTTATCTCCTGTGGTCACCAGCTCTGTGCAATCTTTCCCCTTATCTATGCAAAGTACACAAACTCTTCTCTGCACCCCTCTCCAGAAATGCAGATATCCTCCCACTCAGTGAATTATGTCTGCCCTAACCACCAAAAATACCTATCTCTTTATGGCAGGCAAAGCATCTGAAAGTAGAGAATTTAGTGATGCCATATAAAATCATCAGAGCACAACACATGGTGAATTACAACATGTATCAGTCCACAGCTTTGAAGCCAAAGTCAAAATTCTCTTCAATCTGAAGTTAAGGTACTTACCTAAAAATGATCAGTTATGCAAAACTCACCTCCAGCTCTCTGACTATCTTGATAATTGACTGTTGAGTCTGTGCAGCACATTTCTCCTCTACTAAGCCCTCATTTTTCAGTTCAAGTTCTTCATTAACTCTTAAAAGGTTCCTGCACTTATTCTGGAGCTCCTGCAGCTCTGCATCCTTTTCTTTAACTGTTCCATCAAGTCTCTAACAAAAGAAAACAGGCAGTTTTATGTTATGTACTCTAATTTTAAACTGCAAAATATAAAACCTAACAAAATTCAGGAGAATATCCAAGGATGACCTGGAACATGTTATCTACGTGCCTTGCAAAAAGAGCTCAATTTAAGACACCAGAAACAAAGTCAAAAGATACACAGCTCTTCCCACCTATGCAACCTTCTCAGGACTGAAAAATGAAGTCAAGGCATGCACCTTTGTCTCCAGGTACAGAGCAACCTCAACTCCTACTCTCTGCATTGCTGGCTGAATACCATCACTACTTTTTTTACTGTGTGAAAACTGAGCAGAGGCCTGTTACCATTCAGGCAGGAACCTTCTTATAGAGGTCATGAAGAGAAAATATTTCAGTATCTATAACTATTCCTCAATTTCCACTTTGTGCACAATAAACTGAAAATCATGAGCACTTCAGAGCTTTTACAACAGTGACAATCCTACATAAGTATTAGTAAAGCTTTCTTCCCCCTCTGTCCACACGCTTCACAAAACCCTAACAAGAAATCCTGGTGAATGCCACACACTCTGTAATTATAGATCTGTTCTGCAAATACAGTATTATGAGAAGTGAAGGATTATCATCAAAATCAACAATAAGTCCAACTACAAACGTGATTTTGTAATAATTCCCCATACAAAATCAAATGATAACTTTCCATTTGTCATTTCAGAGTAAGTCTACCTACCTCAAGCAGCAGATCCTTGTGATTGACACTGTCTGTCAGCTGCCTTATAACAAGTTCTTGGCTCTGCAGCTTCTGATTGCTTTCACTCAAAAGAATATTGTAATGGTGTTCAACTGCTTTTTCTTTCTCAGTCATTTCACCATGTAATTTCTCTAGTTGATTTCTAAGGTCCTACAAAAAAAAAAAAAAGAAACTGAATATGCAGCAAATCAACCTTAAAGATAGTTTAAGACTAACAACCCACACTATCACTGAAGAATGTACTGAAGCCACTTTCTCTTGGCATCAATGAATACAATTAAAGAAAGAACAACTTTCAGATAAGATGTCAGTATTTTCTTCCATAAATCTAGGTTGTTGTTTACATGCTTTACATACAGAATGGCTGGTCTCCAAGGCTGTTAGGAATATTATGCACATAGATGTTGTCAGAATGAACATTCACTTCTGAATCAATTTATTCCCTGGCTAGAAATAGGAGAGAACTGCTTACAGGTGATTCAGTTTGTCATTTGCCTTTTTTCTCATCCCACCATGAAAATTGTTGCACACTGGTTACTTTGGCATCAAACAAAAGGTCAGAAATGTAAAAACTTTTTTCTTTTGACAAGAACACAAACTACAAATGATTAACCAGGTCAGTCTCATGATCAGAAGGGATGAACAGAACTTCATCTTGACTCTGGCTCTGTTAATTACTTCCTGCACCTCCAAGATTAGCTGCATTACCTTCACATCTTAGCTTCCCACCAGAGAAATGGGGACATTCTTCTAAATCATAGGAACAACCTCTTTCAATAACTTCTACACAGCAGCAAGTCCCAAGGACTCTGAGATCTGTTAGGACCAACAAGAAATGCTGCAAAGGAAGAGCAGCAGCTCCTGGGCTGCATTAACCACAATCACAGCTCTCTTCTGCAGCCCTGCAGATCTGCTCCACTCCAGCTGAAAATCCACCCCTGAAAACAAAGCTCTCTATGGGGTTGCAAAGTCTGGCCACCTGACAAAGCCTTGAGTCCCAAGAAGTAACACCAAATAATTCCTATTCCTTACATGCTGCTAGCACCAGGACAATCACTACATCTATGTGAATACATGAAATTATTAGCATGGAAATTATAGTCAGCTCCCAGTTAGAGTGAAAGATATTTAAGAGCACAGGACAGCACAAAAATTTCCATTGTGGCTTCTCTGTCCTTCCTCCTTCTCTCCCACCACCACTGTTCTGGTCACTTCCAACATTTTTGCTGGTTGGCTGGGGAGTTTCCACACTGTCAGCTGAAGGAGGCAAAGCTTGAAGAGACACCAGCCTCATTTTATAAACTTCTCTGCCTCTACTGCACAAATTGTGTGGAAGAAAAAGAGGTAGAAACTTGTAACACAGGAGTTGTTGACTAAAATTAAACAATTAAAACTTACAGGAGACTTAATACTATCTAAACTTCTGTTCAGACCCAAAGAACCAGGTAACATAGCCTACATCTTCAAATAAATGTTTGCTATTTATTCCCCAAAAGGGCCCATTTGTGAAGTAGCATGAGCCCTTTAAATAGTTTGCACATATGGTAGTCACTTATAAACTTTATTTTTACCTCCACTGGGATTTAAAATTTAATAGTTGTTTCTTATTCTAAGTCCAAAGAAATAGCACTAGTGACATTTTAATTGTAGTCTCTTTACAAACTGTTTTATGCCCTTTTCTTGACTTAATTACCTTGCTTCATGCAGGTTCACATCAAATCCTTAACATCACTTTATTACTTCAGTGTTTTATTTGTTTATTTTGCACATTAAATGCAAAATGTCATTTACAAAGCCTTTTGGTTTACTTTCTTCATTTTAGCTTCATCTCCAGGATTCAGCTAAGAAACACCTAACAGCTTCCAAAACCCTCTCAAATATTATTCAAAGAATGATTACACCCCAACCCTCAGTTCTACAAACTCATTTTTTTCAGGAGCAAAAGAACCACTTGCTTTTTCAGGAGCAAAAGAACCATGTTGATAGTGATGCTTGACTAAGAAAACTGAAGAACAGCAGAATCAGGTCCAAGTTTTGTCTAGATACCCAAACCCTCCAATATGTTCCTGTTTTTCTTTAACTGCTGCCTATAAATACAAACTGCAGTGGGAAGTAGTGCAAGTTCTGATAATTGCAAAGGCTTTTGGCTCCAAGTTGTGGAGCTCTTCAAGTGGGTCACGTTAAACCTATTCCCACACAGCACTGGAATTGGAAGCAAAGGATCAACAGCACTGATATCACATTCCCTGTGCTGCAAAGGTCACTCCTTGGCTTTTTTAAATGTTATTTTTATACCATCACGTTACTGAGCAGCTTTAACTGACACATCACCTGTAATTAAACTTCAGGAGACTTTTCATCTGGCCTGCAACTTCAAGTGACCAACATTGTGACTCTTAATGAAAACCATAAGGTTGAAGATGATAGACATGCAGAGTTAGAAAGATGCTGCTGCAACAACTGTACTCAACCTGTTACCTCATCCTCCTGGTGCACAGCAGGTACCTGGTGTACTGTCAGGTACAGAAACCAGGTTTCTGCCTTAAAACAGCACAACTCTGTAATGGCCAGGTTTATGGGAAGAGCTGGACTGACAAGGGATGTAATTGTGGAAAAAGTAGAACAGCCTGTGTGAGATTTGCAATTTGCACATAACTTTGCCTGTGCTATTTCTGCCCCCAGAACTCCCTAAATCCTTCCTAAGACAAGCTAAAGGTGAGACTGAAAATTACCTTCTTTGCACGAGCTGGAATTCCATAACACACCAAACTATCCATCATTGTAGCAGGTTGCTTGAACTCATTGACCACTCAAATTGTCTGGGAGAAAATCTATTGGTTTCTATACATTGACTTACAGGGGTAATATAGTACCAACAACTCTCAGAGCATAAACTTTGCAATTCTCTCTGCCAACCTTTTCCCCAAGAGACTTTCCTATGATTAATGATAGCTGAACTAAGAAAAATGAATGTGAAACACTCTAATATAGAAGACTGGAGCAGATGCCTCCCCCTCCTTGTCAGATGAAAACCAGTTTGGTGAATAATTAAGTTGTGAAGCTCCAAAACCTTCCTCTCAGGCTAAACAACAGCTAGGAAGACTAAATAATAAATTCTGCCTAATGAGTTATTATGCATTTCCCCAACCAACTGATCAAATATGAATATCTAGTAAATACACTTCAACAGTCTACATTTAGGCCTGGAGAGAGAATGGATATGTGAAGTGTTTTGTCATGTAAATTTGAACAAACTTCTCAAGGAAGAAGCACTCCATCCCTGTTACAGGCACAGTGCCATGATAGCCATGAACATCAAGGATGAGATGTTTATTCCTCACCAATAGTGTGTAAAAATAAAAGTCCAAAGTTTCTTGTTCCAAAGAGCTTTTAAGTATATTTAACAGCATCTTGATAGCGATGCTTAACAGCAGCTTTTGGAAAGTACAGAACTGAAAGAGCTTTTAAAAGCTCTTTCAGATACCTTTTAAAGTGCCATCCTAAGGCAGAAACATGGTTCAAGAACATCTAAACCCATTAATCCAGGAAACTCCTAATATTGGACCAAGTCTGTGATGTGGGTGATCAGCTCACGTGTAACAGTCTTATTTGATTTAGTTTCACCTTCTTCCCTTCCAGGACAGTAACGCCCAATTCATGTCCTGACAAACTGGGTTTACAGCAGGCTGAGAAATACATTTTAGGGGGGTTGTTTGTTGGGGTGTTTGGGTTTTTTCTTTTAATTAATAGATGCAAAAATTAGCATTACCCCAGTTACAGCACATGGAAATTTCTTTGTGAACGAGTAAAGAGCTAGGGCAGCAGTTCATTACAGATGTTGAGGGCATTTTCTACAGTTTATACACTTTTTTGCTAACTTTATTCCAACAAAATAGAAATGCTGATGAATAGGCATTTTGGAGCATAAATAGAACTGAGTTTTTAAGGCTGTCTTATAAAAAGTTTGCAGCAGATCCCCAAAGCAGTCTCCTCTTTGTCAAAGAGCAAAATCTCACAGCATATTGTTTAACTCCCACATATCTACTACTTAATGGGCAACACTTCACAGGCAATGTGGTTCTATCCAATGTACTTGCAGCTCTGAAATTGAAGCAGCTGTTCTGCAAGGAGTAGGAAATAGGTTAGGGATATAATTTTTATAAGACTGCTCATCTTTTGGCAGGAATGCTTTTCCCTAAGGAGCTCATAATTTACATGAAAAACTTGGACATAATGGAGTCAAATAGGACTTCTGTAACCCAGCTAACTTCAAATCCCCTGGCAACTCCCTTTTCAGTCCTATTTTTCCTGTCTTTCCTGTACAGTTACATCCTAGCTACCCTGAAAGATGAAAAAAAAATCTGAATAGAGAAGACAGTTAAATATAAAATACTTCAAATCAATAAATGTTCTTTGTGGCTGTTTTACTGACAGCAGCGATCTGTTCTCGCTCTCCTTAACCTCAACGCCCCGAAGAAATCTCAAAGCACACCAAAGATAGAGATTTTGTGATGGCAGCCAAACCACAGTTGACAATCAAACAGAAATGCTTTAAATTGGGAGTAGGAGGGGGAGAGGAATTTAATTTATTTGTAGGTAAAGAGACCCCTCTGCTGGTTTCAAGGAATAGTGCAGGAGCAGCAATTTCCATGTCTCCCTGCTTTATTAAGGTCCTTATTTAATAATGGAACCAAAACATCTAGTGAATAAAGACAGGCTCATTAAATCTTTTATGTAATTTAATATAGCAGGAGACTAATCCCTAACTGAGGAGGATCAGACTCTGGATGCAAGCAGGACTCTGCTCATTATGCAAATGCTGCCCTCGTGGAAGCAATGGTGAGAAGACTTCAGCAAAATCCACATGACAAAGCATTCAGGTGAGAAATGGTTTGTGTCAAAGCCTAAGCAGAACGTGCATGCTTTTTCCAAATGAAGGAGAAACTTCAAATTGGTCATTCACTTTGTTGCATCAGCTGTGAGTGCTGGGAGCAGGAGAGCTTATCTGAATGCCCACAGCAAGGTAAAACCCCTCAAGAGAATATGAAGTAGCAGAATTAATGAACAGCACCTCATTTTTATGTTAAACTGTGATCAATTAATCCTGTGCTTTGGGTCTTTTACAAACAGAAGTTATTTAATATACAGCCTTTACAGTGACCCTGCTAGGACAGCAGGCTGAGGTTTGGCTCCAGGTCACAATTAGAAGAAAGCTTAAGTAGTGAAATTTAAGATAATCTATAAACATGCAAGAAGAAAAATATGGCAGAAATCTGAACATACATCATCAGAATTCTCCCATCAGAAAAACTGGAATCAACAGTAACCATTTATCACTTTTAAAGGTTAATGTTTTTTTTTCCTAGGATCTAATTATCAAAATTATATATAAAATATTATTCTGTGCGGATTATGTGCCAGAATTTTCCTCTATCTTCACACAGCAAAAAGTGTTTTTCCATCCCAAAAGTTATTTAAAAACCTAATTTTGTTAGAAAAGGACCCACTAAAGCACTGAATGATTTCTAGACTTCAGGAAAGAAAGGAAAAACATGATAATAACATTAATGGTTTTGTCACTTCTGCTCTTCTGCAGTTGTGCTTCATCCAGCTCCTTCTCCATTTTCTCTCTTTCCAAATTCAGATCACTCAGCTCTTGACCAGTGACTTTAATTATCCTCTGCAGCCTGCGGTTCTCAGCGTCCTTTGTGAGGTTCTCCGAGCGCAGCTCTGCCAGCAGAGTCTCCTTCTCCATCAGCAGAGCCTGATAATCTGCAGCACCCTGAAACACAGAGCAGCATTCAGGCTCCAGAAGGGGGTTTTGTGGAGCTTGGAGTCTTCATTCCCACTGCATCCCACAACCCTGCCCCTCTTCCCAGTGTTTCAGAATTGGGGTGCAAAGACACAGTGAAATGACAAAACAGGGGAAGTGTAACACTAAAACCTTCCTCTACTGATGTAACAAAACTTTCCATGACATCCAGTGCAGGCTGAGGAAGTCTGAGGTGACAAAGAATGAGACAAAGGTTGACATGCAAAGGAATCCACAGTGCAGACAAGGTCATGGCAGTATTACTGATTCACAGAGCTTTAATTACATCACACTATTTCTGGAGTAGAGTCCAATTTCAATCTGGACTAGGCAGGAAGTTACTGAGTCTTTGATGGCATCACAGAATTAAGGCTGGAAAAGACCTTTAAGATGGAGTCCAGATACCAACCTGTGGCAAGCACATTTCTCTCACTCAGGATTTTTCATAGAGGTGCACAGAGAGAAATGAAAGAGAAAACAATTTCTGTTTCTGCTCCTTATTTTTCCTATGTAGAATGTGTTTAGAGAATTGTTTACCTAGAGTGAGTGCTTAATTAAACTCTGGTGAGGATTGTTTGAGCCTGATGGCCAATCCAATCCACCTGGGGCTGGACTCTCAAGAGAGGGTCACAAGTTGTTTTGGAGTTGATAGAGTCAGAGAAAGTAGTATGTAGTTTTAATATCCTCCTTTTATATAGCATATTAATATATTTTACCATAGTTATAATAAAGAAATAATTCAGCCTTCTAAATTGAGTCAGACATCATCATTTCTTCTCATTAAGTTCACCTGCATTTACAATACCAACCCAGCACCGTGCTCACCACCAACCCACATCCTCAAGTGCCACAGCTGCACATTTTTGGGGCACTTCCCCTTGGCACAGGCCTATTTTGTGTCCTCACCACACACGGCTACAAGTGGCCCTGGAGTCAGAGCAGAGGTGCCAGGAGCAGAGGCTCTGCAGCACTTTTTACTCACAGAGCTGCCTCAGCTCAGGGCTGGAGCTAAGGAGCAGAGTGCTGAGGAGCAGGACTCGCTCTGCAGTGTGGGCTCTGTGGACAGCAAGGATCCATCACACACATTTTAAACTCAGAACTTTTGAAAAGTTTCAGAAATCATGAAGTGCCTTTTCTCCTTCACACACACAAAAAAAAAAAATCACATTTTCACAAATAACATTCCAGTATTTTATAAATAGTGGTTTCACATTTATTGTATAAATAAATGCAAGCAGGTGTCTCACCCCCAGTTCAATTCTGCTAAGAGGAAGCCTGTGCTGGCACCATACTTTTGGGGAAAAAAAAAAAACTCAAGATAACCTCAGCTCCCCAGATATTTTTGTCTTTATTTTTGACTTATTCTGATATGTTTCTCCCTTAAAGATTCTCAGTTGGTTTTGATTAAAAAAAAAAAACCAAACAAACAAAAAAACAAACACAAAAAAAACCCAAAAAAACCAAGAAGGAGAAACATGGTAAGTTATTTTAACATTCTATTGTTCAAATAATTTTATTTAGGATTTTTTTTTCAAAGTAATAAACACTAAAAATTTTAAAACAACATTTTAAACTGATTTCCACCCCTCTGCTTTCAAAGATAGCAAGCACTGCCTGCTGTGTGGAATTACAGAGAAGGGAGAAGCAGGAATGGAGGAAATCACAACAAATTGCTTGTTCTTACCTTGAATTTTTGGACATGTGCCTTGTGAGTTGCCTCTCTTGCCTTAGCCAACGAAGCATTTAACTCTTCAATTTCAGAAGCCAGCTCCTCATTCTTTAAATAAAGTGAAATGAATACTATGTAGGAAGAGTTATTTTCAAGGGAGGGCAACGCAGTAATTTCTACCCCATCTCATTAAACATTCATCCAACTTCACAAAACACTTTCAAGAACACCAAATGCATCACAGTAAATATTATATAAAGAAATTCTTGCTGTTATACACTCACTAGACTGCCTATCACTCAAGTGAAGTATTTCCCACTCTTCCACACAATCTAAATTTCAGCTGATGTTGACCTCTCTCATTTCAGCTGCCTTTGACAGCTCCACTTACTCAACAACATGAAATACCCCTCGTATCTTCTAAGTGGTGCTCAGAGCTGATAAAAATCAGTATGCAACTGAAAACATTTTTTATCAAGCTCTTAAGGGAGGAAGATCCTTAACTGATACTTTTTCCTCTCTCCTTCAGCCCAAGAGCCCAAACTGCAGACAGGCAGAGCTGCTTAGAGAGGTGACAGCAGTGACAAGCACCCACTCGAGGCCTCCTCATGGTTACAGCAGCATCAGACCCTGTCACACACACAGCACCCCCCTCCATGGTACTTCAACAAACCAGCAACATCACAATACCCTCACCTCTTTTTCCTTTGCTTTTATTGCAACAGTTAGTCCTTGGATAGTTTTATCCCTTTTCAAACCATTCTTCTTTTCAACAGCAAGCTCATTTTCTCTCTCTTGTAGCTCTTCTTGGAGTGACTAAATTAGATTATGTGAAAGTTGCATTAACTTCCCACTAAGAGATACTGTAACTGCACATTAATAAGTACACTCCCCCAGAGCTCTTGGAGCTTATTACTCAAGATTACCAACATAAAATACAGTCCCCAAAATGAGAGGCAGTATCATAAAGAAGTGCCTGGAATATTGTATAAGAAGGGGGCAGGCCATGAGCATCAGCTTCAATATTTGATGAGTGTGACTATCAGCTTTAGTGAAAATTGCTTCAAACACAGGAGGGGTCCTCCTGTCATCCCAAATAAAAGAGAATTTAACAGAGGACCTGCTCTGCTTCCCTTGGAGTCAAGGCTTCCTGTACCTATGAAAAGATAACACAGGGAGCCCAACACACTCCGTAAGGGGTCAAGGAAACAGGAGCAAAACTGGAACTTACCTGAATCTTTTTTTCAAAGGAATTTCTCTCATTTTTTAGCTCCATTCTAAGAGCCTATAAAAATGAAACAGTTGTTACAGCCAATTTCATTCATTCTCAACACAAAAATACTCATTAACCATTAAAGAAAATGAGCTTAAAAACCCTGGGCATGAAATAAGCCAGTCCAAAAAAAAAAAAAAAATTAGAACAAAAGCCCTCAAAACATGTTCTTCCATGCATAAGACAGAACAACTGCCCTTGCTGAGTTAATAGAGGTGCATTTTTATGTGACATTTATCTTTGTCAGCAAGATGCTTTTATCAAGAGAGATTTTAATTAGCACTTTTCCCCAGGGAGGTTACAGAATTATTTGTTTTAAAAAAGTAATCATACATAAAAACAGAGTTGTGCAAAGGTATTAATCAGATTTTTTTTCTCCAATACTGCCCCAAATGATCATATGCACCCTGTCCACCTCCTGTGAAATGGTTAAAGATAATGCTGTTTTCACCTTGAAACACAAATGATCTTGTGAAACCAAGGGGGTTTTCCTAGCACAGATTGATTTATTTGCAAGACCACCCTGAACTGATAACTTTTACTACCTCTAATCAATCCGACCATAAAATATTCTTGACATAGACAAAAAAAGTGTGTATGTACTGAGCTGAGCAATATTAATTTCCAAAACAAAAGGGAAGAAAAATTCTCAGATGCCTGACAGCATCCATAATTAACTTTCTTAGTTCTGCCAGCTTTACTTTGAATAACCAGTAGGAAAAAAAAAGAAGACAATAAGCCTCAGGACCTGTTTCTACATTTCAGCTTTCAGGATCTGTTTTCCTGTTTAGGAGCCAAGTGAAATAAAAGACTGATTCTTCCACTTTTTGTAAGCTAAAGGGTAAACTTGCACTTTATTTCATGAGATGTTTTTATGCCTACCTCCCTTACCACAGCTTTTATTTCAGCCCATAACAGCAGAGACACTTCCCAAGAACAAATTCTCAAGTCACATTCTTAACTTTTATAGCAGTTATGTCATGCAGTGAGGGATCTATTAACATCTAGGATTTCTCTAATATATACTTCTGTAAAGCAACTGTACTCTATCTATTCCACAGGCACCGAGTCAGTGAAACACAACCTCCCACTGAAGGAATGGATAAATAAGGATGAATTTTGCCCACCAAGCCACAGCATAACCCATGAATGGTAAGGAAATGGAAAATGGTGGAGGAAATAATATTTTAAAAAACTAGTTGCTGTCACACACATAGTGTCATGTATAAAACCTTTAAAATCATTCCCCCCCATGAGATTTATAACATATAATTCATCAGGCATCTTCCTCACCTCTATCTCACTATCCTTTTCAAGCCTCAAGGCAATGGTAAGTTCTCTGATTTTTTCTGCTGGCAAGTTCCCATCAGAAGATCCACTCTGAGACTTTTCCTTCTCAAGGTGTTGAATTAGGGCTTCTTTACTTTTCAGTGACAGATTCAGTTGCTCTATAAGTCTAAAATTACAAGATTTTAAGTATTAATCTTGCACCATCTACCACCAATTCTCCAGTCATTGCAGTGAATCTTGCAGACAACTCTCCCAAGGGAAGATTGAAGACAATACTTGTAGAACTTAAGGAAGGACTTTCATAACCCTGGAAAACCTGAAAAGGGGCTCTAACTTTAACATAAGCAAACAGGGTTGAGCTATCTGCAAAGTGCTCATTCTTATTTTCCTCCAATACCACTTCAAATATCAACAGTTAAGTTTCAATATTTTACTGACATTGTCCTTTACAGTACACACAGAAGCCTTATTAATCTATTTCCTTTCTTAGCCCACACACCACATCCTTATGTGCCTTCAGCAAGTGTCTCTCAAGTAGTCAGTTTCATCTAAACTTGTATCTAAGTGGTTCTCATTTCACATAAGCAAGAAAAAAAAACAATCCAAAAAACCATACCAAAAACAAGTCAGGTCAGTGCTGTTGTCTTCTGTCAATACACATCTTCACACTCCCAGCATTCCAAGAACAATAATGATGTTTTCTGGCAGACCCGAGTGTTACACATGAAAACTTTGCAGCATAAGATGCCATCCCTGATTCCTCATGTTTTGTAACCTGGATTGTATTTCTAACAGTGTTTCTCTTCCCATTAAATTTACCAGCCTGACCTATGAGCTTATGTTTCACACATCCTGAGCCTTGCAGGCTTTCAGAGAACTTTTAAAGATGACTTTGCTCCACAAAGCACTAAACTGGTTGCTGTGTTGCCATTCACTGCATGGATGGCCAGCAACTCTCCTGTACCCAAGGGTAGGACCAAACTAATCAAACCCAAAGCTGTGCTGACTCTTCCCACTGTAACAATAAAGAATTGCAGCAGTTAGAAACATTACTGGCAACAGTTCTGACCTGTCTTTCTCAGCTTCTGTAACCTTGTCCACATCCTTGGCAGGGGCATTGATAATTGAAGAAAGTTTCTGCTCAGCAGCAATTCTCAGAGCTTTCTCCTTCTCCGTCATTGCAAGGGCTTTTTCCACCTCTTCTTGGGCAGCTTTAAGATTCTGAAATTAAAACACACAATCCTGATGCCTCTAAGAACTAAATGACCATGAATCTTTTCACACACTGAAGTTTCTGTTACTCAGTACATGTCAGGATGTTTAATTTAGGAACTTTTACCAAGTATTTAAAGTTCTTTTTAAATGCTTCTAAACTCTGTGTCTGAATTTTCAAGATCAATACACTTTCTGTGCTACAGAAAGAAGGGAATTCTGTTTCAAAGAAATAAAAAATACCCTAACTGATAGCAGAACTGGAAAAAAAGTACCCCTATCCTATGGTTTTAGATTTAGCAATTATAAAATGGTTTTGTCCCACTGTCCTCCCACTATCATAATAAATAGCTACACTTAAATGAAAGAGGTTAAAGAAGGGCTTTTTTGTTCAATAAAATTAATATTCCCAAGGTCACTGTAGCTAATTGGAACTCTCTCCAACATCATTTATAATATTGTGCAGGAATTGATAAAGTATGAACCACACATTTTTCTCTTGAACAGTAAAAGCAATGGAGAGAACAGCCAGAAATTTCACTAAACTTCCCCTGGGTGACCCAGCTCACAGAGATGGAGAACACCAAAAAAAAAAGACACACAAAACAACTTGCCATATACTAAATCAAAATTTGATTCAGATCTTCATTTTTACATTGCAAGCTTCCCTGCTGTGCTCACCCAATTTAGTTTCCTATGAAATAAAAGCCTCCTTGTAACCTAACAAGCCATTTTCCCCCTTGCCTTCACATCTAAACTAAAAAGCATCTCTTTGGAGGAGGGAAAGGAAAAGCTCCTTTACCACTGAACTTCTCCTGAAAAGCTGCTTTGCCAACATTCACCTGTCAGTCAAGAGCTCTGAAGGAAATTAATCTTTGTTAGCACTCCCTAGATCTATATAAATACATGGTGCTGTGTAAACCTGTGACTAAAACCACACTGCAGTGTTTAAATTCATAAGCAGAATAAAATGAATGTCAGAGGCCAACAGTTTCTTTGAGCTACAGAAAATACCCCATCTCCATGAGACCAGAAAATCTGCTCTTCAACTTATCAGATCTGGAAATCACCAGCCTGACTGCCTGATTCGGGACAGGGGAAGCAATTTAAGAACTTTTCTACCAATTCAACAGCACAAAGAATACTTTCAGAAATCCCAGCTCCACTAAAATGAGTAACAGGTCATGCAAATTCCCCTTTCCTCCTCCCTGAAGGAGCTCACTTTAAATGGTCTTCAATCATCCTTGTGGGTCCCTTCCCCTTACACTACAATTGCCCTGTAAAGTAACCAGAACTCAACAATAAATACAGGAATAAACTGTCTCAAGCACAGATAGTGAGGAATGAAAAAAGACATTATGAAAATATAGGTTGAGCAGAGTATCAAATCTCTGATAACTGTACAAAGACAGCAGTGATTCCTTGATATTCCTTCAGCTGTGGTCCCTCACCTCTTCCAGAAGGTTTATTCTGCCACTCAGCATTTCCTCCATCTCTTTCATCTTCTTCTGTGCCTCCTTCCCATGCTGCACTTCAGCATCACCACCCTGGGCCAAGCTTTCAACTGCCTTACTGCAAGACAATAACACAGACATAAATCCCAGTGCATATCAACGTGGAAAACATTTCAGGTCCCAGTTTCAGGCTGATGGGTTATGCTCAAGCACCTTCCACCTTCTCTGTACCTGCTTATCACTTTAAGGTTCAATACAAACATCTACAGACTATGCAGCAATTTGGGTGCTGTCTGTGAGCTCCACATAAAAGCCTTGGCACAGTGGATACAGAAGCATTTTAGATGTATGATGAGAAAGTGAAATATATCTAAAGCTTCCAAATACACTATAAAGTCTTCAGCAGAGCTGTTTTCTATAGGAAGCAGCACTGGATTAAACTAAAGACAAAGAGCTGCTGAGATCTCTCCATTTCCCTTTTCAGTATTTGTTAACCCCTTGTGAGAAAAGAACAGGCAGTGTCACCTTGCTCAACATCAGATGACCACTTGTTCATGACTGCCACCTAAATTTTGCTTTCTAGCATGACCTTGTGCAAGGTTCCCTTCAAAGCACAGCAATACCCTCTGAGCAACCTGGAGAGATCAAACAAAGTTCATCTGCTCCTCAGGAAAACAAAGAAAATTCCATTGCAACTGAGGCCCGTGGGGCAATCAACAGCTGCCAGCCTGGATTAGTTCTGAACCAGACATTTCTAAATAAGTGCCCTTTAGATCCTCCAATTCCTAAAGTATTAGGAAAAAACACATAGAAACAAATCCTAAGTAATGGACATGAAGAAATAAACTGGTGCTTACTAGGCCTTGATGAGCAGCTTCTCCCTCTCCTGCAGTTCACGCTTCAGACTTTCTATCTCAACTCTCAGCTCAATGTTCTGTGGCAAAAAAATAAAAATGTCTGGAAAGAACTGGAAGATCACCCATCCCAAAAGTTACTGGCAGTGTGTAGATTACTTTTTGCTTGGACCAGCAAATATAAAGTATCACTGGGATAAGAATAGACATTTAGCTGTTAAAAGACATATTTTGCAAGGTTCAAGCCTTCCAGAAATATCAAGAGCATTAAGGACCATTGCACTCAAGCAATACAAATCCCTTGCACGCACATTTAACTGCTCTTATAGGGAATACTGCACTTCAGTTTGGGAACTTCTAGGGTTTCCAAGCATATTTTTTCTTTAAGCTACAAGATATATTATTTTCTTTTCAAAACCTGATTTTATCAACAACAGAGGTTTTTAGTAATTTTAGAATTATTTTGTTATAGCCTGAGGAAACCTCTCATGATGTAATTGTACAAAGAACTCCTTGGCCAGGAAGCTGACAAACACCATTTCAACACATCAGCAATTACAAAAAAATCACCAGTGGAGAAGACCAGGCAGCAATATTCAGCTCCACCTGTGATCTACCCAAACATCAATTTATGTTCTTAACTACTGAAATATGCATCAAGAGAGACTCAAGTTTCCATCCCATTATGGAAAAAAGACCTGACAAAAGCACCTGTTTGGGTCGCTTAAATTTAAGTTATTACTAAAAAGGATAAGGTCAGAATTCAATAATCACATCAAAATTTCCAATAACAAAAAAAAAGACTTAAAAGTCAAGTGAAACAGGCAAAACCAAGCAAAACAAAACAAACTCTTCAAAAAGAGACATAGTTTCAGGAATGTTTCTAAATGCCTACAATTTTGTAGATTTCTTCAGTGGGACCATCAAACTTCTGCTGCATTCGCTCCTCCAGAAAATAAATACGAAGTTTCAGGTTGAAGTTTTCTTTTTTCAGATCAGCGATTTGCTGTGAAAGGAGAAAGATAATGAGAAAAAAGGGGAAAAAAGGAAAAATTCTAACCTCCGACAGTTTTGCTTTCACCAGTGCAAGACCAGAATTCCATCTCCTCAGCATGGTTAAACTCATACATACATGTGGGTGACACACACGTATGTCCAATTATGAAGGCGCTAATTAGATATGTAATAGCCTTATGCCCTTTGAACTATTCCCTACAGTATCAAAATACTGACTGACTTGACACAATAAGAATTCAGGAGAGATTTTTGAATCTAACAACATTAAGTAATGCTTCTAAATGATAGAACTTGAACAAAATGCAAGACACAATACAGTTTTCATGTCGAAACAGAAATATTTTCTAAGCAAAAGCCTGGGAAGGCAGCTTCATTAACAGGACCCAGGTAACTTTATTCATAGCAAGAAAAGCCACAAGCAAGCCCGATCAAACACCAATAAAATCTTTATCCCATCCCATAATTCATAGTGTAATTCTTTGGGGAAAATTGCTTATCACTTTTAACCTTCCTTGTAGAAGCAGTAAGTTAGTTGATGGTTTCATTAAAGAAAGGAGTCTTCCTCTAAATTTTTTTAAGAGAGGAAGCATAAAACATTCATTCAAATAAGACTCATGTCCCGTGCCAGATGCTTTCAGCAAATGGAAATCTAATATGTTACAGAGCTACTAATAAAATATTTATGTAGGCTTTTCCAGAACACTACAGTGCTATTTGTAAAAATTATTAGCAATACAATTTCCAAAATATTTGGCTTGTGAAACCCAGGATTACTTTCTTTAACTGCACTCAGAACCTGCATCTGCAAGCAGCTGTTCAGTTTAATAATCCCTGCCCAGAAAGCTGCCTCGACATTATTCACAGAAGTGAAAATCATCAGAGCAATTGAAAATCCTACATAAACTTTGTGGCTCACTCCCACACCCTGAAGCAACCTGTCAGTAAATCATTCCCAACACTCCCTGCTCATTCAGAAAAAGTCCAAGTGACAAAAACACTCTGAAGTTGTACCAGCTGAACTTCTAATTAGTCTCCCTACATTCAATATATTTCTGAGTCAAAATGAGAAAATAATTTCAAAATAACTCAGCATTTCACAACTCTTGTTACATGTATTTCAGTGGCACCAGAGATAAACCAAAGTGCTCAAGGGTAATATTTTCAAAAGGCAAATGAAACAGACTATGCAATCATAAACCAAGGAGTGAAACAAATGTCATCTCTGATGTTCAGTTTCTTGGATGAATGTTAGAGCACACAGACAATTTATAAGTTATTGCTTAATGGAAGAAAACATGTTAAATGTGAGAAAGCTCATACTGCAAAAAGATTTTAAAAGCAACCCTCTGAACTTATGCATTTGAAGATTCAGTCTTAATTCCTTTATGCATTTTGATTTCTGTATTTAAACAAAAGGAATGAAAACCAAGACGATTATATACATCCTGCTCAAAATATTCCACAGCATGAACAGCATGGCAGCAAATCCTAGCTCAGATGAGCTCTGTTCCAAGCCTGCATGGAGCCAGTTTTGTTCAAAAGGGATTTGTCAGCAGTGGCTGAGGTTTCACAGCACAACGGTTTTCAACTATAAAGGCTGTTTTAGATTTACAGCAAAACTCTAAGAAGGTTTGGAGAGACAAGAAAGAATCTCACAGATACTATTAGCCAGCTCCCTTAAGTGATACCCATGAACACCTCATTACCCATAACAGGGTCCTCCTCAGAGATGCTTTTCACTGTGCCCATGTAATCATGTTTTCTATAATAGAATGGTTACCTCCATATTGCAACAAAGTGGGCTCCATAAATAATTCAAAAATCTGCATCTCCAACATTGCCCAGCTCAGCACCTGCTCCAGGTGCTTCCCTTCCTACATGGATCCATCTTTTAGCCCACTTAAGAGTCATTACATCATCCTGTTCTCTCTGAGTTATGAGGCCAGAGCCCATTCTTTTCATTACATCCTTCTTATAGCCTGTAGGAATAACAGAGTTATAGAAATCAGTCTACTGTGTTTAATGTATATTCTTCTTCCTTCATGTCAGTGGATCTTTGAGCTTCATTACACTACTGGCATCCAGAGTTTTCATCCCAGGGGAAGTTTTACAGCTCAGTTTAACACGAGGGGTCTGAGCACAGCAGGATGCCAGACCTGTGGGGAGGGTCTGCTCTACACCACACAGGATACACAGCAACAGATTTTTTCCTTCTTTCTGCAACTTCTTTTTCCTGTGCCCAGGAATCCTGCAGACAGTAAAACACTAGCAAAATGTATATTCTGGACTGAGGTCTTTGGCACACATCACAGTAAGAGATTTTAAGCACATAGCAATGCCAAGGCAGTGTCTGTCTACCCCAGCCAACACACAGAAACAAGACAGAAAGGGAAATAGATACAGACTGCAAAAAAAACATCCTTTTCACCAAAGGCTTTCCAAAACAAGCTTTACATTCTGAGCAAAGAGCAGAGCTTTCTTCTCAGAGGTCATGTAAGGCCGTAAGAAACTGAAAGAGTTTGTAAGAAACACTCATTTCAAACACAGCATTGCCACAAAAGGTAGCAGCAGCACACTGAAACTGCAGACTCTTGGCACAGCCCAAAGGCAGCAGCCACAGCTTTTATCTCTAGCAATCATCTCAGAGATTTTAGACTGCCTTCCTCTCTACAGCTTCTTCACACAACCATAAATACCTTAAAAGTTTTTCACTCAAGTCCTTAACAGGGAAGTTGTCCTGCAACACAGCGCAATCAAACCATCCAGCAGACATAAACAACTGTCTTATTCAATTTTAAAAGCCTGTACAGTTAACATATTTTTAAAATCTAATGTTTTCCTTTATATTCTAGTAAGTGCCAAAATACTTTTATCTACAAAACTGTCACAATGATACTGGACTTCTACAACACTAGCATTGCAAGCACACTCATGCTATGACGTTAAAAGACATTATATTAAAGTCAATGAATTAAAAAGCCAAATCCCACACTAACCTAAATGAAAATAAACTTGATGCTTCCCTGAAATAAATCAGCAACAGATGTGCAAACCAAGTTCTGATGTTTCTGAACTGATGTTTGTGAGCTGCAGGAACTTCTGAGCAGAGGGTGCCAATTTTGTTTCACAACTTCAGCACAGCAGTTGACCACTCTGAACAACAAATTCGTGCCTCAGTTTTTGAAAGCAACACATAAGAAATGGAGGTTCAAGGCATGGACAGGGACATTCACCTGGTCGCACCTCCAAAAGATGCATATCAACTGACACAAACTAAGAGTCAACACGTCAGCCAGCACGTTGGAAATATCTTGGCCATAAATCTGTCACTGAGTCTTACATTAAAAGTTCTGCTTACATTTTCATAGTCCTTCATGGTCCGAGCTCGAGCTGGTGAGACTGTGTCTTCTGCCACATCTGGTACCACTAGACATTAAGTAGACAGAATAAGTTCAGACAGCAGAATCTCTCTAAGTAGGGCTTCAATTTGGCAAAGGTCTACACTAATCTAAACACAACAAAACCTTTAGGGAAGTGAGAGAGTCGCTGCTTGGCCCCCTGTTTACATTACGTGTCAGCACCTAAATTCCTTTCTGATCGCAGAAAGCTGTCTATCACTTAAACTCCCAAATTCCATCACCCACCTAAATGATGATGTACACTGGAATTCGGTTATGTGAGGTGTGCTGTCAAGAATAAATCCTCAGAGCAAGAACTGGAAGATGCACAGCGCACAGCTTCCCTAGCGCTGAGCAGAATGTGACCGGGCAGCGCGGCCCCGCTGGATATTCCAAGTATTTTAAGTACACGCCGCACAAAACCGCTGATCATCTTATATAAGGCTGAAAGCCCTCATGACCACAGGCGGCGAGCACACAGCAGTGACGGCAGCAGCTGTCGTGTTAAAAACTCTTAAATTACGTTAAAAAGCGCATCACTTAAAACCTTTTTTTTTTTTTTTTTTTTTTTTTTTAGCTTTTTGCCGCCGGTTTTTTTATCCCGCAGGTTTGGGGAGCAGCGCGAAGCACCGAGCCCGGCAGGGAGGGATGTGCGGGCTGCGGCCGCGATCCAGCCTTACCTTGGCGGCCGGGCGGGCCGGGCTGGGGGTCCCCGCGGGAGATGTCCGGGAGCTGCAGGGCGCTGGGGAAGAAGGAGGAGAGCGCTGAGAGCACAACGCCCGCGGGCTCGCCCCCCTGACCCCATCCGCGGCCGGGCCCGCCGCACGCACAGCGCACCCCCGCCCGCAGCTCCCCCGTACCTGCCCTCGAACGCCAGCGGCAGCGTCGGGTCCTCGCCCGGCAGCGAATCCATGGACGGGCCCCGCGGCTCCCGCGGCTCCCGCCGCCTTTGTGCGCGGCTTTGGCGGCTTCCCTGGAATTCAAACGCCCGCAATCGCTTCCGCCATCTTCGCGCCGAGCGCGCTGAAGCCGCCGCGGGGCGCGCGGGGGGCGGGCACAATGGGAACCCAACGGGAGCCGCCCTGTTTGATGAGGGCAGCGGCCATGTTGGCTGAGGGCAGAGCGGGGCGGCTGCTGAGGGCAGAGCGGCCGCTGAGGGCAGAGAGGGGCGGTTGCTGAGGGCAGAGCGGCCGGGCGCTGTCGGAGTGAGGGAAGGAACCCCGCGCTGACCGCCTGAGGGGACGGGGCGCCTGAGGCGGGGGACCGGGTGATCCCCGCCGCTGCCCGGGCCCTGCTCCAATAGTGCACCCGTTTGGAAGGGAGGCACCAGGCGCTGGCTCCTGCCGAGCCTGGCAGAGCCGCTGGAGCTGGTGTTTACCGCGTTCCCCGCTGCGCAAAGCCGTCACTGGGCTTGGCGGAAGAAATAAACAATTAGTTCCACGTTCTGGTCACTGCTCATCGCAACCGGCAGGGCTGCAGGCAGCTCTGTCATCATCCGCGCAGGCGGGTTTTGAATCATCTGGGAGTTTTTTTGATAAAGCAAAGTTGTAAGCGTGTCGGCTCTCCCCCTTTTTGTGGGAGATAACGCCACTACATTCGATATTCCTGAACATCAAGCTGAACGGGATAAAATGCTGCTGTTGTGGCCCCTCCTACGCGGGGTATGGCCAGGGGAACAGCGCCGGTCACAGGTGGAGCTCCGGACCCTCCTTGCTCTGCATCCTTTGCCTTCCTTAAATTCATTTAGAACCCGTGTGCAGGATTGAAATACCTCCTGGCGATATTTACATCATCACAGAGTCACAGAATTATTTAGGCTGGAAAAGACCTCTGAGATACGGAATCCAACCTTTGACTAATCCCCACCTTGTCAGCCAGCCCAGTGCACTGAGTGCCATGTCCAGTTGTTCCCTGGACACCTCAAAGGACAGTGATTCTGTCACCTCTCTAGGCAGCCCCTTCCTCCTGTCTAATCACCCATTTTGTGAAGAAATTTCTCCTGATGTCCAACCTGAACCTTGGCCCTACAGCTTGAAGTCGTTCCCTATTTTCCCTGTTGTTCCTTGGGAGCAGAGCCCGAACCCCGGCTGTCCCCTCCTGTCAGGAGCTGTGCAGAGCCACCAGGTCCCCCCTGAGCCTCCTTTTCTGCAGGCTGAGCCCCTTCCCAGCTCCCTCAGCCCCTCCTGGGGCTCCAGCCCCTTCCCTGGACACACTCCAGCTCCTCAAGGTCTTTCTGCTCACAAGGGGCACAGAACTGGACACAGCACTCGAGGAGCCTCACCCGTGCCCAGCTCAGGGGACAATCACTGCCCTGCTCCTGTGCCACACTATTGCTGATACAAACCAGGAGCCATTGGCCTTCTTCCCACCTGGGCACATGTTCAGCCATGTCAACCAGCACTCCCAGGTCATTTTCCACTGGGCTGCCTTCCAGCCACTGCCCCCAGAGTGCATCAAGAATCAAGTGGGACTCAAGTCCCTCATGCTGGGACTTGCTCTTAGCCTTCTCTGTAACACAAAGAGGCACTGGAGTGACCCTGTGCATTAGATTTGGTTTCCTCTTTTGGATTTGGTTTCCTCTTTGGTACCAACTCAGGTCAGGTTTCACTCACTTTCCTTTAGGCTATCTCAAGGGGATTCTTACCCAGCCAGGAATTAGGCCACGGATAAGGGCTGACCACAGGCCATGAATTCTGTGAGCTTCTTATTCCCAGTTCTGAGAGTTTATTATTCCCAGTTGGCCTGGTGCCCTGTGAACTCCATTTCCTCCATGTACCTGCACTGTTTACATTGGCACTCACCTGTCCAATGCCCCAGACTGGTGGGAGCAGCCACTGCAGCTCTGGATGTGTATGGTCGTGGTGGGCTTCCCATCCCTGCTTAATTCTTTCAGCTTCATGTGTTCAAGTGCCTGATGGAGCTGCAGCAGAGTCCCAAACTGCCAGAAGTGCCAGGCACTACTTAGCACAAGTAAAGCTCTTCAGCCCATCTCCTGTTTAACTGGACATGCCTCATGCTTTGCATTTGGGGTCTGATGACCCCAAGGGATGTTTAGTCCCTTCAACTCCCCGTGAGAGACCTCAAGAGACACTGGTCACCTTATGTGACTGAAACCCTTTTGCAGTGGCCTCTGCCAAGCTGAAATTAAGTTCACAAAATCAGGTCTGCCATATGGCACCAGGATCTGATCAGCCAGGCTGAAATGTGAGTTTTCTTCATTTACAGAGCAGACCTTCATAAAATAAGTAAGTCCACTCACTTGAAAGGATAATACCAATTTGTTTAATCTTGTTTAAGGTTTCAGCGAGGTGTTACATATTTGATGTGGGTTTTTAAATCAGCATCCATCAGCCACAAGTGCAGGGTAAATCACTCTGCACACAGAGCACATGAGTCTGCAGAGTCACAGCTCACACACATGTCCAACACACTGTAGTCAAAATAAAATCAGCAGGGCCCTCCTTGTGAAGTTCATTACTTCATGAAGTAGCTGTCTGATGGACAAAGATAAGGACATATAGACATACATCCCTGCCTATCTTCCCTGGAAGTGCTCAGGGGCAAGGTGGCTTGGAGCAACCTGCTCTAGTGGAAGGTGTCCCTGCCCATGGCAGGAGGGGAAATGGGATGATCTTTTAGGTTCTTTCCAACCCAAACCATTCTGTGGTACTATGATTCCATGTATACACACAGCCAGGATGGAAAATTTCCCTGGGAAATTTCCTGCACTGCCCCGTGTTTTACAACCTGCAGTAGCACCAGGAAGCTGCAAGGGGCAGAAAGGACTGGGAAATGTGTTGTTTAGAAGCAGTTAACAACCTGCCTTCGATAATCTGCTTAATGTTGTTTAACCTTAAATTCATTAGCAGCACATTTGGGGAGATTACACTAAACCCTCACGCCAGGAAGCCTCGTTGGAACTTTCTTTCTTCTCAAGGCAGCCTGAGATCCTTCCCACCTTAGGCAAAGTCCTGGAGGGAGTGTGGGAAAGGATTTCTGGGGAGTGCAGTGTAGGGCTGAGCTGAGCAGGACGGGAGGCAGCTGCTGGCTGTGCTGGCACAAGGAGGGCTGATGTCACACCAGCTGGGCACGGGTCCCCTCACCCTGCTCTTCTCACTCCCTGCTCTGGGGACCTGGTTCAGACTCAGTTCTGCCTCCTCCTCACACCGTTCACAGCAAGATTCTCCCTAAGTTAGGTCATGCACGATCCAACTGCTCTGCTAATGCAGATCTCAATAAACTCCCTTGAATTTCACCAGCATGGCCCTTACTTACACAGCCCAGCCAAACCTCTGCATGAACACTTAAAACCACGTGCTTGAGCAGTGTATGAAGTCTTACCTCTCCAAGTTCTTTGCTTAACAAAGATTGAAGAGTCACACAGAGCTTTCACCAAAAAAGAGCCTTTAGCAGTTGTGTTTGCAAAACAAAACCAATTTCCTAACTCTGCCAAGTGACAAGGAAATGCAAGTTTTCCACAGGCCCCTCTGCAAACACTCCCAGAACTGATGCCACAGATGTGGATTTCAGAATATTTGTAGCAAAAATGGCCTTTGAAAGACATCTGTGGTCATGGAGAAAAGTCTGATACAATATCCTCATCCCATTTCCAGCTTTGCTCTGAGGGTTTTGTTGCTAGTGATTCACATCTCTGACAAAATGTGTCCATGTGAATGATACAGAAAACAGTGGGAAAACAGTGATTGCCTGTGGAGCTCCCAAACACAGCTGAGGGCTGGGATTGTTCATAGCAGACACAAGAGATCAGAGGGCTCATTTTTAAGCTGGATTTTCTGACACAGAATGTCAACTGTGCTTATGAATATCTGTGATAGAAAACATTTTTGTGCCTTGGTTCTCATCGCATATACAGGGGCATAATGAAGAAATAATTCTCTTGGAACAAATGTTATTACTGGGATGAGATTGGATTCAATCCTTTCTGTCACTGGGAAGACTCTTGCTGAAATTCAATGAACAAAAACATGAATGCAAAAATCCAAGTGGCATAGATACAAATTATATACATTTATTTTTATTCATTTTAAATAACATTCTTCTGTATAAATTCTGACATATATTCAAATCATACACTTTTTTTTTTCTTTTTAGAAATGCATTTGTAAGCATAGCATATGCTTGGGAGACGCCGTATTTGGATGTAGAGCGAGACTGATGGGTTTCAGATGGGAGCAAGTACAACTTTTAAGGCCCACATTTTTCTTATTTTAATCCATTCCTCTGACACATAAAGAGCAGAGTCCTGTGGGAGCTCACTCTAAACTTCACTTCAAAGAGAAAACTATTTTTATATCCTTTATTTAAAGGAGACTGTGCAAACTTTCTGCCACATTTACGTTGCCTGTAACATTGAAGAGGATGATGCTGTACAGCAGTGGTTAACTGGCCCAGGATACCTGAAGGATGCTGGATATATCCCCTCCTCTTTCCTAAATGCCTGCTAAGTTTGCTCAGCCTGGTCCAAGGGAATTATCATTCCAGTGGCTGACATCTCCTGACAGCTCCCCAGGCTAGTGCTCCTCGGAGCTATTTCCAGCTACAGTGGTCCACGAGATTGGAGAGCATCTCTCCTCATTAGCCCAACTTTTCTGCACGTGTGTTGCAGTCCAAGTATTCCCCAAGCTGAGAGCCCTGCAGGCTGCCCCGAGCCCTGCCCCACCCCAGCTCTGTGCCCTTCATCTGCTCCTTCTGTCCCTTTGCCTTTAGTGCCAGGCTGGACTTGCCCCAGCCTGGCCAGCTGGGCCCTCACCGTGCCAAGGACGGTGCCTGGAGCTGCTTTCCCACATGCACCAGCCCCCCTGCCCTGTCACAGCTCCCCTCTGCCCTGCAGCCCTGTCCCATGCCATGAGTGCCCTTCTCTGTGCCAGCCCAGCACGCTGCTGGCCAGCAATCCCAGGCAGAAGGTGCTACAGGTATCTATCAGGAACACCACATTGCCACCTCGGCCCCACAAGTCACCAAGATGCCCTGTCCTGGCCTCGCTGGCTGCTCAGCTGGGCCTCAGAACAGCCCTGAGAGTCCATTTGTGGGTTACCTGCCCTTACCCCCCCTCAGGACAAACCTCAGCACCTGGGGAGCCTTGTGACAAGCGTGACACACATCACAGTGCTGGTGGCCTCAGTACCCTGGCACAAGTGTTTGAGCTCTGCCACCCCTCCAGCTACAACCCAGCCCAAGGTGACTGGGGACAGAAACAGCTCAGCTTCTTCCTCCCCTCCTGTGGTGCCAGGGGAACTGATAAGAGCACAGACGATCTGATCTCACATCCCCAAAGTCAAACATGAAGCTGCTGAGGCATTGATCTCCTCTCATTACTGCTGCTCCTGTGTGCCAAGGCCTGGGGGGCAGGAGGCGGCTGCTGTGTCATTCTGCCATTTGACAAGCACGGTGCCAGTGCCACATCCTCCCTGTGCTTCCTGTCCAGGAACATCCTGTGCCATCCAAATCTTGGCAGCCAGCTCCACCCCCCAACCAAGCTTCCCATCACGTTTTCCAGGCTGTCTCCATCCCTTCATCCAGCTGTGCAATCCACAGGCAGCAGCTGTCCCACCCTGCAGGGCATCCTGACTCCTCCTCTTCCCAAACACAAAGTTTTTGGATTACTTTGGAGGTCAGAAGCAGCCCAGGTGCCAACACCTCCTGTGCTGTGGCAGGCAGGGACTAGGAGGGCTCAGCACCTGAGCCCACGCTCTGCTTGAGCAGATGGTCTCTATTTCTACAGTGAGACAAAATCCAAGCCTCTTCCTGTTACAAAGCAGCCCACAGTCACAGCAAAATTTAAGGAAGAGGTGTTTTGTGGCAGAGATAAAAAGATCTGCTAAAGTATTTTTGAATTATTAAAGTGAACAACCTGTCCTTTGATTTGCTGGCTAGCATCAGTCCCAGAAGCCAACACTTCCTAAATTACCTTTCCTCACGCCATGAAGTGACCAAGTGCAAGTGTATTGCTAGATCAGCACCTCTAAATAATTATAACTTCCAGGAAATTTTCTGTTTTGTCACCATCCTGCTCTTTAAAAGTTTGATGAGTAACTCGAGGATTAGCAACATCCAGATTTTTCTCCTCCAGTCCTCCCCCGTTTTATAACTAAAAGTAACATTGCTCTGAATGACACGAGCCAGATTTATTACCTGAAGTATGGGACCTCACCAGGCCCACTGCAGGCAATGGGAATTTTTCCATTAGCTTGGACCTATATGCAATTCCACATTCTGCCCTCACCATTTCCCTTGGTCATGCTCAACAGTTTTCATTCTGACTTGCCATGCCTCAAGTTTAAATCAGGCAGCAAATTTTTCAGGCAGAAATGGCATCTTTGAGCATGTGTTTGAATCACCTACTTCCCCCCTTGCCAAGTTTCCAAAGATAAGAGAAACCTCCTCACAGCACTGAAAAACAAATAAATAACCAACATGTTCTCTCTACCATTTCTCATCTGGAGAAATATTGACTTTTTCTTGGCTCAGAGGATGCATCCACCAGCTTCTGTATCACCATTGCCCCACCACACACAGCAACACAGCTGCAGCTCTGAGGCTGGGCAACAGTGAGGAAAATATTTGTTTCTTGCCCTGTTTCCATGCAGTAGTTTGATTTGCAGGGGTGGGACAGGTGGCACAGGGAGCACAGCCCCTGCTCCAAGGCACACACACTGCAGGTACCAACCCAGGAGCTCCATGGTGTGACCTTCCTGTGCAGTGCTGCCTGTGAGTTGTTCTCCCTGCTAACAGCCCATCAGCCTCCCACCAAAAACAGGGAAATCTGTAAAACCTGTGCCTGGGATGATTTTTGGACAGCTGATTCCCCACCACCACCTTGTGCTACTTTAAATTCTGGAAGCATCTGTGCCCTTTTACCTTCTGAGCCTTGAAGCGCACATCGGGTCCTGCGAGCTCTTCATCCCAAAGCTGTTTCCACCCAAATCCAGGGGACCTTTGCTTCTGGCCCTCAGGAGGCCAGGGGGCTGAGCTCAGCCCTCCAGCACGTCCCCCGTGCCGTGTCAGCTCAGCAGGGATGGCTGTGGGATCCCTCCACATGATGAGCACCCACTTGGGAGAACTTCAGCCAACGAGCCCAGGCTCTCAGTGTGTTTGTGACAGTGTATTTGCATTTTGTAGAGAGATTTAAAAGCAAGGAATGCATTGGTGCATCCAGTTTTTGGACACCTACTCAGCCCTAGTCATGGTAACACTGGTATTCACTCTGTATTTGAAGGAATGGCAAAATTTGACAGAAACAAGTAGGGAGCACTCACATTTTCTCTAAAAAAGAAGTTATTCAATGACTGGAAGAAAAGCTTTAAGCAGCTGGTGTTTGCCAGAGGCCCAGCTCCAACAATATTGCCATCTCATTTACAGTATTTTAAACAATCCTCATGATTTTTTTCTTTTTTAAACATCACTAACCGCTGTACAATTAAAACCTAGAGCATTAAAACATGACCTGGGAAGTGGGGGAGGTTGGGGAGGGGCTCATGGTTTGTTGTTGGGGATTTTTTTGGTTGGTCAGTTGGTTGCTTGTCTTTTTTACAAATAATTACAAATACAATTCCAAGAAGATATATTACATTTTATATACAGAACACACCATTTCTATCAGGGTAGGGTATTAAGCCTGGCTTTTATTTTTACATGGCAACCCTGAGATGTCTTGTCGTCTTCCCTTGCACAGAAACTATACAAGTTCATTAACTCCTTCTATAAAAAAATGGATTGCTATGTCTTAATAGCATCATCACCCTGTATAAATACTCAGAAAGGGAAAAGCTTAGTCTCTCCCTAACTCAAATGTTCTTAGGATTTTTTTCCCCTTTTCCCTGCTTAGTGGGAACAGATAATGGTGACTTTTTCAGTGTGCAACTCATTCCTCCTACTTGCCTTTTGGTAGAACAATTACTTCCCTTTTTTTTTTCTTTTTTTGTTCTCCTTTTCAAATAAGTTTCTGTCAGGAATGAAGATGATGCCTTTCCAAAGATCTGTTTCCTGAAATTCCACTGTTAATTCATGAGCTACTTCTCAAACTAAAGGATGAAGACACAAGTGTTGGGTTGGCTGGAAACCAAGTAGCTTCTGACTCCTCATCCAGTTCTGCTCTCTCCACCCCACCACCTCTTCATAAAAAAGTTTCAATTCAGCATAATCCAGTTTGTAACAACAGTGAATTCTATGGATCTTTATGGAGAACACTGAATGCATTTCACCACACTACCTGAAATTCAGGTGTACTACACTGTCTTCTGTTCACCTGCAAGCTACAGCACGCCTTGCACCAGAGAGTATCTGAAGAGCAAATTCCTCTGCGTGGAGCCTTGGCACGGATCCTGACACCCCTTCCACAAGCCCTGTAACTCTTTGAGAAGCAAACTTTGGAATAGCTGGATGACTTCTAAGCTTTATAATTATGCATGGGAGTCGTCAGCGTGAGCTGTCCATTCGGGGCCACCTCATTGCCATCATCCTCCAGCAGCCCCGACACGTCAGCGTTGGGAATGCTGTCGTGGTAGCTGCTGAAACTGATGTTATCCTCTTTGAGTTCAATGGTCCAAAAGGGAGCATTAAGTTTTCTGTTCTGATACTCACGGTACATGTAGACAGCACCCACAAAGCCCATTAGTAGGACCACAACAATGATGATCACTGTCAAAATAATGATGTTAAACTGAGTCCATGAAACATCTGCGAAAGCAGAGGTGCTGTTGTCAGAGGAGCTTAAAGGAAATATTGTCTGTAGAGTTGTTGGTGACAAAGTACTGTTTAGCACTGCCGTGGAAAAGGATGTGGCCTTGGTGGTATTTGGAGCAGAAGTTGTAAACTCCGTTGGTTCTGGGCCAAGAGTGGGTTCTACAAAACAAATTTTAAAATTATCAATAAAAAAATCTGCTGAGCTGAAAATCAAACACAAACATATGAGATTTGATATTTATATCACAGTTATTACAGCAATTAAGGCTACACTGCTAAACTAGTATTTTTTCAATGCAGTTTAGAAGATGTCTGCCCAGGGTTGTGTGTGGGGTTTTTTAATATAATTCTGTGTGCTAAGTGCCCATGAACTACAGGACTCCTCTGAAAAGTCTGGTGCTGAGGGACAGGTGCAGCAGTCACGATTCAGGGTTCAATACAGGAGCTCATGATGACAGCAAGTCCCAGTCCAGCTCCTGTTCAGACCAGGAAAATGGGGCTTTACCAAGCTCAGCAAGTTTAGACTCCGAACCAACATGTCCCTTGGTGTCTGTGTGGGCTGCACACTCAGACACAGCAACTCCAGGAGCTTAAACCCTTCACAACCACTGCACCAGATGCAGGACTTGGTTCACAGTATTATTATTTCTACTTGTACAAACAAGAAGATCAAAACTGAAAAAATGAACCACAAATACTCAGCCATCTCAGCATTTTGCAGCAGGTTCTGTGTTTGCACCACTTGAGGTAAAAGGGCAAAGTAACCTCAGTTCTGCTTTTGAATGAAATCATACATGGAGATCCCCAGTCTACACAGCCAGAAGCAGGAGGTCACCAAATCACAATAAAGAAAGACTGTGGATGTTCTTCAGAAGCTTTTGAACACAGCAGAGGCCAGTTGGGATTCTGGTTTGGTTTCAGCTGCTGGCCTAGGTGCACACAGGAAGGATCAGAACATGGGAACTACCAGGCTGTTCTGTTTTTTCCTTGGCACTAAATAGCCAAGAATCTGTCTTGCTTCCAGCAGCCATGGATAACTCCCTTCTCAGTTCAGGAGTCAGGTTAACCTTGAGATTTCAGAAGTGGGATGCGAATTCATTACACCTGCATCAAACCTGCTGAGCTACAAGCCTCAGAGAGCACCACAAATATGCAATATTAAGCTCACAAATGTAGCTAATAAAGCACTTCCTCACATGAATAACCTGATCTATTTTGGATTTTCAAGTCCAGGCAACAGGAACACTCCACAAGCTGAAGCCTCAATCAGCCAGAATGTTCTCTGTACCTATTGCTCCACAGGACTCTCTGCATCCTCTTTCCCACTCTCTTCCTGCCAACAGAAAAGCAACTTCATTTTAAATCCACGTACAGCTGCAGCAATTACAGCTGATGGTGCCATGTTGTATAGATCCAACTTCCAGCTCTCCTGAACATCTACTAATTATGATTGAGGAGGAGAGTCACTTCCGAAGGACTAATTTTGCACTAAGTTGCATCTCCAATGGCAACAGGAGCTGGAAATATTCAGCACATGTCCTGCCACGGGCCCTCAGGGGAACTCCCACAAGTTAACTTTGGGCTGTCACATTCCCAGCTCAGGCAACAGAGAAAGAAATTCCTCTGGAAGGAGCATCACACACCTGACTGAGGTTCCTGCTCAGAGTCCCCTCCCTGCAGCAGCTCCTCTGCCTCAGGTTGATAAGGACCCTCAGGATGCTGAATGCCAGAAGGCATTTCTCTATGGCATGACAGGCAAAATTTTGCAATAGGAAGCAACATGACAGAAGCAAGAAGTTCCTGGAAAACTTTGGCTTTGGGAAAAGGGCATGAGGATTTCAGTCATCCTTTCCAAATTCCTTCACCAACACTTAATCCCTGGCAAAGCTGTAAGTAGGGAAAAAACAAACCCGAGACAATGGCTGATTCACCAGCAAGGAAACAGCACTTTTCTGGGCTTTATGTGTGAGTCAGCATCAGCTCAGGGCTGGCACGGAGGCCTGGGGTGAAGACATTTCCTGGCGCTCCCAGAACGTCCCGGTGAAGCGCCGGGCTCTGGCCCTGGCGCCGCTTCCAGGCCGTGACACGGCGCTGCCTGTTCCGCTCCCGGGGCCGTGCCAGCTCTCCAGATGTCCCAGAGCAGCTCCTTGAGAGCAGCAGCTGCTCACTCAATGGGCTGCTTTGGCAGCTCTGACGGGAGCCCCAGATCCAGCTGCTTGATTGAAGCGCCGGCCCTGCAGAGCTGCTGCTGCCTCCTGCAGTGGAGCAGCTCTGGCAGGAGCTGCGGTGCTTGGCCAGAGCCACACTGCGCCAGCGGGAGTCCCTGCTGGGCCTCCCCATGGCAGCAGGAGCACCACCTGCTCTGGGGCTGAAAACACTCGCTCTGCTCCTCTGAATAGCCTCTCTATGTGCCTGAAATCTGCTCAGGTTTAAGACTCTGGATGGCCCCTGTGGATACATGAGCTTTGCCCAGGCTGTACAGAACCTGCTGGCTCATTTCACCTGGGACCACTGAAACAGAGCCTGGGTGATGATTTCACTCCAGAAGACACTCAAATGCAGAGGTGATTTATGAAAATCTTAACCTAAACCAAGTTAATGCTCAATAACCTCAGCATGTCAGTTTTTAGGCAATTTTTTTTAAGGAACTGGAAAGAAGCTGGACATCTTTTTAATTGCTTAATAAAAAAAGGGAAAACTTAAGTGTCAGGGAGAGAGAAAAGCTCAAGGAGCATGTCCCAGCCCCCTTGAAAGGGGAAAGGTTTCCCCACATCAGGAACTGGCTACAACAATGCCATTAAAATAAAACTGAATGATGAAAACTGCAAGTACCCAAGCAAAGCCACGTGTACAGATTTTAACGGAGCAAGGTCACGTGGATCCATGCACAAAGCCAGAGCTGTGCAGGGGGAGGTAATGGATGAGCTGATGTAAAAGTGCCATTTCCAGCCCTGTTACAGCTAATAAGCATCCAACTTTTTTGTACTGATCATCTCCCTGAGCAGGGAAGAACTCTGTGATTACACACCCAGTGAGCAGCACCAGCGTGAAAACCACATGAGCTCCTGATGGAAGATCTGAATTGAATCTCTGTCTATGACAAGGACAAATTTGTCCCCAAATACTTCTCTGAACTCTGGATTCTTTCATCTAATACATCACACTGGTAATGTTTCCATGCGTGGTGTGGGATATCCACCATGGAAACCAACCTCCAGATAACCACTGAAGGAGCAACTCCACAACCATTTTCTCTCATTCTACATTAAATACACTACAAATGGATTGGGTTTTTTCCAGCTTATTCACTAGCAGTGCCTGCCAGTTTCTGGAATCAGGGTGGTTACAGAGGTAACTCTAAATCACCCTTCAAGGCCTGTAGGCCTTGTTTAAAAAATCCTGGATGTAGCACTCAGTGCCATGGTTTAATTGACGAGGAGGTGCTAGGTCATAGGTTGGACTAGATTATCTTAAAGGTCTTTTCCAACCCAGTTCATTCTGGGATTCTGTGATTCTGTTACAAAGATCTGCTTTTCTTCTCTGCACCAGAGGCCAGATGAATCTAAACTAACGTGAACAATTAACAGCATTCCCTCTCCAACCTTTGGCCAGCTGCACAGAGAGCCTTGCCAGTGACTTAAGCAGTATTTTTTACCTTTCCTGGTGCAGTTGGTGCCCTCGGAGTCCCTGCTGTAGCCCTCCTCACACAGCTCACAGTGGGTGCCCGTGGTGTGGTGGAGGCAGCCGATGCACTCGCCGCTGTCGGGCCGGCACACGCTGGGGGACAGCGCCGGGTCCACGTTCCCGTTGCACTCACACCTCACGCAGATGCTGTCCGAGTTGTAGTAGCCCTTGTCACACTGGTTGCAGTTGAGGCCAGTGTACCCTGGCTTGCACTTGTCACACCTCGGGACACTCTGGCCAGGCTCTGGAGAACACAGAAAACAAAGCAGGGATGTGCCACAGTCCCTTGTAGAGACACCCGGGATTTGTTCTCTGGTGTTTTTGCTCTATGGGAACTGACCACAAGGCACCCTGACAAAAATCAGCAGCCACAAGTATTGACCAATCTCAAATTCTGAGCTGAAAACACAACTTTTGAACTGCAGCATTTTCTCTGTTAGTAGAGAAAAAACAGTTTTGGGGAGTTCTGATGCCTTGTACCAACCTCACAGAGCAAACTCAGCACGTTGCTAAGGAAATAGATTATTATTCCTGAACATTTCCATCTCAAACAGGCAATTTCAGAGAACAGCTGGAAATATATTGGGGATGCTTGCAATCCAAAGGAACTTTTGGGCCTATACAAAGCCAGAAGCAGCTTGCTTGCAAAATGGATTAGGGAAATATCAAAAAAAGTTTTACATATGAGTATTACAGCTCTAACTTCTCTCAGTTACGTTGGGGAATCTCTGCATGGAGTCCCATGGAGATGTTCGGAAGCAGACTCAGAAGTATGGAGGGCGACATGGCACTGCTGAGCTCCCCCTGCCCCCCTCCTGCCTGCCACGAGCTCAGCAGCTTTCTGCAAAATTTTCCAGGTTCTTCAGAGCAGACTGCAGCAACACACTGGGAGCTGGAAGTAGACTTTAAGATCCCTTCCAAGCCAAACCATTTTGTGATTCTGATCCCTCCCCTGCACAGCTGCTCTCACAAGAGGCAACATAAGCACCAGGGACCCATCCCAGCAGGTGCTGCTTCCAGTGCCCAAAACAGGAGCTCCACAGGCTATAAAACACCTTGCTGGGCTGACACACTCTGAGGGGCAATTTAAAAGAGGAGAGCAACCTTCATTATGAGGAATTAGAGCAAAACAAAGCCTCACGTAGGTGGCAGGTGCCAGTGGATGCCACAATGGAGCAGGGGCAGTGCTGGCAGCCGTGGGCAGGATGGGTGCTCCGATAGAAACCCTCCTTGCAGCGCTCACAGTGCTTCCCCTCCGTGTTCTCCTGGCAGTCCAGGCAGGTGCCTGAGGAACAGAGAGGAGAACAAGCAAACATTCAGCAGCAGGAACTGGAGCAGAACATTTGGAGCAAGAATCCGTGTGGAACACACTCAATTATCAGAGCTCACAGGTGGTTTTGGATGCCCTCTGGCCAAAACATGATCTTGGCCTCTTATGACCTTCTGATGTTCATCCCCTCGCTGCACACATACACGGATAATGTGAAAAAGCAGGTGGCCCCAGCAGAGGCCCCACAGCTCACCACTCAAAGGTCACTGCAGGTAAACACAAGTTATCAGTGTTAAAACTGAAAGCAGTTTCAGTTTGCATTTGTACCAGTGAGATGGAACACTGATGCTTTGAGTCCCCCGATCTCATGAGGGGTGCCTGAGGTTTATGCCTTTGGTTTTTTGTGTGAAGCCTCCTCCTGTCCACCTGGTGGACAGGGGTGAGAAGATGCCACTGTCCTGCTTTGGGGGCAGGCAGCTCCATCCTACCCGCACAGCTCCAGCTCCTCCACCCCAGGACAAGGCAGCAGCAGTCACTGACCTTCCCAGAGAAGCAGAGAAGTGAGCTGCCCTTCCTGGGGAAGCCCCTGAATCACAAACTCAGTGTGCCATGAATTCACAGACGCCTCTCCTAATGGCCTCCAAATTGCATTTTGATACTACAGTGACCCAGAAGAAAAATCTCCTTAGTTACAAAAGCACAGCCTCTATATAAAGCCCATCCATCACCAGGAACATGCTGTAATTCAGCTGGCTCCTCGGTGAGGTGGCAGGGAGCTGAGGGAAGATTTGATTAAATCCCATGTACCAGACTCTGCAAAGGCAACAGCCCTTTCTATAAACTGGGGTGGCCCAGAGCAGTGGGAGAGCACAGACAGACCCACTGAGCTGCTCCAGCAGTGCTGCTGGGGGATGGGGAAGTCTCATATCAACATCAACCACAGGGAAAAAGTCCTGATTGAGGTTTGTGCTGACTGTTATAAAGACCACGGCAGATTTTCTTATTAATATCAGAACAGTTTGGCTCCCTCACGGCTGCTGCTCCTCAATTCCCACAGTGATGACTCCACAGCCAAGCATCCCCAGGCAGCCTGGCATGTCCTTGCAGCCAGCCCTGATGCCAAGGGCAGGAAGCAAACCCGGGAAGTGGCTGATTCACCCACCCAGCAGGGCCCTGCCAGCACCCCTTGCTCAGCGTCACCTCCCACACGCTCTTTGCTCTTCCCTCAGCAGCCTGTCAGGCACGAGCCAGTGGTTTTTGTGGGAGAGATGGCAGGTTTAGAGAGGGATGTTATCTGCTATGCTTGGTTTCTCCAGCTGCAAACCTGGATCAGCTGTTTCAGTGGGATGGATGTCTTGGGCAGGGAAGTTCATCTGCCTGGTCACAGCAAGGCTGCCTTGGACAGTCTCCCCAGGTACTAACAGGGGCGTAAATCTGGAATCACACCTGTGCTGCCTTGGTCATTTCAGGACCAATGTCTTTCCCATCAGCAGAAATCACCCACATCCATCTCCAGCAGCCCTGCAAACGGCTGTTTCCCTGAGTCAGCAGGTTGCTCAGCCAGGCAGAGCACGCACGGGCATGCAATCAGGTATCACCGTGGAGAGCCTTAATAATTAATAGCACTTCTCATGCTGATAATGCCCTCAGGAAGGATCAGACCTCAGAGGACCCCAACTGGGAAGCACCAGCCCACCTCAGTGCACAGACTCACCACGGAGTACAAGGGTTGTGGCAGAGGAAGCGCTGTCAGCTGGGGAGCTCCTGCTGCCCAAGTTATTTATTTATGCCCAGTAATTTTAAATATTCCTCCTGGCCAGAGCAATGCCAAGCAGGAGCTGGCTGCAGAGCCAGCAGAGGGAGCCCAAAGTATAGCAGTAATGGGAAAAAACTTTGAAAATTGGAAAAGGCTACACAGAATTGATGTAAAGCTGGGGAGGTCACACAGAGTGCAGTCTCTAGAGCAGGCGTCCGATCTAATTTTTAATCAACTTCGTTCTCTGTTCTGGTTTTTTTTGGTTCCCTCAGCCACAGCAGCATAAAGTTTTTGTCAAATCAACAATTGGTCATTAAACAAAATGAGGGGTTTTCATTGCAATGCTGTGGGCAGCACTGGACAATCCCAGCAGAAAGAGCAGCCCCATCCCAGGAGCAAGGTCTATGCCAGGTTTTCTTTGATAAATTGAGAGCAGGAAGAACACTGAGGGAGAAAAAAGGAAGAGCAGATTATCCTCCTCCTTCACAAAACCCACACACCCAGCTCCAAATCAGTAAGACAGCTGATATGTGCACAGCTTTAGTGACAGCCTTGTATCCCTCAGTACTGGTAGGACATAAGCACACAGAGTTCAGTATAGGAGTGAATGCTGTAATTCATGCTCAAGGGAGGCAGGAATTCACCCCCAGGGAATGCAGACCCAGTGCCCACGGACCAGGGCATTCCTCTGCTGCAAACACACAGCCCATGAGGGAGCACACGGGCACAAATTGCCCAGAAATACCTGATTTCATGAGCTCTGCCAACAAATTCCACAACATTGCTTTTAATTATTACTCCTGGACGAATATTACAGAACTGCCCTTCAGCCTGTAAGTTTTGAGGAGCATTTGGAATTTGAAGTGAGTGCTGTGGCTGAAGGGGGGCTGTGCAGGCAGTCCCATGACAGTGCTCCTGCAGGATCCCTCCTCCCAGGTGAGATGGCAAAGCAGTTAAGCTCCCCCTGCCCTCCCAGAATCTGTTAAAGCACAGGTGCCTCAACATTTGCACTCTATCAACATCTGAGTGAGAGACAGTCAAAGAAATAATCCAGGAAAATGAACAAGGCCAATTTATAAAAAGTGGGCAGTATTAATTAGATGCTGCCAGTTTTTAGCAGCTCTAATCCTGTTATCTGTGGCAGCAAGTCCCCTTACGTCTGTGCCAGCACAGTATGTTTCCAGGTAAACAGCAGCTAAACAAAAGGTCTTTAAAAGCCCATGTTGTGTGTTTGTGCAAGTTCAGAGAACAATAGAGCCCCAGTTTTTGATACAGGCTGCTGAATTAGGGCTCTGCACTGCAGCCTGGGCTACAGCACACAGCCTTCACTGCCTTCCTTCAAAGGAGACCAACCCCAACCTTGCATTTCCATCTCAGCTTTAAGGTAAAGATTTTGGCTATGCAAGGCAAAAAGGTGTAGATGAAGGGGACAGGAGCAGAGTGTGAACAGAGACAGAGAGGGCAGGTGAAGCCTGCACCCCATGGTGACAAGAGCACATCATCACCTGTGGAGTTGTCGCAGGTGTGGGAGTGGTTGTTGCACTGGCAGGGCTCGCACGTGGTCTCATTGAACCTGTAGTAGCCCTCACTGCACCGGTCACACTTCAGGTCCGTGACACCAACTTTGCACTGGCACCTCCCAGAGCTGCAGAGGGAAAAACAAACAGTGAGATCTGGCTGTGCTGGGAGGCATCCAAGGTACAAACCTGCAGGCAGGCTTTTGGAGTCCCTCTCTTTCTTTCTGCCAGCATCAGGACATGAAACCCAGGGGCAAACACTTCCAAAAAGTGATGTACAGTTCAAGAAAGGACGAGTTCTGCCAAGCCAGTTGCCCTGACAGCAATTTCCAGCTGGGCACCAGAAATCATTGGTCATTCCAGAAAGCCTTGGCCCTGAGCCATTCCCTTGCATCAGCCCCAGCAGATGCTCCCACAGGCCCTCTGGAGTCCCTGTTCCCCCTCACCAGCCCTGGGTCCTGCAGGACACTGGCACACCCATGGTCACTGTGCCCGGACAATCCCAGAGCACCCACCTGGGTCATCCTCTCCCTTCCACATCAGTGCTGAGCAGCACTCCCAGATTTTTGTGTGAGTAGACAATTCCCTGTTCACCAGCTGCCCTCCTGGCTCCCCTGGGAGCTCATGTGTCCTGCTTGGCTCCAGCCGGGCAGGTGTCAGCCACCTGCACTCCCTCCTCTTCTCCTCCATGATCCCATTTATCCCTTCCCCATCTCCATGGACACTTGGGCCAGGCCCCTCTCTCCTGGTGAATTCTAGCCAGCAAAGGCAGGGAGAGACAAGAGAGGCTTCTCCCCTCCCCAGCAGAGGTTTCCACTCCAGCTGACCCAGACAGGAGCTGTTTACTTGGGCACTGCAGGGAGGGTGGAGCACTGCGCTGTGAACACAGAGGGCATTGCTGGTGGCTGCCATGAGCAAACAAATACCAGGAGCTATAAAAAGCAAAGGTTACCCTCATTCCTTTGGCTTTCCATGCTACTCTCTCCACACAGAGGCTTCCAACGCTTTGCTTTCATAACAGACTTTATACACAGGCAGCATTTAGCTCAGCTCTCAGAGGAATCACAGGAATGGATCAACTCCCATCCAGCCCTGGGCACAGCCACTGCTGGAGGTGCCTCATGCCACCTGCACACTGGGAACAGCCAAGCCAAGGGACAGAGAGCACCCAGTGCCTCTGCACCTCCCCGACAGCCCTGGGGGGACCTGCAGGAACCCCAGCCCTGCCTGCTGCAGGGAACCAGGACAGCAACCCAAATAAACAGCACATGGTCCCCTCCAGGTGATGGATTTATCTGCAGAGGAGGTGGCACACACAGACCCACAGACAGCCCTTACAGGCTGCATCACCCTCTGAGCTCTCCCCTGGGTAACCTCCACCCTGTTCAAACACCTTTTAAACACCTTTGAAATACCTTTTAAAGTCACCATTTCAGGGCTCACTGTGCCTGCACAAAGCTCATCCATTGTTCCCCCTCTCCTCCTGGAAAGAGGAGCAAGGCACAATTTGCTCCTAAAAGTCTCCAGAAAAATCTGCTGTTCAAAACTAATAGATATTTGATGCACTGTTGATGTGTTGTTTTTAACTAAAATGCAGTAGATTGTGATGTTTTGGGCAAGACATTGCTTCTGTTAGAAATTCGCATAATTCAGTATTTCTGTTGTTTGTTTGTTTTTTTGCCAAAGGAAAAGGAACTACTCACCAAAATATGGACCTCAGCCCAAGGGGCTACACAATTAAATAGTTGCAGAATCTGAAATCTCAAGCATACTTAATGGCCTGATTACAAGAAGAAGAAAGAAATATGATGTTTCCTTGCTCTCCAGACCATTATCTGGAAGTGCAGCGGGCAGATGCAAAATTCAAAGGCACGCTGGTAAGCAGCTCAGAATGTTTGGCTGGTAAGCAGCTCAGAATGTTTGACTTTTAAAGAGCTTTTCACAAGACCCAACATTAATCCAAACGTTGTCACAGTGTTTAAAATAAGCGCAAACAAAAAGCAGCTTTTTATTATTTGCTCCTGACTGCTACCGCTATTCCTGTAAGAGGGCAGGGACAGGCAGGGAAAAGCATGTGCTGTGGGGAGGAAAATCTGATGTTTAGCCTGAAAACACATCTTTTGGGGATGCAGCATATGAGCAGGGTCTTGTAGGACCAGGCATTTGAGCTGCATCATATTCACCCTCCCTGGCTTCCTCCTGGAGTTCAGAGAATTCCCCTCGTGCCCCTGATCCAGCCTTTTTCTCAATGACACCCTCCTCTTCCTCCCTGCTTCCACACAGACTCCCATTTTATTTTTTTCAAGGAGGTTTATTTCCCCAATGACCCCGCTGGAGCTCAATTCAGCATTTTGGGGCACAGTCCCTTGATTTTACTCACTAGCTTAGAAATAACAGGAAAGAAAGCTTAAAAAAGAAAGAAAGAAAAAAAAAAAAAAGACTGTTTGGAAAGTTTGGTTTGAATGCCTCTTGAACAGACCTTTTCTCAACATGTTACACATGGCACAGAGCCAAGTCCTGCATGTGCAAGAATTAAATCACTCAGCAAATATAAAGCTCTGCCTGTGGTCATTGCTTCCACAGAATAAAGCCCCCTTACAACACTCCTTTTTATAGCTCCAGCCCAGCAAAGTCTGTCAGACACTTTTTAAAGCAAAGGTCAATGATATAAATGCATTGAAACCACAAAAAAAAAAAAAAAATCCTGTTAACAGACCAATTGTGCCCATAAAAATCCAGAAATTCGAAAGAAAAGACCCACAGTTTAATACTTGCACAGTGAGAACTGAACTGGGTTTTGAGTATCAGCCAAGAATTTCGTTTTGGGGGGAAGTGGGGAGAATGAGGGGGATGGGAAGAAGGAAACGTTTTGATGCAGCAACATCAATTACTCAACTCCACTTCAGATGATGATTAACCCCTCTGAAGCCAGCCAGTGTTCAGCTCTCACAAAGAATTGATACAAATATGTATTGTGATAAAACCAGGCTTCCAGTTACCAAAGTCTCCTGCCAGCATTGGTTTCTACCAGATTTTTATGAATGCACTCACTCTGGAGACCGTGTAGGTGGTGTGTATCACCATCACATCATCCATCAACTTTACAGATGTTTCCCACTGATTAAAGCCATCACCAGCACATGAGGCACTGGCAAAAGGAGCAGGCAGTGATTGCTGGCCAGGGCACAGCCACATCCAAGGCTTGGATCCAGCATGGAGTGATGTGACCCTCTGGGGACAAGGGCCACGTTTGGCCAGGGTTGGGACCCCCCCAAGGCAGGAGCTGGATCACCTGAGCACCCTCATCCCTCAGGGTGCATGTTCTGCCTCAGGAGACAGCCTGGGGCTGGACTGGGACACAGCCACCCCAGGCAGCAGCATCCCCACAGCCATGGGGCAGGGCAGTGTAAATAAAGCCCTGGGGCAGGGGACAGCCTAACCCCAAATTATGTCTGCAAAAAGCCAGCCTGGTTTCATTTCCAGTCCCCACAGCTCCCTTCCTCTCCTCTCAAGGGGAAAGAGCCACAGGATCCTTCACTTGCCAAGAGATTTGTGCCACTAGTGGCAACCAAATGTTCCCTGAGGTGGGATTTTACACAGGACTGCAGCTTTGCAGGTACAGAAGTCAAGGGGACACAGCAGAGACACCCCAGCCCGCCCCTGAGTACTGGCAAAGAGGAGGAGTGCAGACAGCTCTCACCCCACCTGGAAGTGTCTCAGGAGCAGGGCACAGGGAACAGAGAAGCCCCCCAAGGCACAGAGCATCCTGCAGAGGGTCTCCTGCCACATCTGTGGCTGGGGAAGGACACGGAGAGGGGCTGGGCTTGGGAGCCTGGGCAAGGCCCTCACTGTGCACTGCTCAGACTGCACAGGAGCTCAAGGCCTCATCACAAGGGGAAAAATAAGCATTAAAGTGTCTGTGATCTGAGACAGACCACAAAGTGCAGCCACATCTGCAAGGGGTCTCCTCCTCCACAGAAACATCTTGATTTTAGCAGGGACATGACAGGCACAAGATGGATGGGAGGATGAAGGACCATGGCCTTAGGGGCTGTTGGGAGACAAGCTGTGCACAGTTAATGGTCTAACAGAAAACCCTCAGCAAGCTCCATTCATTCCTCTTCTTCCTTTTTTTTTTTTTTTTTTTTTTTTTTTTCCTAAGGAGAAGGAAGGGAGAAATTAATTTTGAATATATTCCCAGACACCAAAAAAGCCTGGATGCCCAGTCAGAGCCCAGGGACTCTCTGGCCATGTCAGACCCAGCCAAAACAGCACAACACAAGCTCTTGTGCCTCTCAGAACATATGAGATTGGTAAGATTTTAGGGCAGAGGCAGAGAAGGAAGGAGTTTCTACGGGTCTCAAACCATGCCCTGCAGGTGAGCCATGTAAAACCTACAACAAGAGTTTTTCCAAATCCATTTATTATCTCCCCTTGAAGCACAGAGCACAAGCCCACACCCTGCCCAGCTCAGCATCTCCCTGAGCAGCCCCAGGAGAGATGGGCAGGGACACACTGCCCAAAAAAGAGCCAAGTGAGGGCTACACCAGCCCTTCCCTGGACACCTCCAGGTGGCATGTCCAGCTTCACCTGTCCCCTTGGGAAGCCCCAGGGACAGCAGTGCCATCAGTTGTCCCAGCAGGGCACGGGGCGTCCCTGGAACAGACAATTCCCAGCAGCGACAGCGCTCCCTGGGAACGAGGGAAATCGTGTTCAACCACGAGCATCTTTAAAACAAACCCCATGAAAAGGCTTTGCCACACTTTGATGGGATTAGACAAAAGGATTCTGCACAAGATTAGAAGGATTCAGAAGAGATGTCTCCAAAAATGGTGCGTTCCTCCAGCAAGCTGGGCTCCTTTAGTGCTGATTTTCTGTGATGTCTGACAGCAGCCAGGGGACAAATCTCTCTTACACCTTCCTGGGCAATGTGGAAAAGTTCACATTTGAAAGCTAAATGCTCCAAGACACTTTGGTGGGAAAGCAGTGTTGTTAAAACTCAGAATCACAGAATCATTTAGGTGGAAAAGGCCCCCATGATCACTGAGCCCAGCCTCTGAGTGATCATCACCAGAGCACTGAGTGCCATGTCCACCTTCAGGGATGGGGACTCCCCCACCTCCCTGGGCAGCCCCTTCAATGCTTCATATCCCTTCCCATGAAAAAATCCAACCTGGTGCAGCTTGAGGCCACATCCTCTCATCCTGAGGACACCAAGAACCCTCACAACCCACGTGCTGACTTTTCTGCCAGTCACTCATGGAATATTGGCACGTGGGGAAGGGCAGAGCAGGAAAAAGCCCCACACTGGGTTCCTCCTCCCCACTCCCTCAGCTCAACCCAAAGCTGCTGGTGGCCGAGGTGGCTCTGTGGGAGACTCAGTGGGGCCAGGGCCAAGCCCTGCACCAGCCACCCGCTCTGAGCCCCTTTGTGGAGGGCACAAGAAGCAGAGCTTTATGGGGCCAACACTGGCCCATTGTGTGCCACATTCCTCACTCTGTGCTGGGGCACGGCAGCTGTTTTGTAGGGCAGAGCAGGGACACTTCACAGCTCTGAAAGGCCACTCTGTAAATGTCAAAGGGCCACCTTGTCTGGCCACCGCCGCCTCCGCGGCCCCAGCGCCCCGCCAGGGAAAGCCAGGAGTCCCCAGGAGGGCTCTGGAAAGCCAGGAATTCCAGGCTGGCTCTGGAAAGCCAGGAGTCTCCAGGAGGGCTCTGGAAAACCAGGAATCTCCAGGCTGGGCTCTGGAAAGCCAGGAAGCTCCAGGCTGGGCTCTGGAAAGCCAGAAATCTCCAGGCTGGGCTCTGGAAAGCCAGGAAGCTCCAGGCTGAGCTCTGAGAAGCCAAGAAACTCCAGGAGGAGAGCTCTGGAAAGCCAGGAAGCTCCAGGCTGGCTCTGGAAAGCCAGGAGTCTCTAGGCTGAGCTCTGAGAAGCCAAGAACTCCAGGAGGAGAGCTCTGGAAAGCCATGAATTCCAGGCTGAATCTGGAAAGCCAGGAGTCTCCAGGAGGGCTCTGGAAAGCCAGAAATCTCCAGGCTGGGCTCTGGAAAGCCAGGAATCCCCAGGCTGGCTCTGGAAAGCCAGGAGTCTCTAGGCTGGGTTCTGAGAAGCCAGGAACCTCCAGGAGAAGGGCTCTGGAAAGCCATAAATTCCAGGCTGGCTCTGGAAAGCCAGCAATCTCCAGGATGGCTCTGGAAAGCCAGGAACCTCCAGGAGGAGGGCTCTGGAAAGCCAGGAAGCTCCAGGCTGGGCTGTCCCCTCCAGGTGCCCTTGAAGGCAGGGGAGGGGGCAATGGAAAGTCCACATGGCCCTGCAGAGGGGCCTTGGATGGGTTCCTGCACAGTTCCATGGACAGAAGCCTCACTCACACAAAGTGCCAACCTGAGCTGGTGGGTGCTGGTTCCCAGAGCAGCCTCTGGGGATCGTGTGCAGGGATGGGCCAGGGACCCTGGATGAGGAGAAGGACACACCAGTGGGGATGCCAGGGAGATGGGGCTGGTCTGCACTGAACACCTCTGTTTTGCCCAGAGGGGTCCCTCCACCCCACACCTCTGCTCAGGCAGCAGAGCAGGACTCAGGGTACAAGCACTGCCCAAAGTTCACGCTGGGCACTGCCCCCCAACCAGAATTTAGCCACCAAAGCTGAAGCAGTTGAGCCCATCTTTTTTTCTGAGGGCAGCCAGTGTTTGCCAGAGCAACAAAGTTTGCAACAGACAACACAGGAACAGCAATGCCTGATGGAAAACCCACAAAATAACAGGATTTCTGAGAAGCCATCATTACCATAGGGGGGATGATAACAATCCACCTTTCCCTGCTGCTGTGTCCAGTCACTCATTCGTTTCCCATTCCTGTCTGCAACTGAATAAAAATGGGTTCAGGTATCTTTACCTTCTTGTGGAGGCAGAGGGGAGGAGAGCTAATCAGATGTAAAGGATGTGAGAGATTTAGATAATTAAACCATGCAGAAAAATAGGCTTCAACAGGGTATTCTTCTGCTTTTCTGACGTCCACATGTAATAATTTCCGCTACAAACAAGATCTGTTCTCTGCAGAGCGATGCTGACAAGGCATTACTGGGAGATAATGAGCCACCAGTTGTGCTCATCCGATCTATAAAAGGGAGAGCAGTATTTTTAAAGAGAAAAGGGGTTTGTCTGGTTTTGGGGGGGCTGTAAAGCACAAGTCCTTGAGGATTTCAGCTCCCAAGGTCACATCTCCAAAGGGGAGCAGTGCCTGATGTGGTTTACTGGACTGCTGAAATACAGCAGAATGGAAAGACAGATCCCACGCAAAAGAGAGACATTTCAGAAGTGTGATGACACTCTGCAGACAGAAAATGAAGACTTTATCTATGCAAAACAAGAACTCCACCACTTCCCCCAAATAACCTCCAGGGTCTGGGATGGCCAGCAGCCCTGCAGGCTGGTAAAGCTCCACAAAAACTGAATTTCAATGGACCTGCATTTCCTGACCCCTGAAAAAACCCCACCAAGTCCTGCCTCACAGGAGGTTCGAGGTGTGTCCAGGCTGTGCCTCACCAGGCTGCCCCCCACAGTATCTCTGCACCTTCTCACATCCCACCAGCTCCTCAATCCCAGTGTGTGGCTCTCCCTGCCCATTTTCCCAAGCTCCCTCAGAACCCCCAGCCCTTATTCAAAGGTCTCAACAGAGCACTTTGTCCAGTGCTGCTGCCCTTACCCTCAGCAGCCAGGCTCTTGCAAATCCCCAGGAGCTGGGGTCACAAGATCAGCCTCTGCACACAGAACCCCACCACAAAGCAGCACACAGCCCTGCCTGGCCTCGCAGCATCCCTGCTCCAGGGGACAGCCACGTCCACATGCTCCCAGGGACACTCTGCCTCCACTCTTTTTAAAATGAACACAAAGCCTGAGGTCGCCTTGAGGGGGCAAAGCATCTCTGAATTAACACTTGGGCACTTATATGTGCGTGCTATTTTTTTCTCCCTTTTTTTTCGCTGGAAATGAGTGACAGGAGCTCTCTCTCACATGACTTATGCCAAGCCTGCAGCACAAGCCATGCAGGAATTAGGATCACAGGGCTGTCTGCAGCCAGCAATAAGGAAAGGCTTCTGGACCAGCAAAGAAGCAGAGCACTGCACCCTTGGCCATGGGGTTTCAGCCCACAGCAACCAAAGGAGAGCAGAAATCACCTTCAAGCTGTCTGCTGGAGCTTCTGCTTCCCACTGACCTTCTACTTATGGGGAAACTGAGGCACAGGCAGAGGGAGCAACTTGAACTGATCCACAGACCCCAATTTAACAGGCATCTGTTTGCACTATAGACAATGGCAGCATATGTGTATGATTAGTTTAGAGCTTTTTAAGGGAACTAGAAAATTCTAACCCAGTTCACATGGTTAACCTGGGTTTAGGTAAACCATGTGGCAAAGCCATTTCAGGGGAGGTTTAGGCTGGATACCAGGAAAAATTCCTTCCCCCAGAGGGTGTTGAGCACTGGAAAAGGCTCCCCAGGGAATGATCCCAGCCCCAAGGCTGCCAGAGCTCCAGCAATGCTTGGACAACACTCTCAGGCACAGGGTGGGATTGCTGGGTTGTCTGTGCAGGGTCAGCAGTCAGACTGGGTGATCCCCGTGGGTCCCTTCCACCTCAAAATATTCTCTGATTCTGTGATCCCTAAAACCCCCAGCAGCCACAGCTCTCCTTGTGTTCCCTGGCACAGGTACTGCTGCATCACTTTTCTTCCCTAGGACCAGGTCGAGTTTAAAAAACAAAACTCCCCAGGGAAGCAGGGAATTGAGGGCTGAACCCTTCTGCCAGGCAGCAGCATCTCTTAGCAGCATCTCTGCTTCTCCCCCGTTCACATCCCAAACCCACAGGAGCACCCACGCAGGACCAGCTGCTCGTGGGCTAAACACGCTGCCCCCACAGCTCCAGGAAAGGAAGAGCTGCACACACCCAAGTGCTGGGCTAGGAAAAGTTGGGATAAACACCTCAAAGGAGGTAAATCCAGGTCAGCCCTCCTGCAGATGAGCTGGGTCACACTGGGCAGCGTCTGCAGTCCCACTGGGGATGGGCAGTGCTGCCAGCAAGGTAAAAATAAACAAACCAAAAACTGCAGAGTCATCTGCCATCTCTGCTCCCCAGGAAGGGGATGCTGCCTCATCCAGGCTGGCCTGGTGCTGCCTGCAGTCCTGCTCCTTCAAACCCCACAGCCAGAGGCCAGGTTTACATGCAGAATTATCTCAGTGTGTGTTTCAAGAGCTGTGCCTGCACAGCTCCTCACGCCAGGGCACCAGGGCTGCAGAACTAAAGGCTTCCTGAAACCAAACCTCCTTCCCTCACCCTGTTCACCCCAGGTCTGTGTGCTGCCTCACGCTGCCCTGGCGCAGCTGGGGACATGGGTGGCACTTTGGGCAAAGCTGCACGGGGTGCAGAGGGCCAGGAACACCGTGAGGAGCCCCAGTGCTCCCACCAAGCCCAGCCTGCTCCTGCTGCCTCTGCCCTGGCTCCCTGCCCAGCCTCAGGGAGCCAGAGATGAGAGTTCAGGCACAGGACTGCTCACATGAAGGAAAAAAGGAAAGAATCACACAGGGGTGCAAGGCTGGGGTTGGTGGTAGCCAACTTTCTCCAGCAGCAGTAATCCTTTTCACTCCCTCCAGCAGGCTGGAGGTTCTGGTTTCCTCACAGGACACACAGCACAGCCTTCAACTCGAGGGGCCCAAAACACGGTGAGAGATGGTGGGGACAGCTCTTGGCTGGGACACATCCCCGTGGGCTGAGGGCACTGCCAGGCACCCTCCCCACTTGTCACTGTCCCCAGAGCTGTGCAGCAGGAACACAGCCCTTCCAGCCCAGCCCGTGCACCCACATGAGACACCATCCTCATTCCCCACCACTCTGACCTTGACCAGGGCCCTTGAAACTTCAGCCTCTTTTTCCACCCTTCCTCTATGGACTGTGAACACTTCCAGGCCACAGCTATCTTTAGCAAGCATCTGCACCACATCCAACCCAAAGAAATGTGCTTTTTTCTGAGGTTTCTAGGCGTTAACCACAGCAGGGACAATTCCCTCCCTCTCCCCGAGATGTGTCAGCCCTCTCTGAGCAGCCCAAGGCTCCATCCAGCCCCTCAGCAAGCTCCAGCCTGAGCCACACACAGCTTTTCATCTAACAAAAAACCCACTCAAACCAGAGCACAGAAATGCTCTGCCATCCCACAGGGGGATCTGTGTGGATCTTCCTAGATAATCAAATTTAAACCACCACCAAAACAGACCTTTGATTAGCAGCCATGGAGCCCATTCATAGCGACAGCATGTCAAGTCAATGTTCACTCCCAAAATCAACTCTGTGCCTCAGGAAAGGGATTTTTTTTTAATTTTTGTTTGATGGTCTGCATTTGAGGTCTAGTTAACAAACAGGGAACTTGGGTTGCCATCTGGCCAGCCCAAGAGCGTGCTGAGAAATAATACTGATAATCATCATATGGTGGTGCTTTAAAAGGCACTTTACAAAAGCCTGACTGAAACCTAAGAGGGATCTTTGTGTGCCCTGAGGGCTCGGCCTTTGGGCACTCTGCCCCTCCAATCAGCCACTCTTAAAAAGGGTCAGAGTCCAAAATCTCTGCTGCTGTTTCACCCAGAGCCCCACTGGAACAGCCATGGCTTTCCTCTGGAGCCTCACACAGGAATTCGTTAGTGCAAGTCGAGTTGGGCTGGTGCTTTATTAAATAAATACATAGTACAACTTGCAGGATTTTCCATGTCAACAAAACAGTAGCTGGTTGCTGGTATTGGGCAATGCCTGCGTGCCTCATCCCTGAGCAGAGATTGCCTGAGGGACACCACTGCTCCTCCAGGAGCTGCTCAGCAGCCACCCAGGCCCCAGCATGAGAGCCAAAAATCCCTTCCTGGATTCACACACACATTTCCCTGCAATGGGCTCTCCCACCATCAGATCCCACTGCAGGGATGCCCCACACCCCAGTGCCTGCCCCAGCCACGCCAGCTGCAGGCAGGCAGGAGCTGTGCCCAGCCCTGGTGCCCACTTTGACACAACAGGAGCGAGGGGAGCACCTGCCCTGCTGGCCTTTGTGTCCCACTGCATTTTCCCACACGCATCACTACGCACCAGGCTGCCCATCTCGCAGCCCTTCTGATGCCCCCAGCCCTACAACACAGACAGCTGACCTATTTTTCCTCTTTTTAAACACCCAGAGGTCATCTCTGTCTGCAGCAAACCCCTCTGAGCCAGGAAGGGAAACAGAGTGATCTCTGTTAGCAACATCCCCCCTCCCCAAATCTCCCTCCACATCTTGCCCTGTGCTGTCTCTTTGAATGGCTGAGAATGAGCATCTCCCACATCCCTCCAGGCTGTGAAATGGTGCAGAGGACAGGCTGGGGAGGTCCCTGCTGTTTCTGGCTCCACGCAGATGGCTCCAACTCCCTCATTCTCCTTCACAGCTCAGAGCATCTCACCTGAAGCTCCCAAGGGCGTTCCTTGGCTCACCCCATACAGTGAAACATGGGGACACACCAGACATGTCCATGCTTCACCCACTGCCCAGTAACTCAAGAGCTAGGACAAGAAAGCTCCCTTCCAGTTAACTGAGTTGCTCCAGCAGCACTTTCCCTCCTCTCCCAGTTCCCAAAGATAAGATTTGCCCCATCTGCCTTTCTGCCCAATTCATCTTTCCAATCTTTCCAATCTGACCAAAATCACACTTTCAATTCTGGGGCAAACCCCGATGCTTCCAGGCACATCTTCCCATACTTAAAACAGCCACTTAAAAAAAAAAAGTGATAAAACTTCATATTTCCCACCCTCAAGAATCACCTCCTTTAGTAAGAAGGTCACTTTCCTCAACTGGAGTGCTACTTTTAAGCTCTGAATTATCAGAGCTTATGCAAGCAGAAAAATGCAGCAATGAAATAAAAAGGAAGGACATCAACAGAGGGTTTGGGCGTTTGGGAGATAATGTATAAAATAATTACAGGCAGCATGTCGCTGCAGAGCATTTTGACTCTGACTCAGCCCCTATCCTGGCAGGGAACTGCAGGTGTTCAGCACACACTGAGCCCAGGCCCAGCCCTAGAACACAATGAGGCAGCAGGAGCCTGGGAAGGGTGGAAGTTGCTGCAGGGTGGTTGCTGAGGTCTCCTCCAAGGAGAAGCTTTGGAACTTGCTGTCGCCATGAGCACAAGCTGGAGAGCCAGTGGGTCAGGCTGCTGCTTGGTGTGATCTTGCAGGAATAGAGACCCCTCAGCTCAGCCACGATCTCTAAGGGCTGGCAGATCACTGCTTGGAAAACCATTGCGTGCCAGCTTTTACAAGGCGAGATAGGAGGGTGGGTGAGGTGAAATGAAGAGGAACATATTCATTATACACGAGCTCCAAGCATCAGCTCTGTAAACACCAGGCAAGGCAGGAGCCGACTCTGCTGTCGGGGCCGCTTCCACCCCAATGCTCAGCAAGGGCAGAGCACAAAGCTTTGCCTGCCTCTGGCATAAAACCCATCCCTTTGGAAAATAAACCCCTCCAAAGCCCCTGTGCTCCTCCCCAGCCTCTGCTCCCCTCCCAGCTCAGGCGTGAGGGCAGTCCTGCCCAACAGGGACTAACAGATGCACAAGGTATTAGGAGAGGTTCTGCTTCCATGTGACTCTGGAACACAAGTCAGCTCCCTTGGGGGCTGCCAGGGCTTTTGCCACAACCATGGTTATTTTTATAATTCAGCTCTTGAAAGAGGAAGAATAATCTTCATGAATTTTTGTCGGAATCTGTGGGTATTGGTGATTCCGAGATTGTAGAAAGTCTCTGTCTTTCTGCCCCATTGCCAAAGCAGAAGCCATAATTGGTCTGTGCTGGTTTCAAGGTTGTTTATTCTGTTTATCTCTAACATGTTCTGCTGCCCTGCCGCAGCTCTGTCCTGCAGGGCAGCGTGTGGGGCTCTGCCCTCAGTGGGATGTTACAAACATTAAATACCACAAACTACCTGTGCTGGATTTACAATAACGTGCCAATATCTGTCACCTACGTTGGACAGTGTGTCCCCAGCCTGAACCAACAGAAAAATGCCAACACCACAGTGAAACATGGAGGGCATGAAGAAGGAGGAAAAGGACAAGACACACCCAATTCCTCCATCTTGTCCCCTCTGAACCCCTAATCTAGAAACCTAAAATTTTACTTTTGCACCTGTGTCACACTTAATTATTACTCTTATCAAACACTCAGAGCTTGTAATTCATCCTGTAAGATTGAAAACTCTTTTCCATGGACAGAGATCAGAGACAGTGTCTCTGGGGGCTCTGTCCAGGGGGGTTCCTGACCCCTGCCAGGGTCCCAGACCTGCCAGGGCAGCCAGAGGGAAGCCCTGGATTCCCACAAATTTTTATAAGACCACCTTCCCTCCTGCTTATGTTTTTTCCTTTCAAACACCAGCACAGATGACAAAACCCCCTCTTGCCCAAAACCCGAACCACACCGAATCCCAGCACCTCGCGCAGAGCCCGCGGCGTTACTCACTGGTCACACTGCTCACTGGTGGCTCCAGCGGGGCTGCAGCTGCAGGGCTGGCACTGCTGGCTGCCCTGCTGGGGGAAGAAGCCGTGGGCACAGCTGTGGCAGCGCGGCCCCGCGTACCCGGCCAGGCAGCGGCACTGCCCCGTCGTGCGGTTGCATCCGGCGCTGCCCACCGAGCTGCAGTTGCACAGGTCTCCTGCAAGGGAAAGGGAAACAGAGGCACGGAATCACACAGCTGCAGGATGGTTTGGGTTTTAAGGGGCTTTAAAGCCCATCTCATTCCAACCTCCCTGCTGTGGGCTGGGACAGCTTCCAGGCTGCTCCAAGCACCAACCTGGCCTTGGGACACTTCCAGGGATGCAGCCACCACAGCTTCTCTGGGCACCCCTGGCATACCCCCTGTTACATTCTGCTCAGGCCATGTTTTCCCCCATTCCCCGGGACCCCTGTGACTCTGATCAAGACAAGCCTGGTCTCCTCCTTCCTGCCCCAACGGGGTTGGTGGAGAGCCAAGAAGCCCTCCCTGTCCAGAGCCTGGATAAACCCCTGACCCTTCCTGTTCGCTCTCTTTCCCTGGCTCTTCCCCTCTGATCTCATGGAATAAAGAGCTGGACAACCACATTGGGGTGAGAGCCTCTTTTGAATCTTTGCCCATCTCCTGATGTTCCTCCCCTCAAGGCCTCATATCTCTGGGCTAGCCTGATAATTCAGGGGCTGAGAGAGGGGGAAACGTCAACCCCCATCATCGCTTTAAGGATGATTTTTGCTTTAAAATGTTGAGATGATGGACAAAAACCACATTGGGAGCACCCTGGAGTCTGAAACACCACAGCTCATGCTTGAAATCTCTCCAATGAAGAGCTACAAGATTATGGGTATGACTACCTAAAACACATCTATATGTAGCTGTACACAATGTCTTTGTGTAAATACACACACCCAGCCACCCTCATGGTTGTCTGATTCCAGGAGCTGATAAGCAATAACTGTAAAATCAGGATAAAATCAGCAACAGGTTGCAAAATCATTAATTCTAAGAGGCTCCATTCCACAGCACTGGAACACCCTGATTTACCACAGAACATACACTGCCATGATGAACTGGCAGCAGCATCTCCCACTCCTGAAGAAGGGATACAAAATCCCCTGAAAATCTGCCCTCAGAGGAGCACCAAGTGCATGAAAACTGCACTTTAAAAGCTGTGGCAGAGCTGGAGGCAGGACAGAGACCTCCACCACCTAAAACAGACCATCCTCAGTCCTGTGGTGGGAGGGGATGGCTCTGGGGACCCAAACATTATCTCTGGGGACACTTATTTCCAGGGGTGCTGGACAGCATGCACTGAGCAGCTGCTTTCTTTGGAGAGAAGCAAATCTTTTGATCAAGTGATGAATTCCCAGTCCCCCCACACGTTATTTCTTGTAATACTTTTAAGCCCCAAATGCACTGAAGAGAACAACTTCTGCCTGGCAATTTATTTCTGCCAAGAGCTTTATCTCTGCTCTTTCATTGCAAAATGTTTAGTGCCTTAATAATTTAAAGTCTTTTTCTGCCAAGACTGAATTATAAACAAGGATTATTTGCAGAAATAGTGCATAAAGCATCAGGGGCTTTACACAACTGCTGGTGTTTGTTATTGCCTGAGAAGAGCCAGTATTCAGGGCACTTTAGGGAGAGGGAGAGGCCAGGTCCCCATCCCACGAAAACTTGACTTAAAGCTCTTTTCCTTGTCATCTGTGTTCTTCTAACACACAAAGAAATGTGAGTTATTTAGCTTTATTACTCCACAAGATCCCCACAGAAGCCAAGTTGTCCCTATACACCTGTGAAATTGCACCTATATTTTCTTGAATCCAAACTATCACATAGGACAAACACCTCAAGATCTGCAATTATCCACTTCAACAGCTACTTCACATAATGAACTAAATTCCCAGCTCAATTATCCAAGCAGAACCATATTGATTTGGGCACTTGGGCTTCTCCCTCCCACCAGAGTAGAAACCACGAAAAATTGTTGAGCAAGAGCACTCTGGAGTTTGTCAAACACGCATCAAAACAAATCTCCCTTTCAGAACTCAACACGTGGTGCCATTGGACCTGCCAGACTCGATTAAGGAAATAAAACAAGCACTGTGCCCGTTCTAATGGCACGGGAGGCACTGACAGGGCAGGTACCACTCAGGGGGATGAGCAGCTCCATGTGGAGACCCCCTGTGCTCCAGGAGCATCAAAGCCAGAGGCACCACCTGAGACCATCCTGAACTCCAGATGGATGGCTGGATGGAGAGGGCAGGAGGGGGCAGTGCTTGAGGATGGTCCCCATCAGCACGATGGAGCTCTGCCCCATCACTTATGCTCCAGCAGGATGGCAGCACTTTGAACCTGAATGTGACATTGCTTTACATCCAGCACTCCTGCCCATCAAAATTGCCCCAGTTCAGGTCAGGCTCTGCCTTAGCTGCCAAATTCAACGGCAGCACAGACACCACTGCAATGCCAGTGCCCCAGGAGACAGAGAAATGCTGCAATAATCCAAAATAACACTGGCAAAAGCACTTTGTGCTTGGGAGGCTGGTGGAACCTGGTTCTGCTAGTGATGAGGACAGGAGCTGAGCCTGTCTGCTGCAAAATCACCCCAACACAACAGAGCTAGAAGTTGTCTCCCAAAAAGGGTCAATTCCTGAAGACCTTACCTCCCCCAACCACGCCAGAGATCTCTGGGAAGGGATGGTGGTCCCAGGTAGGGGAAGAGCATCCCACATGGTCCCTACCCACCCCAAATGCAGCCAGCCCAGCTCACACGTGGGTGCAGCCCCAAAACGCCCGGGAGCTGTGTGGGTTGGGCTGTGGAGGAGATTCAGACAGCAGCACTGAAATCTGAACTGCACCGAGGGCAAGGGCTACACAAGGATGCAGCAGGCTGTGAAAACATGAGGCCTAATTGAAAGGACACTTTGCTGTCCCCACAGCAGCCGGGTGGCAGAAGGCACGAACGGTCCTCAGCCAGAACAGAGCTGATAACAAACACCGGGAACACAGCAAAAGGATGAGCACTACGGAAGAAAATTAGGGAACATTGTCCTGGCTTCTGGCCAGAGCCTGGGTTTTAGGAGCCTTTATTCAGTTTTCTCAGGCTGATGTTTTGCTTTTGAAGATAACCTTCAAAAATACCTCACTGAGAGCTTTTGTGAAGGCAAAGGAATGGAGAGAGTGGATGACCCCAGGGCTGTCCCACTCCAGACTGCACAGTCATGGTCGGAGGGTTGTGTTGAAGTTGGGATAACACCATCAGCAAGCAAGCAAAGACCAAAGATGAGGCACTGGTCCAAGCTCTGACTCTTCTCAGTTTGCTATCCTGACTCATCCTTGCTCTGCCTCAGTTTCCCCATCTGAGGGTGTTCCCCTGTGCCCCAGGGCCTCCAAGCCCTGCTCGTCTCTGCCTGTTCCCCATTGCTAAACCGTCAAGGTTCCCTTCCTTCCCCACAAAGCACTTCACTACAGCTCAAAGCACATGGTTATCACAGATAAAACCCACCACCTTTGCTCTTCAAGGGACTGGCAGGTTTTCATTAATTAACAGCCTAATGATGTTTTGAGGTCCAAGAATAGAGGCACCATAAAAAACCAAACACATTATTGTTCCGTTCAGGAACAATATTTCACCTTCACTGGTTGTTGCTTAGAGGAAGGTGGACTGGAAGGGAAGGGTCCTCGTTTGGGAAGCAAGGGGCATGCTGCTGTGTGGAGACAGATTCAATCACCAATTTCAGTTAGCCCTGACCCAAAATCTATTCATTTTTAGTATACAAAAGCCATAAGTTACCAATAAACTGGAGAACAGATCTTTTATGTTGTATTGGATCCACACCATGGCAGTAAATAGCACTGACACAACCAAGAACCTCCAGGTCTGAGGGTACCCTGTGACTCCTCAGTGGCCACCTCAAACTCTGTCAGTTCCCCCATCCACCCCTAATAAAGATCTCAGCCCCCAAATCCCCTCCCAATGCAAACCCCAACTCTGCAAATCCCAGCAACATCCCAGCCTGTGCCAGATCCATCAAGACTCCACATCCCTTCCTCTCCCATCCCCTCCTAGCACTTTAACAGGGCTTGTTCTAAAAATCCTTCCTCAAATTATTTTTTTTCACATCCTTTCAGCTTTGTGGTGTTTTAAGTTTTCACACATATTATAAGCATGATTCCTCCTCCTTTCCAAGCCACTTAATGAATGAATAATTCAGAAAACAGGTGAAATATTTACAAAGGGTAAAGAAGCCAACACTGTGAAAGGCACGAAGGTCTCTGTGAAACCACATTAGCTGGGGACATCCTGAACCAGTGCAAATCCTGAATGAACTCACCTACCCCCTGGGAGCCAGTCTGGAAAACCCAAGATGCACATTTTTGGTTATAACAACATGCAGCTGTCAGAGCAAGCTGTGGAGGCCCACAGATGCTATTTATTGTCCTGCTGCAAAAGCATCCCCAAGGAGACAGACATTTTCTGTTCTCCACATTAATGAAGGGAAAAAAACCAGAACATTTCTAACCTGGAGGTACTGTTGGGTTTTGGGAGCCAGAGGTGCAGCCCCAGTTTGGCACCTGCAGCTCTGAAGCCAACACAGCCCAGTAAGAACCTCACCTCCCAAATACTCCCCAGATATCCCACTGGATTTAAACCACTGCCCCCAACAGATCCCATCCCTGCAAAGGCTTTGTTTTCATATTAATTTAGCAGTTTTCCCTCTTCCCCAGACTTCATTCCCTACCTTCTCTTCCATTTCCCTTTCCATTTCCCCTTCTCAATCCCTCTGCAGGCACCACTCCTGACAAGACAGGAATAAAGGGATCAGGCAGCAGGTTTAAAAATCTATCCAAAGTCATTTCCTTTCCCCTTGTAATTAAATTGTGGAACTCATTGTCAGGGGATGTTCTGGCTGCCAGAAATACCTATGGCTCCAAAGCAGGACTGGAAAAGCTCACAGAGGACAGGTCCACTGGTGGCTGTTAAACACAGGGATCTGGAGGAAGCATCCTGATGGGAAAGGCCCTGAAATTCTGTCCAGAAAAGTCAGGATCATGACTTGTCATCTTGGCATCTTCTGGCCTTTCTTGGATGGGTGAAGCTTTGCTCTGAGCCAGCCTAGCAGATCTATTTTCTCCTTGTTTGCACTGCTCAGGGATGGCAGCAGCTCCAGTTCTTCCCCCAAACACACCAAACTCCCTTAAAGAGTTAGACACTGCTCTTTGCAGTGGGAATTTCTCCTCATTACAGCCAAAGGCACAGCTGTGCTGCACCATGGCTCTGTCTTTCCTCATGCCTCAACAGGCTTTTTCCCTTCCCCCTGAGAAGACATTTCATCCCCTCAGTGCAATGCCCTGGTGTGCCAAACCTGCCCCAGCAATGGGATGAGGGTCAGGACAGAGCTGTTCCAGCATGGGATAATGACAGCAGGCATGAGCCAGCTGTTAAAAGGGGAGGCCCCATCCTACCCAGCCCTTGTAAAAGAATTCCCTGAGCTCCAGCCCATCTCTTCCACGTCTCTGATGCACCCTGTCAGGGTGGTCCAGTCCACTCTGCAATTTGGGTTCAGCTCCATCACTCCTCACGTGGATGCAACTCCACTGATGCTCTGAGTGCAGGAGTTGTTATCCCAGGGCAAGGATGCTTTGGCCGCCAACCTTCCCCAGGGCTGCAGCAGATCTGAAAGGGCACAGCCTGGCTGAGCTCTCCCCCAGGGAGCTGGGGAACATCTGCCATGCGCTGAGAGTTCCTGCAAGAGCAGGCTGGAGAGGAGCTGATGCACTGTAACTTCCCAAAAAGAGTTCTCCCAAGTCCCAGGACTCATTCCCATCCAGACAGCACTCAGCACAAAATAAGAGTCAAACTCTTGTGTCAGGAAGGTGCACTGAAGTGCTCAGACCTGTAACTTACTCTCACTGGAGGCTACAATGCAAAGCCAAAGTGGTAGGAAGAGTATTTCTGCCTATCCCCAGAAAATTTATATATAGGAGTGTCTTCTATTATTTTGCATTCACTTTATTACTGAGTGCACCACGTTCTGGGCACTTAGAGCCTCCATCAAGCTCCAGGCTCTGCAGAGTCGGGTGCTGATGGTGAAGAGAATTTTGTTCACATGAATGCTGTTAAGAGTATTACACTTGTGTTGTTCCATAAAAGGCTTTCACAGGTCAACACTTTATGGAACACTTATGTTGTTCCATAAAAGGATTTTAGAGGTCAGCAGGGGAAAAGACAACAACTTCTCAATTCATGTATATCACTTGTAATGTCATTAGAAGATTAAACGCATCTGTTGAGGAACATTGTATCAGATTAAATCCCTCACTTATCACTTGGAAAGAAGCACAAAGCCAAGGTCCCCAACGCTGGGGTCACCAGCAGCTGCACAAGAACTTTTTATCAGCCTGAAGCAGACAGGTTTGGGGCTTCAGCCAAACTCCAGCTCAGCCTCAACTGTGTCAGGCCCCTGCCTTTCCAAAGGGATGGAGATCACTCCCCACCAGAGCTCACAGCCCTGCCTCCCCAGCTGTGAGCAAACCAGGAGCCTGGACCCTCCCCAAAGGCTGCTCACTCCCTGGGACTGCTTTTTTCTACTCCTTCCCTGCACCTGCAATGCAACCTGCAGGCACATGGTTTCTGAGGAGATCCTGAAAGCTCCTCCACACAGAGCAAATTTGTTGCTTTTTCCACCTTTTTGATGCTAAACAAGTCAGCAACCTGTGCAGAGAGCTTTGAACCTGCTCATTCCCCAGTAAACCTGCATCAAAAGTCAGACTCACAGGGGGAAAGCTGCCTTGGGAGACTAAAGGATAAAGCCCTGTAAACATCAGGGGGAAAAAAGGAAAAATATGGATTCTGATTAACTTGGTACTGCTGCACGGGGAGATGCCCAGCTCACAGCTCTGCTGGAGCACAACACCCGAGAAGCTCCCATGGATGGGACAGGAGATGTCAGGGGAAGCAGGAGGGGTCCTGGAGTCATTAAGTTCCAGGTAATAGGGCAGAAAAGCTGTGCAGGAGGGATTACACAGCTGCAGCTGAGGAATTATTCATTCCTATACAACAATAAGTTTCCACAGGCAGACAAACCCTCCGGGGTCTCTTACGAAGCAGACTGTGCACAAAGAGGAATGTGGCCCTAAAATGTTTATGATACAAGAAACTACAGTAACTTCAAACAGACCAAGTACATACTTGAGGATTAAAATCTCCACAGTTAGAAAAAATGGATCCAAGCCTTTTAATTAATTTAGAAATAGTTTTGTTTGCGTTCTACTTTAGATGATTAAATTTTCCCACTAATATTTCCACAAACCTCTGCAACCATATAAATATTCCATGTTTCTGTTTGAAAATCTCTGTATTTTTTACCACCCAGTGTGTGACACAGCCAGCCCAACTCAGGGTTTAGAGATAAACAGGGTGAAAACTAACTTTGGCAAACACCTCCCCACCAGCACGCAGAACCCTGGCAGCTCATACCCTCCTGACAGATACACTTGCGTGGCACCTCTCAGGAAACTGAATTGTTTTGTCAGCAAAATGCTTTCACTGGAAGATCAAGACACTTGACACAGGATGGGGCTGGGAATTTATGAGCAGATTCCAATTTCTATCGACCATGGCCCAGCAGAGAAAGGGATTATCAAGAGCTGCATGAATAATATGAACTACAATCATCTGCTGAAGGCTCTGCCTGCTCCAGTTCCTGCAAAAAGTAATTAAACTCACAAACTTCGCTCGGCGCTTTGGGGAGTTGCAACTAATGAATGAACATGTTAATTTATGGGAGATTTAAGGCTCTTCAGAGAAAACCCTGAGCAGGAACCATCCTTCCAACTGTTTGTGTTTGGGCGTAAAGTTGTGCTGTGCGAATAACCAGCAAGGAAACAGAGATGAGCTGGGGGATGAGCTGGGGTAACACCCCTTGATCACATCCTACCCTGCCCAGCAGGGCTCCCAGAGACTCCTCTGGGCACGACCACGGAGAACAGGGTCAAACCTTTTGTTTAACAGCTGGGTTTGCTGCTCACACTCACTGCTGAGAAGCAAAACTTTCTGTTCCTGCTGCTGCTGGCAGATCCCAGGCAAGAGCAGGTGCAGCACAGAGCCTGCCTTCCCAGCCACCCCAGGCTGCCAGGGATGCAGCAGAGCAGGGACTTTGTCCAGCCTGCAAGGAATGATCTGCCCAGAGACAGGAGCTGCACATTTGTCTGACACAATTAAGCTACTTCAACCCAAAATCTATTGCTGCAAGGCATGCAGCCTTCTCCCCTCCAGACACAACAGATCCTCCTCTCCCAAGTCACTGCAATCAACTCCTCATGCTCCCAGTGGCAGGAATGGATGTGAGCTCAAACCTCCTCCTTCCAGAGCCAGCCTGGGGCTGGGCACCCATGGAACACCCAACCCGAGAGCTCTGTGGGTGCTGTTTGTCATGGCTCACACTGCCTGGGAGAAGAAAAGGAAATGGCCAAGTCCAGGCTGCTGGAAAGCCATGTTTTGCTTAGCACAGAAATCACAGAGTGGGTGGTAACACATCTGCTTCAGTGCCAGCAGCTGCTGAAGGGAGGGGAGTGGTGAGGATGGTGACAGCCTCCCTCCCCCATGCAGGTACACCATGTACGAGCTGCAGGGCTGGGGTCCCTCGGGAGGCTCCCCAGGGAGGTAGCAAACACACACATGGTTGATCTCACTGCAAAAAACAGAGCTTTTTTTGTTGTGAAGTCATAATTCAATTTCTTTACACCACCAGGTCCTCACTGATGTATGGAGGGAGCTGCAGCTTTGCCTACTGACCTTGGGCAGAGCTACCAAAGCTCAACCCAACCTGGGATGAACGTGGCAAGAAGTTATTTTTCCTTTCTCCCTCATTTACAGCACTCTTACACCAGAGGGAAAACAGAACAAAAGCAAGGAGAGGCCAACAGCAAACAGCACAACCCATAATTCAATATAAAAATGCTTGGAAGTGCAGAGGAGTGCTCTGCATCTCCTGGAAGCAGCAGCTGCTCCTCGAGGGCTGCCCCAGCTCCCCACCCTGCCCTGGGGCACACACAGCCTCTGGGGCTGCTCTTCACCTTCAGGGGCAGCACAAGCATCAGGCCCAGGTTCCTCTCCAAGCATGCAGGAGTGATTTTGAACGGCTCTAATCCCTCCCCAGGCCAAGAGATGCACTCAAAGGGAGACTCTGGACACCCACAAGAGGTAGACGATGGACCAAGGAGGGGGTCACACTGCTGTGAGATGAAATGCTCTCCACTCATCATTCATAGCTTGGCACACGGACAGCAAGAGGCATTTTTACAACTTTTAAAACCATTTTTTAAATGAGAAAAGAGAAGGAAGACTTGCTTTGGAGGGTTTCAGGCTATTTTATGTCTAAGCCTGTGGTGAAAATCTGGAATGAAAACTTTCATCAGTAATTCCAGCAGATGCCCAGGGCAGTTTCTTTCAAGATTCAGCTCCTCCAGCCGAGCAGCAAATGGACTGACCCGTTAACAAAGGCACCTTTTATCCACAGTGTTAATAAACACTAACTGAAAGTGTTAATAAAAAGAAGCTTTCCAGAGCCTGAGCTACGACCCCAGCTCTTTGCATTTTCAAGCTTGGAGATGAAGCAAAGCCCCAACAAATCCCAGGATTCATTCCCAATACACATTCCTAATTCTTCTCTACTCTAAACAAACATATTTAAACTCAGACTTTTATTCATCACAAACAGCAAAGTATCTTTGTTCCTCTCTCACTCACTTTAAAGGCCATGCAGGGGAGGGGAGACAGGAGAAGAAAACTCTTTGACAGCCTGCAGCCAGCAAGTCCTGCTCCTCTCATTGCTCCCAAGCTTGGTTCCAAGTTTAATAAAGGTGTTTTGTCTCCTTGCTTAATAAGTGGAATTACCATAGCAGAAAGCCCAGCGGGGGAAAGGGATAGCACAGAGCATGAGTAATCACAACTGGTTTCAGGCAGGTTTTGCCATTTGGGTCCTGTTTCAGGGTTATGATGACATAGTGCTATGGGCTGGTTTGGAGTTACCATAACTCCTGCCAGACAAGGAGTTGTAAGTTACAACGTGCTGCGAGCAGGGAGAGCTGCTGGGACAGAGCAAGGAAAATGTCATCCGAGCTGGGAAGAGAAGTTTCCTGTTCCCTACATTTTATTCCCTTATTTTATAATGCAGCCTTGCACTTGTCCTGCTGCACTTGCACAGGACACAGTGATGCCAGCTCACAGAGAGTGACTTAAATTCCCACGTTCAGAACTTGTTTCACACCTTTGTTCTCACCCAGCACCTGCCAAACTGGGTCGTAGATACCGCAGCCAGACAAAATTTGTTGGCAAATCCATGGAGGAGAAGCCAAGCTTTCAAAGAGGGAACTGATATGGGTCAGGACACGTCATGGAAAAAGACACCTGGATGGAGAAAGTCATCACTTACCACTGGAAACAGGGGACTGCAGCAGATCCAGTATCATCTGCTGAGTGCGAGCAGCCAGCATGGTGCAGCTCAGCTGTACTCCAAAACTTCCTCCAGCAACTGCAGCCACGGCATGAATTTAAAGGGCATAAATCCCCCTCTGCACAGAGAGCAGGGGCAGGGCTTTGGGGGCAGCTGCCAGCCCCTGCCTGCCCCTCACCTCTGCTTGGAGCCCCAAGCCCTGCAGCACATGGATGACTCCAGCCAGGGCAGAACATCAGCTCTTCATTCCCCTCTGCTTAGTCACTGTGGATGGACACTGCAGCTCCATCCTGTCCCAGCTCCTGCCACGAGGTATTTATTACCTGTATTTACTTCCAGCAATAGCTCTCCTACTAAAGGGAAATGTTTCCATTAAACAGCACGAGTTCAGCAACCACAAACAAACAGTAACTTAAAGCCTATTCTCTGAAACCTCCACAATACATACCAGGTCATTCAGAGAAGTACAACAGACAACAGCCCTGTCCCACACAACACCCAAATCCTCTGTAAATAGGCAAAAGCCTTAAAAGCATGATGGGAAGGAGGGAGGCAGCCAGCCACAAGGGTTTCAGGCTCCCTGTGCAGCACCCCCCTCTCACCACAGCTCAGGCACTACGCTGAGACCAAGTCTGAGCCAAGATGCTGAAATCAAAGTAGTGATTTGCAGAACCACAGCTGAGCCCTCCAGCATCACCAAGGTGGAATTACCCTCAGCAACAGCAGCACACTCAGGCTGGGGCTGGCAAAACCAAGCCTGATCCCAAGCCAAAGAAAAACTCAAAACCACAGAGCTTCCTCTGCAGCCAATGGGTCAGCTAGGAGAGGTTTGTTGACATTTCTATCTTGACCATTTCCTCATTTTTGAGGGCTTGATAATGACTGTTTTGGCATTGCAGAAGGAGAAGCAGTGCCTCCTCTTCCACCAGCTCTGCTGTCAGAAAGAAACAAGGTGAAAGGAGGATCTGAGTCCCACCTGTAAAGAGGCATCCAAAATCCTACCAAACCCAGGGAGCTGCCAGTACCTGACACAGCCCTGAGACTCTACTTTGATGGGGCCAATACTGCACCCACTGAAAATATAAATATATCACCTGGAATCACAGTTATACAGGTGGGAGAGATGCCAGCTCTGAGGCAAAGTTCATGTACAAAGCTCATGTACATCCTGACAGTGGACACAGGGGATCCTCTCAGAGGGATCACAAAACCATGGGTGGTGAAGCAGAGAGGAGAGCATCAACTCTGTAGTCCCTGAACTTGAACTCACCATCCACACACTTCCTGGAAAGCTTTTAACGGGTCTGTGAACCAAAAATCAGGGAGAGCCACTGCTTCAGCATCCCCTGCCACCAAAATGAGGTGCTGGGGCTCTCTCCTGTCATTCCATCCATCCCAAACAGCTCGCTGCCTTCCACAGGGAAGTCAGTACCACTCCTGTAACTGACTGTCCCTTCAGAGACTGGTCCATTTGGTGTTTATCTTTCATTTTAAATGGATTAGACATGTACAAAAGCTTCCCTTGGAAAGGAACAACCAAGATGTGAAAAGGATGGGAAGATCCAACTGCCAGGCGTCACCACTAATCCACGTCAAAGGGCACACTGTCAACAACTCACTGTAAACTTCCAGGAGGAAAAAAACCTCTCAGAATAAAATAGTTAAGACTAGATAAATGTTTGTCATTCATTATCTGGAGTCAAACTTGTATTTCTCAACAACACAGCCAAACGAAAGCAAGCACATTAATAAGAGAATATGTTTTCCAGGGAGCTACATGGCAGGCGTGCAGCCTGCCCTTGAAGGGAGAAAGGCTGGAGGCAGGTGAGGGCTCTGTTTGCCTTTCTCCAATAACAGGTATTTAGTTTTCTACGTCACTTCACTTTATCATAGCCTGAAACCCGGCCGAGCACCCAGCTCCACCTCCCCATCTGCTCCCTGTGCCAGCTGGCCCAGGGGATGCTGAGTGAGCCACAGCGATGCCACACAGCCCAACAGCTCCCCAGACCCACGCTGGGGCACCCCCAGCCCTGCCCTGGAACGGGGGAGCACTGCTGGAAAACTCCACTGGGCAGGGATGCTCACAGGAAGGGGAGTGCTGGGAGCACTGATGTCCAAGTCAGGTGAGGAGCTGGAAAATATGGCAAATTCCCCCCCAGATCCTTCTTCAGGTACTGGGACTGGGAAAAGCCCCACTGGCCATGGCAGGGAAGGGCAGAGCACAAAGCTGGGGAGGCTCCAGCAAAGGAGCTGTGCTGGCAGCAAGTGAGCAAACACCCAGCCCAGGCAGGAGCCAACAGGTCAGTGTGCTCCATTCCAACTCCAACCACCTTCCAGCTTGGACAAACCTCTGGAGCACATCCTCCTTGGGATCTCCTGGAGTTCCTAACTGCACCCAGCCCAGCTCCCCACAGGCCAGGCTGCAGTTTGGGGTGGGAAGGGGGGCATGGCAACACCTCCTGCCATCCAAAGGCACTGCCAGCTGGGGCATTGTGCAAGCTCCCTGCCCCTTCCCAGCCAGGAACGCTCCAAACCTGGGACAGGGTGAAGGTGTGGGTGCCCCTGCCCCATTAGTCACCCATCTGCCATCAAGATGTGTTTTGGGGAGGCAGCTGGCTTTGTAGGGAAAAAAATCCTAAAATCCTGCCTGCTCGCTCAGAGCCCAACATGGTGCATTCATCCTGGTTTTTTCCCCCAAAAAACTGCTCAAGAGAGCATGTCTATTTTGGGGCAGAGGAAAAACACCCTAAAACCCAGTCTATAATGTTTGCTTTGGGATAAAAGGCAAGAGCTTTAGCTAGCAGAAAAAAATGTAATATATACATATATATATTTTTTTTTTAATAGAGGGAAGGAAAATGGAATAATTGAAGTTTTCATAGCCCAAGGAGCTTTGAAAAATTTGGAGGGAAGGAACAGAACATCAAGTTTAAACTGTTTTCAATGGAAAAGCCCATTAAAGGAAATGGGATCTTTTGCAGAAAGATATATATTTTGCTGATTTTGACAAAAAGGACTGTTCAGAGGAGGGGAAGAAAAGCTTTCATTTAAAGGTTTTCAGCATTGCTTTTGCACCTTTACAGCACTGCTCATGAAAGCATCCTCACAAACCTGTTACTGCTGGAACACAGCATGCCCAGGGAGAAGGTGGATGTGACCACATGCAGGGTAAGGGCAGGGCTTTGGAGACAACCCTTGCCTGTGCCATGAAAATGAGCAGGTATTACAAAAGAAAAAAATATGTATTGAAAAAACCATCAGCTTCCTTCCCTTCCACTAGGCCCTGGGAAGGGGAAATGCTGATCCTCCAGCTCACAGATGGTTCTCCAGGAACAAGCTCCTGGTTTCCACCCTGTCAGCCACATCTAGTGCTGGGGGTGGATTTTGGAGGAGGGATGAAGGACATCAGCCTCCCCCCTGCACGTCAGTACCAGCAGCACTGCACATGCCATGGGATGAAACATCAGCTTTGCCCACAGATCCCTCCCCAGCCATGACACATCTCACACTGCAGGAGAGGAAGCTGTGGGTCAAGCACACACATCCCTGGCAATTAAAGTCATCTTCTTAATAGCAACCAGTCCCAGCCATCCTGTGACAGGGCACAGAAGATATGAATTACACCCTTGCCATTTTAGACTGGTTTTCTTCTCATTCAGGTGCTGCTGGACCCAAATCCCATCGGGTGACAGTCACAATCTCATTCAGCAGCTGCACAGAAGGCTTGAGCATCACTTAAAAGGTTGTTTTTCTACCTTATATCATCTCAAAATTTCCCACAACTGCACACACAGGAATGAATTTAGAGTAATGTCACCAACAAAGTGCTCAAATTAATAGCAATAAAGTGTAAGTGCTCCATGTGGCAGGCAGAGCCCTGCTGGGGAAAACGACCTGTGAAAGCTGAAAATCCAGCCCACGATAAGACCACTGGGAGGAAAAAAAAAAAAGGCAACAAAACAAACAGTCCATTTCAATCTCCTTTTCATAAAGAGCCAATATGAACCCAGGAACACATCAGAGAATAATCATTTAGCACAGATCAAACAGGAGAACTAGCATATTAAAAATACACGCAGCATTAATCAGCTACACAGAGTTATGTGCCATCATTTCCATAAATAATACAGGATCAAAGCAGCCCAAGCAGCACTATCAGTTAATATAGTCAGCCAGTCAGTCAAAATAGAGTAAAGCTGCCTGAAAACTGTGGCTGTATCATTTGCCAGGAATAAAGCAGATTCATCTGAGAAGTGGCATGACCAGTTAAACGGGTAAAGGTTACCAGCAGCCTCCCATTAGAGGGAGGTGATGCCACAAAGGAGAAAAAAAAAAAAAAAAAGAATGAAAGGTTAATGCAGCTTCAACAAATTATTTTAAAAATACCCAAACAACTTGGGGATATCAATATATCTTGTTTAATGGCAATCCCAAGAAGGGCCAAGGCGTGGGGGACAGGTGGAAGGACTGACCCTGCTGGGAGCATCCCCAGTGGCTGGAGCAGGGGTGAGCCGTGGGGTGCAGCCCACCAGAGCCCCTTCTCAGGGTTGGGGCAGTGCCAAGGGGCTCCCCTTTGCCCAGGGAAAAACTCCCTGCTGCAGAAACCATCCAGCCTGCTCAGGGTGAAGGCTCAGCACCAACAGCCTTTAAACACCCACCCATCCATGCACAGAAAATGCCTGTGTCATTAGGCCTTTTGCTGAAAGGCTGCAGAGCCATTTAGCTGCCCGATTTTTAAAACAGGCATGTGGAGCAGAGCTATAAATAGCAGGGATGCTTGCCTCGTCATGTTTCTGGGGGCTTAGTTATAAGAACAGGGGGCAACTGAATTAAAAATGGTTTAAAAAGAAGTGTCTTGGCTTCTCTGCTTTAAAGCCAAGTTGCCAGAAGGAAAAAAAAAAACCTTTAACACTTTTGCTTTTTTCTTTTTCCAGGCAAAAAGCAAACGCCCATTGCTCATGCTTAGACTATGAATCGGTTACATTTACAAGGCAAATTTTAATTCATACAGCAGGTGTTCAGAAATATATATTAAAAAAAAAAGAAAGAAAAATCCTCCTTTAAGCAGCACAAGACCAAACTAAGGATTTGCATTAGTTCATGCAGCTCATTCACTGAAATAGGAGCTGTGTGTGTGAATGAGGAGCAGAGACCTCCAAAATCTGTTCCAGAGTCGGGGCAGGGGGGGGAAGCCTTGAAAGGCTGCTGCCAAATCTGGGGGCTGGCAGCCTGCACAGCATCCCGACCCTGCTGCACCTTGGGGACAGAGGGCAGCGGGAATTTTGCATGGGAAGATCCAGATGAGCACCAGGCAGAGGAGGAATTCAGCCTCCAACAAAAGAGCCGCTTTGGGCAGCTCAATCGGTCCGCAGGCAATTACAGTGTTTGGAGGGTCTATTCTTCCCAGGCAGCTAGGCGAAATCCCGGGAAAGCAGGCGGATCCAGCAGCCCCCTCCCTGCTCCCGGCCTTTATTCAATCGCTGGAGACAACAGGAGGAGCCGGGCAAGCTGCTGCCAGCCCCGCAGCTGGGATGCAGGAGCTGGAGCGCTTTCCCTGCATCCCTCCATGCAGGGATGGGACTGAGTGACCCTGGCAGGAGAGGTGACAGCCTGCCCTGCTCCATCGGGAAGTTTCCCATTGAATAGGGGGGGAAAATGTTCTGCCAGACAAATGAGGTTCAATTATTCCAAGTCTAGAATGTCTTGTTGGAAATGTTTCCAGACTGACAAGCTTTAATCCAATAAAAGACCCTTCCAGACAAGCCCTGCTGTGATTTTGGGAGCATTTCCCCCTGGCAGGGACCCAGCAGCCCCCAGCTCCTCACTGGGGATGGATTTAGCCCCAGGCACAACAATATCACAGGGCGGCCTCAAGGCACAGGACACTCACTGAGCTCATTGGAAGCTTGAGCAGAAGCAAAGCAAGAACAACCATTCCATTTCAGTCTGATACAACCCAAAAGTCAAAAAAAAAAAAAAAAAAAGGCAAATAATTTCCTGTGAACCAGAAATCTGGGTTTTAGCCAGTTTAATGAGACTCAATTGCAAGTGGTTCTGTTCTCCTGGGGTGCTGGAGACACACGACTCCCCAAGGCAGGGCAGATGGCTAGATTGCAATCTAGCCTTTAGCTCATAAAATATATTAATATCCCCAACCAATTATAAAGTGCCAGACTGTGCCCCTCTGGGCCCACTCCCACCTAGCGATGCCTCACTGCACAAGGCAGTCCTGTTGAGCTCAGACATGCAGCACCTGCCAGGGCAGCACAGCCTGTAGCTTTCCAGGGCTTTTAAAGCAAGTCCGAGCCCTTGCTCCATCATCATCCAAGAGCTCAGCAAAGTCTCAGGTGCAATCAAGGTGCTGTACAAAAATCCAGCTCCTCAACATCATTCCTTTGTTTTATTTTTTTAGGTGCTTGTCAGCGGTAAAGCAGAAGGAGCCTTCCCTTCCAGGCAGACGGCTGTACAAGGATCCCTGCCTTCAGCACCCGGCCTTGGCACAGGCTTATTCCCAAAGCTGGCAGATGCCTCACACCACCACGAAGAGCTCGGCTGCTTCTTGGAAGCACCAGCGAGCACCTCAGATGGGCAGCAGCGCTCCCTGACAGTCAGCTGGCATTAGCTCCACAAATGTCACCAGCACACCGAGCCTCAGCCCCGCGTATTTGTAGGGCTCTCATCAGAAAACCTCTGGAGTCTTTCCCCTGACTTCAGCAGAACTTCACATCCAGGACCTCAGCTCCTCAGGAACAGCTTGTTCTGTGCTCCTGTGCCCACAGCCTTGGGGCATGGGATGTCCTGGATGTCCCCATCCTCATGCTGCTCACCATCAGTGCCACACACTCAGTGCCCACCATCGCTGCCACCCACATGGGCAGATCCCAGGATGCTGCAGCCACCTGCAGGGCCACACTGGAGCACCACAGTGCCCTCAGGGACAGGGTCACACACGCCGAGGTCACACCTGGGTGTAGCCCATGACACCATCACTCCTTGACCACAGCAGTCCTGTCCCCTGTGGCACAGCCAGGCAGGGTCAGGGTGCCTCGGGGGGGACAGGCAGCACCAGGGAGGTGCTCCAAGGGCAGAACCAGTTGCTGACCAGGAGGCCCATGCCACACTTAGCCACACATTTCTCCCAGCAGAGACAAGCTAACAAACAAGACCCTCAGTGTTCTACAGATCCTCCCAGAAATATCCTGATTTTCATGAGCATTGCTAAGTCCCAGAATTGCAATTTTGAGTCAGGACAGTTGGATGCATCTGATTCAAGAATGATTCAGATGGGAGCGTGGAGGCAGGCAGGAAGGCAAGGGAGTGACATTTTCTGCTCTGGGCAACATGTCTTCATTTAAAGCTCAAAGATACAAACTTGATGGAAAAAAGGCACTCTCTGCCCTGGCTGCTCCCGTGCTGATCCTGAGGAACAAGACCAGCTTCCTTATCCTCAGCTTTCACATCCATGCCTTCATTTCCATTTCTTTAAATAAATTTAAATCCTGCTAGCACCTTGAACACAAGTTATCTCTGTAACCACATGGAACACAATCCTGAGCCCTCAAACAAGGAAGGCTTAAGCTGCCTTCCCAAGTAATGAGCAGGAGGAAAGCTCCAGCTCACCCTCCCTGGCTGCTCCTGCTTGTTCCCAACAGGGTCAGAGGCAGAGAAATTCAGGCAGGTGGACCCATACACAGTGGGAAGACTTCTTCCAAAAGATCTAATGGCTGGATCAGAGGAGAAGTCACTTAGAGCTGCAAAAGGGATGATGGCACAAGATCCTGAAACTACCTTCAACAACTCAGCTGTTTCTGTCCTACCAGGATTTGGGAGCTCCCAACCCCTCGAGGGGCACAGCCCCAGCATGGCAGGGTCTGGCTGCTGATGGCTCCATGGCCTGGACCAGTCTTTTCTCCACAACAATACTGTAAGTGCTGTGGGGACCCCCCAAACCCGCCCTCACCACACCTCCTGCCAGAAGGGGATGCACAGACCTTTCTCCACATGCCCTGCACAAAAGCAAAACTCTCCACCTCTCCAGCTGGATGAAGCCAGCTCCCCTCCTCAACCTGTCACTTCCCCTGTGCCCAGCCAATTACCCAGGTCATCCCAACGCCCCCAGGGATTTGCCAGGCTCTTCTTCACAAGCTAAACCCATCAGCTAATCCCACACAAAGCTGCAGCCACCACCCATGGAGGGGCTCTGGCTGCACCTCCTCCATGTGAGCAGCAGCACCCCAGCCCGAGGTGGCCCCACGCCAGCAGCTGGGGACCCATCAGTCACTGACTCAGCTTCCACACATTTCCAGGTGACACCTTCCCGTGGTTAATGCTCCAAGCCACCTGCATTTCCGGCCCTGTGGCTGCAGCAGAAATTGTTCATTGTCCCCTCCTAGGTGGTGCAGAGGTGAGGAGTCAGACCCAATGTCACCTCTGGGAGCTGGTGACACAGGAAGGCAGGTGAGGCATGACAAAACACCGGGGAGGAGAGAAGTAAAGACAGCAATACCCCGGGTTTGGGTGCAGCTCTCCTGCTGAGCCAGCACAGCAAGGCTGTGAAAGGACATTTGGGTTTTTCAGCCCACCCACCTGCTGTGCATGGGGCAGGAAGAGAGACAGAACAAAACATCCTTCAAAGAGACCCATGTTACTCAACTAAGAACCATGTGGAATTGAGGATTTTTGTTCCACAGGCAGGGAAAGTCCAACCAGGACCATGCTGGCCACAGCAGCTGCATCTCTGCTCCAACACAAGCATCCACCCGATGAGCAGCCATTCCCAAGCCAGCAAAGCTCCAGCTCCTGCTTAAAATGAGACTGTTGAGGATTAAAGAAGGAGGCAGACTCTCAACAGTGGGTGCTGAAGGCTTTGGTGATAAGGCGGGGGATACCTCTAAGCTTGTCTCCACAAACATAAGGATTAGCAATTTACTTCCCTTAGAAACAAAATCCAGGATTTTAACATGATCACAGGCTTGGAAAGAAAAATAAACATAATGAAACTCGAAAAAGGAGGAGGACAAGAATAGAGCAAGCAGGCAGCTCGAGGAAAACTGAAGTGCTTCCTAAATCGGAATGAGAAATGCACCAAAGTCAGAATTGAAATCTTGGTAGCTCTGAACACCACTGGCCCTGATGCCTCTCACACCAACCTCTTATCAGTGATAATGCTATGAACATTAAGGGAAGCTTTCCTAATAATGTGCATGAAAAAAGGCCCATTTGTTTAATGCAACAGAGCACATAACACATTAATTACCTACTGAGTTGGAAAAGTGATGTTGAAAACATGCTCGAGTTAAAGCAAACGGAGGGTTTCATCTAAGCCCATTATGTTCACTGGCTTTGCTGTGGCTTTGGTGCTTAACACCTTTGAGAGCAAACCTCTGCACAGCTCACAGCAGATGGGGCAGCACAGAAAACCCCACAAAACCCACGGAGAGCAGCTCCCACGCAGAGCACGGCTGTACCATCCACCCCAGGCTCCCCCATCACAGAGGATGCTGCCAAGCCCAGCCTCTCCTCCTGATGCTGTCTCATCCACCCTCAGGTGCCCCAAAACCTGCCCAGCTCTGGGGCACAGCAGCAATCCCCCCTCAGCCAGGGCTAATCTCAACCTGCCAGGCTCAGGACTCACAACCTGGCCTCCTGGAGAACACAATCTGCCATGTGCTCCTGCCCTGCCCATCACCACAGTGTAAAGGCACCAGAGAGCAATTTTGTGATTAAGTGGCTGTAGCCATTAATAATTAGCACGTTAAAACTCCAAAGGGTGATGTTGGCCTCTACAATACAGCCTCAGCACACGCAGGGGTGGTGGAGGGGAGTGCTGATCCTCAGTGCTCCCTTTTCCCGAGTGAGAACTGAAGCACAGGGGTGAGGGCAGCCCGTGGGAGCACAGGGGTTAGACACAGAATTCCCCAGATTTCCATCCCTGACAGCTGCAGTGGCAGAAGACATAGAGGATGTTATGTAAGCATCCTGCATGAATCTGGGAGCATCCCAAAGCCACAGCTAAACCAGCCACCCCATGCACTTGCCACTCTGCCTGCAGGAGCAGGATGCTCTTGATGAAGCCTTTGGAGCTCAGGGTGGGAGACCCAGTGCCAATGGATACTAATGGATACCAATGGAAACAAGCACAACACAGAGGTCAGAGAGGGAAATGTGCTGGAGGAAGCTCAGGATGTGAATGTGGATCCCCTGGTTAGCACCCAGAGGGTTGCACTGTGCTGCACTGAGCTGCTCAGTCCATTCTGTACGATCAGGCACAAGAGAAAAAACTGCTTTTCCTTTAAGAACATTCAACTTATCCTGCCTTTATCAGCAATTCCCAATCTTAAGCCATTCTGTTTCTTCCAGAAAAAGCAAAGAGAGAAACCTCAACAGAAAAAAGCAAATTAAAGTCTGAAAAACAAGCAATTCCAGATCTTCAGTCGATTTTATTTCAGATCAAATGAAAAAAGTTGATTAATCCCCTTGTTCAGACTGCTAACACTACCAGAACAGACTGCATCCGTTTCACATCAGAGGAAGCTCAACGTGCTTAAGCCAAACATCTTCCAGGCAAAGAGAAAAAAAAAATATAAAACAGGAAAGAATCAGTGCTATAGTATTTGCATGTGTCTGAAGATACAGCTTTGGAACTGCAGAGTGAAGCCAAGCTCTCCAGTAAAATAAGTGGACAAAGCTCCATCCTTGGAGTCCAGCACAGTTATGCCTATTTAATCTATAGGCAAACTGAAATCTCAGCTTTGAAGAACATCAGTGTTTCACCTCCCAGCAAGTGACCAGTGCTGTCAGTGTGTACCACATCCAGAAGGAGCTTCACCTGAGAGCACAGTCCTCACATCCACCCTTCACCTCTCTCCTCCTTACACCTTCCATTGATAATTCCACGTATTCCTGTTGCCATAGCACCTTCCTCAGCTCTGATCACCACAGGGGCAGGATGCGGCCTCACACAGGATGCACTGAGACTCATCATTCCCAGCACAGATGAAGTTGGGGCTCATTTCTGTCCTTGCACACTCATCAGATACCATGTGAGCACCCCAGCACCCTCTGAGCTGCAAACACACCTCCTGACACTGTAAGAACATGGGCTCTGGTGACCCCAAGTCATCACTAATCCTGCTATCTCTCTGCTGCCAGCACATCGAGGTAGGACACCAGGCACGCTTGATGGTTGCAGACTAACTCGACCTACAAAGTCCCATCGGGGGATGCCGAGGCCAGCACCCACACTGCTGGACACCGCCTGGGTGCAAGGTGATGGGAAGGACCTGTCTGCATCTCCTCCACCGGGAGCACGGTGCATGCCAGGGACCACTGCCTGAAGGACGCTCCGGGTAGCCCGGACCAGCCCCTGCCCCAAAAGCACCGGTAACAGCCCCGGCAAGGCACAGCTGCCCCTCCAGCCCGCATCCCAGGGCGGCACAGCGGCGGCACCCCGCACGCAGCCCCGCAAGGAGGCCGGGCCGGGCGATGCTCGGGGGGTCCCGCGGCGCGGAGCTGCTCCGCCCGCCCCGCACGGGGGTCGCCGCAGCCGGAGGGGCCCGGGCAGCCGCCGCCCCGTCCCCGTCCCCGGCCGCGCCTTTGTCCACCCAGCGGAGGATGGGGCGCAGCCCGGTCCCGCTCCCCGCCGGTGGCCCGGTGACATCGCCTCGCCGCGGGCCGCTCACCTGCGGGGCCGCTGTCCGCAGCCGCCTCCTCCTCCTCCTCCTCCTCCTCCTCCTGCTGCTGCTGCTCCTCTTCCTCCTCCTCCGCCACCGCCTCCTCCTCCTCCGGCGGCGGCGGCGGCGCCGGGCTGCCCCGTGCGGGCGCGGCGGTGCCGCGGGGCCGTGCGGGCGGCAGCGTGCCCAGGCTGCTCTCAGCGGGGCCGCCGCTGCCGCTGCCGGGCTCGGCGGGCGGCGCGGCGCTGGCGGGCAGCGCGGCGGTGGCGGCGGCCAGCAGGGCGGCGAGGCACAGCAGGGCGAGCGCGGTGCTCGGCCGGCGCCTCATGGTGCGGCGCGGGGCTCCGCCATGCACTCGCTCATTGACGCGGGCGCTCGCACACGCACCGAGCGCGGCCGGGAGCGGCGCCGGGCGGCGGCGGCTCCTCCCGCCGCCTCAGCCAGCCATGCCGCGCCCGCGCCCTGCGCCCCTCCGGCGGCTCCCGCCGCGCCGCGCCCCGGCTGACAGCGCCGCGCCCGCCCCGCCCCGCGCCGCCGCGCCCAATCAGCGCCGCGCCCGCCCTACCTGACGGAGCGCCGCAGCCAATCAGCGCCGGGCGGGGGCGGGCCGGGGGGCGGCGCGCGGCGGGGAGGGGGCGGCATTGTGAGGGCGTGAGGGGCGCCGGGCCGGAGCCCCCGGCAGCGGCGGCGGGTTAGGGCCGGCTGCCTTTCTCAGCGGGGCGTGCCTGCTCGGTTTGTCAGGATACGGGGTTTTGAAGGTTTTAACTTTTTGTCGTGTTTAGAATTTTTATTAAAAAAATTAAATTTTCCCCCATCCTCCCCAGTTTTGGGAAACAACGAGGAAGGCGCCGGGACACAAAGCGGTTCTCGGGAAGGGGCGCTGCTCCTTGCAGGGCTCTGGAGGGACATGGCAGGTCGAGGGTGTCACGACCCCCCCGGCAGCCACCTGCATCGGCGTGCCCTGCCCGCCTCCTTTAAAAAAACAAAACAAAAAAGGTGTGTGAGGTGTGAGGCTTTGTGCCGCTCCTCTGCCGGGGATGGAGCTTTCCCCACCACAAGGACAATGACACCTGGGCCCCCCAGGCTCCACACCGGCAGTGACCTTGGCCAAGCCCCCCCGGTCCCGGAGGGAGGAAGCGCGGTGACACGGATATCCATTACCCACGGAGCCCGGCTGGGTGATCGCCGCCTCACGCCTGCTGCAGCCCGGCAGGAACGCGCTGCCAGCCCCGCCGCTCGGATCAACACAAAGGCACGTGGAAGCAAGGCTGGGATGCGCTGGAGGAGCTGGGTGGGCCGGGCAGAGCCGCAGGGCAGCAGCGGCAGCATCCCTACACATCCCACCGCGGGAAGGGGCAGAGCGCTGGGAGCTTGGCGGCTCTCGGCTGCTCGGCCCTGCCCGCAGGTGTGCGGCACTGCCAGGTGAGTGTTTGCATAACCTCTTGTTCCTGCAGAAGCCAATGGACGCTGACAAGTGTCCTTTGGGATGGGACAGCACCACTGACAAAGTGTCCTTTGAGATGGGACAGCCCCACTGACAATTGTCCTTTGGGATGGGACAGCCCCACCTTCACTCACCACATGGTCTAGGCTGCCAGTCCTTCTCTAGCACAATATTTAGGAGTTGCCTCCAAGGCAAACACTGCCCAGCATAGCTGCTGTGGGATAATTGTTCTGCAATCACTCACTGTTCTTCCCCCATACCCATGCCCTTCTCAGAAATAAACAGGACTTTATTCCTGCATACTAATAGAATTATTATTCCCCAGCAGCTCTGCTGCACCATTTCCCCCACAGAGACAAACCTTTCTGAGATCTGCTTTCCATAATTGCCACTAGCCTGTCGCTCCCCACGGGAGCAGAGTGTCCCTCTGATCAGGGGGAACACAGCTGGCAGGGAGGCAGGAGGGTTTGCTGAGCCACTGTCTCCTCCAGCAGTTCACACAAGGTTGTTGTCTATGGGAACAGGAAGAAGAAACCGAGCAGAGGAAAGATTAAGGAAAGAGTTGTCTGGAACAAAGAAATTCCTTAGTTTGAAATAGAAGTTGCACAGCCTCAGGAGCCAAAGGATGGATGCTGTGCCCACCTCTCAGCTCAGGGCTGGTCCCCACAAGGACCAGCACAGGCGGCCAAATCTGCTCATCTGATTCCCAAAATATTACATTCTCACCTCTGCTTGGGAGAAGCAAGTTAAGCATGTCAGTCCTTCCATCTCTTTATCCTCTGCTGTCACCCCAACAAAGGAGGGAGACAAGAAGATCCTGGCAGTGTCAGAGGTTCTTGGGTTCTTTAACCGAGCAGGACCCATGAAAAAGGACTGACCACCCCTTTTGGCGGTTGGATCACATGCAAAAACAGAGAGTCCATCCACCCAGCTGGCTGATTTCAGTGCTGAATTACTATGAGAATCAGTACAAAAAGCCACAGCAATAAATTTTACTGTCTATGCCACGTTGTGGGTACACACAACCCAGAGCCTTCATGGTAATGCCACATCCCAGTGGCAGCAGGGGCAGAAAACATGAGGCCTGAATTCCCACCTCGGTGAAAACCACTGGCAGCTCCCCCAGCTGCCAGGAGAAGGCTGGAGAAAGGCTGTGGAAGACGCTGGGTGAAGGGGATGGAGGATGAAGGGGATGGAGGATGCTGGATGAAGGGGATGGAGGATGCTGGATGAAGGGGATGCTGGATGAAGGGGATGGAGGATGCCGGGTGAAAGGGCTGGAGGATGCTGGTGCAGGGACCGGGGGATGGCACGTCCCCGGCCCGGCGCAGGGACAGTTCCGCAGGATCTGCCGCTCCCCCTGTTGATGTCACACAGAGTTGCAAGTTCTCCACAGCCTAGAGCACCGCACCCAAACCATCCCCGGCTGAACCCAAAACCCCCAAAAAACCGATGGCTGCTTTCAAGGGCGTTCAGCTGGAGCTGCTAAAGGCACAGAGCAAACCTGGCTGGCACCATGCCACCAAAATGTTCACGCTTCCCTTCTTTTTGTGTTCTCATTTTGCAGTGAGAAGGGGAGTAATGCATATGTGAGCAGGAGGGATCCCCAGGGAGCAAGCCACAGAGCCCAGGTCGTATGCAGGCAGCCCAGCCTCCATGCCTGCTTTTTCCATACGTTTTAAGGGAATAGATATCCTCCCAAGAATTGTTCCTATTCCATCAAATCAGCAAGATTTTCTTCCCCAGTGGAAAGTTTCTATCAGATATCCAGCAACCAGCTCTTTCTCTGACCTATTTGCAAGCCCCAAGCCACTCTCCACCACCTACTGCTTGAAAGCTTTGATAATTCAATGAGATGTTAATTCTGACATCCAGCATAGCTCTCAATACAAAACCTTCTCTCTTTTTTTTTTTTTCTTTAATTATCATTAATTACAATCCAGGAGTAATGAATCCTCTGCACAGACTTTGCCTTCCAAGCATCCAGCAGCACTTTGCTGCACAACTCCCATTAAGTCAATGTGTATTAAGTAGGTTTTGACAGTTCTGTGTGCTCTGAGGTGGGCAAAGCCAGGAAAAGACAAGGCAGCACAGCTCTGCCGTAGGGACAGAGGCACAAGGCTGAGTCCAGCCTGGTCAACACATGGAGGTGTCAGCACACATGTGCTTAAAACACACTGCAAAAGGGCACCGTCACTTTTAAGAACGTCAGGATCATCTGTTAGGGCAAAATCCTGCTCTAAATGCAGAGGGTTGTTAGTGAGATCCCATGTGCCTTTTCAGGGCACATGGCCTGTGAGACTGAGACACACACCATGCTGGGATCTTTTCCACCTTCATTTAGGAGCCTGCCTCAGTGGGGTTTTGCAGGGCTTGCCCCTGAGCAGGGTGCCTCTCCCTTTGCAGAGCCCTGATTCAAGGGAGATCAATATATTCTTTAGGCTACACTTCTTCCAAGAATATTTTCATTGTTCCACATGCATATTTATCATTTATTTAAATCATCAAATAAAGACTGATTGGAAGTTGAAATCCCCAGGAGCATCTCTACAAACCTGGTCATGAGACACAGGAACTGACTTAAAGCACGAGCAGAAGCCTAGGCTTTATTTGCCCTGCTGGAGCCAAGTAAACAGCCTGTGTGTTGGAAAACAAACAATTTTTACAGATATTTCTGGTTTTGTGACCAGGCCAACATTAGCAACAAGAAGGTGATAGTGAGAATGCAGAACTCCCTGTCTTCATCTCTTCCTTTATCTATTTTAAAAATAAAACACCTTCTCTGTGGTTGCTTTGGAGCAGCAGCCTTGCCTGAGCTGAGCACACGCATTGCCTTCATTTATCCTCTGATTTGAATATAAATGAAAGCAAGTGAGTTAAAAAGGGAGCCTGGGGAGTTGTCTCTGCAGGCCTACAGCTGCTGGTGGCAGGGCTGGGTGGGCAGAGGCCTGGAGCCTCACCTCAGTGTGCAGGAGGAACATCCACAGCATCACCCAAAGGTGACAAATTCCTCCTTCACTGTGTCCCACTCACTCACACACTGTGCTCACGGGGAATTTGCCCTTGAACATGTCTCTGAAATAATGCTGTTGCTTTAAAGGTGAGCCCAGGAGAGCCCTGTCACTGCAGTCAGCTGAGCCCTGAGCATCCCTCCCTCCAGCTCCCTGCAAATCCACCCAGGAGGGGCCTTGGATCCAGGTGTGGATGAGAAGGGACACACCTTTACCTGGCCATGAGCCCCCCGCAGCCTCTGCAGCCTCACACACCTTTTTATCTGCACAAAGCACTGCAGGGAAGCAGGGAACAGTTGCTGTCCTTGTTGCAAATTCCCAGACAGCAGCAGAAGTCCCAGCCCTGGTGAACGGGGCTGCAACGCTGTGTGCTGCAGCCAGCACCACTCCTACATGAACACAAACAAACCTGGCACTGGCACAGGTCTGCTGCCACCTCAGATCAATGCAATCAGCTGCCAGACCACCCTCTCCTGCCAGGGGAACATCAGCAGGACATGGAGGGGGTGTGTGGACCACTAACAAGGTCCCAATTCTACACAGACTTAAAGAGCAGCTTAACTTTAGGCAAGTCAAGGTCACACAAATTTAAAGCTAAGCTCTTTTTCATATCAAAAGTGTCCTACAAATGCAAAACATGGAATAAATTGGCTAATGTATATGTTTAATGCTGTCTGAGAGGTTGGATCAGAAAGGCTGAGCAGGGAGGGTCAGGCTGTGCACTACTGACTCAGAGTGCTTGGAAAGTACAGTTTCTCTTCCACAGGAAATTGTGATGCTTTCAGATGTGTTTTCATCTCCAAATCCTCCTGTGCATCCCAAATTTGCTGGAGAAGGCTTTCAGAAGTGTCGATGAGGAAGGATTCCCTTTTTTGTGCCATGGAAAGGTGCTGTGGGTGCCCAGCACTGCCAGGGTACAGCCAGGAACCAGCAGCTCACACACGTGGAAGATTTAAATGACATCAATTTGAGTGGTAAAATCAAAACTAAATGGAACAATTTGTTGAAATTAAATGCTTTGGAAGAAAAAATTATCCTCTGAAGGTCAAAATGAATGGTTCCGATTTTTCTTCCCATCAATAGTTTCCTACATGTTCCCACAAAATGGGTTGATTTCAGCAAAGCTGTGCTTGCCAATAAAGATCATTTCCACTGAAACCCTTTCTATCCTTCCTGCTGCCAAAAGAGCTCTGCCTGCAGCTGAGCACCCCACAGATCTACAAGTGGGGCATGTTTCCCCTCCAGTGCAGCCCCCAGCCCTCTCTCCCCAGCCCCTGGCTCTGGAACACTGGGATTTGGAGGGGCATCCCCCCATGGCAGGTGCTTTCTGCTCCCCTTTTTATTCCTGATTATTTCTGCAAATGTGTGTCACAAAACAGGCACAGCCCTGCCACTCGCTAGGAGGAGAGGAGCATCCCTTCAAAGAAGATTTAGAAAAGCAGTGTGGGAAGGGTTTCTGTAGTGCTCATCTACAGAAGAGAGCAGCAAATCCTCTCCTCTGATGGCAGATCGTGAAGGCAATCCTTGAGCGTGAAACACTGAGCTACCAGTGATTATGCAATTCCTTTGAAAAGGGGCTTTTCTTCCAGATCCTTCTCACAAATCTCCTGCTATTACCCACCCTAAAGCTCTGTTAACACTTTCAATCTCTTGCTTCCTGCCACAGACACTTCACCTTTCACTTTCACTTTCATTGAAAGCCTGTTGTTACCTGGGACATGAGGAGGGAAGGGATTAGGGATGGAGAGACCTGTCCGAATGAGACAGGCTGTTATTTATCCCCACCCTGCCTGGGCAGGGGACTACCCACACCGAGCCAGGTGCTGTCCTCAGAGCCCAGGCTCCCTCCTAAAACACTCCAGGTGCTTGATTCTTTCCACAGTTTTGTTTCAGTGATTCCCCAGGAGGCTCCAGCAAGGCTGGGGCTGATCCTGACTCCTGGCAGAGACCAGTGCTGGAGCATCACACGAGCGGCAGGGCTGGAGTTGGGAAATAAAGCCCAGCCAAGGACAGCTTTGGGGACAGCACGCCTGTCAGCGTTTGACCTTTTCAGCTGCCAAACCCTGTAACCCCAGAATAATTTAGGAAAGTGTCAGTGTGAAGGCAGGAAACAAGGTCCTTGATATTCCCAGGGGTGCAGGTGGGACATTGAGAGGCCATTTGGGCTCTAACACTGGGCAATCCATCAGCCAACAAAGCAAAACCTTTTATTTCTGCTTCTCTACCAAGTGCTCGGGCCTGAGCTTCCCTGCTGCAATGAGAAGCCACAACCTGGCACCACCACATCCCAAAATCCAACTGCTCCCAGCTGCTGGGAGGAGGGTGGGTGTGAGGAGCCTGAGAGGAGGCAGGGGCTGGGCTGAGCCAGTGGGAACAAGGCCAGAAACAGAGCCAGGAACAGCAGCAAGGGCGGGAGGAAGGAGCCTTCCCATTGTCCAGAACAAAGGACCAGATGTGCACCCAGGGTAGGGAAAATCCCACCCTCCCACAGCCAGAGCTGGTGTTTGCACTCAGAAGGGCCTCAAGGCTGTAATTCGGAGTGTGTTCTACACCAGCACAGCTAAACCCCTTCTGGAATTTACGTCATTAATTCAGCAACTCATTTCCTGCTTCCAGAGGGTTGTTCTGACTGACCATACCTGGCCAGATGCTCCATACCTGCAGGTATCTGGGTCAAGGGCGTTGCTCTTCCTTGTCTCTGATTCTCTGATTATTTTTTTTTCCTTAAAAGCCAATAAGTAAATCAACCCCATGATGGATTTTCCCCCCTTTCTTTTCTTCACTTCATCCTTACTCCTGAGTCTCCTGAGTTAACATTCTTCATTAGTCCTGCTCAGAAACCTGGTGGATAAACTACTGCATCTTTTGGGATGCCACTGCAGTGCTGAGTGTATCCACACAACCATTTCCACCCAATAACCTCCACATTAATCTCCAGCCATTCTGTGCTAACTTGTGCCTTATCTAACACAGGTATTTGAGAAAAGCTCCCAGTCTAAATTCTCTGACACTGAGACTGAAGAAAAACACCCTTTTCCTTTGAATTGGTTCCAAAATGTTGGACCTGTTGTTTTGTGGTTTTTTTTTTTTAACAATGAAGGTGATTCATTTCCAGTTTGATTTCATCTGGCTCTTGCTTCCAGCCATCCGTGGTTTTCCCCCTGCTAAATTACAGATCCTGCAATGCCCACTCTTTTCTCCTCTGAAGGAATTTATACACTGTCATCAAGTCACTTCTCAACTTCTTTTTTTAATAATACAAACAGATGGAGGTCTTTAAATTCTCTCCTCTGTAAAGCTGTTTCTCCAGTCTTTCAATCATTTTTGTAGCTCTTTTCAACACTCTCCAACACCCTTTCTTAAATGCAGACACCTGAAGTGGATGCAAAATTCCTGAATCAGTCTCTCCAGCCCCACAGAAAGGTAAAATCTTCTCCCAGCACCTACTCACTGTTTCCCCTCTCACACATTCAAGAGTCTGATTCAGTCTTTTGCCTAAAACACCACACGCTGACAGGAACTTTTCACTGAGCTGGTGCTCCACTACAGCCCTGGCTTGACTCCTGAAACAAAACCAAACCAGCCAAAGCAGCCCCTTTGCTAAGACTGGAGCTCCTTCTTTCCTAAGTGTTCCTCCCTGGACTGCTCCAATTTCTCATGCCACAAGAGCATCTTTTGGACTTTTACTGTAAACCCCGGGTTTGCTAAACACTGGACACTGAACCTGGGAAAAGGGAGATTTTTCTTGCATCAGATGTTATAATTTCCCCATTTTCTCTTTTTGTCTGTTCCCTGTCACCACCACTGCTGGGTTTTGGTGCTTCAGGCTGGCAGACATCCATCCATGACTGGGCTCAAGTCTGAGGACCTTTGCAGAGCAGAGGATGGGCCCAGCTGGCCACAGCTGGCTCATACCCAGGTGCCACCAGAGCTGTCAGCGTGACCTTGTGACAGCTCTGGGGAGCAGGGCTGGCAGCCAGGGTAGCCCCATTTCCCTGGCCGGGCTTCAAAACACATCAGCACTGATACCAGGGACAGATTTTCAGCACAGGCACCCGGTGTGGCCAAACTCTTCTGAGCAATGTGGCTGCCAACATCACACCCAGAGCTCCTGAGAGCTGAAATATCTGAAATTTCTCCCCTCCCAGGCTTTTCCTCCCCTGGTGCAGCATTGCAGCTACTTTTCCATCTGGGAGCACCCTCTGGGGTGCAGCATGGGCACTTACAAGCAGCGTTATGGGGCAGTTTTTAAAGGAATTTAAATAATAAGAATTTAAATAACATGCTGGGAAAAACGAAGCTTCTACTAGGAATTTCCCCCTCTTTCACCAGCAGGTGATTTCTCTGTGACAAACACCTCTTTTATGGGAGGAAGATCACCAGCCGTGATGGGGTTTTTACACGGGGAAGTAGCTACATTTTTGGGAAAAAAAAAGCCTGGGGCCATCCCTGGTGAGGCTGAGCTGGGTGGGCAGGGGCAGGCAGAGTTGCAGCTGCCGACCGCTGCATGTCAGTGTTGCTCCGCACAGCCCGTCCAGCTGTGCAACATCTGCCGGCACCGAAGCACCGCGGGCTCGCAGGAACGGGGCTCTGGGGACGATGTGACAGCACGTTCCGGACAGAGGGACAGTCCTCCTTGTGTGGCATGATGGGACAAAGGCTCCCTGTCCTCCTGAGGCAGCAGGAATATTCTCATCCCCTTCTGAGCCCCAAGCCACACACATCACCCCTCAAATCCCAGCCCAGCACCTGGCAGGGCTGCAAGCACGAGGGATTAGCTGCCATTCCCACTCTGGTTTCCACAGGGGCCGGGTTCAGAGGTCACAGGCAGCGTGATGCTGTGCTCTGGACAGCGCCCTCACTCCCTGGCACTGTGCTGTGCTGGTGTATCACTGGTGTCACCCATGGAGTGGCAGTGCCAGTGCTTTGTGGTGGATAATTTTTGCCAGGGTCAGCAGTGTGGGGAGCTCAACTCCCCTCACCAGTCTCACAGAGCTCCCTCTGAATTCAGTGGTAATGAATTCCATAATAATTAATTCAATAATAAATTCAATAATAATGCTCTCGACTCCTCTCCCATTCCCTCCCAGTCCTGCTGGAGAAGAAATCTGCAATACGGAGCCTGGATTTTCCATTGCCTTGGTAACATGTTGTATCCATGGCCTCAAAGAAATATCTGCTAAAGGTGTGAGGGAAAAGGTGAAAAGTGCTGTGGCCACTAGAGGAAACACTTTGTTCTGGGAACTCACAGATTTCTCACCTGCAGAATCAGATCTGGGATTAACCACACAGCTGCCAGAGTGGACCTGTGGTTTCAAGAAAAAGGAAACAAAAGATAATAATTTTACTCTGATTTAATGGAATGACAGTTTTGATGGTGCCCCATGCCAGGTTAGAAGGAGGCTAGATTTCTAAAGTGGAAATAAAGTGGAAATTCAGCTGCCCAGAGGTGAACAAAGCTCTCGTTGACTTTGGGGGCAGAGGGAGGTGTAGAATTCAAAGGCTGCAGACTTGCTGGCTTCATGCCCGTCCTACAATCAGCCAGAAAAGCTTGTCCAGGTGTTGCACCAGGAGTGAGGTGAGGCAGTTCCCTCTCCATTCAGAAGATCCAATGCTGGCCTTGGGAAGAGAGGCCATCCTCCAGATCAGCAACATTTGTCTGTGTTTCATTTCCTGACCTCCAAAACTGGAGAGGTGGGAGACTTTCCAGCCTTACAATGAGGCCCAGAGGATTTGTTTGTCAAAGCTCTCAGAGCTATCATTTCCCTTATACCTGCCCCAAAGGGACACCGCTGGGAATTGAGAGGAATGACCAGGAGCTACCAGCTAAATAGCATTGGGGGTTTTTCATATGCAAGTTTAGAGTTAGATGAGAGCTTGTTGCACAGCATCACTTGTTGCAGAGAAGTCCAGCAGCTGGCACGGACATGGCCTGAGAGTGTCCTGGTACCCATCACACTCTGAGTCACACAGACACTGCTGCAATAGGGTTAATCAGCACTTCTTTTACTTCAAAACCATTTGCTAGAGCAGTATCCACAAAACACTGCTGTGCTCCAGGGAGATGACAGGCCAAACCCTGGCTCACTCCAGCCTGAACCCTACAGGGAGCCATCAAGCTGGAGCTGTGAAAGCAGCAGAAATTCATGACCCTGTCCTGGTCAGCCCAAGAGGCTCCATGACCCACGAGGGAGGCTCTGGGGCAGATTACTCACACCACAAGTATGAGCAAGGAAAGGATGAGCATGTAGGGCTGCACTGCTGAGCCAGAGCCTGAGGCAGAGCCATGGAGATGCTGGGAGAACCCCCCAGCACAAGCAGACCCTGTGTATCCAGGTCTACAACACCCCAAAGCCTCAGCAGCAGCTGCATGATGGGCAGGATGGCAGGAAACCAAATCCTGGGGTTGTCATCCTGCAAGGCTGCCTCACCCAGAGCTTCCACGGGCTTGACCTGCTTGAATCCTGCAAGCATCAGCTCTGCAGTTAGCAATGGCCTTGCAAACTGCCTGGTGACTGCCAGAGAGCAAACAGGAGGCTCCACCAGAATGTTTTGGAAGCTCAGAACCATATTTTGGCTGCAGTTTGGCTCCCTGTGCTCCCTGAGCTGGATCAGGCCTTCCCCTCCCCAGCTTTGTACTACAGGGACGCTTCTGTGCAGCCAAGGGATTTGCTCAGTGGCTGCAACATAAACTTGGGAACTATTCCCTCAGCCAGGGAGTTATATAAAGTGCATTCCCCACGATTTCTCTCTGCAGGGAATATCCATGGTGATGATGCCCACAGGCTCTCGCCTGTTCCGCCTGCGAGCAGCAGAAATTCAGCTCTTGGTGCAGGTGCTTGGAAAAGCCACTTCCAGAGCCACCACTTATTGGAAATGAAATAAAAACAGCAAAGGGTCGTGGCCATTTCACAGAAAAATCATGTCAGGGACAGAAAGAGAAACACATTGCTCCCACTGAGTCACAACATCCTCTTCCCAAATTTGTGGAATGAGTTATCTTGAGTTTCTCCAGTTTGAAACAATTCATAAGATCTAATTTTGGAATATAAAATAAATCACCATGAAAACAAAATGTTTTAAATTATTAAAATCTATTTGAACAAGCAAAAAATATTCCTTCCAGCCTCTTGCAGAGGATTTTGAAAGTTTCCCATGTCTCTCCTGGCTGGAAGAAAGATCCTCACCAGATCTCAGATACTCAATTGCTCTGTCCACAGCAGGCAGAGAGAAGGTGGATGAGCAGAGCCAACAGTGTTGTGCTGAAAATCTCTGGCTCTGCTACCAAGATTTCACCCCCAAAAAACAGATATAATGAAATTCCCTGGATATGGGAATCAGCACAGGCCACCTTTAGAATTATTTGATTCTTCAGAGCTCATGAGGCACCAAGGCCGTGGATGGGTGGCAGCCCTGGCGCTGTCACTTCCCCAAGAACAGCAGCATCCTTCTCAAACCCTCAGGGCCAAGTGAAATTCCCCCTTTCTGCAGGAACAGTCTCCTCTGAGCCCCTTGCAGTACATACATTCATTAATTCACCCAGAGCCACAGCCTAGCCACACATTTCTGAGCAAACCCAACCTCCCCCTTTGGCAGTCAGTGTTTCCAGCACTCCCTTACACACTTTCCTCTGCCACAGACAGGATGGTTGTTTCCCAGCTCTTTGGAGATGTCTCCCTGTGGTTACCTTCTCCTCCTTTGCCCTCCCCAGCAGCTCCCACCTCACTGTTCCCATCTCCATCCCCTGCAAAGAGCCCCACAGGAGACAAGCACCAGCCAAACAGATTTTTCCCTCAGAAGCAGGGATTTTTTGTATTAAATCCCCTGGAAACAATAACTGAGTCTTCATAAATGCCATGGGAAGAAAAGCCCTGGTTCAAGACCTAAGCACAGTCAGGATGAATATGATAAGGGTTCCTGTGCCCAAAGGACCAGGGAAGGGAGAAAGGCAGGGGAACACAAAGGGAAATGCTTCATTAGCTCTTCCTGAGGTGATCTGCTCCCTTTAAAGGCCAATGTCTCCTCCAAAGGGTTACAAGGCAGCAGCTTGCAGCCCAGTTCATTGCAGAGCTGTCCCTGCAGCCAGGGATGTTCCTGCCAGGGCCCCTCTCAGCGCTGGCTTTGGGCAGAGCTAAGGACCTGCCCTGCCCTGTCAGCCTGCCCCTGTTCTCTGAAACCCCCCAGCTCTGAGATCTGCACCCTGGGCTCTAGGAATGGGTCTGAAACTCAGTGCTTGAGGTTCATGGGGAATGTTTTCCTCCTTCCCTGTGATCCCCTGAGTCCTGGAAGATTTCAGCCAGGCAGAGCCATTTGGATGAGCACAGTGATGAGTTTTGGCATTGAAGAGGAGAAGGTTTTGTGGGAACTGAGATTGCTGGGGACTCAAACCCCCTGGACAGTGCCCTGAGGCTGCTAGTGGCCCCACTCCTTGTCCAGGATGTGGCAGCACAGCATCTCTTGGCTGTGCCCAGTGGGCATCAAATAGCACACAGGCTTTTGTGCAGCTCATTCCTGCAGGGTCCTGTCTCAGAGCCCATTCCTTCCTTCTCTCTCAGACAGCTGTTTACATTTTTGTTTGTGTGAATAATCTCAAATATGAAGGCTTTGCTTTGCTTTTTACCCCATTAGATAATATTAATTACTGTAGGGAGCCAAATAGCTTGGAGAAAGGGGGAGAAAAAAAAAAAAAAACCCACTCTGGAAAAGCTGCAGGCCTTGCAAGTATTTAAAGGGCCATCTGCAACTCCTCCAAAACTGTACAGACAAATGAGAGCAGCAGTAGCACATATTTATTCAGTAGACATCATGGCAACATTCCTGCTCCTGCCTCAGCCATGAACCAGCACCAAAAATGTTCCTCAAGCCCTCCTCTCCACTGGGAATGCAGCAGAGATATTGGCAGGACTCAAGCTGGGGAAGGATTCACCTGGAATTTTGGGTGCAGTGCCAGCTCTAGCCCTCAGAGCTGCTGCACATCTTCTCCTAGCAGCTTTCCCAACAATATTATGGGCTGGCTGGCCATTGGGAAGATGCTTGACTCAAGCAAACAAACAGTAACCTCAGGTGGGCAGGGATGCAAACACAAACCCAGATTTCCCACTGCCCCATGTACACAAATTCCCTCTGGGCATCTCTCATCAGAATTTAGATACCGTCCCCACTTTGCATCTGGACATAAATATTTGTTAGGCATAATGAGGAAAGACTGAAATCCACTTTAACATGTGTACTGAGACAAGCTGCTTAAGAACAATAACAAATAACAATAAGTTTATTAATAATTCATCCGTTTCAAGCAAACATCTCCAGGCAGGCATTCCTGCCTATTGTCTCTGATATTAAGCAGAGCTACTGAGGCCTGGCCCTGATTTTTCAGTTGGACACCAGCCAGCAAAGCTTCCAGGTGGATGATGCTGATTTACAGCCCATCTCCGTTTGCTGCCCTATTTGCACTGCTTTGTTCAGGGGCTTTTGTGTGAATTACCTTCCAGGGCAGTCATAGCTTTTGAAATATGGGAAGGAAACAGCAGCAGTTGGAGGAAACCTAAAGTGAAATTCAGTCACAAATCTTGTCTGTTAATTCCTGTTCCATCCCTTTCTTTCACCAGCACTTGCCTTGGGAAGTCGTGCCTCTCCCTGGCATACTTTCCACCAGAGATATTATACTGCTATAAATGTCAGACATTTGAAGAACAATCCTATCTATTAGCATGCAAAAGAGTATTATTTTCTGCAAGTTATTAGGTTTAAAGGCATCTATGTGCTTGGCAGATTGATGTCTGCAGCTCCAGATCGCAGTACCAGTTATGGGAGCACTCTAGAGAGACCAGGGTTCTCATCTAGCCCAAAACACAGTCTTCAACAAAAGGAGAAAACTGGGCAGGAAAATGGTGCAAATGTCTTCAATACACCTACTCGCTTTCAGTTTGAGGTCATTCCACCTTGTCTGGTCACTCCATGCCCTCTCTCCATCTTTCTTGTAGGCTCCCCTCAGATCCTGGAAGGCCACAATAAGGTGAGCCTCAATCCTTCTCTTCCAGGCTGAACAAACCCAATTCTCTCAGCCTTCCCTCAGAGGAGAGGTGCCCCATCCCTGTAATTCCCTTGGTGGCTGCCAGCTCTGTCCATGCTCCTTTTGGAACCAAGTAATAGTGGGGAAGGCTGCAGGGCTGGGTGTACAGATACATATGCAATGCCTGTACGTAGTGATTTACAAAAAACATCACACTGGCACAGATGCCCCCACAGCAAAACACGGATTTGGGCAGAGTTTGGTTTCAACGTGGGTGGCAGAGCTTGTGCCCATGAGCATCAGGAGCAGAAAAGAGCAATAATCCCCACACCTCCCCAGCAATGGGCTCTGATTTGGAGGGGCAGTGCTTGGGGCAAGCCAGCCCAGAGCAGGTGGTTCAAAACTGTGTGAACAAACCCTTAACAAGCACTGCAGATTAGCCCAAACAACAGCTCATCAGCATTCAGCCCAAAGGCCACGGGCTGCACGGGAGAGAATAGAGAACAACGAGAAGGACGGGAGATGAAAAGAAAGCAGAGATGGGAAGTGCTTTTAATAATATTGTTTCCTAATTACAGCACAGAGAGCAGATGCCATCTGCTTTGACGTTTACAACTCAGCAGAGGACGTGCCAAAAGCGCAGGAGGGAACTGCTCACACAGGGACACAGTGGCAGCACCTGTGGCAGCAGCAGTGCTGGGGACTGACTGTCCCAGCACCTGACCTGGGGCTCCTGTCACCCAGGTGAGCTATTACTGCTGGTGCTTCTTTTGAGGCTACAAAATACACTTTAAGGGCCTCTCCTGACCCTGGTCAGAGGGGCACCACTTTGCAGGGAAAGGGTGGCATCATCCTCCAAGAAACTGATCTGTAGGGTGGGGGACAGCACCTGCCCCACCTGGTGTGGAGAGACAGTTTCTCCAGTAGCTCCATGCACTGGGAATGGGAATTCATTCCCCCCCAGTCTCTGCAGAGCCATCCTCCCACCACAGTATGAACCTGCTGCTTTTCTTGCTACTTCTGAAACATTTTTGATGCAGGTTCAGTGTCACTACCCACTGTGAGAAGCCAAAATGAATTACTGCACAGCCCAGCACCACAGCTGGCTGTGGGGCAGGTGCCTGAGCCTGCCCCTGGCCCTCACCACTGCCCCACAGCAAACTGGGCATGGATGGGCACATGTGGGGCCAGTATGGACCTTCCCCAGTATGGCAGGATGCCCTGGGCCCGTTTCTCTGAACGGTGTGTGTACAGGAAGATCTTCAACTCCTGAAAATCTTCCCTCCAGCCTGGCCTGGCATCTGCCAGCCCCCCATGCCTGTCAGAGCTGCACACAGAAGTGCACAGGATGAGGCACACTAATGCATGTTTTGGTCCCAGGCCAAAATAAACGCTGGCTATAATCACCCTCCCGGGAAAGCCAAACAGAGGACCCCTTTGTTAGGGACAACTCGGCGTGTTACGCTTCATTTGGGCCAACAGCACTTCCAGCACGAGGCTTGGGGCACCATCTGCTTGATGTGGGCAAGGTGGGCTGAGGCCAGAAACCAGGGAAACAGGGAAATCTCAGGACAAGGAAATTTGGATGATGCCTCTTCAGTCAGCCTGGCCCATTAAGACTCTAAAAATCTGGGAAGAAGTCTGGCAGGTATGTTGGGCTCATTGTGGTCTCTGCTGGAGGTGAGGGTTTGTAATGGGACTGTGTCTTCTGTCCCACTCACCTTTTGAGCAGGTGTTATGAAAAGATCCAGCTTCAGGATCTGCTGTCTCTGGCTAATTCCTATTTAGTTTCCTTCAAAACTAGAGATAGAGGAATGACAGCACTGGATGAAACCCTATGGCTCTTTGCTAAGCCCAGGATAAACTTTAGTCATTTGTGGAAACTTCTTTATCGATGTGTAAATATGATTAAATGACCCAGGGGAAGGTCTGTCCTGACAAACCAGGTCCCCTGAGCACATCCCAGTACAAACTGGGATCATCCCAGTGCAAAGGGGCTGTAGCCCAAAGCACCTGAGCCTGAGGGCAGCAAGGAATGTGCTGACGTCCAGGTCAGTGCCAGGTATTCCTGCAAGGAGGAGGGGGTTGGACTGGATGGTTCTTATGGATCCCTGCCAATTGGAGATCACAGCTGATTCTGGGATGCTGTGATGACCTGCAAGCTCCTGCAACAGCTGCAGCCAGTCAGCAAATCAGCGGGTGCCAGAGCCCTGAGCCCGTGTCCTGCCCTGGCACGGGTGCTGATGGTCAGGGCTGGCCTCAGTGGACGTCTTCTCCTGAAGGGAATGAGCCTGTGTCCTGCCCTGGCGCGGGTGCTGATGGTCAGGGCTGGCCTCAGTGGACATCTTCTCCTGAAGGGAAGGGGCTGGGAGCAGTTTCAGGAGGTAGGGAGGTGCTCTCCTCCCCCCGAGGTGTGCTGGCTGCAGGATCCCTCTGTGCTGCCCCAGGTAAGGTTGTGCAGCTGGGGTGAGATGGGCTCTGTGTGCTGCAGGGGGTGGTTGTGTCTGTGGGGTGAGAAAGCCTGCTCTTCCCGGTCTCAGGGACAAATATCTCCTCTGGTGGTACCACTGAGTTGTTAGGAGGTGTCACTAGCATGTGACAACAGGCTGGTCCGGAGGGATTTGTCCCAGCAGCAGCCCCAGGGTACTGCCTGAGTTGGCTGTGCTTTGCTGCCTTAAAGCCAAAAGAGTGCTTGGGGTGTTTAATGTCTGTGAAAAGCCAGGAACAGCCTTTCTGTTGGTTCCCAACAGCTGCAGCTTATGGGTTTGTGCAGAGAGATCTCTGAGCTGTGCCTATCCAGCGTGTGCTGAAGCAGGGGAGCTGCTCCTGAGGCCAGCACGGATCCATGGACACCCCATGTACCTGTCTGTGTGGTGTGTGTTGGACTCAGATTTCCTGGGAAAGCCTTATTGACCTCCAAATAAACACAAGGAAGGGGCACAAAGCACAGAGGGACTGAGGGTGATGGGCCTGCAGCTCCAGCTCTGCAAAGTTAATGTTGTTTCTCCCTGTATGGGTGAAGTTTCTGGTGTTATCAAAGTGGAAATCCAGGTATGTTTTAGTCCTGTGGGGAAAAGCAGTGAGCAGTTTATTTTTCCTTTGACAGATCACTTATGATCTACAGCCATCTGGCAAAGCAATTCTTAACTTTTTTCCTCTTATTTATGAGGGCCAAGGGAGCCAGAGTTATTTGCAGCTGGGATGCCAATTGCTGCTGGCAACTGCTGCTGATCTGGGGTCCTTCTCCCCTCTGCAGCCCTGGGAGGGAAGAGAGACTTCTGCAGCAGGCAGGGGGCTCTGATGTGCTGCTCAATGGTGTTCAGACTCCTAAATCAGGGTGTTCAGCACCAGAGTTGTGTCTCAAAAAGAATGCAATGCTCATGTTTGGTCAGGGGAGAAGAAAAAGGAGAGGGGTAACTGCTGTTCTGTGTTGGATATGGCTGCACACAGCTCTGTTGGATGGAAGTGGTGCACAGTGGGCACAGAGGAAACCTGTCTGTAGCTCAAGGATGTGAATGGTGCACATGAGGATGGGGCTGATGCCCCAAAACTGCTGTGTCTCAGCAGCTTTTGGCATCCCTGGGTGGGTTGGGCTCCCTGCTGGCTCTGGGGAATGATGAGTTTTGGTTTCTTTGTGCTCATAAAATGCTCTGCTAGCCTGGAAAGGAAGCATTAGGGATGTGCAAATCATTAATTACTAATTAACTGGTAGATTGTTCACAGGATACAGCCAGGGACTGAGCAGTTCCAGCACAGAGTGCTGTAATCTGTGCAGTCTTAGGGGTGGGTGCCTGAAGGAGCAGGAGATGCACAAATGGGAAATACTTGGCAGAAAAAAAAGCAACATTTTGGGAGTGTAAAGGGGGAACAGATGGTGCTGGGGGGATGACAGCAAGGTGCCCTTCAGAAGGACATCAGTCAGAAATGGGATCAAAGCCTCTGTCAGGGGTATTCTGACTCCTCTAGGGAAGGTCAGGGAACATTAAACAGAGACCCCTGGGCTGCAGGGGCTCCTCAGGGATGAGCAGAACCTGTGGGGTGATCAGAGGTGAATTGTCCCCAGCTGGGCTGAGTTAAGCTGAGGTGGGGTTTGGGTTTTAGCAGGTGTTTTGAGTGCCCACAGTGAGCTGTGTCCCTGGGAGCCCATTCCAGCTATTGCCCAGAGTGGGACTGCCGGGGTGGCTGTGCTGTGGAAACTGGGGTGGAGCTGCTGGGACAGGCACCGGTGCCAGTGTGCTCCCTCATCCAGAAGGAAGGGGTTAATGGAGGGCTCAGGCTCACAGGCCCCTGCTGGGGAGAGGGGCAGAGGTGCAGCTGGGTGCATGGAGCACTCTCCTGCCCAGGTGAGGGATTTGCTGCAGGGCTGTGGGGTATTTGTTTCCCCTGTGGGAATGTCCATCCCCGTTTCCCACCTCTGAGCCTGTGTCAGTGGTTTCTGGTGCCACTGAGGGTGGCTATGGCTTCTGTGTCCCCTTCATTGCTCTGTACCTGTGCTTCTGCTCTCATTGACATGCAAAGCTTCCCTAGTTTGCTTTATTGATAAAAAAACCTTGCTGCCAAAAGAGCTGGCAGAGAGTAAGTTAAATCATCACTAAATTGGTGGTGAAAAGACAAGCTTTAGGCATTGCCAGACTTCTTTTCCCCCTTGGCTGTGCTGGCACTGATGGCTGAGGGGCTGCCTGGTGAGGGGGCTGAGCAAAGCTTTACCAAGTGTTATTCTAAACCCCCTGGCACCTGGCCTGGTGGTTGGTAAGGGAGAATGAAGCGTCCCAGACAGCAGCTGGCATGGCTCCAGTTTGACAGTAATCACCTTTCAGGTGGGATTTTGGCTCTGGTTTAACTGTGTCAGTCCTGAAAATGTGTACAAGTGAAACAGGAAACATGGCCAGCTACTGCTTTAAAGCTGCCTGGCTGCCCTCTGAGGGCAGCAGCAGCAGCTTGGCTCCTGAGGGATGTCCTCAGGGGCAGAACCAGCAATGAAAGGTGCTGCAGTGGTGCAGAAAGGGTTAATCCCCTTGGCTTGAGGCTCACCTCGACCTGAGCCAGCAGACCCTCCAGTGGGAGCAGCTCCTTTGGTGGTGAGGCTCTCCCCGTGCAGCTAATGATCTGCAGTAATGAGAACTTGGCCTCCCTCTGCTCCCGGGCTGCTCCTGAGGCTGGGTGGTCCTGCCCCAGCAGGGACTGTGTGCCACAGGCACTCGGCACCCTCCTGCCTCACCCTGCAGTGGGGTTTGTAGGGCTCCTGATGGGTGAGCTGAGCCCTCTGGACAGAGGGTGACACATGGGGGGCCACATGCAGCTGGTGAGAAGCTGATGCCACCACTCCTGGGGCTGGCAGGGCCCCAGCAGCCCTTCCTGGGCTTGTCTGGTTTGTTTTCCTTTGTGGAATGCCAGTTTTCTGCTTTGTCAGTAAGACCCTGAACCTGCAGCAGGTGCAGATCTGGGGAAGGTCCCTGCAGACCAGGGAGCAGGAGAAGTCCCTCCAGCACCTGCCTTCCTGTGCTGCAGCACCAGCCCAGCCTGAAGGTGGTGGCAGTGCCCAAAAGCTGCCACGTCCCTGGCAGGGGCTGCAGTGAAGCAATTAGTGCTGTTGGGTTGTTTCACTTGTTCCCAGCTCAGGCTACAGCTCCGTGCCAGGGTGTAAAGAGCCCTGCCCTGTCTCCTGCTCGGGTGAAAGAGCAGCGAGCCTGAGGGTGCCTGGGGCACCCTGGAGCCCCTGAATGAGCTCAGTGAGGCTTGGAGAGCAAAGCTCCAGCCTAAATGTCTGGTGGTGTTGGGTTTGTTGATTGATGCTGGTGTTTGGGTCACCCACGGGTGATGCTCACAAAAGAACCACTTGTGTGCTGGTGGGATCTCTGTGTCCCAGCTATTTCTGGCATCATCTCTTCAGGCCTCTCACCTCTCCTCCTGCATGATCACAGGGGACAGTGCTCAGATCTGGGAAGCAGGAGATGCCCCAAGGGGATCAGACCAAAGTCCCCAGCTGTAGCAGAAGGAGAGATGCTCTTTAGGGAGGTCATTTTAAGGAAATCTCATATGAACTGACCTTCACCCCTAGCAAATGGCCACTGGGTTTCTCTAACTTGCAAAATGTGTGTAGCATCCACCACGAGGCACAGGCAGGTTTTCTGTCTTGCACTGGAGATGGCAGCAGAGCACTTCGGGCTCCTGTGCATCTCAGTGTTTAAATCTGCTTTTTCTCCCTTTGTGCCTTAGGCTGTTTGCAAGTCGGAGTAATAATGGCTTTTTAAAGTGCTTGGTGTGCTTGTGATAAGCTGGTCAAAATATGGACTGGCTCTTATGTCTTAACCATTCAGCAAATTGCTTTTCCATTGATTTTCTTGGGGTTGTTGTTTTTCTGAAACTCAGATTCTAAGAGCAGCTCTCGAAAGAGCTGTTAAATCATCTGGCCTTGCCTGCACAGGACATGCAGCTCCATCCTCGGGGCTCTGTCCTGAGCCGAGGTTCAATCAAAGCAGATTTCTCTGCCTGGGGGCCGAGTTGTCTTGGGGAATGGTGACCCCAAACCCTTGCAGGGTTTGCTTGTCTAAGTGTCTTATACTAAACTGTGACTGTAAATCATAGAACCCTAGAGTGGTTTGGGTTGGAAGGGACCTTAAAGATCTGCCACAGGCAGGGACACCTGCCACTAGACCAGGTTCTTCAAGGTCCCATGCCATAGCTGGGAACACCTCCAGGAATGGAATCAAATGGAATGTGGGATGTCTTTTGGTTTGAATCCAGTGTTTCTTGGTTGGAGCTCACAGCACATGCTTGGGTGAAAAATCTTGAGGATTCCAGTGGTACCAATGAAGGGCATGAAGGAAGGGATCAGCTGTGGGATGTGCAGGACCTTCTGAAGGTTGTCCAGCAATACCAAATACCATCCTTGTGTTCTTGGGGCACCAGAGCAATTGTAGGTTTCTAGAGAGAGTTGGAGGCAAGGCTGAGCTCGGGAAACCCAACAGTCCAAGGTCTCAGTGTCTAAGACCCTCTGTGGAGATGTATTTAACTCACTTCAGGCCGTGCTGTGAATTTAGCTACCTTCCTAAATGACAGAGGGAGTCTAACTGTGTTACTGATCTCCCACCCTGGTGTGCTTTTGCCACTGAGTGAAGAGAACAATATTTCTATTTAAAAACAAATTTTAATGTAAACCACGAGCTAGTTCAATAAAAGATGAAGTGTCTTTGTAATGGAAATGATAGAAGTGAAAACAAGTAATCTCTATTTATGGTACAGCTTTTGTTGCTAGTTTGAAAGGATCCAGTGTTCCACAGGACTTATTTGTGGAGGGACAAGAATAACTTTCTGGTTCAGTTCTTGGCTAAAGCAGAGTTTGTTTTGATTTGTTTAAAGAAAACAAACAAACACAAACTTTCAAATGATTTTTGGCTGGAGTTTTTACTGGAAATCCAATCCTCTTACGCATAGAATTTTTTTTTTAATGCTTCTATGAAAACCAGCATTGAATGGAAGGATGTAGATCTGAGCTGCAGAGACGGGAAGCTCGGCACAGCTTTGGAGAGTCCGAAAAGGTGCTGATGTTTCTGGTGAGATGTGGAGATGTCGGTGTTGGACAGGGCTGCGATGCCGGCTGGAGCCGCACCGCAAGAGGGCAACAGGAGGCCACAAATCCCAAATCCCTGCGGGAGAGGGGCTGGGATATGGGAAAAGGTCCCCAGCACCCCTGGGCTGCTGTGCCTGTGGCTTTCTCAATGGGGAGAGATTTGGTGGCGTTTAAATGCTGTTAAATTTTTTAAGTGTTGTGCTTCTGAAGGGAGATGGAGCTGGGGAAGGGTCTGGAGCACAAACCTTGAGAGAAGTGGCTGAGGCAGCTGGGATTTTAGTTGGGAGAAAAGGAGGCTGAGCAGGGACCTTCTGGCTCAAACATCCTTCCACGGCTGAGGAGAGCAAGGTGGGGATCTGTCCCTTCTCCCAAATAACAAGCAATTAGACAAAATTACATGTTCTGATGTTAAGATGGGGGAGTTTTGATTGGGATATTAGGGAAAACTGTTTCACTGACAAGGTGGTCAGGCATTGAAGAGGCTGCTCAGGGAAGGGGTGGAATTGCCAGCTTTGGGGGTATTCCAAAATCTTGGCTCTTAGGAACATGATTTTACTGGTGGGCTAACAGTTGGAATTGATGAACTAAAGGTCTCTGCCAACCTAAATGGTAATATACGGAATTTCTGCTGTGTGTTTCTCTGTTTTGTGGCTCAAGGCAGAGGCTGCTGCTCCCAGCACAGGTCAGAGCTTTGGGACTCTGCCTTGTTAATTGTCTGCAGCCCAGCTTGCCCAGACCCCATCCCAGAAATGGAAAACCTTCTCCTTGGGAAGGGTGGCAAAACCACCCTGTACTAAGGCCTGGAGACATGACTGGAGCATCCCAAGCTGCTTGATGCCATTCCTTGCTGTCCTGTGGCATCTGCTGCTCCTCGGCACCTTGGTCCTCCTGCACTTGGAGGGCAGGGGATGCGACATGGATGCAGCAGAATGCTGAGTAGAAACTGAGCAGGGAAAGAAATCATTCCCAGCTCATCAGTGGCAATGCGAGTGGAAATGACCCTGTGGAACCAGACAATGGTTTTAAACTCTTCTGACATCACTCTGGAAATGGGTGGAGTAGGCTGAAAAATGCCTTAAAACTGATTTTAAATTGTTGGAGGTTTTTTGTTGTTGTTGTTTTTTTTTTTTTTTTGGTTTTTCTTTTTTTTTTTTGGGGGGGGTGGGCAGTGGGGGGATTAGAGGAAAGTGCTGAGGGATGAGCAATCCCTGTGCAACAGCCAGAATCCTGCTGGGAAGGGGATTCCCTCCTAGGAGGCGATGGCTGCCCAGCAGCCCCTGCTCACCAGGGCTGCCGTGCTCAGTGCTCATGACCTGACTCAGAGCAAGGGCTTGTCTAAACAGTAGCAGGAGCTCAGTTAAAGCAGAGACACTGTCAATTTAAAAGTACCTAATGGCAGGAAAAACAACCCATGATGAGTTAAAGAACTGACTCAGGCCAGCAAAGGCCAGTCCTGAAATAGACCTCGAATGGGGCTGGTTGAAAATGCTTCCATCAGAACAGTTTCCTGATGGAGAATTTGGCTTTTCTGCTCAAAGCAATCTTTCAAGGAAAGCATCTGCTTCTGTGGAAAAATTCATCTTGTTGGGTTGGAAAAATGGAGCATGTGAAAGCTGAAATCCTTCAGTGCAGTGACGTGTTGTGCCAGTTTTCAGGCAGGCTCCACCTCTGTGTTGAGTTTCATTTCTCATTCCTGTGGTGCCCACTCATCCTCACAGGAGGAAACCCCCCCAGATTATTACATCTGCCCCTTCCCATCTGCCTGCTTCTCTTAGCTATGATTAAAGCCTCCCCCTCATTGTGGAGGACTGGAAGCTCAGCTTTTGGAGCAGTGTGTGGCTGCTCCCCTGGGACACCAAACTTTCTCTGCTGCCTCCACTCCTGGTCCCTTCCTCCATGGACTGCTGGGAAACTCATCTCCATCCCATGCTGATGTTTCATACATCCTGGGAAGTGGCTGTGACTGACAGCCAGGAAAGACAACTCATTCTACTGGGCTTATTTTGTGACTTTTCTGAATTGTTTTGCAGCCAGGGGTTTATTTTCCAGCTGTATCTCCTTGTTGTCTTCTTGCTCATTTCTGTGCCTATCCTAAATTCTGATGGAAATCTAACACAGGAGATGGGCAAGTTGTCTGGCCAGGTCCATACAAGAGGGTCAGGTTAGTCCCAGGACCTGTTTGTTGAGTCAGGATGAGTCACCCTGTAAAGCACTGTTGGACTTTATTGTGCCTTCCGCCAGCAGTGAGAACTTGCCCTTCAAAAAATAGTGTCTGAAACATGAATCTGACACAGAAGTGCTTCTACTCATTTTTTAAACATTGCCTTCCACACTTTAAGGTTGGAAAAATTACAGGACACTTGCAAAAACAGATACTTATGTTCACACTTCGGTGCCCAGACTTGAAAACGGGGAGGGAAGATGTCTTAAATACTGTGTTTTCCCAAGACCACATCAGCAGCAGGCAGCTGAGGGAGAACCTCGGGTTGGTGTCCATCACCTGGAGTGAGAGAATTTCTGTAAGTCCTTGCAGCTCCATGGATGCAAAAACCTTCTCAGAAAGGGGTTTTTGTGCATGGATGTGGTTCTTCAAGGCCAGGACATTGTCATGAGATGGGCTCACTGTTGATGTGAGTGAGGGGCTGAGCTGAAATCCTGCTTGGACCCTGGCGTGAATGTGTTTTCCTCAAGTGAACTTTATGAAAGGACTTCTCAGTCCATTTAAGAAAACAAAAAAGTGTTAGGAGCAGAGGCTTGGCCAAAGCTTGGGGTCCCGGTGTGGAGACTGGAGAGAACAGAAAAGCCTCAGTGGAGAACATTTTCTAAAAAAACAACCCAGGTACAGGCCAGGCTTGTGTTTCTGTGCTAGCACGGGCTCTATTTACCAACCTTCCTCTGCCCCAAGAGAAGCAGGGAGGCATTTAAAGGGAAAATAGGAAAGAGGCCTCTGTCCTGAGAGCTGGAGTGTCGAGTTTGCTGGAGTGCTGGGCTGTGGGAGCACAGGCTGCAGGCTGGCAGACGCTGTTTAACACCAAGGCTGGTGTTGGTGGCTGCTGGCAGAGCCAGCCCTGGCCCCAGGGCAGCAGCAGAGGGATGGAGAGCCCTGTGTGCAGCTCCCCTCTGGAGTCCCCACAGGCTGCTCCGTCCCTCTGAGGAGACAAGGTCTCCCTCTCCTCCCCCCAGTGTGACCCCAGGTCTGTTTTATGACAAAGCCATTCAATCAATTGCATTTTTGTGCCAAATTTCCCTGCAGCTCTTGGGAATAGGTGTGCTCTGGGTAAAAGCAGCCTGTTATAATTCCAGGCATCCTCTAACACTGGGGAAATATTGATTCTTCCTGCATTGCCAGGACTTCTGAGAAATGAAGCAGACACAGGTACAGGCTTAACAAACTGTCATGTCCTAATGGATTTTATCCACATCTGCTTCCTGCAGGCTCAGAGCACCAATTCCCTCACCCCACACCCCAGGGAGGCAGCCCTGAGGTCAGGCCCTGTCCTGCTGGGGGCCATGCTCCCCTTGGCAGCCTGCAGCATACAAAGGCCTGATGAGAAAGGGATTCAGTCCAGTGTATTGGCATTCGTGTGTGGCAGCTGTATTAAACGTACTCACTGTCAGCCCAGCCATCACTTATAATTGCCTTCTATTTTTCCATGTGCCTCCTGGCAACAGCAGCTCTTCCCAGGCTCTTGGTGGGGTGCTGGGCCTGGGAAGGCTGCTCGGTGCAGGAGAGGTATGTGAAAATGGTCAGGACTGGCTCAGGAAGGGAAATGTGGCCTCGTCCTGCCTGAGGGTTTGCCTGAGCATCCCACCAGGAGCAGCTCCCTCTGCAGATTTGCTGGCAAGCACTGGCAAAGGCCATCTGTGATTGCTGTGGATGCACTGGAGCAAGAGCATCATCTTTGGGGTGGGCAAATCCCTTGGTCTGGGTGCCATAACCCAGTTATTGTGCAATGGCCTGGCTGTTTTGGTGGACAGAGGCTGGGTTTTGTTGTGGTGCTGCACGGCCACGCTCAGCAGAGGAGCACCAGGGTGCTCAATAAGATGTGCCACCCTGGAATGAGATCCTTTGGTTATGGTCCCGTGGTCCCAGCTACACAAAAAGCAGCAAAAGGACTGGAGAATACATGAGTTCAGAGAACTTTTGTCATGATGGTTCTGCAGAAGGCAGGCCTTGGAAGAACCTCTTGCAGCTGCAGCTCCAAATGCTGAAAGCACATGTTCTGTTCTCATGGAATCATGGAATATCCTGAGCTGGAAGGGACTGAAGGGATCACCCAGCCCAGCCCCTGTCCCTGCCCAGACCCCCAAAATCCCACCCTGGGCATCCCTGGCAGTGCTGGACAAAGGCTCCTGGAGCTCTGGCAGCCTCGGGGCTGTGCCCATTCCCTGGGGAGCCTGGGCAGTGCCAGCACCTCTGGAGAAGAATTTTTTCCTAATATTCAACATAAACCTTTCCTGAAACAGCTCCAGCTGTTCCCTTGGGTCCTGTCCCAGTCACAGAGAGATCAGTGTCTGCCCCTTGTGACAACATGCACCATTCTTTTGGGGTATAATAATATCCCAAAGGCACAAATTTCTGAGGTGCTGCAAAGAACTTTTTTTTTTTTTTTTTTTTAAATCTTACTCCAATACTGGAGCGCCTAAACCTGCAAACACTTGAAAGTCAGACCAAGATTTCCTTGAAATAATCCCCACAAGCTTTTGAGATGCCACAATAGTCTCATCAATATATCCTTGATATTACCAGTTCCATCTGATCAATTTTTTATGTTTGCAAATAGAATAATCTAATGACCTAATTTCTGAAGGAGGCCTGTTATTTATTAACCATGATGTAAATTCTACCAGCATTAGAATAAAGAACATTGGCCTTTTGAATTTCTGCTATTTTTAAAGATTCAAATCTCGGGGGCAATTAATCATTTTCCTGACATATTGAATTCAGCCATGTGTTATAGCAACAAAACTTGCAGTTTATGATGCAACATTAACTTGTCAGCAAGAGGGACAATTCATGACTGTCTATGGGTAGCAAGTGGCAGGCAAATTTGGACAACTATCCTATAGATTTTGCAAGCATCAGCAAATTTTGTTGGCAAAGCCAATGTAGGCAGCGCATAATATACGCTTTTGCTTGTATATATTAAAAAAAAAAAATACAAAACTCAAAGAATACAATCCCCTGCCAGGAGTTTCCACTTATTTTCCATAATGAGAGCTGGAGGGTCTGTAAAAGCTGGTCTCATAAAAAGAAATTGCAAAGGATGAATTTTTCCTTTACGAGGGAGATGGAAGAAATTGGAGTTTGGATTGTTTGGATGCACGAGTCTTCCTGACACGCAGTTTATCAGCTGTGCTGCTGCAGGGGGGGTTCCAGGTGGGGACAGGGACAGTGTGGGGGGAAGGACAGAGCCCACACTGATGGGGCACACTGAGCTTGGGAGCACCAAGAGCAAAATGCAGCTTTCAGCAGCAACAGTGACCTTGGCACAGCAGCCTGGATGTTTGGAGGCATTTTCTTTGAGGTATCAGAGAAGAAAGAGCTGGAAAAGCTCCGAGGGAGGAGAGGGGTGCACTTTACTGCTGTTTGTGGTGGGCTCTGAAGGGTCCTTGAGAGTGCAGGAAAGTGGCTTTGCCTCCAGTGCCAAAGAGGAAATCAAAAGATAAAAGAAAAGGGGGAATTATTGGAGGGAAGCAAACAGATTTAAAACAAAATCACCCCCATGCTGTTCCAGGCAGACACGAGCTGAGGCAAAACCTCAGCCAAGGCCAGAGCAGAGGCAGCCACGGGAGGATGAGCCAACATGTGGGAACTGAGCAGGGTTTTGGCAGGGTGGGGATGGGGATTTTGGCAGGGTGGGGAATGAGAAGCCACGGTCTTGAAATGGCAAACCCCACAGAATTACTGCACTTGGGTCAGGTCCTGTAGCAGGGAGAGAGCTGAGTGAGCCAAAGCCATGGCTGGGGTGCTGCAGGAGGGTGGGGAGCTCCTGGGTGGGCAAATCCCTTGGTTTGGGTGCAGTAACCCAGTTATTGTGCAATGGCCTGGCTGTTTTGGTGGACAGAGGCTGGGTTTTGATTTGGTGATGCACAGCCACGCTCAGCAGAGGAGCACCAGGGTGCTCAATAAGATGAGCCACCCCAGAATGAGATCCTTTGGCTGTGGTCTCGTGCATCCCAGCAATCAAAGACCTGTGGGGAGAGAGGTGAAGAGTTTTAACTGCAGTAAGGCTGGGTAGGAAACTCTGTGTTCCAGAGATTATAAATGAGAAATCAGCAGCAGGTGAGGAAAGCTAAAATTGCTTGATGTGCTGCACAGTGCCATGAGATGGTGAAGATGAAATGGATGTAAGTGATGATGGGCTGCCATTCCCTCATGGTGGGTTTGGACTCAGACTCAGTGGGCAGTGGCTGAGGGGCTGGGAGAAGGTGGCTGCAGGGCTGGCACAGGGACCAGGCTGGGATCACTCAGTGTCCATCAGCAGGGCACTGGCACACCGTGGAGCAGCAGGGTGACACCAGCCTGCTGTGGCTGGCAGTGGTTCCCAAAGCACAGCTGCAAGAGTGTGGCAAGCACATTTCTCTCCATCTCAGGATTTTTCATAGAGGTGCAAAGAGAGAAATGAAAGATAAAACAATTTCTATTTCTGCTCCTTGTTTTTCCTATGTGGAATGTGTGTGGAGAATTGTTTCCCTGGGGTGATTGCTTGGTTGGATTCTGGTGAGGATTGTTTGAGCCTGATGGCCAATCCAACCCACCTGGGGCTGGGCTCTCAGAGAGGGTCACGAGTTGCGTGAGAGTTAGAGTCGGAGAAAGTAGTATGTAGTTTTAGTATCCTCCTTTTATATAGTATATTAATGTATTTTAGCATATTTATAATAAAGAAATAATTCAGCCTTCTGAATTGAGTCAGACATCGTCATTTCTTGTCATTGGGTTCGTATTTCCAATAGGAGAGAGCACGGCTGCAGGGGTGGGAGGCTGTGTGAGGAGACACACACAGTGCCACATGCACTCCTGCTCCCTGGCATGAGCCCCCAGGTGCCTTTGTGGTCACACGGGGCTGCTCCTGCACCAGTGGCTGTGGTTTGAGCTGGGTCCGAGGGATGGCATGTCCTGGCTGTCCTCCCTGACCACAGACCACCCCTTTCCCCAGCTGAGGGTCTTAGCTGGGAGCTGAGACTTCACCAACTTCGGTTTAAACTGGCTAAAAGATGCTTCTATAGCAGCACGTTGTGATGGAAAGCATAAGTTACATTCCATTTGGGGATGGGAACATACAGCCTCCAGTATCTTCACAAGCCTCCCAGAACACAGTGATCTTTGTCTTGTTTCCCTCAGATCGGCTGATTGCTGTAATGTGGGAAAGATTGACTTAGGAGGGACATTAGCACAAATTATCCCGATGAAAGGCAACGGAGGGGGAGTAAAAAGAGATCAGCTCAGCTGAGCTGGGAGCTGTTCAGCGCCTTGAGAATCAAAAAGGTAGTAATTAGATCAGACAAATAGGCATACCTTCAAAAATAAATAAATTAAAAATGTTTAAAAAACAGTAGAAGGAAGAATCATTGCGAATGAGACTGCTCAGGCAGCCATCCTCTGCCCAGCTGCATGGTAAAAGAGGCCAGAACATTCCATGTCTTCAGAACACCCATCCAAACCTGTATGATTGCAGCTGGATATTCCAGTTACTGCTCTGCAGGCATTGATGGGGTGGACTCACACTTGGATAATTAGCCAGGATAAAATTCACCCTCGAGTATCCAAAACCATGCCAAAGAGGGTTCTGAGCACCAGTTTGCTCTTGGCTCCCTTCAAAGGCTCTGAGGATGAGTGATGTTACTGAGAACTGAAAGAGCAAACTCTGCTTTGAGCAGTGCAGGGGGGAAGAAACCAGGAACTGCAGAGAAGAATTTCTCCTCTCTGGCTTCTGGAGTGGATGGCTGATGGCTGCCTGAGGGGTAACAGGGCTTTGTCAGAAATTCAGCCTGGTAAATCCAGCAATGTCGTGCAGTGGTATGGCAGGAGGGTGTGTGGATGGGGAGGAGCAGCAGATGATGATGTAGGTAAGGTTTTTGACATTTTAGTACTTGATGTCCTTGCAATCAATCTAGTGTGATGTAGATTGTGGTAATGTGCACGACAGCAGTTCGTTTTTCCAAATTACTCATTACTCTCACAATATTGCCAAACTGGAGGTAAGAAGAAACTTCCAGGCCCCAAGGAGGTCAAGAGCAGTGCAGTAGTGCTTTATCTGGATTTTAGGACCTTTTTATATGCACATTAAAGAACTGTATGATCAAATTCTTATGAAAGGGAGTGAGATGGCACCAAAATGCCTGATTCTGTTTCTCCTCCTGGTTTGTAGCCAGAAAGCAACTTTTTGGATTTCTCCATGCAGCAGTTGGTGCAGAGCCCTCTCTGCCTTTGGCTCAGAGCTTCCTCACCCCTGTCTGTCGTGGCAGGTGACTGCTCCAGCACACAGCTGGCTGCTGTGGATGGGCTCACAGGGCTTTGGGCTGTTCTGCTCTTCCCCTGGCTGCCAGGCTTTCCACAGGAGCCTGCTAGAGTAGGAGTGTCTCACTCTCAGGGAGCTGGCATTTGCTTACTAACAGCCAATTATTTCACAGCTACCTTCTCGTGGCAAGCAAAGTGCCAAACCCACAACAGACACAGAGAAAGTGTTTTGAAGTGACAATTAATTCAAGTTCAAGCCACTCCTTTGCCCATGAGTGCTTTCCTGGTGGATGCCTTTCCTTGAACCTGCCTTTGTAATTTTTGTCTCTGATGGATGGTGTCAGAGCATTCCTTGGCTGTATCATCTGAATCCCACAAAATCCCTTGATCCCCCCTGTCTAGTTCCAGACTTGTTTATGGAACAGAGTCTGTGTAGGTATTAGTGTCTGAATTAGAAATGGAGGAGCAAAAATGCATCACAGTGTCAGGCTGCCTTTTCAGCAGTTCTTGGCATAGGGCAAAGAAATCGTGTCCTCGTGATTGCTCTGAGGATGTTCCAGCCTGGATCACTCTGGAGGCAGAGTGGGGCTGAGCTGGGTAGCCTTTAATATGAAAATTCAAACCTCAGCTGTGGTGTTTTGGCCAGTTATCCACACTTTGGCTGTGGGAGATGACAGCACAGCCATTCCTTCAGTCTGTTGGCTTCTGCTGCCTGACAGGACAGCAGTGAAAGTTTCCTCCTTCCTTGCACCCTTTCCTCTCAGTGGGTGTGGAGCCAGTGTGGAATTGCAGCATTCACTGCTACACTGATGGTCACCAGGGCTGTTTTCCTTTATTTAATCCAGACTTTTGAGCCTCCCTGTGTCTAACGAGCAGCGTGTGACCGTGCACAGCCTGTGTCTTGTGGGGATGACGTACTTGGGAACCAGTTTCTGCCTCATCTGCCATGGGCTGTTGACACAGGATTGCTGATGCATCCTGCTGATGGATCCCATGCTTTTCCTCCAGACTGTGCTACAGCTCCACATCAGACCTGCCCATACAATTACTGGGAGACAAACTGATGTGGGCAGAGGGAAAACCTCGTGTGATCTGGTGACAGCACATCCCAAAGTTGTGCTGCTGCTCGAGTGTGCTGTGATGGTCTCAGGAATGTCAGAGGTGCTGCTGTTGTGGTGTCTTGGGAGAGCAGTTGATTGATTTGGTTGAACCTCCTGATGCAGCAGAAAGGTCTGAAATGCTCTCCTGAGAGCAGAGGTGCCAGACTCACTCATTTTCTGCTCAGAACTCCCCTCTGTTGTGGTCCTGCTTTAATTATCCTGAATCTTGATGCCACATGTTCGTTTCTGAGTTTGTACTGCTCAAGAGAAGAGCCCAGCACTTCCCTGGAGGTTCTCTCTTCATTGGGGTATCACCAGTCTATAACAGTTCACTTTGGGTATTAAAGTGGCTCCAAGGCCAAGGTTAAGCTCCTTGTGGATGCCAAAAGAGTCCATGGACACCTTCCTGCTGAGCAAATATCAGATCATAGATGATCTCTGCAGACCCTTTCTTCCTGTTTAAAAGAATGTTGTGACTATTTGGGCAGAGAAGTTCCAGCCCACCCTTCTCCTGTGTGTGTGATGCTTTCATGCAGCTCACTCCAGCTTGTGCATTTTGGGTTTCTGGGTCAGGAGCAGAAAAGGCCCCAGCTCCACCACCAAAGACCCCACATTTCTTCTGCACAAACCTTCTTTTCTTCCCAAGCTGAAAGAGCTGCCTGAGCAGCGCTGCTGTGGGGGCTCCCTGGCTGGGGGCAGGAGCTGGGTGATATTTTGAGCAGAGGCAGTGGAGGGCTGGGAGTGGAGCTGGGTTTGCTGGAGATGTATCCACCCTGTGGAACTTGGGAAGGACCTTGCCATGTTACACAGCAGCTTTGTGGCTGAGCAAAAATAAATGAGTGACTTATCCCACTGCCAAGGACCGTCAGTGGGAGGTCAGTGTTTGATATTTCCACACCCAAAAAAGCAGCCCCAAGCTAGAATTACAGTACAAAATACCCATTCAGACCTCTCCAGCCTCCTGTTTTCATTGACTTCCAACCCTGCTTGTACACACAGAGCCCCTTCCTTTCCAAAAGAAAACAGTATTGCTGATAAGGGACACTTATCTCGGCAAGTCATTAGGAAACAAGTGAGCTTTTGTGTTTGCATCTGATTCCTTGTGCAATGTTAACAAACTCCTGCTACAGGAGCTTTATTTCCACTCTAAAGATGGCCCTTAGGGTTCCATGTGAGGTGCATTGTATGTCTCAAATACTTCCCACAGATGTTTCTTCCTTAAAAACAGGGAAAAAAAGAAAACAAACGGGTTCAAACTTCTTAAAGTTTCAACTTTTCATTTGTTCTGTAAAGGATTTTTAGACAACAATCCTTGGCTATGCTGCACAGGGATGTTTACCCTTCCCATACTCTGTGCTGAGATATTGCTGGCCTTTGTTCCTTTCAAAGAGCCAGCCAGCGCTGGAGTTTTCTCTCCCCTCACAGTAGGTTCCCATTAAAACTGAACTCTTACCCACAGCTGCAGTAGTTCAAATTTAATGTGTTATTTCCAGTTGGAAATGTTGGGTTACAGCTCAGGCTGGTGTGGTGGTACTGTGATACAGGGGCTCCTCCTGATGGAATCTCTGCCCCAGAAAGGATTTTGGTTTCTGTGAGGTGCTTAGCTCCTTCTAAGGTAATCCCTAAGACAGAGAATTTTATGGAAAAAGATTTTCAGGGCAATTTCCAAACTATATCACAGTAATCCTGTGTTTTTCCTATCTCAGAAGGTCAAACTGCATTCCAGGTGCCAAGAAAACACCTTCCCAGCCCCACCTGGGGAAGTACACTGTGAAAAAAGTAAAAAAGTGTCACTGAGAGCCAGGAAGTGCCAGGGATGGAGATGGCTTTGCCTGGATTTCTGGTGAGATACCAGTGTGGCATCTGCTGTGCCCAGAGGCTGCAGCACCCTCCATCCCCTGGGGCACAGAGCAGGGTGTGCTCCAGCTGAAGGGCAGCTTGGTTGGGGCACTGGGATGTGAGAGGGTGGGAGAGAGCTCTCCCAGCCTGGAATTGAAACAGCCACCCCATATCTCCCTCCTGCAGCCAAAATCTGATGCAATTCTGATTTGGATTATTTGTGCCAAACAAACTGGAGTGGGCTGTAGCTGTCCCTGACAAATAATTTTAAAAGAGCTGCTTGGAAAATGTTCTCTTTCTGATAGGAGTTTTTTTTTTTTTAAGGAAAACTCCAATCTAGAGTATTTCAGTTCTTCTGTGACACTTTGTGCTCTGTTCTCCAGCAGAGCTCCGTGTCTGTTCCCCAAAGCACTTCCCTGTGTTTGGGTCATGGGAGCCCCCAGCAGTGGTGCTGGGGGGATGTTTTGGGCTGGGAATGCTGTCTGGGGAGGAGCAGAGGGATTTTGAATAACTGATTCAACTTCTTGTGAGATGTTTCGTGTTTTGTTCAGAATTTTCTGGTGTTCCTTTGGAAGGGAAGATCACACAACCCTTAATCAGAAATCTAATTTCCAACTGAAGAAGTTCAAATGGGCTTTCTTATTTTATTTTCATTTGCTTGCTGCATTTTAATTTTAAAAGCCAGTTTAAAACAAGCTACTAATTTTGACAAGGACAACAAGTCCTACTGAGGTACCCAAAGCATCTCCCCCTTTTAGTCCTATTTGAAGGTTAGATCTGTGGTCCTTTTTCTGATACCTGGCCAGTAATGAGCCTTGCTCCCTGCTCAAGGACTCAAACATCTGGGCAGTTTGTGTCAAAGGAGAATTTCCAAAGCCCTCAGTCAAAGCTTGGCCAGAGGAAATGACACCACGAAGTCACTTGGAGGTGTGGGAGGTTTGGTGCCCAGTTGAGAGTCCCCTCCTTGAATTCTGCTGCCTCTAATGCTGCCCACAAGGAGGTCTGGGATTGCTGTGTGTCCTAGGTGTGAGCACACTTGGCTGCCAGCCCCACAGACCACCTCACACCGAGGGTATGTGCAGCTCTGAAACATTTCCCAGTCCCTCGTACTGCTGCCACGTCTGAGATCTATTTACAAGCATGAATAATTTTAAACATTTAAGTAGTCTTCAGAGGGATTACTTGCATGTCATGGCATGTAGGCTGTAGCTTCTCAAGAAGAGTTACGTATCTTTTGGCCTTGAATGGGAAAATGGAAATTGAAAATGTAGTGGAGGAGAGAAGTGGGGCTGTCCCAGGTGTCTGCTCCGCTCCTGCCCATCTTTACCCGGCGTGTTGCCCTTTGCTGCTACTCAAACCTTGACAATGCACCTTTTAAAAACAGGAATACTATGAGGTGTTGGACTCCTGTTGCCCTCTGGCATTGTTTTATTCCAACCTCTGCCTCCCAGTAGTTGCAAATCCTGTTTCAGCCAGGGGTCCTGCACTCTCTGACTAGAGTGGGAGCAGGATTTGTTTGGGGGGCACAGTTCCCTTAGGGAATGGTTGGATCTTGATGGCTAAAGCAGAATAGTTTGGGGGTGTGGGGTGGTGTTTGTGGTTTGGCTTTTTTTTAAAAGCCACAACCAACCAAAAAAGAAAGCCACAAAAAAATGACAGTCTGTGCTACTTTTGAAACAATTCCTTTACTAATTTTGACTAGTTTGGCAAAAGCAGCTTTAACAGCCTTGTACACACTGTACTGGGTGAGCTGTAATGACTCTACTGTCACACAATCCAACAGCAAAAATGGGCCAAATTGTGCCAAAGGCACGAGTCCAGAGCCCTGAGCTCCCCAGCTTTATGTCCTCCCCTCTTGCATCTACGTTTTTCATCTTCAATGAATAGAAGGCTTCATCTTTTTAAGCTCCAGCAGGACAAGGCACATGTGGCCTGACTCTACCACAAACTCCTCAGTAACACTCTCACTGTTTGGGGGAAGTAAATATGCGAATTTCAAAAGTCTTTCTGTGTGGAGAATCTGTTTGGATTTGTGCAGGAAGTGGGGAGCAGGCATATAGGTAGCAATATTAATGAAGTTTTTTATAAAGGCTTCATTCAAGGCTTTCAAAGAAAATATAACTCTTATGGGACCCATAGTTTATCTGCCAAGTCCAAGAATCTGGTTGGAATTTAAAATATATATTTAAAGGTTTCTGAGAAGTAGAGGATTAGAAAAAACAGGCCAGGAAGGGCACTTGGGAAATTACTGCTTGTAGAGGAGATTGGTCCTTGGGGTCTGAGCTCTGCAGTGGGGTGCACAAGACACCAGAGGACCAATCCTCCCCTTGGCTGTGCAGGAGCAGGAAAAGGGGTGACTGGGACAAATCCAAACACTGCCCTGAACCCTTGTGGCATGGAAAAGTGTGATACACACCCAAAATTCCTCCACCTGTTGGATGTACTCAGTCTTCTTGCAAGATCTTGAATTCAAACCCTTTCCCTTTTCCTCCCTCATGGCTATGCTGGCTCATTTGCTGCCTTAAAAATGCTGTTTATTAGTTTGGGTTCACATCCTTCAGTTCCTTGAGTGTCCCAAGGTTGCTTGTTGGAAGAAAAGAGCTTGCACCAGGCAGGCAAACAGCTTGGAAAGAGCGCACTTAGGGAGGCAGGGATGTCAAGGCAGCCAGAGATAGCAGCTTGGCATTTCTTGCAGGTTTTTTCATCCCTAAAATCCCTGATGTGCCTAAATCCTTACTCTGGGGAGAGGAGAATCAATCTGAGAAGCTTTCTGCTTGTTTTTTGGAAGAAAGTGGGTCCCCAGATGGAAGCACAGAGGTGCCCAATCTCCTTGCCTCATGGCATGTTTTGTGATCCAGGAAGATTACAGCTCAAGGGGTTTGCTCCTTCCCAGTCCTGTTTTTTCCTGGGGAAAGTAATCTGGTCCCTAATCTGCACCAGACAGCCATTCCTGGTGCTCCAGCAGAGCTGAGGTTCCCTTTCCTCAGGTGCCAAACTGGTGTAACACTCATGGCCCCTTTGCATCCTGCACCTGTGGCTTTCTTGGACTCTCTACAAGCCCTGTTCAAGGCTTTGGGGTTTGCCTGTGTGTTCACATTTCATAACAAGAGATTTATTTTTTTCACTCTTTGGGGACAGATTCTTCTTTGGACAAGTGCAGGCCTGTGGAGGGAAAAAAAAAAAAAAAAAACAACAAAAAACCAAGAACTTCTAGCCTTGTCTGTTTGCAATCAAAGGCTCACACACGTCCCTGTGCCAGCAGGATGGTCCCTGCCCAGAAAGCTTTAACAGATGATGTGCAAATCCCCTGTTGATGATGATTCTGCTCCTACCTGGCCCTGCTCCCTCTCTGTTGCCCCTGTGCAGGCAAAGTCCTGGTTTCAAAGTCAAGAGGCAGGAGCACAAAGCTGTGCATTGACCTTAATCCTGTTTAGAAAAATCAGCAATGCTGATTTGGAGTGAGGACAGAGCCTATCCCTGGGTCAGAGACCCTGAGGATGAAGGAGCACTCACAGTGTAAGTCTGGCCAGAATCACAGCCCTGTCCCCAGTGAGAGGGTAAAAACAACAGTTTTCCTACATGCTTGGTTTGTTTTCCAGTAACTTCAGCCTAGGTTTTTTGTTGTTGCTGTTGTTTGGTTTGTTTTGGGTTTTTTGTTTTCTGTTTTGTTTTGGGTTTTTTTTGTGATGGTGCCTTTTTTATTTAACAGCCACGGACAGATTTTTCCAATTGCTTTCCAAGATATCAATGGGTTGCACAGTTTACCTGCCAGGGAGACATCTGATTTGCACACCTGTATTGATGCTATCAAGCTCTAGTCAGTCTGTGTACTGGGCCTGACACTTCAGTTGCATCAATAGCAGTTTAATGTGGTGGAAAGGATCCTGTGAATGTTACCTGCATTGAGCTCACAGCATTTCTTTCACATATTCTCTCTATTCTACCTATTCTGCCACCTTTTCACCTTTGCTGGGTCCTGGCCAGGTGTCACAGTTTAATGCAGTGGCTTTGTTGACATCTTACTGATAATCCTCTTTTCTTCTGCCAGCTCAAGCTTCTCTGTTAGAACAAATCTGTATTTCTACTACTGAGGGATTTGCAGGAAAATTCTGATTCTGGCAACAAAACTCTTGGGGGGTTTGAGTGAGACCTCTATGTCATATTTCCATATGATCACAAAACTGAGTTTCAGTGGCAGCAGGAAAAACTGCCTAGAGAAGAGGACCAGGCTTACACAAAGAGTTTGACAGGCTTTAAATAAAATAACAAAGTGATGCTCCTGTTCTGCTGGGTTTGGTGAGGAGGTCTTAGCACAATCTGAAGTCCACCTCAAGTTCCCATCCTTCCTGACCTTCTTTTCACTGAAGAGCATCCTGATTCTTTAGGTCACTGCAAGAGCAAATATTGGTGTTTACAGAATAAAAATAACTGAAGAATTTTTGCTTCAGCATCAAATGGACAGAAAAGATTTCCAGAGGAACAGAACTTGGAAGTGAATAATAAAATTAGTGTGAGGAGGCTGCTCTCAGGAGCAAGTTGAGAGGGAGAAGTCAGGATTATTTTCTTTAAGGGCTAAAATAAATTTTGAAAACACCCACCCTGATGAAGAAGAGGGCTTTTTTGGTGACTCTGGTGGCTGAAATGCCCAGAAAAGGGTGGATATTTTGGCATGTGGGACAAACAGTGGCTAACAGGAGCAGCAAGCTTGTGACTCTCTCCATATATAAACTGGAGCTGATTCATCCTGGTTTTTATTTTAATAGCAAGGCCACCAAGCCAGCTGAAATCCATCTGAGGTGAGTGCCATGGAATAAAAGGATCAGCTCAGGACAGCAGACCTGCAAGGGGGTGCCAAGGGCCTGTGGTGGTACCAGGAGCAGAGGCTGGTGCTGCCAGAGCCAGGCACGAAGGAAAGAACAGGCAACTGCTGCTGCCTTGGCAGGGTGGGAACAAAAACAAGCACCAAACCCTGCAGCCCTTTGGACTCTCAGCACTTTTGTGTGTGTGTTCTCTTAAGTTTCCACAGGCCTAAAAACTGGAAAAACCTGGGGGCCCTTTTCTCCTACACATCCCCAAACCCAACTGCTTTTATTATTTGGCTGGGCAAAAAAAAGAGGCTATTTCAGTAGGAAATGGTTGTTTTAATACAATCTGGAGAAGGTGATGGCTTTTAGCCAAATTAATAACATAATGCAGCTAAAATGATGCTTCTCATGTCCTGCTTACAGTGCAGTGGGTTTGGGGTCACTACTCTGAGTGTAACTTACTTGTAACTTATTATTGCTCCCTGCTCTGCTCCATCCCTCCCACACCCCTCGCTCCCTCTCCTGGCTCAGGATGTCAGGCTGGAGCAGAATTATTGTTTCTCCATTGGCTTTCATTCTAGGAAAGGCAAGTGGATTTCTATTTGAAGGGGTAACTTGAGGCTTTGGAGCTGCTGAAAAACAGCAGCTTCCCCCTACAAAACTGAGTGTGACCAAGAGTCTCATGCAGAGAAAATAATTCCTGATTTCTTAAGAACAATAGTTTAAACATTGTTTTTTTTTATTTTAGTGGACACATCTGTGCTGCCAGCTGTTGTTACCAATGCCCAGGCCATGTGGCATATGGGGGAAAGAGTGGTACCAAGGGCTCTGGCTGGCAGACAAATGAGCTCTGACAGCTGTGCTGATCCAGACTCCAACCAATTTTTGAGGGAGCTCTTTTTTCTACTTTTTTATGAAACCAAAGCACATGAGAATCTTGAGATAAAAGTAATATTAAAGGGCAGAGCTTGAAGCCAGGATCTGCCCAACTGTTCTGCCTGGGCTCCAGCTGATTTTTGCCCATAGCTAAATAAGATTTAAACTGCACTTTACTGGCATTTTTGTTTGCACTTTTTTTTTTTTCAATATACATAAATGAAGGTGTTTATGGCTGAAGGAAATGCAGTGAGAAGAGCACAATTTTGTTTGGCTTTCTCTCTGGAATCCACAACAGGGCGACACTGTGAAGAACACAAACAAATCTTTATTTCTGGACTAACTGCTCAAAGCCAGGAGCTTACAAGAAGCAGAGAATAATTTCATGCAAAATGCAGTTCTTTTCACACTCCTCATGGCCCCATACACCACTATTCCCTCTTTCCTATTACTCCTTCCTGTCCAGGCTATTGAAACCTGTAGGCTGGTCCAAAATCCAAGGAAAGACAAAGCTTTCCTTTGACTTAATGAGCTTCAGGTACTTAAGGCCTAAACTAACACAGTTTTGCTCCCAGCCCATCTGTGGAAACAAACTGACATAAATTCAAATGCTGATTTGGAAGCACTTTTGACTTTATTTGATTTTTATGGAATTTTTGACTTTATTTATTTTATGGAATACTGTGAAATGCTCAGGATTTTGGTTTCATCCTTACTGCTACAGAAAGGTGTTCAGTAATAGAAGAAGATGGTGTGTAACTTGATTTGTTTTGGAAATCAACCTTTTGCCTGGGTTTTCACAGGCTGGAATTGCAGCTGGTGCTGTTCTTGTTGCAGGTGGACCCTCCAAGTGGGTGCCACCATCATCCCCAAGTTCCTGCTGCTGCATTTCACTGGTTACACTGGAGGGGGGATAAGAAAAAGTGATTTTCCTGCCTGCCAGGACATCGCCTGCTGTATTTGACCTCTCTGTTCTCTCTGGTTTCAGACTTCCTCCTCCAGCTGAGCACAGCTTTTGCAAATGCTTCCACAGCCTGACCTATTCCATGGAAGACACAGTGAATGTCCCTGCTTAACCCAGTGGAAGTGGTGGGATTAATAACCAGTTTGCTTTTAAATGCATCTGGTTTGAGTCATTTGTACATTAAGGCTATCATCACGAGTTTAACAACAGAGGTGGAGACCCACATAAAATTTCAGATACAGATCAAGGGTGAGGACAGATGGGAATTTTCCAAACAACCCCCATAAATTTTCTTCTCAGATTCATGGCACAGAAGTAACCCTAAAGAAGGAGGAAAGTCCCAATATTGGGTGTTATTCTGGGACATGTTTAGTCATTTAGACAGCACAGGAGGTAGCAGAAATATCCCGCTGTAATTCTGTTCCCTGGCCTCTTCCTCCAGCCTCCTCCCCATCCATCCAGGAGCACTGGAAGCACCAAATGGGAGCTTGGGTTTGAAAATGAGATCTATGGCTTTTTGTTTTCCCTCTTGCTAAAGTCGGATTCTCTGCCAAATAATATTGATCTCATTGAATGCAGAGACTCGAGGCTGGAAATTGCTTTGGTTTAGAACCATTTTTCTAAATCATGCTTGAAGAGACTTTTTTGGGAGAGTTTTTTTTTTGGTTTTTTTTTTTTTTTTTTTTTTGCTTCTGCTCTATTAGTTTAATTGATTAATTTGCCACTGAGGAGGTGGAGCCCATAATACCCTGTTCCTGAGGAAGGAGGGCTGGGTAACACTGAGCCTCTGTTCCGAGTATAGGCTTATTTACTTTAATTAGAAAGTGCACTTGTTAAGTACTCAATTAATTACTTAGAGCAGCACCTATTGAGAGCAGATGAAAGAGCCACTGTGTGAGGAGGGAGGGGGAGACAGGGAAGGATGAAAAGGGAAAGATAAAACCACTGCTGGAAAGCAATTGCTGTTAGGGAAGCCAGAGAGAGATCACAGGTACAGCTCTGTTGGGCCCTAAATTATGGTCACTGTTCATAAACCTCAGGTATGGTGGCTGGTGCAGATTTTGTGGGATTATCTGGAGTCAGTCTGCAGCTTTAAAGCAGATCATTGACTAGGACTTTAAGATGATTTACTCCAAGGTCCTGCTCAACTTATCACATTCTAGAGGCTGTAGGTCAGTCAGGAATATCTCAGCCCGCAGCAAAATAAGTGCAGCAGTTTGTTTGAGAGAGGAAATAGTTCATTCTGCTTTTAAAAATATTTGAATGTTTGCCGCTGTTTCATTTCCCTTTCTCTCCTTTTGCGTTTGCCTTTGCATTAATATATCCAGAATTTCAAAGCAAACAAGTTAAAGTCAGGGTTTTGAAAGAAAATTTTCATGTAATGATTCCAGAAACACACTATTAATACCAGATGTTTAAATAAAGTCATCAATACGTTTCCCAAAACCAAGGACACTTAAATGATACGTCATGCATCATTCTTTCCTCTGACTTTCGGAGGATAATTCTGCAGAGCTCACGTCTCAGGTCTGCAGGACACTTACACAGGAAGAGAGGTTTTGGGGGTTTTAAGCAAAAGTCAGATTTCTTGCACAAGATCCCAAGAGCTGGGGTTTTAAGCAATATTGCCAACGCCATGAGACTTTTGATAAAATCAGGCAGGGTTGCCAATTCTAAACTGAAACCCATCTCCCCATCTAGAGGTTCACTTGAACTTCAGCCCAAAACCAGTGGAAGAATTTGGTGACGTTGGGCTGAGCCTTGGGACTGACCCTTTGCCTGGCAGCCCAAGGTTTGCTGTAAGGGTTTGTGGTTGGTTTAAACAACGTGCCTAATCAAAAATCAGCTCAGTGAGTGGCTACAATCAAGAAGTTGTGTTGTGTTGCCAGATGCACACTCTGGTGCTGTAGATGGACAGGAGGTTTGTTATGCTCCTCTGTGCATGTGAGGCTTTTTTTAAGCTTCTCCTGGAATCCATATACAGGAATGCTTCAGAGGCTTCTGATGAAATTTTATGCTCTAGTGATGACTACACAGCAATTTCCAGGGAATTGTAATAACATAATAAGCCAGTCTTTTCAGAGTTTGAAGAAATTTTTTCCTCAACATTTCTGAGGTTCACTGTAATTCCCTGTTTTTTCCATGTAGGAGTGCAAATGTGGTTCCACCATGGATAAAGGCAGTGTTCGTGGTGGGCAAAGGAACACTGCAAACTGTTGTAAGCCTTTCCCAAAACCTTGGAATATTCCTAGCAAATACATTTGTGTAATGGTACAAGATTAGGTAATGGCAATCTTTGGTGCCTGACTCTGCTCAGGATTCATTTCACTCCCAATTCCACTCTGCTGGGAGCAGGAGCCTGGTGAGAAGCAGAAGCTTTTGGCAGCAGAGCCAGAGAAATGAATACTGTGAAAATATCATCATATGAGGGGGAGGAATGGAGCTTGTGTGTGTGTAAAATATGAGGTTAATAGAAATCTTTAGGGATGCTCTTTCTGTGCCTGAGCGCAAGAGAGGCTGAGCTGCACTACTCCTGCTGCTGTTTCTTTTCCTTTTTGGCTCTGTGAGCTTTAAAACAAGATCTGAGCACTGGGATCTGAGGAGTCTCTGCTGTGCTCAGTCCAGCTGGTTTTGTGCTCTTTGCTTCTTAAGCCCATGTGCTGTTGATGCCTCAGCCCCTAAAACACTGTACTCCCCTTTAGTGACTCTGCTCCATCTGTCTGTCCTGAAGCCTCTTCTTCCTCTTTCCCCCCTCCCCAATATGTAATTTAACTGTAGATAATAATTGTGACTTGAAACGTAACTAACTCTTGTACAACTCTGTAAATCATCCTGAGAGGTTTTGTATGACAGAGACAACTTCTGAGCCATAATGAGTGAGGTTTCTGCGGGAGCACTGGCATTTGAATACAAACCTTTCATTAATTTTAATGAGGACCAGAAATCCATGTGTACATCTCTGAAATTGCTTCAAAGTACTCAACTGTTAAGCGTGAACAACCCTGTCACCCCTTTAATCCCCTGAGCTGATGTTGCTCTTCTGGGGAGCATGAGCAAATATCAGAAAATGGTTTGCTCCTTTGTGGAAGGGGAACTTGCAATGTGGATTTATTGATGTCCTCACCAAACAGGAGAGATGCAAATAAATGTGAATTCTGGGTGCTTCAGGTATCAGCTTTGCCTCGGGAATTGATCCTAACCTGAAGCCAAAGCACCAGGAACATGATCCTGCTCTGGATGATGCAGGTCCAGAGTCTTGTGTGTGGGTAGTAAATAATCCCCACAGGAGCTGCTGTGCACCTGCACTGTGAAAAATGACTCCAGAGATGTGTAATTTCTGACTAGGCAAGGAGTCCTAGATGAATTATGTACATGCTAAAAGTTTTTCACTTTGGGTCAACCAAAGGTATTTGAATTGTGCCCAACTCTAAGTGCTTTTCAGCTGGAGAAGGAAAAGCTGAAGCAAACCCAGGATGTTTTCCACAGCCTTTGAATACTGAAGAGTTACCTTTTCCCATTTCATATTTTTTCTGAAAGGCACTTTGAACACTGATCAGAAAGTTTTGACTCAACATTAAATCCTTGGGCCTTTATGGTACCCAGAGCATTGTCTGTTCTCAGCACTGGTGTTGGCTACAGGAACAGCCTGATTGTGCCACACACCACTGGGAATCTTTACTGCTGGCATCTCCACGTTTCTGGAGGGATGGTGGTATTGACTGATAGGATCTTGAAACTAGTATCCCAAAACTTCTCACTGCACCTTCTGCACTGGAGCAGTGAAGCCTGGTAAGGTTCTGCCAAACCCTAAATCATTCAAACATGCACTAACTTTGGCAATGACAGAGAAATAACTACATTTTAATATCTGTATTCAACAGAGTTAACCTTTGTAGGTGATTCTTGAAAAAATACTAATTATTTTAGCAATGGTGTAAAAGAAGCCTGTTTGGTTAATATTGAATAAATTATAAAAAAAACCTAAAATTCCCTGACATCTCTACTTGGGATTCAAACACCAGGAGAATAGTTTCGTGGGGTTTAGAGTGTTTCTATATTTTTGTGCCTTCATTGAAATCCCAAAGCCAGACCCTTTTGACTTGTGTGATTGTTCACAACTAAATTTAGCTTGCACTTCAAATGTCGAATCTGCACGCTATGGGGGGTTTCAGAGACAAAATATCCATTCATCCTCTTAAAGATGAAGAAACTGCCATGCCTTCCCAAAAAGATAATAATCAAATTGAGAGGCTGGGAGCCATTTCACATCCAGCTTTGCTCAACTCTCATGTACCAGCTGGGTTAAGGAAAAACTAAAATGAGGTTGTATAGCTTCAGCTATAGATTTTAGGGAGAGAAGCTTCACAAAGGTTATCTTGTTCTTTCTGCTTATTTTGGAATGCCAGAGGCAGTGTCTGAAGATGTGCTGCTCTAAAGGCATTTTGATCAAAAGCTGGAAAATTAGGCCCATTACAGTATTGATTGAGGCTCAGCAGTGGAGTGACTGTTGTTGGATTCAGAGACACAGAATTATTCTGCCCCTTTCTGCCGTGAGATTCAGAGCAGGGCAGATTGGGAATGATAGGACTGGCCTCCTGCAGCAGAAGAGAGACAAACAGCCCCCAACAATGAGCTGCCAGGCAGTGGGAGTGGAAAAATCCATCTTTAGTTGTGCCAAAATGCTAGAGAGCTTGAAGGGTGCTGCTGAGAGAGAGGTAGGAAGGCACAGCCTTCGTGTACTTCTGACTGAGGGTGGACACGGCTCATCCTCACCCGATGTGTGCAGCGGGCGTGGAGCAGCTGGATCACAGAATTGTGGAGTGGTTTGGGCTGGGAGGACCTTAAAACTCATCCAGATCCCTTAAAACACATCCTGCTGCCATGGGCAGGGACACCTTCCACCTTGGGGTGCTTCAAGCCCCACCCAACCTGGCCTTGGTCATGAAGTCCAACCCCATGGAAATTCAGTTTTCCCTCTGAAAGGGAAATTAGGGGAGCTTTAAGGTCCATTCTTACCCAAACCATTGCAGGGCTCTGTTTGACTCCCTCGGTTGTGCTGAGTTACTCACCAAGGCACAAGGGGGCACCCATGGCTAAAGCTTTAATTATCCGTGAGGACCTGGGAGCCTTCGTGTCCCTCTGGATGTCCCCTTGCTCCCGGGCAGCCTTTGTGTCCCTCTGGATGTCCCCTTGCTCCCCGGCAGGGCCGGGGCTGTCTCTGTCTGCTGGGGAGTGGATGCAGGTGGGAGAAAAGGCAGAAAATCAGCTCTTGGCAAAGTGAGAGCATTTCCAGTTTGCTTTCATACAGAAGAGAGGAGGAATCCTAAAACACTTCCCTGTGTCTGAAGACTTAACTAAGATCTGCTAAAGTAATGAAATATTAAGATAAAACCATAAAATAATCCTTTGGGGCATTATGCCTTTTCTTTTCTTTTTTTCTTTTTTGTCTCCAGACAATGTTTTAATCCTTTCTAGTTCATGGCAAGTTTAGGACCAACTGCTAACAAGAGACAGTCCTTTATAATTGAAGACAGGTACGCATTTTTGCAGTTTAAGGATGGAATTGGATTTCAAGGATAAGAGTGAAGCTTTCTAGTGATTTTCTTAAGATGCTTGCAGAGGAACCTAGAGTTCCACAGAGTTTTTACAGCTTGCACCTTTGCTAGCAGTGAAAGCTGGATGCCTGGAAGTTCCCCTAACTCTCCAACTCTACCTCTCTGCTTTCTGCTCTTGGTCTCACCTGGCACACAAGAAGCAAAAGCAGAGGTAAATAATTGCCTTTTTTTTTTTTTTTTTTTTTTTTTTTTTTTTTAAAGCAAACCAGTCTAATTTCTGCTGAGTGAGCAGAAAGTCCCTAATTTGGAACAGGGAGGGAGGAATGTGCCAAGGGCCAGGAACCGTGGATGAGCTCCGTGCTTTTCTCCACAGTCAGTGAATGTGTGGTGAAGCCACGAGCTCCAGACAAGCTCTGCAGAAGGTCCAGTGACTGCCTGGAGCTTTGTGGCATCCCTGCTGTCCCCAGCAGCAGAACTTCTGTGATGCTGGAATCAATTCTGTCTTTAGATTTTACTGGTTTTGTTTGCTTCTTAGTTGCTGTTCTTCAAATATTCTGCTTACTGTGAATGAGGTTTTCCCCAGGAGAGTGGGACAAAGATAGAAGCTGATAGTTCTGTCAGACCCTTTCCAAAAATAAAAAGGCAGATTTGTGGGAACTTTTTCCCTTCAGCACATGGCTGATGTGTGCAAAGCCTGCCATACTGATGTGAAAACAGGGAGAAATCACTGTGATGTGATGTGATGGCCTGAAGAGGTTCTAACCAGTGTTTCTTTTAGTGCTCAGTGCACTAAAAACCTGCTGTGCAGGGCTTGCTCAGCTTGTCCAGCCCTTTGGTTGCTCCTAAGGTTGCTTCATCCATGAGGAAGGGAAGTGAGGTGGGATGTGGAAGGTGTGGTTTATGTGAGGAGCTGGGGTTAATGCCCTCTCCTCCCTCTCCTTCCCCTCAGAATTTCACTTGTGGAGTTTTGAGTGCTGGGAATGTTTTCTCTGCACTTGTCCAGGTCGAGCACAAAGAGGTCCCAGTTGGGTTCTTGGAGTTTCTATAAAGTGTGGAATAATGAAAGGAGCTGGGATGAGCCGAGGCTTCTTTTGGTGCAAAATAGTGGGAATATACTTTGCTGTATGCACACGTGTCCTAAGGAAATTAATCATTTCTGTTGGTGTGTGTGTCATATAAAAACGAGTTAAAAATAAATAAATCTGTTGCAATTCAAAGGATGTGAGGCAAAGATGTAAGTAATGTGAAAAAGATTAGCACAGTGATGCAGAAGTGAGGAAGAGGCATCTGTTAAAGCAACCACGGGTATTGCAAATCCAGGAAGAAGGTGCAAGGTCTATTTTGAGCCTCCCAAATCCATTGTGAATGTCTCTTGCCATGGGATCTCTGAGCTCTGGTAAACCCTTGTCAGTGCCTGCTCTGAGATGCTCTGACCAGGAAGAGTCTGGGTTTTTCCCCTGGCTGAAAGGAAGGAGGAAAGGCAGGAGCAGGGATCTCCCAAACCCTGCCAAGGCATTTTCAAGGCATTTGCCTTGTCGTGTCCCCTCCCCCCTGACTCCAGTCAAACTAGAGGAGCATCCAATTGTTTTGGGGGTGATTTGTAAGGAGCGAAGAGAGCATCACCTTGGCAACAATCTTGGAAATGACAGTGACCTTAGCTTGTGCTGAAGCATTGTGCTTTTGTGCCTGTTTCATGTAAGAGAAAAAGGAGGAATCGCAAATTGTAAGACTGACAAACACTGAGCATCATTTTATCAATGGTGTACAACCACAAGGAAAAGGTAAGAGATAATTAGAGAAGACAGGCAATATCATAGTGTAGCTAATTATTAATTTTTGGTGTAGGAAACCCTTTGCTATGAATAAGACAATTTCTGCATGCAGATGAGGAGTGCTTTTGGAAATGGGATTTTTCTCTGAGATCACAAGTAGAGTTACAAAAGTGGAAGCACCTTGACCCAGTCATTTTTAAAGTCTTTGGCATTTATATGTCTGCCTCTGTCTGTGTTTACAAACTGAGATTAAGAGTTTAATTTTCACTCTGTTACTGAAATCTGGGGTTTAAGAGTCTTACAACTAACCAAGGACCCTAAATCCCTTTGTCAAATGCAGGTCTGAGTTCAACATGACTTTAGAGTGGGCTGCTGCTCTCCTTTCCCCTCCTGGCTTCTATCCCAAAGCAAAATGGGGGTCTGGTTATCCAATGCCTTGAACCTAATTTTTCTTTCTCATTTTCCTCAAAATTCAAAAGTAAGTTGTGCAGGGTTTAATGTGTTCCACCCCCTTCATTTATTTAAAGCCCATCTTGCTCACATTTCAGTCAAGCTTAGCAGAAACTCACCCCTTGGAAACAGGATCATGACATGCCAGCCTTGGGGCTTTCAGCTGAGCTTTGCTTGTTTGACTTGTCCCTGGATTCAGCGACCCAGTTCCTCTGTGCTCCCTCCCTGATGTGAGGAGAGTGAAGGCCACTTGAAAGAGAAAGCTTTGAACCTTGCCTGATTTCCAAAGGGTCCCTCCCAAACTGTTTGCACTGACTTCTCCTTGTTTCTTACCTTCCTGTGCTCCTTGTGAGCCCACTCTGAGGATAGCCTGTGCAAACATAAAAATAATAATTAATTTTTTTTTTAAAAGCATATTTTTATAGTTGAGCTGGAAGGATTAATGGCAAATTCCTGTAGAGTCAGCACTGTAACAGTTCTGGTTACTGAGCAGCAAGCCTTGAGCAAGTCAGGCTCCTTTTCCTTGTCTGGACACTGCAAAAGGCTCATCCAAATGTACCCTTCATTTCATGTCACAGGGCAGCCTGTGGTACTCTAGAAACATAAAAACCTCTAGGAGCCTGACTTTTACAAATTATTCCCAAGATCCCAATGTAACCTGAAGCATTAAATCATTCTGAAGAAGGTGTTCAAGGCAGTGAGCACAGCAAGGTTCTCAAACTTTGCTTTTTCATTTTTCCTTCTAGAAACGGAAATTATTGCCAACACCTTTTCCCTCTGAATGAGAAAACGTTACACAAATTCCTGAGCTTTAGGAAACCTCTACTCTTGCACACACCTAAGGATTAGTAGCAGAGAACAGATCCTGCACCACTGCTCCCCGGCTGAGAACATGCAAGGACTAAACCTTGCACTGAGCTGTTGGTGCTCTGTGTCACCACAGGCTGTTCCCAAACCCTGCATCCTGCTGGCTTTGTCCCTTTGGGACAGGTGACACTGTTAGAAATCTCCTTTTTCTTTTGTACAGCTCCTTGAAGGCTCTCAGGTCCCACCTGCAGTCCTTACAGACCTGTGGAGACACCTGGGACTGTTTCTCACCAGCACATTTAACATCTGGGGATCTTTTGTTAGAGTCTCTCTTAGGGCCTTGCAGGTATGGGACACCTCAGTTCTTGGCACATCTGTGTTCCAACAACTGCAGCAACCACGGCAGGCTGGATTTGCCTTCCCAGACTCCTCTTCCTTGCTTTTCTCCTCTGCCTGATGCCTGGAAATCCTGCTGTGCCTGCCTCAGACTGCGCTGGGAAATCTGAGATGCAGGGAAGGCAACCAGAGCTGGCAGAACTGGTTGGTTGTGGTTCCTGCAGTCCATGTTCTGGGGGGTGTTGCCAGCAGCATGCTCTCCTTGCCATATTATTTACATTTGTGCTCAGCATGTTCTTCCCTGGCTCCAAGAACAAAAGCCTGCTGGTATGGATGGGTGACAATGCATAGCTTTGTTATTAAAATTGGGGCTTGTCCTGCTAGGATTCTTGCATTGGAAATAGCATCCAGTGATTAATCTCCTGCTGGCTTTGTTCTTTTTATGACCAAGGCATTGGCTCATGGAGGACATCCTGCTTTTTTGGAGGGGCTTAGCAAGGTTGATTAATCTGTAGTAATAGTGGCTGGAGTGACCAGAGTTTCTATAGTGACCGGCTGGAGATAAGAAAGTAGTGTCAAGTGGTAGTGCTGAAGATGCTGAATGCCAAAATTGCAAACTGTTTTGAAACAGACCAGCCAAGCAAAAGAGATCTGTGGCTCCACAGTCAGCTTGGACCTGAACGTCCTCTTTGTTTGGCTGAACAAAACCCAGATAAACAAAACACTGAAGGCAATTAGCTTTGTTTGCTTGCCTTTGTCTCCTCTTCTTCCAAATCATTGTAAAATTAGGAATAATGCCAGTAAATTCTGTAGCTATTCAGTGGACAAAAGCTGGTGCACAGGAGAGGAGAAACAAATAAGTATAATACTGCTGTTTTCAATAACCAGCCTGCTCAATTTTAGCTTTTACTCCATTTACTTTCTCTCTCCTAGATTTAAGGAGATTTATTTGATCACTCTTGTAAATGGGAGCACCAAGCATTTGCTGTAGCCACGGGATCTGTGTTGGTATCACACTTCTGGGAAGGTCTCTGCTTCCCTGTCTCCTTTCCTCAGAAGTTTTCCATCAGCCTCTTGGTTGTGCCCGGGGCTGCAGATGCCACCTGTGACTCAGGGGGTCAGTGAGGGCATGGGATGGGCACAGGGCCGTGATGCTAAGTGACAAATTTCCTGGGTGTACGTGCCCTGGAGTTCAGAAAAGGGTTAATCCGACCTTCCCCTGGTCACAAAAGCTTTTTGTGTACCCTGTGGGGGCCAGCCAGGGAGCTGCTCTCATCCCAGCTTGTGACAGGAGCAGGGATGGAATCCCACTGGCTGCTGGCAGGGGGGCAGTGCCCTGAGCTGCAGGTACAGCCCTGCTGTCCAGTGCCAAGGCAAAGGCAACATCTCTTGGTGAAAAAAACACAAGTGGAGGGAATTTAAGCCTGCCTGAAGTTGCCTTCCTCATAGCCATGACCCTCCTGGCCCACAGTGCCCCAGTCTGCCATGGAGTGCACCCAGCCTTGGTCACTCCTTCTTCCCTTGGACTTTCTGGTCCCTACAGCCCCGTGGAGAGGGGCAGGATCTGAGTGTGAAACAGGCTCCTGCAGTCAGCAGTTTATTCCTACAGCTCCTAAAGCTTCCCTGTGGGTTTTGCACGACCCCCTTGCTCTGGTCTGAGTAGGGGATGGTGGTGGAGCCTGGCAGCTCTGCCCTGGCTGGCTGCATGCAGGTGATGCTGAGCAGTGCCCTGGGGCAAAGGCAGCCCGGGTGGAACAACCTCCCCTGTCATCCCCTCAGAGAACACCCTGGGGACAGCAGCAGGGACTTCCCTTCCCCTGCTGGGGCCATGGAAATGGAAGAGGAGGCTGGGCTGGGCTGATGCAGGGGGCTCTGTGCTTTGCCTCCCAAGCTCTGGCTCAGTCTCTCATGTGTCAGTGACCCAGGTCCTTGCTGTGCCTCCACCTCGGGCTCCTCCCTGCCTTTCCCAGGCTGTCACAAGGCCGTGCTGTGGGTTTGAGGGGGCTCTGTGTCAGCAGTGCCCATAAATCACCCGGGCCCTGCTCTCAGTGTGCTCAGCCTCAGCCACTGGGCACATCCAGGATCCCACAGAGAGAATGGTGCTCAGGAGGCTCCCTGGGATCACCCCAGAGATGCTTCACCTTTTTGAACCCTTTTAGCATCTCTGTAGGCACTCAGCCTTTGATGGGGCTGCAGCTGAGGGATCTGGGAGCACACAGGGATGGGGGACAGCAGTCAAGGCATTTGGGAATTCCAAGGATTTTCTAATTCCAAGGAGTGTCACACCTCTCTCTGAAAAGCCTTCCTTCCACCCAGCACCTTTTCCATAGGCCTCCAGGAGTGTGGGGTGCACCCATGTGGTCTGGAAGCAGCAGAAATGCATTAAAAATGCAGAACACAGGGATTTAATCCCACAGCAGAGTCAGGAGCTCCTTCAGAGCCTTTTTTGGAGAAAGGGGTACCTTGTGCAGCCCTATTGATGGGGGATTTATCCCCCTAAGGAAGCCAGTGGGATGACAGCATTAGCCCCACCAGTGTCCCCCCAGGAGGGGACCAGGACCTCTCTCCGTGCCCCCCTGCAGTAACCAGCTGTTCAGGTGGTTTGATGTTAGTTTTCTACCTCCACTTTTTGTGGTTATTTCTGGCCAAGGGAAGATCAGGCCTTCAGTGGGTGTTTGGAATGTTAATAACTATAATTAAGCCTTTGTGGTTCTCTTGCAAACTCTGGAATCTATAATTTTCAGCAGAGTACCCTCCTAGCATTGCTACAGGGAAAGGGGGTCTTTGTTGGACTGAAAAATAGAAATAATTTTTTAAATCAAAGCAATAAAATAAAATGCTAATCAGTGGCATTTACAAATATTTAAATTTAATGTTATTTCCCCTTTAAAAAAGGAGGGAAATAGAAATCTTGGCATTCCTTGCTGTCTTTCAACTACTTTGGGGGAAGTTTTACCCAGAAGCTAGTTTGTTCCTGTTGTTTAATAATTGCATGTCAGGGGAAAAAAAAATTAAAAGCCAGCTCAGGATGAAGGGGTGAAGAATACAGAGAAACTTTATTTTCTGCACAAGGTCCCTTTGCTGAATATGTGTGCAGGACAGGAGAGTTTTCCAGTGGCTCCCAGAGCAGTGGTGTCAAGGGCAGGGAGGGCACGGGTTCCTTGCTTTGCTTCTCACGGGGATGGGAATGGAACCCTCACAAACGGTCTGGTTTTACTTTCTGGAGTTGGGGTGATGCAGAGAACACCCTCGTTCAGAATTAAGAATTGCTTTTAGGATGTGATGAAAGGCACGTTGGGGACATCAAAGTAAGGGGGTTTTGTGCTAATGACCTGTTCACCAGACAATGGCTGGATGGTTGTTCAGGATGTTCTGTGTTGGTTTGAGGAAGGCAGAGCCTCATTACCCACATCAGTTAATGACTGTTGGCCTTTTAATTACGAGGGGTCAGGTGCAAATACTGAACCTGCTCCGTGCCTGGGGCACAGCCAGTGGCAAGAATATTAACAGAATATTGTTGCTTATTCAAGGCTTTTGGAGATGTGAAATATAAATAGTCTCATTTATCCCATTCTGCTGATTAATGCAAGTTTCACAGCGAGTTTTGGTCTGGTTTGTGTGCTAAATGTGGGGTTTGATGGGAAAAGAGTCAGAGCTGTTCAGAGAGGAGCATCTCAAGATACACTGAGAATAAGATTGAAAGTTTCCCTTTTTAAGCTACACATGAAATAGCTTAATCATAGCTAATAATGAAGAAAAGCCAGAGAAAAGCAATGTAACAGGCTGGCTCTGAAGGGAGACTACAGTGATAAAAAATAAACTCTGTTTACCTGTGGTGAGTTTGCCAATGGAAAATTTTGCTGATGACACACAAATGAAAGTTCCACGTGAAGAGGGATTTGACTGTTTTCTAAGAAACTGGAGAGTAAACAGCATTTTTTTCCTTGGTTTTTGCAGTGTAGAACTTGACCCTGAGCTAACTCTAGTTGGTGACAAGGCTCTTGTCACCCACCAATCCCACAGATTCTGGGAGAATGGGAAATGGGAATAAAAATGTCCTGATCTGGTCTGTACAAAGGCTTGTCTACAGTGATGCCACTGGATGCTGCAAATGAGGATTTGGCTACATTTCTGAAATATCACAGAATCACAGAACATATAGAGTCATAGAAAGGTCTGGGGTTGGACCTTTAAGAATCATCTCCCTGCACCCTTTTTTTTTTTTTTTTTGATCCTCAGTGACAGATCCCACTGTGAAGCTGCTCCGATGGGCTCTGTACAGTACAATTGCATTCATATTACAATATAGATGTATCTTTTTAATCCCAAACATATCCTGAATTCTGAAAACAAATAAGGAAACAAAGTCCCCTTCCATGAAATCCTAGTTCAATCACTTCATTTTATTTCCCTCTTCTTGGGGAAGGCAGGATTTATTTCACCAGTGGGTGTATAAATATTGACTTGATTTTTTTTTTTTTTTTTAGGAACAGAGACACAACCAGGTCTCTTATTAGTTCTTACCCAAACATCAGTAAATACAGCCTTTCTGCAGCGGGTCCTGTTTGGAGAGCTTTACCAAATACTATTGCTGTTGAAGTAGAGAGAGTGAGAGTGTGCAGATGTGGAGAAATGTGTTTGCAGGAAGAAAAAAAAAGCCTATTAGCTTTGAAGCAGATTTGTGTACTCTGGGTTAACACACTGAGTATGTCAGAAGAGACCTTCTCTGTGGAAATGGGCTGTGTTTCTGCTTTATGTGTTAACAATTTGAGTGAAATATGAAGAAATCGAGCATTGTTCTGCTCTAAGTGGCACAGATTGCATTTCAGTCAGTGCAGATAAAGCACCAGGAACTGTCTGCTCTGCTCCAGGAGATGGATTTGAATTGCATGTTTAAGCAGCAGGGCTTTATTTTTTTTTTTTACACAGGCCTTTACAGCCAGATAAAACCAAGCAGTCACTAATGAACTGTGCATCTGGAGGATGGCAGGTTGTGCTGAGTGTAAAAGTGGTTGGGAAATACATTTGCACTTGCTCCTGCATGAGGTGCAGGAATAACAGCCACGGGCAGTGCTTGATGTCAGAAGGTCTTAAACCTCTTTACACATGAGATGATCTATATCAGAACCTTCACTTTAGAGACAAGAAAATAATGGCACAAAAGCAATGGTTTAAGTTGCTTCAGGTCACCCTGCAGGTCCCTGGAGCAGTGAAAGCCAAAGCTGAGCCCTGCTGGGATCCAGGTTTGGCGTGTGAGCCTCAGGGCAGAGCTGCCTGGCCCAGCCCCGGGCACCAGCACCAAACAGCCCCCAAGGAAGGCAGAGACCCCTCTCTGCAGCCTCAGCACTTCCATCACAGCAGTGGGAGCAGCTGCTCACAGGAGCAGCTCAGCCCCACTGCTAAAGGAGGTGGTGGTGGAGCAGTGTGTCGTGGCTTAGACTGGGTTCAGCAACTCCTTGATATGGTTGGGTCCTATCTTAAAACTACTCTGATTGCACAAACCAAATTGCAGTTTCTTTTTGGTGTGGATAGCTCAGGATGTAGCAGAGTACAGGCTTTTGCTTAATATACACGTGTGTTTGTGCAAGGGCTGCCTCATCCTTGTCACTGCTGAAGGAGCTCCTCTGTTGTCATTAGTGAGCCCAGCGCAGGGTGGAGCCTAAGAAATTCTCATCTCAAATCTGTCTTGTATCACCCTTCCTTAACTTTGCTCTGGACTTACCATTTCCACTTCAGCTTCTTCCTGCAGGTATGATTTCCCTTTGCACAGTGCACTGCTCCCACAGGCTGCCCAGCAACAGGACACAGCAGTGGGAAACAAAGAATATATCTTGCTTAGACAGTAGAAAAACTACCTTTTGGATTTAAATATTATTACCCTAACTTTTTGTTATGACCAACATTTGCTTTGATGTTTTTTTAACCTCTTTTTCCTCTCCCTTTCCCACTGAAACTACTCAGAATCTGACTCAGGCTTAGTTTCTGTCTTGCACAAAACCTTTGTCCCAGGCACTTGTGCTGTAGCACACCGCCTTCTCTTGAAGGCCAAGATCTTGTACTGATTTCCATCTCCCTTTGAACTCTGCCTTGAGGCTGCTTGGGTGTGCACATGAGCTCCAGCTGCCCCCAGCACTATGTTCTCATCCTTAGGCTTGTTCCTCATCCTCAGAGCAAGCAGTATCCCTGCTCCAGAAGCATCTGGAGTGATTCCACAGCTGTCCCTTCCCACGTTTGCTGCCTGCAGCTCCCAAGTCCTTGTCCAGAGTGCTCAGAGCAGGTCAGGTTCATCTCTCCTGCATCAGTTGTGTGTTGTGGGTGCAGGGCTGTGGCACAAGCCCTGAGCCACACCTGCACAGTGTCACTGGGATATCCAGAACCCTGGCAGACCACTCTAGGACCAGGCACTGCTGCCTAAAGTCATAAGGGCTGTGCACGTGTGACCTGCAGAATTCAGACCGAACTATTACACAGTGGTGTGTGCTCCCTGCCATGGTAAATTGCTGTCATAGCAGCAGCAACCACAGTGGCAGTTGTCCTTTTGTCCTTAATGTGCAGGAAATTATTGAGATCAGCAGGCACTTCAATGTGCTGGTTCCTTTGCCGAGGGGGAAGGCACTCTCGGGGTGGCTCTGTTTCATCAGGAAGAGATGGGCTGTCTCTTTAGTGAGCTCATGTTGCCTGCACTCATCCAGGACAGCTCTCAACCACCTCCCTGAGCCCATGGCATGAACAAGCTCCTTTGGCACACTGATGGGAAAAGTGCTTGTGCTTGCTGATGCATTGCTGCACTTAACTAGCAAATCTCCAGACAGGCAGAGCTGCTCCTCGTGTGCAGCAGCCCAGAGGGCATTTCATGGTGAGTTATTTTTTTTCCCCCTTCATGGTAAAAGGGGGAAACAGGTCTCGGTATTCTGTTCAAATGTAGGATCACCACACTGTGCCACAGCAGCAGAACAGCCTGGGCTGGTGTTTGGACTGGAGAATACATCTCCAAACTGGCTAGTGGTGTTGATTCTCCAGTGTTTTCCACCTGCACCAGTGACTGAATAGGTCCTAAACCAGAGAGAGAAGGCATGGACAAACAGGGAAATAAAGGGATGTTCACAAAACCAGGCAGTCTTTGCCTGATACCTTAAAGGCAGTCAGGATTTAGGAGCTGTAATATCTTCCTGTCAAAGCCTGGTGATGCATTACACTGCTGGGGCTGACCTGTCAGCCCAACGCTGCTGCTGCCATCAGCTGAGCAATCACCTCACAGCCACCCTGTAGAGCTGTAGCTCTCCAAATGCCTAAATGGGAGGGTAGGACAGAACTGTAATCAGCAGGCAGCCTTTCCATGGGGAGGGTGGGTTTGGACTCGTATGGCTGCATTGTGTTCCCTCTCATTGCGGTGGAAAAGGGCTCCATTTAATGATTAACAGCCATTCCCACCTCTCGGCTGGCTGGGCAGCCCCATGTGATATGGTGCACTTGGAAAGCACAGAAAGATCAGTCTCTGCCAGACGTGGCATCCCCACAGCACCGGCCACGAGACAAAAGCCTTTAGTGTTCCCAAAAAGAATTTAAAACATTTTACATCAAAAGGCTGCAGCAGAAATTCAAACATGTCACCGGCAGCCACCGGTGGCACAGGACAGGAATGGCTTTGTCAGGAAGGCTGTGGAGAGGGGGGGGGAATAACCCAGCAGCAATTCTGTTACATACATTATTTTCAAGTTTTCTGTACAGCTCCTCTATAATCAATACCTTCCACAGTGCACTGGGAATGAGAAACACAACCCACAGCAGCTTTTGGATCATGGATAGCTGTCAAACAGCAAACCCTCAAACCAGGAGTGCTGCACGTTCTGATCCTCTGCAGAAACCTCCTAATCTTGCAGTGATGGCTGAAGCCAAAGAGACCAAAGTAGGAACATCCATTGACCAGATCCCAGCTGGGCCACCTTCTGCCTTCCTTGAGATCTTGACTCTGCTGTGGATGGTGAGACTTCTCAGCAGGCAAATTAAGCTCTTCAGCAGGTTTCTGCTCACGGCCAGGTCCCTATAGGGTAGGGAAGACTTTAATCCAGGGCTTGAACTAGTGCCAGTCATTTGAGTAGAGCTTATGGATGTGAGAAGTGCCATGCTAAATGCAGGATCTGAATAGAAAAGTCGTGTAGGGATTAGGAAATCCTGTGCAGAGAATTACATACCTGAGAGAGCACTGCAGCCAAGTATGGGGAAAAAAAAGGGATAGAAATGCCACTTTGGCAGAACCATCTCAGTGCCAGCCCAGCAGCCAGGGTGCCGTGCCCGTGTGAGGGCTGGGATGAGCCCCAGTGCTGTGCCTGGTGCCTCTCCTGTCCCCATGGGCTGGGATGAGCCCCAGTGCTGTTCCTGGTGCCTCTCCTGTCCCCGTGGGCTGGGATGAGCCCCAGTGCTGTGCCTGGTGCCTCTCCTGTCCCCGTGGGCTGGGATGAGCCCCTCTGCTGTTCCTGGTGGCTCTCCTGTCCCTGCCAGGCTCACAGCTGTGGCTCCAGCCCTGCCCATGCCCTGCTCCCTGTGATGTGGGGCTGCAGAGCTCTCCCACCACGCTGGCACCATCCCCCTGCCTGGCAGGGCTGCTCCCCACAGCCTGGCTCCCTTTTCCCGTGGCTCCAGCAACTCCTAGGCAGGGCTCAAGTTTGGATAGTCCTGCTCCAGGCTGGGTGTGATGCTCAGCCCAGCAGGCAGTGAAAGGCTCTTTATCCCACCTTTCCTTCGTGTGTTTGTTTGATCCCTCCCACAAGTTTTTCCGGTGCCGTGGTTTTCACTTCTTGCCTGGTTATGCCACGGTTTTAAACCTGAATGGAGTATTTATCTAAATATATCCAAATCCACCCCTGTAATTCCTTGTGAGTTCTGGGGGCAGTGAGTGATCCAGGATACTTTTTGGACTTGGGCAGAGGTGCAAATGATTGAAGTGTAACTCAGTGCTGTCCTCCAGGCCAGGCCAGAGTGGGCTGGTGGCTCCAGGCGAGGCTGGGATCCTCTGCCCTGGGGCCGGGCACTGTGTCACACGGGGCAGCTGGGACACCACTGCCCCTGCCTGCCATTAATTACATTAATGAGAGCCTTGATGTTAACCAAGATACAGCTCCTGAGGAGAGGCGGGCACTGGTTCTTCTGGAAAGTGGCTAAATATGGGTGAATATTTAAGATGCTGTATTTATTCACACTGTAATGACATGCTGCTTTTTTTAAGAGTGTGTTTCGTCAAAAGCAAGTGTTCTGTTCCCTGTTCTCTATGTTGTCTGGTGGCATTTCCTCCTCCTCTGTACTTTTTTTTTTTGGCTAATTAAACTATTCAATTCCAATTCCTTCTTTTTCTTTTTTTTTTTTTTCCCTTTTTACATTTCACTGCTGTGCCGTTTCACTTCAGTTTATTTAGTGTTTTAAAATGGCTTCTATTTAAATTTGGAAGGGGAAAAAAATAAATCTGCTAAATATATTTCTATTCAGATCATATGTTGTGGCTTTTCTCTTTTTGAAGAATGAGGTCTAATTTTTGAACCTGAATTCACTTGGCACAAGTCTTGGCTTCAGCAATGTCGGGTTTCCTTTTGTTTTAAAGCAATTCCCTTTTTCCTACTGCTGGGATACATTTATGTCTTCGTGCTAGCAAAGCTTTTAGGCATGTGTTTGGTTTGAAAATGTTCATTGGAGCAAATATGGGCAGAGGATTTGAGGATAAGGCTGTCAGTGAGTTTTGTGGTGGTCCTTGGTGAGATGCTGAGGACTTGAAGCATCATCAGTCCTTTCCCACTACCCATGCAGATCGACTTTGGATAAATCTTTGCAAAAAGATGCAGCACATCCTTTTCCTTTCCTTTTTGTCCCTCTCTCTGAAAAGCCAGGCCTTGTTCTGGTTTTGGGTTTTCTGGGTTTTTATTGGTGGGGTTTTTTTTGGGTTTTTTTTTTGTTGGGTTTTTGTTTTTTTTTTTTTTTTTTTTTTGAGGGAAAGGGAGTTTACTAAATATTTGCTGCATTCAGAAGAGAGAAAAGGTAGAAATAAGCAGGAGAACCTAAGGTGTATTCAACAGCAGAGGGATTGACCCACGATTATTTGCAAAGTAGGGGATTTTTTTAATTGATTAAAGCTTTATCTTAAACACTTCAGCATGGCTAGAATATGTTTCTCAGTGAGGAATGTGTGACTGAGAAACATGGAAAGAACAGCTGGGGGAAAAAATAGCTAAGAAAAATAGAGATTTTATGGTGTTTCTGACAAGCTGTGTCACTGCCTGTTGTCCCTAAAGTCACAGTCCTCAAAGCTGGGTGATCTGAGTTCCTGGGCTTTCAGAGGAGTTTGAGACACATTTTACTGTGAATAGGAATTTCTTACAAGTATCTGGATGTGTAACTTAGCTGCACCCTTCTGAGAAGGTTTTCTGGAGGACAGAGGAGCTGTGAAGCTGTTAGTTAACCACTAACACTGCTTGTTTCAAATTGTTCTGCTGTCTCTGCTTAAAACTTCATCTGCCATACTGAGAAAGGAAGCAAAACGTAGATGCTTCAGAGCAAAGGTATGAATAAAATCTTCTGCCTATAGAAACTGGGAGATGGAAAACCACAGCTTCAGCAAGCAACCACAACTAAACCAAACATATGCATTAAGGGAGAGAAGCCCTTAGCATTCATGGTAGCAGAAGATGTCATATAGGAGATCTGATTTATGGTGGAAACCTCAACTTTTGGCCATGCTCTGAGGTCAGGTTTTTGAGTAAAATCCTGCATTGCTGAGTCAGGCCAGTGGGTCCTTGACTTTTCTGGTCTGAACGTGATGTAACATCACTCCCCTCTAGCCTCAAGTTCAGGTACTTGGCTCCATGTGGGGTCCTGTTTGTGGCTGTTTAATGGGGAGTGGGTGAGTTTCGTGCCCATGCCCAATTGTGAGGTGCTTCAGCCCTTCCCCATCTCAGGGGATAATGCAGTAAGCCACAGGACACCTTTGTGGAGGAGCTCCTGGGGAGGCTCAGCCTTGATGGCAGATCCACGCTGTGTCTTGGATCTGTGCTGGCTGCTCAGTGTCTTGGATCTGTGCTGGCTGCTCAGCACCTCGCAGGACCTGCCCTGTGCCCTGCAGCCCCATCCCCTTACCCTGCAGCCCCATCCCCTTGCCCTGGGGGTCCTGTAGCCCCTGCAGTCCCATTCCCTTACCCTGCAGCCCTGTCCTCTTGCCCTGGGGGTCCTGTAGCCCCTGCAGCCCCATTCCCTTACCCTGCAGCCCTGTCCTCTTGCCCTGGGGGTCCTGTAGCCTGTACAGCCCCATCCCTTTGCCCTGGGGGTTTTGTAGCCCCTGCAGCCCCATCCCTTTGCCCTGGGGGTTTTGTAGCCCCTGCAGCCCCATCCCTTTGCCCTGGGGGTTTTGTAGCCCCTGCAGCCCCGTCCCCTTTTCCTGGGGGTCCTGTAGCCCCTGCAGCCCCATCCCCTTACCCTGCAGCCCCATCCCCTTACCCTGCAGCCCCGTCCCCTGCCCTGGCAGTGACCACACAGCCCCTGACCCGCGGCGCTGCCCTCCCTTGCTGGTGGGGTGCCCGGGCTGCCCCCCTGCCCGGCGGCAGCGCTGATCCTGCCCCTCGGAGGCTGGATCTCTGCTCATTAGCTGCTGTTTGCTGAAACCGGATACCTGGGGCACCCCCGCCAGCCCGGAGTCCCCGGGCTGCAGCTATTTAAAAGGACAAGGGCAGCCTTAGAGCTTCCACCTCTTTCACATCCATGTCCCTCCCAGCGCCCGCTCCCAGCCGCCCTTCTCTCCTGGATCCCTGCAGCATCCATGACCCACGAGAGGAGCGACGGCCCGAGGGGGACGTGCCCGCGCCGGGGAAGGATTATCTGCTGAATTTGGGGGGACCCCAGAGAGCCCCGGCTGCCTCCGGGCCCCTCGCCCCGGCCACCTCCCCCGGGCTCGCAGCGCAGGAAACACCTTGAAGGGGAAGGAGGGAGGAAGGGGCTTTGTTTGAGGTTTTTTTTTTCCCTCCTTTTTTTTTTTATTTTTAAAATTGTTATTATTTTTTAAGAAGTAGCAATTGCCCTGAGCTGCTGGGACAAATGAACGCCCACGGCCATGGGGCTGCACGGAGATGCTGCTCAGCCTCTCAGCTCGCTGCAGAGTAAGTGCCCGAGGCAGAGGTGCTGGCAGGGGGAGGGAGCAGGGCAGGGGCACCCAGGGGTGCAGGGAGGAGGTGGCACCGCTGCCCTCACCTGCCTCAGGGAATCCCGTGGAGCTGCTGTGGACAGCAGGGACCTGTCGGTCACGCTGGGGCTTCACATCTGGCTGGGTGGGACTTTGGATGAGGAGGGGAAGCAGGGATGAAGGTTTTATCCACGTGTGGAAGTCCCCTCTCCTGCCAGAGCTGGCCAAGAGGACTTGGGATCCAACTTGTTCTGATGGACCTCACACAGGGAAACGCATTGCCCCGTTCCTGCCTTCTGGGATGTAGATTCCATCCCTTGGTGCTGGGATGAGAGGGGCTGTGGAGGTGCCCTGGGGAAGCAGAGCAGCTCAAGGAGGGCAACAGGAACATGGGGGACTTTTCCCCTCCAAGCCTGAGTCCCATCCAAAGGCTCCCAGCTGCCTGCAGCAAGCGCTGATCCCAAGGGAAAAGCCATGCCAGGTACTTTATAAGGTGGCTCTAGGCCAGTTTGGGACTCCTGGCCCTGGACAGGTGAGTGCAGGGGCTGCAATTTCCACCAGCAGCCTCCCCAAAGAAGGACCTGTGCTTCCCTCCCTGGAGCCTGGACAGGGTCTCCAATTCTTTCCCTGCAGTTCTGGCTAAGAGATTTTTTTGGGGTTTTTTGGGGTTTTTTTTTTGTTTTCTCTTTTTTTTCCCTCAAATTATTTATTTATTTTGTATAATATCTCGTAAATGCTTCGCTATTACAGAGGAGGGCAGCAGAGAGAGGCAGTAAGGACATCCTTAAATAATTTTCATTTCTCAAAATCTGCCTTTTCCTCTTCTCTCTAAGTCCAGAGGAGAGATCCTTGGGGGGTGGGAGGCACATCTGCATTGCAAATAAAAATAATAATTACAACCACCAACCAACCAACAACAAAAAATGTAACAGCTAAGAAAAAACACTTGAAATCACGGACTTTGGGAACCAGAGATCACAGAAATTGCACTATTTATAAGGAGAGGAAAAAAAAAAAGGCAAGAAATCCAGCGACCATGGGCCAGCCTGGCTTCCTAGAGTGTACTTTGTGTTCTCTCTCCTTTTTCCAAGGTAATTGCAGTCTGCCGAGAGGGAGTTAAATGGGATTAAAAGATCTGTGTAAGCAAAAGGACCCAGAAGAGAAGGAGGAAGGAGTGAGCCGTCCGGGCCAGGGGTGTCTGTGACACAGCTGAACCCCTTAGCGAGGCAGAGAGCCGAGCTCCTGGGAAGGATGTACCCACAAACCGGCTTATCCCCCGATTTCTGATGGATTGCCGCAAAAATTGCCCGAAAGAGACAATGCACTAAACGTGATGGAGCCGGAATCAGAGCCGGTCTCCAGACTCAGAGCTACAGCGGCAGGCAGGGGGTGAGTACAAACTCCGCTGCTCCCGGCGCTGGGGAAGGGAATCCCGGGCGGGCTGGGGGTGCCGGGGAGCCGCGGGATCCCGGGATTTGGGAACGGGGTGGGGGAAGACATTCCTCTGCCAGGGGATGATGTGAAAACTCCCGCTCTGGAGAGGAGAACGGGCTGCGAGCAGGGAGGCCACGCTGCGGAGCGGCAGAGGGGGAGATGGGGCTGCGGTGTGCGGGGGATCGGCGCCGGGACGGGCAGGAGGAGCCCCCCAGCCCCCCCAGCCCCCCCAGCCCCACGCACCGGGACGGGGCTCCGGGCCCCGGGGCTGCTCCGGGAGGAGGGCGCCGGTGCAGCCCCCGGGCGGATGCAGGGACGGGCGATCCGCTGCCCCTCGCAGCCCTCACCCTGCCTGCCCGGGGGGATCCCAGCCTCTCCTGGGAGCGGGGCTGCTGCTCCTCACCCTGTCCCTCGGGTACCTGCGTCTGGCGTGGTGCTGCGGGAGGTGGGAGAGCCCGGGGGGCTGAGGCACGCCGGAGGTGCGCGGTGGCAGCTCTTCGTGTGCTCACACAAAACGCTGCTCCCTCTCCATCCGTGTATGAAAAAATCCCGGCACACACCCTGCCCGTCCCCCTTCTCCCACAGCTGGGACCGAATTTTACTGTTTTCATTGTTAAACGCGTTGTTGGCGGTGGTTTTGTTGTTGTTGTTATTTTCCCGGGAACCCGCAAAGGGTTAATCCCGCTGGCTGCGTTGTCGGATGTACTGATGATTTACCGACACTCCCTTGGAAAGGCTGGGATTCTTCTGCCTGGCAGTTTGAAAAAGTTGTGTACAGGATCCCTCTGCTCGGCTGGGCTGGGAGATGGGGGAAAGAGGGGGAACGGGGCGAGGGGATTTGGGGGCAGCCCCCTCCACCCCCGGGTTAATCCTGTTGCCGCCCCTTTCCTAGAGCCGGAGGGGGATGAATGTGCAGCTCCCTTTGCAGGCTCAGTCTGTGTGTGGAGTTACACGGCGAGCCCAGACCCCTTCCCAGGGGCTGCAACTGCTCTCCTTGACAAGTTTTCTGTGTGTTTATATACTGAATCTCAGCGCTTTAGGGTTTTTGCGGTGTGAGGTTTGTGTTTGGGGTTTTTTGGTGGGGTTTTTTTTTGCGTAGATGTGGCTGTGTCAGGAGACGCTGGTAGCTGCAGCATCTCCCAGTTGCACCTTTTTAGTGCTGGGAATGGTCTGGGAGACCCGCCTGGGACCGTGCAAGGGCGGCTGGCGTCAGAAAGGGAGCGGGAACAGGGAGATAAAGGTTCCTTTGAAAGCAGGAGCAGCGTGTCACGGCGAGGGGACGGGCTCCGCGCTGGAGCGACACTTGGCAGCGGGCACAGCCTGTGACAGGGCACCAGCCGCTCCGCCCGGCCCAGGGCTTGCCCGTGGTCACGCTAGCCATGAGGACAGCGGGATCCTGCCCTGGTCCCACGTCCTGCGTGGGGACAAATCGGACCGTGCGAGCGCAGCGTTAGAAGGGGGGACCCAGGAGCGGGCAGCGTGGCTGGCGGAGATCCGTGCCCGGCTCTGCCTCAGGGTGTCCCCGGCTAGCACAGCCCTGCCGTGGGCTTTGAGCCCTGCAGCACCGTGGGCAATGTGCCTTTGGTCTGTCCTGGTGCCTCAAAGAGCGCCTTTTGTTCGGGGGTGTCCCCTGGCCTGTCCGCTGCCATGTGCTGCTCCGGTCCCTCCTCAGCAGAGGTCGCTTGCTGCCCTTCGCATCATGTCCCGGAGGGATTTTTGGATTGGATTCGCTCGGCAGAGCGCCCTGCATCCCACCGCCCTCACGGCTCCGGGGTGCCCGTGAGGCCGCTGCCCTTGGAGCAGCCCTGAGCCGGGGCTGGGCTGTCCCTGGGCACAGCAGGCCGCCCTTGGGCTGGCTGAGGGCTGTGCTGCCCGAGGACAGCCCGCCATGGGGTCTGGGGCATTGCCTGGGGCACGGGGGTCCCTCTTGTAGCAGCACTCCTGCAGCTTGTCCTGCAGCAGGGCCGGGAGATCCCCACGGGAGATCTGTGGGTGAGCGTGGCAGGGTTGGCCACCCAGGGGAGGAGCGGCAGTCGCAGAGCGTGAGGGAAGACTTGAGCTGCCAAAGCGTGTGAAACCAGAACACAAAGTTTTACAGGCTCTTCAAGCTTAGCGTGCCCATCTTGGTCATTTCTGCTGATGCATTTTTGGTGAGCACAGGCCCCCCAAAACACAGGGGAGGGTTTGCATTCCACTGCACATCCAGCAGACATCCAGGTGCTGTTCTGCTGTGTTTGTGTGATTTTGGCCCTTTCAGCCCCAGTGCCACTTGCTGGCCACGGAGGAAGCTCGATGCTCCTGGAGACCTCTGATGGGTGACAGCCTGCTGTCACAGCCCTGAGGTGGTGGCACAATGCTGCTCTGGGGCTGCCTGGCCCATCTGTGTGCTGGATGGAAAAGCTGCACACATGGTACTACAGCATCCACCCGGCACCATCAAGGTGCGCCAGCCCCTGGGAAGGCCTAAAAGGGCTGGAGGGAGGCATGGATCCTTTTTAAGAGGAAAAAGAAGATTGCTTACAAGCTGGGCAGATGGTCTGGGGACAGATATGGCACTGCTGGACAAATTCAGCAATAGGGTGGCAAATGATGTGTGTGCTGGGTGCTTGGGGGTAGAGAGGAGGCAATTGCACCTGGAGATGTGTCCCCTGAGGGATAGACAGTCATAGTCCAGGACCACCCTCCTGCTATTTCCATGCGTCTCTCTGAGTGTGTGCTTTATTAAAATAAAGCTCCAGCTTCATCCCCTTTCTGCAATGGGTTGAGGGGTTAAAATTTGCTCTGCTTTATATCTGTTCATGGAGATTCTGTTGCTGACTGAAGGTTGCCCAGGTTTGTGGTGAGATGGTTGTTGGAAATCTCTGCCCAGGGACAAACACAGGGTTTGTAGGGGTTTTTTTTTTTACCCTTTCCCTTTCTTTGCCAATTTGTTGGGGACATAAGTAGAAATGATGGATGCTTTTACTGAAGCAAATGGAAACAATGGGGAATTCTATATGGCTCTGCCAAACCCCATTCACAAAATGAAGGAATGCAAAGGCATTTGTTGGAAGGACAAAAAGGGAGTTAGATGTCAGATCAGGCTTAGCACTTCTGTTTGTCGAGGGCTCCAGTTACTGGAGAACACAAAGGCCAGGGCCAGCACTGAGTGTTGTCACTTCACACAGCAGCAAAGTCAATATCCCAGACAGACAGGGATGGGGAGCGAAGGGCAGGCGAGTAATGGGTTCCCAGGAAAGATTCCCTGCTGTGGAGAGCTTCTGGGGGCTGCCTGGGAGGGTGTTTGAGTACTATCAGTCTGGCATCTCTCCCGTGGGGAAGCAGGTTGGCACCAGGAGCAGCTCAGCTCTGGGACAGCCCTGTGCAGTGAATGAATGCACAGGCTCTGGTTCCAGTTAGGAGGACAAGGACCAGTGGTTTGGCACCTTTCAGCGTGCAGGTGCCAGCCTAAACCCCTGAGAGGACAAGGGGTGAGGTGTCTGCAGGAGGTCACCCTGGTTATGTTGGTGCTTCATCCCCACCTTCTGAGCACTGCAGGTCAGCATGGCCCTCCTGGAGAAGTCCTAAGAAGAGGAGTTGTATGTGCCAGATGAGCAAATATGGATCCAACTCTCCTGCTGTGGGCAGGGACACCTTCCAGTAGACCAGGCTGGTCTAAGCCATATCCAGCCTGGCCTTGAACACTTCCAGGAATGGGGATTTCATTTTTCCTTACTTAATATTGACATTTCTAGACCACTCTCTGTTTTTTCTTAGTATTTTTAAATGACCTTAAGAATGGATTTCTAGGGGCCATATCTCTTTGCCTGCTCAATACTTTTCCTTAAAAATGTAGCTGCTGAATGGGGATTAGAAACTAATAGTATTTTAGTTGTTTCAGAAACTTTGCCCTTATCACACTGGGGTTTGCAGCAGTGCCTGGGTACAAAATCCTTGCCTGGAGGTGTAAGTCAATACCTCATTTATACTGCAGGAGAGGTCCAGCAAAGGACTGAGTAGGGTCAATTTGGGGACATCTACATAGTTGTGTGTTTCCATTGCTCTTGCCAGAAATTGAGGGGGAGTGGAGAAATACCATCATTTCCAGAAGCTCCACAGAGGAGGTTGCTGGTACGAAATCCCACCCCAAAAAGCTGGGATGAAATCAATGCACAGTACAATTTAGAACCTCAGTTTATAGGTTGTGATTTGCTTCCTGTTTGTCAAAACTGCTTGGGAGTCTTACAGAATATCACCTCCAGTAACGTGCAGAGGATCTTAAGCTACACTGTTTTTAGTGTAGCTTAAAATAAGAAGCTTTTATTTTCTCCTTTTTAAGATATACAGTCTGAACTACAGCTAGAAATGCAGATTTGCTTTTCTTGAAAAGCAATTTTCAGCCTCCAGCTGGCTCTGTGGTCTTTTGAACAGGAAGAATATACACCTGAATGGAGAAAAGTGGTGGGAGAATTATTTTTCCACCTTGCAGTAAGGTTGGCAATTTCAAAGCCATTTCCCCACTGTAAATGAGGGAAAACAAAATAAAAATTAAATGCTGCCATGGGCCCTTGAAATATTTCCTTCAGCTTCAACCCATCAACTAAACAAACAAGATGTCAAAATAATTTGGACTTCTTATTTTAAGGCAGGGCAAACCTTTTATTTAAAAAAAAAAAGATTAAATTGTTCCAAACCAATTCCAGAAATAGCAGGGAATTAGCTGATCACAATTATTTTACAGGTTGTCTCAGCTTTGTCAAATTGTCACTTCCTCAAGGATAATTTGTCACCAAGTTTACCCTGAAGGCTGTTGTGTCCCTGCTGTCCTTAATTCAGTGCAGGGCTTCATTCCAGCACTTGTCTGGTTAGAAGGGAATAAGTGTGTTTGTGCTTCTCTGTCCCTCTCAGTTGTACTTTTCCTTGGACTCCTGGCACTGCTCAGTTCCCGTGGACTGATCCACAGGAGTTTGCCAAAAGTAGCAAAGTAAAATGAAGCTGTATTCAGTACCTTCAGTTTGCTATGAAGGGAGTTGGTGTCTGCATTGGAAAACTTTTAAGGCTCATGTGAGCTTACATCATGTGTGCTGTGGGGCACCTCTACACCCAGGGACTGCAGCGGTGGTTTGGGTTAGGAGGGACCATAAAAAGTCATCTCACTCCACTCCCTGCATGGGCAGGGACACTTTCCATTATCCCAGGCTGCTCCAAGCCCTGTCCAGCCTGGCCTTGGACACCTCCAGTGATGTGGCAGCCACAGCTTCTCTGGGCAACCTGTGCATGGCCTCACCACCCTCACAGGGAACAATTCCTTCCTAATATCGATGCTAAATCTGCCCATCTTCAGTTTAAAGCCTTCCTCTTTGTCCATGCCCCTGTCCAAAGTCACTCTCCATCTCTCTTAGAGCCCCTTTAGGCACTGGAAGGTGCTTTGAGTTCTCTCTTGTGCATTCTCTTCTCCAGGCATACAGCCCCAGGATCCTCGCTGTGGTATTCACAGAGCCTGTGAATAAAAGAAATAAACGCCTTCAGCGGTGTCTCTTGATAGAGTTTTTATGGAAATCACTGCTCATGGGAAGAAGCTGAGATAAGGGAAAGGTGGATTTGATAGCTCTATATAAGGAGAAAAATCTTCTTTACTCTTGCTACTCTGTCGCTGCAGAGCTGTAACGGAAAAAGAGCCTGCATTAAAAATCCTGGGATAATTAACAGCCCCATCACTCACACGGCTGCCATTTGGAAGCTGCTTTTGCTTTTTCCATTAAGTTGGTAAATTTTGCCAAAGTGTTTTTCTTCAGTGTTTTGGCATCCGGCCCCGCTCTCAACTCTTACAGTGTTGGCCATGTGAGGGGTCCAGGAGCAGGGCTGGGGCCAGCTGGATCCCACACTGTGCATTCGTCTCCTTTACAGCCCAAGAGTGTCACTGGAATGAAATTACGTGCTGGATTTTCCCCCAATACTTGTTCTCCTCATTGTGTCAATCAGCAGGGAGTTGGGTTTGTGAAGGTACCCCTCAGAAAAAACAAAAAGTGGACTTCAGTGTGTAGTGAGCAGCAGTGGTTATACAAATTGATCCTCACCAGATCACAGGTTCTTAATGCCTGGGACTGCTGCTGGTGGTGACCCCGTCCCTGTCCTCCTGTGTTCTCTTCACCCAGCTGGTGATAGCCATTCACATCTTTGCTCCATGCACGCATGGAATTGTGTCCACATCATAAACTCTGTTGGAGATGAGCACAGAAATTCAGGTTGTCTTATGAAGTGGATTTTAGCCTCTCTCATACAAAAAAAAAAATACTGCCAGAGGTGGCCATGAAGAATCATCCTGTTCTGCTTCCTTTCCTCCACTCCAGCTCTCCTTGGACTTGGCAGTGTTTCATCCCAAAGGTGGAATCCCAAGGGATGAAGCTGTCAGAAAAGAACCAAGGCTCCCCAGCTGGAGAACTCTGGAGCTTGGTGAGGGTCTCCTGGTTAGGATATGGCTGGCTGTAGGGCATGGCAAAAGAACACCAGGATTGGGCTATTCCTGGCTGTTCTTTCACAAGCTAAAGCAGTCCCAGTGTCAGGGCGATGGAAACAGCAAAGGAGGACATGGATTTCTTCAGCTTGCTTGTTTTCCAGTTGATGTGGGACCGCTCCAGTATTTTATCTCTTTTAAACATTAGTTAGTGGCTGGATTCCTGGATGGATTTTTACATTCAAGACCAGGTTTCTCTACTGATGTAAATCACTGTGGCTTTGTTTTAGCTCTGGGAAAGGGCCTGGTGCACTGGGTGAGGATTGGCCAGGGTCATACATTGTTTCAGAGGATGCTGAAGCCCAAGCTGAGGCGTGATGGCAGGAGAAGGGTGGTTTGATATATGACTTGTGCATCAGATGTGGAGAGAAGAGCAGGCTGCACTTTGGCATGGCTTTGCACAGCCCAGTGCTCACATGGCTGGGCTGAAGTGACGAACAACCTGTGGATGTCCCACACTGCTGTCTCCTGGCTGTAGTTTACATTTCTGTCTGTTCTTCTGGCAGCCTTTGCTGATGAAGCTGTTAAATATCCTCTCTAGAAAATGAGGGAATTCAGTTTTCAAACTTTCCACTGACAGCTTTAAGTGAGCCTTACCAAGGAGTTTCCCATGTTCTCTAGTTGGCTACTAATAAAGGGAGCTGATGGGGGAAAGGGGGGGTTTTAGCTACCTTTCTGGTAAAAGATTTTACCCCTGAGCTGCTGTTTTCAATGGCTATTGAAGGCTCAAAGCTGAGCTAACAGAGAGGTTTGTCAAATTCCCTCTCAGGCATGGAAAGGTCTGTGAGAGCACAGGGTTGAAAGTCTGTGGATCTCCCACTTTCTACACTTTCCTGCCACGCCAGGCTTGTGAGAAGGTTCTCAGTGGCTCAGCACAGGGTGCTGAGTGGTTAGAAGCTGCCTCCATCTTTGCATCTGGGTGTACAATGAGAAACAGACCTTTGTAGGGTTTTGCATGCTCAGGATTTTGTTAAGCACACAGTAAAGCCTTAGGACTCAGGATTTGTGTGCTGAGGTAACAGGGCACTGAGTGTCAGCCCCTTTCCCACCCATGTCCCCACAGCCCTGCACGTGCACTCCTGGCAGGGCTTTAGGCCTCTCAGCTTTGAATGATTTCTCCATTCTCTTGCATTTCTGGTGGTCTGTCCTAGGTGGGGTGAGTGCCAAAGAGCAGCAGCAGCAGCAAAGGCACTGATGGCCCAGCAGTGGTGGCCCTGCCTCTCAAAACACGGGGCTGGTCCTTGTTCAAGGCTCCTAATTCCACTGGGTGGGAAACCTTTCCACTAAGGTCAGTGGGCTTTGGATGATTTTGAAACAGAAAAATAATGTTTCAGCCTGAATCTGCTTCCTGGAGTCATGCTGGCACTGTCACTGCCTTTGCTAGACTTGGGATCAAGGAGAAGACCTTTAACAGCGGAATTGTTTTTGTTACTGTTGTAGAAATGCATTATATTTTTCTTCTCTTCCAATTTTAGGGGATTCTGCTTTCTCTGGACAATATTGTGTTTTACCTGGTTCCTGGGATTCACACAGGGAAATTCTGAAGGTAAACTATACTTCTTCTTTCTCTCCTCTTTCAAAAAAGGTAAAAGTAAAAGTTAGGATTATAACTTAACAATCAATGTCTGAGCCCAGTGCACAGTTAGATGTATTTATTGCTGATGGTTGCAGTACAGATGATATAGATGGTGCAGTTAACAGCTGGCAAAAGAACCAGGTTTTGTACAGGTGATTATGTGTCCCACAGGATTTTCAGAGTCTGTCTGTCTGGTGGAACTGGTGGGAGTGAAGCACTTTGTGTCTAAAATGTCACAAATCTACCTGCACTTGCCAGGACTTAACTGCTCTTAGAAACTGCCCCTTGAGACTGGGGCTTTATGGAATTAAATGTCTCCAGCTCACAGATTTTTCTGTGATTTTTGTGCACCCCAGGCACGCCTCTGCCAGCACAGGGGATGTCATGCATACAGAAATAATGTGAGTTTTAAAGGTAAAAGCAAATTTAAGGGTTGGTTGATAATAAAATGGCTATAGCTGGTAAGGGAATATTCTATAGAGGAGTGACACCTTCAGCTTGTCCTTATACCCCTTCCCCATGCATCACCTCCTTGGTGCTGCCAGGAACAGGACTAGGCAGAGGTACAATAATCAATGACCCTACAAAAGGAGATTAAAACTTCTAAGTCAACAAAAACACCCCAAAATAATTTCATCTTTAACAGCTGATAGTGGGTGCTGAGCATCTCTGCAATATCTGTTTGAAAAGGAGCCTTCTCCTCCTAAAATAACAACCCCTTTCCCACATGGATGCTTTACATGGGTATTTGCTGGAAGTGAACAGCTTCCCCTGCCGTCAGCAGACAACACTAAGTGGACTAGCAGGCTCCAGGGCTCTCCTCTCAGTCTCTAAAACATGAAGGAAAAATAGAAATTTGGTCAACACTCAGCTGTCAGCCAGCCCATGGACCACTTTATAGGCGGGGGGGGCGGGGAGGAGGAATAGATCCCTGCCATCAGCAATTTTGAAAAATGTAATATTTTCCAAATTCTGCCTCCATGCAAAGGAGGTGAACATCTGGCTGAATTACTTAGGCAAGCAGTTTTCAGAGCAAGTTTTATGTTGGCTCATAAAGAGGCAGAACAAATACTGTGTCTTGGCATCTTGCTGTTCAAGTAAATGATAATATGCTGTTTAGATTCACCTCTATCCATCATTTTACTCCTAAGATTATATATGGGATGGGGCTGTGTCTTTGGTTGCCATCAATCTAAAGCAAATTCTTTCATTTCACTCTCATTGTGTTTACCTTGGTGTAGTCAATAGCTCCCCTCTGAGATACTTTCTCTGTAACAAAAGAATTTTGACAAATTTGCCTGGTTTCCACACAATGAGAGAGAGCATTTCCTTCTGGGTACCAGAAAACAAAACCTTCCAAGGAAGTAAAGGCTGTAAGAAAACATGGGTGACTTGAGGCTCTGTTATCACCCACAATTTTCAAACATGAGACTCAGAAGCAGTAAGAACTTGTTCATAGGGCAGTGTGAAGATGAAAATGAGCCAAAGCTGTGGGATTTTGAAAACACTGTGGCTGTTACTCTAAGGATTAGGAGTCTTCCTGTATGCTGGAAAATCAGGGAACACAGAGGATGATCTTTCCATAAGTGCTACAAATCCAAAATATTGTGAGGTGAGTTCATTTGTTGTGTGCTGACTAAGGGTCTGGGCAGTAACTTTTGGAACTGCTGCACTTATTCAACCCAGTTTTAGCTGTGGGCATCACATCTTGGCTATTGGAATCTGGGAAGCTGCAAGTTGTTCCTCTCCTGCCTTTTGGCTTCTTTTTCTTATACAGCTTTCTGTGTGGTAAAACGGGGAGGGAAAGAAAGCGATGGGAAGGGGAACAATAAAATATTTTTTCCCCTTTTCAGAGATGATCATGTGGTTGTTCAGGAATCTCTGTGTATCTCACTTCATGCATAGAGTCTGATAGAAGAGTTTTTCCCAGTTGCTCAAATGTTTCTACAGGAATGTTGTTACTAGCTTTGAGGCACCTGGGATCAGACAGCTCAAAGTGAATGTTCTCTTTAAATAATGTGTTTTGATGGAAAAATCCACAGAGGAAAAATCTGAGGGAGAAAAAATCCTCTGCTAAACTTGGAGCTGCTTCAGGAAGTCAGAATTACCTTGCATTTCACATTAGTTGATGACATCCCGTATCCCAGGAGATGTGACCCAACAGCCCAGGGCAGTTGGATAGGGGGGAGAGGAGAGAGGAGAGAGGAGAGAGGAGAGAGGAGAGAGGAGCCCTGAGCTCTGTGCCTGGACCTAGTGCTGGAAAGTCACATGTGTGTCCTGCAGGAGGATGCTTTAATTGGATTTTGCGTAGGCACCCAGACTTTGGCTCCACCTTAGCAGGTTTTGAGGGAGAGGAGTGTTTGGGTTGTGCTTTTTTCCCTTAAGCACTCCTGGAAGCTGTTGCTAAAGAGGCATTGGGATTGCAAACAGCAGCAGCATCCTCTGAGCATGGAAACATCCTTAGGTCTTTGCAGAGCAGCTACCAAATAAATAACTCCTAGAGTGTGCAGCATCTCTAGCAGAGACAACCCCTGTCTGCCTCTGAGGGAGAACCTAAAAATACATGTAGAAATTGGAAGCTGGAGACTAGCTGCTTGCTTAAGTGGTAAATTTATTTTCTTAGGGATAAATCCTGATGTCTTTGAAGTCTGTGGCAAAGGTCCCACTTCGCTTCACTAAAGCCAGGCTTTGGCCTTTGCTGTTTTTCATGGGCTCTGGAGATTATCCAGAATGAAGACACTGCCATGATTCCTCTGCTCAGTGTGGAGAGAGGAAGGCTACTGAGAGACAGACCTGTGGACAATGTGGAATAAAAACAGTGGGGGATTTCAGAGTATGGGAGAAATGCTGTCATTAACACTTGAACATGCTGTGCAGTAAATTACCCCTCTGCACAGAGTGGGAACATTACCATCTACATTTTTTCTACATCTGATGCACCTTCTCCAGGGTGGTGTCTGCTAGAAAATGAGTCAAGCTGCTTTAAAAAAGGAAGGTGGGAATAAAGCTAAACTCAGGCAAAGTAAATAGTGATTGACTCGTTCTTACAAAAATGGCCAAGGTTTTTGCCAAAGTCAAGGAACAGAGGTTTTCTCATCATTCTCCTCCCTTCTTGGCCAGCAACATTACAGGTCTCAGACTGCTTGAGTCTACAACACTCCTGGCCAAGACCAAGGGGTTCTTTATGTGCCAGTTCTCCAAATATTGTGTTCTGTGCAGAACATTTACTAGTTAAGGGTGAATACCAGGCCCCTTTAGAAAACAAACTCTTTTTTTTTTCCTTTGGAGGGCTGTTGATTTACTTTTAATGTAGGAAAGTTGCAATCCCATGGTGTTAGCCATGATTGGCACCTCCACCTTTCTGAGTGTTAAATTCTTGCCTTGCACCATTAGCATTTGGGTTGTACAGCCCTGACTGGCTTCCCCATAGAGCACTGAGATGGGAGAGCTGGCTGGTCCAGGAGTGATGGGGTTTGGGCAGGAAGAGGGGAGGAAGTGCAGTTATCCTAGCTCACTGTCAACAGTGCCAGTGTCACAGGAATCATGAACACCTTAAGAGGGTCATTTGGGTTGGAAAACCCTTACAATCATCAAATCCAGCTGTTAACCCAGGGCTGCCAAGCCCACCACTAAGCCATTAGATGTCCCCAAGTGCCACATCTGATGTCTTTTGAGCATTTCCATAGATGGTGACTCCATCACTTCACTGGGCAGCTCATTCCAATGCTTTGCAAACCTTTTGGTAAAGAAGCCTTTCCTACTCTTCATTCTAACACCCCCTTCCCCCCACCCCCAGCACAGCCTGAGGGCTTTTCTTCTCATCCTATTGCTTGTTATTTGGAAGCAGAAACTGTCTACAGGCTCCTGTCAGGGAGTTGTAGAGAGTGAGAAGTTCTCCCCTGAGCCTCCTTTTGCTCTAGGCTGAGCTCCTTTAGCTGCTCAGCACAGGACCTTTTTCAGGTCTGGACACATTTACCTTTGCAGCTTTGCTCACGTAGACCTCAGCATCTTCTCCTAAGTAATTCAGCTGAGGCTGCTGCCAGCTGGCCCCAGTTTGCATTGCTGTTGCCTGCTAATCTGAGCTGTGAATGACTCCTGATAAACCTCAGGGGCAGAAGGCAGGGGGTTCTGCTTGTCTGTCCATTGCAAATGCCTCCTAGAGTTGGGGGAGAAATGTCCCCTGGGCATCAGTCCCTCTCCTCCTGGCCTGAGCAAGGCACCTGGCTCCTAGGTGACATTATACAGGAGGCAAATCTCACCTCCACTACTCCATGGCAGCCATAACCAATTTATGAGCTCTTCACTAACCAAGTCTGGTTCCAACCTATTAAAATAATTCATTGCTGTAAGATGATCTGCTGGGAAGAAAAAAAAAAAGTACAGCTGTTGAGAACCTTGAGCAGTTCACTGAAATCTAGGTAATTTTTTTCATGCTGGGAGGCACCTGCGCTTCCCTAAACTCTCCAAAGATCAAAAGCTGCTGCTTGCTAGCTTGGAGAGAGACAGATACAAGGCTTTTGCTTCCTCTGGAAGTTTTGTTACTTGCCCTCTGGGGATACAAAATTTTGCAATCCCAGCTCAATCTGTTGTTCTAATTCCTTTCCAGCTATGTGGTCAGTACTCAGAATTAAATCCCAGGAAGAGGACTAGGGGTGCTCAGTGGGAAATTTCCTTGTAGTGAGGTCAGCTCCCTCCAGAACATGTGAGCTGGTCCCTGGTGGGACAGAACTCACCAGATGCACCATGGAGCTGATGCATTTTGGCAATTGCTGCTGATCACATTGAGCATGCACTTGTTCCTCACACAATGTGAGAAGAGCTGAGAGTTCTCCATGCTGGTTATGGGAATGTATGAGAGGGTGGGATTGGATATGTGAGTTGGGCTTTTCTGTAGCCTTTGTGCATGGATTGGTTTCACCTCCCTCCACACCCATCTAGCTCTGGGTTGACCAGCACCTCACATAATATTTGTGCTTCCCTTGCAGATGTGGATGTTCTTCAAAGACTGGGCCTGTCAGGGAAAAGGCCATCGAGTGGATGGTCCTCCTCACGTTCAGTTCCTCAAGGAGTCATTCCTTTCAAATCAGGGGTCATCTTCACTCAGCGAGCCCGTGTCGAAGCACCGCTCAGCACCCTCCTCCCCGCAGGTTCCAGCTCTGACCTGCTCCTGGTGCTGAGCCTCTGCTCCCACCGCATCAACAACGCTTTTCTCTTTGCTGTCAGGAGCAAAAAGAAAAAACTGCAGCTGGGGGTCCAGTTTGTGCCTGGGAAGATCATCGTGTATGTGGGCCACAAGCGCTCTGTATATTTTGATTACAATGTCCACGATGGCCAGTGGCACAATATGGCCATCAACATTCGTGGCCAGACAGTCACTTTATTTACTTCTTGTGGGAAGCGCAGAGTACATGCGGATTTGCATTTTAAAAAGGACGAGGCGTTGGATCCACACGGATCTTTCCTCTTTGGGAAGATAAGCCAGCACGCCGTGCAGTTTGAAGGAGCCATCTGCCAGTTTGATATTTATCCTTCCGCCAAGGCAGCTCATCATTACTGTAAATACCTGAAAAAACAGTGCAGGCAAGCAGATACCTACCGGCCAAACCTGCCCCCTCTCATCCCCCTCCTGCCCAGGGATCCCAGTGCCTCCCCCAGTACCCCACAGCGAACAGAGCCCTCGCTGCAGGGTCTGAAAAACCTGACCACTGCTGCCCCAAACTTGGAGGTTGGCAGGGTCACTGCACCCCTCAAGACGAGGGGTTCAGGTACAACAACCCCCACGTTGCTGTCAACCCCACCATCACGGCCGAGACTGACTACCAAAGCCACCAAGGTCACGGTGGCCCCGCCTGTTCCCTCAAGTACCAAATCACAGGTACCCACCCAGTCCCCTCGGGGCATGGGGACAACCCTCAGGGTGTCTCAGCCCATGCCCAGCACGCGCAGGGAGAAAACTCAAACTCCCCTTCCCACTGCTAAAAGGGCCCCACCAACGAGCCAGAGCCTGGTCACAGCCAGCAGGAAGGAGTCCGAGCAAGAGACCAAAAAGAAGATCAGCCAAAAACCAACTGTTGAGCCCCCTGAAGCGCCCAGTACTGTAAAGCCACCGAGGAGGGTGACTGATAACACAACGAGCAGTGTCCACCTGGTTACCCTAAAGCCAACCACGCAGAAACCAAGCCGTGGGCCCATCCCAAAGAAGCCGTCCCCCACCAGGAGAGTGGATCCCAGTATCATCCCTCTGGTGTACACCAAGCCGCCCCTGGGGTCTGCCTGGCCCAGCTCCAGAGCCAGGGCCTTCAACCTCACAACCCTGGCTGCCACAGATGCCTATCAGATCTTTGACCCCTTGGGACCCACTCCGTTTCCGTTTTTACTGGGATTTCCAGGAGTGAAAGGAGAGAGAGGACCTCAGGTATGTTCAGGCTCTTCATGGTGGCTACTCCCAGTCACAGCTCGGCTCAAGGGCTGGCAGGCCACAAGCTCCAAGGGTTTCTGTGGAGCTTATCCAAGTGTGGCAGCTGCATTCCTGATCATCACAATTTTAGCATAAATCTCAGTTTGAACCTGAGTGTTCAGTGATGGTAGATGCCATGAAACATTTGTGGTTAAAGTTGCTGCTTAATGTTAGATTTTTTAAAAAGAAAGGAATAAAACGAGGAATCCCACTTGCTTTTCCTTTAAATTGCTGGCTAAAACTTTTATGTCCAGATTGGGGCTCTCTTCCACACCCTTGGTTTATCTCTGGTCATCTTCCATAGAAAACCCAGATGCCTTAAAAACATGCCTGAAGTTAACTATTTCTTGGCACTTGTTGTTAATTTGTTTTGTATCTGATATTCAAAAATCTAGAAAAGTGCACTGTTCCAGCAATTGCAAGTGCAGAGATGGCTTCAGGATTTGTATTTTTAAACAAAGTCTCATCTGTTTTTATGGTATAAGCTTTTCTTGGGTGTTTTGTTCTGCTTTTTATTTCTCATAGCCTGCACTTAAAATGTGCAAAAAGTTTCCTTTATAAATTTAACTACTGCATTCCACATTAAAAATAACCCCTTTCAGGTTGTATATATTGGCCATTGTAAAAGCATACACACATTTTGTAATGCTAAAAGCACTCAGGCCTCACTAATTATCTGCTGGCTGTTTTTTTTGCGGTTTTTTTTTGGGGGGGGTTGTTTTGTTTTTTTTTTTTCAAATTTGAGTATGCAAATATGATCTTTAAACTGGCTAACTTTTAGGGGGATTTGGTGTTCCAACCCAAATTGTCAATAGGAGAGAGGAGTTGTACATGTAAAATAAGTTTCTCCCAGACAGAGCCTTTGGTTGCCAAGATCCAGCCTAGAGGGAATTTTTATAGCTGACTTCTTAAAATAGTGAAAGAAGAGTTTACAATGGAAATATTGAGGCTGGCGTAAGGAATGACCAGCACTTGTCTTTGCAGAGCTGCTCCTTGGTGCAAGCAACATCTGAAGTGGAATGGCTGGGTTTCCCCAGGTCCTCAATGGGAGCTTCACAGTTTGTGTTTCCTCCTGTCCCATCTCAAAGCTGGGTGGTGATTTCTGTCCCTGTTCTTTGGGTATGGAGTCACCCAGGGTGGTGTTTTGTTCCCAGGCTCCTGCCCCTGGGAGAGGTGAAGGTGATGCCTGGGCAGGGGTAAAGTGGGCTACAGGAACCCATCCCTGATGGATTCTTGGTGCTTGGAGAAGTTTTGCTAAATCCCAGAGTAGACAGAACAAGCTCCAGCAATTTGATCTTTGAGTAGGCTTCTGTGTTTTGTGGAGAGTAAATTCAGGCGTATTTCCAAGAGAAGAAATCCAGCAGTTGTGCATTTCCCTTAAAACATCACTTAGCTTTAAGGGGTGAATCTCTATGCCTGCTCCAAGCCCACCAAAATCCTGACCTCTGCCACCTTCTCGCTCTTCAAGTGTCATGAGGGTGACCAAGCTATAAGCCCCTGCAATGTAAAGAGTTTATTATTGAACTGGAGTGGAAAATCTCTCTCAGGCTTGTGAATCATAGCAAAGAAATGGATTCAGGCTGTGGAGGGCTGAGGGAAGAGATGGCAGGATTTTTCCATCCTGTCTGAGAACAACTGGAGTCCTGAACCGAGGGAAAGGAGAACTTTCTGAGGCTCTGTCTGGCCTTATTCTCTTTGACTGCTGGAAACAAAATCAGGGCCTGAGAAGGGAAAGGTTATGGGTTGGCTGGAGCTGGCTGCCACACGATGCTCAACAGCTCCTGTGACTCACTTGGAGATCTCTGTACCACGCTTCCTTGGACGTCTCTGACGTGGGAAGGGAAAGAGGAAAAAAGATCGGAATGGGGATGACATGTTGAGGAATTAATGCAGCACGTCCATGGCCAGATGAGCATGTTTGAGAGCAAGTGCTGATAAATGTTCTGTGCTTGAGTAATTACCTGGCGCCATCCTCGTGCTGCTGGGCCGGCGTTTCTGGTGAGGTCAGTGATATCCCAGCCTGGCCAGGGCAGGTCGTGGGCTGGGAATGTCATCGGCTGTCTGGCACAGCGAGGGAAGGATAAGGTGGTAATTCATTTTCCCAGCTGCTGCCTGATACAAGGTCTCTTCAAGAAGATTGTCACTCTGAGAAGGGAGGTGTGAGGGGGGGGAACTGCCTTCTGCCTGTTCAGCAAGGATTGGGGCCACCTTGGCTGCAATTTCTGGGCAGACTGGCAGCCACAGAACCCTTCTACCTAGACAGAAAAGATTATTGTTCATCCTGATCATCTCAATGGCAGCCATGGTGCAAGGCAGTGATGACTCAGGCTCTGTGGTGTCTGCAGTTGAGGCTTTGTGAATTCTACTAAAATAACCAATTAAATAATCTTAGCTGTGCAGAAAGGCCCCGTCCAACAGTAGAGGAAGGGTTTGATGGCTAGAGGAGAGTGAGCAAAGGACTGAAAGGATTTATTTAGGAATAAAATTAGCACCCTCCATGTATTAATCCATCCTGAAGGATCACGTGGATGATGTGCAAATGGAAACGGAGACGCTGCATCCCACATGCAACTCAGGCAGAGCATTAATTCTTCAGGAGTGTTGGGTTTGCTAAGCAGCTACAGGAGGGAGGCCAATATGTTCTTAAAAAAGAAAAACTTCTTGGGAACCATTAATAACCACAAGCATTTCGGATCTCAGTCTCTGGTTTTTTTGAAGGGGAGAAATAACAAAAGGAACACCCAGATATCGTGCGAAATTAGTAACGCAGCACTGACTCAGCAGCTGGCTGGAGTCCCTCTGGATCATCCCCACTGCCCAAAGCATCTCAGCCAGCCTTGCTCCAGAGCTCCAGGCCCTGCAGCGTGACCCCAGCACGCGGCTGGAAATGGCCTAAAACCCCCTTCAAAAGAAAAATTCATACTGAAAAACAGTATCTGTTGTGAGCACGTCAAACTCTTGAGCTAAGGCTTGATGTGATGGGTATTTGAATCCTCCAGAGGATGGGGTGTCATTTGCTTGTCTAGACCAGCAGCAGGTTTGGCAGGGAGATTCTGGGGGGCCACTGTAGCCTCTCCCCTGCCCTCCAGCACCCCCTGCCAGGTAAAGCTGTGCTGAACCCCTTGCCCTGGCATGGCTGGGGTCTAGCACAGCATCCCCTAAGTCAGACCTGTCTCCTGCTATATACAGCTGCAATTCCATCCCTACAGCCAAGCCTCTTGACAAGCCTAAGGCTTATTTTTAGAGCAAGAAGACCACCCCTTATGCTGAATGTGCAGGCTGGGATCACTGAGAGGCTGTGGGAGCGCTGAGTAACATAAGAGGAGCAGGGAGTGTGTTCTGAGGACACCCCCAATGTCCCAGTCAGAGGAAGGGGGGCTCGCAGCCCTCAGCTCCATCTGCATGGCCAGGAGCCCCAGGCTGGAGGCAGTGGTGGTGCCTGGCAGGCAGCTCCCTCTCCCTCCCTCTCTGCAAGGCACATGTGTTTCCAAGGTCCCCAGTCTAGACTGCTCCAGCTGCCATCCTCTGCACGAGCAGTTTGTCTTGGAGCACGGCTCCTTCCCTGAAGAAGCAATCCCAGCCAATTCAATCAGTGGGCAGGGGAGAGAGGTGACTGGAAACGCTGATAAAATACATGAAGTGTCTGTTTCCAGTCCTCCTCGCACTAGAAAAGGCCATTTGAGCTGCCAGCCCATGATAAATTAAAGAACACACAACATGTTTGGATATCTATTAATGAATGAGTCATATTAATAATAAAAAAAGAGAGACTGCATGCTTTGTATAATGCATGGGGAAAGTTTTATCCTTGCTCACATAATTAGATCAAATTATTTTGGTGATTTAACCAGAAATATCCCTGAAGGGAAATCTTGCAGGCAAATGACCGAGCATCAGAGAGGTCTGTTTATGTAAAATAAAGTTAATTTTGAAGAGAGATAGTTGATAGTGTGTTTGAGATAAATGTGCTGCAAAGGATCTAGGATTGTACAAGTATATACAAGTATTTTTAGAAATTTTTAAAAATAGAAAGTAAGTAGTAGAGTAGGTGATCCCTCTATTCCTTCCCAGCCTTTCAGGCTGCCTTCCAAGGCCTGGGATTGCTCCAGTGCCCTGCAGAGCCTGTTCCTGAAATGTCTCCGTAGAAAAGTGGCTTTCATTAAGCTGGAACACTCATATTTTGTTGTGTATTGTGCTGCTACTCTGTGAGGAGCCCAGTTGTGGACAAGGACCTTTGTGTGATAGGTGTTGCAGAGACCAGAGCAAACATCTGTGCCTGGTGAGGAAATCGTGTTACAAGGCTGGCTCTCCACCAGCAGCTCAGCTCCTGCCAGAATTTTGAGGGCTTTTTGTTTTTAGACTGGTTGAAACCCAGACAGGTCCAAATTTTAATACGATAAGCCTGCCTTGGAGAAGAAAGTAACCAAAGCGTTGGGAGTTTTTCCCCCCGCTAAAATTCTAGCTTTGTTTTAGGCAGTTTTTGAAGCTGTGCAGTGCCTGGCAGTGATGGGGAGGTGAGGAGAGGTTGCCAGGCTGTTGAAGATGAGGGTTTTTTTCTCCTTCTATTCTCCTAAGCAGGGAATTTTGAATTCCAGTGCTGTCCCTGTAGCTGTTCAGCCCTTCCTTGCTGGTACTTTGCAGATGTACAAGGCTAAAGGGTAGATTTGTGGCAGTGGCCCTTTCCTGTAGAAATATTTCTTTCCTTCTTGGAAGAAAATAGTTCAGGTCCTTTATATGCAGGGGGAATGTCACTCACTGCTCAGAACATGGTGCCAATATGGGGAGAAGTTTTTGGTGTGTTTTCTGAACTCCTTTTTATGTTGACTTTTACTACAAGCATTAACATCTGAGAAAGAGGAATGTTCTCTCTTCTCTCCTCAGTCCTATCAGGGTTTTGAACTCCTGAAACAGACTTTTCTGGGATACAGGAGACCTGTGCCACTAGTGGCTGGACAGAAATAATTTGGGAATACCCTAAAGTAAAAATGTCCATCTGTCAGTGTGCACTGGAATATGAGCTTAATAATTTCCTGGGAAATCTCAGCTCTTTGCTGCCAGGCTGAGTACTCACCCCTGGGGAAACAATTACAGGAATCCTTTGCTATCTGACCAAGTTGATTCAGGAGTCATTTCCCGATTTCCAGCACCAATTCTAGTACTCAATGTGCTTTAACTCAAGCCTTCCACAGCAGGTTTGGCCCTGCTGAGTTTGGAGCTCAGAAGGCACCTTACTCCCTGCAGCACTGCTGTGGGCAGAGGAAGCAGTGTGAGGGGGGTCACAGTGTGGGAGAGGCAGAGATATAAATTAGCAGCAAGAGGAAATGGCAAGATTTCCCTTATCCTCAGGGTCTGATGTATTTTCCTTTCAGACAAGTATGTTTAATTTTCCATTTGCAATTTGGAGCTGAGAGAGCTAAGATTTAAAAAAAAAGTCCCTTTTGCACCAGAAAGTTTCCCAGCAGCAGCTTAGAATAAATCCCATAATCATTTGGTGGGGTCTGTTGTTGTTGCTAATGCTACCGTGGGAAACTGAGAAGGGTTAAACTTTATTGTGGCTGCCATGAGCTGCTTCAGGAACTGTTCAGGCTGGTTAACAGCTCAGCTGTTTGGCTTGAGAAGAGAGAGAGTATCTGCTGCTGCTGCTGAGTTTCTCCTTGATCTCTGATCTTGCTTTGTGTGATAACAGGGTGGGTGTTCTCTGCCATCAGTTTGCAGAAGGAGCAGGCAAGGAGCCAGAGAGACGAGAGCTGCCGTGCCAGGAGCAGGAGCTCAGCACAGGAGCTCAGCTTTGATGGGAGGGCAGGGGCAGAGCGCTGATACCCTCATCCCACTGCCAGCAGCAGGAAATCCTCCTGCCCCCTGGAGCAGTCCCCTCTGCTCCTGATGGAATTCCCCGGGGTGCCCTAAAGGGACAGTGCAGAGGTGCCCACAGGCTCTGTGTGATCTGAGCTGGGGGTGAGGGTGGAGGTCTCTCTGTGTGTGCCCGCTCTGGGCACCTCGCTGATGACATCCCTGCTCCCCCTGTGGAGCCCTGCACCTGAAGGGGGACTGCATCCATCACTTGTAAGTAGCTGGGCCCTGATCCAGCCCATTCTCCTCTGGCTGCCTCTCCGGATGCATATTTTCCATGAGTGAATTTCTGCATTGCTCTCCCCAGCAAAGCCAGGTGGGATGTGGGGCTCTCGTCCCAGAGCTTGAGCCTCTTTTGTGAGAGCATGGGCTGGTGATACAGAGGCAGGGGGGAAATGAGTCACTAGGAAGGCACAGTTCATGTCCCATCCAACCCAGCCACCCAGGAACTGAGAAATGTGAGAAGTACAAGGTGGCCTCACAGTGTGTCACTTCTGCCCACTGCCTGTGCCCATCCACTGCCCCAGTTCTCTTCCAGCTTGACTGGCTTCAGTTTAAAAGTGGTCACATTCTTACCTGCTGTGGCTGGCACCTTTTAGCCAGTCATCCCACCTTCACCTTATCCCTCTTACTCCTCAAGAAAGGAAAAAATAAGTCTGAAGGGATGACAAATCAAAGCACCATGGCAGGGACTCCTGAACTGTGTACTGCTGTGTTTTTCCAGCTAGAAGACTTTCTCTCAACTCTGTATTCCCACTCCAGTGCTGGTATTAACTCTCTCCTTATTTTTGTGTTAGCTTCAGTCTGTTCTGAGCAGCTCACATTTTTGGAGAAGGTTTTTGCTCAAGCAGCCAAGTACAATTGCAGCTGCTGTTAGCAGGAAGGTGGAAAAGGTCACCTCAATTCTGGTACGCGGGGAATGCCATGATCAGACAGTTGCATCTCCTCTTTTACCTCCTCTAAGGGTGTAAATGGGGATGGGTTTTGGTGGAGGAGAGATTAAGGACTTGGATTAATCTCTTATAAACTCTTATTAAACCTGTTGCTGCCTCAGATGTACTGGATTCCGTGGTTTCATAGTTATCATCCCAGCTAAAAGGGCAGGGGGATATTTTTAATAAAATCTGGGATTCTGGAGCACAATTATACATGAGGCTTAAAAAACCCTATAATTACATGTCTATTGGCACAGCTGTATAATTGCATTATGCACGGGGCCCTGAGCTGGCACAATGGCAGGTTAAAACACTGGGATATTGCTAAAATGAGGGTCAGCTGTATCAATGAGGGTTGTTAATACAAAGACCAGTAATACTGTGTTAGCCAGCCATAACAGCTGGCACAGGGGTCACATGAAGTGTCCCAGGCTGTGGAGACAGGACATCTCAGGGCAGGCAGGGCTGGGCAGCAGCAGCTGGGTCATGTGGTGACAGAAGTCCATCCCTGAGTGTCACAGTGAGGGACATCAGCTGTCCTGTGCTGTGTAGGCTCCTTTAAAACAAGCCTTTTCTTGTTATCCTCACTACAGGGATAAAAAAATAGTATTTATTTGTTGTGCTGATAAATTAATAGCACAGAGGACACTGGGCTTTGCTAATGTCCTCCTTGATTTTTTTTTTCCTACTGTGCCAAGATTGGCTCTTAAAATAGATAGATAAGACTTTAGATAATAGAATTTTATACAACTTAATGTGTTGTTTACATGTGGGAAGGTTGGTCATATCAGGGGAATATTTATCCATCCATTACCTGTATGGTTCAGACAAGTTTTCTCTTTCCAAAATCTTTTCCTGGGCATGAGATTTAGGGTAGGGATCTCCTGGGTGGATTTTTTTCTTACTGAATCATGCCCTTGATGACTCCTGGGAGCTGCTGATCATGAGCTTTTTTGCTCCTGCTGATGGGCAGTACCAGCCTGAGCAGCTCTGAGCAGCAGGGCCAGCCTGGCAGGGAGGAGATCTCCCAGGGATGGCCCAGTGGGGAGGGAGCAAGGTCAGAATGTGGCCATGGGACTCATCCTGCACCTTCATCCCTGTGCAATGCTGTTCCTGGGACCTGCCATGCAGGCAGAGAGCTCAGGCTGCCTTCCAAACACCCTTCATTGGCTGCTCTGGATGTGTCCCCCCACTGAATGCAATGGAAACTTGTCTTTCGTAGCAAGCTACCATATAAATCCTCTGGGAGACACTTTAATTAACAGTTATTCTTGTCAGACGTGTTTGGCTTGGGGGAAAAGAAGTTTAGAGGAGTTACTAGGAGTTGCAGATGGCTCTCCAGAAATCTGAATTCTCCAGCCCATTGAAAAAAAAAAAAAATAGATGAACAAATTCAAAGGAGTTCAAACCTTGTTGGATAAATATTTTTTTCCTAACCTGTTTCAGATCAGTGCACAGCTGGGCTCCTGATATCTCCACTTTGTTCCTCCCCTCTTACAAGAGCCCCCACTACTCTGATGTGTATGACTCGACCTTTCCTTTGCTACAGAACCATATTTAAGAATTTCCAGCATTGACACCAATTTTATTACATTTTATAACCTGCTGCTATAAAATATGAAGTGCTGGGGTTACACATAATCACAGATTATGTTGTAACTCATGTAGGAACCTACAACACCAAGAGCTGCACGTGTCCAGCTGATAGAGATTAGAACACACAATGTGCTTCCCTTGCCAAGGGCTAGCACAGAGCAGGAAAATCCAAAGCTGGGACACACTTGTGTTACCCCTATGATACAGCACAGGTCCAGGAGAAGGGAAGCACGAGACACAGCTGTGATCCTGGGAATGCAGGCTGCAGCAGAGAGATGGGGATGCTCTGTCTCTACTCTATGGAAATACGTGCTCCTGCAGATGTTTTTGTGTGTGGCTTTTTATCTCTTTATAGCAATAGCATAAGTTGAAGGGAAGTTTTGGCTGTGATGCTGTAATTGGCCCTTCTCCCCAGGTCTACTCCAAAGATTGTGTTATGGGTCTCTGTGAAGCACTGTCAAGAGCACCATTCTGTTATAGAGCCATCACTAATGTCTATTTTTGTTTTTCTAGGGCCCACCAGGTCTGCCAGGCTTACCAGGACCCCCTGGCAAGAGAGGTTCTCGAGTAAGTGCTTTAAAAACTTTCATCCATTTGTGTTTGAATCTGCATGGCCTGTTGTTCCAAGGGCTGTTGTAGTTCCTGTGGCTGAGTAATGATTTCTTCAGGACCCTCTCTGCTGAGGTCTGGTCTCCTTCTCTCTCATTCCCTGTTGGAGGTTTTCAGGAGGCCACACTGGTGATTTGCAGCCTCCCTGAGCTAAGGTTTGGCATCAGCAAAGGCTGGGGATGGATGTTTCCAAATGGCTGTCAGAAAAAATGAGATCTGTCTGTCTTATTTTGTTTCCAGTATCTGTTCCTTCTTGCAAACCCACTGCTGAATATTAGCTTTGGCTGCTTTTTGTACTCCCCTTCCCTCTCCTCAGCTTCACGAATTGTTTAGTTCAAGGTCCTTCATTAGTGGGACCAAGGTCCAGGACCAAGGACTCAACACACACAGAGATGAGGTTTTTTTGTTCCCCAGACTGAGACCTGCTCTCTGACTCCTGTTCAAGCTCTAAAGCAGAATGCCTTATCTGTTCAGGAATTTGCAATGGCTCTCACAGAATTTCTTCCTCCCCAAATGAAAATCTGATGCAGATCTTTGAAAGTTGAGTGCTGTGCTGAGGAAACATCTGGAGCTGAGTGCTGCAGCTAGCTGTGAGAAAAGCCAGTGCTGCGCTGGCCTCGCTCTCCCAGGGCTGGGCAGCGTGCCTGACCTGGACACGGTGACGTGCTGGCACTGCTCTCCTGTGCTCTGTGTTCCTGGGAGCACACTGCTGTCCCACAGGGTGCAGCCATGGAGCCCCTTCCCTCAGCACTGCTGTGGGCTGGGAATCCAAACTGCGAGTGTCTGAGGCTGCAGGAAGGGAATATTTGGATCCGTGATCCAGGCAGCATCCTGGCCTGGCAGCAGAGGGAGATTTCCTCACACATACTGGGCTAAAACTCAACCCCCGTGTAATGTCTTTAAAGAGCAAGCAGGAGGCTGGAGCTGGGAGGCTCGGCATTCCCCCAGGACACTTGTTACACTCCTGTGAGATCTCACAGCAACCAGCAAAAATAAAATCATCTCCTTTCTCCAACAGTAGAATGCAGGTCTGCATGACCCCTGGGGCCTGGGCCTGTGTGAACAGCCCTGAAGGATGATTTGGGCTGTAAGTGAGCAGGGTTAGGCAGCACCAGGCTCGTGTTTATGGATGGGACAATCTGTTCCATGTTAGAGAAGATTTTTTGTGATGCATCAGCCCTGATATCTTCTGTCACAAGTGCCCAAGCAGTTTCCACATCAGTAGATTGCCCAGAGTTTGAATTTCTTGGCATTCCCCCTAACGCTGGAAGTTGGTTCCTACCCCAGCTCATTACTTCTGAGGGGTGTTTGCTGTCACTTATGCCAGTCCTGTGGTTTGCAAACTAAACTCCACGTCTGGAGTCCCCAGCTGCATCCCCTGCCTGCTGTATGAGTGACCAAATTTCAGCTCCACATCCCAATTCCACTTGAGTTTCTTCTGAAGGAAATAGCATCATGGAAGCTGTGTCATAACTGTCTGTTATTCCCCAGCTGTGGTGTGCTCCATCCTATATTTAAGATGATCCTCCGAAAGACAATAAGCAACAGAAGGTTTCTGAGCTCAGTCCCTGCCAGAGGTGCTGAGAATTGGTCCAGGAAAGAGTTCCCAGTTAGGAAGTGCTCAGCACAGCTGAGCCTGGCTTGGCTCAGACCTCTACAGAGAGGCTGTGCTAATTTTGGGAGGGGGCAGAAGGGTCACTCTGTGAATGTCTGGCCTGGAGCACTGGAGACAGGATTGCTCTGTGCCTGAATTGTTTTGACTTTGGGAAGTGTTTCTCCTGGTAATTTTTTCTTGTGTCTCTTTGGGATTTAGGGATTTCATTGGGAAGCGAAGCTGCCAGGAACTAAGACAGGCTTAGGGGAATTCTTGCATCTTTTGCTTTTGTTGTGCTTGAAAAACTTTAAAATAAACGTGCAACATTGCAGGGGTCATGTTCTACCTCTCCTAACCTGATCCTCCAAAAAAGCATCTGCAGAGTTCTTGCACCAGCCCATGGACAGGCCATGAGGTGTCCCCAGACTGCAGCCCAAGTTTGGAGCTCCAGAGGAGAGGTGAACATTGCAGGCAGCTTTGCAGTGCTGGATGCAGAGGAAAGGAAGGATCCTTTTGTCAGCAATGCAATTTTCTTTTTTTTCTTTTTTTTCTTTTTTTGCCTAATCCATGAGATTAATTGCCCTTGTTGTATCTTGCATAATTTCTGTGTTATTAATGCTTATACAGTGCCTGGCACATTTGAAAATCCAGTAGCAGCATCTGACTCATGACTTTCTGTAGCTGTGAAGTTGCCTCGTGCTGATGTGTAGTGCAGAATTTCCACCCCATATTGTCTCCTCCCTTTGTTCCCCCCCCATATTGGTCAGGGTTAAATGAAATCTCTGATTAGCCTTTGCCTTGAGAGTGAGACTGTGGTGGGTGAGAATCTGTAAGAAAATCTGGCTGCTCCCATAGATCCCATGGATCTGTCTCCTGGTTGTCAGCAGATGAGTATCACCAGACCTGCCTGTGTAGTCTGAGGGTGGCTCTTCCATGTAGGTAATGCCACCTGCTTTGCACAAACACAGCCCAGACTCTCTAACAGCACGGAAGAGGTTCTGACTGGGACATATCTCAGCATTCAAGAGCAGTCCAAGGCAGGGTAGCAGAGTGGATAGTGTGGTAGTCTTGTTGAAAATTACAGTTTCTCCATTTTTAAAAGCTAATCCCCATTTCAAGAGCATGGCATTTATTGTACACCCTATCACTCCAGCAGCAGGGACCACTGAGACAGATTCAGGCTATTCCTGTGCTCTGCTTTCTGCAGATATAAAAGCAAATTTTCATTTTTGTAACAAGTGAAAACTGGGCGTTTCTTCTTCTCATTATTTCCTGAGGAACTCCAAGAGAAATCAGTTAAAATTTGCAATAGGAATGGCTTATAACACTCTCTCAGGATCCCTCCAATCTCTAGAGATGTTGCTGTACTGCCATGTGTGCTCTCTAGGAAGGGTTTCTCTGTCTCTATCCAGCTAGGATGGTTTTCAGCTTTCGTGTCTGCATTAAAGAATTTGAGACATAAGAAGAGATCTGTCCACACAGTTTGTTCTTGGATAAATGTCCTGTGTGCCTGATCAGGTGTCTGTGTAAGATCTGAGGGAATGGCAGTGCTAGCAATGAAGGATTTCCCCAGCCTTATATGATGTGAAATGCCAGGCAGCTCATGGGACACCTTTTCCATGGTGGTGAGTGTGAGTGGTGGCACTGGGGGTGCACTGGGTGACACCCCCAGTTCTGTGCAAGCCATGGGTGTTGAGCTTTTATTTCTGACCTTTGCATTTCTCCAAACATCAGGGTCTCCCAGGGAGGCAGAGGCTGGGATTTGCTCTCAGGGATGTGCCAGCAAGCTCTACAAGGAGCTGTCAACAAAGGGCTCCCACTGGAGCAATTATTCCTTCACCACTGCAGCTTGTCCCTGCCTCACTGCAGGCTCTGTGAGCTTCACCCAGTGCTGTCTGCATGAGGGGCTCTGGGCAGCACATCTGCATCCACCACAAGCTGGGACTCGTCCCACTGCTGTGGTTTGACCAGCAGAGTACCCACAGTTTGAGAGGATTTGCAGAAAAGAGCTGTGAGGAGTGACACTTGGTCTTCAACCCTGCCTGCCAGAGGAGGCTGTGGAAATCCCAGTTGCCTGTTTTGCCTCTCCATGAAGGAAACAGCAAGTCTCAGGCACATGTCAGACAGGAGTCCAGCTCGTGGGATGGTTTGGGTTGAAAGGGACCTTAAAGATCATCTTGTTCCAACCTGACACCATGGGCAGGGAACCTTCCACTAGACCAGGGTGCTCCAAGCCCTGTCCAGCCTGGCCTTGGTTGTTTGCTCAGCCCCAAGGACAGCAAGAAAAGAGCAACAGTCAAACTTTCCAAAACACTTAAATAATTCAGGAAGCCCACTGGTAGTCACTCCTTCTCAAACAGGGGAGCAAATGCAGGTACAAGAAGTGTTTCATCCCTGTCCACACAACAGGTCAGAGGCAGAAGCAACAATAAAAAGCCTGATGTGCTGTAATTGCTCTTGGTTCATTTAAACTCTGAGACACCACGGGAGAAATCCAAATGGATGGGTGACGGGAACACACATGCACAGATGCTTCAGGATGCACTTGCCATCCTGCTGTGAACCACAGCAGCTTGAAAGACTGGGAGGTCCCAGTGTAACATGTCCCTGTTACATTTGGTCTGTGGCTGGAAAAAATCTCCCTTTCCTTCAAAATGCAGGGCTTCCCTCCTGAAACAAGCAGCTCAGTCAGCTGGAGAGATTCCCCAGTATCCTCATTCCATTAGGAAGATTTTCCAATTTCTGAAAAGTGTTTAAAGAAACAGTTTGCTTGGCTTCACTTCAAATATTTAGCTCTTTTTCAGCAAGCCAGAGGTCACAGTGAGATCTGTAGGTCAGAAGCAGAAAAAGTTGCTTTACACAGTGAAACCCCAAGACATAATGACTTTCAAATGAGCGGTCATTCCTCTGACTGGAGCTCTCTAGCATTTAGCAGGAGTTGGGAGGATTTTATTCCCCTTCCTTGTGAATGCTGGAGGGTTGGGGGGAGCTGTGCACAGTTACACTTTTGTTAACTTTTGTGGGCTGGGAACCACGAGGCATAAAAGCCCTTCTGTGAGCAGGGTCCCATCTCCAGGCACCCCCGAGCTGAGCTGGGTGGCTCAGTGTCCTTCTCAAGCAGCATCATTCACACAGAAGGCATTCCAGGGAGATGGGAAACCCCTCCTGGCTTGGAGAACACATTCAGGGATTGTTCTGCTCTCCGTGCCACGGAGCAGCCTGGGGCTGCTGCTGCTCTCCCATGGTAAAATTTTCCATGGATTTTCTTGGAAGCTTCTAGATGCAAGTCTGCCTGCTGCTAGATTGGATTATTTCAGCAGATATAAGAAGCTAAAGTGGGTGGGGAAATGAGCACCCAAGCAAATAGTGGCACATGCAGTGGGATTTTTTCATTTAGTGGTCTCAGCACTGTCCCACCCTGTTTGTAGATAAGAGGAGCAAAACTGATGTATTGATGATAAATCTATTTAGGAGGATCCAAATTTCTAGGTGGGAGTGGTAAATTGAATTAATCCAATATAGCAATTAACTGTTGCTGACAGCTCCCAAGGCAGCTGCTATCCTGTGCCTTTTGTTACTCAGCCCATCTAACTGTGCCACACAGCATCCTCCTCCTCTGCCAAGAATGTGGGTGGAATCCCAAATTCAGGACTCACCATGTTGGAACACATCAAGATCAATTATTTTTTACAATTTTTAGGACTGCTGGCAGACTACACCCTTTTCTCTCCACAGTTGCCAGAGCAGTTTCAGACGTCTAACACAAGCCCCAGAACTAGTCACAGCAGTTTCCTCCATGCCAGACTGGACTTCCCACTATCATTTCATCTCCAGGATGTGGCCACTTCCACTAGGCTAAAACCACATCAGTCTTTAGGGACAGGATGAGCCTCTGACCTTCCTTTGCCTGGATTGCACTGGATGCACTCTGTCAGACTCATTGAACCCGGTGGTGAAGGCTCTGTTTTATCTCAAGAGTCTCTGTTTTCATAATCACACTTTTAATCACTAGAAACTGTGACTGGATTCTTCCTCCCTTCTCCCCTCCTTCTGGTGAAGGCTTTTTAGGATTTCATTGCAGTGCTTTGGTTTACTCTGGAAGAACCTGCAGCAGATTTTGCTGTGGGGGTGTGATTAGTCTCTTATCCAGGAGCTCTGGATTGGCAGCTGAGCTTCCCACAATCCAGGTTTGCTCCTGGAATCCATCACTTTTATCTGGGGATCACACCACCCCGAGCTGCTCCCTCCAGCCTGACACTGCTGTGAGCCTGCCCTGGGCTGTGGTGGAGCACAAACTCCAAATGACTGCTCTGCTGTGGGCTTTGGGCCAAGCTGCCTCACTGCAAAGCTGAATTACAGCTGAATTCCCTCCTCTGGATTTATGAACCCTATTCAGAGCTACCTCGATTATTGCTCATGTGTAAAAGCTTTTTAGGAACTCATCTTTTATAGAGACTTTGCTGGCCTGATTTCTGTCACTTATTATTCATTATCCTACATACTTGAGACTGGAAAGACTTGGGCTGAAGCATTCTTGCCACCACAGACTTGTTGAACAGCACATTCAGTGTGTTTCAATGTTCCACCCAATAAGGTGGGCAGTGATTCCACAGTTTGCTGGGAAGATTAATTTATTTAAGACTCCTCAGTGTCCAGGTACTCTGGCTCCAGCAGCTGTATGGGGTTTTTTTTTAAGTGAGAAGGTGATACTTGTGCACCTTAATTTTAATTAAAGCTCTTTCAGTTTCACTGGAAATTCACAGTCTAAACAAGAATTTCAGGTGAAAATTTAGAAGGAAATTTAGAATGGAGCAATAAATTTATTTGGGTTCAGGCTGAAAATTTGGAATAGATTTTAAGAATGGGATGTTAATTTGGGTAAAAACTGCCATTCGAAAAGTTCTGTCTCAATTTTTTTAATTAATAACCTCTTCCAGCAGAGCAGCATGTTGTGAAATAGCACTGAGCATTCAGCAGCTGTCTGTTCCACAAGATGAAATTTTAAAAGGCATTCTTTTCTATTAAAATGCAGTAAAAATAAAACTGAATAGAGATCAGTGCACTGATGTTCTCTCAGAAGATAGCAAGGGCACTGAACTTGGCTGGCAGAGGCATGTTTAATTGCAGTGATTTTCCTTGGAAATCAGACCCTGAAGATTTTGGCTCCAAAATGCTCATTGGAAATCCTACAGCTTGCTAAGAAAGTGCCTGAGTGGTTTTTTATCCCCTTGCCTGTGCTTCCCTAATTTGAGGGTACACAAAGACCTCCTCATAGCAGTGGAGAGCTCTCACACGTTCTTGGCAGAATTCTTGGAGTCGAATTTTCAGGTTGTTTCATCTCCCAGGAACGTGTTCAAGAGGACTTTAAATTGTCATTACTTCTGCCTGAAAGGTTAGCAGATCTTCTCTGCTGTGTATAATGCAGGCATAAACTATTCTTAGCTGCTTATTCCAGATAACTCCTTAAATAGGCTTCGGAAAATATGCAGGGTGCTTTTAAAATATGATGTAAAAGGAGATACTGGTGTATGTGATTTGAGGTAGCTGCTCTGACAGTGTCACTGTCAGAGAACTAAGGAAAAATATAGATTTAACTATGTGAAATATGGATTTAAAGAATTTACATGGACATACTGCTATTTCCACTGTTTTACTGCCTGATTATCCATTTTCTTCCCAATCTCTGAAAGCAAAAATCTGCTTGGCTTGTAGGGAAAATGAGTTCACCCAAAAGAGCCGAACGATTTTCCTTTAGTAATTATTTCTGTTCTCTTCAATTCTGAGCGAAAAATAAATTGTTAGCACCTCCACACACTTCCGCTCCCCTCTGCCTGCTTCCATCCCCTTCTGCTGGGGCTCCTCCCACAGCCTAGACTCCCCTGACCTGTGGAATGTTTGGTTTTCCCAAATTATCTCAGAGTCATGACGTGTCCTGTGGTGACAGACACCCATGCCCTTCCACAGAGGCTGGTGGGAACCCACAGCTGAGTTTCCCTCCGTGGGTGCCAGGGAGGGTCCCGGTGCCACCACCCCCCTGCCAGGGCACCCAGGGCTCTGGGGCTGGGGCTTGAGTCTGGCACAGCACAGCCAGAGGCTTTTGGCTGCTCCAGCATTCACGCAGATTCCCACCATTTCCTTTTGACTCTGTTTTGTGTTTGTTGTGTGTTTTAGGGTCCCCCAGGCCCCCATGGAAACCCTGGCTCACCTGGCCCCCCGGGACTGAAAGTAAGTATGAACTGGTGCGAGGAGCTTTCACCTTCCCATCCCACGGGACATTCTGGGGGAAGGACAGCTTCCTTTTCTCCTGCTCTGGACAAAGGGACAGCAGCTGAAGCCATTCCTCCCTCCCTCCTGCTCTCCCAGGGGATCTCCAGCAGCACAGCTGAGCCTTTTCCTGTGCCCAGAGAGACCCTGCTCTGTGCCTCCATCCTTGGTTCTCCTGAATTTCAAAGACTGCCAAATTAGGACCCTGCTTAAGCTATGCCTGTGCCAGGGCACAAAGTGCTGTGTCAGACACGGGCAGTGGAATCCTTGTTCCAGAGCTCCAGCAGCTCTGAATTCCTTTGCTGTCTCATTTCTCTCCCCTGAATTTTGCAGCCTGTTACTCTGAGTCTGGACAGTGGCAGAAGTCACTGGCAGCACCCAGCATCTTCCTCTGCTTTCCTGCTCCTGAATCTCCTTCTCCTGTCTTTCCAGAGTTTCTGGGAACTCTGAACTCCACCAGTGCTCCCAAACTGATCTCATGGCTTCCTTTGAGATGCTCTCACCTCTCCCACGAGGGCTCACAGACCTCCTGCAGTGCCAGGGGCCCTGTGCTTTGTCCTTTTCTCCTGCACACACATTCCCTCAGGTGGGAGTCACCCCCTGCAGCTGGACCCTCTCCCTTTGCCTGGGATGGAGCACAGATGTGGCTCTGGAGGGGTCCTCACCCAGCGTGCAGCAAAACCCTTCCAAAAGGTGTTTTAAATCCCAGCTCGTTCTGTGTACAAGGTTTTGTGTTACCTAAAGACTGAAGTTCCTGGAAAACTGGTTTGGATTGCTTTGGTATGATTGTTTACAAAGGAATAAGTTTATATTTTATAACATCTGTGTTGGACTGAAGAACAATGGAGCTTGGAGAGGCAATACTTAACAGGGATTTTCAGTACCAGGGAGCTGTAGGACGTCTCAGCCAAACAGAGAAAGGTGCGAGCAATAGTTCTGTCTTTTCATGATCTCATCAGTAGGCAGAGATGTTATGAGCACTATTGATGCTCTGGGAAAAAGATTCTGGAAACTTGGCATGCTGCCTCTACGTGATTAAAAATTAGGCACTGGAGACATGCTGGTGAACAGCAGCTGGTTTAAATTCCACATACGGCCTGAAAAGTGAGCCTGTAAAAGTTCTACGTCTTAGTGTTCTGCATTTATTCTCCATCAATGACTTCCAGATCACACTTGTTGAGTTTTATAAGTCAAATCAAACTTCTTTTATCTAACTTCCAGCCCTGCAAATCCAGCCTGGTCCAAGCTGTGGAGTCAAGCTATGTTTCTATTCCACAGGATTTTTTTTAAACACTTTTAGCCTAATGACTCATCAGAAATCATCTTTTGGCTGTAAAGCTCTCTTCAGTTGGTCACCTAATAGAAATTAATTCTTATTGTAAGCATTTTTCCTCCATCTCAATGCACAGTCTGGCAGCAGGAAGTCTCAGTGGATGGAGAGCTGTAAGTCTGCAGCAGAGATCTGGTGTCATCAGGCTTTGTGATATATTTTATTTTTGTCCAGCCACCATTTGCAGGATCAGACTGTTCACAGTGCTTTGTCAAAAGAAGTCCTAGGTTTGCAATGGGATGTGAGAGCTGGAGCTCAGTCCAGGCCACGGCAAAGGTTCACCTCTAGCAGGGAGAGCCTGGTGAGGCATGGTTACATCATCTCTGCCTCAGAAATGCTCTTTGGAAGGTGTGGATCAGATGCCAGAGTTTTGACTCCCCTCCTTCCCTTCAATTCTCTGGTGTTACAGCAGTGCCAGAAAATGGACTTTGCCCCAAAAAGTGGTTTTTCACCCCCTTATGCTTTAACTGCCTGTAAGCCTGCACCTGGGACCTGATTTCTTCATCATAAAATCATCAAAGAATGGTTTGTGTTGGAACCTGAAAGCTCATCCCACTATGGGCAGGGACATAATCCACTAGACCAGGTCACTCAGAGCTCCATCCAACCTGGCCTTGGACACTTTCAGAGATGGGGATCTTCTTGATAGACCCAGCACATGGCAGAAATTCTGGATTTGTGAAAGCTCAGCCTGCACAAGAGGGCAAAGCAGCTCCAAGTGGAACTTCTCTTGCTGAAAGCCACCAAGTGGCTGCTGGACTTGGTCTGGCTTAGATAGCAGCTAATCCCACAGAAAAAAAGCCAAGCAGTCTAAGAAAGGAAATTGAATTTTCCCAGATAGATACAGTTTGGAAACCATGACTAACACCAAGTCCTTGTCACTTAAGAAGGGACCCAGGAGTATAATATTTATCAGCTGAATGGGCAGAGCCCTTGTAAGGTCAGGCAGCTCTGTGCAAGGGCTGTGGTGTGGCACTGCAGCCCCTGGGTGTTTTTATGTGTCTCCTGCCTGGCTGGAGTGCTTCAGTTGTGTTTCTGCATTTCACAGTCAGCCCTGTGCAGAGCCCACTTTATTCTCACCACTGGAGCTGAGCACTTGTAATTCCTTGGACTTAGGGAGCTGATCTTTTGCACAGAGCTGTTTGTAGCTGTTGAGCCAAAATCCCGCTGATCTGCTTGGGCATGGTTCCACTGACTCCAGTGGCATTACACCTGCTTGTGCCACCTGGGAGTTCAGCCTGTGGTGCTTAGCTCAGCAATTCATGATGTGAAACTGCTTAAAGGGGGATTCTGGCCACTGCCTGCATTCTGCTTGTTGTCCTTGGCAGTTGTAAAATTGATGTTGCATCTGGTTGGCAGAGACTGATTATTGCAGATAACCTCTGCAACAGCTGTAGCCACAGGCTGGGCTGGGGCTGTCACCTGAAAGCTGCTGGGGGACAGGAGGGGTGCTTTTGCTAAAGACTAAATGTAGCTCTCAGGATGCCCTAAAAGCATTTTGGATTGAGCAGATGGTCAGACAAGGTGTGTTTTCAAAAGCCATTGCAAAAGTTGGGTTTGCATCTCTCACCTGGAGGCTTTTGGCATCAGGTATTAGGATGTTTTTCTGCTCTGTATAAATCTCTTTTTAAAGCACTTGAAAAATATTGTATTTTCAGTTTAGTGAGTGCTTTTTCTCTCCAAGGTAGCTCATCAGTTTGGCTCACTGATGTTTAAAATAGTATTAGTGGGATTGCAAAACTGAGATGTTTAAACTTCTCCCAGGAAGGAAGAAATCCCTGAAGAAAACAATTTCCTCCTTTATAAGATGTGTTCTCAGTAAGTTAGGATGAGAAAGAGAGAAACTTGTGCTGTGGCTTGGTGAGGGACAAGATTTAGGTTAATTCCCCCATTGTCATTGCTGTGTAAGAAGACTCCAGCAATTAATCCACAATTTCAGCCCTCACATCCAACTGGTGCCACTGCTGATTGATCTTGGGGACGTGTGATCCTGCTCCTGGCTGAGGTCTCCACCTGTGTGATGGTCTCAGCAGGGCAGAACACAGAACCAGTGCAAAGCAGAGACCTGGCTAATGTGATCTGGAGCTTCCCAGGGGAAAACACAAATACTTTTCCATGTCTCAAAGTCATTGCATGGAGCACATGGGAAGATTTAGGGAAAGTGGTGGGTGTCTACCTGCTGCAATAAATTAATTTTGCAGAGTAGAAATGAACACCTAGGAATCCCAAGGGCTGCTCTAATCTGCTCCCAGCAGTGGCAGCACCCAGTGACTGCTCTGAAGCTCAAGGAGTGGGAGAATTGCCCTGATAACAGCTGCATGCAAAGCAAGATTATCTGCATGACTTCATTTACTGTTTGGAAAGCCGGCAGCCCTCACTGAGAATTTGTGCAGATACATCTGCCTTGAATCAGCAGTGCTCCCTACAGTCCAGAGCCAAGCAGTCTCACTCCTGAGCCTCACAGCTTGTGGTGGATGCTGGAGGAGGAGGAGAACGGGGAGTTTACCCTCTGTGCAAGGTGGGAAGTACGCATGGAATGTACTCACAGCCAGGCTGTGTGGAACAGCAGCTCAGCTGGCTGTGACCAGAGCTCTGTGCTGCTCATGAGAAATGCCAGTTCATAATCAGTGTTGCTCCTTTCTGGGTCACCCTTCAAGCACTTCACTTGGCAGTCATTAGTTAACCCTCCCAGCTGTCCTGTGCTGATGGGCACACAGAGATTGTGGGTTCTGTATGATTCATGGGTGTTAAATAGTGACTGATCTGGGATACCCATCTTGGCTGTGCCAGAAGAGATGTTCTGTGTGCTAAGCTTCACCTCTCCCCTACCCAAAGAACCTGCCACTCTTCAATCTCTTCTAGATTTTCCTACTTGTATCTCTCCCTGTTAGGTGCTCACATTACCTTCTCACCTCTTGAAAATTTGAAGTGATATTTCCAAAGGAATTTGCTGAAATTAGGTGATCAAATGCTGCTGAGATTCCGGCCTGTGTTTGTCAGATCACAGCCTCAAACTGTAATTTCCCTCGTCACGGTTGTTAAGGAGGAAAATAAGGAATACTGCCACTTAAGGTCAAGTGCTGCTTTCTGCCAGCCTGGGGGCCTCACAATTGCTCTGCCTGTTGGGGGTGTCTAATTAGTACAGCTTCCCCTGCAGTCTCATCTGTTCCTCACAGCTAAAAAAGCAACAGCATCTAGTGAGTTGTCAAGAAGGATGGTTCAGCCCCAGTAATAGGCTTGGTAATTATTTTTGTGATGGTAGCTGTAGACAAGGAAGGAATTGCAGCTGTCTGGTCTAATAAGTATCAAAAGTCCTGACATTGCTTTCTTCCAGTTATCCTTTCTTTAGCCAATTGAATACTGTCAACTACTATTTAAAACTCAACTCTTTAGCAGCAGCAATCACTCACCAAATCCACCCCCAACACAACAGCTATTCCAGGCCACTTTAATACATTTGGAATGTCAGGGAAGACTGGGATAAAACAAAATGTTTTTCTAATTTGGAGGCTTGGTGGAAGCAGAACCACATCTGTGGGCTGGACCCTTGGATTATGTCACTAATGTAAGTTTTTCATTTCAGGGTCAGAAAGGTGATCCTGGGCTGTCACCTGGAAAAGCTCGCAATGGGCAGAAGGTGAGATGTCACCCCGAGGCCGTGGTGGGCTTTCAGAACTGTGCACACACCCAGGGAATCTGTACTGCAGCCACAAGCATCCCAGCTGCTTAGGACTGGGAAATAAGGCTTAAATCTTGCATTCAGGACTGAAGAGAGGTAGATCATAGTGCACTGAGGTGCCACGTGGCACGGTGGTGTTGTCCGAGTGTTTATGCAGTTTATCCACAATCTGCAGCCAGGTGAGGTCCCTGCTGCCACAGGCACGTGGCTGCTTCAGCCAAGTGTTCCAAGGAGCACATCTGAGGTACAGCCACGCTCTGGGCATGCAGCTGCAGCAGGAGGCAATCCCAGCGTAAGGAATAAAAACCTTGGAGGCCAAGGAAAGGACGTTCTTGCCGAGGAGCTGAGGAGCAGGGGTTTGCCTCATGCTGCAGCCCCATCAGTGTAGAGGTTTCTTGGTGGAGGCTTCTAAGGCTGGACTTTGCTGAAGGGTTTCCACTGAAGGGTTTCCACCAAGGGCTGCTCAAACCAACACAAAGCACCCAGCTGGGAAGGAAAGCTGCTTTCTGGGTTTACCAGTTTTTGAGGATCAGAGTCCTGCTAATTCTTTTCAATAAGTTACAACTCCCATTTTTGCTGTTTCACAGCTGCGTGATTTTTACTGAGGCAACAAGCCCTCACAGAATTCTGGAAATGAACAGTTAGGCAATCAGGGCTCCACATCATCTACCTAAATTAGCTCTTTCAGTGATGCCTGCACAATCCTTGGTAACTCATGCCCAGGGCAGAAGCCTGGTTCTCGTCCTCTCACCATAGTTCTTGCTATAAATGGACAGCTCATAGAAAGTACCAGCCATAAGGAGCTTGGGCCATGTATTCAACACCAGATGCCCCCATAAAGCACAGTGAGGCCACACAACTGCAAGATGGAAGGCAATGCTAGAAAACATTCAGAAGGCTATGTCTGAAATGATGCTTTTAACACCATGAGATGTCTTTTGAAATTTCTGGTACACTATACTGGAGTGGCATCACATGGAAATCATCCACCTGCAGGGTCTGGAACTGTTTTCTTGAAGACAATGCTTGGTGTACAAAAGGGAGAGATCGAGATGACCTTTAGCTTGTGTTAATGAGGCTTTATCCCAGATAGGAATAATAGGAATAAGGAGTTTCCAGCAGGAGTTTGGAGCGAGGCCTAATTTTCAGTCTAGATACTGGAAATTTGTTGAATTTCAGTAAGAAGGCGCTCCAGGGTTTCTTGATCCTGATCAGAGGAGGCCAAGTGGGCTCACACAGCCGGGTTGGGTGGTGGAGAGGTCTCTCAGCAACGCGCTCATCCGTTCTGTGATGGTTTGGGTTTGCCAGCTGGGATGTGATGCAATCCCTTTTCAGAAGTACAGGCCACTGAACAAACCCTCCCAGCAGCAGCCTGCAAAGGTTCAATCCCTGTCAGACGGGCAGGTTAAATAATTACACCACCAGCACCATCCCAACGGGAGTCACGGGCTGAGCCAGTGCAGTAGCAGAGTGTGAGAGCAAATCACAGGATTTGGCAGGAAGGTACCTGGTGTTCTTATTGCATTTAAAATCTAAAATCTCCTTCCCTTGGCGATTTCAATGCCTATTGAAAGGCGAATGAAGCATGTGACTGAATGAGATCATTGAGGGGAAAAAAAGCGCATTCATTCTGCTTGCGAAGAGCTGGACTCCAGCAGCAGCTGCCATTAATTAACTGGGGTTATTATTTATATGAGCCAGTTAATAGAGATGTTGTTTAAATCTACTCTTCTTATCCAGTCAGGTTTTGAAGAGTTGTGATTTGAACCAAAAATATCAATAGCTGGGGGCTGGTGTCAGCAAAATAATTGTAGTAACTGCAGTAGGCATAGGGAAAATGTTGCTGAAAACTAATTTAATTTGCTTGCTTCCTACAGGGAGATGTGGGCTTACCTGGTTTAACTGGGTTCCCTGGACCACCTGGTAGAAAGGTAAGAGTGTTCTTTTCCAGTGAATCAGATCAGTAATTTTATTTTAAAATTTTCTTCTTTAACTCTGCCTGATTTAATTAAAAGGTGCAGTATCCACCCAAAGAGCCTTATACCTGTTTTGCAGGTGTGTAACCTAGGGAAATAGGCTGAAGCAACTGCCTAAAGACTGTGTAAGAGTATGAAATGAAATTCTGGATGCAGAATTTCCTTCTTTGTATTCCTCATCCCTCTGCACCCTGACACAAGGTGGTCCTTACCAATCTCAATTTAGGCCTGGTGCAGCCAATGCATTATCTAAAGGGATTTCCAACTAACAGCAAAACTCAAAGGATGAGTTCAGAAGAGTGCTAGCATTCCAAGGAAAGCACATTTCAAAAACATATCTATGTGCCTGCCCTCTTTATTTTGCTTGGAGACTGTCAGCACTGGTTAGGTTTTACTTTATTTGCTTCTATATTGATGCTTCAACCCCATTAACATCACAAGCAACATATTTATGCCTAGAAAAGAGTATGTAGGGATAAAACACAAGATCCATCCTTGTTTTCCTGAGGCAGAAGGGTGTGTGTTTCTATCCCTGCATTCAAGCCTGCACAGCAATAGCTCAGCCATCCATACCTGGAGCTCAGATCTTTCATATATCAAGGATATTTCAATGAATTTTCAGTTCCACGCTGTGTTGGTAGGTTGGTTCCTTTTTTTGGAAGCAGGGAGCTGTTTGAGTGGGGCTCAGTGGCCATGACTCCCCCTCCCAGCTAGCCAACATTGCCACAGCTAACCTGAACAGTGAAAATGAGCATCTTGTTTCCATCACTTCATCAGTCTATGGGCCATTGACCATACACTGCTCCTCAGGTCAATTAGCTGCACACAAACACCTCCTCTGGTATGTTTTAAGACTCCAAGGAGAGAAAGAAGGTGTGGAGGAGGCTGAAAGGAGCCCTCCCTCTCCAGGATTATTTGTTGTATGCTTTATACTAGAACCAAATTGCCAAGAGGAGGGGCTGAGTTTATTTTTCTACTCCAAGGATGGTCATGCTTGGGGTGCTGTGTGGAGTAGGAGCAATTGAGTGATTAATTACAGATTTTTTGCTGTCACAAACAAGTTCTAACTAATAGGGTGCAAAGAATACCATTTTCCTGGTATAACAGCTCATAAAACAAAACCTTGTGGTTACGATCAGCAAAATGCAATGTCAGGAGTGCAAGCACTCATAGTGGAAAAAGCAGAGAAGGAATAGGAGATTGAACAAACATTCCCAAGTCCAGCACATGGCCTTCACATCTGATCATAACTCCCACAGGACAGGGTAAAGGCAGGGATATGCTTCTGTTTCTTCAAGTAATGAGCAAGTTGGATGTTGAAATTTTTCCTTTGGTGCAGCTTAAAAACACCTCCCAGTAGCACTAGTCTGGCAGTGGGTTTGGTGTAACCTGGCTTTTATTAGCATCTTGCATTAAGAAAAAAGCTACAGCTGTTGGAGAAATGTTTGGAAAAATATTTTTTTTTTTAAATCTGGGTTGCCTGCTGGCATTCTCCCAGTGAAAATAACACTGCTGCTTGGCTGAAGGTGGGCAACTCATCTTGGCTACTGGAAAACAGCAACGCCTTGGAAATGGACATCCCACCTCTCACTCCATGGAGGTGCTGCAAAAAGGGCTCTCAGGGCTTTGATCAGAGAACACCATGTAGAAACCTTCAAGTGGGTAAAATATTTCACCAGGAGAAACAAAATGCATTTCCCACTAAATGAAACCACTGTCTGAGCAGCGTGAGCTGGAGCCACAACCAGCAGCATGTGGTTTTGGACAGTGTGGCTCACTCCTCACTGCCTCCCTTGGGAATGCTGACAGACTTGAATTGGACTTGTAGGATTGGACAGGTGGATCACAGAGCACCCCTGAAGCTGTTTGAGCTCCACACATCTATGAGTACATGAAACTGCCTTAGAGCAGCTGCAGGTGTGTTTCTCATCCTCTCCACAAAGAGCAAATGGTGCTTTTGCAGACCAGGAAGGGTGGCAGGACTTGGATGTTCCCTCTGCCTGTCCCTCTGGTGCCTATGAGGTATCTGTGGGCTTTGGCTTTTGGTTTGGGGCTGCAGACCACAGCTGCCTTGGGGATAGATCTCAGCAGAGCAGCATCATCGCCCCAGAGGAGAAAACAGCAGCAATGAGAGAGGCAAAGCTTCACTGGAGTCAGAGAGCAAAAACACAGCTGGGAACTGGTCAGTGCTTCAGAATATCCAGTCTGCAGGTCTCATTCCCTGGTCCCTTAATTCTTCACATTTCCTACCAAAGTGCAGGATGATCCCTTTAGCTAGGAGAGAGTGAATTATAAATATCATCACAGATGAGTAAATCCTTCACTGGAGTGCAATTTCCTTTCTAAATCACAGCCCTTTGTGTGGAGTGCCCTGTAATCATCACGAGGTGTTCAGATAAAAGAGCAAATGCAGTTGTTTTCATACCCTCTGCCCTGTCATTTTAGTGCTATTTGAAGAGGATTTTAGCAGGTAAATACTTTCACACTGCGGCCAGCTTTAACATACACAAGCTTTTCTGGTTTTCCTTCATTGTAATTCACCTGAGGCAGAAATAATTCACAAGGGGGTATATTGAGAAGAAATACACGTTTGAAACTCTCCAGAGCCCAGAATATGTAGTAAGGAGGATATTTAATAGACATAACAGTGTCTACATATTTAGGAATATAACAGTGTTCCTAAACCTAATTGTCATTCACTTACCACTACAGAATTGGTGCAGAATTTAGTTCAGGACATGCTTTGAGCATCTCAAGAGATCATCACGCAACCACCTACTTTGGGTGGACACTGCAGGCTCAAAACACCCGTCCTGCAGAAACCCAGCTGGAGCAGAATGGTTCAGAGCAGCCAAGCCAGGCACATATTTCTTATCAGTGGAAAAGTAAGTTAAATCTAAATTCCAGGACTGGGGATGCTGAACCCAAGGATGGTTGTGTTGGAAACTCTCATCTTCAGGCCAGACACCCAACCAGGGTGAAGCACCCTCCCTCCTCTCGGTGAGCCTCTGTCAAGGAGCCAGGGAGAGGATGAGCAGGAGGGGATTTCACGGGGCAGATTCCTGGAGAGAAGCAGAGAATCCTGTGTGCTGGTCCTACTCCAAGAGCTGCTGAGGCAGCTCCAGTGAAGAGTCTCTGACTGAAATGCTCTCACAGCATTTGGAGAAAGGACCCTTAAAGTGGTCCTCCCTGTGGGACCAAGGTCCAGGGTGGCCACAAAATGGAATTTTTTTCACTTTTTTCTCCCCCCCTTAAAAATTGAATTTTTCCCCCTAAAATTTGAAATTTTTGTCCCCAAAATTTGGAATTTTTCCCCTGAAAATTTGAATTTTTTATTCTAAAAATTGACATTTTTTCCCCTAAAAATTGAATTTTTCCACTTTTTCTCCCCTAAAATTTGAATTTTTCCCTCTTTTTTCCCCCCTAAAAATTGACCTTTTTTCCCTCCTTTTTGTCCAGAGAAATTTCAAATTCATTTTTTCCTGCAAAAAAACTGGGAAAATTCTAATTTTGGAGGGGAAAAAATGAGGAATTTTTGGAATAAAAAACGGAAAATTCCCAGGAAATTTTTGGAGCTGGGAATTTCCCCCTTTTTTTCCCCCCAAAAAATTGAGACATATGGTTGCCCATTCTCACAGCACCTCAGGGCAGTTCAAACAAGGGTCTTTCAGGGCAGCCTTGTCAGAAGGTGCAGCTGTTTGTGTATCAGCAAAGCCAAGCAGCAGAGAACTGGTGAGAAGGGAATCAGCATCACTGCAGGCCAGAGTGTCTGAAATAACAAGGCAGGAGGAATGCAAAGGGGAGAGGGTAGTGGCCAGGATGGCTGGAGCATTGCACACCCTGCCAGCAAAGGCTCAGGCTGCAGGTCTGGAATAGCCCGTGGGAAGAATAAAAAAGCTGTTAAGGCAGAGGTGTGGAGCTGGGAGCAGAAACAGTCCCGGGCTGGTGTGGGGAGTGGAGCCAAAGGCCAAGAGCTTGGTCACCCCTGTGACTGGGGATGGCTTCCAGAGCAGGAACGCTCCCGGGGGCTTCACAGACACATGAGGTGTGCTGGAGCCCTGGCCAGCACAGGGTGAGCAGCAGGGACTGAGGTACAAGTAGTTGTAACCCACTCTAGAAATTGAAAGCAATTTCTTATTTCTCTAGTATTTGTGCAAGGATTGTTCCATGTTTATTTTTCTTCCTCTCCCATTTGTTTCAAGTAAAATTTTCTGCTCTTTTTTTTTTTTAATCTTGCTGCTAGCCCAGCTAAAGTCATCTCTGTAACTGAGTTTAATCTCCTGATCTGCTTCTCTTGATGGAAGCTTGTTTTAAACTGCCAAAGCAAGATAATAAAGAAGAGGGAAAATATCTGAAGTGTCCATCACATAAAGAATTTATTCTGTTCGCAGGGAGCTCTAGGTAAATCTAGGAGAACGCAAACTCCCTTAAAAGACACACAGTGCTCAGTCTGCAGTCAAACAGGCTGCCCTTGTCCTGCTCCAGTGTCTGCATCCCCCAAAAAAATGAAATATTGACAAACTGCAGTAGGATTATGAAAGACCTGTGAGAATGATTTGAAGCCTGAAACATTTGCCAGTGAGCAAGGTGGATTAAGAAACTCATTCTAATTAATTCAGCAGAGAGAGCAGGTTGAGAGGCAGCTTGCTCACCATTTTTAGTAGCTTCATAATGAAGCACTCTGGATCTTGTAATAATTAGATTAGAAAAGCTGAACAAGTTCAAGGTAGAAAAATTGAAGTTTCCTGTGACAGTAAATGGTTGTTTTGGTGTTTCCTGTGGCATTTCAAATTCTAAAGCAAAAGTAAGAGCTCTGAAACATAAATGGCTCATGTTGCTGTAGTCCCCAATGTACCCAAAGCCAACTTTTCACTCTGTGGCCGGTGGTTTCCTGAGGATTAAGGACAGCCTTGCTCAAGGTGTAGATTACAAATAGATCTGAGCGTGGAGACCACTCCAAATGTGTTCATGGAGCAATTCCTTCTGGAGTATGCACCACCCCTGACCACAGCAGGGACATCAGCAGGTTTGGGTGGTGCAAGCACTAAGCAGCTTGATAAAAGTTTTCATGATTGTGCAATGTTGTCTAAAATCCTGCTTCTCCTCAGAACTTTAGTCCCACCTGCAAAGAGAAATAGAGACCAAACTCAGATTATTTTACTGTATTTTTGTTTCTTAGTATTCATCTCTTCCATCCTATTTTGATAGGGATATAAAGGCTACCCTGGACCACTAGGTCACCCTGGAGACCAGGTGAGTTTTCCCACTTCCCAACAGGGGAGCTTTAAGCAGGGATGGATTTTCTGGCTGTGGTGCTGGTTTGGCTCTGGTGCAGCCTGCTCAGTGTGGACAGGCAGCTCCTCCCAGGGCAGCTGGGCACACACCAGGATCTGAGCACACACACAGAGCCAGCATCCATGGCATGGTGGGAGGAGACCGCCTTGGAGATTTTACATTTAATTTCTAGTTTTTACTGCTCAGGCACATTAAGTTTACTTGGGGGAAGAAAAACCAACTAGCCATCCTACCCCTTTGTTTGTCTTTTTTACATTAATTTCACCTGGACTTTACTAACCACACTGTGTTGAGTATATGTGATTCCCTTCCCAAAGCCCATTCCCACCTCCCCTTTTCTTCACCCCTCTCTATTTGGTTAAGTTTGATGTTTGCAATACAGTAAAAAAAAAAAAAAAAAAAAAAAAAAAAAAAAAAAGCAATGAATAGCAGGCCCTGTTAGCAATGATGTTAAAGGATATTATACATGAATCCATTTCGTTTTGCAGAATTTTGGCAGTGCTTTCCCACCAGCAAAACGGTTCCATATGCCAGATATAGACACAGCCTTACACCTTCTCTTGGTGTCCTTGTTCCAGATTCTCTGCTGCTTTCCCCCAGATGAAGGGAGGAGGAGAAACAGCAGTACTTGCTCACTGCATGAATCCTGTTGACTTAGCTTCCCTGTGTTTCCCCCCTTGTTAATTAACTTCATTATCTACCCTTAATATTGTTTTCCTCTCGATAAATGTGCATCAGGTTAATCCATTCCACAGTGATTCAGCTAAAAAGGCTTCTCAGGTGGGGCATTCACCTGACTTTTTGTGTCTTTTCTTTTTTTCTCTCCAAAGGGTGAACCAGGACCAGCTGGAAGTCCAGGTGCCAAAGGTTATCCTGGCAGGCAGGTGCAGTAAATCTCATCGTGCTGTGCACAGAGTAGGGATTTGGGTGTGCAGGTAGCTAAAGACATGCCCCACTAAGGACAGTGCAGTCCTCTAGAAAATGTTGGTATATTTGAATATTTGATCACTGAATATTTTCGTTCTTTCCTCCTCGAGATGTTGTACCAATTACACAGTCTTTCAACTCTGAGATGTTGTTAGAATGTATTTTGTGCCTATGATAGATAAAACTTGAATGTCTACAGCAAATTATGATAGACTTTTCTTCAGTAAAACCGGGAAAAAACAGAACAGCAGTGCAGAGAAAGACATGTGCAAGATGCTAACTTTTCTTTTCTTGGCACATTTTTCATCTAATGTTGGACAAGTTAGAAACCTAGGATGGAAAAAGGTGTATTTATTATTGGAGGATGAACTCTGACTAGTAAAATGCACTGGCATAAACCTATGTATACACACACAATGTTATGCATGAACTGTAAATATATATGTATAAAAGCCATATTTGCAGCTGCAAAAAAGATGATGAAAGACAATCAAGTCATTGTTCTTGTGCTGAAAAAAATGACACAAAGACAGCTTTAGGAATGAAGGGATGTGCGTGGGATAATGGATCAAGATTGGACACTGTGTTGTCCTACTGATGTAAGATGCTGAGTAGTGTAAAGGAAAGAGTAGAATTTGTAAGACCCTAAAAAATGGAATCTCTTGGAGGACAGAACATCCAGCCCTATAACATTTTGTGAAGTGAGTTTGTCAGGATTTTTTAAAATTGTTTTATATTTAGTGCTGGATTCTGCCACATTTACCTGTAAGCCAAGAGACCAGGCAGATGTCAAAGATCCCAAATACTCTGTCCTGAGTCTTTCAGACTTAACATGATTTTGGATGTGAATTTTTCATGCAGATGTGTAGGTTATTGGATTAAACGTGAACTAGACCTGCAGAGCAAGTCTGCATCTCTGCCTCAGACTGTCAATAATGCATGGCCCATTTTAAATTGAAAATTAAACTGATACCTTGCTTAGCACACTGGAGAGTGCAGATGGCAGAGCTGCATGGGAGCTTTATGCACCTGACTAAATGCTCCATTCATACTCTGAAAGGCTCTTAGAGCTGAGCATGCCAAAGAGACTCCTAGGTGTGAATGTGTGTTAGATGACTAATAAGAAGAGGTCCAAGAGATTTTGGACATACAAGGTTAATGAATGCTGTTCAGCAATTCAGCCCATCAGATAAGCAGGACGAAATCTGTGCCTTGACATCCAAAGAACAAATCTGCCTTCTTAAAAACGTGGTTTGGGTCAGGAAAGTGACTTTTTATTTTTTTAAGGCAGTTTTTTTTTCAACCTATCTGAATGCTGTGTGTATCCTGCATCAGGGCTGTTTACTTTACAGAGATTTTACTACTTGTTACTCCTGTCAGCTGTGCTGGCTCTGCAGAGATGGGAGAGAGTGCTTGGCTTGGGTTTGGTTTGTACATCACAGGCAGGATTGTAACTTCACCCTGATGCCTGAAATCCTTGGCAATGATGCAGGAGCCAGGAAAGAGCACAACCTGACTTTCACATCCCAGCCTGAGCCTGCAGTGCTGCCAGCTGAAGAAAATATGGACTTTGCTTTTTTTTTTTGTTTTCTTTCCCCAGAAAATCCCATCAAAATTTGGAACTTGAAAAAAATTTACCTGGAAACTTGCTAGAAGGCAATAAACATGAAAATTTATTTTGCATTTTTGCGCTTTTCTTCTTTGCAGTATTTTGAGCGAGCAGAATTGGGCATAGAATTAGAATGGGGAATTAATTTTCAATTCTTTCCATAGCTGATGCTGCAAAGGGTTAGAGATATCACAGTTCCTGCATTGCTAAGTGACCTTCTAGGCTGTAGAAATTTCTCATTGCACCAGTGTTCCCTAAGTAGGTATTGGAATACATTTGCTATGCATGTGTTTGCTCAGGCAGGAAGATGAATGGAGAGCTGTTGGGCACAGAGCATCACTGTGCCTTGCATCCCAAGTGTAACACAACCTCTGGGCACCCCACTGCATCAGCCCTTGTGGTCTTTATCATCAGAAATCTCTACTTCAGCCCCAGGGAAGGCTCACTGTGTGCAGCAGTCTCAGGTTCTGCCAAATCCTAGCTCCACAACAATGGCAGATCTGTTATTTGTATCATTTTGTCTTTTTTTCTCCTTTGTTGATATTCTTTGGATGCTTAAAGCAAAACCTTGAAGCAGAACCATACAGCACTTAAAGCTTTAAGAGCTTTAAGAAGCACGTAGAGCAGAGCCGTGCAAGAATGGTGCTTGGGGGGTTGGCACTGCTCCTTATTTTAAGTTAAAGCTTGTCCACATTTGTCTTTGTTTTTTCCCTTCTGTTCTAGGGTTTACCTGGCCCCATAGGGGAATCTGGCCCAAAAGGCACTCGGGTAAGAAACCTTTCATTTGTGTTTTCTCTGCTTGTTTTTATCAAAGACTTCTCAAGAAACTTTAGGCTAGATTTTGCAATTCTGAAGCTGGTTGCTTTGATTTGTTGGGTTTGGGGAGTTTGAGCTGTACACCACTTGTTTATTGAAGCACTGTTAAGTTTTTTAAATTAAACATGGAATGTACCTTGATCAAAGCTCCCCAATAGTGCTGATGATAAAGTCAGTCCCTTCAGAGCTCACATTGCAGGAGAGGAAAGAATGGCTTACAAATTCGTATCAAAGCCTGCAAGCCCCATGTCCCAAAGGCCTCTTTAGTTTCAATCAGTGTGGTTCAGCAGACTTTAACCACGCTGAGTATGGGCTCATTTGGGTACAAGCCTGGTTTGGGAGTGGTTTATATCACTGTGAACAACAGCAAGCCAGCATCTTGAAGCCATGTGCAAATACAAACAATATCTCCGTCCTGTCTGGTTTTGCTCACCAAAAATAATTGGTGGGGTTTTATTCTCACTGCAAAGGATTCTTTTTTTATTACCACTTAAAGCTCTTGTTAATCACATTTTGTTCTTTTCCTGCAATTATAAATTCACAATGCGATTCTAAGCCAATAAATCCCCATTTCTCTAACACGTGATAGTTTCTCTATATGCAGTAAATTCAAGCAGCTGGCTTTCATCAATAGGAAAACTGCAAGGAATAAACAAATGCTGACCCTGTAGCTAGCAGTATTCCTGAGCTGGGAAGGGAAAGGACACGTTCAGTTCCTGCAGGAGAGAGGAAAGTCTGAGACTCACCCCACTTCTGCAAGGGTTAGACTTTTCTCTGGGGCATCTCTTCACTGCTCTAACCAGGACCTTGTGTAATTATCAGGTGGTAGATGTGCAGAATGTAAGATTTGAAAGTTATTCTCCATTTTGCACTCTTGAGTTGTGAGGACTGAAATATTTATAAATACCCAAGGAAGCCCTTTCTTAGTTCAACCACAGGAAATCAGAATTGGGTGCTAAAGTAAGATATGTGCATTTTTTGGTTTAAGGGAGCCAGCTCTGGACTCTTCTTTGCCCTTCACCTCTACTTTATCCTTCTCCAGGAAAAGTTTGGGAGTTATGTGGTTTCTTTTAGGATTCAGGAGGCAGACAGGACCATTTTAACACAGCATTATTTCCCAGCTAGGTGGTGTCCCTAAAGGAAACACAACCCACAGGGAGTGATGGGCTGGTGAAAAGGTTTGGTGGGGTTGGAAGATAGAGATTTAGCAGTGATGGAGAAAGAAAGATGAGAGAAAAGCAGTGTTAGCACTTGGCTTCTGTAACAGTGAGGTGCCACAGAGGGGGCTCCCTGCTGAAATTCACTTCCTCTGGATTCAGCATGTTTGGCACCAGCCGGGCCTTTGCAGGGGCCCAGCACACAAGGTAACTTTGTCCAGGCTGCTGAGCAAAGGGATTAAACACAAGGCTGCCATTGTGGCAAGGGAAGGGAAACGCTGTGTTTTATGCAGCATGTCTTGTCTCAGCAGGGCCCCACGGCCATAGAGAAACCTGGAAACACAAGGTTTCTGATGAGTGTGGAAGCAGCAGGTTTGATGTGAAATGTGCTGGTGCAAAGGTGGCTTCCCTATGGTGTGGATGTGCAAGTTGAGCCTCACATCAATCCCCCAAGCCTGGAATGTCAGGTTCAGCCTCTCCCAGCCCATGCAGGGCCTTCAGTGCTTGGGATGATGAAGGTTTGCAGGGTCTTGGTGGTGCAGGGACAGGTTTGGGCAGAGCCAGGACTCACTGCAGGTGTGGCAGCCCTGGTGCCAGGAAAAGGAGGGATTTGCCCCAGAAGGGGCTGCAGTGTGTGACCACCAGGTGACAGAAGACAACAGAACAGTTGGAAATGAGTGTCAAAAGCAAAGAAAGACAAAACGAGGTGTAGGTCTGTAGATTACTTTTGCTATCACTTTTGATAACCTCAAACCAAGCTCCATTTCCTTCAGGTGCACTTAGAGCCAGCCCAGGTAAGGTTTCTTCTGGCTGTCCTCTTCCTGCCTGGAGTCCTCCTGATCCCTGGTGTGAGGGTATGTGCCCTTGGACTACATCGTGGAAGCCAGCACCATGCAGTCCATGGGCATATACACTTGCCTCAAGGTTTATTTCATCTCGGCTGCCACTGATCAACGCTGGAGGTTGCTCTGCTCTTCAGGAATTGCAGACTGACTGCATGCTAATGCAGAAAAGTATTTGACTCCTTGTCTCCTCTTTTCTTTAGGGGTATATTGGTCTCCCAGGATTATTTGGGCTACCAGGAGCCGATGGAGAACGAGTGAGTATTTTGTGAAGAAAACCTTAGTGTGTTGGTTGAATGCAGCTCTTCAGAGCCTGATGTAACCTTCTCTATCCCTACTTACTGAGGAAGGAGGCAAGCATGCCCAATGCTTACCTATCCCTTCTCTAATCTCCTCCTACCCTTAAATGAAGACCTGTGTCCCTGTATAATGATGGTGTTCAGCTGAGGAGAACCCAGGCTTCAGGAAGGGCCATCAGACCTTGCTGTTGATTACAGAGGAGATTTTTGTATTCTCCTTCACTTAAAAACCTGCCTTTCCTCTCCCCCTTGCCAGTTCATCTTAGTGAGGTGGGGCAGGGTGAGGAGAATGTCCGTGGAGATTCCCTGATCCCACAGGAATCACCTCCCAGCCATGCTGTCTCAGCATTCTGTGTGTCTGACTGGAGATGTTTGGAAAGAGCCTGGCTCTCGGAAGGGGCAGTGCTGAGCTTTCTGAAAATGGCTTTATTTCCAGTTGCACTGAGTTGGGCAGTCAAGCCTGGGGCTGTGAGTGGGCAGCGGTGGCCATGTCCTCCCTTCCTCCTATTCTTTTCATCATGCCTTCCCCCAGCCCAAGTTTTCAGAGCTTTACAGGTCATCCCTTGCTTTTCTGCTCTCCATCTCCACATCCTCCAACCAGCCCAATCTCTTCCCGTCTAAGGACCCCCTTCTCCCCGCTACAAGATCTCCTAAAAAGGTCACTGGAAGACGAACAGTGTTTGATTCCAGCCTTTCCTCCCTCAAATGCAAGAAACCAGAGAGGCCCCGGGACCATGTGGGAGTGTGCCTGCCTGGGAGGGGCCTGCCCTGCACTCTGGCGATGCTGATTTAATGTTTGTAGAACTAAATAAGAAACACAAACACGAGTTCTGCAGCGAGTGCCTGGGTGGTGGCCCTCATTTGGTTCCAGACCAGTAGCTTAATGACTGCTCCTGCTAAGCAGAGCCCAGCCTGGGGATGCTGCCTGCGCGTGTCCTCGGGAGGCTGTAGTTAATGGGTGAAGGTTAATTGTCTTCTGCTCTCGCAGCCGACTGCAAGTAGCTGACATTTTGATTCCCAAACAATGCCACAGTCATTAGCCTGTTTTGCATTCTCCTTTCTCTTCTCATTTTGCTTTGTATTGTTGGTTGGCTGTTTGATTTCTCAACCAGAACTTTTTTTTTTCTCTCTCTCTCTCTGTGTTTTTTTCCTTGCAGGGGATCCCTGGAGTTCCTGGGAAGAGGGGCAAGATGGGTAGGCCGGTAAAGTTTTTCCTCGTCTATTATGCAGACCTTGTCGAATGAAAATGGAAAAAAGACATTTGGCTTTTGGCTGAGTCCTTTCATATCTTCAAACAAACCTTTCCATATCTGTCTTCTCAAGCAGGAAGAAAACCAAAGACAGAGATACTGCTCTCTTCCTTTCTTCCTTGCTCTGCTCAATTCACAGGCATTATTGCTCTTTTCCCATGCTCCCTTGGATCGTACACTTCTCAGATTTTCTTCTGCAACATCTTCCCTCCTGTCCTGCCTCTGGCCAATCACTTCCCTAGATGCACGTTTTAATACCCAACCATGATTGCAGTGTCCCAGTGTCTGTACTGGCTCTGTTCCATCTCCTGCTTTGCACTCCCGCCAGTTCTATCACATTGTCCTCTTCTTGCTGTGACTCTCTCCAACCCTTGTCCCATCCTGGTTTGTGTAATGCAAGTGTGGGTTTGTATAGAAACGTTGTTGTTCCTGGTGGTGCAATAGTTCAGAGATGTGTTTGAGGAGCAAGGAGACACCAGGTAGATGTGAGAGTTGGCCAGGAGGAAGATGTGTTTGCAAGTAGGGCTGAAGCCAACTATGAGAGCTGTGTAGAAGAACCAGGGGGGCTGTGCTGACTAGCAAAAAGCAAGAGCAAGTGGGAAAAATATTGAAATGAGCAGAGGAAACAGGGAAAGGACAGAAAGGAAAGACTTTATCCCATCAACCTTCTTCCAAACAGTTCTGTATGCCTCCTTTAGGAAGTTAGATAAAGCTTTTTGCTCCAGGAGTCAGCAGAGAGCTCCATCATGTTGGAGCTCTGTTGTCTCATTGCCTTTGCACCTTGTTCTTCATGTTAGCCTGAGTTTCCTCTGACCTCTGGACATCATTGCACTCACAGGCTTCTTGCAAAATGTCCACTCACCCACACATGGAAAAATCCAGTGCTTTCCCCATGCCCCCCTTGCCTGGAGCCCCAGGAGCCCCACACCCACCACTCACTGATGTTCTCATTGCAAAAGCCATGCAAACACCTCAGCAGTGCCAGCACCTCAGCAGTGCTGCATCCATCCTGCCTGTCCTTTGCCTGAGATGGGAGCAGTCAAGCAGATTTTTTGGAGGGGTACTGGAAATCTATACCAGATCTTTTGCAAGCTGCTGGTTGCACCAGAAACCTCTGTGATGAATAAGTGCAGAGCCCGTGGTGTAACCATGACTCACTGGCCAGGGCAAAACAAACACAGCAACTGTTGTTAGGTGCAGGGGCTCTGCTCTCTGCTCTCTCTGCACAGAGCACGCTGCAGGCTCAAAGCCTTCCAGCTGTTGGTTGGCCAGGATTTGTAATCTTTGTAATCTTCCAGGCAAGGGTTTCGGTCTGGCGGTCACTGCTACAAGCAAGGGGCTCCCCCGAGATCAGCAGGGAATCTCTGAGCCGTGGAGGCACTTAGGCTGGGATCTAGGGAAGGGATTAAATGGCCATGCGTGAGCACCTTTGTTCTGCTTGGCTCCTTCAGAGAGTTTTGGCTCCGTCCCTGCTTTATGATATCAGGTTTAATAGGAAATCTTGAATGGACCGATGCTGACGATTTGAACTTCCGAGCGTGAACAGAAAGATTAAGTGACATCCACAGTTATTCAGGAAGTCTCTGGGAGAAATGGAAAGTGCAAACCAGCTGACCTGATTCTCTTCCCAACACTTATCTCCTGGCCACTGCTGCCTCCCAGCTGCCTGGGGGTTTTCATGAGCCTTCTGGGATTTCTCTGGTCTCTCCCACCCCTGCATCCTTACATTTGCTGGTGTGGCTGCTGTTCCTCTGCTGTCTCTGTGTTGTCATTGCAGGGGGAAGCTCTTGGAAGCCCTTGTTAGCTGCCTTCAGAGCTGGTGAATGCTCTGGAGAGGAGGAAGGGAGTTGGTATCACAGATATTTCTGTATCTAACTTTGTTTGGGATGAGAGCTGGCAGTGGATGAGTGCTCAGCCGAGGAGGAGATGGGGGCTGGGGGAGGTTGCATGTGACACCGTGGGCCTCAGAATGATGTAAGAGGGAATGATTAAAATAGAGGAACTGGACATGAGTCAGAGCTTGAAATCCTTCCAGGGAAGTTAAGTTTTGCAGAGCTGTGAGGGACATGGTGAGTCTGTCGTGGAAACAGCTGACTCCACCTCTCCCTGCCCCACATCAGCGCTGCAGAAGGCCAGTGCATCCCAAAATATGGGCCCGGGAGAAGGAGAGTGCTGGGGGTGGTCTGGGGGCAGAGTTATGGTTGGAGCCCAGTGCACAAAGGAGGCTGAAATAACAGGAGTCTGTATGTCTCTGGATCTGCCTGTTTCAGGGGTGGGCTGGGGGCTGGAGCTGATGCAGCTGCCTGCTTAAACCTTCAGTCTTGCCAGTGCAGTGGCTGAAAAATATGTCTTTTTATGGTGTTTTTTGTGGATTTTTGTGGTGTTATTTGAGCAGCTGGGAAAAAAAAATAATTCTAAAAACAAGACCCCATCAGGGATGCTGGGGGAAGGAGTGAGGGAAGCTGTTGATAGTGTGTCTTGCCATGCAGACAATGTGTCAGTCCTGGTTCATCTTTAGGAAGGAGCTGTGCTGCCACTGTAGGAAATGACTCATAGGAAGAGTAGGAGATAGAACTAGCTCAAGGAACACCAAGCTGTTCTTGTGCTGTGGGAGAAGGATAGCCACAAACAGAAGTGTCTGCACTGCAGATTGTATTAAACTTCAAATAGAGTGGAATATTTTCAGAAGTTCTTAAGCTCTTCTAGAGGAAAAGACTTAAAGGCAAAACTTGAGGAAATATATCCAAAGAGCTTTGAGCTCTTTTTTTGGTTCATCTTTGGTTTTGATGTATGCTTATATCTCTCTTTTTTGCATAGAGTGTCAGTACTGCACCAGCTGTGCTATTTTATATCTATGATTTGTTGCTTACAATCTGTTTTTTTAGTAGCATTCTTTTTAAAAAGATAGAAAAGAAGGAGGAGAAATTTAATTCAAAGACATACTTAGTAATTTTGAGGTTCATCTGAGGACTATTCACAAGTCAGTTAAACACAACTTAGGTTTCCTTACATTTTTCTAAGAACCTGGTGGTGCTGCTGGTCCTGTGCTCAGAGCCTCACTGTGTCAGGTACCATGCAAACACCTCGTGAAAGAAAAGCCCTGGCCCAAAGTGTCCATAAAACAGCACAGGATCAGACCCTCCCCAGGGCTGGGAGGATTTGGTAACAGCAGCACGAGCAAGCCATTAACACCACAAGCAGATATTTCTGTCTGTGCTCATCGTTCTGCTTTCTCTCCATGACACGCATGTCACACAAGCTGCTTGGCTCTTCCAGCTCTGTGCAAGCCAGGGATAGCCGAGTCTTTGCAGAGCTCTCCATTGAGCTCATCTGCTGAAGCTCAGCATGGAAATGCCAAGGATGACAGCTCATGTCTCACGGAAGGGGTGCCATAAAAAGACACATGGATTTGAAGTCATAGGGATCAGCATGGGAGTGAGTCCAGGAGGGTCCCTGCCCTCTGTCACCCCCAGCATGAGAGCTGGCAGCCACTGGAACCAGCCTCAGAGTTTGCTGGGAGCACCAGTGCAGTGCCAGGCTGCTGGAGCAGCTCCACTTCCCAGGAGCTGGCCACAGGCAGGATCCCCCTCTCCAGCTCTCACAGAGAGTGGCTCCTTCTCACCAAGCTCTTTTCCATGTCTGCTGTCTTCTTCTGTGGTGACTCACATGCATTAGCTCCTGCCTCCAGGGAGCACCAAGTTGCAATGAAGGCTTTTCCTTCATCTGATAAACTGTCAGAAGGTCGTGTGATACCCCTGCCCTCCTCACCAGCATGAGCAGGCTCTTGCATCAGATGAGAAGGCATCAACTGCCTCTGAATAGCCAAAAGCAGGGCTGCCTCTGGGTCAGGAAGGTTTCATTTTGTAGCCTCCCACAATGTTTTGATGGAGGGCTGAGATAGATCCATCCTGGACTATTGTCAATGCAGGTGAACCTGGTGGGAAGAAATGATGATGTCTGACTCCAGTTCAGAAGGCTGAATGATTTCTTTATTATAACTATACTATAATACATTCATATACTATTTAAAGGAGATACTAAAATTACATACTTACTTTTTCTAACTATTATATTTAAGTCACAACTTGTGACTCTCTTGCAAGAGTCCAGCCACAGGTGGATTGGATTGGCCATCAGGCTCAAACAATCCTCACCAGAATCCAATCAAGCAATCATTCTAGTAAACAATTGTCTAAGCACATTCTACATGAGAAATACAAGGAGCAGAAATAGAAATTGTTTGCTCTTTCTTTCCTCTGTGTTCTTCTATGCAAAACTCCTGAGAGAGAGAAGAATGTGCCTGCCACACTGGATGTCAGCATGGGGTTTGCCAAGGTACACAGGCTCAGCTCTTGTCTGTGCAAACACTGGGGAGACACACTCTGCCATGTGTCTGGAGGGGCTGGCATAGCCACAGACCACTGACAGAACAAATGTTGCTTCTCTCTGCAGGGACTGAGGTGATAAACATCTCCTCTCTTGCTCCAGTCTTTTCTCTGCTTTGGATGTAGCTGAGACCCTTCCTTGAGTGAGTGAGCCAAGGGTCTCCTGCACCACATTAGCTGAGACTTGGGGAAGTGTAACAGCATTTCATGGCACTCTAGATGTGGCCAGCCAAAGCTAGCAGAGAAATGAGTGGGCTGAAGAGCTGTGTGTACAGGTAAATCCACAAGATGAGCTGCAGGAGGGAGCACAAATGGTCTGTAGGAGATGATGGACAGGATTTGGGTAGTGCTGTCTTGTGCCAGTACCCCAGTACCACCAAAATGTTTGGTGCCTTTTCCAGGAACTGATTAATTTAAAAACAGAATATGCTTTTAATCAGTCTGTTTACATGAAAAGTCCGGTGGAGGTCCTGAAAACTAGCCATGAACAAAGCTCCTCTTTTAATGAGAGAGTTTTAGCCCATAGATCAGATGTTTCCTGTTAGCCATTTAAGTAAATTCTTTGCTTTTTTTTTTTTTTTTTTCCCTTTATTAACCTGAATTTTTAAAATAGATGTGGTTTGAGCAATCAGTGACTTTTTTTAATTCTGAAGTTGGACACTGAAGCTGGGCAGCTGGTCTGGTCTCTCCACCCCTCTTGGCCTGGTTCACCACTCTGAAATGCAGACATGAGCCCAGAGCAAATGTCACCATCTCTTTTTGGCCTGAGCTGTGTTCCACATGTCTGGAGTTTCCCAAATCTCTGTGGTGAGGTGCTTGCATGGTTACTTCTCACATGTTCCTATGTCCATGATTACACCATCCAAACAACCTGGCAAGGGGGACAAAGAATGGGCAAAACAAAATACTGAAAACACAGGGAAAAGATGCCAATAGCTATAACTTCCACTGAAAGAAAAGAAACAATCCTAAAGATATTTTTTTTCCAAGAATGCTCCTAAGTGACTTTTCCATCATCATTCAGAAATCTTATGAGGAACTGAACCAAGGTCTTCTGGGCATCTTTAATCCTTCAGGGAAAAGCTCATTCATAAATCAAAGCTCAAAAACTATTCTCATTAGAAATTATAAGGAAAAATAGTGCAGTTGTCACCTATGAGTCTGAAAGCATTTTGACCCCTAAAGCTCCTGGAGTTTCTTGGATGGGAGGCTGCTTGATTTGGAGATGTTGGCCATAGATAAGGAGGAGCAGTGGCAGGCTCAGTGCTCTCTGGCATTAGGCCACCGTGTCTGTGCAGTGGTAACTCAGAGCTCTGCAGACCAGGAAAAGATCCTGTACCAGTGAAAAAGGAATGGAGCAGGAGTGTGGAGGGGCTGGCATTCTCTTGAGTGATGTTTGGCTAGAGGGTCTTGAGGAAATTTTTCTTGTGTTGCTCCTGCTGTACTCCCACAGCTGGAGGATAATTGTGTTTAAAAATGCCCTGAAATCTTTGTCCAAAGAGGTGACATGGAGCTGTGAGGTCTTCGGGGGGTGAGAGCAAAGTTTCTTTCAGGTGGCAGAGGGGCAGAGCTGCAGCAGGACCCCCACTCCACACCCTGCCAGGGGTGGCATCTACCTCTCTGCAGGGATGGGAGCTGCCTGCACCCAGGGGAAGGCAGAGGTCCCCCTGTAGCTGTTGGGGCACAGCAGGAGCACAGGCTGTGCCAGGCTCCCTTTGGGGTGACTCCTGCTGGGGCTGAGCCTCCCCCTGCCCACCTGTGGAGGGGCTCAGTCCTCTCTCCACACCAGGAATTCTCTCAGAGGTGTGAGCTGCCAACATAAGCTACACTTGTTTGTTTTATTCTCCTTCTTTTTTCCAGTGAAGGCTTTCTCTCACCCTCAGCCTTGTTTCTACACCACCTTTTTTTTTTTTTTCTTTTTCCTTACTTAAATTATTTGACTTGCAAGGTCTGTCCCTGGGGAGGCTCCTGGGCAGTGATTCACCTGGCCAGAGCCAACTGGCAAAAAGAGACTTTTGCAGACAAGACAGGAGGGCTGGTTGGTTTGAGCAGCTTCACCTTCAGCCAACAGGAAAATAAAATCCTATTTTTGGAGAACGATTCTGTTGGCATGAAGACCTGCCTGGATTCTTCAGAGCAGCAACTGCCAGACTGCCTCCCGTACTCCTTCAGGGAAAGTGCTTTAAACTGAATCAGATGTTGTGTACATACAACACACCCACCCACACGTGAGCACCTGAAAGGACTTTGGGGGAGCAAAGGACACCGTGTGTGTCACCAGTCCCTGCTCCTTGAGACAGCTGCTTCCAGGGACAAGGGACAAGGAGCAGTGGTGTCTGCTCTGACAGGAGCAGCTTTGGCTGACAGCAGCCAGCAGAAAGGGCAGGCTGCTCTGTTTGCTTTCAGCAGTGGAAGAAAGGAAGGGGAGGTGGAGGGGGATGTAATCCCCTGATGCAAGAGGAGCTGGTTCCAGTGTCTGTCTAGGTCTGGTTGTTCTCAGCAGGAGTCTCCTGGTGTATGAAAGGATGCCCTTTGGAGGGAGTGGGGATGAAAAGGAATTAAGGCGCTATTGGAACATCTCAAAGATAGAGACTTTGTTACTGCTTCAGCTTCAGACTCCTCAGTGTAACCTGGGATAAATCAGTTTGTATCTCTCTGTGTCTCGGTTCACCGAGTGCAGCGAAGACAAATTGTGCAACCCCTGCAAAACTCTGCTTGAGTTGGGGACAGGGGTGCACAGGGGCGCCCAGGGTTTGTTAGTGCAAAGCATCAGCCTGTGTGCTCTCTCCAACTCCTCCCCAAGCCTCCTCTTGCTTCTTTCATTGAACTTCTCCTTCAGACAATGTGAAATCCATTCAGCTGGATGTTTTCCCCCACCTCCTCTCTGAATTTCCCAGCTGTGAGATAGAGCCAAAAGTTTTGTCATACCTGACTGGAGCACTGCAGAGAAGCACCCCGCTGGCTCTTGGCCAGCACAGCTTGTTGGTGGAGCATTTTCTTCCCAGTTCTGCTGCCATTTGCCATTCCCTTCCCTGTCCTGGTCCTTCTCTGTACATCCCGTCCTCCCACGGAGCAGGCTCTGTATTTTTCACTGAGATGTTTTCCTTTGCTATCCCAAATCTTAAGCAAAATTTCCAGGGACTAGTTTTCCTGAAAAAAAAAAAAACAAAAAAAAAAAAAACCAAAAACCCACCCTGAAAAATTATGGATTTTCTGTACCAAAAGCCCTTCTGCACTCACAGGAGACTCTGAATCTGCTGGATTCTCTAATCTCTTTCAAAAGTCTCCTGTAATGGGCTGCCAGTTGTGACCCTCCTTTCTGCCAGCACCATAAAATGAGCTTCCTGCCCCATGTGTTCCCCCTCAGTCTGGGCTCCTCAGGCTGTTGGAGCAGAGCACGGGAGAGCAGAGGTGTCACTGCTTAGGGGAATGAAACCAGGGGGATAACAGCCTGTTTGTAACTCCTGGGCTGCTTGTTTTAGTTGAATAGTGCTAGTTCTGTTCCTTGGGAACATCTCTCTCCTTTAGGTGCAGGCAGGAGAGGCACCAGAAATAACTTTTACAGACGTGTGAGATCCAATAAATTAGGACACTGTGGTCGCTGGAACTGTTATTGTGGTTTAAACTGCTACTGCTTACCCCATGGAAACAAAGTGCTTTATTTTTCATTAGGGGCTTAAAAGATTGATTGTTTCCTGCTGTGCAAGAGCTGTGCTGGGACAGCTTTCACAACCTGGTTTGGGTCTTTGCAGACTGTATGAACACTGAAATATCCTTCCTGTGCCACAGGCACCAGCCTTAGCCTCATTTAATTTGTAAAACCTGTGCTTGTGTGCTAAGCTTGACTTCTGGGCTAGGATGCCTGGGGTTAGTTCAATTGAAGCTGCTCTTTCCGTTTGTCTTCTCCTCTGGGTTTGTTTTACAGCTCAGGCCAAAATGTACCAGGGGACCACCCACCACCCCAGTAACGGGTGAGCTGGGCTGGGAGTTGCTTGTGCCAGCAACGCAGATGATGTGTTAAGGACCAAAAAAGTGTTGGCAAGGATGGGGCTTTGGTACTGAGTGTTGTCCTGGGCCTGTTCTGCTTTTCTTCTCAGCTTCCTCCCACTTTGACCCTTTTCTGTGCCACCTTGAGGACTGGCAGAACCCTGACCTCTGTGGGCAGTCACAGGATGCTGTGAACAGGTTTTATTGCTGAATCTCTTGGTTGCTGGGCGATATTGGCCAAGGGACCTCAGGTGCTCAGCTCCACCTTCCAAACACAGGAATAATCTGTTTTCTAGGTATTTGGAGATTGAGTCCTGGAAAACCTGTGTAAAAGTTAGACTTGTATTAACTCTATCACCTAGTGCCTCAAATTTCCTGTCTTTAAGCAGGAAGGTTAATGCTGGAAACTGAGGCATAAAAAAAGAGTGAAACACATGTGTGAAACATATGCATTTAAATAGTTCCTTCTCTGGGTTCTTTTATTCTGGCACAGGAGCACATTGTTTATGTCACATTGCAACAGATTTAAAACAAATTCGGACAATGGTGTTTTATTCTGGAGCAAGCATTCCCCTAGCTGATATTTTGCTGCTGTAGCAAAATTGTTTTAATTGTACCATTCCAAGTAGTAAAATCTCCCCATGCTGGCAAGAGCCCAGCTCCATAGCAGACCCCTCAGCAGCCACAGGGCCAGGCTGCAGCTCGGTGGCACCATGGGCCACTCCATGCCCAGCTCTGCTCTCTGAGGAAGGAAGGATGCAGCTGGGGGAATGCTGAAGGCTGTGCCTGAAATCTGCAGCAGCGTAAGTACAGTATCAGTCTATGCACACTCATATTTTCCTTGGCAAGCCACATGACTGTAAACAGCAAAATATTCTGGCAATCATCTTTTTTTTTTCTCTTGCCTGACCAATGAGTTTTCCCTGCACATCTCTCTTCTGATCTGATTGATTCAGCATGTAGCAGAGTTGTTTTTCTCCTTTTTTCATTAAAGAAAATTGTAGCCCCCCCTACCTTCTTGTTATATTTGACATCTTTGTCTCTAGATGGGAGAAGGCTGTTTCCAGTGGTTCCTTACCCACAGCTTCTTGGCATGTGCACATTCAGGGATGTAGTGCCTAGCTGGAGAAGGGCAGACAACTTTCCTATTCGCAGTGATTCCCATAAAATAGAAGTGTTGAATCCAAGCAAGCAATAGCTTATGTCACTTCAGCCCTTCATGCTGTAGGGAATTGGTACAGAAGAGCTGAAATGCTGGCTCTGAGGTCAGCAGCAGATTTTTTTGTTGACTTAAACAGGTCTCACATCTCTCACCTTAGATTTTACCAAGCAACTTTTTCTGTTTCTGTTCATCAGGAGCTGTAAACCCCCAAAGGTCAAGGGAGGTCTTGAATGACAGTTTCCCAGTGTAGTCTTCTGTCTGCTGTGATCATTTCAGTTTTCATTGTTGCTGATGGGTTTCCAGATAAGCATTGTCACCACTGGCTGTTGCATTCCACTTCCCTCAGATTTGCTTTACCCACATAATCAGTGCAGGGAAGCAGGCAGGAGAAGACAGCATCCTCTCCCTGTCTGCTTCATCCCTGTCTTTTAAGCTGTCAGGTATTCCACAACATGCCCATCTTGTCCTTTGTATTTCTGGTGAGCCAGAGAAGGGGATAAAGCACTTTTACTTTGACTCCCAGTCTGAGTTCTTCCTGTGGGAGACAGAGCATGGCAGCACAGGGAAGGGAAAGCTGCTTTGGGATCTGGTTGTAGCAGGGAATTGGGGGGCTTAGAGGAGCACAGGGTCTGTCTCAGACTGAGAGAGAACGTGTCACACCACTGTGCTCTGGCTCTGGCTCAGCACCTCCACTCCCTTCCCTACAATTGTCTGAAGTCTTCCAAACTTGTATCGGATATAATGAGATGAAGTCGTCTTTTGTGGTGACTTCTTCATGTAGTAAACATGGCCTTTCACAGCCCTGGGGTGTGGGCTGTAATGAGTTTGGAAGCGTTTGCTCCTCTGGCAAGCTGCAAGGGAGTGAATTCACCAGGCATCTCCGATCAGCTCCATTAAGCATCTGCCTGGGCTCCAGCAGGCTTTGTGCTGTCAGCTACCCTGAGAGAAGGGGGTGCTGTACAAATGGTCCTGTTAGTAGACAGCACTGAGTAATTCCGATTGACAATCCATTTTCAATATAGTCACTGCAGTGAGGTTTATGGATCAGGGGTTTTGGCCTTGTGGAGCTGTGCTGGTGTGGCAGGAGTGGTTTGGATGAGGACAGGCAGGCTGGTTGTCCCACATGTCCCTGTGTTCTGCTGCTTTCCAAAGTGCTGCACGGGTGCAAGGGGAGTTGTTTGTGACTGACTGTCTACACCAGGGAGCCTCAATAACTAACATTCATGTTTGCCTCCTCTTCTCAGGGCTTTCCTGGTAATTTTGGAGAACGAGGGCCTCCAGGCATCGATGGGAATCCTGTAAGTTCATAACGTTTTCCTTTCTTTTTTTCTTTTGCATAGACAGCACACTGTACTGCATCATGCTAATTAGAGCTGAGTGCAGCTTGTAAGCTTGGTGGCTGCTGCTGGCTGGTTTTGTCCCTCCTGGAAAAAAAAAAAAAGTACTTAAGTACTTCCCTGCCCTGCTGAAAATTCCTGTATTTGGTTCTTGTAACTGCCAGGTCATTTGCCATCAATTTTCTGTCCATCTCTTGCCTTTCCTGCACCTCAGTCATGACAGGTACTTTTTTATCCAGAAGGTGTGGGTAGGAGAAAATAAAGAGAAAAATGGCAAGGATGTTGCTCTGGCAGAGCAGGCAGTGTTGGACCATGTTGTCCCTACCACAGGGCACAGATTCCCTGCTCCAGTGCCTGGGAGCACTGAGGGACAGACTCCACACCCAAGCTGCTGCCTGCCCTGGGATTGCATGGGGAGTAAGACTCCAGTCTCCCGAGTTCTTGCCCTTCAGTCTTCATCTGAGTCCTGCTGGTTTCCTGAGAGTGGGATGTGTCTCCTGGGAATTGGGTCAGGATGGTCACAGAGGTCATTTAAACAGCTGGGTGCTGATAAGGTTTAATTTGCTCTGCTCTTGTAGCAGTAAACTCTGGGGATGTGCTGTGTTTGCCACTGCTCACAGAACATGTCCTCATGGTTTGCGACAGTTCTCAGATGAATTAATTATCCTAAACTATTTTCTGAATTACTTTGTTGGTTCTCCCTGAAATAGTATGTGAGCAGCACTGATTCATCTTTGAAATTCCTGCTGCCTTGGTTATTCACACATAATCACCATGCTGCTCTGGGGTTTGACGGGATGATTTGTGTGAAGTAACCCACTCCACATGTGCCTGCAAGTTCCCATTCGTCATATATGCAGCATAAAAGTTATTTTCACAACCGGCTCCAGTCACCAAGCCAAGCTCAGCTACAACTCCAGCCTTTGTGGGAATCCAGCACAAGAATCATAAACGCAGTGAACTGAAAGAATGATGTTCCCAAGGAATACTTCTGCAGGACTTTTCCCATCCTTCAGTCAACTTAAGCCATAGGTCAGAGTGGAATCAGTAGTCCCAAAGTAGAAAACTTTCTGATTGTACTGCTATTTCCAGTCAGCCCACCAGGAAGAGCAGGAATCCTGGAGAACAGGAAGACTTTTTTTGTTTGTTTGTTTTTCCCTAAATAACTTATTTTGTTTTCTTTTGAATATGCAAGTTGTCTAAGCCCCATTCAGAAGAAGTTCTCAATGCCAGTCAGCTGAATGGCTGTTCCCAGAGCCTGGGAGAGCAGCAAATGTCCAGTTAATTCATCCAGAAGGATTGCTCCTCTTTCATCTTATCAACGGCTTTTAAATATTAATGTGCCTTGGCGATCGCAGAATGAAAACAGACTGTTTGGGCTGACTTAAAGGGAGGTTCACAGGGTCACAAGTGGAGTCACAGACGCAGAAAAATGCCAGAAAGTCTGTTTGTGGAGCACACAAATATGCTAGGTTTGGTAGGTGGGGTGTGCAGCTGAGCTGTTTGATCTGTTTGATCCCCTGGTCGTGGGGAGGGCTGAACCCACAGCCTCTGATCTCCTTTCCATCCCTCTGGGCACAGGCTCCTCCAGCCCCAGGGGCATTCCTCCCTCCTACCAGCTCCTGAGAACTGTGGAGCCATCGCATTCCAGATCCCATGTTCCCCCCGAGTGCTTTAGCCTCTCCAATTAGGCGCTTAATCACTGGAATTAGACGTGGGAAAGGGCTGTTGATTCATCTCCTTCTCTCTTGTCCCAGTGCCCGGTCCATGCGCTGAAAAAAATGAGAATAGAGCCTGATTTCCCTCACAGGTCAGGGACTGATAGCCAGGAAAGGCCACTTGTAAATCCTCCATTTCCTAGACCAGGGAATGGCTCAAATTAACAGCTAGTCCTGTCCACATCTCCCAGGGGAGTCCACCCCCTCCTCTTCCAAGAGGAAATCCTCTTCTGTTAGCTGTGAGGTCATGCATTTCCACATACACCCGTTCCCTTGAGGAATATCAATATGACACAAGTCAGAAAATCTGGGAAGTGCCTCTTGGAGCTGGTGGGACCAAGAGCTGAGCATCCACCCAGCCTGCAGCCCAGCCACCCTGGGAGCCTGCAGAGCTTCCTGGGAAACCCAGGCCACCGTGCAGCTCCTGTGCTCAGCATTCCTGGGATACTCCCTCTTCTTCCTGAGCCCATAATGCCAGGCCTTGGCTAAAAGCTTGAAGCCAACCTTATAACAGTAGCTCTGAGGACACAGAAATCCCACCCATGAGGAACAATTGCTCCACAGATGTCCCAAGTATGCAGGAAAGGAACTGGCCATAAAAAAAAGCAATTTTAGGCTGGTTGAGATTATGAAACGCTTTTTTGTGTGTGTGCTTGCCCAATAGTCCTTTACTCCGCTTCCCATAAAATAAACACACATAACCCTTTACCCAAGGAGCCCTGAGCACATTCAGTCACGTTGCGTCCCCTTCTCTTTCCTTCTTCCACTGGGCAAATCTTTCCATAAAAGGGGAGCTCCATTGCACTGGGGGGGCTCCACCAGATGTGCACCATAAACTGAGCAGGGCTGTCAAAGCAAGTAGCCAGCATGATGCAGAGCAGGGGCAGGGCTGTCCGAGTTAACGGGAAGTTCAGCATTTCCAATGCACTTGTTTTGAGAGGCCCCGTTGGAGATGGAGGTGTGTGAGAGCAGGTCCTTGCCCTGACAAGCAGCTCACTGTTAGTGTGGCCAGGGCAGCCACCGAGGGGGACACGGGACAGGCTGAGCACCCCATGGTTGCTGAACTGCCCAGGGATCTGGATAGGTGAGTTTTGGAGGTCTGGCAGAGCTTCTCTGCTGTGCTTCACTAGAAGATGCCACCAAGCACCCGCCAGTTCTCCTGCATGTCTTTGGAGAGCTCACACAGAGAAAGTTTGTGGTGAAGCTGAGAAGCCAAACCAGCTCCACAAGCTCTGTCAGCAGTCTGACCCTTGGAATGATGAGCTCCAAGGTGCCACATACACTCCCAGGACCCATTTGCCAGCACCAGAACCTGCCATACCCTCTCCCTAAACTACCCAGTTTCATTTTCATGCAGCCTGTGAGTTTTATTATTACATAACCACTCCCAAAACCTCACCCTTCTCAATGCTAAAGCAGCAGCTTTCCTCTCCTTCCCACCTTAGCCTTGCTCTCCCCATGTCTCCTATCCCTCTCCCTGCCAGTGGCTGGAGCTCACCTGGAGCAGGCTCCCACCTCTCCCCTGCCCAGTGAAATGTTCCTTTCGCCCAGCCTGCTCCTGGAAGGGAAGTCAGCCCTGGGAATAACTGCCCAACAACAAGCAGCCTGTGTCCTCCCAGGATGTGCTCACAAGTGCACTCCTGAAAATAGAAGTTCTGGATCGCTTGGGAGGGGAAAGGGGCTGGGGGTGAAAGGGGGGATGGAAGGGGGAGGGATGGTCTTTTCCCTTCCCTCAAGCCCTTGAAACACTAAGCTGCCTTTCAGTCTCTGCTTGTCTATAAAGTGTTCCATAACCATGTGGGTTTGTCTTTCCTTTTAGGGAGAATTGGGAGCCCCAGGTCCTCCTGGAGTCCTTGGACTCATTGTAAGTACAAAAACAAATGGAGATCTGGCTGGTCTGGCTTTAACCCTTTCAACCTGCCTAACTGCACACAGATTTTCTTCCTGTGAGCAGGATGAAGAGGTGGGGGAGGTATGACATCCAGGGAGAGAGGGGGTTTCCTGATGGATTGGGAGGTGGAGGAGGGCAAACCCTTTCCAAGCAAAAGGAAACAGATTAGATGTTTGTTGTTAGTGTCTTTCTTTCTCATGATAACTTGCCCTTTTGATAGCGTTTGCCAGGGTATTCCTTCAAAGATGCAGCATTCATTCCACACCAGGACCTCTTAAAAAGCAAGTCCCTGTAAGCAGTGACCTGAGGGACACACAGTTCTTGCTCACTGGAGAGTCTGAGGGCAGGAACAGAATGTCCTCTGGGTAGACAGGAATTTTAAAAGCACTTTCACCATCCCATCAGTAATCCAGGTAATTTTGTACTCAGCCAAATTCCACCCTTCCTTACACTTTTCCCCCAGCAGGAGATAAATGGCTCTAAGGATGGGTGGCAGCTCCTCCTCTGGCAGCTGTGCTGGGGTTAGTGAATGCCCAGCTGAACACAGTATGATTTATTTTTAGGTCAAGGGACTTGTTTTAGGTTATTCTCTTCCATGCACGAAAATTGGTAGGCTCTGTTACTACTACAGCATTCTTTCATAATGATTCCTCCTCAGCTGTGACAAACAATGGAAATTTGACTTGTGAGGAATGGTTAAAACCTTCCCCTTTTGCCTTTCCATAGCTTAAATTACAGGAGTGTGTGTCAGCTTAGATCAAGGCCTCCATTGCAGTAGGCATTGCACAAACCCAGAAATCTTCCATTCCTTGAAGGAACAGCAGGGAATATGGTGATACACCCATCTTGGAGATGGGGGATTGAGGCAGAGGTGGATTCACAGGAATCACGAACTAGGTCTGCTTCCCCTCATTAGTGGAGATGAAAGTGGCCACTTTAGCCATAGCAGCAGGAAGGATGTGGTCCTGTCAAATAGCTGGAATATGAAGATTGTTATTTAAAACAATACCATTGAAGGCATAGTCCAGATTGAATTATATTCCTCCTTGCTTTTGGAAAGATTTATCTTTTCCTTGTTGCCCTTATCTCACAGATGTTTGGTTTGTTAGAAAGTGTAAGGTCAGAGATGGCAAATGTGATCATGATCCTTCTAGAGATGATGGAGTCAGAAGCTGCCTGTCCTCCCCTCCACACTGGCCCAGCCAAACTTCAAACTGAGATTCAGGTCAGATGGAATCAGATCTTGTGTCCCAGGGTAACATGAATCTCCTGAATTCAGGCTGCTGAAGCATCTCTAGTGGGACAGACTGCGAGTGACCTCCTCCATCCTCCTGGGGAGCAGAGAGCACATCCATCCTGCCTTGTCCTCCCTGTGGAGGACAGCTCCAGCTCCTTCCCAGGGTGTGCACACAGGGCTCACACTGCAGGGCATGGAGAAGGTGACACATGGCCCCTGTTCAGTCTCGTCCTTGCCACCTGCAGCCACCCCAGGGACCAGCCAGGCTCTGGCTGCCTCACGCACCCTGCAGAGTTTGGTTCACGGTGTAAGAGAGGCTGAAGAGCAGAATTAGGTGTAACTAAAGCCTCTCGCTCTCCTAATTAACCATGTGGGCAGAGCTCTAAGTAAAGGCATTTCTACAAGCAGCCTTTATGCTAGGAGGTATGAAAAGGGCTCTGTTGGGGTGGCTGCAGCCCAGCTCTCTCTGTGTGACCACGGCCCGGGGCTGCGGCTGCAGAATCGCTCCTTCAGGGAGCCTGCCCTGTTTATTTACACACTGAGGCCAGGCTGGTGCACCCTGTCACTGCCTCTCTTCATGGCAGGGAGCAGCCAGAGCCCATTTCAACACAGCACTGAAGGGTTTCTGTTGTGCATCACACATGGGTGCCCAGAGCAGCCAGAGCTCTGCTGTCCTCCTGTGTTAGACTAAGTCCCAGCACACAATGCCACCAATGCTGATTTCTCTCTGCAGCAGGATGAGACACCTCTGTCCCCACCTCCTGTCTCTCCTCTCTTTTTCTTGAGTGCTGCATTTATTTAGGGGCTGTCTGCACATTCAAAGAGCCTTGATTCATGCCAGGATGCTGCTTCTGTTGATATCAGTAGTGCATTTCTTCAGGGACACTGAGACTGGATATCAGAGGAATTTCACACTGCATGTGATCTGTTGGGTTTGCACCTAATGACTGTGGTAATTTTCTTTCTCTCACTAGGGTGACATGGGCCCTGTTGGACCAATTGGATATCCAGGACCAAAAGGATTAAAGGTAAGGGAATCTCGGAGCTCTCATCCCTCCAGAGCTGGGCTGAAGGTTGTTCTGTTCCTCCCTGGGGCAGTGGTGGCTGTCCTGAGAGAAAGGGTGGGCAGCAGTGGTGTTGAACACAGCATCCCACTGGTGCTCCACAGTGGGTGTAAGTCAGTGGAGAATTCCAGAAGCATTTTCCCACATTAAAAATGTGTGATGGAGCACACTTTGGGAGCAGTCTGGCATTTGACCTTGAGACTGTCCCAGACCACTGCTGTGGGTCTGAGCCACCAGCCCCATCAATAAACAGCAATGTCACAGACCTGAGCCAGTCTCCACCATGGCTCAGCCTCACTCTGAACTTTCTTTTGTTTCAGGGGCTGATGGGAAACCCTGGAGAACATGGACTGAAAGGTGATAAGGTGATCTGAATACTCCCTTATTGCACTGTGTTTTAATTTGCATGTGAAACCCTCTTTCTAGTTTCTCTTTCTTATTCAGCATCATAGTGCTGGTTCCACTCTGGCCATCTATACCCCATCCTCACTCTCCCTCCATTCGTGACACTCTAGTTTTGATTTTTCTTTCTTTGATATCTGCCCCATCTCCTTTTCCATGGAGTATAGATAAATTATGCTCAGATCCTCTTTGGAGCTCTTGTCTTCCACTGATGATGACAGTAACTGAACAATTACCTGGTGTTTTTACAAGTACACTGTTTTTATGTTGTTTACGTGGTGGGATGGGGAGGAGATGATCCAACACTGACAGAGAGCTTGCATTAATGCATTTAGGGGAAAGATGTGGTGTGAAAAAGCAGCCCTGTATCAAACAAACCAGGTGGATCCCCTGGAAAAACTGTTGTGTTTGGGTACCTCTGCTCCTGTTCAAGGAGCCTCACCACACTTCAGCTTCCTACTGAGAGGAAATTGCCTTGTCCCAAACTGATATAAATCACATTAGAAAAAGCAAAATGGAGAGGGGCCTTGATTGCAGAGATTTAGTGGTGCTGGCACAAAACACACAGCTTCAGCTAAATCAGCATGAAGCTGTGTGTGTAAATGTCTCACTGTCACAAGAGCCCTCCTCCTACAGATATTCAGCTGTAGGATTTATTTAGTCTAAAGGAGTGGGAGGTGCAGTTATTTATTGCTGGCTCTGATTGCTCGGGAGGGCAGTGGAAAATGACCATTAAGTGTATTCTCCTCCTCCTGTCAGATGTTTTATTCTCTTCTCAGATGTTTGCTTTTAGAGAATGATTTAGCAGCCCAGACTGCACAGGGGGGGAGTAGTGTCAAACCAGTTGATTCAACTCTTCTTATACTATAGCAGCTCTTTGCCAGGACTCCTGTGTCTGTAATTTCCATTTCTCCTTTGTGCTGCTTTCCCACTTCTGTGGAATGACAAGGCAAGAGAAGGGTTTTTTCTTTAGGACAAGCTTAAGACATTGTAGCTGGTTTCTGGACTAAACCCCAGATCCTGGAGTCAACAGACTCCTCCATCCACTCCTTGGGAGAAATGGTTAAATATCTCAAGAATCACTAAGATCTAAATCATTGCTTAGCACAACTAACCTTCCTGGACAGTTCAGTCTCCATCGCTTCATAGAAGCTGCTCTGTTTCTGCCCAGTATCTCCCCAGCCACTGCTATCACAGTAACCAAATGCTTTGTGGCTCTCTCTGGAGTTATCCTTAAAATACTCACAGGTGCAGAATTATCCATCCCCCAACAATCCCACGTTCCTGAGGTGCAGGAAACCTTTTCCTCCCCCCTGCAAACTCCAGGCTGCAGGTCATCCTGCCTTCCTGGCTTGATGAAGATTTAATTGGATGTCTGCAAGCTCCTATTAATCCCATCTGTCTTGGTCACATCCAAAAACACGTGGCCTTGTACAGGTTTGTCTTTTTGTAGCTGAGGAAAACTCCCTTCAGTCAGCAGCAGTCAGATGGATGCTGGTAAAACCTGAGAACAATGACAGGGTGCTGGATGTTTGTGTAGGCAGCAGGAATGTCACTGATCTGCCACCTCAATCTGCCTGGGAGAGTGTCCTCACACCACATGGCCAGGTGTGAACCAGAATAAGGGACAACATCTCACTCCTCCAGCAACAGGCAGATCCAGGTCATCCTTCTGTTTCCATTCCTGTGTTTTCATGGAGGAAAGGAGAGGGGGAAGAGAGGGTTGTATCTGCTCTGACAGGGAGAAGTGGAATTATTGTGTAACTCTGAAATAAAGAGTGGCTTGAGAAGACCAGATTGGGTGATGAGTGCAGGGGAAAGGTGGAGGAAGCAGAGGAAATCCCAGCTACTTGTTCTCACAAAGGAGTCTGATGAATCAGGACATCTGTAACTTGTGGAGGACACGGCTCAGGCAAATACCTCTGGAGCTGTGTGGCATTAGGTCTCTTTGCATTGCTAAGCAGGAAGTCTTGGGAACAGAGGCTTCCAATCGAGGAAAACTGAGGGGATTTTGCACAACAGCCTCCTCTGCATCCCACAGACTGCAAACACATCCCACAGCTGTGCACTTGGTCCTTTCCCTTGTAGCCTCTCTCTGTGTTGGGTTACAAAGGGCCTCAGCTTGTCTGAAGCTGCATTTCTTTTTATAGGTGAAACATGAAGCACAGGCAACATCCCATGGGCAGGGGCTGTTTGTAATTTCAGATCCTACATTCCTTTTCCTGCCCTGTGAACCAAGTCCTTGCAGGCCCATTTCATCATCTCAGCGTCGCAGTTTTTAATAACAAACATGCCTGACCTCTTTCCTCTGTAATTTTTCCCTCATATTAAGGACACAGATCCCAAGTGCCAGTTCCAGGGCAGGTAAAAGGTGATGCCCCAGTCCTCAGTTCTGGTTTAAGAACAGCCATAGATGGACTGTTCACGCCGTGACATTTTGCTGTGCTGTCACAATAACATGTGAACATCTGGCATGAAGTCCAGCTCAGGTTAAGAGATGAGTTTTGTTTCCCCATTTTCTTCTTCTTTCTCTAATGCCCATTTCTCAGAGTGTTTGAAAACTGGTTTCACTGTCATGCCCCACTTTTCCTAAAGGTTGGAAACAAAGGTTTGCTCCTGCGTTTTGCTGTGCTCAGGAAACTCTTTTATTTTAGTAGTTATTACTTAATGTCCAAATATTTCTTCTGAAACAGTATTTCAATGGCCACTTGTACTGTCTGGGTAGAAATTTGCTTAATAAAAAATATCATCTTTCTTCTTTGACCCTCGGAATTGACAATAAAGACAAACCTCAGAGCCAACCTGTCACTTCCAGAAAAGCTGTTTTCATGCTGCCTTCAGTCAGGAACCAGAATTAAGTAGATCTCAGTGTTTTAAGCCTTGGACTATATAAAATAAATAGAAAATTCAGAGAAGATGAGAGAAATCTGTGAAGGAGCTGGGTAACACAGTAGGGTTTTTGCCTTTTCTGTTGTATCTAATACTTGGGTTCCTTCCGAACTGAAGCTGTGTAAAGAGCTGATTGTTTCCATTTTGCGTTGCCAAAAAAAAAAAAAAATGGAAAATAGTTCAGATGAAACAAAATGTTGGGTATTTGACTCAAATTAAAATATTTTAGGTTAAAAACCAAATGAGTAAAATCAATTTAACATTTTTAAGAGCAACATTTTAATTTTGCTATGTAAAAGACTTGTTTTGAAGATGGTTCAGTGAAATGTTCCGGGAACATTTGCCAAAACATTTAAGCAAATTTAGTGTGAATCCATGAAATGTTTCCATCATTGAATCTGCATAGCTCTTAATTTTTTTCCTTCTGAAAAATTGTCTTTGAAAAGTTTTTACCAACTCAAACCTGAACCATCTACAATTTGATTATCTGCATGTTACTGAAGTAGTTACAATTATTTCAGCTTTCTGATAACTAGTGGGTGGCTTTTCTGAAGTGAAGTGGACTTTCTCTGACATCTCTGTGGACTTTGGCTCTGTTGCAGGACTCCATATGTCTTCCATGTGGGCTATGTTTAAACATATAGCCGTGGAGTGGCTCATTCTCTTGCTGGAAACCAAGTTCATGGGACAGAGTTCCTCCAGCAGTTAATTTTGTTGGGTCTTGTCATTGTACCAAGTTATTGTAGTCATCCCTCCCTTGACTTCCCAAGTAGAATTTTCCTTTCTCTGCCCCATCATTGACTCATCCGTTGTTTAAGTAAATCACTAAATGCATGAAGCTGGAAGGGGCATCAGGAGGTGATTTGGTCCAGAGCTGCTCACAGCAGGGCTAAGAGCCAGTGCAAGGTAGCCCACTGCTCCTTGGAAAACCTTCAGAGATATTTGGCTTCTACCCAGAGAGTCAGAATCTGTTATGTTGGTCCAGCTAGGGGCAGACAGACAGCTTGGTGAGGAAATATTGTCAGTGGTGGGCTCCCCATCCCAGTGAACACCAGCCGACCCCTCCCAGGGAATCTCAGCTCAGACTGGCAGTGGGGTAGTACTAAAGCATTGCCAGAAGCTGCTCTTGTTTTCTTGTGAAAGAGGATTGATGTTTGATGTCAGGACTAGGATATGGTCACAGAAACCCTGAGGATTGTTTTCTTTTCTGTAGAGCCTTGTGAGAGAAAAGGTTCATTCATTGAAAACTGAACTCTTCTGTTCAGCTGAATTTAACACTTCACCACCATCGTGGTTGCTGTCAGCCAGAGGAATGTGCTCTCTCTTCTTGCAGCTTCTATAGATACACAGTGCTGGGGAATTCCTGGTTTTTACTCTCCCACAGTTTCCTTTCTCACCTTAGAATCAAGTTGGGAAATACACACTTTGTTCAGGGTTGTTGCTGCGTTCACTGTGATCTGCAGCTTGCCAGCAGTTCAGTTCTGAGTGGAGCTGGAGTTGAGACTTTTGCTGTACAAAGCACCATCTAAGCATCAACCTGGGCATTTTGGCTGTTGCTGTTGCCTCTTTTAACTCTCTGGTGATGTGTACCCAGGGTGATCAGGGAAGAGCAGGTGTTCCGGGAGATATCGGCTTCCAAGGAGACAAGGTAATTGTTTTTCTTCTCTCCATTGTTCTTTTCCCCTTACATAGCAGTGGCCACATTTTTCTCAGTTCCTCCACTAGGAGCTGGAATTAGCTGCATCCTGCTGTCAGGTTCCCCTGCTTGGATAGTTCCCATTTGGGGTATGCTGTGCCTTTCTAAAATCCATGTCAGAATACAGATTTTGTAGTTACCCATAGTAAAAGCAGTTCTGCAGGGTTTTTTTTGTAGGGGCTATGGCTTCTAGCAGAGGTTGGAAGTGATGGGATTGATGGGGATGTGTGTGAATGTGTGTGGTCCAGCGGCTGCAGACTCAGGAGATTTTGTCTGCTCAGTGCAGCAACTTAAACCCTGACCCAGGGAACCACTTAATGCTCTGTATAACTTCTGATCAAATGACTTCTCCCCTGTGATTTAATGTGATACTGACTGTGGCTGACAAATGTTGCACAGAGCCCTGTGCTGGAGCCTGCGTGGCTCTGAGCCACAGCCAACTGCAGCAGCTCGTGTTCTTTGGGGCTAAATTCAGGGCTGTCTTCAGAAACATCTCACTGACATCAGTGCAGCTGTCCCAGCTCCATGCAGGGCTGAGTCCAGCCTTTAGGAGATGCTCCTCATTCTGCAGCAAAGCTGGAGCCTGGGGAATTGGAATTTTTTTGATGCCTCATTGTGTTCTGAAAAAATGTGTCTCTCTCAGGGCAGCCAGGGTTTGCCTGGGGTCCCTGGGGCACGAGGGAAGGCAGGCCCCCTGGTAAGTAACCAAGCACCGTCTGCTTCCTCAGCTCCCTTTCTAAGGTTCCGAGCCCAGCTGCAAAGACAGCTTGGCAGGGATGTGCTGCTCTAAACAGGAAACCTGACAGCCAGCAGCCAGCTCACTTTTCCCCATGTTTTTCCAATTTCTGCAGGGAAAAGTCGGTGACAAAGGACCAGTTGGGTTTCCAGGACCACCAGGCCCTGAGGTATGTCCCACCACCTCCTTCTCACATCCTTCCAGCCCAGGGCTTCACTTCTCTGCTGGGATATGACGGCACATGAGTGGTGATGGGGTAGGAAGAATCAAGATGGGTTCATGACCCATTTTACATCTCATGGTTTCCTGGTTTTCCTTCCCCTTTTTTGTCATAGATAAAATGAAAGCTTTTTTTTCAGTTTTCCCCCTCTAAACACCATTTAAAGTAGAAAATCCTCCTACTTCCCTTACCAAAAAAGTGTCACAGTGATACCTTGGATGCAGGATGAGCTTCCCCCAGCACACCATCATCTTTCTCCTTCCTAAGTGACCAGACAAGGTCTGTAAGATGCTAGAGAGCCACTTCCAGCACAACTGATGGTCTGTTTTCCCCTCATCAGCCTTCTGGCATTTCACAGGGTCTGGAAGGGCTCTCAACTGTGTGCTGCCACTTAGCAATCGTTCCTCTTTGTTGCTATTGGAAATAAGCACGGATTCCTTTGTTTCCTCCTCGATGGGTGGCTGGGTGGGTGGGAAGGAGCCCTGCCAGGCTGACGGCAGCTAATGAGGGTGTCAGCACCTTTCCTAATTCCTCGCCTGCTTCCCTTTGTCACCGAGGCTGCAGCTCCTTTCTGGGAGCACAGAGGTTATGAGCTGGCTCAGAAAGATTAATTAAAACCCAAATGGCTGCTTTGAGCTGTGTGATGACAGGGAGGCCCTCACTGCAATAAATCTTGTAAGAAGATGGTCCTAAAGGGAGCTGCTGGGAAAGGCTGCTCTTCCATCAAACTGCTGGTGCTGCTCCGTTGTGTCCCATTCCTTCCCAAAGCCATGCTGGCCCCCAAACGGACACTGCCAGCATGTAACACATCTTGTCCCTTAGGCTTTAGCTAAACCTCTCACAGAGGCTGACACTGCCTGCAGAATTCCACCTGTGCACCCTGACTGTTCCTCATTTTCTCCAGGGCTTCCCAGGTGACATTGGCCCACCAGGAGAAAACGGTCCTGAAGGTCTGAAGGTGAGTAGAGCAGAGACTGCAGCTCTGTGCGGGGTTGGAAACAGCCAGGGAAAACAAAGTAGTGGGAAGGGGGGAAGAGAGAAAGCCCAGGAGATTCCTAAAGATTGTCCTGGCCAGCATCTCAGCTTGGTCTGTTTGGCTTGAGGTCCCTCCAAGTGCAGCGTTTTCTTTTCTTCAGATTTTTTTCCTGTAACAAAATTGACATTGGATAATGTCCCATGGCTGTGAAAGAGACTTTCTCATTTTAATTGCCCTTCTGAGCTTATGTTTCTATTTTCTGAGTATCTTTTCCTTTGGCTCTTTCTCAGGGAAAGCCAGGAGCACGAGGTTTACCTGGGCCAAGAGGACTGCCTGGACAAGAGGTGAGTATCTTCAGCTCAAAAGAGGTTTGATATAAAAAACAATGCTGAATTTTCTAAATTAATGCATGGTGAAATGGTGTCTGTGGTTTAAAATGCTCTAGTCTCTCTGAATCTGGAAGCAGATGCTTATACTGAGTGATCAGAGATGTGCAGAATAGGAGAAGCTTCCTCTAAGCTGTGTGATCTCCAAGGCCTGTGATCTCTGCTTCCAGTCACTGCTGGCATCTGCTGACCCTAAATTCTGTCTTGGCATTGCTTTTAAAGCCTGTTCCCCCACCCCCAGATGGGTGTTAGAGCCCTTTTCCCTGCACCTCCCCTTGCACAGACATGCCCTGGCCTGGCATGTGCTTTCTGCTCCTTTTAAGTGTGTTCCTTTTCAACCATGAGACCTGCAGATTCTGCTCTCTCACACGGAGAAACATCCCTCTGTAAAAAGAGCAGGAAATGGGAATTGCTGCTCTGCAGAAATTCATCTGCCCAGCACCTGAGAGCTTTCACTCACCACTTCACCTCAGCACCTGAAGCATCATTCCACTTGCAGTCATTAGGAAGGGAACAATTGTCACTGATTTAATTGTCCTGGAGCTGCAAGAACATTATGGGAGGAGCAGAGAATGTCTGGGCTCCCTGTTTATCCTGTTGTAACTCCAGTGACATTGGTGTAATTTCCTCTCACTCAGGCCAGTGTAAGCTGTTAGTCCAGAGTCACGAGACATTGTGTAAATAATACTGAGCACATGCATGGGCAGGAGATCGTTTTAATAGCACTAATAATTCTTAACTTTTTCTGGGAACTCTTCTGCTTGTTCTCTAAATGGGATTAATGCAAATTAGCTCATTTATTTGCAGTGAAATAGGAAAAAAAATATTCCAGCCAAAATACAAAGGGAATCGAAGCCCTGCATTCCAGGTTCAGGCAGGCGTGACCGAGCTGCCTTCAATTTGCTCTAGTTAGTGAGAGTAAAAGTGAGCCCAAAGACATGGACATGGAGTTTGGTGTGAGCTGTGCTCCAGGACTCAGAGTGTGCAGCAGAGCACAGCACTGTGCTCTCAGCACTGTGGTCACCCAGGGCACTGGGTCAGGGCTCTGAATTGCATCCCTCTGGAAATGAGGCATATTGTGGGTGTTTGTCTGAGCCTTGGAGCTGGGTTCCTGACCCCCAGTCCCACCCTGAGCCTGCCAGTGCCCCTTCATTACCACGGCTGACCACCGAAACGAGAGCAGCCAGGCTGTGGCTGCCAAGGGTGCTTTTAATTTCTCTCTTGGCAGTTGGTTTTAGACACTTGAGATAATTTTTTGTGAAGCTTAATTGAAGGTCTCTTAGAAACTGTAGATCTGATCCTATCACATTAGAAATTGGTGTAGAGCCAAGGGAGAGGACCGAGTCCAATTGCTGTGTGAGATTTTGTGATAGCTCCATTCTGCAGCATGTGTAGTCCCAGCTGAAAGCAAAAGGGAAACATTCATACAGTTGCCAAATGGTTCTGTGGGAAATTTTGGAACATGCTTTTCTGGGGGGAAGGGAGAGAAAAGGGGGGAAGAGAGAAAAAGGGAACTCTATAGCATTCACATCCCTGCCAAATCAAATGAAGCAGAGTTATGGCAGCATGTCCAGGGTACCCTAGTGGCCAAATCCAGCCCATCACAGCCAAATCAACTGGTGTTCCCTTGGTCAAATTTTGGATGGCTTTTACTGGCAGGACTTGACTTGAGATCTTTTTTCCCTGAGAAACCTCAGAGGCTGCTCTAAGGCAGAGAAGAGCTCAGCTGTTAAAATGTGACAGCTGAACACACAGCCTGTGTTTAACTGCTGCTCATACTGCAGGCATTTCATTCTTGCTGCGTGGTGAGTCCAAATTTTGTCACTACTTTGCCTTTTGTTTTAATTTCTTTTCACCTCAGGGAGATGAAGGACCCTTAGGACCACCAGGAGTCCCTGGTTCAGAGGTAGGTTTCATTCATTTATTCACTCAGCTATTATCAGCTCTGTTGACCTTGCAATGGAATTGTAGTTAAATTCTCATAAAGCTTCAACCCTCCTGGTTTGGGAAGTTAATCTGCCCTGCTATGAATTATTGTCTTGTCCAGGGCTTAATTGATTGCTTGGTCCAGGATGGCTGAAAGTCCAGGAAGTGTCTTGCACAGGGTGTTGAGTTTATGACTTGCCTAAAGTCTCAAACCTTGAAAAACTATCTAATGTTTAAATAGTTCATCCTCAAGATAAATGACATTGATTGGAAGCCATCTCCATAACCAGCCCTTGTGTTTCTTCCTTGATTTATAGTATTTTTCAATGAGTAGAGGAAAAAGAAAAAAAAAAGAAAAAAGACTGGACAGTCAGAGAGAGTCCACTTGACCTCTGTGATGTATCACAGAAACACAGTAGAAGCAAAAAGAATATTATCATATCTGTGAGCTTGCCAAGTCAGGCTTTTGTAATGTGTCTGCACATAATTGTCACGTCAGGATAGCAAAATATCCCAAAAATTGGCAATAGGTGGATCAGAAAATGAAAGTTTTGTCTTCATCTTTTATTTTACAAGCATGTAAGCAGCACCTGTGACCAAAGCAGCTGCAAACTTTTGATGTTTATGGTTTTTCCATGTATTTCAGGGTCGATCTGGTCGGAAGGGATTTCCAGGAACACCTGGTCCCAATGGTCCAAAGGTAAGAAAATAGTTTGTTCCTGATCAGGAAAGCAGTGGGTAGAAGGGAGGAAAGGAAGAGGGAAATGTCTTTTCTCACCTTTACCACTCTCACAAGTATTCATTCCAGAGAGAACAAAAGAACTGAGAGTTCCTCTTTTTCTCAGAATTTTGGGGTCTTAGCTTCTGCTTCTTTCTTCAAAAAGAATGATGGTGCATTTTTTAAGCTATTATAAAAAAATGTGTTCCTCTTTTGATATTAACCAACTTCTCCCTCCATCATCACTTCATTTTCCATTGCTTCTCCATGGTTTTGTTCTAAAACAATGCACATCATTCCTATCTTTGCTGCCTAATTATCAGCAGGAGCCATCCCAGGGCAATGCTCTCCACAAACCCACACTCGAAAGGAAAGAGAAAACCCAACAAAAACAACCTCTTCAAACAGTAAATAGCAAAAATGTGGTCTGGCAGCACATCTGGAGTATCTGCCTACTGAGAAAATACAGCTGCTGTCCTGGAGACACTGCTGGTTACTGGTGAGCCTGGTCTCTGGATGGCCCTTGCAGGGCACTCTGACTGCCTGCACGTGCTGCCACAGCTGCCCTGATCCCTGGGGGCTGTGCAATCCTTCTCCCTCTGCTTTCTCCTTCACCCCTCATCATTTTCATTCTCTGAACTCCTTCTTCCTGCACTGGGATTTATCTCATGTAGGTTCTTGCTGCAGTTTTCCTGTGGATGCTCCATGTGACAGTAACGTGTGCCTGTCTGAGGTTTTACAACAGCAGAATCAGGGTGCAGCATTGCCTGGGAATATTTGGGTTATCTTTTCTTCTTATGCTTTATAAAACTTTGGGATAAAGTAACCAGGACATAGGCTGGGTCTATGCCACAGGGCAATAGATATCTTATGTTTTGGTGTGGCTCTCTGAAGGTGATTTTACTACAGCAGGACCAGCTTTTGGGGCATTTCACTCCAGAACAGCGTTTGCTCCATGTTTGTGTCAGTAGTGTTTCTTGCTTTGGATTATCCTCCAAGTCACAGTTGGTTTTGCAGGATGCTGTTTCTCACAGATTTTCCCCAATTCACACTTTGCAGCCCAAATAATGGGTGTACAAAGAGCCACATTGTGCCCAGGGTCAGGCTGGCAGCACCCAGTAACCCGTGTGCCCTTGTCTCCTTGTCCTGCAGGGTGAGCCAGGAAACCGTGGCCGACCAGGGAAAGTTGGTGAGCAGGTAAATTCCTTATTTTCCTTGTCTCTTTGATGATCTCCTCTGTACAACATGTCCTGGATGCCCAGAGTGCAGGCACAGGGCAGTGGCCAGGGATTTCTGGCCACCTTAAACCCTGGTGCTCCAGGTTCCAGGCTTTAAGGATAGGATTCTCTGCTTTGGGTGCTATGTTGCTTTCACTTCCCCTAAATTTTCTGGGGAGTAGAGGAGGTAGCAGCTGAACAAACCAGATCCTGGGGAAGAGTGACACTGAGCTGCATTTTGTTGTAATTCCATGGAGAACATTCTGCTGGCATAACCCAGAACATGCATTATCCCTGTAGGCTTTGGGGGGAACCACAGGCATCAAGGAAAAAGCAACAATAGTTCCCACATCTCTGTGATTGAAACCCACAAACTTGTCCACCAACAACCCTGAAAGTGAAACCATGGAGCCTCCAACAAATTCTGTGTGTTCCTGCACGACCACACCAAACTGGCTGTGGCAGCTGGCCCTGGCACTGCGGGTGCTGCTGCTCACCACTGCTGTCCTGCCCAACACTTTCCCTGCTGGATGGTCAGCTTGGTTTGGTTTGGTTTAGCTTGTCAGCCTCTCTGGCTCTTCTTTGGGTCACTTCTTCCAAGGGTTTCTGATCAAGCAAGTCTACAAAAGTCAAGGTGGATCCTTCTCAGTACCAGCAGTCTGATACCAGCCTCAGTATATATCAAAGGTGGTTACTTTGGAAATAGAGACTTTTCTGTGTTATGGTTGTTAATTTGCACCTTGAAGAGCAGCTACTAAAGGGGCAAAGTTGTTCTCCACATCTGAGTTCTACTTGTAGCTTTATCAGATTCTGTACAGTCTCAGGCAACACTTTCCAGTGCTTTGTGCCTCAGTTTCCCCTTCTGTGGAAGGTGTGAGACAGCCCTGAGCAGAGCTTAGCCCAGTGCCTCCTGTTCTGAAGTGGCACCTGTGGATACTGTTAAAAATGAATATTTAGAAGTGCTTTGAGATCCTTAACCAGACATTGTCCTTGAAGGGCAAAGCATCATTAGGATTATTATTCTTTAACTTCCCTCAGGACTGACCTTGGATGAGAACTGTAGGCACTGTTCATCGAAAAGAAAACACAGCTGGCCTCTGCTGACACTGAAACCAGCACAGTGGTAGGAAAGCTGCCTGTGTTATTCTTAGTCAATTAGTCTCTGTCTAGCAATATCACCCAGAAAATTTCCATTTCTGAACCAGTCAAGTAATTAGAACAAAAATGTCTCACCACAGTAATGAGAAATAACCTCCTCTCCCCTCACATCTCCACTGAACGATGCTGGAGTGTTGGGATTTCCTTCCTCCCTCTGCTTTAACTTCAGCACTTGGTGTTGGGGCTGGGTTGGTTTTTGCAGAGCCCTGGGAGGATGAGCCCGGGCCCTTGGCACTGCAGACACCATCACCTCACCCTGTTTTCCCTTGTGGAGACCTGGATCTTTTCTATTCCACAGTAAGGGTGGTCACACTTCTCAATCCTGCTGCTCTGCCTGACAAATGTTTTCTCTCAGAGTAGAAAATCTCAGCATAACAGCATGAGAAGAAATCAGCCATCCATCTCATTGGAGATTTCTTCCCTTTCTTAGGGACATCTGTTTAGGAAAACACGGGAGTTTCTGTGAGGTTTCTGGTGATACTTGAGCTCTCATTGAAAAATGAGGTTTTAAGCCACAGGGCAGTCCCTGATGCGTTGTTTTTCCATTGCAAGGACACAGACTTGGGATGATCATTCATGAGATGCTTGTTGTCTCCATGTGCTGGAAGGATTCCAGCTGCCAGGCGCCCCAGTACCCTGGAAATGTGTGGGTTAACCCTTCCTTGCCTGTAGATGGAGTCAGAAGGATATGAAGAGAAATACAAGGCCTCTGGCCAGGGAGCCCTTCCTGTCCCCGAGCTGGGAATGCACAATGGGAGAATGTGACCAAATGTCCTTGTGGAAGGTCAGAGAGCCCTGTGGGAGAAGCAACACCCCGCAGCAGGCAGGAAGGTGCTGCCATCCCAGGGACCCCCTGCTTGGCTCTAGAAAATCCCAGTGAAGAGTTGTGCCAGCTGAAAGCTGTGATTTATGTCCTTAATGGGACTGGGGAGATCCTGTCATAGCAGGAGCAGCTGTTTGAGTCCCTTCCCCTGTACAAGAAGTGACAGCCCTGCTGACTCACAGGGCTGGGTCAGGGTCAGCCCCCTTCCCATTGCTCTGTGCTGGGAAGGACAGCCAAGGCCCTTCTCTTGTCCTTTAAGGTCAAAGTATGTTGTCTCAATATCAGTATTCTAAGCTAATTTGTCAAAGGACACCAGCACCATCTCCTTCATGTCTTTCCCCTTCCAAAGGAGAGGGGCTGTAATGTCAGGTTTGCAGGTAGGGAGGTCCTGATTGTCTTGGCCAAGGTCAAGAGGGTCACCAAGAGCACAGCAGGGAACTGCACTGGTGTTTCCCACATGTTAGCACTGCTCCCTTCCAGCCCATTCACCTTCTCCTCCGGGCAATCTCTGACCTCCAGACATCTCACTCAGGGATTTCAGGGCACATCTCCACCTTCCCTCCCTCCCTCCCCAGGATGGTGGAAACCCAACACAGCAGCAGGGCAGGGCTGGGCCTGGTGCACAGAGGGTTAAACCACATGGCTGTTCTTTGCGGGTCAGAGCGTCCTCCTTAAACTGTGATATTTACTGTTTTACTTTCCCTTTCTTTCATCTGAATGGGAGGATTGTACATTTACTCCCTCCCGTCCTTTGTCCCTGGTTTGTTTTGTTTTGAGTTCTGGCGAAGCAGTAAAACAGAAAGGCCGTGATCGGTTCCCGCTGGGAGCGACCAGCGGTCCCGTCCCTGGGAGACCCTGCTCACGCTGGTTCCTCTCAAATGGGCTGTGATTTATGCAGGGCTTCATTGCTGACTTGCTCTCTGTTGATGGAGCCAAGAGGGGGGGCTTCATTATGACAGGACTGGGCAATAAATGGGGAAAGCGAGACAGGAGTTGGGAATTACAACCCACCAGTCCCCCCCTCCTTTCCTTGCCCTCACCTCCCCACCAAGCCCCCAGCAACTTTTTAACAATCTCCATCCCTTTTCTGCCATGCCCCTGGCTGCGGAATACAGCGGACTGAATCATGAGCGACATGCTGAACTCCTGTCTAATATAAATGTTTTACATTCTTTCCTGTATAGTGTGGGCCTTTATCCGGGCAGCCACTGCTGCTGGGGCTTCACGTGCATCATTACACACACTGCCCAGAGCCCTGTTTGATGCAGGCCCTCTTTTCAACCCTGGGAACCTGAGAAAAATATGTGTGCCACAGCCATTTTAGTGTAATGACCACAATTCACATCTGCTTTGATTAAATATTTGCCATTGGCAGCTCTTGTGGTTCTTAAAACTTAAATCTTTCTGTCTTAAATCTAAATCTCCTTGCCTTTAGCGGCTATCCTGTTTTGGCCAGTGAAAAACCTCATTACCCAATCTTCCCCTGTTTTTTCTTATACTCCTGATAAATTACTGAGATTTATTTGGCGTAGACATATCTATCTCGATTTTGTCTTCTTGCAGACACAGCAGTGTCGGTTAATTTAGCTCAGGGCAGACAGTGCTGGCTGCAAACTCTGCAGAACTACTGTGCTGGAAGCTGCAAGGCCCCTGCTCTGCATCTCACGTTCACACCATGGGATGCTCCTCTCACGTGGGAGCAGTGACATCTTCCCCTGTGCAGAACCACAGTGCACCAGCACAGGCAGAATTTTCCCTGGGTTCAGACTGAAATGTTGGCTGTGCTCCTCTTCCATCCCAACAGTGCTGGCCATGCCAGCAGGTTTCTGCACAAGCTGCCGTAACAAGCAGCACATCTGTGACAGTGAGTGGGATCTCAGGAGGGTGTTGGGGGCTCTTGGTGTGCTCAGATCCCTGCAAACCCCTCTGCAAAGCACCAGCAGGCCAGCTTGAGAAGCATCACCAGTACACCTGGCTTCGAGACCCAGATTACTGAGAGGCTTTTTAGGGTGGATGCTGCCACGGACACTGGGTCTGAAGATTGACCTTCAAGCCTGAGCTTGGATATGCAGCACCCCTTGGAAGGAAGTTTGAAACAGTCTTGTTCTGAATGGGACCAATGCTTTCTGCAGAGCAGGGATCCCTCTTCTGCAGGAACTGGCCTAAGGGACCAGACATTTATTGAAAAGCATATTCCCAGGAGAGAGAGAAAGAGTTCTGTGGTTTCCCAAGAAATTGGAAATGAACAAGAGATGTATTCTTTCTTCCTTTATTGTCTATTTTTGCCTAGCAACACATTTCCCTGTTGCATCTCATTGCTTTGCCATTCTCTGCCATAACATTTGCCTTCTTTTTGGCCTTGGGCTATTGGAAAATTCAGAAACTGGATGCAGTTGTGTACCTGCAGTTGTGTCTAATTGAAAGGATAATTGACCCAGCAGCCTTCAGCAATGCCACCCAGTGGCAGCCTTGCATAGGCAGATGTTGCAGAGTTTTCTGCTCTCCGGTTGATTCCTGCTCTGGGCAATCTGTGCCGAGTCCACCTCTGCTTGCCACAGGGGTCTGGTCCATGCAGCCTGGCCATGATGACAATCTTGTGCTCCAGGACTGCCTCAGCTTCAGACACAAAGGCCATTTCAAAGCAGAGACCACTTCCAAAAGGTTGGTGATACCCCTCCAGGGTAGTGGAGCTTTTCTGTTGGTAGCTGTCGTCCCATGGCTAATTGGTGTTTCCATCATGGCACAGAGGAGACGGGTGCCTGCAGTGGCAGAGGGGACAGTGCCTTGCTCCTCCAGAGACTGAAACCACTGGAGCTGGCAGGGAGGTTGCTGTATCTTAATTCTCAGGAATCTTCTCTTGAGATTGCATCTGTTTCCATCTTCCTAATTAAAAGCAGTTCTGTTTGACTCTTCGTTATCCCGATCATTGTTAAACCCTGAGCTTACACTGGAGGCTTGTTCCAAGATGGTTTCTGAGTAGTGTGCAAGATCCACTGCCCTGCTGGCCTCTCTGGCTGCAGGAACCTTTATTTCCTACTGGCATCCCACCAGCACGACACTATCCAGGGCAAAATTAATCTGCACAAATGGCTGAGGCAGCTTGGATTAACCCAGAAGAAGTCTACCCAGTCCAGCTGCTAAAATGATGGTAAGTCTCTGTCTGTGTGCAACCCAGGAGCTCCTGGGGAAGCTGTTTTGGGAAAAGCTCACAGAACAAGGCCACACTATGGACTCAGCCTTCCTTCCTTCCCTCATCCACTGCGCTGTGTGTTGTGGTTCTTGCAGATCCTCGTGCTGCTGTTCCAGCTGGCCCCTAAAGCAGAACCAGCTGTGGAGTTAGACATTCCCATGGCCGGGAGCAACTCCATCCGCTCTGCTAGCCAGTAGGAATTACTGAGCATTATATGAGGGATGCTGTGCTATTGCAACCAGCAAGGTGGACCAAAGGAACTGTTTACTTTCTCAGCAAATAAAAACTGAAAATTGGTTGTGCTCTTCTCTTTCCTCAGGGTCTAATGGGTTTCATTGGTCCGGTGGGGGAGCCTGGAATAGCAGGAGAAAAGGTAAGATTGCTCGCAATGAAATCATTGTTGTAATTTTTGCAGGATAGGGAGGCTGGGGTGGGAGAAGGGTTGTGGAGATTTAAGTTGTGATGTGAGTGCAACACCCAGCTGGGAATGAAACACGTCCAGGGTGTCTGAGCTAGACTAGAACCAGGCCAAAATCATCCACTTCTCATTCAGGAATTAATATGCGCTGCCCTCCAGGGAGATGCTGTCAAATATTCTTTGAAAAATTAACTTTCCTCATTCATAATGTGCCAGGCAATTTGTATTTAACAGTCAGCTCTGGTTTTTATGGGAATGAGGGATCCATCAGCCCTGTGTTGCTGGTCATGGGAGGAGTCCATGGGATTGAGGTGACAGATTTCTGCAGAGGTGTCCTCTGGGTTGCCAGAGGGGGTCACGCAGGACCAGGGCTGAGCCTGCATTGAACAGGAGGTCCAGCAATTTCTCAGGCGTACAAGAGTGCAGCCACCCATCTGAGCAAAGGCTGGTCCAAATAGTTCCCTTTTTATCTGGTGAGGACCATCCCATCTGGCTGCCCCTGGTTGCTTTAGGCACATTCAGGGCTGGTGCCCTCTTGCGTACACTACAGACACAAAACTCTTCCAGGGAAATAAAAAGGGCTTTATTTCACATTAAAAAATGTAAAAGGACGTTAATTTGTTTTCTATCACAGTGTAAACTTTTATTCAGAGGCAGCTCCCAAAGACAAATCATCTGTGTCACTCATTGTATCTCACTCACATGCTGCTGGTTTTCATTGGTGGTTTAATTATTCACAGTGCAGCCGTAAAGATAGCGAAGAGCATAAAACGATGCATTCCACACATCAGTGCTCTCTTTCTCACTTTTATTGCTTCAAGCCCTGTCCTCTGGGTAATGATGTAAAGACTCTGTGACAGTTATACTGTGTTTGCTGCAGATCCATTTTATTGTCTGTCCACAGCAGTCTTTGGAAAAGCCTTTCTGTCCTCTGGGCCCCAGTGAGGCAGTAGCAGAATCAGTCTCGGTCCAAGCTGTCAAGGCCCACGAGAACTAAAAAGAGTGACATGATGTGGGCTGTATTTTAGAGAAGGAAAACAGAGGAATAAAGAGTGATGTGTCCAGAGTGGTTACACAGAAAATTGGTGCCTGAATGAGCTGTCTCACTGGCAGCTGCAGCCCTGAGTTGAATGAAGAATAAGGTGGTTGCCATGACATGGGAAGACCTTTTCCTCCATTCCATTAAGTTTGTATCTGTTCCTGTGCCTTCTGTGCCAAAGCCTTGACCACATGAAGTGTCCTCAGCTTCCAGATCAACTCTGTAATGTGATGATGTTACAACAGTGTCAAGGCAAGCCCAGGGTGTCCTTTGAAAATCTGCCCTTGGAGATCCTCGGCACAGCTGGGATTTCCATCAGGCTTCTCTACCAGGACAAATTTAGGGATGACAGAAATAGCTATCATCAAATCAAAACCTCAACCAGGCCTTCAGTTGGCATAGTATCCTACAGCTTACTACACTCTTGTGAGCTAAATGAAGTGGGAAATATGCTTTCATTAGAGATAGCTGAGTCAGCAATCTCCATCCTGAGAGCTGCAAAAGTTAAGAGTGAAGCCAGTAGAATCCAAAGATTATCAAAGAGAACAATACAGTTTATACACACTTAATAAAATCCATCCATTCAGGGAGAAAAAAATCCGTACATTGGTTTACAAGGGCCAACTGGTGACAACACAGACTCTGAGGTTTGTTTTTAATAAGCTCCTTAGAGCCCAGAAAATATTTCTCCTTACACTTTTTGCTGTTGGAAGGTAGGTCAGATTTTGGGCGTCAGCTAATTGGCTGCATTTGCTAAATCCTCCTTCCTCATCCCCCTGAGCATACAAACCTAACACACCTAATTCCCAGTGCACCCCTGGGGCTGGAGGGAGACTATAGACAATGGTGTGGGAACTGCCACCATCTCCCAAAGGAGCTGCTGATGTCCAGGTTGTGGTGGTGCTCGTGGGGGTTTAACCCTCTTGTCTCCTACCTTTGGGTCAAGGATGTGTTCATGCAAAGTGAGATGGTCTGCATGAGGGGATAAGAAGACTTTTGCAATGAATAAGTGATGTTTTGGTATATTAACTTTTTTAACTGCTTGTTTTAGAAGGGATCCTATCTTTAGGGTGGGCTGGAGAGTCATCCAGCTCTGAGCCCCTCATAAATCAGACCTCCAGGTCACTGTTGCTGGCATGTAAGTTCAGGTCTCAGTATAAGCCACAGGACAGGGACTTCCCCCAAAACACCCACAGTCTCCTCTGAAAGCACCAGGCAGCATCTCTGTTTTTTTCCAGCTTGATTCCCTGCTCTCAGCAGGGCCTTGTGACAACAGACTTCAAATCCATGGCTCTGAAAATGCCAGTACATGTAGGGACTGTGATACTGCAGAACAGGCATGTCATGCCTTGGGTGGGAAGGGCTGGAGATTTCCTTGGGTTCAGTCCTAGCACTGTTTGGAATTGAAGGTGATGGGCCTGTTTCCTTCATACCTTGGTGCTTTTGATGGCAAGAGTAAAGTCCTCTCTCTTGGGATGTGGAGGATTAGTTAATTCCTACAATTCTTCCATTACTCTGATGAGATGGATGAAAAGAGAGTAATACTGGAAACACTTTTGGTAGAAAGCTGATGGCATAGACATACATTTGTGGATTTTTTTAGTTGTTTCATTGCTCTAGATCACTCTTCCCTATGTTTCTGTCCTAGGGTGACCGTGGCCCAGTGGGACCCCCAGGCCCTCCAGGAGTCAAGGGGTCGATGGTAAGGAGTAAGTCTGCATTCTCTCACTCTTGCTGCCCCCTCTCTGTCTCTGTGCTAGCCAAGGGTGCAGCTTCTCCTGTCTTTTAGTTTCATGAAAACAGCTGCAATTTCTTCCAGTGTCTGTGGGGATGGGAATGGGCTTTTGAGTGAGTGGATATTGAGGTGTAGCCTCTCCCCAGCAGCTGAGTCCAGAAGTTTTTCCTTCAGGGCAAGGTGTGTTCTGTGGCTCCATCAGCTGAGGACCTGCTGTGTCAAGTGGAGACAGCCAGGAGCTGAAGGACTGCAGGTTCCCAGCCATCCTGGCTCCTGAACAGACAGTGCCCACCAACAAGGATCTGTCTGAGCTGACCAGAGCAGCTGGAAATGCAGGGTGCTTGGGCAGCACAGTGACTGTGCCTCGCTGTGCTCTGCCTTTCAGGGAACTGCATGTAGGAATTTAACAGTGGGGACATCAGCTGGATCCTGTCTCTCTCTGACACTTGTTTCCTGTCTACCATAGTACAAGACCCAGACATATTTTCATATTAATTCAGCCCATTCTCTCTGGGCTGTTCAGAAAAATCTTGCTGCTGATATCACTGGCCAGGTTGGAGCTGGGTTAGTGACAGCCTGGTCATTTCCTGCTGCCCCTGAGCAATTTTACCCTGACAAATATCATACCTGCCTGACCTTGCTAGCAGCCAACAATCCATTTTTCCTGTCTTCCCACTGGGAGGAAGAAAGTCTGTGCAGATCGTGGACATTCACAGCAGGCATGTTCTTCTGCCTTCCCTTTTAGGGGCACCCTGGGATGCCAGGAGGAGTGGGTTTTCCTGGGATCCCTGGACCAACAGTAAGTAAAGGCTATCATCATCTTGTAATACCACATCCTGGGCATGCATGGGCTAAGTCAAGCAACTGTACTCCAGTTTTTTTGCGTTTGATACAAACAAGAGATACGGGGAGAGGGATGGGACGTGGGTGGGACCAACATAGAAAGAGACACAAAAAAAAAGCACAGTGCTTAATTCAAAATTTTGTATTCCTAGAGAGGGATGCAAAAGTCACAATCCAGCCTCAATCTTTTAGCAGGACACAAGCTCCCTAGTTTAAGGTGTTCTGGGCTGGGAATGGTTGGGGATCACACCATGTGATAAAGTGATGTATCATGGTCATTTATCACAGTGACCACGGCATGCAGCGTGACCATCCTGCATGGTCAAAGTCCCTGCTGGCATGAGAGGAGCAGAGCAGCTCCCCCAGACTGACCCTCCATCTGGACAGGCTCATCTGGCACACCGCAGCTGTGGCTGGAGCATGCAATCGCCATGGAGGCAGATTTTAGCCTGGCTCCAGTTTCCCACAGATGTTCTTTAGATGTAGCTCGGGCTCTCCCAGCAGCACAAGTGCCGCTGGAGCCAACAAAAAGGGAGCCCTGGGTGGGTGCAGGGAATGGATTTTGCTCAGTGTGTGAATTCCCACGGTGCTGGTAACTGGGAGGAAGATCACAGTAGTGAAATGCCCGAGAAGTGCCAAAGGTGTGGCCTCCGCAGGGTCAGGGTCAGCTCTGCCACTGCCAGGAGCTCGAGGACGCTCCAGGTGCACTGGCTCCTGCCTGGGCACGGACTGTGCAGCAGCAGCTGAGTGGAGGTGAGGAAAAGAGGAAATCTGAGGTCAAGCAGCACCTCAGGGTGACCCATCTCTGCCTGGAGAGCAGCAATGTGGCACCAGCCCTGTCCTTACAATAAAAGCAGCACAATGCCACCCACACCCCCAGCGCTGAGCTGCTCTGTGGCCCCTCGTGGCAGCACTTGCTGTTGACAGAAGCCTAAGAGGCAGCTGCAAATCTGTAGATGTCTCATTTTTAACAGCTTCCCTTCATGTTAGCTGCCACATGACCTGGGGACAGCTGGAGCACTGGGCTCCCTCCTGCTCCAGGCCTCTGAGCACCCGTGGCTGAGGCAGTTTCTGCCCTGTGGCAGAGAGCTCCATCCCTGAGCACCATCCCATGCACCACTAAATGTACCTTCAAGTGGAGCCAAATTTTGTCTGTCTTCACTGGGGCATAGCAATAGAAAGAGCTGAGGCATCAGATCCAAGTGGAGATACCAAAACCTCTCAGCAAAGCTCTGGGAGCTGAGGCTGTCCCCAGGTCCTTCTGTTTCCTTCAGTTCCTTCTCCTGCAGGGAAATAAGTTCATCCAAGCAAAATGTTTGCTCCACAACTGCATTTTAAAAAGTCATAATTCAATAAGCCAAACTTCCCCACAGAGCCAGTAAATCAAATAATCTCCTAATATCAAATCCCCACTCATTAACTCCAGCTGTCTTTCCACCAAACATTCCTTACTTGCTTTTCAAGCCAGACCTGAGGCATGCAGTTATTGTTTGTCCTAAACTGTTAAAATCTTCTAATGAGCCTTAGCAGTGATGGCAGATTAATTCAACAAAGGATGACTGGAAATGGGAAGCAAAGTCAATGGTAGGAAACTTTGCCCTTGGTTTCAGCTTCCTGAGAGTTGTGAATTCCTTTTCCTCTTCTTATCCTTATGTGCATCTTTTCTGTTTTGATACAGTTTTGGAAATGATGTGTATCTATAGGAATATTAAAGGTCACTTATCTTCTCCCAAACAGTTCATTGCAATTCCAGCAGGGTATCTAGCTATTCCCTCAACATTTGCCATTACAATGTCCTTGTACTTTCATGAGCTGTTTGGGATAGGCCGAGACTTCCAGAGGAGATTCCAAATCCCAACTAAGGATTTAATTTCAGTACATGGTTATCATCAAAGTCTCTATAAAACAAGAATCTGACACATCCATTGCCTGTGCCAGTCACCACTGTCCTCACTACCAAAGCTGAGAGGTACTGTGATCAAAAATACAGCTACAGTCAACTGACTTTTCCATACTGAGTGAGAACAGCTCAGCATTTGTATCCTGAACTTACGTGCCATGCACAAAAGCAAAATCTTCATAAATGGCAGTTACAGGAGCAGTAGGAAGATCACTGTCCAATTCTGTTCTGATCTGTAGTTCAATTTGCAGGGCTGACAGTTGGTAAAAGCTATTAACATGTAAACAGCCAAATTTGATGTGGAATGTTTGAGAGAGCAAGGAGTAAATGTGTCATTTTGAGGTTTTCTTTTCTGACAGCAGAAAGGCACTAACTTTAAATATCAGGTTTAAAAGATGTGATAGAGAACTAAGCACTATTAAATAAATATATCCTTTATTTTTTGTTACTCTGATAAATATTCCAGCAGGGAAAAAAAATGGCTTTCTACATTTTCTCTATGCACATTAATGAATGATATGTGTACAAATCCAGATTAAAAGAAAACCTGAAATCCTTCTGTAATTGTAAGAAGAACAGGATCATCCACATCACCAACAGTCCACATTAAATTAGTATCTATCCGCCAGTATCAATATTTATGCAGCATTAACAGGGCAACAGTTACTTAAAGATAAAAGTCAGTATTTGGCTGAAAAGATCAAACTTGGATACCAAAGATGAGGTGTCTGATTTTGTATTTGGACATCTAAAAACCAGATTCTGGTTATTATTATTTTTGAACAGATGCTGAGAAACAGCTGCTTTTAATAGATTCAGAGAGGATTCTAGATGTTCAACTTCTCTTCACATCACACCACTGACACAGATAACAGCCTGCAGGTCATTAAGCATACAAACCTCAGCCAGGATCTTTGGCCTAAATGTTCACAATCCAAAGACATCCATGACAAAAAAAAAAAAAAAAACAAGCCATTTCTAGACAAGTAAAACTGGCAATGTTTTTAGCAAGTGTTTAATGAACCAATCTGCTATGTAGGATCTTACCAAAGCTGCTGCCTTCCTCACTTTTTGTCCTTTTTCCCTTGCAGGGTCCAGCAGGAGCCCGTGGTGCTCCAGGGATCCGAGGCACGAAAGGCCGCAGGGTAAGCACTGTCCATGAGCTTCCATCCCTCTCCTCTTCCAGACATTGGAAAAATAATCTGCTGGTTTGGTCTGGGGTGTGAAAATGAGCAGAAATTGGGCAGCACCTCCACAGTCACGTTTCTGCTGCACACAAAGGCTGTGTGGTCCTTGGAACAAATCTTACCAGGGAAGTGAATGCAAAGGATGTGCAAGGGCAGAGGGGTGCCCACAGTAGGAGTCATCATGGAAGTGGTCCAGCCTGTCTTTTCCAACTATGTCAAAACACAGTTTATGGATGCTTATGGTGAGGATGATGACGATTTAGCTGTCTGAAACTGTGGGAAAGGGTGCAGGTAGAAAACTGGACAAGGTGCCTTTGTTGCTGTGGGAGAAAAAGTAGCTGAGATATGAAGTGTTGTGATACGACCAGAGGCAGATGAAGGAGGAAATGTTATGTCATTACATAGAATTAAGAGACAGGGCTGACAGAAACAGAGCTGGGCTGTTCTGCCCACCTGCTCCCCTCCAGTCCCACAGGACTGACACCTCCCAGCAGGGCTCCACAGGCATGTGAGGACAGCGTGCTTTGCATTGTCAGTATATCAAATTATAAACACGTCCTGTGCCTTTCTAAGGACCTTTCCAGCCCTGATTTGATGTGTACATACCTCAACAGTACCACCCTGTGAGCACAGCTGGCTGCTCCCCCTGCCTGGAGAGAGCAGCCCCAGCCTCGTGCTGGGTGCCACTGCCTGGCACCACTGACAGTGCTGTGAGTTCACCTTGCCCTCAGAAAAGAGCTCACAGGCACTCAGAGCCAGCTCTTGTGTGGCTCTCCCCGCTCTGTTTGGGTGACAGCCGACAGGACAATGACCTCCAGACCTGCCAAAGCTGCTTGTTTTCCTGCCTGTGACATCCAGCCCCCGTCCCACTGAGCTCTTCAGTCTTTCTTCTCCAGCAGGATATTTACTGCAGGAGCATCCCTGCTTTGGATTGTTTTTCCTTGTCCAGCTGCTTTACAAAGTATTAATAGCGAGCACACATGAGTTCTGCTGAAGGCCCCAACAACAACATATTTTGCATTTCTGCCTCCAAGGATCTGTTTCCATGTTTCATTTTCAAAGACATACACTGGAGTAAACTATACATTTTACCTACTCCCACTCTCTGCTTCTCCTGCAGCTTCTGCTTGGGGGATTCAGGACAGCCAACAATTTTGTGTTTCCCTATGCCAGAGTGAATGCTTGCTTCAAATAGCAAAAGAAAATAGAATAACCAACTAGGAAGCTTTGTAACCACAGAGTTATGTACCCTGGAACTGCTCTAAACTTTAAAATCACATCTAGAAGGATGCCAGTAGCATCCAAGTCTGGCAGATGTTTATCAGGGTTCATCTTTTAACTTGTGACTGGGAAAAAGCTCCCATTCCTCTGTGCTCCTTGGTGGAAAGGCCCATGGAGTTCACCCCCAGGTCCACTTGCAAAGGGGCTTCTGGGGAGTGTGGTTCCTCTGTGCTGCCCAGCAGGGATTAGCTGGGCTGTCTGGGACATACATGATCATGTTGGATGAAAAACTGGAGGTGCTCCTTCATGGCAGCTCTGAATGGATGATGGAAAGTATCCCAAGGTACAACTGCAGCACGGGGCTGAAGAGGAAACACCTTCTAATGGATCCAGGCTGCGAATGTGAGGGCTCTTGGAGAGGTGGAGCCTCTGAGGGGATCAGGTGCTTTTGCCAATGCCTTTAATGTTTGCAGTGACAGAGAAGGAGTCCTGGAACTGCCTCTTCCCAGCTGCCAGCCAGGGATCCTTCCCCATCCCTGCCACTGAGCTCCTCTTTTCAGCAGGAGCACACAGGCAGCTGAAGTGCCTGGCTCTTGGGCTGTCCAAGATTCCCTCACATAAACCTTCTTCAGCTTCTTACATCCCTACTGGCCTCAAGGCCTCAGCCCAAAGAAAAGCTGGATCCAGCTCCCAAGAAAGGAGGTTGCCTGGGACATCAGGGATTTGCCTTTGGCTGTAGCTGGATCCAGAGAACGGGTGTCAAACCCTCCAGAGAAATCCTGTGGAACATCAGCTGCCACCAGCACTGTCCATCCTCAGAATGACATATCACACAGGAGAGACCTCCATCTTCATGGCCTGGCTTTGCATTTCCTCTCCAGATGTTCAGTCCAGCAGGTCCTGTGCCAGTCACTCCCTCTGGACATGCCTCGACAGAGAGAGCCAGACTTCAAAGTGCATCCCTGCCCTGCAACCCAGGAATGCAGCAGTGGTGCATCCCTGCCCTGCAAACCAGGAATGCAGCAGTGGCTGTATCCTGACAGGCTGCAGTGCCTGCAAAAGGTCACCTGAGGATGTGCAGAGCATTGAGGCTGAAAGGAGGCAGTCCCTGGGGAAAAGGGAGCATTAAGGAATAGGTTTTGCCCATAGGACATCAGAGCCTAAAGCTCTACCAGCAAGGACTGACCCTCTGGCTCTGCTGCAGATGCTCCTGCTCTCAGCTCCCATTGCTGGGCTGTGCTGTGGTGGAGATCTGGTGTTGTTTGAGCACTGCAGTGATTTCATCCATGCAGAATTTGTGAGGCAGAGAGATGCACTTTCTGAGATCCCCAGGAGGAAGGACAAACCTGGGCTTTGCAGTGAAATTCTACAGATTTCAGTGGATATGATGGAGGGAAGTCAGTATTGTAAGAACCAGCAAATCTCCTGCCTGGAGGATTTCTGGTTCAAATCTCTCATTCACATTTTCCTTCTCTTCATACTCTCAGAAGATATTCCAGGCACACAGTTTCCCATGTTTGCTTACTTGCTCCTGTGATTCCAGCTCTTGCTTTACTCAGGATGGGGAAATGATCCCCCAACTGTAATTTCAGACATTACCCTCTGTCTATCCTAGCTTACAGAAGGGATGTAATTCAATTCAGAGTGGAAACATGAATGCAGCCCCTGCCAGATGTTTGTGGATTCCATGAGCTCTGTTTGTGGATGCTTCATTAAAGTTATTCTGCTTTTGAAGAAAACGTAAATAGCAAATATGGTTTCGATTGTAAAGAACAATGGAGACTTTTTGGGGTCTGCATTTATGTTGTGATAGCTTTTATAGTGACAAGATATGTATATTTTTAAAAGAAAAGCTTTTTAAAAATTGTAACCTTCTTTTTGGTCCTGACAGAGCTATTGTCCCTTCACAAGTCTTTGTTTATTCCACCAAACTGATACTGAACAATTTTCCTCAAATGTTATTTCCTTTCTAGTCTTCCCTAAGGAGAAGAAACTTGGATATGTGAGCCCAGGCTCATTTCCTTTCATCTGCACTCAGTGTAGCACTTGGATATGTGCTTAACATCCAGCTAGTGACAGCTATGTACATGCTTAAACCTAATTATTTAACCAAATCAAGGCTTAAATTTGGAGGCAGTTGGTCCAGCAAGCCCCTCCCCCTATGTTGCTTAAATCCTAAAGCACATTTCTGCTAATCAGCTCCTCACAGCAGGAAAATGTGTGATCTCCTAAGGATGATATCATCAAAAAGACTGGGAGTCTCTATGAAAAGCTGAATATCAACCAGAGCCATGATTTTGTAACTCACATTTTAAAGCTGCACCTGAAATCCTGCTGTAAAGTGCCTTCCCTTGCCCTATTCTCCTGGCCAAGGTGCCTGACAATATTTCTAGAATTTTATCCTCTCACTGCTGGGTTCTGGCTCAGGTGATACAGAGGAGATTTTCAAATCCCAAAGCACATTTCTCTTTTCCACTGTGCCATTCATCCATCCAGCTCCTGCATCAGCTGCTGCCCAAGTGAAGCCTGCAAATCCAAGATAAGGGGAGCACACCTGCACTCCAGGCCCTTTGCTGCTCCATGCCAGAGGGAAGGAATTGCTGCCTCTGCCACATGGACCCAATGATTTCCAGCATCACCAACTGCAGGAATTTATAAATGCCAGGGATTTGTAAAGTGGTGTTATCTAAGCAAGCCTGAAAATATTTGCCTTTCCAAGCCATGTTGTTCATGGAGAAGTGGAGGGTATTGTTCTGCTTCCAAGGATCTTTCTAGTTGACTGAGAAAGCCTCAGAAGTGTTTGAGGAAAAGCTCGTTCCAGATTTATGGCCAGAGATGTCTCCCTTTGGCTTCACTCAAAGCATCTGCTTGCTTTTTTGTTCAGCCAGGCTGTGATAGCAAAATATCAATATTTGGATAACTGGGTAAGGAAGGAGCTTTGGCTTTTTGGAAAGGAGCTACTGACTGCTCCTTCAGGCTGCTGTTCAGGGGCTGGTCACTGCCTCTGTCTGAGCTCTGAGTAGGTGTTTAACAGCAGGAAATGCAGTGCTGCTCTGCAGAAACACCTGCAGTACATAATTCTGCAGGAGCTTTTCTGCTTTAGCAGCAGGATAGCCCTATTGCCTCACCTGGACTGGCAAAGCCTGTAGCTGGGCTCCCCTGCCTTTGTGGTAACCCCTTTGTTTAGTCTGGGGTTTCTGACAGCGCTGCTTGGTGTTGCTCAGCACAGGAAATGCTGTCCTGGCCTCACTGAGGGTCCAAGGGGAGCCCAGGGGCTGTGCTCAGCCCTGCTTGCAAGGCCAAGCTGCCAGGTCTGCAGGGGCAAGGCACCTTGAGGTCCTTTAAGGAGCCCTTGGGGCTCTTGGCTTTGAGATGCTCCCTGGAGAGCTGCCAGGACCTCACTCACTCATCTCTAATCCGCGTTGTCAGTAAAAGAGAGTTTTAAAAATTTAACTAATTGGCTAAATGTAGGTTTTCCTGTCAGGGTGGATTAGGGGAAGCCTTTATGCCAGGTTTCAGCCCAGGAGGCTGAAGAAGATGAAGCTTGCCACATGCAGTTGAGAATAGAGGGTCACTGTCTCCTTCTTCAGGTCAGATGCAATGAGATGTGCTGTGATGGGATCAGGCAGGTGACTCCTGTGAAGTGAGACTGCCCTGGCAGATCCTGCCATGGGGGTGACCGGGCTCTGCTGGAAGAGATGAGGATACTGTAAACACTTCCCCAGCCAGCCAGCCCTGATAAGAGCCACAGCCATCACTGAAGGGCACCCAACAGCCTCCACATGGCTCAGAGCAGCCCCTGCACTGGCAAAGGGGCTGGACAGGGCAGGACAGGCTACAGAAGGTGGGTCTGGAGGGGCCAGACTCATTCCAGTTTCCTTGCCAACTCTAACCCAGATCATCACTGTAACTTCCATGTCCTGCTTGCTTCTGATCCCTGTTCCCACTTTGAGCCTGAGCTAAGGAGTCCTTGCCCTCTGCACATCCTTCCCCTGCTTCACTAGCAGGTCACCACATCACCTCAGACAGTAAAGATGTAATTGTACAAAATATCCAAGTGACTGCTCAAAGAAAAGGGGAACAGTTTGTTTTCAGGGAGGATGGTTTGGTTGTTGAGGATGCTTTCCCAGAGTGCCAACATCAGAGCCACGCTGACACCTCCCTTCCCAGTGCAGCTCTGGGTATTTGCTGGGTGTCCCAGTCACCCCAGGCAGCCTCCAAGGTGCCTCCAGGCCCTGGTCTTCCACCACCCCAAGTATCAGGGCTGTCTGACTCCAGCTGTCAGTAGCCCTGCTTTTAAGCAGCCTTCTGGTCTTTGTCACTGTGCTTTGAGGTTTACAGGGACATGGATTCATGAAACTCTGGTCTTTACTGCTCTCTGATCTAGGGGCCAGCATGAGCCACAGCACTTGGGGTGCTGGGCTGGTGAGAGGTGCTGAGACATTTGTGCAGCACAGCCCCAGCTGTGAAACCCCCCTTCGGTTGTGGGGATCCCATCTGGGGCACAGCCCTCTGTCTGTCTGTCTGTCTGTCCTGGAGGCCAGGCTGAGCATTCTTCAGAGCTGTGCCATACTGGCAGTGCAATACAGGCTCTTGGTTATTCAGTCTCTGCTCCTCTGAGCAGCACAGGGCTTTGCCAAGCTCAGTAGGAGTTTTTGCATTATTTTATATTGACAATGTTTGTCTGCTGTAATAATTTGGCTGGGGTTCCTATACATTTCTGCTGTACACTGCTTTTCTTTGTGAGTCTCTCTCTTTGCCTGTCATCCTGGAGTTGCTTTTCTAACACACTGGCTCCCTAGCCCTGTTATTACTTTTGGCACTGGCCTTGCATCCCGATTAAGCACATTGGCTCCTGTTTCCCCTTTCTGCATTGGCCAGCTCTCAGAATTCCTCTTACCACTACGTTCTAGCACCGCTCTGTGTTTTTATTTATTATTTATATTGCAGTAGTGCCTAATAGTCCTAACTGAGCTCATGAACTGATTACAGACATGATGTCTGTTAATAGAGTCTCTTCATATGCTCTTTTTAAACCCTTTTCTTTTCCTTCACTGTGGCTCTTTATTCTCTGTCTGTGTGACACAGTGGTCTCTGGGGGTCACACGGTGCAGAAGGTTGTGTGTTCAGCTTCCCTTGAAAGATGGATGGTCTTTAAAGTCCCTTTCAACCCAAACCATTTTTTCTGTGATTCTCTGATCATATCCTCACCCTCTTCCCAGGGCTCTCCTCACTTGGAATCCTCTAAAAGAACAAGGATGCCTCTTGCTCAGTGATGCCCCAGCTGTACCATGAACTATTTTTAGCTACTCACACCTGCTCATTTGCAGCAGGGTGTGTGTCCCACACACCTCCTGAGGCCCCTGTGCCCACCTCACACTCACACACCCAGGAGCAGATGCCAGGCATAGCACCAGACCCTCCCCACCTCCAAATGCACAAGCACCTGCCTGGTCCTTACCAGCAGTCAGATCTTTAAATATCACTCAGCTGTAGATGAGGGCTTGGAGTTCAGCTGCCAGCAAATACCCTTTTCTCTTTGGAAGGAATTTGGGGCCCAAGACAATGTGAAGGTACTGTACAGTGGGGGTTGTGCACCTCCATACCAGCACTGTGACCATGTGACAGTGTGGTGTGGCAAGGGTTAAGGGCAAAGGTGTTGGAAAAGCAAGGTTTCTAGGAAGGGAAAGGTTTGCTGTCAATAAGGCTGGAACTGCAAATTTGTCTGTGCATTGCAAAACTGTAGTCCTGTAACCATTGTCTGAAATAAGGCTGTTCCTGGCCTGCTTTTCCCCTCTGGCTTGGGTTAGTCGTTGGTAGTTGGTTTAACAGGAATAAAAAGTGCTGTGTGCTGGTAACGGTGAGAAATGAAGCAACAAAACACAGAAAAATCTTTTTAGTCCTGGGCTCTGAGCTGCTGTGCTCAACCCAAGCAGGTATATGTTGGCTAAGCCAGGATTGATCTCATGGACTGTCCTGGTGGCCAAGGCTAAAGTGACAGCTGGATTTTCCAGTGAGCCATATCCTCTGTGTTCTTATTTCTGCCTCTCTTTTGCCTCCTTCTAGGGTGCCAGAGGGCCTGATGGACCCGTAGGCGAGCCAGGGGCGCGAGGTGCCAAGGTGAGTGCCAAGGCTGCTCTCAGCTGTGCTGTGAAATGCTCTGGGCAGGATCAAGGTCACATCCTCCCCCAGGAACAGGGATGTTCAATTGTTCCATGAGGATCAACCAGCAGGGACGAGTCTGTCTTGCAACCAGAGTAAAATCTATTCAGTATTGGTATCAGGGCCCTTGCCCACACTTCCAGCTGGTTGGGGTGTTCCTTGGGGCACAATCCCAGACATTTGGCCTCTCAAAAGCTACAGGGAACTGGAAGGGAAATTTGATGCTCAGAAATGTAAGAGCAGATGGGCTGGGGCAGAAGAGCATCACCACAACTTGTGCTCCTGCTGGATGTGTCTTTGTCTTTTTGTTCTGCAGGGCCGACCAGGGGAGCCAGGCAGGGTGGGCCCAGATGGGCTGCAGGTATGTCCCCTGTGAGAGCCAGAGCTGCCAGCCCTGGGGACACCCACATGTCCCCAGAGCACCACAGGTGTGTCAGCACATCCCCAGCTGATAATTGCTGTAACTGTGTGTTCACAGGGCAAGATGGGGGAGACTGGGGCGAATGGAGCACGTGGCTTCCCAGTAAGTGTCCATCCCTTCTACTTCCTTTCATAACCTGAAGTCCTTAAGTTTTGAGTCCTGGTCCAGGAGGAAGAATCTGGACCCTATCTCACACTTGCAGGGCCACCTCTCCCCTCCTGTCACTGGAGCACTTTTGAGATGCACATTTCTGCCAGGAGACATGAAGGATTGCTGCTTGGTTGGAGCTGACCCTGGTGTTTTTCATTTTTCTAGGGTATCCAAGGACCTTCTGGACCTCCAGGAGCAAAAGGGGCTCCAGGCGACCCGGCAAGTGTCTTATCACTCTCTCCATCTATCTTTCCTTGCACACAGACACTTCATTTCTTTCTCTGTCTCTTCCCCACCACTTATCCCATTCCCAGCTTCTCTGTCCTTGCCAATTCCAGTGTGGTCAGAGATGTGAAAGACTTGGCTAGAGTCCTAGGAGCCATAAGGAAAGACAAGGTCAGACCCTGGAAAGCAAAAGGGAATCATGGATCTACCAGGGAGAGTGTAGGATACAGCCTGGGGTGGTTTTTGGAAGGGAAGGTAGGAAAGAAGGGCAAGGTTGGGTCTGGGACAGGGTCAGATGTAACAGGAGGAGTTGAGTGTAGGTGGAGTGGAAGCAGGAGCAGGAGGGAGGTTGATGGTGTCAGAACTGAGTCCACAGCTCTGGGGGAATCACTGGGGAAAGACAGACCTCAAGGAGGGCCAGCAGTGCTGGGCTGTGAAGGGAGAGAGAAAGCCAAACACTTTCAGATGGGAGCCAGGGAGATGAAGGGTCTTCTGAGCTCTTTGCTCTGTTAAGGTGCCTCAGCACACCCACTGCTGGCCTCTCCATCCCACTAGCCAAATCTTGCACAGTGAGAACTCCTCTGAGATGTGGGAGAACTGGAGTCATCTTACAGACCATGGAAGTGATGGCCCTTCAGAAATGAAAGGTGTGTGAAAAGAGCCTTGTGTCTGTATTTTGCAGGGTCCCCAAGGACCACAGGGGCCACCCGGGCCTTTGGGAGAAATGGGGCATAAGGTAGGTCTGACCTTTGCTGCTGTTTGTTCTCCCCTTCCATCAGGAGTGCAGGACTGAGGGAGGAGTAAACGTGCAGGGGAGCATCTCTCCACACCTTGCAATGTGGAATGAGCAGGAAGGATTTCCCTTAAGTCTGACAGTCAGCTTTCAAAACAAACAGTGAAAATCAGAAATCTGAGCACCCTTTCCATCACAGGCCACAGACACCCAGCTGGTGGAAGTGCAGACCCATCTTCTCAACAGAAGATACATTTCAAAGGTGACCATGGCAGGGACCAACTTTTTGCACCAAGGTGCAGAGTCAGGGAGCCAATACAAGCACAATTCAGACTGAGTGCCAGTCTTTGCCTCTCCCTGGTGCTGTTGCTGACACACACAGGTTTGCCAGCCTGCCCAGATGGCCAAGACAGCCCCAGCAGAGGCCAAGGCAGGCAGTGCAGGAAGCTCAGAGACGCCTTTGCTGCTGACGGTGCTGCTGGGCTGTGGTTGCCATGAAGCAGCGACACAAACACACCAAAACCAACCAGCAGCTGCCAAACACTGCCCCAGTGGAGTGCAGGGGATGCCTCCATGGTCTCCCCCAACTCCCCTGCACTTTTGGCTTTATTTCACTCCCCTTAAAATAATACAGTCTTGGCTCTTTCTATCACATGTGCCAGTGCCCCTTGCACAGCTCCTTTCTGTAGGTCCTGAGCTGTAACACAGACGTGAAGGTGGCTTTGAATGCAGTCTATGCAAAGTGTGTGAGTCATGAAAGTTTCCATTCTCATGGCTGCTGGACTGGATGGAGTGAGCTCTCAGCATGGTAAACCACACTGGGAGCTGGAAAGCTGCTACTGAGCCACTCTGGATGCTGCCAACCAAGAAAGTACAGACCTTCATTCAAATCTGTAACTCTTCCAGGAGCCTTTCTCTGCACTGGCACCTCTGGAGAAACCAAAGCAGGATTTTTGCTTTCATTGGAGCTTGAATTTTCTCATTGCGTGACATGCCCGTTTGTTCACAAACCCAACACACACCCTGCTCCCTCCTCTGCTTGAATCCATTTCAGCAAGCCAGGAACTGGCTTTATTCCCTGGGTAGCTCCCTTGACTATGTGCTCTTTTTTCCTTTATTCCCAACTGTAAAGAGAAGGGAGATTGTTGTCTGGAATGCAAATATCATAAGTAAATAAACCACTCAAATCCTTTAAAGAGAAGCTTTACTGTCCCATCTTTGGGCTTGTCTTACAGACTTTCATTCCCCATGCTTCTCAGAGGTAGGAGCAGATATACAAAGATGAAAGCTCCCAATAGATCTTGGTACTAAAGATAGCAAATGACTGTGAGCCCACTATCAGGGGGTCAGATATTCCTATCTTTTCCCAGGTCAAGAACTCATTTTTGGCTCTTTGAGGGATGCCAAACCCCTCTACCAGAGTCTGTGCTCACACGAGAGTGAGAAACTTTCCCTCAGCCAGTCCAGCCTGGGCTGTGGATTTCTGGTCTGAGTCCAGATGTTGGCCTTTGGATATTTGCTAGCCCTGGACAGCCAGAGACAGCTGGGTGATGGATGTCAGGGCTAATCTGGCAAAAATTTATGCTGGAGGGCTCAGTGTCACCTTGCAGCCCTCAGCTCCCTTTAGCTAGCAGCACCATCATGCCCCTGCCTCTTTGGGATTGGGGGCAAAGGCTCAGCTGGAAGATGTGGGGCAACTAGCCCCTCATCAGAAGGAGCCTGTTGGTGCAGAGGATGTGCTTACACCAGTGGGAATGGAGATGTGGGGCTGCAGGGAGCAAGAGCAAGAGCACAGCCAAACATTTCTTTTACCCACTGTACCAGCCCAGCCTGCTGGACCTTTGCAAAGAGCTTCCAAGCCTCATTTTGAGCCTTTTCCCTTCCATCCCAGCTGGTTCCAGTGCTGCTCCCTGGTGGGGTTACTAGCTTTAGAAAGCAGAGGGATTGGAAGGAGCAGAGAAAGGTGCTTGGCAGAGGAGGCTGGGAAGAGGGGAGGTGTGAGAGCTGATCAGAGCCCTCCCAGAACCCAGGCACGAGGGGCCTCTTTGATGCTGTGGACCCCGAGCCAGCTCCAGGGAGGTAATTGCATTGCAACCAGGGCTTGGCTATCCCAGGAGAGCTCTGCTAAAGGAGTTATGTCTTTGATCTTGCTTTCTGCTTTGTTACAATGGGTTTTTTCATTATCTTGTTGTTTTGGGTTTTTTTTTTTCCCAGGGACCGCCAGGCTCAATGGGACAACCTGGTCCTGCAGGTGAACCTGGCATGAAGGTAAGAAAAGCCCTGAGTGGAGTTTCTCTGTCAGACTGGGGTCATACATGGCAACTTGTGCTCCTAAAGGACTGAGTGACATTGCAGGTTTACCCTCCAGCAACCAAAGCAGATAGTGCATTCAATAAAAGATAAAGTTAAAAAAACCATAAAACTGGGCTAATTTTAGCCATTTCTACAAATTCCTGAGCCCCATCCTGAGGGAGAGGCTGTCAGTGCTGGGGAGAAGCCTCATCCCAGGGATCTTGTGCCTCAAGAGCCGTGAAGGGCCTTGGAAATGAAGCTCAACTCTTTGCAGATCCAAAATCTCAATGGAGAGAGGAGTCCTTGAGACTCAGAGATCCAGGCAGCTTCTAATTCAAAACCAGAAGAGTCTTAGGAAGGTCTCAGATTTAAAAATACCCTCAGACAAGGTCCTGCCACAGTTTCCAAGGCTCAACTCTCTGGGGACTGAGCTCCTCTGATGGTTAAGGGGGAAGGGTGCCCTGCTGCAGACCATGAATGCACCTTCTTGTCCACATAAAAGCCATCTCTTTGTTTGAGTAAAATCCCAATGCTGGGCAGCTCAGAGGGGGTTTTATTTAATCCTAACCCACTTGGTCTGAACATTTGCTCTTGTGAGCAGAGCTTTTGAACAAACTCTACATGGGGATTAAATGCAATTTCCTCTGTGCTGCTCTTCACTCCCACCCCCATCCCATCCTTTGCCATGTTTTCCTTGGCAAATCTTCTGACACTTCACTGGAGCTACCGTGTCTTTGGCATCCTGATACTGCAGGAGTGTTTCAGCTCCAGTGCTCCTGGCTGGCCCTCCTTGGAGCAGGACACCATGATTTGCACAGACACCCTTTGACCTGCTGGCCCTGCTGGGAAGTTGTGGAGTGAGAGTCCTGTCCTGCTCCTTCTCCAAGGTGGAAGGAGCTGGACCAAGACTGGTCTGTGCAGAGCAGTTTGCTGTAGGATGAGGTTCATGGATATCTCAAACCTTTTTCCCTTGAATGCTCTGCAATTCCTGGGCTCTCTTCCATGCAGAGCAGGTTGCTTGGATGGGCACCAGTGGGAGAGAGACAGAACAGAATGCCCCATGGCCATCCTACCCCCAGTGCCACATTGGCAGGGTTCATTTTTTTGCCAGCTCCTTCTGTTCACTCATTTAACTACTGTCAAAGATTCAAGTTCTTCTGGAACTGGGTCTAAAAGAGCTGTTGGACTTTTTTGTCCCTCACTCTGGTCATGTCTGCCACCACACCAAATTGCACCCACCCTGCTGCTTGTCTGTGAAGGACCATGCCAGAGGAAGCCTTCTGGATCTGCAGCTGCAGGCAGCTCAGAGCCTCTGTGACCCCTGTCCTGTCCATCTTTGCAACAAACCCTGTGAGATGCGTCCTTCTCTGCTGCCCCTATGCTGGGCCTTTGAACCCCCTTTGAAAACTCAGCTGAAGGTGTTTGTGTGGGAGAGGGAAAGAAACAGGCAAAATTAGGAGTGCAATGGGAAGAACTTCACGCTCCCTCACTGTCAGTAAACAGCTTGTCTCCCTGTGTGTGCTCCCTTCCTTTTAGGGTGATCCTGGCCAGCTGGGAATCCCTGGAGAGCAAGGTCTCGTTGGCCAAAGAGTGAGTATGGCCACCTTCTGCTGGGGTGCCTCCTCAGTTCCCCAGAGGTTCTGTCCTTGCTGTCCCACAGCCCGGGCAGGCTGACCCTGTTCCTTCTGCGGGTGCTGGAAGCACCTTCCCCACAGAGCCCCTCAGCTCACGGTTCTCTCCGAGCCCTCAGGTGCCAGTGTGGCACCGGGTGAAAGGGGCAGTGTGGGAGCAGAGGTGGGAACAGAGGTGGGAACAGACCCCTCCTGTTTGCAGCGCCGGGCAGGCCGGAGCAGGAGGCAGCTCCAGGCAGGGAAACACTGGGCACACTGTGTGGGCATGGCAGGGGGATGAATGCACGGATTGAGGCTGGCAGGGGCTGTGTCCCTTCCCAGGACTGAGGTCAGTTGTTGCAGCAGGATGAGGAAGGCCCAGGTTAAATTAATTCAGACTGAGCTCCTTTTCCCACAAGGAAGGAGAGCTTCCCACAGGCCACAGCGGGTGGTGGAGGAGAAACTGTGGCTCAGAACAGAGCAAGAGGCTGAATTCCTGCTCTTGCTCCAAGAAGAGCTTGTTCAGCATTAGGGTATGAGATAGGCCATGTTAGAGTGCAGGGCTGGGCTGCCATCACTGCAGCCTGGCTGCTGCAATGAGCTCAGGGAAAAGCACATTTAGGCACAGCCTCATGGTGTTTGCTTCTGTCCACAGGGAGAATCCGGGCTGGAAGGGGACACAGGGCAGCTCGGGCCAGATGGGATCAAGGTAAGCCTCACTCCCATGGAGCTCCAGCTCTCACACACATCTCTGTGCACTCAGGTCCCTGTGATTCCCAGAGCCACGGTGAGGCTGGAGGGATTATCAGGTCCTCTGTGGAATAAACCTCTGCCCAGCAATCTCTAAGGGCTTTTTTCTGCAAGCACACATAACAAACCCCGCCTGTTTCACTCCTCTACCCACGTTTTTTGGCATCTGATCAGATCTCCAAAAAGGTCATGTTCTTCAAAATCTGGTTTCCAACAATTTGTCTGTTTTATTTGAGTCTTTGCAGATCAAATTTCCAACTAATCAGGAATTCCTGGGCCTGGCAAGGGAAATCAAGGATTGTCCGTCACTCTCCCCTGCACCACTGACCAGAACAATGTTAGAGAGTAAAGAAACCAGATCCCCTTCCCTTGGCAGAGCCCCAGGATCTCACTCAGGGTTTGCTCTGTCTCTCACTGCTGTGAGTTTGCTACCTTGCCTTTGGAACAGGGCTCTGATTCCTGTCCCTGCACAGCCAGCCTTCCCAAACAGGCCAACAATTTTGTTCCATGGAAAGAAAGAGCAGCCCATCCCACAACAATGCACTTTATTGCTTCTTTCTAGTTAAACTATTTGCCATGTGTCTCTACTTCTGCTTATCTCTGAATGTTGGACCAAAAATCTCTTCCTTAAGGACAATCAAGGCTTCTGTATTCTCTTGCTCTGCTGGCTGTGCCCAGGAGCTCTTGAACCAAACCAGCTCTTTCCACCCCAGGTGTGTCTCTGAACACTTAAGCAGATGTGTCTGTGCTCTTTAACCAGATGAGAGCTTGTTGAGCTCTCCCAACACAGGTGCAAGAAGAAAATGGTTCAGTTCAAGGCTGCTTGGCTACACATGTTGCTCTCAGTATAAAACTGGTCTTTATCATTGTCTCCATGTAATTTTGAGTGGTAGTACTGAATAATACAAAATATTTACAATATTTTATTTATTTTGATAAAAGAAAAGCAGATATAAATTTACTTCCTACACTTCTATCATTGTATTTCTGATCTGCATTCCAGTTGGTTGATCTTGCCAAATACTGAAATTTTGTTATCTGCCAGATTTTTTTCATAAATTTCAATGAATTCCAGGTTTCACATGGAGAGCTTTAATTGGGTATTTGGAAAAATTTCTTCACTGAAAGGGTGGCCAGGCATTATAACAGGAAGTGGTGGAGTCACTATCCCTACAAGTGGCACTTGGGGACATGGCTTAGTGGTGGGCTTGTCAGTGCTGGGTTGAAGTTTGGATTCATTCATCTTAAACGTCTTTTCCAACCCAAATGATTCTTTGATTCTATGATTCTGTAATTGTCAGAGCAGTGATTTGACAGGATACCCACTGCTCAGGCCATAGATCCTTTACAGGGCACAGTGACACAGTTTCACAGAGTGTTTATTGGAGCCCTGGGCTGATTTCGGTTTGGCAGCAGGAGCTAAGCAGCTGCTCCAGACAAACCCGTCCTATTAAAAGTCTTTCAGCATCCCAAGCTCAGGGCTTCTGGATGAAGCAAGGGAGACTTTCAAATCATGTCAGACTGCCTCATTCACGTAGGAGGTGCAGGCCTTATTGCAGGAGAAGCAAAGGGTTCAGGTTACTCTGTGTGATGAGGAATTCTTTCTCCATCAGCCAAGAGATTTTGAAGAAAAGAAACCTGGATTTGCTTCTTTTTCTAAATGTCAAGTGTATTATGACTCATCCTCATTCATCCTTTTTCTTGCAGGCTCTCTTCCTCTCAGACTCCTGAAATATTAATTATGTGGTGGGGTTTTCCCTTGCAAGAGCTTTGTGCAGTGACCCACATGTTGTGTGGGTATGAAAATCTCCCACTCTCCTCTCTTCCACAGGGAGACAAAGGAGAGCAAGGTCCAGAAGGAGAGAAAGGAGAAAAAGGCAATGAAGGACTGAAGGGAAAGGAAGGATCTCCTGGATATCCCGGCATCCCAGGTGTCCGAGTGAGTCTGTGAAACCAGCCCTTGGTGACCCCTGGGTTCCCTGTAGTGATGAGTTTGTGAACCAGGCCACTGCTCAGGGCAGGAGCTCACATGAGACGTAATTTGTCCTAAACATTATGGTAAAGTGAGTTGTTTTCATGAAAAACTATGTCCAGGAGATGAGTTTGGTCTTTCAACTAGGATTCACACTTGAGAATGTGAATCTGATCTGCCACAGGCTTTGTGCCTCCTTCCCACACCTCTGTAACACCACATGGTGTTAGAGAGAGTGGCCCAGAAGACTGAGAGGAGCTGATTTTTCCCTGGTTGCCACAGCTGGCTTGAGCCTGGAGCTTGGAATTGGCCACCTTGTGCCTTCTCTGATGGGTATTTGTTTACTTCTGGTCTTCCCTTCTAGGATTTCCCCCTTAAATATAGAAAACAACTAGAAGAAATCAGCAGGATATGACTCCTGAATCCTCAGTGAATATCTTGGGCATGTCTGGTTCATTGGAGGTCTGATCTTGGTGCTGTAAAAAGAAAAAGTTTAATTCTGGCTCTGAGATGAGAGGAAGCAGGGCAGTGTCAGGTGGAAGAAGGCTCTGCCCAGTGCCCCAGTGGGCTGCTCTGCCAGTCAGGCCTTTCTGCTTGAAATGTGGAGTTTATCAGGCTGCTGACACGGTTTATTCATTGTGATTGTTGTCTTGGATCAGAGTTATCAGCAGCGAGGCTGATTTAGCAGAGGGGTAGCCCATCTCAGTGGGATGCACTGCTCCCCTGTGGCACGTGTCTCACCCCTCATGCAGCTGAGGAACACACCAGCTCCAACCCCACACATCCATGGAAAAGGAACAAAAAGCCCAAGTGTAAAGGCAGCTCTGAAATCCCAGCCTGGGCTGGGTGTGAAGCAGCAGGGCCAGCAGGTACTGCCGAGCCCTGGGTGGATGCTCCATGGTGAAATGTTGATTTTCCTCTTGATGGTGTTGTGGCTGGCTAAAAGGAGGGCAGGAGAAGGGTGTGAGGAGATGGAAGCAGCAAAATAGATGGATTTATGTTATTTTTGGGCTGAGGTTGGGATTTGAGCACTGACTCAACTAGAAAGTGGAAACATTGGCTTAATACTTTAGTGCAGCCCCATAAATGTGCAGAATAAGCCTATAGTCCTGCCCCAAATAAGGCCACCCTTGGCCACAGGCCCCTGGACCCAACAGGGAGCCCTTTCAGGACTGGGATCATACCACAGACAAGGGTGGTCCCAACACCCCAGCTCCTTCCCAGCTGCAGACTGGCATGGCTGGACAGTCGCCCTCCATGGGCTGTACTTCTGGCTGGTTCACGTGTTTATGTCGTGTATGTTTTAAGAACCAATAAAACTACTAAAAATCATGCAAAAGCCATATTAAGTTATAAAGTATAAAACACAGATTCTCTCAGACTCTGTCCCCGCTGTTTGCCAGCATGTCCCTGGGAACATGATGCTGTTTTCTGTTTTATTTAAAAAAAAAAAAAGGAGTCAATAGAGCCAAAATTCCTGCTCATAATCACTCCATTTTAGTTTTTGTTTTTGTTTTGGGTTTTTTTTTACTGCAGAGTGCTGTATTTCCATCTACTATTTTAATATACTTCTTTATATTTCCTTGTGCCTAAACTCAGGCAGACTTTCAGACCTGCACAGTCTCCAGATAGTGCTGCCTGCCCTGCCAGACACTGTTACCTAATACACAGCCTGGTGTTCCTGTGCTCACTGAGGTCATTTAAATATGGAAGTCCTCCGACAGAAGCACAAATAATTTTCCTCTTCCCATTACTGAGAATTTCATTCTACATTCCCATGGAGAGTAGAAATATCAGTGGGATCTTCCTTAGATTTCTGTCAAGACAAGGTTTACAGCTCAGATAGAGATAACTGCAAGCCCCTACTTTCCAGCTGAGGGTTAGAAGCTGGAATATCCAGCCAAGCCATCCTCTGGAGGACACACTGCAAAAGCCACCACAGGCACAACCCACCACAAACTGCACAATGCACAGAAGTCTTTAAGGCTACTGGACTAAGAGAATTAAAAATCTTGTCATGGGGAAGTCGTGAAGGTTGTTCTCCCAAGGGCAGATATCAAGGTGACAAACTCCTTTGCAGGATTTGTATGGTGGCATGAAAATCGGCTGGGGAAGGTGTTGGAGGTGTTTGGATTGCCGGGAGAGGGAACACGTTGGGTTTGGGTGCTGCAGATACTGAGTGACTCCACACCACCCTGTTGTGAATGGTTTTAACACTTCTGATGTGACAGTGTATGCTGTCCAATAATCAGTTTAGATGGTGTTAAGAACTTCATCTTTAGCTATTGTATCTCCATTTGGCCTCTCCTGGCATGACACCCCCAAGTCCTTACATCTGTGTATCACCACATTCCTGCCTGGATCCAGTTATGTTTTCCTGGGTTTTCCTCAGCTCCAGTATTTGTTGGGATATCCTACTCAGCTAGAAAGGGGACAGGGAAGGTGCTGATGCTTCTGTGCCCTCAGTAGGAGGGATGCACACACAAGGATCTGTGCAGCTACCTGTGCCAACAAACTCTAGCTCCATTTGGGGGTGTGAAGCTCCTCTTCTGCTTCTGGAAGAGGCTGGCATTAGTCTGAGGAAGCTGATGCCCATCTGCAATTGTGGACATAGACAAGGTTCTTCTAAACCTTGGCTTGTCCCCATGTTACTCCAGAGGGAGGACCCACAGGGATATGCCTTCCATGGACAGCAACAACCTCTGGAAAAACCCTTTTCATCACAAGGTTCTGCAGCCACACCATGTCTTGAAGGTTTGTCCTTAATGCCAAGGAAATGTTTAGTCTTAATCTTTATTTTGCTTATGTCTACAGGAATGTGACACTTCACTATCAAGTGTCCTTGTGACAGATGTAGGAAATGAGGTGCCAGATTGCTCTGAAAGGATCTGACTTCACTGCTGGTACATTTTCAGCCTGTTTTGTATATCCTGGCTGGAGCAGAGGCTGGTGCTGGCAGAGCAGGTATAGGAGCTGGGGAATTTGGCACGACCAGCTCACACCTAACGTGGCAACAGGCCAGCATGAAGGATGGTAGGAGATTAGAGGCTCTGCAGTCCTGGAGCTCCCTGGAGATGGCAGATGAAGGGAGGTACCCCAGAGCAACTTTGAAAGCTGGAGGAAGCTGGGTCTGTGCTGCTCTTTTTGGTCCTGGAGAAGAGAGACACTCACCTGGTGATCAGTGGGGTCAGCACAGGCACATCTGGCTTTCCTGAGCAAGGCTTCATTTTCCAGAGAGTCATCCTGATGCTGATAGCACACGACTCCTGAACACAACCAAACTTCCCTCTGTGCTCAGGAAATATTTTTCAGAGATCTTTAGCTTTAACTAGGCTCAGCCATTTGTAGCATTAACATATCTGAAAACTGGTTTCCACTGTGGTTTTGAATCTCAAACAAAAAGCAGCAGGGAGGCCCCAGTCGAGTCTCCAGGGGTAGTTTGTACGTGTTTCAACGCCAGCAAACAAACCTGGCAGCTGAGATGGTCCATGAGCTTCACAGCTGTGGCTGGCAGGGCTTGAGGCAGCTGGAGCTGAGATAAATGAGTATCCTCTATCTTTTGGTCACTTTGTCCAAGTTCACACTGCTCTGCTCAGCCCCAGTTCCTGCTCAGTGGAGGAATGGGCCAGTTGTCCCTCTGGCCATAAGAGAGAAACCAGAGCACCGGTGCAAGATCCAACTGGAATTTCCAGAGATGTGCACCTTTCCTGAGCTGTTTGCCCACGTATTATCTCTTCCCAGTGGTTTCTGTCTTCTAACACAAACTTGTTGCCTTCACTTGACCTTGACTCTCTTCTGAACATGGCCATTTGCCCTCTGGTTTGAGCAACAAAAGGCAGAAAATCCCTTCCCCTTGCAGAGCACCAGGGACTGTTTGGGCATCTGCATTCAGAGAGACTGGCTGGAAATCCAGACTTTTTGTATGGGCAAGGCAGAATGAGGATATTCTCCTCACTACGTGGAGACACTGGAAAGTACAACAGCCTGGTGAACTCTGGCAAGCATCCATCAGCAGTGCAAGTGTCGTGGTGTGGTTTGCCAAAAGAAAAAGATAATTTATCTGCTCATCTGTAAGGCTGTGGGGGAATAGTGCCACAGAGCCTGAAACACCAGGAGAACATCACTGGAGATTAACCTGCACTCACAAAGGATCTGACTGCCCATCAGAGCTGCTCATTGCATCAGAGGATGGTAAAAGCCAGAGGCTGAAGTCACTGGTGTGCCAAAAACAACCTAGTCACAGGAGAGTGGGCCCTGAGAGTAACCTCTTCCCCCAAAAAGTGCTTCCCTCTGCTGCTTCCCCTCTGCAGTGATAGAAAATGTGGCACTTCAGCCCTTCCCGGGGAGGATGACAGATCCAGCAGTGGCTGAGGAAGGCCCAGGCCAGCTGGAGGAGAGAGGTGATGCATTTCCAGCTGCACTCTGTGGCTCTACACTGTGGTTTGTGTAATGTGCTGGTTGCCATACATGGCAGACATCTGATAGCAAGAGGTTTGCAGTTCCAGGAAAGCAATTGGAGAGCCTGGAAGTGCTGAAATACAACATGCTCTGAAACAAGAAATTCCCTCATTGTTCAGCAAAACTGGGAGTCGAGCTCTTTCCACTTCAATTTTAACCTGAAATCCTATCTGCAGTGTCATTCAAGCCATGTCAGGACTCAGAAAGCTTTGAGCCAGACACTCAAATAGTCTGAATTGCCATAAACAATTACATCAGAGAAGATCTTGCTGCATTTGCCGGCCCTGTTGTGGCATGCAGATGTGCACCATCAGCCCAGAAGAGCTTGAAGGGCTGAGACTGAGAGAGCTGGGCTGGGCTGGAGAGCTGAGAAGGTTTTTTGAGGGAACTCACAAGATCAAACCTCTCTCCAGCCCAGTACAGAGCGTGGAGTGAACTCGTGGCTCTTGGCTCCAGTGCTGTGGTCGCTCCCCAGAGCAGCAGCAACCCCACACACAGCTCTGGATGGTGTCCTGAAGATCCTTCCCATCACATTTTTGTCCCTCTCTCATCGACAGGCTACAATCCTGAAGTGGAAGGAGGACTTGCTGGCCAGGATGGGCCTTCTGCTCTGAGCTGGCAGAGCTGCTCCTGTGATGCCAGGCTGCTCTCTGGGCTCTGCAGTGCCAGGGCAGAGCGGGAGCCTCTTCTCATCCAACACATTGCTCTTGTAGAATGTTGTCCAAACATCACTTACAGCAGAATTTGCCCCAGAGTGGTTTTTGCTCTTTGTTCTTTTCTGTTTCCTGCCACTGAAAACATGATTCAAAGGTTTTCTGCAACAAAGCGCCTCGCTCTGCTGTCACTGAATCCAGCCATTCTCTGCATACACATGAGCTCAGCCACAGCTGGCAGCACCACATCCATGGCATTCAGCTCCCTGAAAACACTGAGGTTGCCGAAGGACAATCCTAGAGTCACCACTGGTTTTAATCTCTGCTCTCCATGCAGAAATTTATGGGTTTTTTTGATAATGTACTGACCTGTTGTTTCCTGGAAAAGCTGATTTTTGTGCCCTGGACCATGGGATGTCTATGGAGCAATTACTTGAATGAAATTTCTTAAAATCCCCCAGCTAGAGAGTTCGGGGTCACCCTCTGACTGAGCAGAGGAAGGAATGGGGAACACCAGGCTCCGTGTGTCTGTGGTACCAGCGAGGTCCTCACATCCTTAATCTTAGGAAATGAGTAGTGTTAGTCCAAATCCTGCCCTTGAATAATGTGTTAGGAGTAGACAGTAAAGTGGCTTGCCCAGGGTCATGCAGGAGGTCAGTCAGTGGCAGAGGAGGCCCAAGAGATCACAACAGGCCATACCCCTGTCCTACAGCCTGTCCTTTCCAGCAGCTGCTGTATCAGGGGGCCAGTTCCTATGCTGGAGCCCAGTTTCCAGGGCTGAAGGTGTTTGCACTTGGCCATGGTGTGTCCTTGAGTTACAGCCCTGGAGTAATTACTTACTGCACATTACTCGTGCAGACCAACACCCAGGAAAACCATAAGCAGGTGTTTGTCCTGCATCAAAAAAACAGAAGTGAATAAAGATGCTCAGAAGTGCAGTCAAATATGCTGTAAACCTCTGCTTTGAAGAGTTTTAGACCAAGAGTCAGGGCGATGCCTCTCTGTGGAGCTGCAGGCCTGGGGCTCTCTGCTTCCCCTCCTGGACCCAACGTGAGCATCCCTGGGCACCTCTGCCCACAGCTGCAATCAGCTTCTCCTCTTGCTTTGATAACCCCTGCTGGTGGCCCCAGGGTCAGCCTTTCCTGAACATTCCTCTTAATGCAGAGGTACATGCTGGATTTTGTTGTTTGGGTGATGTTATTATGTGGGGTTTTCCCACACTTTTTTGCTATCCTGCTCTCTGTCACTCAGTCCACCAAATCCACTGACACCTTTGGAGTAGAGCAGGGCTGCCTGTGAGCCCTGTGCATCCTACAGGGAATCACAGAGCTTTCCCAATCCCAAGGGAACTGCTGCTTGCAGCAACTGAGGCTGCTCTCAGCAGCTGAGGGGCTGTTTGGCCCTCGCAGGCTCTGCTGCTGGGGAAGGCAGGCTGATCCCAGCTGGTCTTCGTTTAGAGTTAATAGGAGTCAAAATGAGCCAGAATTTGAAATAAATCCCATTGACTTGGCACGCTTTCTTTCCTGACTCAGACGAAGGAGACACACTTTTGGGCAGTTGCTCCAAGATTCCCCTCCTTATTGCAAGAGAGGATTTCATTCCCCTCCTCTTCCACAACCCGAGGGCATCTGTGTCCTTCAAAAGGAAGATATTAACCCTTAGTGTTTGGGGGAGTGTCAGTCAGAGTTGTGCTGCCCAGGTGCTCTCTCTATTCTTTTTTTTCCCGTTGTCAGATTCCAACACTAATTTTTTGGAGCATTTTGGATTCATTGGTGTATGAAAGCTTCACAGCTCAGTGCGGATGAGGCCTTGCACTTTTCTTACACTTCCCACTCATCCATCAAGCATTTTAGTGGCACCTTTGGCTCCGGTGCTTTCTTAGAGATGAAGAAGTAGAGGCAAAGAGAATGGGGGAAAAAAATAATCATCCCAGAAACAATAGTGGCAGTCAGAGCTATCAGACTGAACCAGAGCAGCTCAGAGAACACAGCACTGCTCTGTACATGACTCTTTGCTGCCTTACACTGTGGCTGCTCAGAAAAATCAAGTTAAATAGACCTCCTCCTCCACAAAACCGAAAGCAGCAAGTTTCAGAGCAACAGCTGCATGCAGATAAGAGTTTGCTCTTAAGCAGAGAGTTCAGGATACACATTTTTGGGTTGGATTCCCATTTTAAGCTGAGGAGCTCAGCTGAAAGGAAAGTCACAGCGACTCTGGCTGTAGTCTTGCCATCCAAGACCTTTTTATAGGATTTCCCCAATTTGCTGCTTCTTTGAGCACAGCCAGCCAGCTCTACCTGCACTCCCCACTTGGGTTTCCACAGGCAGGCCAAGAGCCCATTGCTGCCCAGTGAAACCCTCTGAACCTCACAGTACAATCAGGTCTTTCTTCTCGAGAACAGTTGAGTCTTTCTTCTTTCCCCATACTCATTCAGGAGCTGCTGCCCTGTCTCCTCCCCTTGCAGACTACTGCTAGGCAGAGTGATTATGAAATGTGTTTCTTATAAATCCAAAACATTTATGTCTTCAAATGCCCGGCCTAAATAATCCCACTAATTTCCTGAGTGCTTGTGAACTGTCCTCCATGGGGGGAGGCTTCTCTCGATCAAAGTTTATTAAGTAGAGGTTCTCATATGGAGACATTGCTGAGCAGTAGGAAATTATATAGGGCTTTTTCATTTCCCTTTAAATGAGCTCACTGGCTGGGCCTGGACAATATGGGCATGGTCATCCTATGGTTCATGCTTCCTACCTTTATTGCTGCTTTTAGTTTTCCTGCCCTTTTTACATCCAGTGCCTCAAACTATCACTTTTTTAACTCTGTCACCATGTCACTGTTTTTCCTTTGCTCAGTAGCTGTATTCTGGTGGTTCTGTTTCTTCCTGCCTTATTTTTGGGAGGGAGGAGTGACCTCAGACCTTCACTCAATGACACATTAAAAAAAAAAAAAAAAAAGAAATAGTTTGAAAATATGCTCCTGCTCCACAGCAGTCCTGAGCAATCTGAAGCAACCTGAGGCAAGCTTTGGGAAGCTCTCGCACCAGTTCTGTGCCCTGAGGGCTTCCTTCCTGTGCTGTGCTGTGCTGCAAGGAAGGCAGGAACACATTTGCCCTCTGGAATGCCAAGAGCCAAAGCAGGATGGTGAGTCACATCTCTGTTACCACTTCCCCGACCCATTGCCTGCAGCAAGAGCATCACTGGATGTGGGGAAGTTTGGGTCAGGATTTTAGCCCTGTTTGTTCTTTGGCTCTGTTCAGGGCATATCTCTCTGCAGTTCATTCAACTTCCTTGTTTTGTTTTTCTGGATGTTGTTGTCGGAACATAGATTTCAACTGTTGATGTCTGGAGAATTTAAAGCTGAGCTGCTCATCTATTTGCTCCCACTAAACGTTGCTGTTGTGCTGGGCAATAGATCTGACTTTTCTGTCAAGGCCATCAGCAGCTGGAAGTCTCTTTTTCTTTTTCTTTAAAAATTAACCAATTTGCATTGGAAAAGAAACCATTCCTCTTTCCCTTAGGGGAATATCTAAGGCGATACTAAAAAAAAATCCTTGTAAATCTGTGTCCTTACTGGAGATGACAATGAAATTTTAAAGATGCTAGACCTAAGATTATATTTTTTTTTTTTGCTTTCCTTGGATATTTTGGCATAGCTGAAGGCATGTGACTTAATAAAACTGCTGCTTTCCACTGTCCCTGGTCACAAATACCATCATCATCTGGAGGTACTGATATGCTTCTCTAGTGAAGAATGCAGCATATAAAGAGCAATCACCATTTAAAAATAGTCCCACTGACAGAAGAGGCTTGGAAAGAAGATGTATTTTCTCAGCAAACCAGTAGCCCAAAGCATACAACAAAATGTGTACAAACCTCAGGAACAAAAGCACCAAGTGTTCAGTGCCTTGGCACAGTGACCCTACTGATGTGAGTCCAGCAAAGGGAACTTGGATTTAATTATTTTGATGTGCAGGCTTTTGTACATCTTCTGCCCTCACTCCTATCTCTGCTAAAGATAGGAACTTTAGGAACTTCACACTGCAGTAAAAGAGGTACCAAAAGGTGCTATATTCCTGATGTACTTTGGGGAGAGCCTGGATGAAGATACCATCTCATTGAATTTTATTTTTATCCTTTATTTTTTTCTTCCTGTTCTGGCCCTGATTTTTTTCATCCCTGGACAGACAAGTCAGAAGAACAGAGACAAAAAGGATGGGATTATTTTTGAAGGCTACCTAAGCTGTTGCTGGGCTTTTTCTTCCCTATGCAATGCGTGGAGTGGGGCAGTGCAGTGATTTCTGGGAACTGTGCAAAACCCTGCGTATGTGCCCTGGGAACATCTGGGATTGCAACAGCAACCACATCTGGATCATCACAAGTAGAGATATCACATATCTGGGAACCCCAGACAAGTGCTGAACTGCCTCTAAATTCATCTGGGCAGAGTTCCTGCACTGTTGGAGAAAGCATATCCAGGAAAATCAGACACATGGTAGGCTTCCCACTCACCAGCAGAGCTTGCTGGCCAAAGTCCTAGAAAGCGTGCTGGGAGAGCACAGAAATATCCCTGACTGATAGAGCTTATTCCTCTCGAGAAGGTGACTCAGTAAGTCAAAATCTGAGCCACATCTCTGCCGGTGCCATCGCCAGCGTGGTTTGACCCATCTTTTTAATACCAGCCAAGCTTTTAACCAGTGGATGAGAGTCAAGAACAGCAAGGGAGGCTTGGAACGAGGTCTCCATGGCTTCCTGTGAGTGACAGCTCATCTCCCTGTACTGACAGGAGCTGGTGATGCTGCCAATGTTTTTTTCTTCAGCAATAGAGAAAGAGCTGCACCCCAGCTGGAGGACCCAGGAGAAGCTTCTGGAGCAGATGAACATCCCTGCTCCCTGAGGCCGATGCATCATAAGGGGAAAATGGTACAAGGAGTTTATTGGAGCCCATATCTGTGTCCTCATCCACCACTGAGGGAGAAGACAACCTGAAGGAACCCTGAGAAAGTCTGAGAAGCTGTTTGTACATGGCACAGGCTCGCTGTGGATTGAGCTCATTTTTGCAAGCAGGACTTGGACTGTCAAAGTTTGGTTTGGTTTTTGTTGTTTACCCTCTCCCAGATGATTCTATTTGTACTCCGTGATGGTGAGTGCAAGCAGGAACTTGAATGCTGACAGATTTTAGGAGCAGTGTGGAAATTTTGTTTCTCAGATGGGAAAATTTAAAGCCTGAACTTGTCTTCTTGAAAAACAAAGACATTTTCCAATGCAGAGTAGAATCAAGTTTCAGTCATGAAACTTCCATGGGAGATGTATCCTGGTGGAGGGAGCCAGGCTGTACCTTCAGGCTCTGCTGAAGAAGCTGTGAGATCCTCGTGACCTCCCCATGAACAGGATCCACCTGCTCTGCCCAATGATAAAGAGTGTGTCTCACCAATGTACTGGTATCTGCATTTTTTACAGAAAATATAACACTTTCTCAGCCTGGGGACGGAACCTTTGCATGGAAATCTTTGTTTTATGAGCTGCCACAGCACTGCAGTTCCTGTTTCACACATCTAAGTGTGCAAAACTACTCTGCTGGAGAAGACCAAGGCCTTGGCTATTACTGGGTTAGAAACAGATCTAGCTTAAAGTGGGCATTCTCCCATCTGCAGGAAGCATCTATTGCTTGTGCTTCCACAAGCTCTTAAAGCACAGTCCAGGGAGACTGATGAAAAAACACTATGCAACTGATTAAAAACCCCAGTTGTCTCTTTATTCTGTCACATCTTGTTTTGACAGTAGAACTTTATTATGACTGATTCCGCTATTCCCTCTCCAAAAATTTAAGCCATAATGTGCCAGGGCACTGCTGCAGAGCAGGGGCTGTGGGAGTTACTGTGCTTCAGGTGCTGAGTACCAAGTCCCACAGTGAGCTGCTGTGGAGCTGGAAGGGTCTGGCCATTTCTGAAGCTTTCATTAGTGAGGACTTCTCTGTACTCCTGTCAAAAGTGTAAATCATGTGGGTGATGCTGGAGGCTTGGCACCAATCATCTACTGCGGCTGCTTGGCATCTGTGGGAAAGTAGTTCCAAAAGTGATCTCTTTGAAAGTGGCAGCAAAAAATAGCACACACGAAAAAAAAAAAAAAAGCCCTGAGCAGTATGTAAAAGACACAGAACAAGGCTCATATGCTCCTCTGCAGGGACCTGTGCTTTGTGAGGCCTAATGGTGTTGGCAAGGTTGACTCCTGAAATGTTTGACTTAGGTAAAATGCAGCTATTCCCTCTGGGGAAGTGAACTGGCACAATCCTTTAGGGTTGGAATAAGTCTGAATTGCCCCTTTGTGTTCAGAGCAGGCACTTTTGAGGCCCATGTTTCAGATCAGAGTGAAAACCCCCCGATATGTCTCACTTTATAAGTTGCTTTTATTCAGCTAAGGCTGCAACACCAACCATGGTGAAAATTATACCTTCTTAGCTGGAAGGAGGGGAAGCAGAGGGAGAGATGTGGTGCTGGTGTGGAGATGCTGTTGAAAAGTTTATCACAATTGCCAAAAAGCATGAGTTATTTTCTTCAGTTATACTTCTTTTGCTTCTTTCTGTCAAATTCAAAATATGCTGTCTCCCTTGCAGCCAACAGGTTCAAACACTGGATAAAAAATGAGCTCCCTGAGGTCCCTAAGGAGAGGCTGCTGTATTTAGCTGCTCATTATAGCACATCTGTGGTGTGGGTGCGAGGAGGGGCAGCAGGTTCTGCACCCACACTGGGTTCTGAAAGCAATTCAGCATTCCTGTCTCTGCTTGCCATGGCTCCCACCTCAAGTTTTGCATCCCACTGCATTTCTAGAAGCCTGATGGGTAGATTGTGGTTTCTGCGTGTGGCAGTAATAATACAAATGGAGGGAGGGGGTTTTCACTGTGAGCAGGAAGTTGTGTGTGGTAGGTGCATAGAGAATGAAACCATTGCCTTTTTTCACAAGGTGAAAATAAGGAGAAGTGCTGTGGAATCGATGGGTTCTGTTGGTAGGCTCCTAAAACTATATAAAAAGTGTTGATACCTAATTTAGTGCCAAAGCTGATGAAGGATACAACTGTTGGTAGAGTAGTGGTGCAGAGATGGCATCTCAGGTGTGAACCAAAGGAAACCTTTTGTGGGAATCAGGGTAAATGTGTTTTCCACATTTCAGCCCATTCTGTAGCAGAGGCTGGGTAGGTGCACTTCTGGAGATCCTTCTTTTGCACCCTTGGAGACAGATGGGCACAGTTTTCCATGACCCACCTATCTTCAAGATATGATTTCAAAGTCATCATCATCACAATTATCACAGTGTCACCTTTCAGCTGTGTTCCCCAATAGTCCCCTGAGCACAAAGACCTTTCCACCTTTAAGCAATGAGTTTTCCTCCATGTGTTGGAGCAGCTAAAGACCAAACTCAGGCATAACCCAGCTGTAGCACCTGTGGATTGTGATCTGACCTGCACAACTTCCTGGCCTCCTTGGTGGCCCCCACGTGTGGGTGAGGATGCTCTCAGGTTTGTGTGTGCTAGGGAAATGGCTTGGGAGTGTCTGGTTGGGATGTGCCTTCTTTGGTTTCCCATTCCAACAGCCTTTTTTTTTTTTCCTTCCAGGGACCAGAAGGGAAACCAGGAAAACAGGGGGAAAAGGGCAAGCCTGGCCAGAAGGTAGGAACATCTCCCTTTGATAACATCACAGCCTGTGCTTCTCCCTTTCGTCACTCCTCTGGGATGTTTTCCTGCAGAAGGAGTTTTGTCCTGCACTGATGTCGGTGTCTTTGCTCTGCAGGGCAGCAAAGGCTACCAGGGGCAGCTCGGCGAGATGGGATCCCCAGGGAAGCAGGGGCCGAAGGGGAACCAAGGCCCCAAAGGATCCCGAGGTACCCTGGGACCGATGGTGAGAAGAGCTCTGCAAACGGCTGAACTGAACAGAGAAACGTGGCTGGCAGTGGTGGGCACGGGCCTGGATGGAGCAGAGAGCCCAGCAGAGGCTCCAGGGCACTGAAATGCTCTTAGATGGGTTTAATTGGCCAAAACATCTTAACCCTTGTTCCAAGCAGCACAGGAGAGAGTCCATGGGGGTGGTTGGGTTGGTGCCCCCGTGAGCCCAGCTCACGTTGCATCGAGGCAGTTCTTCACAACTCCCCAGATAGGCTGAAATTGCTGAAATATTGGGGATTTTTCCTCAGCTGAGTGAGCTGATAAGCTATTTTTTGCTAAGATCTTCCCCTTTGAGACTGCACACTCATGGCAAGAGCTGCTTCCAAGTCAAGCTGTGTTGTTACAAGGAACTCTGCCTTGGATTTCTGCCCTGTTTCTACACCCACTCTTGATCTACTTATCTCAAACACTTGGAGCAATAAGAAATATAGCATGGGAAAGGGTTTGAACTGGGTACTGAAGGTGAGGCTTCCAGAGAGAACAGCCATAGTGTGGCAGAAAGGGGAGGTATTTAATTTGCTTTAGGCACACAAGATAAATGCATCGAGATAGCAGTGGTACGTAAAAGTGCCTCTCATGCATTGCAGGCTGGTTAGGAAACTGATAGAACTTAGTGTAAAATCAGGAATTATTTATGAACTAGGAATAGTGATCATATATCAGAATAGTAGCAAATGAGTGATGAAGTGATGGTTTTGCTGATAGTGTTTTCCTGCACTAAAAACTGTGGCCTCACCACATATCCTCCCTTAATAGTCTTTGTCAAAGCCTCCATGGATTATTTCACATGGAAGCAAAGCAATATCTCTGCAACAGTCCATTGGAGTGGACATGTTTCTGTCTTGTGGAAAGGGCTTTATTCCATGATAAATGGGATTATATGGAAATTTGGTGACTCACTTTAGTCTGATGATCTGATTTAAACCTCTTTGTTCACTCTGCTAAAGGTGTGGTTCTGGTCTGTGGAAATCTGGTGGACTTGCTAGCACAACAGTAATTTGGATATAGAGATGTGCAGGAGGGCAGATGAAGAGCACAGAAATGCAGCCATTTCTGATAGCAAATCTGAGTGAGGGGGGGCATCAATTGCTGCAGGCAGGCAAAGGCGTAGAATGGCCCCCTGGCACACCCCTCTCCTTGTGTAAGAGGTTAAAGCCAAGGAAAAGCCATCAGGTGGCTGCAGCAGAGCTCGCTGCTGGCCAGGAGAAGGACTGGCCACACTCCCACGTGTGCTGATATTTGATTTGCACAGCCCAGTGCATCCTCCCCTCGTGCTGACACCAGGGCTGCTCTCTCAGTCCCTCTGTCTTTGCCTCTCCAGGGAGCTCCAGGAAGGATGGGTGCTCAAGGGGACCCAGGCTTAAAGGGTTACCAGGTAAGGGTTTTATTTTCACCTCCCAGCTTTTATCTGTTCTTAAACGCAACAAAACTGCCACTCCAGGATACAAATTGTTTTTAAATCGTGATCTATTTCTGACCTCAAGTTTAGTTCTCTGTCAAGTCTCCATTTGCACCGCCTGCATTTGGTTCATCTCTGCCTGTGTGACCCACGTGTCCCTCCAAAGCTGGCATGCACCACCCAGGCCTTGTGAGATCTGGCAGGGAACCAGGGAGGACTTTCAGTCCCACAGCTCTTTCCTGCCTCCTCATGTGCTGTTTGCTCTCCACAGGGACATGCAGGACCACCAGGGCCAATTGGACCACCAGGGCCAAAGGGGGAAAAGGTAAGTTCAGGGTGTTTGGCCATCTCATTTCCCTTGAATGAGATAATTGTCCCACTGCTGTAACCCACATGCATCTGCACTCTCCTCACCCTGTGGCTGAGGCAGAGGTGCCTCCTCCACCACACATTCACTCACATAACCCCTCAAAGTTGCAGCCTTGCCTCTGCCAGTCAGTGCTAGAACACCCGTGCCACCAGCACGTGCTTCCCAGACACCACGTGCCCCGTGCCAGAGGCTGAGCCAGCCAGCAAGAGCCCTGAGGATGTGCTTTCCCTGCATCCACAGGAATTCAGCTCAATCCCCAAGCCAAAAGAGTCAGACTCATAGCTTTCTGTGATCAGGTCACAGTAACTCCCTGCACAAACGAGCTGATCTTCAGCTGCTGGCATTTCTCCTCTCCATGGCCCTTGCTCCATGTTCCTTGTGCCCCACCTTTCGACAGCCCCCTGGCTGCAGCTGCCCTGACTCAGAGCCCTCTTTCCACGGTGGCTTTCCCTGGAGTTTTGCCCCTTTGCTGAGTCAGCAGAGCCATAACCAGTTCAGGCTGGAGCAGTGACTCACGCCTTAGTGGTTTCCTGTCGGCTCCAGGGCTGCTTGGCGCTCCCAGGGCTGATGGTGTCCTTCACATGCCTTCTGCAGCCATGCTCCCTCCCTCCTGAGACCTCTGCAGAAGGCTCTGGGGAGAGCTTCTTGTGACCTACCAGCACATAAAGGGGGGGAGCTCAGAGAGGGGAGCAGCTTCCTACAGTGGACTGAGGGGGATGCCCTTAAAACAACAGTGTAAAGATTCTGGTTAGATGTCAGGAAGTTCTCTTCTCAGAGCGTGGTAAAGCACTGGCACAGGTCTGGGCTGCCCTGTCCCTGGAAGTGTCCAAGGCCAGGTTGGATGGGGCTTGGAGCAACCTGGTCTGGTGAAAGGTGTCCCTGCCATGGCAAGGAGTGGAATGAGATAGGTCTTACAGTCTCTTTCAACCCAAACCATTCTGTGATTCTCCCTTGGTGTGGGAAGGGAAGTGATGATGATGGGGACTGGTCAGTTGTGAGGTCCCCATGAAGAGGAGAGATGCATGAACTCTTTCTGCTCATTGTTTACTCCCCATCACCAAGAGAGCATTCAGCTCTGCCTCTGCACACAGGTGGGAGGGCAGCTGTAGTGCAGAGAGGAGCTTCATTGCTTATAAAATGAGTTTATAAGGGCTTGCCCTTGCTGGGGCTTTGAATGGATCCCTTCAGGCTCCTGGTGTCAGGACACCCTGTTCACACCCTGCTCTGCCTGGAGATTCCCCATGCACCCAGGAGTCACTGGGGCAGGGCAAGCTCTTGTGTTCCACTAGGATATTCACATGCCTCAGAAATTTTCCTTTGGGGGTGAACAATGGCCATTGTGCTTTTTCTCCCATTTCCTGATGCTGAAACACATCCATGGAGGAACAGCTGCTGATGTTCCTGCTGCTCCCTGTCTCCATTGCTGCCTTTCTGGACTTCCTGGCAAGTGTTAGACAAGCACAACCAGCCCAGGATGATGTGAGAGCTCATGACCAGGCACATTGTCAGCTCAGAACCTGACCCAGAGGTTTCTCACAATTCCACTGTCGAACCATGAGCATCCTGGCAAAAAGTTGTGAGTCATGACTAGCAAAAGCAAGGTCAGCCATTGACCCTACAGCCATTGAGATGTGCAGATATGTATTAAATTGCAGCTACAGTTTTATTTCAAAACATTTTAAATTGCCATCTTGAAAGCTCCTGTAATTTCAGTAGCAAATAATCCCCAAATTATTCATCTTAAGTGCTCAGCAGAGCATTTTGTCCTTCATCAACAAGATGTTGTTCTGCAAAAGGACACTAGAAAAGTACTCCCTGAGTGGATCTGGTGTCAAAAGAGCACAGCAGTGTTATGATAAATTAATTCTACATGCAAGTATCCCAGTCTGAAGCCTGATGAAGCCACCAAAGTGTTCAATGCATCCTGCTAAGAGCAGTCAGCTCTGTTAATGACCACTGACAGCTGGATCTCCTCACTCATGTTCTCCTGGAAGGCCAGTGGGTCTGCTTACACCTTGCTGGGGAGCAGAAGGAAAAGATGCTGAACCAGGAGAGCACAAAATCATGTACTGAGCCTCCAGCACTGCTTCCTGCAGCATCCAGGTGCTCCACAAAATCTTGCATCTAAGTTTTCCTATCCATCCTCCCTCATCTCCTAAGAACTGCCTGGATCACAGCCTAAAGAAAGACAGATTCCATCCTCCAGACATCTGTAACCTCTCACAAGAGTGTGAACACAAAAATGGAAGTCTGAAAGTGAGAAATAAAGAGGAAATGGAAATGGGACCGTGAGCACTCTGTGAGCTTTAAGCAACATGGTGAACGGAGCTGTGCTGGAGGAGGAGGATGTAATGGTGGGGAAGGTCTTCCCTTTTTCAGAGAAGAAAGCAGTTTGGTGAGAGGCAGTGCTGTGGAATCCTGCTCCCTTGTGCCATCCCAGCCAGCCACTCCACCACATTTCATACATTTGCAGCTCCTCAAAGAGGCCTTGCTCAGAGCAGACGCCTGCTCTTGGCAGCTGCTTAAAGCAGTCCAGATGGGATCCTTTTAAAAATTACAAACTGGTGTATCTCACTTTGGGACAGGAGCCAACAACAACAAGCCTTCCCTTCTTCTCCATGCATTTTCCATTTGTATCCTAACATGTTTACTTTGCTGCCCTTTACTCTAACTTTTTTCACTGCAACTTTCTGAAGAATTAGCAGACCTTTCGTCTCTCTCTCAAGCAGCTGAGGCACCAGGAAGCTCTGGAGGAGGTCGCTTTCACAGTCCTAGAGCTGGCCAGGCTGCAGGATTTTCTCAGGCAGGAGACAGAGAACAAGGTGGGGATTAGCCTCAAGGGGAAACAAAGCCACAATGGGGAGAAAATCTGTGAGTCTTGATGCTCTTCAAGGGTCCCCAGAATTAGGAGTTTTCTCTGACTTCATCACGCTCATCTCAGGTCCCAAAGGCCAAGGTGTGCACATCCTGCTTGGGAAGAAGCAATCAGTGCCACGACTTCTGCATAGTAACAGACACACTGGGATGATTTTTTTTCCCTGAGAGCTGAGAAATGGTGGGTTTGTTTCCCTTCTAGTCAACATTCCTTAGATAGTGGCTAGAAGGCAAACCAGTTGCCAGGTATTTTGCTGCTGGCTTCCAGCAGCAAGTTCAGTAGCACTGGAAACTGTTGGCAGAGCCTGTGAGGGTTTGCTTCCCCTCCTCTCCTCTCTGCCACCCAAGTTTCTCTCAGAGGCAGGCAGGCTCACCAGGAAATTTCCCAAGTGTCCATACTATCAGCAGCTACAACTCCAGCAAGAGAGCAGTGCAGAGAGAAGGTGAAAGAGAATTGTAAATACACCAGAAAGGGCTGGTGCAACCACTGAGAATTACACAAGTCTGTGAAAAACTTGGCTCTTCAATCTTTGGAGATTTGGATGTTCAAGGCTTTTTGGAGCACCCAAGCACCTCCAATACAGCAGCTCCACTGTGCCAGAACCCCCCAAACTGCACCAAAGGAGCTCTGAGACATGTTCATCCTAAGGAGACAAAGTAGAGGAGTATGGAGTAGTCAAAAACTGGAGGAGCTGGAATGTAGCATTCTTCCATGGGGAGCTGAGAAACAGCCATCTCTGAGCTGGACTCCAGAGAAAACAGGACATCGTGACCCTGAGTGACTTTCACAACAGAATTTAAAAGGATAGTGTCTCTGTTAAGTCTTAAGGGATCTCTCTGTGGAGACCTCAGCCATAAATAAGCCGGGTGATGTTATCTACCAGCCAAACCATGAGCTCTGAGCTCGTGCTGTGGAGCATCCCAGCAAGGAGAGGGGTGTGTAAGAGGCTGTCTCACCTGGCTGGTTGTAGAACAAGCCCACAATGGTGGCACACAACCAAGGAGCTCATCCAGACCACCCATGCTCCCACGACAGCCCAGACAGCACTCAACAAGGGCGGGGAAATGCTTGATTAAAGAGTTTGGTTGAACTGTCAGCAATAAAATTCAGAGGCAGAGCTATTTCCCATATTGTTGTAATTACATCCTGCTTGCTTAGTTCTAGGAGTTGTTGGAAATAACCCTTTGCACCTGGTTACTTAAGAAGGCGAGCTAGACCAGGGAAAAACAACCACCAGAAATCAGGAAAGCAATGTGAAGAGCCGGTGAAACAAAAATTTAAAAAATTGTTTAGTCTTTTCTTTGGCTGAAAAGGGAGTAAATTCAACAGAGGCTTTGACTTGCCGTGCTATGGAAGGACTGGAATGGGTCTGTACAGGCACATCTGCTCTAAAATCTCCTGTTTATATTAATACTAACATTTTATTCACAGGGACAACAAGGTGATGACGGGAAGGTAGAAGGCCCACAGGGACCACCTGGAGATAGAGTAAGATGTTAAATTCCTTCTCTAATCAATCCTAGAGTGATTTTTGGGGGTGGATTAGTTGGGTTGCTGCCTTACTTGTAGAATATGCATAAGCCATTGAGATGTTGCAGATGACAGCTTGTTTACATCCACCTCAAGTCCTTGTTGTGCTCTTGTAGGGCCCCGTTGGTGACAGAGGTGACCGAGGGGAGCCTGGAGACACTGGTTATCCTGTGAGTCTTATTCCAAGTGCATGATTCAAAAATATTTACCTCTGGGAAGTGCTCCCAGTCCACATCAGCCCACAGAACTGCAGTCCCAGTTCATAACCTGCTGTTGTCCCTGGTCAGCTGCTGTACACGGCTGTGATTCAGACAAGGAAAAATTCAGTCTTTACCTAAAGCAGTAAAAACATTGCTGAAAGCAAGAAATTCAGCACCTCACCCTGCCCTGCACCTGCTGAGTGAGGATAAAAGAGAGAGCAGGACCATTTGAGCACAGGTCTCTGTGATTATCAGGGAGACATCCTAGACAAGATATGTGCAAGAGAGTCCGTGCCAGTGCTGAACAAATTTCAAGACTGATGTGCCTGTGGCTGTAGATTCTTCCATTAGAAGATCTGTGAACTTTAAGATTTGGAGACTTCCAAAATCTTCACCAAATTTCTCTCAAAAGCAAAACCAGGGCCATGAATTATCCTGCTGTGCTCCTTATACCCTCTTTGCAGAATATTTTCAGCTGATTGGGGCTGATCTGCAAAGGCTCCATGAATTAAGTGTTACCTCCATTCAAAAGCACCTGGTCAGAGTGACACATTTCAGTAATTCACAGAAGATTTTGAATTCATCAGAGTAGCAGTGCTGCTGCCTTATTTTCTAGGACAGCTGCCTCCAACTGTTCCCTTCCATTAGTGCTGTGTGTATTTTGGGATGTATTAGAACACCTTTGCTGCTTAGCTGGTGATGAGCAGCTTCTCTTTCCAAAGCATATCCACAGGATTTGGGCACTACCCACAGCTTCACCATTTTTGTACCAGCAGAATGCAGACACATGTGTCTTCTAATGCCCCTTAAACCATGTTACATTCATTTTTCTTTCTCATTGCCACAAAAGAACAAAGGCATGTTCCCTCTCTGTTTTTTATTTAAGGGTCAGGAAGGGCTTGATGGAGAAAGAGGAAAACCTGGGCAGCAAGGCTTACCGGTAAGAGATGCTGCTTTATTGTAAGGTACCAGTGCCCCAGGCCTAGGAAAAACAGGGAGGTGGGAAGGGCTGCAGTAGGAGTGTGTGGTGAGCTGTGAAATGTGAGCATTTCCATCAGCCAGGCCTATGGCATGGACATTTTGAGCCACGTTTGAGACTAATAAATTGGTGACAAAACAGGGAGCACTCCCAGTGCCTGTTTCCAAAACCATCATTTCTGAATGGTCCATGAGGGATTAGAAATTTTAGGAGATGGGCGGTGGGAAATGACAATGACAGTGGAAGGATCTGCCTGGAAATGTGCTGCTGGTCCAGTGTGAGGTGCAACCATATTATTCCTCTTGCAAGTTGTTTCCCCTCAAACCAGTGAAAGACTTTGTGAAAGACTAAATTAAATTCAAACTCAAGGGAAGGACTTTTTATTCCCTTGCTATATTCGGTAGCATCTGATCTTTATATGTGACTATTGCAACTGTGAGTGCAGCAGCACATTAAATGTAGTTTGTATTGGGAAATAAAGTTGAATCAATTCCCACTCTTTGTAAGGATGTTGGGAAGAACAACAGATTCTATTTTTGGGTTTAAAATGGTAGTGCTCTGATATATGGCCCAGAAATGAGTAGAGCTGCTGCATTCCTCAGTGGATGTAGTTTATTTGGGGGTTGGTAGCCTCTCAGATGATTCAGATAGAAGCAGGAACTTTGGATTGTCTTTAGTAAAGGTCCATTAGAAACATGGCTCAAAAACAAGCTGAAAAAGGAGAGCTCTGCAGGGTGTCCTTCCTTACCTTTTATTTAATGTTAGTCCAGAAACTGCCACTGACACAAAAATACCAAAAAACTCAACCTGACTGGCCAGGAGAAAAGACTGAGGTGGGTGTGAAGGGGAAGAGAGCAGTGAAATACCCTCTCTGCTTTATTCCATAGTCAGTTTTCTAACACCCCACCCCCAGGTGAAACCAAGGTAAGGGCTGCAGTGCTGAAAAGGGAGGTGCAATCACTGTGTAAACTGCTCATTGTGCACAGTTTCTGCACACAGGCTCCTTCCTGCCCACCTCCCAGCACTGCTCTCCAGGCTCCATCTGGAATTCGGTGAATGATTTCCACAAATACAGGCACACCCAAGCGAGAGGCAGAGTTGCTTCTTCTCCAGTTGACACCCTATTAAATGCTCTCTGGAGACAGATCCTTGCTCCTTTTTCCCCAGGGGCCTGTCTGAGTTCAGGCAGTTTCCCTGAATTGGTTCCATACAGTCAGTGTTATTAGGGCACAAAAAATGCTGTTCTTTGTACTTCATGCAAGATACTGCCAGAAGAGAATTTTAAGCAGATTTTTCTTGTTTATGTTTTGTAGGGAGATCCTGGATCACCAGGCAAGCCAGGAGCAAAGGGATCCAAAGGTGATGTGGTAGGTTTCAGCAGGGTGGATTTACAGTGTCCCAAGTTTAAAGAAATTCTCTAATTAAGAGGACTCTCATGGTTTTGCCCAGTAAAAATGTGGGATTTATACCTATGGTCTATGCCTTGAAAGGCTGTGGAGATCCTTGTGGGAGGGCTGTAAACATTTGGGTGTCCAAGCCCAGTGGTTTGTTGGCTTTGTGGAGCTGGAGAAGATCAAGACCAATTCCAGCTTGATGGGTGACTCCTGGGCAGGATTTTAGTCCCTGCCATGGGTTGTGTCTTTTTCCCATGCCCTGTCTGTGCTGCCTCCGGCTCGTCCATCCCCAAGGAGGGCTGAGCCAGGCAAGAGTCTCTCCTTTTCATTTGAACCATAAAGTTTTCTGGCTTTAAACCTTCTGGGTTTGGAGTCCATTTATCCATGGACTTGTTTCTTGGAACAATCCCTCTAACTTCTTGTCCTTTTTGAGCAAGAAAACCCAGGACACATGGGTCCTTCAGGGTTCACTGGGGCACTTCACACCTACTCCTACCTCCACATCTGGCTGTTATGACAGCTTGCTAATTATTCTCACAGACCAGGGACTTTATTTGCTGAAACATAAGTATGTGACCTCAATACTCAGCAAATTCCTGCTCTCTCTTGGCAGATGTCAGGGTTTCTAATCTGACCCTGATGGGGGTAATGCCAGAAGATAGTTTTAGGTCTTCTTGGCAAGAAGTGTACCAGGTGATAAGACAAATAAATTCTGCCCATCGATGGACAATCTGGAACTGCCTTTGGGTCTAATGAATAGCAGGGGAAGCACCCCCAGGAATATTTCTTTTATGTAGCTGGCCAGCCTGGTCCTCTGCAGATGGAGAAACAATGCACAGAAAATGAGTTCTTCAATTTAAAAGTGCTTTAGTACATGACCTCACTAAGAGAGCCCTAGTGAAGGTGATGAGGTTGAGTTTTCCATTCATTCTGCACAAATTAATCCTTTTTACAGCTAATAAGCCTCAGGAGTACTTCTTTTCTGCCTTTATTCACAAAGTAGCATTGCAAATTTCAGACAGAAGGCACCCTTTTTCATTTCCATTAGCTTTCCAAAACAGAGTTACCTCTCAGAGAAGCCCCCCTGAAACCCCTCAGAGGACTTGCTGGGTCCTGGGTTTGCTGTCAATGAACTGATGGAGGACTCAGGTTTTTAGCATCTTGTTCTAATGTTTGCCAGTGTACCAAATTCTCCCTCGAGTTCATCCTGCTTTTTTTGTCCTCATCTGCTCTATATTAGGAAAAATGCAGGTCCTTGCCTTCTAGCTATTCATTCCTTCCCTAGAACTCTCAAGACATACGAAGAATCACTTGTAATGAAACCAAATAGCAGTTCATTCCCCAGCACTCGAGCAAGTGACTTTACAAATCTCCCTTTTATAAAACTCTTTCCAATCATTATCCAAAAGCACACCCTGAAGTCACAGACCCAAATGGAGCTGTGCTAGAACTGCTGCAATTTTAGATGTCTTCCTTTTTTTTACTTGCAGGGTCAAAAAGGAAAGCAAGGAGCACAGGGCAGTGCAGGGAGCAGGGGCTCACCGGTAGGTGAAAATTCAGTTTTCTGCCCCAGGAAATGCTGTCTGGGAGCTCCTTCTCTAATGCTTTGTGATTTTAGGGCATCCTTGGGCTACCAGGTCCTCGAGGAGTGGTGGGAAGGCAGGGCCAAGAGGGTGCCCCTGGCGTGGATGGAGTGCCCGGGAAGGACGGCGTGCCTGGGATGCTGGTAAGCTCCAACTGCAGCCTTGTGGCATGGACAGCAAACACAGCCTCAGAGCTGGAAAGCTGGAAGGTAGCACAGGACAAATAATGTGATCCAGCTATGGATACTCCAGTTCACACGTTCCCAGAGTAGATCTACACGTCACTTGCACACAGAGGCAGCAGCTGCCTGTGCATGACCAGATCTGTAAATAAAGTGGGGTTTGTAGCCTGACAGACACTCACATGCACACAGCTCTGTCCACATCTGCAAACCCACCCCTGCAAACCTTCCCCCCTCTTGCTGAGGGCAGAATCCCACCATTCCCCTGTCCCCCCAGAAGCTGGGCAGAAGGGGAAAGGGTTTTGTTTCACAACTTCTTGTGTGTTTCTTTGCTAGGGAGAGCAGGGTGACGATGGGGAAGAAGGTGTGACTGGGATGCCAGGCAAGAGAGGGAACCCCGGTGTGCCAGGACTCCCAGGGGCCCAGGGACCACCAGGATTCAAGGTGAGTTTCTGGCTCCCAAAGATGCTGCTGTGAGTGATCCAGTCTGTGAGCCTGATGCCTCTGAGCTTGAGCTCTCTGAGGTCTAATATAGGCTCAGCTCCTGCTGCCATCTTTCACTTAGCTAGAGGCTCTGTAGATCTTTCTTCTCATCCATCCATCCATCCATCCATCCATCCATCCATCCATCCATCCATCCATCCATCCATCCATCCATCCGTCCATCCGTCCATCCATCCATTTTCCTGAAGTACACAGCAGCTGAATGTCCCAGAGACATTTCCTCCCTTACCAAAGGAGCTCAGGAGCCTGAGGACACACACATTTACACTACAAACACTTGAGTCTTTTATCATGAGAAACCTGGCTAGAAAAAGCAGGGAGAAGTTGCAGAGGAACTGCTACAGCCTGCATGTAGGATGTCCAGAATAGACAACTCCATTGATTCAGGTGTTTTACTGCTCTGCAAGACCTGCACTGCTGGAGGGAAATTTGTGCTGCTTGGTTTTTAGCATATTTACTGAGTTAGAACAACTGTAGCCAGTATGGGCTTGGACATCACTCTGGGTGGAAGCAGGGACAAGCTGCTTTTGTGACCTTGGGGTTTCTTCCTGGTCCTTGCCCTGATCCAGTCTCCCCACAGGATCCAAACTGGACCCACAGCAATTCAGTCGTTTGTAGAAAGACTCTGTAAATAGGAAAACTCTGTAAATAGGAAGACTCCAGCTGGGTTTGGAGAGGCTCTGGGATCTGATTTAAATTAGGGCTCCATAGCACATCGCCCTTGATCTGTCACTTGCTGCCCTCCAGCTGCCTTGGGCAGTACAACAGGAGGTGACTGAGATCCGTGTCCTTGTCACACACTCACACCCTGCCTCCAGGGGAATTTGTTGCCCCTTTTCCAGCTGTTCCACCATCCTAGGCTCTCCCTGCCTTTGCTCCTCTCTCCCAGTCTGCCCAGATCGAGTAGCTGGAGCTTGTGCTGCTCCTGGCACTTGGCAAGGGGGAGAGGTGGGGATCAAAGTGTGGTGCTGGGTGGCAGAAGACCCTCTCTGGATTGAAGTTGTAGGGTTAACACAGGGGAACATGTTGGCTTTGCAGCCTCTGGATTGAAGTCCTGCTCTTGGCACACCTTTAGCATTTTCCATGAATTAATCATCAATTGCCAGCCTGCTGGGGGAAGAGATTATGGGAAACTGCAGGGCAGACAAAGAACGTAGGAAGTGCAAAGGGAAGACATTTGCTCCCCTTTCTCTCCCCACCCCCATGCAGGTGGGACAGCTCTGCTGAGGCTCCTGCTCTGAGGGCAGCCCAGGAGGGAGCACAGCCATGCCCACCTTGGTCTCGCCCTGTGAATCCTGCACTTTTACAGTGCACTCGGGATATGCTTTTCCCCATTTCCAGAGACCCCTGTGACTGGGATCAGATAAGAGTGTCCCCTCCTTCCTGCCTTGACAGGATTGGCAGAGAGCCAAAGATCCCTCCCTGTCCAGAGCCCAGATAAGCCCATGACCCTTCCTGTTTGCCCTTTTTTCCCCCCTCTTTTCCCCCCTCACCTCATGGAATAAAGAAGCTGAACAACCACATCAGGGTAAGAGCCTCTTTTGCATCTTTGCCCATCTCCTGATGTTCCTCCCCTCAAGGCCTCGTATCTCTGGCTAGCCTGATAATTTAGGGGCTGAGAGAGGTAGGAGCATCACTGCACAACCAGCCTCAGCAGATCTGGGGCATCCCCTGGTGGAACCACATTCCTGATCCCAACGAGCCATCTTTCCCAGCCTTCCATCTATGGCTATTTCTGAGTGCTGTTATATTTAGCTCCCATCCTTTGGAATTACTTGAATTCTGTTATTTTTAGGGTGAAAGAGGATTGCCTGGACAGACTGGCCAAACAGGGAAGCGAGGATCACCGGGAGGAACGGGCCTTCCAGGGAGCCCTGGGGAGCCAGGAGCCAAAGGACAGCCGGTTAGTGGTGATGGAGCTGAGCAGAGCTGACTCCAGGCTGCCCTGCAGGAGAGGGTGCGGATCCAGGCTTGGACAGCAGGGTGATCCCGGGGGGGGCTGCTCAGGGGAGCCCAAATCCAGCTTGGGCATGACTCTGGGAGAGGGATTAGAACTGATAGGAAACAGGGCACAGAATGAACCCAAACTACCTCAACTAAAATGCACTTGTTTGGCTGTTTTATATAAAACTTAGAGCTATCGGTTTTCAAGCCAACACCACCATTTTGTCATTGATCATAGATCAATCTCACAGATCATTTTGTCTCTGTGACACAAGTGACACATTCCTTTGCCCCATACTGTCACTGCCTCATTTGCTGCAGGACCAGTGACCGTGTGTCCCTTTGGCTGAAATGACTCCATGGCATTTAAACCCTTCTGACTTTCCATGTGCTTTTGCCTGAAATTCCTCTAGAAAGAAGGCTTGGTTGATTCTTCTAAAGACGGAAAAACCTTAGTCCCCTGTTAGCAGCAATTTTCCTTTCCAGCACCCAGAAATGGGCAGTTAAATCAATTTGTATCCTTGGAAAGTTTCTTACTCTCCACCAAGTCAACAAAGCCCTTTCTTGCCAAGCAGTTTCTCACTCTCATGGCCTTTTTCAAGAGAAAACTTCCTAACAGTGGGGTTTCTAGGCTGATGCTGGAACAGCCATGCAATAAAGGGGGTGGAAGCCCCATCACTTGGGTCATTCACAACTGAGTGAACAAACCATTGTTTTACACCCCAAAAAGCACAGTCAGGCTGAGTGACACTGTCCTGCCAGAAGGCCAAACAATCTGTCTCTGATGTCCTTACACTGGAGAAGAATCATCTGGTGAAGGATTCTGACCTCTTTCTTTTTTAAACGTTGAATCATCTTGAATTTTGACATCTGAGAAGCCCAAAAATATCAAAGGATGACTGTATCCAACATGGTGAAAGGAGGATGTTTACATAAGGACAGGCTACCCAGGGTGGGTTTTTTATTCTCAGAGTACATGCTATGTGCTGATTCAAGCTTGATGGTCTTTCAACTATTTTATTATTATTTTTCTTACAAAACTGAGGGGAAATCCCCGCAGAGTTGAATTGGAAAAGAATTAGGGATATGCATGGTTTTCCCGGGCTTGAGTGGGAGGTTATGTTGTAGGAACATGCATTTTTTTAACAGCTTGAATGAGCATAGTTTAAAATTACAGTTTGAATTAGTAGGCCAGTCCAGTTTGTATTCAAAATTAAAGAGGAGCTTGTTTAAAAGAACTTTTAGGCTGTTATTTTGCAGCATGAAATTCCAAGATCAATCTCAGAGTAGATGCTCTGCATCCTGCTTCTGCTGGGCCAAGCCAGAGAAGTATCTGCTAGGAATTGTGTAGGTTTGCCTCCCATTTTGGGGGCAAAAAGGTGGCACTGGTGAGATCTAAGAGATCAGGTGGTTTGCTTCTAGCCTGATGTTTGTGTAGCTCCTCCTCCAGGTTTTTCTCATTCTTCTTTCTCATCAGTCCTGCTTAGACTGAGGGATAAGCACAGATTTCTCTTTCTCTGGAGCTGCTGAACTCGTGGTGCATCTCTGAGTGACATCTCCAGCCATCAGTGTGAATTTACTGTTGTCCTTTGTTCTTGTGTTTGTCTTGGCTGTCCCGTGTAGGGAGACTTCGGTGAGGCAGGATTCCCAGGGATTGCAGGACTGTTTGGGCCAAAGGTAAGAGGCTGCTGGTGACCAGTTGGTTTTCTACTCTCACTTTACTGGGGACAGGTATTGCAACACTTGTTGCATTGCTAGCAGCTCTGCAGAAACTATGGAAATTGAATTTTGATCCCATCTTTCTTTAGTTTATGAATCTTCATTTGTTAAATGAGTGTGTGCTTACATATGCTTTGTTGGAGGAAAAAGGCAGTCCTAGAGATTCTGTGGCTGTTTTCCTCCTTTCTGACATTTGTATTTCCAGCATCATCCATCAGCCTGTACCTGAGACACCGACGTGCATCCCTGGCACTGAGAGCCTTGACTTGAAATTCAGGCTCATTTTATCACCATATAATTTCCCTGGTGAAAAGGAAAATGTTTGTTTTCTGTTGAAATAAAAAGCCTTGAAAAGCAGGACTGGGGAAAGAATTTACAACAAATTGGATCTTCCCTGTCCCATAGACAAGAGGCAGCACCCCTGTCCTTAAAACAGAGCTCTAAGCAAGGACATAAATGCAGGGTTTGGTTATTTAGTGTGTGGGAATCCAGAGCTTCCCTCTGGCTGCCCTGGCAGGTCTGGGACCCTGGCAGGGGTCAGGAACCCCCCTGGACAGAGCCCCCAGAGACACTGTCTGTGATCTCTGTCCATGGAAAAGAGTTTTCAATCTTACAGGATGAATTACAAGCTCTGGGTGTTTGATATAAGTAATAACTAAGTGTGGCATGAGTGCAAAAGTAGAATTTAGGATTCTAGATTAGCGGTTCAAAGGGGACAAGATGGAGGAAATTGGGTGTGCCTTGTCCTTTTTCTCCTTCTTCATGCCCTCCATGTTTCACTGTGGTGTTGGCATTTTTCTGTTGGTTCAGGCTGGGGACACACTGTCCAACGTAGGTGACAGATATTGGCATGTTATTGTAAATCCAGCACAGGTAGTTTCTGGTATTTAATGTTTGTACCATCCCACTGAGGGCAGAGCCCCACACGCTGCCCTGCAGGACAGAGCTGCGGCAGGGCAGCAGAACATGTTAGAGATAAACAGAATAAACAACCTTGAAACAGCACAGACGAATTATGGCTTCTGCTTTGGCAGCGGGGCTGAAAGACAGAGACTTTCTACAATCTCAGAATCATCAACACCTCAGATTCCGACATTAGTGGACCTCACATCTCATTTTTTGCTTGCAGGGCCCCCCAGGAGACCTTGGGTTCAAAGGCATTCAGGGACCACGTGGGCCACCGGGTCTCATGGTGAGTGGTTTTCCAGTTTGTGGGTTTGGGAGGATTTTCTTCCTTCACCCCCATTTCTGTGAGGCTCCAGGGGCTGTGAGGAGCACGGTGCTCAAGGTCACAGCACCACCTCTGAGCCTCACAGCTGTAGGTGACCACACCTGCACAGGGCTTGGAGAGAGCCACGCTGCACAGAGCGCTCCAGCTACACTGAAATCCTTCTATTTATGGAATTTCTGAGGTTTAACAAGGCTCATGACAACCACACTGTGAGGACTTGTCTCTTTGGACTTGCAGTTGGAAATAGTTTTTTATTCCAGCTACAGCAAAGACCACCACCAAGCTGCTGAAAAGTAGCAAAGATTCAGATCTTCCCTGAGTCTGCCCTAGTGAAAATGACTGTCAGATCCTATGTGGTGGTTCAAAAGTCTTTTCTTTCCTAGGGAAAAGAAGGAATTATTGGTCCTCTGGGCATTCAGGGTCCCATGGGAAGCCCTGTAAGTATCCACACTTCTTTCCTGCCTGTATTTTTTATAATAGTTTAAATGCCTGAGATCCAAGATGTTTGAGGCCAGCACAAGTAACCCCCAAATCCTGCTGTAACCAAGAAAACAAAATGGGTTTTAAGATCAGCAGCTTCAGAAAAGTGCAGGCTTAGTCTCTGGCTGCATGGACAGTTGCTGGAAAGTTATTAGCTGAAAAGTGAGGAGCAGCAATACAGAAGTGCAAGGTTTTCAATAGACTGGAAGACCAGAGTGTTATTGCAGATTTTTGAAAGCCAGATTTTCTAAAGACCTTGGCCTGGGGCGGGGGAAACAAATTTAATTTTTTTTTTTTTAATGTATTAAACTGGCAACCACTTGATTTTTGGAAGTGTTAAAAATCCCTGCCTGCCCTAATCTGGGGGCAGCAGGGCAGCTTGTGCATGGTCAGTGACAGTCACCTCCTGTGCTTTGCAGGGGCCCAAGGGAGACAAAGGCAGCCGTGGGGAGATGGTAAGTGCTGGTCCCACCCCGGGTGCCCCTAAGAGTGACTCTGAACAATCAAGAGTCACTCTGGGCTCTGCTGTGACCACAGGGTGCATCAGGCTCCCACGAGGGCAAGACACTGCTTACAGATGTGTACACACATCCACACCACTCTGCTGGTAAAATTTCCATTTCCTTAACCCAGCAACACTTCACCATGCTGTCCACAACTGTGGTATGTCCAGTACAGCACCCAGCCCTTGCCTTGGGAGCAGCACATGGGTGTACAGGGAGATTTTTGGGTCAGTAATGAGCATTTTCTGACAGCTTCTGCACTTCTTTTCCCCCTGCAGGGTCTTCAAGGTCCAAGGGTAAGTATCTGACATCCCTTTTTCTGACTGATACCTTGTATTTAAATAAACCAGTTGCTTTTAGCATGTGTAAATCTGCAGGGTGGGTAATTGCACACCTGGAATGAGTACCTGGCATTAGTGACAACTGAGGAGCTGAAAGGGCTGGGAACAAGGGATGCAGCAGGAATAGACCAGGTGTAGACAGATGTACCCAGAGCAGGGACAAAATGGGGCCACGGCCCATCTTTTGAAAGTTCTGAGGGACAAGCTGCTGTGAGGTGTAAAAATCCAGCTGGGAACAGATTCCTGCTGGTAAAAACCATAAGAAATTTAAATAAAAACTGGAACTATTTCACTAACTGATGCCACTCTGCCTTTAGGGTCCTCCAGGCCCACGAGGACACCCTGGCCCTCCGGTATGTATCTGTGGGAAGGGTTCATGAGTGAAACAAGCTGAAATGGTTGGCATGATATCTCCAGAGGGACTGTTCCCTCACTGGAAATTATGGCTTAGCCCCATTCCTCATATGCAAAACCATGTGTGTGAATGGACCAGTGTTTCTTGTGCTTTAGTCCAAACCATCCCCAGGAGTTTTATAGAGCCAGCATTGTTGCCTCTCTTACTTTTCTGCACTGAGGGGCTCCACGGGAACGGGGATTTCAAAGGCCATGGCTGAATATCTGTGCACCAGTGACTGACCAACTTCTGGCTGATGCCCCTTTTTTCCTCTGATTTCCAGGGACCGCCAGGAGTTCCAGCCTCGTTTGTAAGTTGCCATTCTCTGTAAGTTTGTTAATGATGATCACAAGTCCTGCAGAGCTGAGGTGCTGCTGGGACCTTGACGACACACACTCGGGTCCAGCAGGAGATGCTCTGTTAGCAGAGCAGTGCTTGAACTGCAGCCTTAGACTGAGAAGTGTTTTCTTGCATCAGGGCATGCTCAACTTCTAACAATCTCAGTTTCCATCTTTTTCACACCCCACCAGCAACAAGATGGCTTTGGGGCAGCTTTCCAGACACTGATCGACTCCAACGCCGCGCTCAAGAGAGAGGTATGACGGCATTTTTTAAGTCCCTGGTCTTTGCTTGGGCTGGAGGCTGGGAATGGTCTCATCAGTGCTTTCTGTGTGCAGAAGGTTTATACAAAGCCCTGATTTGTCACTGTTCTAATGGAATATCTGGAATTTATGCAGGCAAAAGTCACATTCTGCTGTGTCACTGGTTTGTGAAGCTTCAGACCTCCTGACTTTGTCACTGTGACTTTGCCAGCATTTCAGCAATGTCCTGTTTGGGACAATATAAGGCCTGTGGCTCACTGGCCCCAAGCCAGCAGAGTCTGTCTTTGACACTGATTTTTCTCAAAATGATGTACAAACCCTTGTGGTTACAGCCCTCAGTGCTCCCAAGGCACCCCTGACTTACCTTTTTTCCTCTCCAGGGTTACCAACATCCAGACGTTCTCATGCTGGACCATGGAGGGGAGATCTTTAAGACTCTACACTACCTCAGCAACCTCATTCAGAGCATCAAAAGACCCCTGGGAACCAAGGAAAACCCTGCACGCATCTGCCGGGACCTCATGAACTGTGAACAGAAGATGACGGATGGTAGGAAGCCCCAAATGTGCAAAGGCTGTTCCACGTGGTCTCCTTCCCTGGGACCTGTCACCAAGACACCAAAACTGTCCTTTTGTCATGCACAGAAAAGGTTAAGTGTCCTTGTTAATCCCCAAATCCTCTCTTTCCTCAGGTACCTACTGGATTGACCCAAACCTTGGCTGCTCCTCAGACACCATTCAGGTCATCTGTAACTTCACCAACGGTGGCCAGACATGTCTCAGCCCTGTCACTGTCTCCAAGGTAGGCACAGCCCAGCCCCAGAGCAGCATTTCCCAAATATTTACACAGCATGTGTTGTGCCAGGACACTGGACAGTGACCACAAGGACACAGCACACAGGTTGGGAGAACATTAGTGCAACTGTAACACTCAGAACTGCTCTCAGAAGTTAAAAAAACACACCTGAGGCTCAAGACAAAGCCCTGTGTTCCAGTGATGTTTAATGAACCCATAGTCTTAACGTGACCAGTAATTTCACAAACATGCTGCTCCCAAATCCTTTATTGACTTGGCTTGTGTTTGGGTCACTCTTGCATTTTGTTTTCTGCCACCTGGAGAAGTGAGGTCAGCCTAAATACACAAGTTTCCAATCAAGTTATTGCTATGGGATTTTTGTTAAGGAAGTACCTGTACTAAAAATACAAATAGCAATATGTGGGCTCATTTGCAGATGAACTGGAACCTGCTTTGTAAGTGTATTGAGTTTGAAGTTTACATTCTTTTCCTCCTACTTAAGAACCTTCTAGTTTGTTCTGCAAAGCAGAGGACCTGCTGTGTCCCCATGAAAACTTTCCAGAAGGACTTGGCATCTGGTCCTCATGCCCATATTCACATCAGATCCAGCTCTGGACACTGGTGCAGAATGAAGCAGAGGACAGGGACCCGCTTTGCTGTCCCACCCTGCACTAACCCTGCTCCCCTCAGCCCCTCTACAGGGCATCCCTGTGACCTCTCTGTCACCTTACAGCTGGATTTTGACATCGGGAGAGTCCAGATGAACTTCCTGCGACTGCTGAGCTCGGAGGTGGTGCAGCACATCACCATCCACTGCCTGAACACCTCTGTCTGGCGGGAGGGCTCCTCTGAGAGCCCCTCGGAGAAAGCCGTGCGCTTCAGGGCCTGGAACGGGCAGGTGTTTGAGGCCAGCGGGCAGCTCCGGCCAGAAGTGGCAGCTGATGATTGCAAGGTATGTCACTGTGAAAGAGGGAGCAAGAAGTGGAGAGAAATGCCAGAGCCCGTTCTGAGGCTCAAGTAACACCTGTGCTGTTCATCCTACAAGGGAGAAGGGTCAGGTTTACCAGTTCTCCACTAATTTTCCAGTCCAGGATGCTATAGCAGCTCCTGTGAAGCGGATGGCCTTCAAACAGAAAGCAAAAGATGAAATTCTGAAGTTGCTTGTCTTGGATAGCAGCAGTTAAATGACAGAAGGGGGACTGGCTCCCCATGGGTGGTGACCCTGGCTCTTGTCTGATGCCACACAGACCGAGGGGACACAGGGCTCCACTCAGGCTCACAGCATTAGGACTTTGTCTTGGTGGTGCCACTCAAGCTCAGCTTTCATCAGCCTGATAAAGCATCCCCAAAATGCTCTCTAAACCCACCCCAGCCCTGCTCAGCCCAAGGGACAGGCCCTTGTCTCAGAGAGGGATTTCAGGCTTACACCTCATGGAATCCAGCAGGATTGACCCCCTGGCTGATCAGCTTTCTCTCTGTCCCCCTCCCCACGCAGATCAAGGACGGGCGCTGGCACCGGACCCTCTTTTCCTTCCGGACACAGGACCCTCAGCAGCTGCCCATTGTCAGCATCCACAACCTGCCCCCCTCCCAGCCAGGACAGCAGTATCACCTCGAGGTCGGCCCTGTCTGCTTCCTTTGAGCCAAGCTATGGGTCCCGGGCTCTGAGGCTCCAACCCCACCATGGCCTGTCCCTACAGGGGCTGTCCCCCCTCTCTGCAGCACGGACAGCTGGGCTGTATCTTTTGGGCCAACTCTTGCTCCAGCCTTTGGCTCAAGGTCTCCAAGAACCCATGATCTACTGAACTCAGCCAGTTGTTGGAAGGAGGAGGAACAAGGAGGTGGGGGAAGCGGGCATCAGTCAGGACGTGAGCAGTGAAAAGGGATCAGAGGACTGGATGTTGTGGTTCCACACATAAAGCTTTTTCCATGACCAAAGAAAACATTGAGAGAAACCTCAAGCGACTTGCAGCGTGTGGGTTTTTTTGTTCTTTCCCCCCCCCCATCCACCCACCCAACCATTTTTGTCTGGTTCCCGAGTTACCAAATGTCCTTTCCATTGGAAAAAAAAATGATTAAAAAAAAAAAAAAATAGAGCTTCCCTCTCAGAGCTTGTCACCTTCTGGACAGCCACGTGCTGCATCAGGTCTCCCAGGCGGAGCTGCAAGTTGAATCTGGCTGCTCTGTGTACAGGAAGCATTTTGATGTGCAATATTAGAAGAAACAAAATATATATATTATATTATTTAAAGCAAAAAGAAAAAGGAAAAAAAAAAAAGAAAAAAAAGCCAAGTTCCTCCTTCCATGAGTTTAATCAACACTCCCTCTCAACGTGTGGTGTTGGAGTAGAGGAGAGTCATGAAGCCAAGAAGGGGGAATGGAAAGAGGAGAGGGGAAGAGATTGGTGCTAAAATAGAGAGAGGGAATGGGCTCATCTGATTTGTTTCTACCTCTCACTGTGAAATCTCTGGTGCTCTTAAAAAAGTGTGTTATTTTATATATATGATTTTATTTAAGGTTGTGAAGGTGCTACAATGTCTTGCCACAGACTCAAAAAAAAAAAGCCCCATAGAATGATCTCTCTGTTAAGAGAGGAGATTGTGTTCTACAGTTAAATCAGAGAAACAGACACCTTAAAAGGGATCCTTCAGTGGCCATGGGTGTCAATAAAACAACCCACACCACAGCCAACATCACTTACGGGATAATTTACAAGCAAATTTGCTTTTTTTGTTGTGTTTTCCTTCATCAGCACTTCACTGCTTTGGGAGGGAGTGAGTGACACAGCTCATCTAGAAGTGTTGAGCCTCAGAGAGCTCCTCTGGAGTTGTTGAGTTGGGCTGTACTGAGTTGCCCACACGACTCCTTGGACTAAGCTCATGTTTAAACCCAGCTCTGCAGCTCTTCCCTCGGCCCCTCTGTCAAGACTGACGTGATGGTACCTTGTTTCAGAACCCAGCCAAGCCTGGAAGGGTTTTGTTCTGTTAAGTTTTGTAGAAATTTAGTCTCTATATGTAAATTTGGAGGATTTTTTTTTAAAGAGGATAATTATGGTAATCTTTAATTCTATATAAGGAATAATATTGATGTAATCAGAGCTGTACTGTATCAGAAACTCTTCAGTGCCTGTTTGAAGTTTTCATGTCTCATATGGACTATGGATTTTATTTTTTTGAGGGGAAAAAAATTATCTGTGAGTCTCTCTTTCTGTATTTTTTTTTGTCACTACTGCCTGCTGGTTGGTTCCCAATCACCATCAGAAAAGGTTAACAGGATCTGTCCCTAATACCTCGCCCTCCACGCAGCCCCTGCCAGAAATACCTCATCCCCAGGCCAAAATCACACCACCCATCACTCGCTGCCTCCCTGCAACCCCCCAAACTCCAGATCCCTCCATTTCTCATCCCGTGCCATTGGTTTTGTGTTTTCTCAAGGCTGCAGTTACCATTTGTTCTCCTTAAAGCTTTTTTTTTTTCTCCTTTTCTTTTCCTTTTTTTTTTTTTTTAACTTTAAATAAATATTTAAAACTGAGGCAATGGAACAGGACTGGAATGGTTTGGTTTGTTTTTTTTCCCTTCACAAGAAACTAGGTGGGTAAGAGGTGCAGAAATACCCCATGTCCCAGGGGTTCCCCCAAGTGATCTGAGGAGACAAACCCACACCCCAAACCTTCCTGTGATGCCAAATGCACAACAAAATCAGGATCCCCTTGGCTCCCAGCTGCTGCGCCTCATCCCTGTCCCCATCCTGCCACAGTGCTGGGGAGCAAGAGGGAGAAAGAAAGGGGAAAGAAAAGAAAATAAAGGGGAAAGGGGAAAAAGGGAAGGAAAAAAAGGAAAGAAAAAATGCAAAGAAAAAAAAAGGAAATAAAAAAAGGAAAGCAAAAAAAAATGGAAAGGAAAAAATGGAAAGGAATAAAATGGAATGGAATAAAATGGAATTGAATAAAATGGAATGGAAAAAATGGAAAGGAAAAAATGGAAAGGAAAAAAATGGAATGGAATAAAATGGAAAGGAAAAAAATGGAAAGGAAATTAAATAAAAGGAAATGAAAGGAAATAAAAGGAAAGGAAGATGTAGGGTGAAATTGGGGTGGGGGGAAAGTAGGAGGGGGGAAAACTAAGGGAGAGAAAAGGGGAAAGATGAGGGCAACAGCAGGGGGCAAAAAAAGAGGGTGTCAAAGGAAAAGAAGGAAGCAAAGGGGGGAAAACCTGTTTTTTTTGGGACAAAAAGCAGAGGAGCTGCCTGGGCAGTGCCGGTTGTGACGGGGCAGCAGGCAGGGGCCCAGTCGTGTTTGCCCAGCCCTGCTCAGCCCTTCCCGGCACCAGCCCCGAGCCACAGGTCCCCAACAGCTGCTGAGGGCAGGGTGAAAGCAAACATGTCTAATTAATTAATCACCACACTTGATTACGATGCCAACATCAGGGGAGCTGTACGGCGCTGTTGAATAGGGAGATGCTGCATTTAAAGAAGTTGTAATTTTTAATGTTAAAACTTAAAAAGGTTTTTAAAATGTGTGAGTTCCCTGCCTCATAGCCAAGGCCCGCAGCCCATGGAATCCCCCATGGCATCTGCCCCAGGGGGAAACCAGGTGAGTGTGGATAAGCTCTTAGAGCTGCCAGCCAGCCACGTCCCTGAGGGTTTCTTTGCCCTGTGAAAGCCATGTCCCGCTGCCCTCAGTGTCCCCAAGGTCTCCAAACACACCTGAAGCTGCCGAGCACTTCGCCTGGCACCCACAAAATTAATTGCAGTTTCTGAGAACAAAAGCCTGCACTGGGGAAGCGTTAGGTTGGGGTGAGGAGGGGAGGGTGTTTCCTCCCTCTGTGCTGGAGAAATCCAAGATTTTGCAAGCTGAATTTCCTCCACCTGCAATTGCTTCACGCCTGAGCAAACAGCCCAGCAGCGGAACAGGGACGTTGGTGCTGGGGATGTCCGGCGGTGCTGGCAGCCCTATATAAGGGACAGAGCTGAGCAAAGCCTGGCAGAGCAGGAGCATCCTCCTAGACAGCCAGGAGATGTTGGCCACCCTCACCCTCTTCCTGGGGCTGCCCCTGGCCCTGGCCACCGAGCCCCAAAGCTGTGCCCCGCTTGTCCCGATCACCTTCGACAACACCACCATCCCTCAGGTAAGCCCTGCCCTCCTCTCCTTTCCTATCAGCACCCCCAGCCCTCATGGACATGGCAGGAGCTCATGGCAGGAGCATTGGCAGCTCAGTGTTTATCTCACTGCCTGCCCGTGGTTGTTCTCCTAAAAAAAATCCAGACTGCTGCACAGGGAAGGGATGAAGCCTTGCAGCTGGGCACCCATAATCTCACAAGCAGGCACTTTTAGGGGATCCTGCTTCCATCTCCTTGCCAGCCAGGCTGGGCAGCACCACCCCAATGCCTCAGCGCTCTATTTTAAGTCCTTCAAGTGATGGTGGCACAGGTCACGAGTCTCCATCTGCAAACCCGTCACTGTATAAACAATATTTATTCCCTCGGGAGCTTTTAATGGGAGGAAAGCAATGGCAGCCTGGCCTGGAGCAGGAGAAACACCATTGCAGAAAGAACTGGTTATCCTGGGAGCTGGAGCACTGCTGGGACAAACCCAGAGACGCTCACCCAGCCTGGATCCTGCCCAGGGCATCACCTACAGCTGCTGCTGCCCGTTTGCCTCACTCACGGGGTGCCTGCGGGTGAACCTGGCACAGCCCCTCTGACCCTCCCCACTCTGCTCCCTCTGCAGATCCTGGGACAGTGGTTCTACATCGCTGGTGCCTCCAGGTATCCCCCTCACCTGGCAGAGCTGAGGGCAGTGACATTCGCCGCTTTTTCCTTCTCTCCAGGCAGCCACGAGGACGAGCTCAACTGCACCGAAATCATAAGAATGTAAGGACAGGGATTCATTCATACCCTGATCTGGCTCCCCCATCCCCAGGGGCATTTCTACCCTCGGGGCTGAGACACCTCACAAATTCGGGGTTGGAGAGCAGCTGTACCACATTTATTTAAGCTCTGCCGTCCTGCTCATGTTCCAAATCCCTCAGGGTTGGCTGGGGTAAGCTTGGGGGTATTTGCTCCCTCTGACCTCTCTGCCCCACAGGAATGAGACATGTGTGGTGAAGAACTCCACGATCCAGGTCTTCCAGCAGAACTCCACCATGGCCCATGGTAAAGCTCCACTGGGATGGGATGGGGGGACTCAGCCAGCCCTTGAACCCTCCTGCTTCTGCCCCCCAGTATGTGGCACCCTGAGCCTTTTACACCTAAAATCATGTCTGGAGGTGGGGGAAAAAATTTCTTCCACCACACAGCACGTCTGTGGCAGCACTGTGGGACCAGAGTGGTCCCCACTGGGATGAGTCACGAGGATGAAAGGGGATGAGCCTCAGCATGGGGTGGATCCTCATGGGGAAATCTCACTCTCTCCATACCTTCCAGTTGAAAACGGGGTGGTTTCCATGGCCAGACTGATCCAAAGCGACAAAGACCTGCTGATCCTGAACCACATCAACATTGACTTCCCAAGTCTGAGTCTCTCAGGTGAGCAGATGCTTCCCCAGGGACAAATCAAGGGGCTTGGACATCTCCAGTCCTCACAAGCAGGGCAAAAAAACCCTTTTCCCCTGATACAGAGAGGGGAAAGATGGGGACAGGCAGTGAGCTCCCCATCTGCACTACAGGGATTACCCAGGAGCAAATCAACTCTAAAACTCAATTTCTTTCCCTCCCTCCTCCATTTCTCTGACAGCACGGACACCCAATGTGAGCAAGGAGCACATGGAGGAGTTCAAAGCCCACCTGCAGTGCCTGGGCTTCACTGAGGACGAGGTGTTCCACACTTCCATAGAGGTACAAACCCCTCTCCAGGGTGGATGAGCCCCAGGCCAGGTTCTGGTCCCAGCTGGGATGAGGTTCTGGGGGGAATGTAAATTTGGTCCCCCAGCACAGCTTCCCTGCTGTGCATCCCCACTCCCCCTCGAGCCTCAGCCATTCCTGGTGGTCCTGGGGTGAGGGAGCTCCAAGAGCTGATCTCCTCTCCCCCAGCATGCCTGTCCCCTGCCCGGGGGTGAAGACAATGCAGATCCTCAGCTGGGGTAACCCCCATGGACCGGGTCAGCTGCTCCATCCTCATCCTCCTCCAGGCTCAGCACAGCCTCAGAACCTTTATCCTATCCATGTTTTGGTTTTTCCTCCTGGATTAAACACCCAGTTTCACTGTTCTCAACTGGGCCCAAAATAAACTCCTACATTTCAACCACTGGCTGCTCCATCTTCTCTGGGGCACCCTCCTGCCTGCCCTGCCCATGGTGCTGCACCTCCAAACCCACCCAGAGATGTGAAACGCTCCAGACAAAACCCAACCAGGGCCAAGCGTGGCAGTGGGCAAAGAGGCACATCCCTCATGTCGGCTCTGTGGTGGCAGGGGACCCTCCCAGGGTCAGGGCACTGGGACATGAGCACCCACCCATCAGGGTGACACACAGACCTGCCAAGCCCCTCGAGTCTCCCCCACCACAGCACTCTCAGCACATGAACATCCCCACCTTCAATTTTCAAGCTAAATCCCACAAGGCTCCATTGACACCACAGGCTTGTGCAGGGGTCACTGCAGGGTGAGGTGACAAGAGGGGACACTGCACCTTCCCCAGGTCTCTCTGAGGAGGGGAAAGGGGGGAGGATGGGGAAAACCATCACCCAGAGGCAGACCAAAGTGTTCAGGGAGGTTCTGCTGCCGGGGAGGAACAGGCACACACAATGCCAGAGGAACAAACCTGCCTGGCTGACACACAGGGACAGCAGCAGGACGGGGGGTCAGGGAGCTGCACAGGGGATGTGTCCAACAGGACAGGGGTGACCTCTGAGGCCCATAAGCACCGCTTCTAAGGCCAGTTTTGGCAAGCACTGCAAAAGCACCTTCTCTTCAAAGCCCCCTTGGGCTTTGCCTGAGATTGGGGTGGGGGTTCTGCAACCAAACCAGCGCAGGGAGGGCTGCACATCTCAACAGCAGAGCAAGAGGTGCTCACAGCTGCTCACAGGGAGAAAATGGGCAGATTTAGGGCAGGTTGAAGTTTTAAATGCAGTAACTGCATCACCAACAGCCCACTCCTGCCAGCAGCCACATCCGAGGCCGGGGCAAGTGCCAAGAACGCGGCTCTGCCTCGGGCATCGCCCCGAAAGGCTCCGATTGCGACACGGGCACAGATCCGGCAGCGCCGGGCACGTCCTGTCCCCTCCCAGCAGAGCTGCAGGAGCCGGCAGCGCCTATCTGTCCGTCTGTCTGTCCGTCCGGGCAGGACCGGGCTGGGCCAGCCATGGGCTCGGCCAGGCTGCTGCTGCTCCTCCCGGGGCTCGCAGCGCTGCTGCCCGCGGATGCTGCGCCCTGCGGAGCACAGCGCCCCGACAGCTCCACGGCCACCAAGGTGGGACACGGGGGGCACGGGGGACACGGGGGACACGGGGACACGGGGGGCACGGGGGGCACGGGGGGCACGGGGGACACGGGGGGCTCCCCACGCTGCCACACCTTCAGGCTGCGCTGCTGAGCTCGCTGTCCCTTGTCCCCCCGTGCATCTGCCGAGGTGCTGCCAGCGAAACACCTGCAGCGAACGGGAAATGTTTGCTGCCCAAGACAACCTGGAATTACCCATTTTTCTCAGGTTCCCAACAGGGATCTTCCAACAAGGCGGGTGGGCTGGGTGTTTTCTGGTGTACATCCCCCGCGACAAAGCCGGGCTGCCCTGACCCTGCCGGAGCACAGCCGGTGCCAGCCCCCTTCCCAGCCCCCACACTCAGATATTATTTGACCTTCCCCCCCTCTCAGCCCCCTAAATTATCAGGCTAGCCCAGAGATCCGAGGCTTTGAGGGGAGGTATATCAGGAGATGGCAAAGATTTCCAAAAGAGGCTCTTACCCCAAGATAAGATGGTTCAGCTCTCTTTATTCTGTGATATCCTAGGGGAGAGCGAGGCAAAAGAGGGCAAACAGAAAATGTCAGGGGTCTATACAGACTTTGGACAGGGTGGGCTTCCCTCTCCACCAACCCCATTGGGGCAGGAAGGAGGGTCCAGGGTTATCTGATCAGAGTCACAGGGTCCCGGGGAAGGGGGCACAGAGTGCCCATGAACTCACTGTAACAATTATTTTTCCCCCCTCCCAGTTCATTTGCACATATTTCACCTTGTCACTGCCAATGCTGAGACAGAGTGAAAATTTCACAGGGTAGAAATCCATTTGGATTTAGATGAAATGTGCCGCTTGGAGCTTGCTAGCATAAGTAAAATTATGCTGTTTAGTCTGGTAACTTTGCAAAACTAATAGAACTGCCCCAGCTGAAGACAGAGAATGCGAATTTCCAAGCTAAAGAGATAAGAAAGACTCCTCGGATCTTGAAACGGGACAGAGAGACCCGGGAGTTTTTTCTGTACTTTCAGACAAAAACTGAGTACAAGTGCAACTAGCTGTAGGTGTACTTCGAAATCAGCAGAATCAATATGAACTAACCTATTGTGAAATTCTATGGATATGTAAATTAGTTAAGGGTAATAAGAAAGGATCGGGAGTCCTTAGGGGCACTTTGAGGGGAATGATTCCCCACATGCGGCCAGCGCTGTAATAAACATACCATTCCTACAAATCTTTATAGGAATTGTGAGGTTTTGATTTTTCATCCGTGTTTCAATGCAAGAGCCCTAGCAGAACATCAGAGAACCAGCAGCACTACCAATCTTGCCACGGGGAGGGTGGAAATCTCAGGGTTCCTCCTGCAAAGCCCACAGCTGTCAGCAGCTGTCCCTCCCTCCATCCCACAGCTGCTGGGGACGTGGCTGTACGTGGCAGGGGCTGCCCAGTTCCCCCAGCACCAAGGGGAGATGCTGCTCATCGACCACGCTTTCCTGCGCCTGGAGCCCGGTGCCAGCGGGCAGGAGCTGCTCCTCAGCCACTACGTGGCCGTGTAAGATGCAATCCCCATGCCCTCAACCCATCCCCTGCCTGCCACAGCCCTAAAATCTTTCAGCACAAGATCTGAGCGCTGTTCCAGATTGGTTTATCCAAAAGGAGTTTCTCCTGCCTGCTCAGCGCAACCTCTCCCCCATCCCCTTTATTTACTCATTTATTTACTCATTTATTTCAACAGACTGTTTTGCAGGGCAGAGGTCTAGCAGGCACCAAGCCATGCAGGCAAGGAGAAGACCTTTGCAGGGGAGGAGAACTTTCCAGAAGTCCCTGTGCCGTGGCTGCTGGCTCTGCCAGGCACCAAAAGCTGTTTCCCCCACAGGGTCAGAATTCCAGGGGATGTTTTTCTGTGCAAACACAGGCAGCACTTTGAGGTTTCAGTTATTTCAAGGGGTGGGGGACCAATGGCAAGGCTGAGGCCACGAGCTGCCACAAAGGCACCAGAGAAATGCCTCAATTTTAGCAGTGGGAGAAGTTAACCCTGAGGAGGAGGTGGCAGGTGCCCAATGCAGGGCTGGGGCTCTGCTGGTCCTTCCAGACAACAGCATCACCCCCTTCCCCTCTCTCTCCAGGGGGGACCAATGTTTTACCAACAACCTGACCTACCTGGAAGTCGCTGCCGGTAATGCCACGCTGGTGAAGGACGGTGAGCAGCACGGCTGGGGTAACACCCAGCCCACAGAAAAGGCCCATGTCCCTGATTTCCTTCACCCTATGCATTTTTTTCCAGTGTCTCTGCCTGCCTTTGAAGCCTGGTGGGCTCCAAACAGCTCCCCAATGCCAGGGGCACCCAGGTTATTCCTGCTCCTGGGGCACCCCAGGGATCCCAGCCCTGCTATCCTGCACATTAAACCCACAGAGCAATGCTGTGCCAGGAGCCAGCCTGCTCCCTTCCCTGCAGGAGAACACCATCCTGTTTGTGAAGTTATTTCACAATCCCTTGGGGAAAGGTGTGGCAGGTTTCAGTGAATTAATTAATGAAGCCTCTTGTTCTGAGTTGCTTCCTCCTTGCTGAGTGGGGTGAGCCGGTCTCAGGGTGGGAATTGCAACCCCTGGGACACACTGGCCCCACATACCCCGAGTCCCAACACATCATTCCACATTCCAGCAGCAGCACAGGAGCTGGGGGACTTTGGCTCTTTCACACCCTAGCCCCATTTTCAAGAAATACAATTTATATAAACCAAGAGCCAAAAAATTTACCGTATTTCAGGACATTTTTATTCACCTGCTACTGAAGGTTGAATCACTGTCCACACCTGGGCTGGAGTTTATTGCTGCTGCAGCACTGCAGATCTGAGTTATTGTGTCTTTTCTCTCCAAGCCAAGACCCAGCAAACTGAGGGGATGCTGATGAACATGAGCTCTGAAAACCTTTTGCTCATCCAGTACCAAATGCAGAAGGAAAGGACCTATCTGGGGCAGTATCTCTACGGTATGAAACTCCATCCTAAAGTCATTTAAAGCTATCACAGCACACCCACACACAAAGTTATCAACTAAAACCATACAGCAGCTTGGTTTCACCAACACTCAATGACTTTCCTGAGACCAACTCTCAGGGGTCATGGGATCTGCAAACTCCATTAAACCCCACATCTCCTGGCAGAGCAGGGAAAGCAAGTAAAAGACCAAACCCACTTATACCATAAATATTCAAAGAACAGGAAGCAAATACAATTCAGCATCGATATCACTGTAAAATCTCAAAATTTTCAATCCAACCATGATGTTTCAGTACTTAGCTCCCAGGGCAGAGCACGTGGCTTTGCAGTGCTAAAGCTGATCAGATTTAACCACAAACCCATAAAGCAGCAGTTTTGACTCTGATAAGGCTCCTCATGATCCTGCCAGGCTGCAAAGCAGTTGCTTAAGAGATTTTGAAGACAGATATAGAAAACTGCCTCCATACTCTGTCTTGGTCCCTCCTGACACCCCAGGAGTATCAAACCATCCTGCAACCCCTTTAAGCATACAGGACCAGAGTTGTTTGGGAGAGGATTGAACAAATGATGCTCAGGGTTGGTTTTGTTCAGGTGTGTTCACTATGAGGGTGAGAGACCCCCACACATCCACTGCAAGCACTGGTGGGGAAGGTAGAGCAGCAAGGACAGGGGCGTTGTGTGTGGGAATCCAGGGCTTCCCTCTGGCTGCCCTGGCAGGTCTGGGACCCTGGCAGGGGTCAGGAACCCCCTGGACAGAGCCCCCAGAGACACTGTCTGTGATCTCTGTCCATGGAAAAGAGTTTTCAATCTTACAGGATGAATTACAAGCTCTGAGTGTTTGATATAAGTAATAATTAAGTGTGGCACGGGTGCAAAAGTAAAATTTTAGGTTTCTAGATTAGGGGTCCAAAGGGGACAAGAAGGAGGAAATTGGGTGTGCCTTGTCCTTTTTCTCCTTCTTCATGCCCTCCATGTTTCACTGTGGTGTTGGCATTTTTCTGTTGGTTTAGGCTGGGGACACACTGTCCAACGTAGGTGACAGATATTGGCACGTTATTGTAAATCCAGCACAGGTAGTTTCTGGTATTTAATGTTTGTAACATCCACTGAGGGCAGAGCCCCACACGCTGCCCTGCAGGACAGAGCTGCGGCAGGGCAGCAGAACATGTTAGAGATAAACAGAATAAACAACCTTGAAACCAGCACAGACCAATTATGGCTTCTGCTTTGGCAGCGGGGCTGAAAGACAGAGACTTTCTACAGTTTGGGATCATTTAAATACCTCAGATTCCGACAGGGCGTGGCACAAAGGGCTGTGCTAAAGCCACCAGTCCATATTTAACACCTGACAAATCCTTCTCCTTCTGCAGCCCGGAGCCTGAGCATCAGCACAGCCGACAAGGAGGAGTTTGAGCAGCACGTGGAGTGTCTGGGGCTGAGGGCAGAGCAGATCGTGTTCGCCCCATGGAAAACGGTACTGAGCACCCTGAGCACCCTGAGCCACCACAGCCCCCTCGAGGCAGGGCTGCAAGACCCGGGCTGCACCTCCAGCTGCCAAACTGGGCTCTTGGGGACACCTTTTCCAGGTGTTGGAAATTTCTTAGAGAATTAAATAATCACAGACTTGCTTCAACCGAGGTTTGAAATAGCACCCCTAAAGCAAATGCCTGCACCTGAGCATCTCCACTGGGAACCCTCATAACTGCCTGCCTACCCCTGCCAGGGGGGGAACAGGCAAGGGATTTTTGCCCTGATTTTGCCTTGAAACCCCAGGTTTTGCCCCCTAACGATGACCAGCTGCCCCCAGGAGCTGTAGAAAGGGCAAGAGGCCCCAGGGATTTTTTTCCTTCAGGTTTTCCACCAAAACATTAACCAGGTCCAGTTCTCACCTCTGCCACCCAATTTAAGACATTTTATCCTGTAAATGAGCCAGACCCTGAGTCAGCTTGACAGGGGCTCCTGTTTGCAAAGTGAAGGTAAAAAACATCTTACCTTTGCTGCTCTGTCCTGGTCATCTGCTCATCCATGTCTGCAGGCTCTGAGTGTTCAGAGGTGCCCAAAATCCCACTCCAAGCCATCAGGCTGGATCCAACATTGTCCCCAGCATTTCTCCAGCCTCAAGTGGTGGCTTTGAAAACCACCCCACAGGTTCAGGGGAATGGAGGACAGAGAGTGAATCCCTGGGAATGGGGCTGCACCTGGGGCAGGACTCCTCTCCCATTAGCAAACGAGCAGCACCTGGGAGGCAGAGCCCAGCTCCTCTCCATTGACTGCATGCAGCTGTGGACTGGGGTGGGGGGTGGTTGCAGTCTCTGGATCACATTTAAATTTGGGTAGAATGAGGGGAATTAGGACTGTCTGTGTTTTACAAGTTCTGGTGCAATTGGAGTTGGCAGTTACTGGCCAAAGCCACTGCACCTGAGGAGTAAAATACCAACTAAACAAACACAGAAACCATTTTGGGGCCTTTTATCATCAGACTGAAGGAGGTGGATGTGAGCAGAGCACAGGAACAGACCCACAAAGCCCCATGTCAGCTACAGGCATTAACAGAATTTAACCTAAGCAGAGTGCCTGAGCAGCACAAGGTTTTTACCTATTTCCCCCAAAGTCTGAGCTCCCCCTTTCCTTCAGAGCACACATACTCCAACTTTGCCCCAGAAACTTGGTTTTCTCTTTCCAGCACAGACCTGGAAAATGGCACCAGCAGGAGCTGAGCACCTGGGCAAGCATTTTCTGTGCCTGGGCCAGCACAGGGAAGCCTGCTTAGACATAATCAGCTAAAAGAAGAAAGGAAAATATTTATTTCTTGAGTATATTCTCTGTTGCTGGCACCTTGGCAGATTCACTTACCCTGTTTTTGTTGTTTTGACAGGAGGTGTGTCGAGTGAAAGAGGCTGAAGGCAGCGACAGCCCAGAGGCAGAGCCTGTGGCTGCAGTCACAGCAGCCCCTGCTCCAGGGACTCCCTGGCCTGGCAGTGCAGGGAACTGACCCCACACAGGGCAATAAACTAATTCAAATTGCATACAATTTGGTGCCTTTTTTTTTTTTTTGAGAGCAGAGGGTTCTGAAGGGTTTGCAAAAAGGGAAAAAACGCCCAATTCACCTTGTGTGTCATCCAGCTAGGAGTTGGGAGGGTCAGCCTGGAGCACTGAGCTTGGAAAAGGGCTCTGCCCAAAAGCAGTGCTGCAATGCAGCAGTAAGAGAGAGCAGCCAGGAGAGGGCAATCATAAACTGTTTTAAATAAGCAAAACAAGCATTTGAGGAGTAACTGGAATATAGAGAAGGCTGGAAACTTAGCTGTAACTGTACAGCCTGAGGAAAAGGGGGCTTAGCTAAAAGGGACCACCCCAGTTCTCCTGGCAGCAGCTTGGCTGCCAGGTAGCCCAGGTGGGACAGATGTTCCTGCCCAAAGCCTCTGGGCCAGGCAAGTGCTCCCTGATAATGTCCATCCACAGCTTGGTCTGCACACCATGTCTGACACTGACAAATTATCCTCCTGCCAGAGAGGGAAGGGGTGCTAACCCAACCCAGCCTGGGTTTTTAGTTTTCAGAGAAAGTCACCATTTCTCATTTCTCAGCAAGCTCAACACCCTGGAGACAAGAAGTGCCAAGGATGACATTTCTCTCCATGCCTCCAGGATGCCCCTGCACTTGCCAGGCACCTCATACACCCCCTACCCCAGCCCCAAAGGGGGTCAGCACCACCCCTGCCATTGTAAAAGTGGGCAAGTGTGACAAGAGGCTGCTGCTGCCTGTCTGGAGAGTAATTCAGTCTCAGCTCTAACTTCATAATTAAGCACTGAAAATATCTCTCTTCCTTAAAAAGGAAGAAAATGAGAACAGCCAGAGGGAAGGCAGAGCGAGCTCTGTGAGTCCCTCTGGAGCTCCAGGGTGCTGTTTCTGTTCTGCCCCAGACAAAATTTCAGTGCCTTTGGAGTGACTGCTCTAGCAAAAATGAATTTTACAAGATGACAGAATCATTAAGGTTGGAGAAGACTTCCAGGGTGACCAATCCCCACCTTGTCAACCAGACCAGAGCACTGAGCACCAATCCAGTCAATTCCTTGGACACTTTCAGGGATGGGGACTCCATCACCTCCCAGGGCAGCCCCTTCCAATGCCTGACAAATCTTTCAGTGAAGAAATTCCTCCTGATGTCCAACCTGAGCCTCCCCTGGCACAGCTTGAGGCCATTCCCTCTCCTGCTGTCCCTTGTTCTGGGAGCAGAGCCGACCCCACCTGACTGCACCCTCCTGTCCCAGGGAATTGCAGAGTGAGGTCTCCCCTGAGATTATTTTTTCCAGCAGGATAAAAAATAAATCCAGCCTGCTCCCTCCAGGTCTCGAGGCACAGGTACCCAGCCAGCTCTTGCCTCACCCACCTCTTTACCAGCCTGTGATGTGAAACACAACTCCCCAACCTCTCCAGAGGGCAGGGGGGCTGAGGGGATGGCAGCAGCCTCCAGTGCTGCGGGTCAAGGATCCAGCTCAGCTGACACCACTGGAGAGCTGTGGCTCAGATTACAAAAACCCAGACTTTATGAGTAGATTTATAGCTGAATAAAAGCCTTGGATTACAGTAGGAGACATAAGGAACAAATAAAGCCAGCCAGGCCCCCACAGCAAGTTTTGTTAACCAAATCAGAGGCCACTTGCACTACCAGCTATGGCTCCCAAATGACCTTCAAGGGCAGCTCCAGGCTGGGATGTTGTTAATGAAAAAACTTGTACAAAAAGCCTTTATTTTGAAAATGGTATAAGGCAGGTTCTTTCAAGGGGATAATTGGACTGCAGAGCTTTCAGGGTTTTTCTGGGAAGTTCACATCTCTGAACAGAGTGTTATGGATACTGCAGAGATGAGCAAAGTCCAGCAATACTCAGAGACAGGTAAACAGAGTCTGAACATCCCTGACTCATCACCACTATCATCAGCCTTGATCTTGCTGGCTTTGTTTTTCAGAATTCTGTTCTCCCAGGTCCTCACAGTGAGAATCCTTCCCAGTGTCAGTGTCCTTGGTGAGAATTAGCCCAGGAAGAGTCTAGCCTCAAAGAGCACCAATAAACCACAGAGAAAGAGATGGAGACATGGTATCTCTTTATCAGACCTTTATTAGCAGACTGTTCCCTACATGAAGAATCCGAGTTAGATTTGCATTATAACAATTTGTGGTTACAGCTACAAAGATGGTTGTCATTTTGCATTGATTTTTGCATTCTGATATTCATATTCTCATTAGGCCACATTGGTAGGAAGGAGCCACTGCAGAATTTATGACAGGTCTCAGGAAGAGGGGGGTGGGAAAAAAAAAATCATATCACTAATCCATTGTTGGTTAGATTTCCATGTGGCTACTACTGACAGCACTGAAAGTGAAGGCAGAGTCTCACCTGGGAGACTCTCCATGAACCACCAAAATCTGTCAGAGAGAAAGCAGCTGTTTGAGTGCCAGCAAATCCTTCTCCAATTTCTCATACACATCTCCACAGTGTCCCCTTGCATGTGATGAGCACTGGCTCAGCAGCAGGGTCTGCTGATTCAGCCTTGAAGCACAACTGTAGCAGCTCGTGTCCAAGTGCAAGTTTCCTTCCATCTCTCTGGAAATGTGTGTTGTCTTTAGTCCCTGAGATTTCTCTCTTTCCCCCTTACCTAAAAACTCCCCCAGGCGCTCCTAATTAACTGTTGTGACATCCAACATCCACAGACCTTCCACTTCCCAACTTCAGCCATCCACCCAAAGCCTTTCTGCCGTGCACAGAGGCAATTCCAAGCTAAGGCAAGCCTCCCAGTGCACCCTCTGCCCAAGTGTCTGCTCCCTCATCTGCTCCCTTCTCTCCTATGGCTTCTTGCTACAGAATTTCTCTGGGCTGAGGTCCTCCAGCAACAAACCCAGACGTGGGAAAGGCAGTCCAAGCCCCAGAGGGAAGGTACACGAGTGACTTTAGCATCCCTCCCCACGACTCAGCTGCGTGATGTAAAAGAACTAATAGAGAACTTTTTAAAACAGGAGAAATACAAGCACAGTAACAATATTTAAACAAACCTATAAAAATAGTCTGAAATAACTCTGTTCAAATAAATACAAAATAAATACGCTTTAAGCAGTAAAACAGTGGAATGCAATGCTGGTCCATTTTACCCAAAATGAAAAGTTGGGTGAGGATCTCCCAGGCCTCAGAAGCTGGATCCTATTAACTAAAGCAGCCCATAATGCTAACAGAGAAATTTTAAAGCCATCTCTTTCCCTTAGCCTTATGAAAAGCACCCTTTGAAAGGCAAGCAAGCATGTCTTCAGGACTGAAATCTCACCTCTCCCAGTGGCAGCCCCTCTCCCTAACACCCCTTCCCACAGCAGACATTCCTGACTTGGGGCCTCCATCACACCAATGGAAACCTGAACATCCATCTACCAAGAGGTCTAAAGAGATAAGATAGCAGCATAGGCACGGGGTTTGGAAAAGGTTCACGAGCTCTCCTTGGCACCAGGCAGGATGGAATTCAGAGGTCCATGCAACGCTGCGCAGGGGCTCTCATGCCGTGCTGGGAGCACAGCTGCACAGGAGCTGCGAGTTGGTTTGTCTTTGTTCACTAAAGCCATGCATCACAGTGCCGGGCAGCCCAGGGCTCTCCTGCCTTCCCCTTTCCAAGCCCCTGCAGAGAATAAGACAAGCCAATCCCGGCATGCAAAGGATACAGGCATGCAGGCTCTAGTCTGCTGCTTCTGTTAGTAAGTGCATCTTGTTAGTGGGTTTATGAGACACACTTAAATCTATAAAAAATAAATAATCCTAATTCTTCATCAGGCTGGCTTAAGTAACCTTCAGCCTGGCTGGATAAACCCACTGCCCACCAGCCCTCCAAACCAGTATAGATCAAAGTTACATTTCATGTCAATTCTTGGAAGCAGAACATGAATGTTTCCCACCCAAAAGAATATTTGTAAACGTAACAAGCCTGGTGTGGCAGCAGCTCCTACACAAGGTTTGTACAAATTTAAACAATGGGCAGGAAGTTAAACAACTGAATGGAAAAAGCAGCTCTCTGGAAAAAAGAAGCTCTTTCAGCAAGTCAGAAGGTGCTCATCTGTAGCTCTATACAGGCAACACGCTGAGAGCAGGCCTGTAACTCAAATCTTTGCTACTCTGTCATACTGCTGGGAACTGACCTCAGCAACTCCCACCTTAAGATCTCCCAGGAGTTCAGCTCCTGGTCTCCCAAAAGGCCCAACAAAAAGGACCCCGTGATGGTTTATGTGGAGCTCCGAGTAGCAAGATGGCAAAGGACACCAGATCCTCCCCTCCCTCCTCCTTACTGACTCACAATCTGAGATTTCACAGCTTTGCTTAGTCAGCTTAGTGTCGACACATTCACAGAATGAGAGATGGCTTATATGTCTTGGGATTGCATCCCAAGATTTCAGAGTTCCGAGTCCTCAGCATCTCCTGGTCACCGTGAGTCCACGCCCAGAGTCATCTTCAAGTTCTCATACACCACGTAGCTGATGCTCACAGCTGGGATCACCTTCATGAAGTTGGGTGCCAGACCCCGGTAAAGCCCAAACGCTCCCTCTGTCTTCAGAATGTGTTTGAACAGTCCCCTCATGGTCACTTCAGGAGCACCCTCCACTGAAGCTGCAACAGGGAAAGCCACGATAAATAATGCAGCCTACGTGGTGAAAGCACTTTTGTTTCCAAGAGCAGTACTGATCCCAGAGCAAAGGTGCTTTACAGGGGACAGCGTTAACTTTTCAGCTATCCATTCTGTGCTGCAAGCATTTTCACAAACTGTTCTGCAGATGCCCTCAGCCCAGAACTGTTGATCTGAGCAAAACAGAACCTTGATTCTGGAGGTCCTTGGCTGCAGAGGTTAAAAGGGCAGCACAAAGTCCACTGTCCCCTTGCAGCATCACAAACAGCCCGTGGCTCAGCTGCGGGGGCCAGCTGAGGCTGTTTTTGCAATGCTTACACTAAAGAACTTTTAGCCTTGCTCAAAAACAAAGGCAGGAGCTCCCACTGTACCAAAAGTTCTCACCTTGGGCCTGCATGCGTGTCCTCACAAGGGCCAAGGGGTAACTGGCAAGCTGCCCACAGGTGCTGGAGATGGTGCCACAGGCCAGCAGAACAAAGACCCCAGGGTCAGCGCTGTTGACAGCGTAGCGTTGCAACCAGGTATTTTTTAGTGTCTGGAAGGAACAAGCCCAAGATCAACAGGAATGAGGCAAGCCAAGGAGTATCACATTTCATGAAATATCTAGAGTAAAGGCTCAGAAAGTTCTAGGCAAGTTCAGCCAAAAGCACAGGGCATCTCAAATCTTTCCGAGCTGCTGCTGCCATAGTGCCTGGGGAAAATCCCTCCTTTAATTTTCTGCTGCAATTTTCTCATGAAGAAAAGTAACAAGCGACCATGCATGATGCTGACTATGGTTTATGAACTAGAATCATCATATTGAATTATCTTTTAAGCCGGTTTTGGGTAAAAACAAAAAACATTTGTGCCCCATAAGGCTGTTGAAGAAAGCTTTGATAAATTACTTAAACTCTTGACGTGACTGATAGGTCTGATAGTGATAGGGCCACACAAGTAGCCCCTACAATAGGCTAACAATAACATAAAACATAATATAATAATTGTTAGGCTTAACATAACAATAGGTTAAAGGCTTCATACCTCATAGACTGCCAGGTCAATACCAGCATATGGAATGATTCCCAACATGTTGGGGATGTAGCCTTTGTAAAAGGCAGCCATTCCTTCCTTTGCAAGGATGTTTTTGGCACAATCCAACATGCCTGAATATTGTCCTGTCTTCCTTAGAGCCATCCGTGTTTTCAGAACCTAGAAGACAAGAATAAATACCATGAAGGCCTATAAAGAATCAGCAAGAGAACAATGTACAGACTAAGTCATACCTAGGAGCACAACTGTCAGGACCACAAAAAGTGTCTTGTGGTGCTTGGTACCAGCTCTGAGAGCTCATTAATTATCACAGTGCTGGTGTTCTGCCCTCATCCTCCCATCCCTGCCCCTACCCACAGGCTGGACTCAGCCTCCTGCCTCACCTCCATGGGGTAGATGCTGCTCTGTGCAATGGCCCCAGCCAGAGAACCAGCCAAGAGCCGCTCGTGGATCCGCAGCATTTCCTGGTCAGTACCGATGAACCGCTTGATCTGCACAAGTCAGAACAGACAGACATTGAGGGCCCGTGACTTATCTCAGCCATCACTTCCCTTTCAGCTTGTCCTTGTGCAAACACAGCTGTCTGTGCCCTCACCTGCTCATAGGCCATGAACTTGATGGCTGACTCGGGTGCAATCTTCAGCACGTTGATGCCATTGCCTCTCCACAGTGACCTGGGGCCACCTTCCCGGATCATCTGCGTGAAGCCGCCGATGATGCACATGTTGTTACTGCGCGAGGCGTGGACCTGCGTGACAGGGACAAGCTGGATTAGTTCCAGTCCCCATTACCACACTGCAACGTTTTTCTGTAATCCAGGGACAAAAGGGCGCTTTTTTATTTACCCAGAGATTTGCCAAGGCTTTAATCCCTTCCAGATAACTTCTACAATGGGAAAGCAAGCTTCTTTTCTTTTTTGCCAAGTCTAGCGTTAACTAATCAATCTAATCAATATCTCCCTCTGGAATGGGAGGAAAGGTTAAATAGGCAACTGTCTAGGCTTTTTCCCATACCTAGCACAGGATCAACTACCCATCAACTTCTCAGCTGGTTCAAGAGCAAGTGCAATGACAAAGCAGGATAAAATCAAAATTTTCCAACTTCTTTCTAATATTGATAATACTGAATATAAGCTCTGCCAACTGACCAGCACATTCACTTCAACTCTCATGGCATCAGGGTCTCCCAAAGGAATACAGGATTTTAACCTGTTTCACCAAAACTCAAGTTTTCCATAAAACTGTCTTACTACTGACAATTTTGGCATGTCTACCTCCAAAAAGATTCTCTGTACTTTTTCTAGTCAATGAATAACTTTTTAATATGACTTTGATCACTCAAATAATTTAAAATGCTTTTTAAAATAGTAATAAAAGAGCAACAAGATTACCATTGGCCAGAGTGCTGTACTGTGTTGATGAACATTATTATCGCCCAGATAACCATAAATATTAAAGGAATCTGCTCAGGTATTTAAATAAACTGGAATTGCTCCATCATACCTGCATGAGCACTTTCAAACGGTCCAAGGGAGCTGTGCAGGTTCTGGACACAGCACCTGCACCTCCACCTGCAACCAGATGTCTCCACCACATCCCTGTCTGCCTCTCTTCCACTGTGAACTCATCAGGGACAGTCAAATTCTCTCCCACATCAAAGATCTGCAAAAAGAGAAGGTGTTGACAAATGCTTCATCAGCCAGTGATCTTGCTACAGTTTTACTGCTCTTATTAGCACCAGGTGCTGAAGTACAGGCTATGCTTGCTCCAAGCCAGCAGCTTATCTACAGCCACTAACTGCTGTGCCTGGCCACAGGAGCTGCCACTGCTAGAACCTGTCACAGGGGAAACTGAGTTCTGATTTCAAGATTTCTCTCCAAGATTCTGGCAACTGCTGAACGTTTGTCTACATCAAAATACTGCAGGTATTTAGGAACAAACTGACCCACTGCAGGCAGCTGCATGGCAAAAAAGGACCCTTTCAGAACCTTCCAAGCTCATAGCCTGTTAAATCTCATTACTGTTCACGTACAGATAACTCCAGGAAGGATGGCTGCCTGTGGAATCAGATTCTAGCTTTAACAGGTCCTGAACCAGCTGGGGCTGGCCACTGGCAGGAACTCCTGGAGGTGCACACCAAGAGGACACCCTCAGCTCCCTGCAGTACTGCAGTCGTCATCACCTGTGCCAGCAGCTGTGACAGTGATATGTGGCAAGATTACAGCAGAGGACAGGAAGCAATTGAGCTTCAAGGGCTACAGGGAAGCTGTGAACCATGAAGAGAAAGATAAGGACTGCTGATAGCAGCTCCTGGGGGTCAGGACTTGGACCAAGAAGCTGGGCAAAGACTGAGACCTGTTGCACAACAGCTATTTCTTACCGTAGAGTGCTTCCAATACAGGATGATTTCAGGAATGTTCTCCACAGGATGCAGCAGATGATAGTCTCTCCACTCATTCCAATCAATTGTCATTGTCCCATTTTTATCCATGCTAAAAAGATTGATCATCAGGTGAGTACAGACTCCCACTGGGTGACAAACTCCTCCTCCCCTTCCCTTTGATTACCCAGGCCTACACCAAAAAGAGCTTTGCAAAGCAGCTACTGAAAGACTTCTAAAGAGACACAAGACAAAGCTAGGAAACCTTCTGTTCACCAAACAATGCTGAGGTAGAAGTGGGCTCTCTCTTTCCTCCCCTCTCTCTCTCCCTTCTGAACAGCCTGCAACAGTATTTGCAATCCCTCCTACCAAATTCAGGGACATAACTGACACTGAAGGGAAAATAATACTTACTAGGTGACAGGACCCCAGAAGTGTCCCGTCCTTATTCTGACACACAGGCAAACAGACAGAGGGAAGGTAGCAGAGGAAAAAAAAGAGGAAAAAAACAGCACAAATAAGTGGTTGTTAACATGTTAGTGGCACATGCATAAAGCACTCAGCATTTCCAAAGAGCTACTGCACAGCCCCTCTCCACAGCAGCAAGCTCAGGGCAGCAGGACAGGCAGACAGGGATGCAAATCAGCTTAGGTGCAAGCACTTCCCCTCAACAGGTTAGGGAGAGACTCTGACAGTAAGTCTCAATAAAGCATTATGATTTTATAATTGTATGTCAATTCACAGGGAAAAATCAAAATGGAAAGTAATAGGAAAAAAGGGAGGAACCAAAGTCTCTGGAAAATGCATACAGGGGAAAAAGAATGGGTTTCATGTCCCTGTATTTCTTTCTAGCTCCCTCGATACAAAACTGAAAAACCAGTGGAATCTTCACCTCTTCAGTATTTTCTCAGCCTGCTGTTCAGAGATCTTGACTCCCAGGTCCCGGAGAGACTGGACAATCTCCTGGGCATCGATGCGGCCTGCAAAGATAAGCCAGTGAGCTCAGGGTACATATTACAGGCTAACACATGCACCAGCCCACCCTGAGCATGAGAAAGGTGTTTACCATCATTCTTTTTATCCAAACTCTTGAAAACCAGTCTCAGCTTCTTTTCATGGTCTTGGAGATAGTGAACAAATTCCTCAAAATCCAGCTGTCCATCCAGGTCTTTGTCTCCAGCCTTCACAATTTTCTGTTCAGAAAACAGCCAAGAACTGTCAGTTCCTTTGTTCACTCAGACAGATCTACCTCTCCTTCTACCGTATTTAAAAAACATTTTCCACGCAACTGTGACTTTTTCTCCAAAAAGTAGCTGACAGAACTGTAATTCTTCTAAGAGAGTTGATCGACACAGTGGCGTAGCAAAATCACCTGATCCCAACTGTCTCCCAAAGTCCATTACACAGATGGAATGCCTCATGGTTTTAGACACATGACACTAGCATAATATCCCTGATAATCTCAGGACTGGACCTTGATTACCACCTTGCAAAGTCCTTGTGGAGGTTCTAGAACTAAGTATGAGTCAACAGATCTGCATAAAAAGTGGATCACAAAACTTGAGGTTATAAAAACAACTGAACAGGAGAAGGAATTTCGTGCCTACTACAATCCTTAGAGAAGCAAGCTCCCTCTGGCAGTAACTAACTCCAGCCAGCACAATCCTGTCCAGCTCTAGTGAACACAGCCAAAGATAAAAACCTTTGTGAACTGGTTTAGGCACCCTGAAGCTACGTGCTTTAATTACACAAGTTTCTATGAGATCTGCAAAGAGCAAGAATAGGTTCTTAGTAGGACAAAGCTAAAATCAAGATTAAAATGTGCCAGACATCTAGGACAAGGTAAATGACTAATTAACTCACTGCAACTGCAACTCACTGAGGCAATAGCCCATGGACTGTCCTCTCTAAGGGCACATGGCTGCATGCTGACAGCTGAGGTGATCTCCAGACTGCAAGAATGTGGCTCAGGGAGTTCCTATCCCCCTTCTGATTCAGTCACTTGCCTTTGACAGCCTTTAAGTTTTTTCCAACATCAATGAGCAACACTCAATGAAGTGTGATTCAGTCTAGTGCATCACCCAAAGCTTTGTTTTAATTCTTGTAACATTTATGTTAACATCAGATGGGTTGCTAAAGAAACTCTGAGCTGAGATGAAACACTGGGTTAACCCTCTGTTCACCAGTATTTTGCTCAATATTTAGGCTTCAAAGTGTTAGGCAAGCCTAAACTCACTGTGATATATCCTCAGTCTATGACCACCAGTCCCCTTCATAAGCCATGCCTTTGTTTCAATGTCATTTTAAATTACTTCAGTACTAAATAATTCATTATTGAAACGTTCTCTCTCACCCACCAAGTCCTGTCTCTTTAGCCCTAATGCTATGAGGATTATTCCTAATCACTTAATGAACCTTAAATAAGAAAGTGCTGTCCCAGCAGCCCTGACCTCCAAGGTATGCCCAGTATTCCTAACCTGCCATTTGTCATATGACCGTTGCGAAGTTCAGATACGACCTCACATTCAACTTGTGGGTTAAATATAGACCAACACCCCTCTCCTGTCAGCACATGGGCTTGAACAGCTGAATCAGGGCTTCCCTCTCCCTGGCAACCCCCAACCAGTTGACAGGCATTAATAATTTGGAGGCACTGTAAGAGAGATGTGACTGTGCAATTGCTCCCTCTCTCTCAGCTGCAGAAATGCAGCCCGAGTGATCAGAGACCGCAGGCCATAAAAGCTTTGCCCTGTTCACCTTCCTCCCCCACAATCACAGCACAAAAACGCCGCCTGCCTGACAGTAACCCACAGCACACATGTGAGGGGTGAGAAAGCCAAGCTCCCAGCATCTTCTCTGGAGGTGTGAACAAGTATCTGCCTGCACTTCTTCACTTCCAAGAGCAAATGTGAAATCTGGCCATTAACAGCTATTCTGGCTGCAGAAGTTCCTGTGACAGTCCTGAAGGCTGTGACACTTTCAGTCACAGCCCCTGCAGCACACTGTGGGAACCCACACACCTCCAGCCTGCTGTTCATGTCCCTGCTTGGCCGATCAATAATCAGCTCTCTGGGCTCTTGACAGCCTGATCATGAAAAAAAAAAAGTAGCAGCAAGCTGAAAGCCGGAGCAGTGACACATCAGGATGGAGAACTCCATGGATTTAGTGCATGTCTCTTCCACAGCAAAGCAAAAGGTTCTTGCATAAGCTTCCCCAGCTCAGCCCACCCACCTCTGGCTGAGTCACTCGCACTGAGCTGCTCTCCTGCTCACAGCACAAACCTGCTCGCCTTCACCAGCTTCAGCTGACTCTACATTACAGCCCTGCTGTCAGAAGGCATGTGGGAAGGATGTAAGGAGGAGGAAGAGGATGTGAAATGCTGTATCTGAACAGACCTATAGAAACAGAAGGCTCCATAGTTTGGAAAACCCATTTTTTCTAGTTAACTCACATCAACTGGTTTAACAGTCTTATAGCCACCGAGACCTCACCCAATTCAAAACGAATCAAAAAGAAAAGAGTTCACTCCACATCGGTTCAGCAATCTCTGCCAAGGAGCACGAGAAGCATTTCCATGCTTCACTCAGTTATTACAACACAGCCATCAAGAACTTCTCCCCCTCTCAAGACAGCCACTAAGTGTATCAGACACCACCTCCATCACCCCCTCCCTCCCTTCCATTCCTCTCTCAGGGCCATACCTGCTTCCACTGGCGGTAGGTAGAGAATTCCTGGGAAGGAATGAGGAGGCTGAGTCGGAAGATGGATTTGAGTTCAGCCGGCAGCCCCTTCGACTCAAAGTACTCAAACTCCGCCTGCCTCTCCCCGAACACCGGCACGTACAGACAGAGGCAGAGCATCTTTCTGAGCCCAAGACTCAGCTCACTCCGACCGGCAAGGAAGGGAAGTAAAACTGAGTGATTCCCCTGAGCTAATTTCAGCACCTAGTGGAAAGGAAATGCCAACAAGTCTCATGACACACGCCTGCGAGCGAGCCTGGCTCCGGCGGATTGGCTGCACAAGCCCTGCCCTTCTACTTAAAAGGGAAGCCGGGGCTGCTCAGTCCCACCCAGCGGGTAGGGAGGAGACACGTGAGGTGCCCCATTGCCCAACACCTGGTTCCCATTAAACCCGGGCACCTTTACATCCTTACATCACAGCGCTGCCAGTTAACTCCTCCTGTGGCTCTCTGACCCACGGCGCTTTGGCAAGGGGCCAGGACACTCGCTTGCTCTGCCCTACATCCCATCAGTTCTCTTCTGATCCTGTTCTCACCTCTGTGGGGATTTATTCAGGGGGACCAGCCTTGATTTCCCATCATGCAACATAGGAGGACTATCACCATCTTCCCCCAAAAAAATTTTCTTTTAAGTGTTAAGAACAGGATGCCAGCCACTTACTGTTTTAATACACATTTAGGATAGCCAGGTTAAGCAAAAGTGTTCCACTTTTACAAGGTTATTTTGCTATGCCAGAGTTGACTGGCTTTGGTTGTGAGTTCTCCCTAAACCACTTTTGCCAGCTAAGAGCAGACAACCCCTGCACACACAGATCTCTCCCCTCTGTAGCACTCCAGTTACCAACACAGCAGCAATAAAGCCTGTGGAGGTTTGTCATTGAGCCAAATACCGAGAAAATCACCCAAATCAAGGGCAGGCTTCAAAATAGCCCCAGCTGCTTCTAAGCCTCCTAGCTAAGCATCCACACAGCAGTTACACCAGCTTAATATTTTTCATCCTCTTCTGATTCCAATTAAACATTGCAGTCAGTTGTGTGCTACAAGAAGTATCCCGGACAGAACAACATTTTCCGGTTTCTATGCTTGATAGTTTAACTGCTTTGTAAGCGAGTTCCTGAGCTCTGATTAGGAGCAAGCCAGGCTGGAGGGAGTGTGGCACAAGCAGCATTTAATGCAGGTATAATTACAGCTTTCTGAGCATTTGGTGGAGTTTGTGGCATGGGGTAACACCTAGCTCTCCCAGAGAGTACCAAATGTGCAGCAGGCAACAATGCTGTTCAGGACAGAATCACTGAGTGCTAACATGAATTTTAAATGAAGTTATAGACTTGGTATTAATCAGAGAAGCTATCACACAAGGAAGATGCAAAGCCATAGCCAAGAACCCAAACACTGAAATCCTATCTGCACCAGAAGTAACAAAGTGTTTGCTGAACTGGCTTGAGCCAGCCAGGATAACAGCCTTCCCCACTGCTGCGGACACAGCAACATTTTCTAGTGTTTGCTGTGTTTGAACAGCCTGCCTGACAGAGCAAAGTCCAACCAGCACTCCCCTGCTTAGGCCGCCTGTACATCTTTATCGTGGTATTTTGTTCTCTAAAGCAAAGCCAAGGTCTGTAATGAGCTGTTCATGGAACTGCATGTCAATCACACAAACTGGGAATATTTAATCTGTGGCTTAATTTCAAGGATTTTTTTTTTTTTTTTAATCTCAGTGGATCACAACCCAGAGCAACTCAGTACCCTTGGGATTTGTGACCTACAATGGTGTCCTCTGCCCTTCCTGGGGCACCTCACCTAGCATGGCACCGTGGCCAGGTTACCTAACTAGGCTTAACCTACTCCCTGCTGACGTCTCTCTGCGTGAAAACAGGATCTTCTCAGGGACTCCAGATCCTCTTAAAGATCAGCTGCAGCAGCTCACTGCATGCATGCCCACAGCACACCCCAGCCTTCCCACCAAGTCAGTCTCACTGCAAGCAGCACCCTAAGGATACCTACACCCACTGCCCAACACCAAACGCCACCACCGAGGGGAGCAGAGGGGTACCCCCAACAACAGGTAGTAAGTGAACAAATCTAACTCAGATTTGCTCCACAAAGCCTTAAGATCCTCCGTAGTCCTTCCCACGAGTTGCCAAGCATCACTATTATAGCTGCTTGGCAGCTCAGTTGCTATGCCAACATGATGCAGATTTTCCTAAGAAACTCTGTTTGGACTTGGCAGCTAGAGACAAAAGGCAAAAATCGGCACATTTTAGGAAAAAAAGCCTTACTACCTACGTCAGAGGAAAGGAGAAAGCTAATGAAGTAAAAGCTGATTTTAAGCAGGGTATTAATTACAGAACAGTGAGCTAAGAAGGAGACAGATTACAAATGAAGTTTATACCAGCAATTCAGGTTATAATGACAAAGGGAACTTAAACAAGCATTAAGAAGTTTGTGTATTTCAGCTTTAAAAATCCTAGTAAAGCTGGAAATGCTCAAGAGCCAGGCAGCTCTCCAAGGCTGCAGGGGTCAGTGCTGCTGGGACACTGGTGTGGGGTCACTGGCCACATCTCGGCACACACAGAGTCAGTCCCACTGCCACAGCCCTTCAGGCTCCAGCTACAGACAGTACATCCCTCATTAGCACTGTCTATTCCTGATCAAACCAAGGACAGGGCACAGAGCTCAAATGAAGGCACTCCTCCCTGGTATTTCCATCCACCAATTCCAACACTGAAATGACACATTTATGGGCCATGTGGAGCCAGCCTGCTAATACCCTCTATGGTTTCCTTGATGACAAGAAAAGTGAGCCATGAAGGAAGGCAAAATCAGCTCTTTCTCGCTTTAGCAAACTAATTTTCATTTTATTTATAGGATTTGGTTATTTTAAATGCTGCATGAGTTACCAGTTTCCATACCCTACCGTCTCTGCTAACCTTTCCAAGTTATTTGTACACTTCTAGGCATTTGTTTCATCACTGGTTTACTACATCACCTCCAGAATGTACCTCCCAAGGGACGGAAAGATGCAGCCATACAAGGAGCAGGAAAGTATGCTGTTTAATTTTGAATTTACTTCGCTAAAAAAAAAAAGGCTCTAAAAATATCAAGTACCAGCAAGCGTCACAGTCACGTAACATCCTCCTTCAGAGGCAAAACAGCTTTCTGGGCTCCAACCTTATTGCTAGAAGGTTTCACTGGGTTCTGCTGACTTGGTCTTTTCTAATTTCTGGAAACTAGCTTATAATTAATTGGACAGTACAGAAAGTACTCACAAAGCACAGAGAGTGTCCAGTGTATGAAGGAGGGGAGTTAATGATTTAAGAGACCCCAGCAGAGTAAAGAGCTGCACCCAGCCAAGGCTTTGCCAGGGGAGGGATAAGAGACCAGGCACAGCAGAGAGCACTATGTGGTATTTGACATGCAGGTAACCAGGGAAGGTGACCTGTTCCACCGACAACACAGGGATCCAAAGTTACAAGTCCAGATGGTGACATCAGGGGCAGATCGTGCCTGTTTCCTGTGTACACAGATCCAGGGCCAACATAACACATTTGCAATCAGTATTTTCTCCCCATATTTGCAAAAACAGCCTCATGTTGGAACAGCTTTGAACAGGCAAACATCTGAGGAGGAACAGAGCAATGGCAAGTTAAGATTGAAGAACCAGGGCCAGGAAGCCCCTCCAGTCAAGTTTATGGAAACACATAAATTCCTTACAGAAACCCCCATACCAGGTGTGATATTTTGTGCGGTTTTAGAAGAGAAGTATTAACAGGTGTTTCTACAAAATGAAGTGGCCCACCAATCAAGAGACTGCTCCCAAGGTTACAGCCAGCCAGTGGCAGAGAACAAAAGCCCCCACATTTTCTATTAACATGAAATAACACTATTTCCTTACAGTGGTTTATTATCTATCCCTAAGGCTGTACGAGACTTTTCCCAACACTTCTCCTTCAGACAGGTAATTGGAACACTGATATCTGATCAAGCACAAACAAGTCATTGCATCTTAACAAGTTACTGTCCATCAGCTGAGCCATGGGCTGGATAAAGCATAAGCCAGCCTGAACTGCAAGGTGAAACATATCTGCATAATCCTCAACAGAAGAGCTTTACACTACATTTTACTTACAATCAGGGCAAGCTAAAATTACACAGCCAAAACCTCCTGGCAGATGAGCAGTTAGTTCCTAAGATGCAATAACTCTATTTTCCCACATCCTTATCCTCTAGGTATTTCTCCATTAGCCAATCCTATATCTGTTCCTATACAGCAGAACTTCCCAGGGTCACATAGGAAAGAGGAGATTGGTATCAGCTTTCAGAGAAAGCTTTATTTCCAGGTGTGAACAGATGGACTCTCGCTGACTGAGAAACCATTGTTCTCTGGAAGACACCAGAGATTTTCAGCCCTATAATTCCAAGGTTTTCGTCACCACTTCCTTCAGTTCTGAGCCTCTGTCCTTCTTCAACCTCTGTGCTCCTGAAAACGCGCATGCTCCTTTTTTGGAAGGGGATGCACAGTGCTAACTGCTAAGGATAGAGATGAAGGCAAAAGTCCCTGCAGATTTCTCAGCCTGATTCAAGCAGGGAGTGGCTTCTGTTCCCCAGAACGTGAAATGCCGTAATGCTTGTTTCCATTCAAAACAACAGCAGAACAGATATTAATCCTCTCTACAATTTAAACATGTTCATCCCTCATTTTAAAGAGAAAGCTCACAGCAACAACCATGCCAAATTCCCTGTAAAATAAACTGGATCCTGAAAGTCACACATCCCTATCACTGCTGCAGCCCTTCAGTATCATCCCCACCTCCCATACTTCACAGGCCTTATGCCCAACTCCTTCCCCCCTAATCCCAGCTCACAGCCTTGGTTTTAAACCACATGTAGTCAGAGCTGACTGCACCATCCTCAGGGGAAACAGACAGCACTTCCCTCCATTAAATAAGCCAGAACTGCAGTCGGCCAGCACTGTGCTGGGAGCTCCGGCACTAAACTGAGCAGCTTTTGTTCACCTTCCCCCAGACAAAGCCTCACCATTTATTCTCTGCCAACTGTGCGCCCCCATCACCTCCCCACTCTCCCACCCCCTGGGAACTTCCCTCCTTCCTAAAATCCTCACGCAGATTTTAGTCTCTCCCTTATGCCACCCGCTCCCCAGGGACAGTCTTTACTCTCTTCCGGGCTCTGCCATTCAAATAATACAACCCGTTACTCATTTGCTCAAAATATGCAAGTTTTACCAAAGGCCTGCCAAATTAGCAGAGACTGACTCCAGAACATTTTAGGATGCATTTGATTCTTTGCTGGTCTGGGGTGCAAGGGTGGGACTCATCACAAACCTGCATTATCATTCCTTGTCCTCTCAGTCATGCTTTTTACAAGTTGCCCAGGAACCCTGGAGGCCCCCATATTCTCCCTTGCCCTTAAACAGCATTTTTCTCCCACACTTTGAACATCATGTTTGGAAGGTTAGATCACCTCCTCTCTTCAGTCACTCCCCTGCCCCCCGCCCCCTTCCTTTCTAGCAAGCACACACGTTAGACCCTGCTCCCTTTTCCTGTTCCTCTCCCCCCTCCCCAAATTCACACACACAGCTACTCACACACGCCACCTGCAATACCCCTTCTCCCAGCAGACCACACACTCCACTGTCATGTGCACCAACCCCTCCTCAGGCCCCTGGATATCCCATTACCTTTGGAAAATGCTCTGCGGGTCCAACCACCAGTAGGATAGTTGGTCTCCTTTCAGTGGGATCAGTCCCTCTGTCCTGTGTCTTCCCCAACACCTTTGGCCCTTTCTCCCCGGGGCCTGGAAGTGGGGTGGTGTTTCTGGCCTCATCCTCTTTTTCATCTGCAGGACCTTGGCATATGGCCCTGGGAAGGAAGCTAGACAGAAAATGCCACAGGGTCTGCAGCATTGCTGCTCCAGCGAGCATCCCAGGCAGGGAAACCCTGAGCGCTCAGGAGCTGCCCGCTGCCAAGGATGATGTGACTGCACTACCAAGCACCCCCAAGACGGAATCGGCACGGCAGCCAGCGGGAGGTTCAACCCAGCGACTCCACCGGCTCAGATTCTTTACAGACCGCTCCTGCAGACGCTTCCTGCCTTTTGAAATTGCTGCTACTGCAGTCGTGCCTGGCCTGACAAGCAGCTCATTGTACCAGAGCCTCAGAAATCTGATGGCAACAGACAAAAGCACAAGCCCCCTGGCACGGAGAAGCCGAGACGCTGCGCTTTGGAGACTGCTTGGCCAGAGAAGCCGAGACGCCGCGCTTTGGAGGAAAGCTAAAGATGAACCTCTCCGAGAGGAGCTTCTCAGAGCTGCCAAGCGAGCCGCGCGTCCCGGCTCATGGCAGGCGAGCAGCGAGGCAGAGCAGCGATGCTGAGCACCCGGGCTGCGTCCCCACTGCAGCAGTGCCCAGCCAATCCCGGCTGCCAGCACTGCGCTGCTCCGGAGCACGGCAGCGCGCACAGCGCCGGGAGCGCGCCCGGGCCGCGGGTCCGCCCGCAGAGGAGCCGAGCGATGCCCCGGCTGCGGCTCTTTGTTAGGGCAGCAGATGGTCCTGCAGGGAGAAGCCGGCTTTGCCCAGCCATGGCCGCATTAACCTCTAAGCGCACTCTCTCTCGCCAGTCTATTACGGTCTCATCCGTGCCTACAATAGCTCTGTGCTGCTGCATTGTGCTCCCAGCACAGCGTTTCCAGCCATTCATCCCTGTGAGAGCTGTGCTCAAACCATCGCTGGTTGGTCGGCTGGCCGAGCTCTGCTGGAGGAGCCCTGAACCAAAGGTAGGATATTAATGAATATAAACACAGGACACAAGATATTGCTTGGATTTCTACAAGAAATGCCACACTTTCCTCTGCTGCCACGGCAGCAGTTGTTCATTGATTAGTGAGCTGTATCAGCCTCCCACCAGAACCCACCCTGGAGGAACCCAGCATTTTCCATTTTACAGTTCATCAACTTCATATTTCCAGATTCTTTGTGTCCACAGAAGGCACTGCATGCCTCGTTTCCAAAGTACTGTGACTCTTCCATAAGTTTGGGGGTTTTAACAGGCAGAAAAAATGAGTACAAACCTACAGCTTCTGTCACCTGGGGCTCTCTACCCAATACAGCACAGCAAGAGCCACAGCAAGCAAAGGACCTCAGTTTTCAGCTTTTAACTTTTGAGAGTGACAGACTGCAGGACATTTCTGGTATACAGATATTAGATGTGAAAATGCGATCCAAAATCTAAAAGGTCTGAGAACCTCAAGCAGCCAAGTTGCACATAAATTTTGAGATGAACATCACTTCTGGGAACTTGCTGTCATTGAATTCCTATAATGAGCCCAAGTAATGGAAAAAGTGAGAGACAAGTACATAGAAGACACCACATTAAAAAAATTCTTCTGCAAATACACCAGAATTACTTAAGAAGAAAAAAATGCTTTTTAATCACAAGGTCTGTGTACAGTATGCAACAAAGTTTTTTATCTTAAAATTTGACACATACCAACAAGTAACCACACATTAAAAAAATTTTTAATTATGGGGCAGCAACTCTGGGGTGAGGGTGTGGGAAAGCCCAGTCCCTCTCTGAGGGATGGCACAGTCTGGTTCTAGTTGGGATGCAGTCAGCAGCTCAGGCACAGGCAGAAAAGACTGAGGAATTCTTGTCATGCCTCCATTACCCTGAGCTGCTGTCAGTCATCCCAGCTACAAGCACAAAAGTTAAACTACTTTCTAACACATAGCGAATCGGATCATTTAAGATGACATTTGGAAGTTTTTAATGCTCTCAAGCCAGACCAACAAAGCAGATTTTCTGAACTGGGCACAGTTCTTCAAAATCAGCTTCTATTAGCCTCAGGCTGTGGTTTCACAAGCAGCTGTGAACTAATCTGAAGCTTACTGCCACTACAAGTCATCTCAGACATCCACTTAAGCCCTGCACTTACCTTGCTCCCATGCTCTTCTGACAACCTCATTAACCCAACCAAAAAACTGCAGAGCTTTCTGCTGGGGTAACCACTTGAGGCTACTCATGGATGGGGTCCAAAAAAGTGTGGAAAGGGCATCTGAGCTGCCTGCTGCAGCAGGCAGGCTGCCCTGCCACTCACACAGCTACAAGTCACCATACAGAAGGCAAAGCACCCAAAGTAGAACTTGAGATTTGTCCTCTGTGGTCACTTAATACTCACAAGGCCCCATTTAACACAGCTGATGTTACCTGACACTGTTACAATTGTTCCCCTGCATTAATGTTAATATTAGTGGAGTGTGCACATCAGGGACCTCCATCTTCCTTTGCTCATGCAGAGATTTCATAAGAAAACACAAGAAATTACATGCCTGGGGTGTAATAAAAGCAGAAACTTAGCAATGCTTCTTTGGCCTCTGTCCTCACTAAAGGAAACCTCAGAGGAACTCTGCCACCACACTAATTCACACAACTCCTTGAGAACAGACAGAAATTTCTAATCATATTTAAGAGGGGAAAAAAGCATTTATTTTACCAAGTGGTTATTTTATTAGGTCAGAATAATAAACCTAGTAACAGCAAGATGATTATAGCTAGAAGCAAGACAACTGCACTCCTACAGGGAATTCGTAGGGAAGTATTACTCTACCAACACCACCATGAGGCCAATCAAAAAAGACGTAATAAATACTATGAGTCCAGCATGAAAGGTGACACAAAGGAACACGAGGAACAAGAATTCACTTTTTCTAGAAATCATGAATGAACACCTAGGCTACAGTGGAACAGCTTTCCCAACCTCAGCTTCATTAGGAAACAGCTATTCCTGCAATTCCAGCTGTTTGCATGATCCAGACCTGGGATTTAAGGCAGAAAAAGCAGGAGGGCTGATCTGAATGCTGGCCCTTGGCCAGCACACCAGTCACTGGGGACAGAAGGCGCCTGTGGCAGCTGGCCTCAGAGCCCTGCACACCAAAATGGGTAGTCATTAGATAGCCTGAGCAGAAGCTGACAATAAAGAACTGTAATCTATCCAAATGAAGACAAAAAGAGAGAGAAAAAAGCAAGAGACTGACATGTTTTGCTCAATTATTTTCCTCAGTACTGCAAGCCGGCAGAGGGAGGTTCTGTGTAAGTCATAAATTAAGGTATCTTGTACACTTTTTAGCCACATCATCACACCTGCTGAGTCTAAAATTCCAGTTTTCAAGCAGACACTTGCCTTTTCCAGGCTGGTATACCTGGCAGAAATGAACTTTTGCTTTAAGATGGTTTGTAGAAGACTTCTGAGTAAATGCACAGCGATTTCCTGTGAACTTGTGAGCCTCACCACCGACAACTTGCTAACATGCAAAAAATGTGAGGGAGGGCTAAAGAGAGGGGGCAGAGGGAAGGGAGCTGTGCTGGGGCAGTGACCCCTCTCCTCCTCCAGCACAGGAAGGCTGCTGGCATCTCTGGTTCCTTAGGTGACCCTGCAGGAATGAGCAGTGACGCATCTCCTTTGGGAGCCTCCTGGAAGCACCCCAAGGAACCCTGCTGCTTACATGTGTGTGCCACCCAGAAATAGCACCCAGCTGGGACGGGCTACCATGACTCTGCCAATTACCTCTTATCTTTTCAAATTTAGTTTCTGAAAGAGGAAAACATTAAGTATGTCACTACTTTGCACTTTTTACAAAGCTGAAGTTAACCCTGCACAGTGCTTCTCACACTGGGAGACATAAAATCTCAACGTCTTGGCCACTGCTGCTTAAATAATTAAACTGTACGTTCAAGTACATTCATATATTAAGGTGACACAGCACAGCTCAGGGAACACTGCAAAGAAACCCAGGTCTTCTCATTGCAGAAACCCTGGCACAAGGAATTAGCCACCAAAGCTGATGTATTCAGGCATCCACAGCCAGTGCCAGAAATACAGAGAGAGCTGGCCAGGGAGGGGGAACACAGAGCCTTTGCTCAGGACTGAGAGTTCCACCAAGGTTATATCATATTATATGAAGAGCAGGGATTAACCAAGAGACAGGGAATCCTTATACTCAGAAATTAGAAAATCAACTTCTTGCTGCACCAGCAAGAAAACAGGTAGTGAGAAAGGATGGCCCTGCAGCAGCCCAGGCCTGCCCCACACAGCTCTCCTCAGGCTAGACAATGTAGGTTCACATTCCAAGCAGCTCTGCCTTTCCAGGCAACTCATGATCTAAAAATTTCAAATATTTCTCTTAGAGAGGAATTCTCCACTGCAAACCACTTTAGCTGCCAGAAGCTTCCCAGCAGCTCATGACTTGGGAGTTGGAAAAACTCCGACATCTCAGCTGCCTTCCCATGAATTATCACAGCTATGCTTCTCCACCCAAGACAAAGACTGGGCCTTCATCAAACTCTGCTCATGTCCCACATTCACAGGGACAAATATAGCAATAGGACATGAACAAGAACAAAGGCTCATTTCCCATTTGCTCCAAGTAGGGCTGTAGGAAAAAGCTCCCTCCCCCTTCTCCTCCTCCCCAGCACTGTATCAGGTTATACTGTGTGCAACCCAGAGCCCAGGGCTGCAGCATCACCATTTTGTAGGGCTCTCAAAGAAAAGACCAAGTCCTTATTATGGCTTTGATGTCTTTTATTAATGCTCACCAACCATTTAAGGGTTCTGCTCAATAGTCAGCTAGATTAAAAATAAAAATTAAGAAAAACAGTAAGTATGCTGAAGTCTGGAGTTTTTTACCCGCTGTTATCTCGGTAATCTGACACCTCCCTTGAAGCTGACTGAAGCAACCAGCAACTGGACAAGAGGAAACGGCCTCAAGCAACACCAGGGGGAGGTTCACGTTAGACATTAGAGCACATTTTTTCACTGAAAGGATTGCAAGGCACTGGCACAGGCTGTCCAGGGAGGTCACCATTCCTGGAGGTGTTCTCAAAACAATCTAGTGCGAGTTTAGTTAATACAGTGGTGTTGCATCAAAGGTTGGACTTCATCTTGGGTCTTTTCCAACATTATCTATTCTAATAATCTGTGCAGATGAGGACAAGGGGATATGTCCACCACTTACCAAGGCATTGAGCACTGGTCACTAAAAAATGCCCCACAGAACACACTGAAAGACCAAAGCACCGCTGCATATTCTACACAGACACAATCGGCTGCTTTGGATGAGTTTTGTTGTTTAATTCCACTCAGGCTGAGGGTCTCCTACAGGCATTCACTTCCCTACAAAGCTCAGAACAGACCCCATCCTGCAGGAAGCAATACTGTGAGGCCACATCAGTGATATGCAGGATGCCCTTCTACTTACACAATGCTGACATTTAAAATTTATATGCTCTAGTCAAAGTTGCACCTACATCTCTCAAAGGTCAGCCAGCAGCCCTTGGTCATTAGCTCTGTGCAAATAGGACAAAGGTCTCTGCTAAATAAACCAGAGAACCATCAGGCTTCTCCAGTTTTCTGCAAGATTAGACAAAAAACAGCTCCAGAAGAATAAACATCCCTCAAGAGTTATACACCTGGTCCTATATGTACATAAAGCAACACTTGTCTAATCTGCAATTGTTTGTTTATACGTAGGGAAAACATGCAGGAGCAAGTTTCTCCTGGGCATATTTGCATCTAAAACCTGCCTCCCAACCTCCCCTCAGAACATGGAGTGGACACACACTGCCCATTTCATGCATTAATCACACTGAGGCAGGGCTGACCACAGACCAGGTCTGGGTAAAGACTTTCACCCAGACAGTCTGTGATTTCCTGCTCCCCAGCACCCTCTCCTCCTGCTGTCCCTGCAAGACCTAGCAGAGTCACATCCTGGGGTGGCTGCAGTGCCAGCCCGTCTCCCTGACATTCCTTGTCCCCAGGCTCTCACTGCAGGGGCTGCTGGCCAAGGCTATTAATAACCACCACTGTGCCCAGAAGTTTCCTTGTGCCAAACCCAAGGCCTGTCTTCTCCAAGTCTTTTCTGCAGCTGTCAAGAACTCGTGTGATTGATTAGAGTGCATTTGCGTCTTCAGCCTAAATCAGAGAAGGCAACAAACCCCAAATTCATACCAACTAACCACTCACCACAGATTTGAAAGTTTTATCTACAGTTAAATCACTGACCTACAGTTCTGCTCTTGCTCAAGTGCATGAGAACAGGGTCTGCATCAAACCACACATCTCATAATTACAAAGAGCAAGAACAGGCCTCCACTCCCTACAGATCCAGCAGATATGATCTGTTTTGTTTATTATTTTAATAAATATTACTCATGAATGTGTGACTTTAATTAACATGTTATTGAAAATGGTTCCACCTTGTATTAAACTGGTTTGGGGTATTCCAAATAGGTAATCCTTTGGGATTAGTAAAGAGATGGGTGGATGAGAAGTTGTTGGCAGCAGAAGGAAGGCTATCAACAGAATATCAAACTGTAACAGTATTTGCCTGATACAACCTTGTGTTGCTCAACCCTTCACAATGAATTACAAAAACCCAGCTAAAAGCTCCATAAGTGTCCCAGCAGGATTCAGGACACATAAACCATGAAAATGTGATCATGCATAAATGTATATATGTTTGGAGATGTATTGTGAAATCTAAATGGGAGCTGGAGAGATATTCCAGTCCAAATTACAGAACAGTATTAGAATTTTGTTCTTTTTATCATAAACTGACTTCTGTAACACAATAAAAACTCAGGTTCTCCAATTCCAGATGGCTGTGAATGGAAAACAGGTGAAAGTATCACACTGGATAAAATCCCTGCTCCTTCTGCCCCTTACAGTTGCTAAGAATTGCAGTAGATTGCACATAGTATAAAACAAAGTATTCAAAAGTGCTGAAGAACAAAACAGTTACAGAAACAGCCTGAGAGGAAGAATTAAGTGACGTCATGACAGAAGATAAAGTATTGATCAAAAACAAGATTAATTTTTTTTACGTTTGCAACTGCTTCAGTAGAAAGAATTTCTCAATCCATCCATGGAGTCACTTGCCAAAGAGCTAACTGATTTATTATCCCAGAATGGCACAGACACAGCTGGAAGAGTCCAGGGACACGCTTAAAATGCAAAGTTGTTCAGAAGAAAAGCCTGACGCAAACAGCACACTGCAGAGTCCAGCTGCAGCAGCACAGCTCTGCTTCTCCAGTACATGGGAAAAGTAAAAAACAGACCTTGGGAGGAAGTTTGGACAGCCAGGACCTGAAGATCAAAGAGGAGATACGGGGCTAAGGAAGAAGTGATGAAAGTAGATTTCAGCAGCCTGGGAGCTGATTTAGTTTTCCATGGGGAAGCTAATACCAAGGGAGCAATCACAGTCAAATATATTAACTTAGGAGGGGAGAGTATCACAAGACCAAGGAGGACATCACTGTTAGGGTAGAGGCAAAGAGGACATTTGGGACTGAAAAGAGACAAGGGTTATGTTTACTCCTAAAGTGAACTAGTCCAGCAGAAGATGCTGAGCACTACTACAGAAGAGGCAGCTGCAGACAAAGTTCACCACTTCAGTCTGTCTCTAGGCAGCTGGGATTAATTCCACCAGTTCAGACTGTCTGGAACTTCAGCAGCAGAGATGAAGTTTTGGAATGGCACTCCAGCCCTGCAGTTAATCAGGATCAGTAGGAAAACAGTTATATTAGCAAACACACAAATATTACCATCACACATTCTTTCAGCAATAGGACATCTCCAGATACAAAGTAGGAAACAGTTCTGTTTCAGCATATTTCCATTAAGTGCATATTTCAAGTTCCATAGGTCTATATAAAGTCAGAAAGCAACAGCAACAGGACATTGACCATCCCAGAGGTAGATGAAATTCAGCAATAAAAGACTATCCCTTCACACAGTAGAACAAGAAAGGCTTTTAAAAAAATTCTTCACATGGTTATCATTTTACTGCCCAAGCAGAGTGAAGTATGTGGATTGCTTCATGCTGACCAGTGCAAACAAGCATTTCGTTACAAGGCTCACTGGCTTGGCACACTGTTATTCGTCAATTGGTTTAAAGATAACAGCATGGGGAAAAAAAAAAAGCAAGCATCGTTTACATAAGCAAATTCCACCTCAAAGGACATCTGAGTGCAAGCCCTTCTCTCCCCCACCACAGAAGGCCACCTCTAAAAGAGAAAGCAGCAATTTTCCAAGAATGCCACAAAGGGTTTTATCTCAGCAAGCACTCTCAGGCACTGAAGGAGCCAAAATATTGCTCATTTTCAAGTTCAGCCCAAAAGTTATTGTTACCACAAGGACTTTTAGCCTACTGACGCAGGGAGATTAGCAGCTCGCAGCTAAGATTGGTGATAACCTCACTTTACAAGCCCAATGTTTTCTCCATCTGCTCCCAAATATTAGAAGGCAACTCCCATATCAAATGTACTGCTGCATGGAAGGAAAAATAAAGTGCACCACAGGCACCAAGTAATTAACTAATCACAAGCAATCCATGTGATTTATGCCTAAATTGGTCTCCAAATAGCATGCTCAATAAATCAGAAAGGTTTTCTATCTTGACACTTAAGCACTTTCCTTGAGCGTGACCTCACATTAGTTAGGCATTGAGGTGCCATAATTAGCTAAGGATGGAGCAGAAAAAGGACTGACTTATTAATAGAACTGCCTTGGAAACAGGAAGTTTATTTGATTTGCCTAAAAATTGCTTGACACGGAAGTTGGCTAGCCAGCTGAGGGCTGTTCCCACATTTTTAACTGGAACTTGAGAGTTTTGAACTCTGCATCCTCACTCTCAATGGTTTTTACCCTGCTAAAGGGGATGCTCTACTATACCAATGCTTTGCAAATTATAGAATATTTTGAGTTGGGAAAGGATCTTAGAGAGCACTCGTTTCCAAGCCCCTGCCACTAAATCAAGTTCCTCAGTGCCCCTTCCAGCCTGGCCTTGAACACTTCCAGGGATGGGGGGCAGCCACATCTTCTCTGGGCACGCTATGCCAGCATTTCACACCCCTCACACTATTGATGTGGAAGAGGAGTCAGAGGAAGGAAAGGGCTGAGGAACAATACTGACAGACAAAGGCTTCAGCAGAAAGACAGGATTGTTAAGCAGCATCCAGCCAGCGCTTCCCTCCGGCAGCGAGCTCCAGTCCCGCAGAACCGTTCCTCTGTGCCGCTCCCGCGGCGCGCCAAGCAAAGAAACTCTCTGCTGGGAAGTAAAAATGCAGTTTGTTTTAAGGTGCTTCCTCCTGGGCTAGAGAATGTCAGGCTGGATTGCATTGCATGCCAAAAGAAGGAACGCAAACAGAGGCAGGCATGCAGGTGTAAGCACAGAACATTCTGGGTCACGGGGGACTTTTGCCAGAGGTGAAGAATTGTGCCCCAGAGGTGGCAGCAGGTCAGTGTCACAGGGCGTGCACAGGTGACTTGTGGTACAATCAGACTGACATACCCAAATGCACCCAGCAGAAAACCCCCATGGCACTCGTGTTTTTTCTAGAAACAGCATAACTAAACTACTCACAAGATCACACTGCTGTGGAATTCTCGTATCTTACAGCAGCTAGGAAGATGCCAACCAAAAAGAAATGTCAGAAGTTACGATGTTAAGATTCAAAGTTAGAAAGGAACTAGACACTCTGAAAAGGACTTTGCAATTAAGCACTCAAAGTGGGGCACCACTCCCAGAACAGGGAGAGAATAGGAGCTGTCACTTGAATTAAATATCTTTTCAGTGACTCAGAAGTTATTCTTAAACTCTTCTTCCTTCCTGTAGGACTCAGGCACTCTGTGGTGGCACATCCCTGGCTGCACCCATGTGTTTATCTCCTATCTTCACATGATGCTCAGTTTTTTTATGGCCCTGCACATAAAATACAAGCGACTAGGCAGGGGAAAACTGTGCAGCACTGAGGACAAGCCACATAGACATGTAAATTACATTAATCACAGTTAAATAGAGCAGCATCACGCTGAACCTTGGAGCCGTCCGTGTACAGCATCACGGAGCGGTGTGAGTACAAAAGGCTCCCAGAAAAAGAAAGCCAGAGCCGCATGTTTTATACGCTCCACGTTCAAACTGTGCAGTACAGCAGCCTCCCTACGTTTTAAGGTATTTGCAAACCCATAAAATAAACAAGTTTGGCATAAGCTGTCCTGGGAAACATGAGTAACAACACGCTGCCAGACTCATATGAGGAACACAGTGATGGAATGAAACCTGCACAGTTACCCTGACTGCAGGAATCGCTTCCAAAGGACCTTCCACTAGTGTAAGTCAGCGTGCAAGCTGCCCTGTCCTGAGTCCTGGAGAAACACAATTTCCTTTATGTTTTTTCCTGCCCAAACACTAAGGTTTTAGTCTTATTAACTACGGACAGTTAACACGGCAGATGCTAATTGCTCCGGGTCTAGTGAGGAAGCCAGCAGGGTGGCTTTGAGGCAGGGACCCTTGGGGAGCAGAGCGAGCAGCCTTGTGGCAGCGCAGCCCCGCTCTCCTCGGGGCTCAGGACGCTGCGGGCCCGCAGGTGCTGCCATGGTGCCACCGCTGCCCCGGCGAGACACAGCTGGAAGGTCTCCAGAGTCCACGTCCCGCTCCCGAGACGCGCAGGGAGAGGCTCCGGAGCGGATACGGGACGAGGGGAGCGGCCAAACCCTCCCTCAGGCCCGGACCGCGGGACCGCTCCGCCCCGCCGGGCCGGATCCCACCGCCCGCGCCGCTCACCCGCAGGTCCAGCTCGGTGCGGTGCAGCCCGAGGCGGCCCAGCCCCACGGCCAGATCGTGGATGCAGAGCGCGCCGTCGCGATTCACGTCGAGCTTCTGGAACAAGGCGCGGAGACGCCGGTCCTGCTCGGAGGCCTCGCAGACCGACCGTCCGCAGGACCCCGCGTTCCCCCCGCCGCTGCCGCTCTCCACCGCAGATCCGTGCGGGGACCCGCATGGGCAGAGAACGCCGCTGACCACCGGGGAGGCGAGAGAGCGCCGCGCCCCCGGCATGGCCGCGCCGGCACCGACCGCCCCTCACGCCCGCGGCACCGGCAAATGGCGCCGCTTCCGCCTTCGCGCCACGCGCCGCCAGCGACACGTGACGCCCCGCGCCGGCCAATCACAGCGAGCGACACGCCCTGGGACACGCCCCGCGGCGCCCACCCGCAGCGGCGGGTCGTGACGTCAGAGGGGACGCCCCCGTCCGCACCAATGGGAAGGGAGCGCCGCGGTGTCCGGGGTGATGCACAGGGAGCGAGGCGGCGCGCGGGCCGGGCCGCGATTGGCTGCAGCCCGCGGGAAGGCGGTGACGAGCAGAGCGCGGCCAATCAGAGCCGGAGGCGCCGGGCAGTTTGAGCTGGACGGACGGCGCGCGCACCCGGTAGGCTGGGAAGCAGTGCGCGCTCTAGGTGATGGACAGCAGAAGCACCCAATGGGATCGCAGCGAGGAAATGCACGGGCGGGCCCAACCCCTCGCCGGCCCCACGCAGGCCCAGTGCCCTGAGACCAGCGGCGGGGCGGGGCCGCCTCCTGTCTGCCTGATGGACAGGGCTGTTGACCAATAATCGTGCGGTAATGCAGGTGGGAGGCGGGCAACTCGGGTGACGGGCAGGCAGACGAGCCAATCAGGCGTGGCAGGAAGAGGGGCCGATTCTGGAAGCCATTACGCCAGTGCCGCAGGGCGGGGGCCATTGCGCGGGGCTGCCGGGCGGGCGCCGTACGCAATTTGCGTATCGTTGGCGGTGCCAAAGGGGGAGCGGGGGGGACCGACCCCTCCGGGCCCTGAGGGGCCTCGGGGCCCCCCTGTTGTCCCCGGCCCCGGGGGTGGGGGGGGCCCCTGCCGCCCCTCGGCCGTCCCCCGCGTCCCCCAGGCCCCCTCAGGTGTGACCCCGTGCCCCGTCCCCGCTGCCCCCCATGGCCATGGCGTCGCCGCCGGCGCCCCCAGCCAAGAAGCGGAAGATGAACTTCTCGGAGCGGGAGGTGGAGATCATCGTGGAGGAGCTGGAGCGGGGCAAGCACCTCCTCGTCAACCACTTCAACGCGGGCGTGCCGCTGGCCGCCAAGGCCGCCGCCTGGCACGACATCCTGCGCCGCGTCAACGCCGTCGCCACCTGCCACCGCGAGCTGCCCGAGGTCAAGAAGAAGTGGTCCGACCTCAAGACCGAGGTGCGGCGCAAAGTGGCCCAAGTGCGGGCTGCCATGGAAGGGGGAGGCGAGAGCCAGAACGGCGGCGGCAACGGGCCCGAGGGCGAGGAGCCGGCGGGCGGCGCGGCCGCCCCGGTGATCCTCACGCCCATGCAGCAGCGCATCTGCAACCTGCTGGGAGAGGCCACCATCATCAGCCTGCCGAGCGGCGACTGCGGCGTGGGGGACGGCAGCGACATCCCCATCACCGCCTCGGCCACCACGGTCACCCTGACCCAGAGTGAGTGCTGCGCCCGCCCGAACGCTCTGCGCTGCACTGGAGGGCCAGCCAAGGCCCTGACACCCCGAGCTTGTGTGGGGACAGAACCACAGAGTGGTTTCGGTTGGAAAGGACCTTAAAGAGCACCCAGTTCCAACCCCTTGCCATGGGCAGAGACACCTTCTACTAGACCAGGTTGCTGCATCCAGCCTGGCCTTGAACATTTCCAGGGATAGGGTGCCCACAGGTTCTTTGGGCAGAGAGAAACCCCAACAAAAAGAAATCCTCACATCTCTGTAATGAAATGCTCCTCCCAGTGTGCCCTTGTGGTGTAGGGGAGTGGCCACAAGACACGAAGGTACTGCAAGTCAGCTTTGACAGCTGGGCTCAGCCTTGAGGATAAGGGAATCAAAGATCATGTGCACCTTGGGAAATTCTTCAGTCCCTCTCTGGGAACAAAAGCACAGGGAAAAACTTCTTCAGGGCTGATTTTCCAGCGTGCAGTTTCCAAAGTGCAGCTCTTCTACTGACAGGGGCCATTTGGGGTCTTTGCTGTTGTGTCAGTCAGTTAATGCTGCTTGGGAAGATTGTTCTAAACTAGAGATTGAGAAATTATATTGACTAGACAGATAAGGCATTCCCTATTCCTTTGGATTGTACAGCCCAGAAGGAAGCTCGAGTGAGGGTGGAGTAGACTTAAATAGGTCATTTTGTGCATTGCTGGCCGTTGTATGTTATCTCACTGAACAGGCCGTATTCCTGTGGTATTCACTGAATAGTCCTGTAGATAAAAATCCTGTATCACAGCTACTCCTGACTCCCTTTCTGTCCTTTGTTCTCAGTTCCTGCAGAGACAACCTACCACAGTCTGGAGGATGGGGTTGTGGAGTACTGCACCACGGAAGCCCCCACCACCGTCACTGCGGAGGCGCCCTTGGAGATGATGGCCCATCAACACGAGGTGTCCGCCAAGCCCCAGGAGCTGAAAAGCCGCATTGCCCTGAACTCAGCCAAGCTCCTGCAGGAGCAGCGAGTGACCAACCTGCACGTGAAGGAGATTGCCCAGCACCTGGAGCAGCAGAATGACTTGCTGCAGATGATTCGCCGCTCGCAGGAGGTGCAGGCGTGTGCCCAGGAGCGGCAGGCACAGGCCATGGAGGGGACGCAGGCAGCGCTGAGTGCCCTCATCCAGGTCCTCCGCCCCATGATTAAGGACTTCCGTCGATTTTTGCAGAGCAATACACCCAGCCCATCGGTCACCACTGAGCCTGGCCAGACAGGGCAGCAAGATGGTATGATCCAGTGAAACAGTGATGGGAGGGGAGCTTTAGATTGATGCTAGGAAAAATTTCCTCCCTGAAAGGGTTGCCAAGCCCTGGCACAGGCTGCCCAGGGCAGTGGTGGAGTCACCATTCCTGGAGGGATTTAAAAATGTGTAGATATGGCACTTGGGAACATGGGTTAGTGGTGGATGTGGCAGTGCTGGGGAAACAATTGAACTCAATGATCTCAAAAGTCTGTGATTCTGTGGGATATCTGCCATGCCACAAACCTACCCATGCTGGCAGAGGACACTTGGGAACAAGGGGTGTTGCCTCTTGTCAGTGTGAATGGCTCCCTTGGAGTTTGGCTGAGTCTAGACAGCTTTCTCTGCTAATCTTGTGCTAATCTGCCTTTTCAGACTCTCATTCTGAGCCATAGCAGGATGTGTAATAAGCCAGCAACTTAACATGAATTGCTTTAGTTCCTCAAACAATAGATTTATTTTTTTAAGTTATTTTTTAATTTCTGTTTGGAAAAAAAATCTGTCCTAAGTATTTTACCTCTCTTTTTGTGTCTCTCTCAAGATCTATAGCCTTTAACTGACTTCTAACGTGGAGAGTTTTGTCGGGATATCAGTGCTGCAGCTGCCAAGGTACAGTGATCGTGAACCCATAGTGCAAACAGTGAATGCATTTCTGGCTCTTGCTGAAAGCATTTACTGGAAACGTGGTACCGGATGTGGTAGAACCTTCCCTCTGCACTGAGAGCTATGGATCGTGCTCCTGCAGCGTCACATCCTGCCCATGCAGACTAGCACCCAGCTTCTGTGCATTTTAAATCCCACCTACCTGCCCTGAAGATCCCAGTGGGATTGAAACAGTGCATTCACTTCATGTTTTATCTGTGTGCAGTCATGAAATTTCTCTATCAACTTGGCAGATGGAATGAAACTTTCATGTCTTGGGTACCAGAAACTCTCCTGGGATACATCTTGGCACAATGTCTTTATTGGTCGCAGCATAAACACCCAAGGGCCTGGATGAGTTTCACTGGGGTGGATGGAACGGTGAAACTCCATCTCTGCTTCATCTGCATAGTTTGTCACCTCCAGAATACCTTGATCCATCAAAGTGGACATAGACTATGGTCCTGGACTAAGCTGCAGCCACACGGGAATTCACAATGTTTAGGAGTTTGTCAGCCACTGATTTGAGTGAATTTTGGGGCATTACTTGGTTCTGCTGCTGGTGGTGTTTGTTTTGTTCTGTTTGGGAGCTGGAAGCCAGTCCAGCCATTCCGTGTTTGTCTGCTGGCTGGCCTCATCCTGAGAAACAGAGCTGAGGTTTTCCTCACCATCCTCTACCGTTACACAGGGTGAAACAACATTACAGCCACTTCTGAGGCATCCAGGCTATGGGGCTTGGTCCTTTCATGGGAAAGCTTAATTGCACAGGATGGTCAACATGATTCTCACAGACTTGCAGTAACTTCATGAACTTTTAAAGGTCCACTTGTACATGCATGAAAGAAAACTTAGGGAAAGAAAAAAGGAAGTGTAAGTCTTCTCCTACCTTTGCAAAGTGGCTTACGTTTTACAGGCTTGTGGCTTGCCAGGTTATTACTTTTGAAATGGAACTTTTCCAGAACTGGTATTTACTTGCTGGTAAGTCTCCTTTAGGGCTGACGAGGGAGTGAATTTGCACAATCAAATGAAACCTTTACACAGCCTTTAATGGGGAGATGCTGATGGTTAGAGCACTGAAGAGGTCACTGCTGTCATTCCTTGGCCTTTACTCATCTCCTCTTGTCTACAAATCTAATGGGGGAGAAAAGGACAAAACTGAGAAGTGTTTGGTCCCTGGAAGACTCCCAACCCCTTGGGACTGACACCTCCAAGCTGAGTCGGGGTGGATCCTGCCTTGTCTGGCATCTCACCACATGAGTAGCACTTGCCTGGCTCTTCCTCTTAGACTTTGTGGAATCAAATCAATTGCTGAATTGAGATTTATTTTTAGAGTGAGGACTATGTTGTATGTGTTGGTTTACCTCATTTGTGTAATGATCTCTCCTTTACAAATATGAATTTTAATAAAAAATACATTTTGGTAAACAGGCTGTTTCAGTTCATTGGTGTGCACCAAGGCAGAAGTGAAAATGAGGTCATGATAACAACTTTGCAGCACAGAATCCTCACTGTGAAGGAACCAAGGAGAGCTGTGAACTACCACGAGTCACAGTAGCTTTTCTTCTTGTTTGTGAACCTTGTGGCCTTTTATTTACATAACTACAGACTTTTTCAAATAATAGCTTTTACAAGCTTACCTTGGAGCATGAGATATTTCACAGTGTCTGACATATTACTTAAATACAGTAATCTCCCAACTGCTCAGAAGATGCCACAATAGCCTAAATAATGGTAGAATTTCCAGCCTTTGGCTTTAAATTGCAGTGTGCATTTTTTTTCAGTGACTAAGCACTTCAGCTGTGTTGCTTTTCTGGAGGACTAAACATGTTGCCATTGGAACCACCCATTTTTCCTGTCTTTTCAGGATAAATTCAGAGCTTAGTCAAGCCAGCAGCATCCAAGCATGTGTTCTGTGTACAGATTTTTGTCTCATTAAAAATATGTGGAAACATTTTAAATACAGGGTGAACTGTGATGAGGGGCTTGGTTGTTGCTCATGAAGTGGTCATCAAACTTGAGGGGAACACAGAAAAATGTCCCTTAATGTTAAAACCAGGATGAATAGGTGAACAGGACACTGACACGGCAAACAAGAACACACAACATTCAACTGAACAACTAACTGATGTCCACACAGAACACAAGCTAAGGAGGAATATTTACAGATGTTTGTTCTCTATTGTTCTTCCTGTACCTAGAGATTTGTATTCAAATCCAGAGTGGGAAGGAGCCATGCAGAGATGTTCTGCCACAGAGTAGATGTTTTGCCTTGGACATGGGGGTGAGCAGCATCTTCCTGCCTGCTGGGGAAAGGGAAGTTTGGCAGGGGACTCAGTGGTGAGAAGAATGTTTGTGGCCACCGAGGCAGCAGCAAGCCAGCAGGAGCACCGCTGCTCCCTCGGAGCAAAGCTCCGCTTGCGATGTGCGCGGCTGCAGCCCGGCTTTCCAGGAGATGGCACTGCGCGCCGGGATCCCGAGCGCCGCACCGGCCCAGGAGCCAGCCCTGACCTCCGTGCCTTTGGGATCCTGCTTGCACCCTTCGCTGGCAAGTATTTTCAGGGCTGAGAGCCTGAGGAGGAGGAAGTTCAAAGGGCAGCCTGCAGTTGTGAGATATCCCTGGAGAAGTCCTGATGCTGGGGACTGAGACCAGGTCCCTCTGGTTCCCAAAGGCACAGAGGACACTGAGATGTCTGTCTTCAGGATAAGTTCACTGCAGAACCGAATGGACAAGCACAAGATTAAAAAAACACATCAAGTACTTCATTATAAGCAAAGAGGCAGATTTTAAGGTTTTTTTTTAGAACAGGTTTTAAGCTTTAGGACAGGTTTTAAGGGTTTTTTAGTTGGTTTTTTTTTAACATATGTCAGTTTCCCACAAGTACAGTGCACTGCCATCACTGCATCGCAGTTCTGGGAGCAGATCCCCTCCGAGGGACAGAATGATATGCTCTGCACACTCACCCAAATAACCTCTACTTCCTCCAGCACGATTTTAAAGTTTGTCAAGCCTGTTTCAGCAAAGCATCCTTCTGGGGATCTTTTGTGGGTTTTCTCCTGTTGTCATGTGAGAGATTGTTGCCAGCAAGTATTGCCAGCAGAAGGGTGGTCAGGTCAGTGTGAAAATTAAGGCATTTAAGATTCTATGTCTTGCTTGAAGGCACCTGATAAGAAGCTTCATGAGACTGAGGAGCACAGCTTCCAGCCCATGTTTTGAGTGGGGGAATGAAGTGGATATCGCCTGCAAATGAGTGCCAGATGCGTAGGTGATTAACCCGAGGCAGAATCCCAGCGCCAGCAGGGACAGTTTCTTTCACCTCTGTCACCTGGAATTCCGAATTAAAGGTTGCTGTGTCAAGGAGGAACCACAGACTTATGGTTGCTTCTGATGTATTTGGGGTAACAGCAGCATTTGTGGGGTTGCAGTCAGTGGGACAGACCATGGCCACAACCAGCAATTCTCTTGTCCAGCACAACATTGAAGGGATGGAAGCTGGGATACAGACACAGGATGAAGCTTGATAAACACAACAAGCCTTGAGGCAAAGCAGATTTCAAGTCTGCAGATTTTGGAAGAGGCAAACAAGATCCAGTTCCACCCACAGACCTCACAGAATGAAGCGGAGAGTTCTGCTGCACATTCCCAGAACACACTGAAGCAGACATGGAAACCAGTAAACAAAAAAAGCCAGGCAGCTGGATTTTCAGGTTTAGCCACATTTTTGGGGAATGGAATCCAGGACTCCAGATTCCTGGGCTCCCTTTTATCAGTAACAGGATTCCCAGTGCTGGCAGGCCAGAAACCCACCGTGCAGGTGTGTCCTTTGCACATCCAACAGGAAACCCAGCCTGGCACAGAAAGTGAAACAGTTCCTGCCCTTTATGATGATGAGTTCAGTTAAATATGGAACAAGTGAAAAACACAAGCAGGTCAAAGTGCAGCTCACAGCCTGTTATTAAGCTGAGAAGTCACAAGCTTGGAGTAACTCCACACCATGGGATAATGGTATGCAATGGGGACAGGTACCCATTCCCCTCACAGGGTTTCCAGCTGCCTGCACACTACAGCTGGCACTGCTGTGCTGTCTGCACCCCCCGCCCCATTTTGGGAGCTCCCCAGCCTGGACCTGCCCCAGGTCCTGGGGAAGGCACCCACCCCCTGCTCCTTGGAGCATCCTACTTGCATCCCACTCACAGCTCCAAGAATGCATTTACAGCATAAGGTGACGTGTGGTAATCTCCTCTTTTTTTGGATGATGAGGCTGAAAGCTCATTAAGGCCATTACAGCAGAGGCGACAGGTGTAACAGGGGAGAACCATTACTATGTTTATGCTGTTACAGCAACATGTGTAATTTAGTTTTAAAACTTTAATCATTTGGCTGCCAGGACAAAAGAATTGGCGTGATGATGCTTTCCAGAGGAAGATGCTGATGATGTAGTTTGCAGGGCTTGTGCATCTGGGATTCCCCTGCGATAAGAGATAGGATTTGAAGGCTCACCAAATGCATTACAGGTCTACCTCACTTCACCTCACTGAGTTTTGTCCCTCCTGCATTTATCTCACCTTGTTTCTCCACTGCTGCTTTATCTCTGCCCTCAAAGCAGAGAAGAGGCAAGACAAGGCATCTCTGTTGGTGCTGACTCTCAGAGCACAGCAGTCCTAGTCCTGGCCAGCCGGGCACACCTCTCCAGGAGAGCAGAGGTGAGGCCCAAATGTAACTGCAGAGCACAGACTGATAAAAATACCCCAGACTGATAAGACAGTGCCCTGAGCCAGCAAAAGTTGAGGAAGTGGTGGCAGCACTGGGGAGCGGCCTCAGGAAAGGCTTAGGTCAGAAGAGCACAGGGCAGGGAAGTGGCTGAGGCTCATGGAGCAGAGGTGAGGTGGGCACAGCCATAGGGAAATCCATAGGATGTGAGTCTGGGATGAGTAGAATCCATGTCTATCAAAACACCTTGGTCACACACACACAGCTCCCCCCATGGCCAATGGATTGCACCTGAGCAGAAAATAATATAAAGCCAGAGGGATGGTGGATGGATGAAGACACCCTACACCCACATTCCCTCCGTGGGAGGCTGGGACTTACCCATCCCTTCTGTAAACAGGATCACTGTCCCTTTCAAACATGTGAATTTCTCCAGAAACAATTATGCAGCATAAACACAGCAAAATCAACAGGGTGAATTTTGAACTAATAAAGATTTAATCTCTCAGTCATAAGACTGCGTTTGTTAGGAAAATACACATACCCCTGAGAATGCAGCTACGGTTGCTATACTACACACTGCTCAGCAGCTCGCTGGGCATTCTTCCAAATCCATTTATTTTTAACATCAGTCACATTATTCAATTAATTATAAAAACACTGAGGTTTTCAAGAGATGTTTCTGATAAAACTGCAAAGTAAATATGCGTGAGAACAGCAAGGATTAAAGTGTCTGTAAACTTTAGCATTTGAGGCTGTTGCTATAAACAAGAGAAGTACTCGAGAAGGTTATTTACCAGAGTGAATCATAGCAGATAACAAAGTCTCCTCCCACACACACAGGGATAGTTTGTCCTTTACCTAGGGATGGAAGCAGAGCATCCACATGTCTGTCAGCCCTGTCAGCCATGTGCTGGGGCATGAGAGGTGTGAGAACTGGCCTGGATTCTTCAGATGCCTCTGGTATTTCAGCATCATAATTTGTAAATATCAAATATTTAGCAGGCTCTTTCCTAATAAGCTGGAAACAGAAATCAAAAAATGACAGCCCATCTCCAGATGGGCATTGATGGAAGGATTCAAGCCTCACCTGTAAGACCAGCCTATAAACCTTGCTGTTTCCTGGTGACTCCCGGGATGTCCTGTGATGATTTCACTGTACTAATACAAAATGTTTTCCCAGTCCAAAGTCTGTGTCAGCTTAACCTGGTAAGGAAAAATCATAACAATGCATTTGGTTTGATCCAATTTTTCACTTTTATCCAAGAACATTTCTGTGTAGTTTTCCTAGCAGACTCTTTTTTTTTTTTTTTTTTTCTTCCCAAGGTTCACATTGTGGTGGAATTATTTGATAGCTCTGATATTGTCTGCATAAGATGGCAGATTACAGGCAAGGAGTCTGGGCATCAAAGCCTGGCAGAGAGCAAGGACTCTCAGGCTTTCATCCAAGCTTTGCATATCAGCCTTGGGAACAGTTCCTCCTATATGAGCCTCAACTTCTCAGCCACAGAGGCTCTTGGGCAAACGCCTAAATTTTAAATCTAGGCAAATCACGTTGATGATTGCAGCCTCCTTAAGGACAAGGAGAGACATTTTGTTCTGCTTGCCCTTAAACAATGGAATCCAGACTAACCAGGGATCCCAGCCGCAGCACTGGACACAGCAGCAGCACATAATAACAGGGAGCCATGCTGATGAAGGGATGTGCCCCACTGGCTGCCACATCTCACATGTGGAGGTGAGATTCCAGCTCTGGGCCCTGCCTCGTGCTGCTCCCCAGGGCTCTGTGGTACCGGCCTCCCTCCTGCTCCCAGGCAGCCCAGGCATTGCTGGCCTGACCCACAGCCACTGTGGTATCCTGAGGGGACAGGATGGCCACACCGCTGAGCAGCCTGAGGAACCATATGCCTGCAGCCCATGGGACCTGCTGATGAGAGGGATGTCACCAGGAGCTGCTTGGGCACTGGGACAAGCCAGGGGAAAAGTTCCTGGCTGTCAGGAGGATGCAGAGATGACATCTGTCACCAAACCACAGAATGGGTCAGGTTGAAAGGGTCCACAGTGGGTCATCTGGCTCCGTCTCCCTGCTCAAGTACGGTCATCCCAGCCCACATGGCACAGGATTGTGTCCAGACAGTTCTGGAATATCCCCAGTGAGGGAGACTCCAGACCCTCTCTGGGCCAGTGAGCAATCACTGCATAGGAAAGTTCTTCCTTATGTTCAGGTAAAACTTCCTGGGCATTGCTATCTGCCTATTGCCTGTTGTCCTTGTGATTGGCACCACTGACCTGAGCCTAGCCTCATCCCCTTGGCACTCCACTTTAGGTATTTAAACACATTAATGAGATCCCCTCTCAGTTATCTTTTCTCGAGGCTAAACAGGCCCACCTTCCTCAGTCTTTCCTCATAGCAGAGATGCACCAATTGCCCAGTCATCCTTGTTGCCCTCTACTGGACCCACTCCCAGGAGCTCCATATGTCTCACGTTAGAGATGACTGCCATCACCTCTGCCCAGGCAGGGACACCCCAGCGGCAGGGCCCTGCCATCCCCTCAGCTCCCGTGCCAGCTGGACCAGCTCAGCCTGCAGAGGAACGCCAAGACACCCTGTGGGGCGGGAAGCCCAGCGCCCCGAGTCCCGCTGAGGGGACCCCGCGGACCCCGCTGAGGGGACACCGCGGACCCGCTTCCCGCCCAGCCCCTCAGGCAGGAGGCGGGGCTTGTCCAAACCGACAGCTCTCTCCTCCAATCCCCGCGCTCTCTTCCCCGCCCCGTGCAGGACCAACCAATCACTGCCTCGCACTGCTCAGCCCGCCTCCTTGCTGCTGTCCAATCGCACGGCGCCGCTCGCGTTCTCTCGTCTCGGGGGAGGGCGGGTGGTTACGCGCTGTCGGTATTCCCGAAGCGCGGTGGCGCCGCTCTCCCCGCGCGCTGCCCGCGCACTGGCTGCGCTATCGGCGTAGCGACCGCAGTTAGCGTAGTGCGGGCAGAGACGGCCGTGTCGGGGAGCGGCGGCCGCCGTGCGAGGAGCGGGCTGGAGGAGCGGGCAGGCACCGCGCCGGCACCGCGCCGGCACCGCGCCGCAGGTCAGTGCAGGGCGCTGGGAAGCGGGCTGAGACCTTCCGTAAGGCAGCCGGGGATGGGGGGCCGGGAGAGGGGTAAGATCGCGCTGCTGCTCGGTGCACGGGCTGGGAGAGCGCTGAGCCCGGCTGCAGCTCGGTGCGCGGGCTGTGGGGCCGGAGCGGGGCTGCGGCCCGGGTATGGCTCGGTGCTTGCCCCTGGGGCTGGGCTGCGGGGCAGCCGGGGCTTCAGAGGGCCGTGAGGTGGGCTAAGATCTGGGCATAGCTTAGTGCACAGCTTGGCCAGAGAGCTGGGACCTGGGCACAGCTCAGTGCCCGGCTGGGACTTGGGCATAGCTCAGTGCCCGGCTGGGACAGGGAGCTGGGACCTGGGCACAGCTCAGTGCCCGGCTGGGACAGAGAACTGGGACCTGGGCACAGCTCAGTGCCCGGCTGGGACTTGGGCACAGCTCAGTGCACAGCTGGGACAGGGAGCTGGGACCTGGGCACAGCTCCCGTGCCCAGCTGGGACCTGGGCACAGCTCAGTGCCCAGCTCAGACAGGGAGCTGGGTCCTCAATACCATTCCGTGCATGACCCTGGAGTGCCAGGGCACAGGCTGTGACCTCACAGTAGCCAAGGCTGAGCCCTGGCAGCAGCTCAGCACAGGGACAGGTACTGCTCGTGGTGTGGAGCATTGAGCTGTCGCCCCCCACTCTGCTCCGAGGTGACTGTGGGACAGCAGAGCCCCGTGGAGGTGCCCGGGCCCTGGCAGAGCCGGCTGGGTTCTCCTGCAGCCACCGGGCAGGAGAGGGTCTTTAATCACCCACACAGGAGCTCCTAGAATTGGTGAGGATTGTTTACTGCCCGGTGTTCATAACCTTGTCCCTTTGAGATGTTAATCAGCTCCTGCCTCCGTGGTTTAGGTGTTTTGTAAATGTGTAACGAAATCGCTGTCTGCGGCCCCAGATCTGAACCGAGCAGGGCACAGCTCTGTGCAGAGCCGGTGCCGGAGGAAGGCAGCATTCCCGGTGGGCCTGGCCATTGGACAGCCAGATGACCTGATTCGGTTGTTATGCTGTGTAATCCGGAGCAGGCTGCTTGTTTTTTTCCCTCTCTGCTGCTTTCTCCATTTATAAGATACAGGTGCTAGCACTTAGTGCTGGTTGGAAATGCAGGAAAGAAACATATTTTTAATTTCTTGAGACGGATTTTCCTTCCTCTTATTAGACTACGTGTTAGAATGATCTTGTGCTGTACACTGCTTCTAAATATGATGACTGAAAATAGAGCAAATTTTTATTAGCTGCTTTGCAAAACAGAAATTACAAGAGGAATGACAACAGTGAAGCTTGCCCTAGGCAAAAAGGGGAAAGAGGATGTTGGGGCTGGGCTAATTGGGGCCATACCTCTTCAGACTGGAATGAGTCTGGACTGAATATTACCTATCCAAACAGGTTTTAGAGCAGGAGGAGGAGCCCAAGACTGGCTGGAACTAATTTACTCATTTCCCTCCCAAAGGCTGACCCAAAGACCTGTATCAAAGAGTTGCACAAGAGGTAGAGACTGGAAGCTCTTTGAATGTGCTGCCTGCAGACTTAAGGCCTTTCCAGAGACTCGAGATGACTTCTCACAAGAGATGCTTTCAGGAGGGGTTGTGCTGAAGACAGAGCACTGCAGCCTCTAACTGGGACAGCTCCTGCTGGTCTGGAGCTGAGACCCAACTTCCCTCCCCCCGTTTCCCTTGGAGATGTTGCAGAGATTTAATCTGACCTCTTCCTGCTCACCTGAAGCCTGCCGTGGCGATGATCCCACAGCCAGATCCGACCACCAAAGAGAAGAGAATCGTGCGTTTGAAGCTGGGCCGTCGTCGTAACTGAACTGGAATTTACTCCCTGCTTGTGCTCCCAGAACGACTGCCCTTCCTCTGCTTGTCTGTTTGTGCTGTGAGCCACTTCTCCCTGATCTTGTTTGGAATTCCTGAGCTTTCCTCGCTGAATTTGCCCATGGCTTTCCTGATGAAGAAGAAGAAATTCAAGTTTCAGACAAGTTTTACTCTAGAAGAGCTGACTGCTGTCCCCTTTGTCAATGGGGTTCTGTTCTGCAAAATCAGGCTGCTAGATGGAGGAGACTTTGCTAGTTTATCTAGCAGGTAAGACCCTGTCTGCAGACTTGCTGCCTGGCTGTGCTTCTTTCCCTGGTTATTCTTCCTTTGAGTGGTTTAGCATATGGCAACCACTTGCTTACCCCTTGATGGGAATTTAATAGTTCTGTTGTAGGGCCCCACATGCCATATCATTCTCCAGAGCAGGGGAAGTACATAGCTGGAGAGCTCTGAACCTGGGTGGTGTTGGCTGATTTGAGCTGGATTGAATTTTTCAGAGATGAGGGGAGGGAGCGGGAGGTCACTCCCCTGAAAGGGGATTAAATCCTCTCTTCTCTTTTCCCCTCCTCCTTGCCCAAGTTCTCACAGACTGTTTCAAACCCTGTTCTGTATTGCCTTCATGCCTTACTTGGAACTCAACTCTGTAGGAAGCTGTCTAAGCAAATCAACCCTCCCCAACTTTGCTCTCCCCCTTTGATACTGAATTTCCCTTCTTGGTAAGGATGGAAGTAGTTTGTTTTGTGTTGCAAATTGCTGTGCAAGGGAAAACTGCTGCCTGGAGTCAAAGTTGTCAGTGTTAAAGACCCAGTTTATCTCCTTGAACTGATGCCATTGCATTTCCCACTTGAGAGCAGCAGTGTTTTCTGTGTCATGTTGGGATTGTTCTGCTACACATCTTATAAGGTTCTGCCATCCTCTGTTGGCATTTCTCTGGCTCCTTCAGGCAGGTCTGACCCCACTCTTGTTACTAATTGCTAATAAAAACTTGCTTTGTTTCCAACTATGCACACAGATTATCACAACAGTATGCAAACACGAATTCCACAACAGCCCAGACTTGCTTTCTGCTTCAAAATGTGAAGGAAGCTTTCAGTGGCTTTCAAAACTTGTTTTTTTACTTTCCTAAGTGGCTGCTCAGTTTTAAAGGTACAGAATTAGTTTGTGCTAGCTGTTAACTGCTTTATCCCAGGACTAAAGCCTGGTTGGGTCTGGTTTTCCTCTTTGTATTGCTGTGTACTGAGCTTTTTCATTTCAGGAGAGATTTTATTGGACAAACATAAAACATTTCTGTCTTGCAAACAGAAGTGTTAGGGCAGTGCTCAAAGCTTGGGTATTTTTTTCCAGAGGCACGATGCAACCTCATCTGAAGTCCATAGAAGCTGAGGGTGTGGAACACCTCCAGAAATGGACTTTGAATTAATTTCTCTTTTGAAGAAAATCTATCAAAAGAGCTTTTCCTAAGTGTTCTCCCCTGAGGCTAAATCCTTGGGTTTGGTGGAAGCAGTTTATCTAAGGAATTCAAACAGTATGTGAACTTGGAAAGAAATTAACCCTTCCACTTCCTGGAGTCATAAGAGAATAAGTGGCACTGGAGGGTGTCTCAGGAAAAGTCTGTGCAGAGAAATGTCCATCTCCCTCTCCTTGTTGTCCCTGAAAGCAGCTTCTGGGAGCCGTCCCTGGGATTTGCTGGTGCTGCCAGCCGTGTGGGTTGTTTTCTGAGCTGGCTGGGGTTCAGTAGTTCGCTCAGCGTTGCAGATGTGTTCCAGCAGCAAAATCAACTGTAATTCAAAACCAAACACGTAACACATACATAGCTCTGAAACGAGCAAAGGCAAAGAGGGCTGGGGGTTTCCCGCCTTTCCCCCAACCTGTCTGTGCTCTAACTGAAAGCACATGGAAACCTGTTCCTGCTTGAAAAGTTATGGGTCTCAGTGGTATTGAGTCATTTGACCTTTTCCAAATATTTTTCCCTGTTGCAGTTAGAGAAATTTCAGGAGGGATGAATTTCCAGAAGAGTTACTGTGTGGAGAGGCTCCCAGGTCATGCCTTGGCTTTGCTCTGTGCTCGTCTCTTCATTTCTATCACCTTTTTGATACTCACTGGGAAAGATTAAAGGAAAATAAATACTGTATAAATGTTGTGTTAGAAATCTGTAAGTTGTTTAGAGTCCATGTTTCTCTGAAATCAACCACTTCCAAAACTGATTGGGTTTGAGGTTGTAATGTCTGGAAGGTAATCTCTTGTGATCTGCTTATGTCCAGAATCTGGTGTTTGCTCTGCAATTGATTTGGGCTTCTGTGATCTGGGCCATTTGGAGGTCGGTGGCTGTGATCGAGCTGAGCTGTAGCCCTTCATGACTATGAGTTTTCAGATAACTGATCTGAATAATGTGTCCCTTGTCACCTGGTGTCTGTAAACTGAGGCTAGAAGCAGGTATAGGAGCTCTTCGCAGGAAACGTTAAATCAGTTTTTGTAGTTGTCTTGTGGAAAGAGGACTGTTACACAGGAACCTCCAGAGACAAATTTTTCAGGTTATTTACAATAAGCTTACTTGACACCTCATGCATGTCTGTGGCAGGAGGTGGGAATATAATATTCCCAACGAGTTCCAGGTGGCACTGGGATCATTTTGACCTGTGGGCAAGGCAGAGCCTGTACTGCTGGCTCCCATCAGCCTGTCCTGGTCCCAAGTCCAGCTCAGCCTGGGTTGCACACACGGAGCTGCCACAGTCCGGTGGGACCCACACTGGGCTGATGGGAGCCCAGTGTGATTCCTGGACTGCTCACACTTCTGGCTGGAACCTGTCTGAAATGTGTTAAGACTAAATGCTCTTAGGAATTCAAGGATGTCTGGAAAAGGTTCAGGTCCTGTCAGCACATTCAGCTTTGGGGATCTGCCTCTCCTGGGTTTTCTGGTTGTTTGGGGTTTTTTTTAATTATTATTTTCTTTCAGGCAGGTACTCTTATTTCCAGTTTTCCTGTGCTCAGGCCTTGCATTAAACTATAGGTATTTTAATGACTAAAATTTCAGCTGTAAATACCTTTTTGCTTGTCCTTTCCTCTCCCTTTGTAAAGTTTCCTTAGGCTGTTCTGGGACTTCTGAGGAATAAAACTCACAGGTTTCACTTTGCAGTGCTCTGTGTTAAAAGCATCTATTGAGTCTCTGGGTTTATCACCTTGCAGTTGGATTACAGAAGTTGGGCATCTGAAAAGTCATCTAAGCCAGGTGTAGGCCAGGCAAATGCTGTATTTCCCAATATATTGAGAAGTACCAATATATTCCTTGAATATTTTTAATCCAGATACTTAAATAGCACAACCACCAGTGAATTCAGTTGCCTCCCAAGTGTGTTTAAAAATAGCAGGCACAGAGAAGTAGGGATGTATTCATGGCAACCGTTTTTGTGGAGCAGGTGGGCGGCTGCATTTTGTACCAGTTTGAAGCTTTCTGGGGGGTTGTGCAGCTTTGTTCCTAGAGAGATGAGACAATAAATTCATCAGGAGACATCCCATCCATGGATCAGCACAGGCAGGAGCTTGTGTATCCAAATGAGAGCCTAAAGCTACAGGCTGATGTAGTAGGTTCATGTACATCTTTGGGTATCCCAGAAGAGGAAGACTCAATTAAATTCCCCCTCTCTGCTTACAGTTCATGTTGAGTGACAGCCAGATGCTCTTTGCCTTGGTGCTGAGTGATTTCTGGCTCTGTGTTGGCAGCGAGCACTGCTGGCACACAATGTGAAGGAAGTGGAAAGCCAGGTGTTATTCACAGACTCCTGACACCTCATCCTCCATTGTTCTGTTAGCCTGCCAGCAGATTCACTCTGGTATTTCTGGATTTGAAGGAAGGGATTGTATTCTGAAAGCCCCTGTCTGACTCTAGAGGAAACACTGTTTTGCATGAGTTGAGCAGCTTTAAGGGCATTTCCCACCTTCCTCGTTGTCTTCTGAAGGCACCTCAGACTGTATTTTTTTTTCAAGACCATGCTTCTCCAAGCATCTGCAGCATTTAGTTTGGTTTTCTGATCCTGGCACTCATTGCAGCAGTTTGAAACAATGAATGTAGCTTGTCTCCTGCAGCCCTGCCCTGTTTGCATGTGGGCTCAATCTGGGAAGACCTGACCCCGTTGGGGTGGTCTGACCTCCGAATATGTCAGTGCTGCAGCCTGAACCCACAATGTTCTTAGCCTTGCAATTCCTAATTGAGTCAGTATGAAAGGCAACTTCCTGCATTGCAGACTTGATTTATTTTTTGGGGGTGTAAAGCTTCATCCAGAATACCGAAGAAACACTGATATTTGGGAAGGCATCTCACACTGACAGCTCCTTGTGGACTGAGGTCAGCTTTTGTGCAAGTGTGGCTCTGTCATCATCATGTAGGCACAAATGAGCTGCTTGCTTCTGGCAGCTGGTGGGATAAAAAGCATCATAATGCCTTAGTGATAAACAACTTATTCACTACTGTAGGACATAAATAAAGGAGAAAGCATTGCCCTGCTAACATAGGGCTGGTGATTGATTTAAAATTTTTTTGTGACGGGAGGTGCAAGTTGTGCCACCTCCAGAATGCAGCTCTTGGTGGTGGGAGTTAGAAATCAACTACTTCACTGTCTTTACATAAATAGTCATTGTGCCTGACACTTCAGGTGATTAAGCTGACCATGTTTAGCTTTTTTCAGACCGGAAAATCCTTAGCTATTTGTTTAATCAGAGACTGAAAGACAGGTTCAGCCTGGTTGAGATCTGAATCTTGATTTCTGTCTGTCTTAAAAAACAAAGGTTAGGTTACTAAATAGTTTCTTCTAGAGTCCCCAGAGAGAAGAAAACTGGCTGTAGTGTAAAGGGGATCACTTGCTGAGTGCTGCCTTTTGATTCCAGTGGGATTATCATGGTTTAGTAGAGAAAGGAACTTGATTGTGCCTTTAAACTGTTCTCCCCGTTCCATATTTTAGGACAGTGTGTGCTTGGCTCTATCTTCTGCTAGAGCATGTGGTGTGTTAAGGTATTTTAAAAGTACTTTTGTTGCAAATTTGTCTGGAAATGCTGACCTTCCCTACATGTACGAATATTCCTATTATACAGATCAATAGACTTAGTTTTTGTGCTTCAGAGCAGCTTCACATAACATCCTTCCTTCCTGGCAGAGCCTCAGGAATAGGCTGGGGGTGTTAATGGAGAAGTGATTTGAATACAGTCTCTAGAAGTGATTTGCAATAAAACATGACCTATTTCAAGATAATATTCAAGCATAATACCTGCAGTGCCTTACATTCTGAAACAAATACAGAGAATACAAAAAGGGGGTTCATTCCAGTAGTGCAGCTAAATGTAAGTGCAAGTTGTGAGAGCAGAAGCAGTGAATGAGGTTTAACCTCTTGCAAGTTGAAAGTGTTGGGAAAATTGCAGAAGTGATGGAGCACCACAAGGTCCCCAGCACAAACCATCTTAGGTTGTGCTTTGAGTTTGCAAAGCACTTCTCTTACCTTTTTTGGCCTCTGGTTGCTACACCTGCAGGGTCTGACAGATGCTTTGGAGCGGGTTGATTTGCTTTGTGCCATACTTGCCTCTTCCTGTGACCGTGTCAAAGCCTGTCACAAGACTGGCAGAATTACATTAAAACCTTCCTGCCACGGGGGCTATATCCTGTCGAGTAAAGAACAGCCTCTGTTCATGGCCTGGCTCTGTCCTGCCTGCTGTGGCTCAGGCAGAGGCAGCTCTGCTGACCAGAAGCTGAGATCTGAAGCGCTGTAACTGATACTCTGTGTGTACAGCATCAGTAAATACAGGCGGCTTTCAAACTTCCCCCTCGTCGCTGATTGTGAGCTGGCATTGCTTTGACAGCTGACTCTTAGCAACAGCCTTATCTGTGTGACTTAAGCAGCCCTTGGCTCAGAAAAATTACTCATTGAAAATTAATGTTCTGCTGGGAAACCAGGGCTCTGTGGCCCACTTAATTTGCAGGGTGACAATAACATCAGTTCTGCCTGAGAATCGGGGAAGGTAGGTGAGAGTGGTCCTGTTCCATTAAGGCATATATTTATTCCTGAAACACAGGGAAAAACCTAAAGGGCTTCCAGTGTCTTTATTCTTTGTGCTCTTGAGCTGCCATTAGGTCGACTCTAGCTTTGTAGCTGAATTTCTGAGGAGTTCATGCATGCCTTTGGCAGCCTCTGGTCTCTCTGCTCAGTGGTTGGTATTTTAATAGGCCATGAGTTGCCAGTGGCAAGTTGTTCTGTTACCAGTTTCTAGATAAATGAGGCAGGTATGGATTTATTTCTTATTATTATTTTATTGCAGGAAACTACATCTGGTAGTGTTTTACGAAAGAGCTCAATGTCTTCTGAGATCACAAACCTCCCTCACTTCAGGCCTGGCAGTGTGGGATGGTGAATCCTGCAGCACCCACCTGTGTGTGTGGCTCTGTGAGGCCTCATCCGTGCGAGAACAGGCGGATGTGGCTCTGTGTGTGACCTCCCTTCTTCAAACAGGATATGTTCTGCATCCTCTGTGGGCTGCCAGCTCTTTACTCTGCTTGCAGCCTACTCTGAAATGGCTCAGGAATTATTTCATAGCTGGGTTATTGATTAATAATTAGGAATCTTTTAGAAATTCCCTGGACCAACATTTGAATCTGCACGTTTCTTCTGTAGCATCCTGTGAAGTTGTGTCAGTAATCCGTGCTGTAAAGGTGATCATTTCAGGTGTTATTTCAGGATGTGTCAGCCCACCCCAGTACCAGCTGCTTGCCCTGCAGGGTGAGAGACTTTATTTTTTTCCTCTTGCAGTTTATTCATATTGTGCCAAGTGCACTTGCTGGGAGACACGATGCACGTCGCTGTTGTAACTCCGGACTTGGCATCATCATCCCTCTGGTACCATACAGTGGGACTCGGCATCTCATTTTAGTGCCTGGGTTTGAAAGGCACTTCCCACTAGACAAACAGTTGTGCCAGTGTTCACTGCATGAACAGCCTTCTTGTTTGGTGTATTTTTAATCTGATGAGCAAGAAAGGGAATTGTTGTGCACGATTAGAAATCGCTGATTGTCGTGGGTGTCATTGTCACGTGCTTCACATGGGTCACCCCTGCAGCTCAGTGGATAAGGCCAAGGAGCTGGGGTGGAGTTATGGGGGTGAGGAAGACAATGAAGAGGAAGCACATAGCGATGAAAGGATTGGGAGGAGGCAGGTGTAGAAGAGACAGTATGTTCCACGTAAGCAGTGGCATTTATAGAGGCCACACTCCCTGCAGAGAGCGAGTAGCTGAGCTGGCAGAAGAGCAGGATTATCCCTTTGCTTTGGCCGGACTTATCCCACCTCATTGGTGGGAGGAGGCCTTGAAGGAGGTCCCATGTTGTAGTAGGAGATAGGATGAAGCTAAAAATGCTTTCACTGCTGTATGCTGTACTTTAAATAAGAAATTAACTCTGTCTGTTCAGCCTGAAAGCACTGTGAGTGTTCACGAGGAAGGAAGGAAAAGAGTCTGTGGATTTACTGTCCTGGAAGGGCTAGAAAGCTGCAGCACTAATTAGCAATGCAGCTTTAGAGACCTACAGAGGTCATGTGGTTGGGTTGTCTTGTTCTCTGTCTGGTCACTTCTGTTTCCAGTCTTTAAGGGATAATATTGTTCATCAGAATAAAAATGCAGATGGCCAGGAGAGGAGGAAGGAAGCACTTCTCTGGAAAAAAACCTGGCATAGAGAATTTTTTTTTTTTTACCTGGCATTGTATCACACTTTGAAGCTTTATCTGTGCTTGAGACAGCAAAGGTGAGGTGGGTGTGGCATCATGGTGTTCAGTGGGTTTTTGTTTGCACCTGTGTAGGTTGAGGAGAGGGTTTCCAGTTTAGTTGTGTTCCCATCATGCCTATTTCTCCTGCTAGTTCCTGCTGTTCTTCCCATCCTCACTTAGGCTATGCCTGCATGTCTGAGAATATGAGGGAGGCCGGTAGGATATTTATAATTCAGCAGTTTTTCCAGAGCTGTTAATGCTCCATTGCTCTGAGATGAAGCAATCCCATTTGCACTTAGGCAGCCTTGCTGGAACCAGTCAGCCCTGGCTAGTGCAGCGTCCTGCTTCCAGGCTAAGCAGTAAAGCTGAGCAGAGGTAGTCTGCTTGCCTGTGTTACAGATTAATTATGCAGTGACCCCTCTGCAGGAAAGCTTTCCCTGGCTTCTGTCATTGGCCTGTTCTGGTAGCACCAGGATATTGCATCTATATAAATGTCAAATTCTTACAAGCACAGTGCTGCTCGTTTGTACCTTCAGTAGCCTGCAGTGCTCTTTGCTGCAAGGGAAACTGCTGTGGAGGAGTGTATTTCCTACCACTGCTGCTGTCCTTTGCTGCCTTTCTGCTTTGTTGAGCACCCTTTTTGTGCTGGATAGGGATTAGCTGATGATAACTGTGGCTCCTATTCTCTTTAAGGTCCATTTCTGATGTAGGTTTATAGTGATGACTTTTCCTGCCTAAGTGCAAGTGCATCTGTTCTCTCAAAACAAACCTGCCTGTTGTTTTCCCTCCAGAAGTGATGCAGTACATCTCCATTTGCTGTCAGCAGGGGAGAATCCAGGGAGCATGTCTGAATACAGCTTGTGGTGACAGCCACAGGGGAGGTAAAGCCTCACTGATCCTCAGAAACCTGCTCCTGCAGTGGGATCCTGTGCTGACATCTCCCAAGGTCTTAACCAGCACTTGCTGCTGGCACTAAACGCAGAGCTCTCCCATATTTTTATGGATCTGCTTTTAAACAAGATGTAATTTATGAAATTACCTTTCTCTCATTAGGACAAGTGGCACCATGAGATATTGGTTGTTCTTAGAGAATTGTGTTTGTCTGCAGCTCTGGCTCCAGAGGAGAGAAATCAGCTCTGACTGCTGTGTCTCAGACCCTTTTATCTCCCCTCTTGCTAGCTCTGGCACTGAAACTGGGGCAGAAGGGAAGGGAGAGATGGGAGAGGCTGAGTTAGGAGTCCCAGCCCATCACCACTAGTACAGCGTTGAGTCAGGGTCAACAAGCTTTACTCAGCAGCCTCTTCTCATTTGCAAACCTTTCCTGCTGAGTGCCCTTTTTACTGATAAACACCAGCAGTGATAGATACTGATGGAGGGGACAGAGGTTCAGGGAAAACATGTTTGAACCTTGTCCATAAAACCGGTCACCTGGTTTGTACTACTGTGGGGTACCTCTAGAAAGGAGCCATCACAAAACACCTGTGCTGATCCTGGAATGAAAAAGTTGCTGTTAACATATAAAGCCCTTCTCCTGGGCTATTGTATTTATTTTGAGTAAATGTGTACTCTATAGAAATGACTCATAGGCTCATAGGGAAACACGTCTGAACATGGTTGGGTGTTACCTCTTGGGTAACTAAACCTACTTTTAGCACCAGGGTTGACTTGAGGCAGCTTATTTACTGAGAGACTCTTCAGCATGTTCGAGCCAAATTGCAGTGATGTTACATCATACGATATTAACGAAATTATTCCAGAAATGAACTTGGCCTCATGTGCAGGTTAATTTGCACTATAAAGACCTCTCTGGTACAGCTACATTGGCAAACTCCCAGTTGAAGCAGGGTTGATATTGGCAAAAAAAGTCACCTAACTATTCTGGCATCATTATGTCTTCACGTGCCCTAAACCCGCCTTAAAGGCAAAACATTTGTCTCTGCACATCACTTGTGTTAGTGATGATGTTCCTAGTCTTGTGTTGATTCCCTTCTGGGTTTTCATTTGCCAGTTTTACTATCCCAGCAAATCCTTGACCTATTGAATTGACCATGTCTGGATTTTTCTCATATTTGGAGTCAAGTGTTGATTTTTTTTTGTTTCGAAAGGTAGCTTTTTTCTTTATAAGTGGCTTTTGATTCATAAGAGCATCTTGTGTTCAAAGCTAGCTTTCTTACAATACAGGTTTGTAGCCGTGTCTTGTGCCCTGTGAAGTGAGCACATCATTAGAGTTCTCCTTGGTGGAGTTTACATTGCCGTCTTTCTTCACTGGGAGTTTAAATTTAGTCAGCAAAATCCAAATCTGGAATCTCTCAGAATAACAGCTAACACTTAGAGGATGAAGAAAGTTTATAAATATACAGCAGCAATGGATAATCAGCGAGTCTTCTTTTTACATCTGTGGTCTGCCAAAAGTGGAAAGGCTTTTGAGAAAAGCCATGTTGTGATACTGAAACACATATTAGCTCAGAAATTTACTGTATTACTCTACCTTAGTCTTGTAAGCATCTGTACAGAGCAAACTTCAGAGTTTTCCTGAAGTATTTGAGACCTTCTGAAGCTTTAGGTCCTCAATCTGTTAGAACCACAGGGGCGATTTGAATTGTGATTTGTCCAAGGGGCCAACAGGCCCTGGAAGAGTTGGGATTTTTTCACCCTATTTTAACTTTTGTGGGGTTTACTATACAGTCATTGGTAATAAGCCTGAACAACTCCCTCCTTCTGTGCCTTCCACCCCCCAGTAACAGGGAATTCTCTCAGCTTGGGTTTTTTCATCCCCCTGTAAGCCTGGCTGGCTGGGTGAGAGTTGTAGGTTTGAGTTCATAAGAGGTAACTTAGTTAACTAAGTTGTCTTCATGCCTGTTTTATGCAGATTTGATTGTTCAGTGGTTGTAGTTGTGGAATATTAGATCTAAGAGGTATTTAGATCTTCTGAGTGTGGTGGATGTGAACTGCAAGGTGACACAAAGCAAGAGGAGCAACACATGTCAGCCAGGCTGGAGCAGGGACCACTGGCATACAAAACCCTGAGTGTGGGAGCTGGTGGCTGACCTGAGCAGACTCAAGTGCAGTTTGCTGGGCAGAAACCTGCTCTGGTTTCTTCTGAAAGTTAAATCCTTGTGGATTTGCTTATGGGAGGGAAGCACTGGTGGTGGGCTTGGCAGCCTGGCACATGGCTCGCTCCTGGCTAGCCCAGCTCCGACGCAGTCTGTCGGAACAATGGAAGTAGGAGTTGGTGTGGTGACTCAGTGCCTGATGAGAGTTCAAAAAAGCAAATGCGTCTTTCAGCATTCAATACGCACGTTATTACAGACTTGTGTGTTAGTAACTGAGTCATCTATCCAGTTATTCCTTTCTTTACACTTAGGAGTTTGGTAGTTCTTTGCTTGTAATGTTTTTGCTCCTGGCACACATCCCTGGCCTCAGACCAGAAAGAGCTCGTGCTCTGTAGATGTGGCAAGAAGTCCTTGGATGTGTCTTGCTCTGGGTTGGTCTGCCTTCAGCACAGTGTGTAACAATAGATTGCACAGCATTTACTGTTACACTCCCTTCTTGGATTTGTTTTCCTGATGTCCAGCTTTTCTTCTTTGCTTCCAGATGACAGAACGTAAATTACAAATACCTCGAAGCAGAGTGTCTCTGCTGGGCAGGTCCCATCTTTAAAGTGCCATGTACCCATTCCTTGCTGCTTGCAGCCAAGTCTGTTAGAATTATTTCTCCATGCCTTCTCCCTGCTCCACCCTTGCTTACCCTTCCAAAACGTATCTGACTTGTTCTATAGCTCAAGTTCTAAAGGGTCATTTTTCTGTGAGTTACTTTCTCCATATGGCATAATTTTTGTTTCCTTATGCAGCTTCTCCTGTAGCACTTGGTCACCAGCTGCATGTGATTTTTTTTATAACCTCCATTGTTTCATTTCTTACGGTATTTTTAACATCATTCATGTTAGGAGGAGCTTAATAGTTTCGAGATATAGCTACAAGGAATGATTGGAAATATTTATTCTAGAATAACTGCCAGTGGTTTGAGAAGCACTGAATGTACTGGAGGGCCTGGCTCCCTAGTGCAGTGTGTGGAGTACATGGGATGCACTGCACTGGAAAGCTCTTGCCTATGGGACATAGTGCATGAGGTGCAGCATTTCACATCTGTCACTTCCGACAGACACATGTCTGGGTTCATGTGACTGGGGTGCAGACATAACTGAATTATTTCAAAGAACCTGTTAATACACAACTAGGAGTGTTGGTGCTGGAGGGTTTTGTTCTGGTGATTGACTGGCTGACACCCCCATCCTCCAGGAGGGATTATCACTCCCTGGCTTGTGCTGGTGGACCTTCATCGAGATTGATCACTGCCTTGGAGGGAACTGTAGCACACAGCTCCAAAGATGTACTTTACAGAAATAGGCTTTTTCTGGAAATAAGGTTAAAGCCATAAAAAGTCAATCCCTTGCCTGCTAGATACCAGCTTGCTCCTAAGGACAATATCTAAATCATTCTTTGAATGCTGTTTTTATTTCATGCTTGCCTTATTGTTTTTGCTCCAGTTCTTTCCTTAGCAGCCTTTCACATACTCAGTGCTGTCATTATTGTCCCCTGACCCCCAGTGAAGCTGCCTTGACTGTTCCTTACCTTGGTTTCTCAGTTGTGGCTGGAGTTTCTTCCATTATTTTTTTTTTCCTGTATATTTGCCATTAATCCTTTTTCCTGTATTTGTCTCATGTCCAGTCAAGTCAGGATTAAGCAGCCTGTGCTCTTAACTGTGTAAGTGGAATCTGGTTTCCTCAGCTGACTTTCCCCTACTCTTCCTTCCCCGTTCAGGAGTGGATGTGTGGCCATCCTGCTGTGAGGTAGAACTGAGACAGCAGGTGAAGACCTGCAGAAATTTTGGATCTTGCCTTGTTCTCCCTCAAAAACGCTGGTCTGTGCAATTGGTTCATTCTGAAAGCATTGGTGTACACATTTAGCATTTAGGGAGCCTTTACATCTCACTGCTCTGGTGCAAATCAAAAACTGAACAGGTGTAAGCTGATGCCACAAGGGAGGTGAGGGTAGGTGTCCTTCTTCACCGTGGGCCATTGGAATGGGTTTACTGGGAGTTCAAAAGTTCATTTTGTCAGTAGGTTGGTAGATGCAGTGACCTTACTGCTGAACCCTTGTTTAAAAGGCTTGCAGTGAAACATCCAAGTAAGACTTGTTTCAAATGACAAAGGCTTGCTTAGTTCTCTCAGTAACACAGTCTGCATCATCTGTCTCAGCCATTTTTCCATCATAACTGCTCATGTCTACTGAACAACAACCAGCACTTGTCAGCTGGAGAATACGGGGTTGTTTGCAGAGGGGGAGATGTCCAGCTCCTTGGGTTGGCAGTTGTCCTGGCCAGTGATGTAAGCTCAGGCACAGCAGAGTGACTTTATTGTTGGGAGTTCCTTGCACTGCTTCTGCTCAGGGAAGGCACAGCCCCTCTGTGTAAACTTGTAAAGCATCTGTCCGCCTCCAGGTTAAACTGGGATTTCATACATTGTGTATCCAGCTGGTTTTAATGATTCTGTAAGGTGTTCCTCAGGGGATATGGTGTGTCACTCCTCATTCCTGGCATGTGACAGGAATGAGAAGCTTCCACTGAGCTTCCCAGCACCTATTGCTACGTAGTGTTTCTTCTGCTTTCCTACCTGTGTTTGGCCTCCATGAGCTTGACAACAAAATTAAGCAGGTAGTGGCAGCCCTAAGCTTTACTGATGTGACCTGTTCCTGTGGTGTCTGCCCACAGTGCATCCTGCTCACTGTGGATTCCTCTCCTTTTCCTTGCCAGGCATCAGGATGGCAAAGCCTCAGAGCTGCATTTTTCTTTAATAACGTGTGTACTGCCTTGAAGTGCCCTGTCCTAAGCCCATTATTTGGAGAGACCTGCAGGTTCTGGATTGTAACTCTAAACCAGCTAATGGCTAAATGAGGGCTTGCTTTGTATTGCATATGTATGTTCACCCACTTTTGTAATTCCTGTGTTTTATAGGCAGTGATTAGGCATTGTTTGTAGCAGGACCTGCTGTGTTAGTAGGATGGGGTATATTTTGGTGTGCTGTGAATGCTGGGTTGTTCTAGTTCCTGAGCATCCTAGAAAGTCAGTTTTGAAACAGGCTTTTCAGGGGTTTTTTTTGGGTTTTTTTGGTTTTTTTTTTTTTTTTTTGCACTTACCAAAGGTCTCTCTTACAGCTTTGCACTAGATAACCTAGTTAAAATAGTAACTGTCTTCTCTGGAGCAAAATGCAGGATTGTTCCAGGCTTTTCCAGGCTACAAGAGTGTCAGTGATTCTGCTCTAATTCAGCCTTTGGAAGGGCTGGGGATTAGATGGGACTGTTTTAACTGTGTCTCTGCAGATGAAAGCAGAGCTGTGTAAAGAAATGGTGTTGAAGATGCTGAAATAACGTGATCTTTCCTTTCTCTGTGATTGAGGGGATTGTACCTGCATTGCAGGGATTGTGTTCCCTTACTCCCCAAAAGACCCACTGCTGCTGTGTGTGTCAGGGCCCTTTGAAGGGCTGTTTTTCACTGCACTTAAAAGAATCTGAGCTGGGAGTTGGCTTGGCAGCCTCTTTAAAATGGTATTATCTCTCCTGTGCCTTATCAGATAAGATGCTGCTGCTCCTGCTGCAGCAGGGAACCAGGGAGGAGGAGGGTGCAGAGGACTGGTCTGCTGAGAGGGGGATTAGTTCTGCTTGAAGGCTCTGACACAGATCCACATCTCAGAGGGGGGACAGTGAGCATGTGGACTGAGCATCAGAAATGGGAAAGCTTACCCTTCCCCTCAGTGTAACGAGGAGGAGTAAATCTGAATAAGAAGCTCTTTGTGTGTGTGCTTATCTCTGTACTGTCCCATTTAGCCTGAGGTTTTCGCACATTTGCCCATGCATGAAACATCAGGCTGAGACATACTGCTCTAGTGAAAGGTTTGACATTAAAAGCTATTTTTTGTTGCTGCAGTCCTTCCAGTAAGTCTGTGGCCTTTTTATGACACTGTCTTATGTGTGACAACTGCCATAAAGCAAGAGTGAAACATCTGCTTTTCTAAATGCTTCAGCAAGGCAAAAGTGTTTCAGCGGGTGGCGTGTTGGAAGGTTGATACCCACAACTCAGCTCTGAGTCTGTAAATAGAAGTTTTAATCTCTGCTCTAGTGTTTCATTAGCTGGGTTTTCATGTGGGAGAGAGGTTTCACAGTAGCCCAAGATAGCATGGGTTGTATACGTGGCCTTTTTCTAGAAGTGTTTGCTTTACCAATTTGAATTCAGAGTGAGCCTTGTAGCTTTCTGTAACAGTGCTAGTCTGTCCATGGCACTTAAACCACAGCTGGGAAACATCTCTTCTTTAAGGTCTGTTTGTTGTGCATTTTTCTGCCAGTCTCCAGAGCTGTGTGTGAGATCTCAACCCAAAGTGGCCTTGGAGGCTTCCCTGAGTTCACTGCTCCAAAAGCAGGTAAAGCAGTGGGCCCTGCTGTGGAGCATTCCCATTATTTGAATTCTCACCACACTATGGTGAAGCATCTTCTAGGTGCTCTTTTTCTGGTAAATCTTCTCTTGAAATGTAGGATGATGGATGAGGGATGCAAAAAAATTCTTCCTCAAGCTGGAGGTAGATGAGCAGCTCCAGGATTAGAAAACCTCACAAAGCTCTTTTTAAAACTCCACTTTTCACAAAAACTGCCACAGGATTGCACTGGTTTATTCTGAGGAGGTATATTTAGGTCTAGAAAGAGTAATTACACAGCTTTGAATAAGTCTGAAGTCAGAAGAGGGCAAAGCTTAGCTTGGCAGGGATTCAACCTTCTGGGAGTCTTTTTGCAAAATTATACAGACAGCTTTTTTAAAATAAAACTTCTGAAGACTCATTGCATTGGCACCTAGACCTGCCATTGGTGTGAACTATTTCTGGTTCTCCAAATAGAGAGTGAAACTTAAAATTAGACACTTCTGGTTTTAAGCTGTTAGTTTCTGCTTTACTTTTAGTTGCCTTGTGATTGGGATGAAAGAAAACTTCTCTCAGTGCAGCTCTCACCAGGCTTCTTGGGTGTTTTTTTGTTTCTTTATGATGGTTCATAATTGTACATCAGAGAATATTCCAGGGCTAAATACAAAACTGCTCATCATGTGAGTTCTTTTTTTTTTTTTTTTTGTCCCTTTTTTAATGTTCTCTAATTACCAGCCTAACGATAGCTTGAAGGGAGGTGGATAGGCAAAGCCGATTGCTCCTCCACATGCCATCTTTTGGAAATGTGGAACTAATTTTTTTAGAGTTCAATTTGAAACAATAGAGCTGTTGCTTGCTTGTCTAATGATACAGACCCAGCCCCCACCCTTTAAAACAAAAAAACCCAAAAATGGTTGAAATTCATTACTGAATGATTGTGAAACTTGTGATTGGAAAGCAGCTCTGGATTTTGTCTAATGAACTCCTTCTTGCCCTGTGCAGACTGTTCCAAAGGCACAAAACCCCTAAGCTGTGTGTGCACCTGCAGCTGAGGTTCATGATCACAGTGCTGTGGGTAACATAACACCCCCAAATCCTTTTCCTAATCCCTTGCACTGTGTGGTATCTACAGCAGTTCTGGAAAGCCAATGTACATCCTTAATAAGAAGCAGAATGTCTGTTAGAGGAGTTTAGGCTGAAAGCAAATTAGCTATGGAGCTCTGTATTGCTAATCAGTACTTTTTACCACGTTTTGAAGTAATTAGCCTTCATTGGACTTAGCAGCATCCAGCAAATGCTTAATCATGGCTGCATTGTAAAACCAGCAAGAACTCCTGAGTAAGGAAACCCGTGTGCTGGAGCAGCTCTTGATCCCACTGTGATCCTGCAGCTGTGGGAGCCAGGCATGTGCCCTGGGAGCTGGAGCTTAGTCCCATGAATGCTCTTGTCTGGAGGAGCTGGAGCTCTGCTCAGGGCTGGGAACAAGGTGTGCTCCCGTGTGCTGCTGTCTGACTGAACATCTTTCACCTGTAGCTGCCTTCCAGCGTTCACTTGGAGCTCTGGTGTCAGTAGCAGCTTTAGCATTAGCCTTGCTTTCTAGTAAATAGCACTTCCTTTCCAAAGGTGACTAATGCTGCTGAAATATTCAGTGTTTCCTGCATCCCCCTGTACCTGCCTTGTGTTTCTGAAGCATGTGTTCACAGGTGGTTTTCCATTCTGTTACATACCTTTTCTTATCTGTATCTTGAGTTTTTCCTTCCTTTAGGTCATTTAGGATGCTTTTTATTGAGGCAGGTTTAAGGCACTCATATTTGAAATATAACATGTCTAAGTTGGCTGGCATGGTGAATATTTATTATAGGCAAAACCTTTTTAATCCCTCTGGATGTGTTTCTTCCTCCTGTCTGAGAGAGCTGGGGTGAGTTGAGTGGAGTAATGAGAACCAGATCTCATCTTGAATTAATAATCCCGGATTCAAAGGTATTTTTGGCACTTAGATGTCTCACTTTTTCTGACTTTAATAGCAAGCTTGAGTTCTGTCTGGAAGGAATTTAAGTTTTCTATCTTGAAGGAATTGTTGCCTTCTGTTTTCTCTTGTTTTAAACAGGGATGATCAGCCTTTATCTGCATTACAGAGGATTACAGGTTTCAGTTTTTTGTCAGCTACTCCTTTTCTGTTCTCTGTGTCTGCCTTGGCTGGCACATTTGGTCCCACGGAATGTCTTGGAGGACCAGCAGGGACCTCCTGGCTCAGGATTGAATCCCTGGATCTGTCCCACTGGGCTCACCTCGAGGTTGCCCTAATGGAATATGAGCTACAGCTTCTTCCCCTTCCTTCCCAGAAGGAGTGGAGACACTGCCAAAGCTGATCACTCTCCCCTTTGCCACCAGGCCCTTTGGCTTACACCGTGCCTGGGTCAGATGGTGGGCAGCCTCCCTTTCCCTGCTAAAGCAAACAGTTTATCAGCTGCCCTTGCACCTTTGTCCTGTGCTAGGAGGAGAGATAAGAGTCAGACTTGCTTGCTCACAGCTGTCAGCAGTGCCTTCCCTTCCTCCCCCGGCCTCATTACTTTGGGAACTGAGCTGGCTGAGGGCCAGGCTCTGAGCCATAAATGGATCAGGTCCTGTAGAAGGACCCACACACCTTGTTTCCAGACTCCTTTGAACTAGCTTCCTTGGAAAGGTAAAATCCAGCTTCCCCTGGGGGCTGTGCAGAAGACAGAGCTATACCTGAAGTGATTCCTCACTCAGGAAGGTTCTTCTCTTCCTCCTGCAGGCTCAGGCTATGCCAGAGCCATGTGCTTCCCCACTCACCCTGGAGATCAGGATGGTCTGCTCAGAAGCTGTGCAAGCAAAACCACCTCTTCCCTGGCTGAACCCCTGCAGTATTTGAAGTGCAGTGTTTGCCTGGTGTGGCCCTGTCTGCTTGCACCAGGAGCATTTCCACATGTGCTTTTGTCCTCCTTCAAGCTGGCCATCCTCACTGGCTGAGTCCCAGCCCGAGGAGCAGGGAAGGACAGGCCATCCAGGACACAGAGCACTTTGCTGTGCAGAGGCTGTACAAACAGACATGCTGGAGGGAGATAAGCTTCTGAACCTTCAGCCCAGTTTGGCTATGGAGATTTGCTCCACGCAGGCCGGACGGTGAATGAGCTAAACCGGCTGAGCAGGAAATGTCAGAGAACATGTGAGAGTTTTAAAGGCAAATTCTGTTGATGAGATGATTAGTATTTCTGTAACCTGGGTGGATTTTACCTGTATTGACTAGGAAAAGATTGATGCTAACTTAACACCTTTATGTGGTTCAGTTTCAGGCGAACCAAGCTGTTGCAGAGGATCTTTATGGGCTAGGATGCCAGTCATTAAAAAATATACTTAATAGCTGGTGTTGATTTGGCTTTGTACCTTTATTTGATTTTTTTTTTTTTTTCATTCTCATAGAGAGGAAGTTCAGGAAAACTGTGTCCGCTGGAAAAAGAAATTCACCTTTGTGTGTAAAATGAGTGCCAACCCTGCCACAGGGCTCCTGGACCCCTGCATCTGCCGAGTGTCTGTCCGTAAGGTGAGCACCCAGCTTTGCTTCTGCAGGTAGCACCACCAGTGGTGTACTGGCAGCTGGTTGTTGGCTGCTTTTTGGGAGCAAGAAAAATTGTGTGGATTGTGGTAGGAAGAAAAGATTGTTTGGGGCAGGATATGCTGGAACAGAGCCTCTCTCTCCAAGAAGAGTCCTTGATGGAGGATGGGAGCAACCAAGGTGGTGGTAACCCTTGAGAGAGAGGCTTTTGAATCCTGAGAGCAGATTCCAGGACTCAGTAATGACTTTCCCCCTGTTGCCCCAGCACATCTAATAGCTGCTTTTCCTGTTTTGTTTTGTTTCCCAATATAGGAGCTGAAGGGCGGAAAAACCTACTCAAAGGTAAGAGAATAGAAAGGGCAAATGTAGCAGAGTGAAGATGGTCTTGTCTCCTGCTAGTGCTTTACACCCATTAGAAACCAGTGGCTGCTGAGTGGACCAATCTGGAGAGATATTCATTAGTTGTTAGTTCAAGTCTGAGTTAAGAGATTTCCCAAAAAACTCGACTTGCTGGGACAGGATCCAGATTGCACTGGATATGGATTTGAGATGGGGGGTTGGAGAGATGATCTGCATGTCCTCAAACTTTGGGGAAGTTCTGAGTCAGATGTGAACTCTCTGGCTTCTGGCAGCATGTCTCTAATAAAGAAACAGACTCCAATTCTGTTCTCCAGAGCACAGCAGCCAGCTGGGCAGGCACCTCACTGCCTCAGGAGAGCAGGCAGGAGCCTACAGCAGAAATCACTGCCTGCCAGGGCGCCAGAGACACCGAGGCAAAAGCCAAATGGGTCAGCAGGGATCTTAGTCTTGGTTCCCTTCCTCACTTTTTCTTGCCTGTGCTGTGGGACAGACAATGGGCCACCCCTTCTCCTCCTTGTGCTGGATCAAGAGACAATGTTGGCTTAGAAGCTGAGCTCACACAGTGCCCGAAATGATGTTTGTTTGAAAATGAGTCACTGCTGCTGGTTTCTAATAAACAGATGCTTTGGTCACACACAGCCATGTAAGAATTCCTTCTCATCAATATCCTTTCTGAGGCCATGGAGGCAACTGGCTGTGAAGGGTCTACTGCACTAGCTCCTGTGTTCTGCTGTGCTGGGTGGGAGAAGGCAGTGTGGCATTGTTCCTTTTTTGTTGCTAATTAGGACATAGTCTCTAGGGCCATCAGTTTCTCTTTCAGTAATTCCCATTGTGGGCAGGTTATTCATTCTGCAGAGCTGCATGTCCAGGGAGAGCAGCATAGCTGGAGGAAGAGACATAGCAAATGCATCATCCTTTGCCTCCTGCAATGTCCATCCTCAAGCTTTCTGCAGGACTTGGAAAGCAGAATTAAAGGAAGCCTGAAGGCACGTTTCTATGGTAGAGTTAACCTGGAGACCTTATTCAGGTCATGTTCTAACCTACTTCCTTTTTGCTCAGTCTTCAGTTGTGTTTAGTGGCATTTGAAAGAGACCGACTTCCTCCAGCCCAGAACTGGAGACTGAATCTCAAGTATTTGTCATGTCTTGGGCTGTTATCTTGCTCAGTCTCCTGTGAAAAAGGCAGATATGTTCTCTGAGAAGATGATCTGAAGCAGCTCAGAAATGAGAGATGTCACACCAGATTGCAGTCTTGCCTTGTGAACTAGGCTTGTTCCAGGCAGGTTCTCATGACAGAACTGATTTGGGCTTCCTAATGTTTCTAGCAAAAGTCTGTGGTGCATGTCCATGCAGCTATTTTTCCATTTTATACCATGAATCCCCATCTTTTTAAACTGTCCTATTCAGCTGAGAACTTCTCCAGTCATGGCAGCAGATGTAGAGGAAAATGAAAGTTGTGAATGCCCTGGTCCCCCATCAGCAGGGACTGAGGGTGGTGGGGCTGTTTGTGCTCCAGGCAGTTTCCAGTGCCTTGCACACCTTCGGCTTTGACGTGAATGTCACCTCGGTGTCAGGGGTGACAGAGCGGAAGGCAACAGGAAGGACTGATAAAGCAGAAACGCTTTCCCTGAGCTGGAAGAAACACCATCAGCTGGCTGGAAAACTAAGGAAACTATTCTGAAAGGTTATATCTGAAAACATCCTTTTGTTAAGGGATCTTTCCTCTATATACTGGGAGTCTGCTTCCTGAAAGAGCTTCTGACCTCAGCACACCATGTGGCTTGCTGGAGGGTTCTCCCCACACCCTGGGCTCCAGTGTTGATCTCCTCTCAGAATTTAGTGCTGTGCTGGAAGAAGAGGGATCTGAGTCTGGGCCACCCCTGTGCCATGCTGTTCTCCTGGTGTGGTGGTGCTGTGTCTTTGTCACAGTGATGGATTGCATCTCCCTCTGTGGCTTTCCTCTGTCCTGTTTATCTCTAAGAGATAAAAATTCATTGTTTTTTTTTCCTTATCTGTGAATAGTTAGCAAACAACATAGCCCTTGGCTAGAAGAGACAGAAATTTCTGCAGCAAGGGCTGAAGAAACACTTGCATTAAAGGAATTCTTAAGTGAGAAGAGAGGAAGAAAGGTTATTTTTTCCTTTTTCTTTTTTTTTTTTTTCCTGATAAAAGGTTCCCTCTCTATCCCACTTGTTTTTTCATTTGCCATCAGAAGTTCCCCTTTGAGAATGGGGTGAAGGAAGCAGCTATATTAATCTTGCTGGTGTTTCCCCCTCAATCATATATCTTGAGCAGCCTGTGATTCTTGACTTGGAACAGTGGGAGCCAGAGGCACCACAGTTCCATGGGATGGTGCTGCTGTTGGGGCTCTCCGTTCAGTTGTGTCATCCAGCTGTTGGCAGCAGGGCAGAGGGCTGTGCTGCAGAGCACAGTGACCTGCTGCTGCTGCACCGGTGTTCCCCTGGGAGCCGACCTGCTCTTGCTGTGACGCAGATGCTCCACGCCTGGATGCTTTGGCCACATACAGAGTACAGCATGTCCTCCTGATCAGAAGAGATGGGACACAACTGCCTCCTGTTCCTAAAGCGGTGCATAAAAGAAGCTGTAACTTTTTTGTTCAAAACACTGTGTTAATGCACCAGGGATTAGGGCAGGAAAACAAAGGTGCTCTTCATTGTGTGTGTATTTACTCTGGAGGGATCGGTGCCCTTTTTGAAAATGTGTGTGATCTTCAGTTTTGTCACCTTCTCTGCTGCCCACTTGTTACAGAAGGTTTAGAGAGCTCACAACTAAATCTCTCCAAATATTTCTCTTCCCTTCTGCCTGTCAAACCAACCTCTTGCTAGTTAAACCTTAGCAGTGTTGAGGAGGAGCTGCCCAGCCCAGCAGCTGCCTCTGAGGGGCGAGGCACAGGCAGTGCTTACATGGCTCTGGGCCTCCAGCTCCCCATGCCCGTAGTCTGTTGTTTTTGTCAGGATGGTGTCACTTTCCCCTGTAACAATATCCTTTCATCTCCTGGTTCACATGCTCCACTGCATTCTGGGATGGCCGATACAAAGAGTGCCTTATTATGTTTGTGTATGTGTGATTCTGTTTTTTCCACATTGTTGACCTAGTGCCTTCCATGTCCTTGGTTATGCAATGGCTGCAGGCTGGTTAACGCTGTCCTGGCCACCACCACTACTGTACACCCTTCCTCCACGTGGGCTTGACTTCCTGAAGGCCTCCAAGTGTCCATCTAGCTTGGGATTAGGAATGTGACCCTGTCCATCCTCAAGAACAGGGAATCTTCACAGCCACCACTCTGTGTCCTGGCTCCTGTTTCTGCCTGTGCTCACAGATGTGTTCTGTCCCTTTGGTCTGTGTGACACTGTGTATCCCTTTATGGAGTAATGTCTGTTCTCTCACCTTCCCCTCCATTGTTTTCTTGGCTACAGCTGGGCTTTGCTGATCTAAACCTGGCAGAATTTGCAGGCTCTGGATCCACTGTCCGTTGCTGCTTGTTGGAAGGATATGATACTAAGAATACCCGACAGGACAACTCCATCCTAAAGGTACAACAGCTAGAACTTACACAGTAGAAATCCTGCTTAGGGCTTTGGGGAGATCACAGTGCAGTGCCAGGCCTGGGAGAAGGTCCTGTAATGTACAGAGTCAGGATTTTGATTTTGTGCTGCCAGACTGACTTGGGAAGCTTCCCGTTATTAGAGTTGCCCTTTGATAATTTGGCATTGATTTGGCCAAGCAGTGACCCTTGACAAAACAAAGGGAACAGGAGGGAGGGAAAATGTTACAAGGCATTGTCAGTGTGGCCCAGCGTGGTCCTGCTGAGCCACTGCCACTTGGAGTTAGTGATGCCAGGGATTTGGGGCAGGGAGGGAAATACTTTGCTAAATCCCTGAAGCTGATTTCCCTGGGAAAAGAGCTAGATCTGGCTGATCTTTACACCTAGCCCTTGAGCTCCTGGCTGTTGTGAAGTGAGGAGCTCAGTGCAGCATGGCTAATGATGTGCCTTGTGTCCCCTCTCCAGGTCACAATCGGAATGTCCCTGCTCTCTGGGGACCCCTGCTTCAAAACGTGAGTTCCTGCCTGTACCCCATTCTGGGCAGACACTAAAACTGATGAAGGGAGGAGAAAAGATGCACTTGATATTGGGAAATAGAGTAAAACTGGTTGAATCAGCCATAAAAGTACAGCCAGCCTGTGCTATTCATTGGTTTTGTTCTCTGCTCTGGCTTTCCCAGCTTTGATCATTGCTGTGCACAGTATTTTCCCTGCTGGTGCAACTTAGGCTTTAGAAACCAGTAGATTTTGATTACAAACTTTGTTTTGCATGAAGGATATAATTTCTCATGGCTCTGGGCTTGGTTTCACTGACCTCCAAGAGGAGAAAGGTCAATAAAGAAAATAGTCTTGAAAATGGACACGCTTCAGCACATACCATGGGGGATAAAGATCTCAGATTGAAACAGCAACAAGAATACTTCAAGGCTGAATCATTTTAATTTTTTTTTTCAACACAGCTCACAACTTGTATTAATTAGCAGGGAAATGGCAGTAATGTGGGGGTTTTTTAATGCATAATGATAGGAAAGAATAAGTACACTTAGGCTGGGGAGCAGTTTTGCTGCTTAAAGAATTGTTGGTGAATCAACAAATTCCCTCCCTGGCCACATCTTCCCTCACACCACAGTGCAGCATCACAGTCCCAGCTCTGCTGTGGTGTGCTGGAAGGTGTGTGACTGCACAGCAGGGCTGCCATGTGCCCAAAGGAATATTTCATGTTGCTCCCAGAAGTTTGAGAGAAGAAAGCTTTACCTTGAGGCCAACTCTTGTAGCAGTTTTATTCTGGGCTAAAAGGTCTAATTTTAGGAGCTAGTTTGGAGTGTATAAATTAGCTCAAATTCTTGTTAAAAATGCTGCATAATTTTTGGTAGGTTTATTTTGTGAGTGGCTTTTCATAGTGCTACAGTATTTTCTGACACTTCTTAACGCAAGATCAGTGTCATCTGATTCTGAAGAATTTCTGCTTCAGGAGAAAGTGTAATAAAGAAGATTTGAGTATCTTAAACACTAACTTTATAGGAGTAACAGATGTTTTAAATCTAGGATACTAGGATGTCTGGTAATAATGTCTGACAAAAATACCTGTTGCTTCTTTGCAATGGAAGCAAGTCCCACTTTTAGAATTCCTGAAAATTACACAGAATAGGATATAAATATCCATTTAATGTACGTAGGTTCAGTCTGAAAGTCAAATCTAATTTTCTTGAAGGATTTTTGCAGTCATTCCCACTTTTCCCTTTTATGTTGATGATGTGCAAATATCTAAAAATAGAAACGTTGCATGTGGAATAGTCCTTGATCAGTAGAGCTTCTGGTAAATGACACTCATTAGAGGGTTAGGCAGGAATTAAACTGTGCTGGGAAATCACTTCCAAGCACTGATTTTTTTGCAGCACTCCATGAACCTTCTCCTGCTGGAGTTGCTGGAAGGGGCAGAGCAGCTGAGCTGACAGACCAAAGGGCTGCTCCTACAGCTGCTGCAGGAACAGTTTGCTTGCTTAAGGTTGTAAAAGCCTTAAAAACCTGTGAAGCAAAGTCCCCAAAGCACCTGGGTGCATGCAAATCACTGATAAGGTGATTAGGGAGGGTTTTTTCCTGGTGAAGGCATGCTGTGAGTTTCCTGAAAGCTTTATAGCCATTCAGCTGCCCACATTAAATATTCTGTCCTCCAAAATACCGCAGAGATCCCCTCTCATGTAACATCTTCCCTCAGAGCTTTGAGTGAGACAAAAGATTTTCTCACTCCTCACTTAAAATCCATAATATGATCCTTTAGTTCCAGTTCAGACTTCAGGCTACAGAGAGGTTAGGGCTCCAACAGGAATATTCAATTTGCCATGCTGCACATGCTGTGGCTTCCACCCAAAAGCACTTCTGGAGGAAGGGAGGGGGCTCCAGGCACTCACAGCTCTGCCCTGCAGTCAGCATTTACAAAGGGATGTTGCAGGCTCATGGAATAACCAGAAAAATAATTCTGACAGCTGGAAAAACACTTTAGTTTCACTGAAAAGGAGTTTAATAGTCAGTTAAAAAAGGGAAAGATTATTTGATTGCTGTAAAAGTGGTCTCATAGGGGGACAGGTTTACTGGGATAAAAGGTTTCATTTTGGCCAAAGAGGTGTAAGAGAAGGGAAGCTGGACTTGAGAGTGGGACAGCAGCAAACTGGTTCCTGTTTGTGAAGCCAGTGGACACGTGTTGGGGGTGAAAGGGCAGTTCTGGATGGTATCCTGGAAGACAGTGCAAGTTCTGAGCTTGCTGTCCTGTGTAAATGAATGAATGGCCTCTTTTTGCTTTAATTTACCTCAAAAACTTGATTTTTCTTGTAATGCAATCCAAGGTAGGGAAGACACCAGTCTTGCATGTAGGAAAACAAAAGCCAACATCCCATTTGAGCTGCTGGTCAGAGGGCTGCCAGCTTCCCCCTGCTGAGAAGGGTGGGATGGACAGAATGATGCCTTCTCCCTACCTGGCAGTCTGTAACCTCCTTCCCTTCTGATTCCAGGCCTCCTTCCACTGCCAAATCCATCACCATCCCGGGGCAGGACTCTACTCTGCAGCTGACCTGCAAGGGCGAGGGAACCACCAGCAGCAGCAGCTCCTCCACAATTGGCTCCCTGCGCCAGGCCAAGCCCAGAACTGCCATTCTCAGCTCAGGTCTGAATGCCCAGCCTGGAGCCATGTAATGTGTGGCTGTGCCTGGACACGCCTTTGTTTCTCCCAGCAGTTGCAAGCACAGAAACTTTAATTTTTCATATTTTCCCACACCCATCCTCAACCCCATGGCTCATTCAGAATATTGAGAATAACCAAGCCATCTAAGTGGGAAGAGGAAGGTTGACTAATTGCCACATGCATATTTCTGTTAGTGGAGATAATTTGTTCTTTTTGCTGGGGATTTAATAATTCATGCACTGCTCATCCCTGCTTTCCACTGTGTTCAATGACACTTGCCATTGTTCTGCACTCAGCTATTCTGTTGCTCCGACTTATCTTCTAGAGAAGTTCCTCTGAAGGTTTTAGAGGTTGGTTTAAGGTCTAGTGGCCTTGTTCCAGCTGCTGATGCAGTTCTTTGGCTGCTGTATGAGCCTGTTTTCAAGGGCACTGCATTTTCACATCAGTTTTTTTCCTTCCCAGCATATTCCAAATGTGCAGGCAGATACACTGCACCAAAATAGCACTTGAGTCTCATCCCCTCAGTTGACAGAGCACGTGGTGCAAGTGGTGTTATTAAAAAGCTGGCTAATGTGTTACATTTATGCACTTCTGGATAAGCTTCCTGCTTATCCAGAGAGACAAGCAGGACTAGCAAGGGAGCAGGGGTTGTGCTGAAGGGTCGGTATCAAATTCAGAGATTATTTAAGTGGTACAGGCTCTTTCACAAGTAATAGAAAGGGAGAGGTGGTAACAGAAGCACCCAAACAGAGGCTGAAATACTTTACTGCTAATGGCCATCTGATGCTTACTTGGTTTTAGCTTGATGCTTTTACCTGGGGATAGTTTCCGACTCTACTTGTCCTTCTAGATGCTACAAACCCCCAGAGATATTTGTAAGTTCACGTGCTGGATAGAAATAGTGATATACTTGACAGAGCTCATTGTGGTCTTCCCTACTCCCTGGGTGTTTGTAATCCCTGTGCTGGCCTGTACAGCAGGGCTCTGGCCAGTAGACTGCCCTTTCCTTGATCTGTCTTTCCAAGATCAGTCTTCATTCCCAGCTGATCAGTGCACCATGTGCTGGCTTGGTTATGGTGTAAGCAGTGTCCTCTTTTCCTTGGCAGGTGTCCCAGAAGAGTCAGATCAGAACCTGTCCAGCCCAGAGGAAGTTTTCCACTCGGGGCACTCGCGGAACTCGAGCTATGCCAGCCAGCAGTCCAAGATCTCTGGTAACCACTGATCCACACAGCTCTGCCATCCCTTCTCCTTCCTGCAACCCCTGTGAGAGTGATTTTCAGCCATCGCTCTCACCCTGCTCTGTAATACCAACCTCCTGTTCAGTCCCTGCAGATGAGCCCATAGATGTTTAACCCTCTGTGTGCAGGAGCAGAAGTGCTGCTGTGAAGCTCCCTGCCCGTTACCTGTGCTGCCAGGAGTGGGAGCAGCAGCAGCTGAGGTTTGTGATCCCTGTGTTGGCAGGTTACAGCACGGAGCACTCCCGCTCCTCCAGCATGTCCGACCTGACCCACCGCCGGAACACATCCACCAGCAGCAGCGCCTCGGGGGGGCTCAGCATGACCGTGGAGTATCCTGAGGGGGAGAGGGAACACAAACTGGAGAAGCCACCTCGGCCCCCCAGACCGCCCCTCCTGCTGGACAGACCCTCCCGGTGAGTAACAGTGGAGCCAAGACCTTTCTCTGGGAAGGAGAGACAGAACCTGCTCCTTTGTCTTCAGGCAGCAGTGGATCAGATTGTGGCCACTGAGGAGGAGACTGTGGCCAAGAAAAGCAGGACAGTATGTAGAAGTCTGTGTCTTGAAAAGCTGAGTAAGTTTATACTGGATTTCCTCTTGACAGGAGAAAAAAGGATTCAATGGAGAGTCACCCAACCCGAGTGGATGATACCAGGATCGATGCTGATGATATAGTGGAGAAAATAATGCAGAGTCAGGACTTCACAGATGTCAGCAATACTGAAGGTGAGAGGAGAAGCCTCAGAGGGGATGTCTGGGTTGTTCCTCTTGCACGGCTGCCACGCGTTTACAGTCAGATCTGATCTGCCATGGGCTCCATTCTCCTTTTGACAGCTATTTGCTTTCAGTGCTTGCTGGGTGTTTCTGTGGTTGATAAACCATGTGGGTTTGTGAGCTGCACATGTATTTACAGATAGCACTTGCTGCTGCTCCACACATGACAGCAGAGATTGAATAGTAGCTCAAACGTGCAGGGAGAGAGAGGAAAAATACTGGGTCTCAGCACAGTGGAGATCAGTTGCATCAGCTGTCTGCACTGCTGTAGTGGCCTTCGTTCAGGGTCAGGCCAAGGGTATTTATCAAAAGAGGAGAGCACAACTGGAGGGGAAGCAGCACATCTCTACAGAAACATGGGTTACCATGTGCTGGTGATCAGGTCTGTCGGAGAGCTTAAGAAGGGGTTTTCTCCATTGCAGTCACATGTAACTGCTTTTGTTTTCAGTTTCATTTTCCAGTTTAGCATAGAAATCAACCTTTAATCTGATTTTTTTTTTTATCTGAGGTTTTCTGTTAAGTTTTAAACTTGAGCCTAGCTTGTTATCTGTGCTTCATTAATTTACCATTAGTCACCTTAAACTGTTGCACATGGCAGCACTCTTATCCTATGGGGAGTTATACCTCACTCAGTGTGGGTTAGAACTAGACTGGATGCAGCTGCTTCTCACCAACAGAACAGGCTGAGTTTCTCCTCCAGTGACTCTACCAAAGCAGTGTGAGACCCCACATCTTATCTGTTCAGATGTGTATAAGCTGACCAAGAACTTGCATCAATGGAATTGCCTTAAAAGAGGCAGTATGACTGAATTAATATTTCTGCCTTTATTCATCCAAAGCTGCGTGTTGTGGAGGCTCCCCTTTGGAGCAAGGAAAGGAGTTCCCAGGGGCTCAGTGGCTGTGTGAACACCACCAGAAAGTGTGGATGTGCATCTGCTAAGACATGCTTGTTCTATGCTGATGGTGTGTCTGGGAGGGGAGTTCCTGGCAGCCTCAGTAGTTCTGGATTTTGATGTCTGTCTTCCTTTCCTATCTGCAGACAGTAACCTGAGGTTGTTTGTGAGCAGAGACGGAACAACCACGCTGAGCGGTATTCAGCTGGGAAACAGGTAGGTTTCCCAAAAGGCTGGCAGACAGAGGGGCTCCAGAGAGATGAGTGGGCTCTGTACCTAGGAAACTTCCACTTTTTGCTACAGGAGAGATTTCTAAACATCATGTGCTACATATGGTGGCTTTATTCCCACATTAACAGCCCTGGGATCCCTTTGGTGGCAGGCTGCATTTGCACTAGAGTATGAATGCCGTGCTCAGCAGGAGCTCAGAGGGGTAATGGAATCCTGGTTGCTAGATCCAGGAACAGAATCCTTCAGAAGTGAGGAATGAAAGGACAAAATGGTAGAGGCTGGTTCCCGTTTGTTCCTGAAGGAGGGAGCTTTGCCTCCTGCTGGCCTGCAGCAAAACTGCACCAGAGCGGGGCTCGCTGTCCCTTGTCCCTGCCTCTTGCTGTCCCTTCTCCCTGCCTCTTCCATAATCATCGAGGGCTTGTTCTCTCAAGCCTTCTGAAGCCATAAAACTTTTTCTAGCCACTGTAGCTCTTAGTACAGCTCTTGGCCAGTTGCTTTTGAGGCTTTGCTGCGTTGTTTCCGTTCAATTAAAAGGAGCAGTAGTGGTAATGCAAAGTATCAAAACTGGGAGCACAGCAAAGCTCTGCACGCTGGCTTTGTTCTGGATAGGATACTCCCCCTTTGTTGTGTCACACCCAGTTCTCTCCTGTGCTCTCACTGATTTGCCACCTCTTTGTCCCCTCAGTATTCCCAGGACTGACTTCCCGCAAGGCTGGCTCATTACTGGCAGTGCTGAGTGGGCTTAGGAGACGTTTGAGAGTGGAGAGCTCTGAATCAGAGCTTGGTTGCTAAAATGACTGTGAAAAATAACCGGCCCCTCTCCCCCTTTGCCTCCCCAGGGTCTCATCTGGAGTTTACGAGCCAGTGGTGATTGAAACCCACTAAATGTGAAGAACAGGGTAGAGCTGCTGGACACAGGCCCCCTACCCAGTCCGCTGCCACATGGATGCCAACCTTTACCTCTCTTCATGCAGCATTCCAGAAGGGATTTCTCCATGCCCCTCCCCGTATGTTTGCACTGCAGAACTACTCCGAGACCACTCCAGAACATGCACTTTCCCTGCATTGGCATTGTCCTTCTCTGCTTCCTGGTCGCTCCAGTGCATGCCTTCCCCCTGTTCCTGCTCAGACACAAGGTGTCTGTGGGACTTATCCTTGGGCTAGTCCCACAGGATGTTGCTCATCTGCATCCCTCATTCCACCCATTCACTTGCAGCAGGGGACTTCTCAGTTTCTGTCTCCCCAAAACATTGGGTTATACCACTGTGAACTCTTCAAACCACTGGGGGTGGGGGAAACCATTCTAACCAAACCGAGAGCTGCTTCTTGGGGACATGGTGACATGGCCACTTGCAGGATGCTTTATTCCATTGACTCTGCAAGGGAACATCACCTCCCAAGGCAATGGTTTTACTGAACAAGGTATGCTGTGGTGTACACTTCACCTTCCTGTCCTCACATCCCCAAACAACATCTTCTCATAGGAAATACTTCCCAAAAGTGCATTTCAGAAAACTCTACCGCAATCCAGCTGGGAGTTGGTGAACGGTTAAATGTGAGTGCTCACCACACCACTGACTGCAGCAGCCCTTCCACTGCTGGGCATGGAAGGGGGTGTTCATCAACTAGAATGAGCAGGAGCACTTTAGAGGTTGTAGATTTTACCTGGAGGAGGCTTCTACTCACTATTCCAGGAGTATAATCTGTGTTTGCTGGACTGATTCAGCAAATAGTCCTATTGGAGCTTGGAATACAAAGCCTCTTTCCTTTTTTTTTTTTTTTTCCTTGTTTCATTGGCTCAGGAAGGGAGCTGCCCTTCTTGGACTGTGAAAAGAATCTCATCTGACAGCCCTTTGCTAAGCCAGAGCTGGATGCAGTTGACTGCAGTGGTCTGTCTATTGTGGTGGTGATGTCAATTGCCTCTCTTGGCCTGGGCTAGTAAGGGATTTGGTGTTGCTTGGGCTTTTTTGTCTTGTCAGCAGAGATCTGTGCCTGTGCTGGTTCCTTCTAGGGCTGGAGAGAAGCTACTGTCTCTGCCTTCAAGGGTAGAAGGGGTGTTTGCTGCTGCATTAGCCACAGCAGCTGTTCTGACCTGCTCTGTGGTGAGTGAACTCTTCTGACAAGGCTTCAAACTGTTCTGTGTTTGATCTTTCAATAGCTTTTCTTTGGGTTTGGTTTCTGCAGTTGTGTGACACTTTTCCTTGCAGCGTGTGGCAGAGATGTCAATCCCTTTCAGCTCCCACTGGGATATTTCTCCTGGCAGCTGAATTGCCAGTGAGGATCTGGGCAGCCCCGGCTGTGGGCCAGCAGCAGGCTGTGCTTGCAGCCCTCCCTGTACAGAGCCCCTCAGCTGATAAGCTATTTCTGTGTAGTGCCCATTCCTCTTTTGCCAGTGTTCTGTGGTAGCACTCGGCAGCCGTGCCCTCGGAGCGGTCCCACACTCAGGACCTGGCTCCCCTCTGGCACTTGTGTGTGTGGTACAGGCACACACTCGTTCTGTTCAGCAAGGAGAGACTTGTAACTGATCACGTTGTTCAAATTCTTAGTTATTGTAAAGCCTCTTTTAAAGGAGGAAAAAAAAAAAGCATTAACTGTGGTCTCTTTGGCCAGAATGCATGCAGATGAGCTACTGGAAAAGGGAATCTGGCAGAATGAGAAACAAGGAATGAAAGGGCCTTGATTCAGCTTTTTTTTTTTTTTTTTTTTACCCTTCTAGCTAAGGATGCTGCATGGGGAGGGTGCTCAGCAGTGTGGTAAAACTATACAGTTGCTTACTCTGTTTTGATGGTTTCTCTCTGAGTCAAGAGGTTTCTTTCTGTGTTTGGACAGACCACATATAGGATATGCATCTTTTCCACCCTTTCCCTTCAAAGGGAATTAAATTTGAGTTAGGGTAAAAAGGGGATGCAGGCAACACCTTGGTTTGGTTTAATGTAGGAAAAAAGTGTTGGATTTTTTGAGACTGTCTAGAACAAAAGCTCTTTCACACTTGCTAGGTTTTTTTTCATGGTGATCTCTTCTTCATTCAGCCTGGGTAGGTTTGGCACTCACTTGCAGGCTGCTGAGCATCCTGCGCCGTTCCTGGGGTGCCACGTGTCTGCAGGAAGGAGAGAACTGCTTGTCTTTCTCTCTCCCTGGGGCAGTGCCAGCCAGCCAGGCCTGGCCTGACCGTCTGCTCAGGTCAGGGTGAGGGCAGAGGAGGCTCGGACAGCAGTGGCTGCTCTGCCCTCTCTGTGGATGGCTCTGGCTGCTCCCCAGGGGCCAACAAAGGCCCTCGGGAAATCAGATCCAACCAAGACTTGAAAGGAGCAAGCATAAGCCAGGAAAGAGGCTGTAACCCAGCTCATTTTGCTGCTTTGCCTCTGTTCCCATGAGAAACAATGGCAGTCACTGTCAGAGCAGTTGGGATCCCAGGGCCTTCTTCTGGCCTCCATTAGCAAGAGTTGGCTGCTCCGAGGCACTGGCAGCTCAGCACGTCACAAAATCAGTGGGACAGAGGAGGAATATCTTCTCAGCAAAGCAAGAGGAGAAGCAATTGAGCTTTTGAAAGCACTGGTCTCTTCTTCCCAGGCTGGCAGAGGCACAACCTGCTCCAACACATCACTGTGGCCAACCTGGGCACGTCTTTGGCTTCTTTTCCAGTGGCTTGGCACATCACTGCTTGCATTTCTGATAACTGTGTCTCACAGGGTATTTCTTCCTTGTCTCCACGTTAGTCCCTCCACAGATTCTGGTCTTTGTGTGGCTTTTGAGCTCTCCTGCCCCTGGTTTTGAGTGAGTAAGTAGTCCTAGTCATCCAGCCTTGTGCAGCACAGCTGGGGGACCTGGAGCAGACGTGGAGGGAGGAAGGAGCAGTCTGTTCCTATTTGTAGATCCCATGCAGAGCTCCTGCTGTGCATCCAGCACAGGCAGTGCCCAGCAGTCCCTGGGCAGCCGTGGGCACCTGAGGTGGTGGCTGTGGGGTCACTGGTCCTACACACTCCCTGCTGCCTCAGGAAGCTGCATCTCATGAGCACTTTTTTCCTTGTGGCATCATTGCTGCCTGTTCCTTGTTGGACTTAGAACATTTAAGAAGTGAATCAGTTTCCAGACCCAAACCGCTGGCTAGTTTCCTTTGGGTTTTTCTTTTTTGTTGTGAAGTTTATGGAATTTTTTTTTATACAAATCCAGCAGGCTGGTGGTTTTTTTTGACTGCATTATTGTTTCATTGATATTTTATTTCAGGGGGGGCTTAGAGGGGAATGTTCTTCCCCACATTGTTCCCCTTCTCAGGGGATTCAGAGGTGGCTTAAACAAGTGAAAGGACCTTATTGGCAAGACTCTGCATCCCCTGGGTCTCTGATGCTGACGAGCAGGGCTGCTCACGCCTGGCTGGCCCTGGAGAGCAGAGCTGGCTCTCTGCTTCAGTCTCAGGATCAGGCAAAACATGTGGGCTCTGCTCCTGGTTTCTAGACCTTTAGCTGGTGGAAGCACATTGCAAAGCGTTAGGAAATTCAGTGTAACTTTTTTACTAACCTCTTTTCTTTTTTTAAAACCAATATAAAACTGAGTGTCCAGAAGAATAGGCTTAGTTGTTACTTGGTGAAGGTGGATTTCAGTTGGAAATTGTGATGGGAAAAGGGAGGAGAAGGATGTTGCTCCCTCATCATCATCTTTTGTATGGTCAGCACTTTAAATGGGGGCCTCGTGCTGTTCTGACCCTTGGAGTGATGGGCAGCAGGCGTGTGATTTCTCCCCCCCTCGTTGCCACATCACTTTGCCCCCTGCAGAAAGGTTAACAAGCCCTTTTAAACATTTGCTTCAGTTTTTAGAGGGTTCCAAACCAGGTGGAGGCCCGAAGAAATAGTATTTCATTCTCATCTAAATAGGAGGGGTTGACTTTTTATTTATTTTGTCGTTGCTGTTTCTTTTTAAGCAGGTGGCAGTGCAGCTGGTCTCTGCACTGCTGCCAGGAACCTCTGGGAAAACCTCACTCCAGGTACGCTAGAGCACCACAGTGAAACCCCTCCTGGTGAGGGGCTCCCCTCCCCTCCTCGCTGCCTTACCCGGGGGCTGCAGACCCCCTGCACCCCTCCTGCCCCTCCCTGCTGCCCCACCCGGTCTCTAGCTGAGTTCTTGCTCTGGTGACCAAACCCTTTGGACAAGGCCGGTCCCCAGGGACAAGTTCCTACAAACTCTGCCTGGTCGCAGGTGTTTGTCCTTGAAAAGCCACTTCCTCGCTGCGGGGAGGGATTGATGAATGCAAAATTCCCTCCTGAGAGCTGTGTCCATCAGCCCCCTCCCTGCTCCCTCCCATCCCGCTGCCCCGGGCGTGGAAACCCCGAGAAATGAACGGGAAAGGAAAAGGAATTCGGAATTGGGGTGAAGCTCTGAGCGAGGGATGTGGCTGAGCCTGGTAACTTGCCTCAAACACATGGAATAACAGTAGAGCCCATATTTTTGTGGGGGGAGGGAGGGGAAGGGGAGATCATGTTTTATTTTCTTGAAAGTGAATTGAGCTTGGTGACCTTTGGCTGAGGCGCACTCGATTTGTACCAGATTCTATAGAGAGATGGCTGATATTTTTGGAAAGGGAATGGGTCTATGCAAACTTCCAAAATTGCTTGAAAGATAGTTTAATGTTTTTTTACTTTGAAAATCTAAAGATAAATCTAACTTTTGTCTTAAAGCAGAAGTGTGTTTAGAAAGAGAAGCTACTTCCACTGCTCTATTTTGATGATGATTCTTGGAAAGTTTGGGCTGGAGGGAATGACTATTTTTCACCATTTCTATCTTGCTCCTCTAGTTTTTTTGTTTCTTTTTCTAACGGAATGCTGTGCCGTCTTTGATTCAACAGATCGTGTTTGTATTTTCTGTATCTGGTTCCTAATGTAGAGAAATAACAAATATATGAGGAAATCAGTATAATGTCAAATGTTGTTATGGTTTGGGGGAAAAATAAAGGTTTTTTGGTACTTCACACTGATTCTTCTTGCTCTGTTTCTTGTTTTAAATGCTGTGGGGCGAGAAGGGCATGCTCAGACCTAGAACAGTTTGGCTTTGCTTTCTCGGCTTGCTCTGGCAGCAGGGAGCAGAGATCCCTGCCAGCCCTTCCCTGGAGATGGAGAGGGCAGCTGGCAGCACAGCACCAGTCCCATGGAAGCAGCAATCCAGGGAAAAGGGGACACCTGCTTGAGTCACCAGCAGTGTCCTGTATCCTGTCCCAGCCTAGGCTCTGCCTAAACTGCCTCTCCTGTTGGGCCTGCCTCACCAGGCTTGCCTGGGGGATTGGGCCCACAGCCAGCAGCGCTCCAAGGAATAAATATCTCATACCTGAGTAACCCCTCGGCCAGCACAGGCTCACCACCCCTTAATGGAGAATGAGGCAAATTCAGTGCCCAGATACCCAATGCTGATGGCTGACAGGGCTTGAGGGGAACAGGAGCCCTGGGAGGAAGCAGCTTTTTGCCTTTTCCACCTTCCCAGAGCCTCGGCCGCACAAAGGTCAGGTCTTCCCTTCTCCCTTGTTTCAGGCCCGTTCCCGCCGCTCTCTCCGCCCCGTTCCCGCCCCGTTCCCGCCCCGCTCCCGCCCCGTTCCCGCCCCGTTCCCGCCGCTATCTCTGCCCCGTTCCCGCCGCTCTCTCCGCCCCGTTCCCGCCCCGTTCCCGCCCCGTTCCCGCCGCTCTCTCCGGGCGTTTCGCGCCTCCGGGTGGTGACGGAACTGGGGGCGGGGCCTCGCGCGTGCCCCGCCCACCACCGCCGCCGATTGGCCGCTCCCGGCGCGGGGTTGGCGGGCCGCTCGCTGATTGGCGGCCGCGCCGGAAAGGCGGGGCCGGCTGGCGGAGGCGGCGGCGCCATGGTGAGTGCGGGCCCGGGGCGGCGGAGGGAGGGCCGGTCCCTGCTCGGCACTGGGGGCTGGGGCTGAACCGTGGCCTGGAGCCCTCGTGAGGCGGCCTGGCTGCTGCCTCTGCGGAGAGACCGGGCCCGGCCGCCTCCCGGTGTGACCTGAGCGGGGGAGCTCCCGCGGCACGGCACGGCACGGCACGGCCGCGCTGGCGCATCCCGCCGCGGTCTCCCCGCGGTGCCCCTGCCCGGTGTGCCGGTCACGGAAGCAGCCGCAGGGGCCCTGAGGCGCTCCGGCACAGGCGCCGCCGGTGATCCCGCTCTGCCTCTCCCTTTGCAGGCCACAGCGACGGACCAGCTGGTTGGGTTTGGCTTGGTCGCCTTCAGCCTCGTCCTGTTTGTTTACTACACCCTCTGGATCATCGTCCTGGTACGGGCTCCTCCGGCCGATATAATCCCAGTCACGCCATACTCGTGTGTTTCCCCAGCCCGTGTTCAGCTGATGATGTGTCTGTGTGTCCGAAGGACTCTTGCCTTTGGGGTAAAAATTTCAGGGCAGATCTTCCTCTGTGCGCTGGCACTGTCCTTATCCCATCTGGGTGTTCCTGGCCTTGCCTGGGCAGGACCAAACATTGATCGTGGTGCCCACCTGCTGTTCCAAGATGGGCTGACCCAGCCAGGGCTGGATGAGCCCTTGGGAAGAGCTGAAGCCTGGCCCTGATGGAGGTGTAGTCATCAATGTCCACATTTGCATCCCCCAGATTTTTTGGTTCTGGTGGGAGATGGCAGAGGGAGACATAGAAAGTGACGAATCTTATCAAATCTGTAAGGGAAGAGAAGAGTTTAGGGAATGCAGGGCTCTGGGAGAGTGATTGTGAGGCTGGCCCATTTCTGGGGACATGTCAGCTGAGGTCATTAGTGATTTTCTCCCTGGAAAGAACCTTCTCCCCACGAGCTTTCCAGGTGCAAGAGGCCAGGTTCAGCCTTGGGCTAGTGTCTGAACTCCCAGCAGCTTCCCCTCCAACTCCAAGCGATTTGAATTCCCCTTTTGCATCTGCTCACTCTGCTGCCCGGTCCATGTCAGTGCTCCGGCATTCCCAGAGCTGTAGGAGCATTGGGAATCCTCACAGTGCTCCCTAGCGTCCAGAGCCTTCCACTGGCTCCTGCAGAGGGATCCTGCTGGGATAACCACGGAGCAGAGCCGGTGCAGCTGCTCCTTCCTGCAGGGACAGAGGGATTTGCTGTAGTGTGCACCAGCAGCTCTGCCCACCCCGAGCCCCCGGGGCTGTGGGACCCTGTGCCAGCCCCATAGCCCCCCCTCATTATCCACTGAACACCAAAACCTTCATTTTATCTCTGTGGCCGAGCCACCTGCAGCTCTGGGCACCCTTTTTTAGCCATCTCACACCAGATATTTCCATGTTTCTCCCAAAACCTCGAGGCTGCACTCGAGGTGTTGTGCCCACCTGTTGACACCCCTCTGTGTCCCTGCAGCCCTTCATCGACAGCGACCATGGGATCCACCAGTATTTCCTGCCCCGGGAATATGCAGTTATCATCCCTGTGGCAGCCGGGCTCCTGCTGCTGCTATTTATAGGTGAGAGTTATTTCTGTGCTTCTAATTAGAAACTTCTAAATTAGGAAGAGAGAAGAGGGTTGTTACTGGTTTAGCTAACGTGTGACACTTACACTCTCTGTGGTTACTGTTGCAGCTGAGCCTGGCACAGGGACTTGGGGCTGTTTGTGATTTTTGGCTGTTTGAGCCTCTGGACAGCAGAATTTTCTTGCTCTCTCTGCTGAGATTCTGTTTCTCACTGCCAGGTGTTGTAGAAGGGCCTGGAATTAAGTTTCCTACCTCAGCTGGTTCTCTTTCTCTTGGCAGGTGTTTTTATAATGTTTGTCATGTGGAAGAGCAGGAAACATGCCAAGAAATCAGACTAAAGGCCCGGCTGAGGAGATGAAGAGGTGCCCACGCTGCAGCATCATAGCCAGGAAAAGACTTTTCCTGCAGCTCCAGGCAGACATCTCCAAGGTGCCCAGCACTGAGCTGCTCCCACGTTCCCTCCTGCAGAGACTAAACCTGTAGTTTACAATTCACTGACCAAAGAGAAGCAGGATTCATCCAAGGCTCATCAAGCGAGGGACCAGAGCCCCTGCTGAGGGACCTGCTCCCCAGCTGGGGCTGCCCTGCCCACTCTGGGCACTCCTTCCCCTTAGCTCTGGCTCGGCCAAGTAGTTGTTCCTTCTGGGAATTTTATTTAAAAGTTTACCTACAGTTTGTGGGTTTTTTTTCATTCTAGTATGAAAGGAGAGAAATGAGACTTTGTGCTTGCTAAGGACAGGTTTTGCTTCTGGAAAGACTAATCACAGTGCTGGGGGCTCTTGCCCTTCTGAAGAGGGACTCCCATGAGGCTGGGTATGCAGAGGGAGCAGGGACAGTGCTGCCCCGTGTCCCACCCAGCTGAGGGGGTGGTGGGGAATTGTCCTGGATCACAGGGAAGTGTTGGGTGTGGTTCCCATCACAGCTCTCAGTCCTGGCTGGATTCCTGCCCTGGACAAGGCTGGGGCTGAGCAGGCAGGTGGTGGTGGCAGTGTCCTGTCCCTGGGGGTTTCCTCTCCTGGCAGCAGCTGCTGCCCTGGCAGCCCCCCTGGAGCACAGCAAGCAGCATCACCCTCAATAAATGTCTGTAAGGTGTCGCTCCCTGTCCTCTGCCCATGCCAAGGGGTGTCACAAGCCTGCCAGGGTGGGTTCAGCTGCATGGCCCTGGCAGTGCATGACATCCTGCTGAAAAGGTCCTGCTGGTGAGGTCAGGCAGGGAAACACCAGAGACAACCTGGCCAGACTTTGTGCTGGCTCTGCCATTCTTGGGGTTGCTGTACCCTGCCTGGGGAGGGCAGATTTAGGGCACTCTAACCCTTCATGCATGTACTGTGAATTTCCTGCCAGTAGCATGCCCCACAGCCTCCCATCCTGCCTGGGGTGATGCTGGTGGCTTGAGAACACCCCGAGGGCCACAGCTGAGCCTGGCTGCAGGAGCCAGCAGAGGGTCCAGAGGTGAGGCTCTGGCTGGAGGTTTGTTTCCAGCTCTTGCAGAGGCTGCCAGGCCATGCTGAGCTGTCAGATTCCCTGCTGCCCACCTGCTGGCCAGGGCTCAGCCCACCCTACAAGGGTGGTTTTGGGCTGGGGCAGAAGGAATCAGAGGGTGGAAGATTTCGGTGGTGACTGAGCAGCTGCCGGTGTGACCGCCCCCTCCAGCCTTGCTTCCTGTGCAGGAGCCCAGTGGTGTGTCCCTGTCATTTCCTCTCCCTTGGTTTCAGGCCTGTTCAGGACAGTGGGGGGGATTGGCTTCAAGGTTACATCTCATGTTTCTTTATCTCCAGTGGGAGAAATCCAATGCCCCCCCCCCGGCCCCCCCGGGCCAGCGGGCAGCTCGCTCTGGGGACACTTCCCATGGGCTTGACCCTGACAGGAGGGGCTGCAGGTGATGGGGGCAGCCCCCTGGGGCCACTGGATGGGGTCTGGGGTACCGGGGTGTCACCTGTCCTGGTCCCAGTCCTGAGCCATTCGGGATCCTCGTGGTGTCCCGGGGCTCATCGGGAGCTGGTGCTGCCCGGAGGGGACAGGGGACAGGGAGGCTGCAGAGCGGGAGGGGGAAGGAGCCGTGGGGCAGGGAGAGAGGCGGGATCGGTGTCGGGACACACGAGTTGGGCGCGGGGCCGGTCCCGGTGCGCGGGCACGAGCGGGCGGGCGCGCTCCCGGGGCAGCGGGGCCGCGGGGCGGGGCGGGCGGCCGGGGGCGGTCCCGGTGCCGGTTCCGGCCGTGCCCGCTCGGCTCCCGGGGCAGCGGGGCCGCGGGGCGGGGCGGGCGGCCGGGGGCGGTCCCGGTGCCGGTTCCGGCCGTGCCCGTTCGGCTCCGCCCCGCCGCGGCCCTCCAGCCGCGCTCCGGGCGGGATGCGGGACCCGCCGGTGGCTCCCGGCTCGGTGAGTGCGGCCAGCACCGGGAACCGGGAACGCCGCGCCGGGGAGACACCCCGACCCCGGCCCCGGCCCGGCGGGGCGGCACGGGGGGAGCGGGACTGCACACGTGGGGGACCCCGGGGAACGGGACCGAGAGTGCGTGGGGGGGTCCCGGTGGCGGCCTGGGAGCAGTCCCGGTACGAGGCGTGGCGGGGAAGTCCGGGAGCTCCCGGCCCGCTGAGCCCGCTCCGCTTGCAGGCTGCGAGCCCCCTCCCTCCCGGTGACCCCCGGAGCCCGCCCGGCGGCTCGCCAGCCCCCCGAGGATGAAGCCGCTGGTGAGTACCGCTGGGGCAGGGCCGAGGGGCTGAGCCCGGTGCCCGTAGGGCGTGCGAGCATCGCCGCTGCACGGAGCGAGCCGGGCCCAGCTCCGCTCCCCACAACACACCCCAACACCCTCCGAGGGGAAACTCCCTCATGGCCACGGGGCCGGTGCACGGGGCAGGCCCGGAGAGCTCCCCCGCTCTGTTCCAGGTGCGGCTCTTCCTGGCGCTGGTGTGCGCGGTGGCGGCGGCCGTGCTGTACATCGTGCTGTGCTACCGCGGGCAGCCCTGCTGCTCGGCCCCGGGGCTGCGGGACAGCCCCACCGCCTCCAGCCTCCGCAGCTTCCCCGGCTACAGCCGCGTTCCCGACGGGAAGGTGCGTGGGGATGCGGCAGCGCTGGGCCCACCCGTGCCTCAGTTTTCCTGTCCTTCGGGAAGGGCAGGAAGGGGCTGAGGTGTGTCCAGCTGCTGCGGGAGGGAAGGAGGAGCTGATGGCGGTGTGTCTCCCCACAGCCGCTGGAGCGAGCGCTGTGCCGGCACTGCGCCATCGTCTCCAGCTCGGGGCAGATGCTGGGCTCACAGCTGGGACGGGCCATCGATGGGCAGGAGTGTGTCCTGCGCATGAACCATGCCCCCACCAGCGGCTACGAGCAGGACGTGGGGGCACGCAGCACCATCCGGGTGGTCTCGCACACCAGCGTTCCGCTGCTGCTGGGGAACCAGCCCTACTTCTTCCAGCAGTCACAAGAGACCCTTTACTTCATCTGGGGGCCAGCAAAAAAGATGAACAGGGAGAAGATGGGCTCAACCTACCAGGCACTGGTCAAGGTGATGGAGAAATACCCCCAGCTGCAGATCTATACCCTGACTGAGGAGAAGATGACATACTGTGACGATATCTTCCAGAATGAGACAGGGAAGAACAGGTACTGCTGGCTCCTGAGGAGGCCCATCACGTACCACCTGTCCCCACACTGAGTACCCATAGTGTGAGAGGGCCAGCAGCACAGTGCCACCCACTCCAGTGTGACCACGATGCTTTGCAGGATGAAATCCGGCTCCTTCCTGAGCACGGGCTGGTTCACCATGATCCTGGCCATGGAGCTGTGCGAGCAGATCTGTGTCTTTGGCATGGTCAGCGACAGCTACTGCAGGTGTGGGGGGTGGCTGGGCAGGTGTGGGGTGATCCGGTGTCCCCCCAAGTCTCACACTCACCCTGTCCCCTCCTGCCAGGGAAAAGAACCACTCCAGCGTGCCGTACCACTACTTTGAGAAGGGCCGGCTGGACGAGTGCAAGATGTACCTGATGCACGAGCAAGCTCGCCGCGCCGGGCACCGCTTCATCACCGAGAAAGCCATCTTCTCCCGCTGGGCCAAGAGGAGGAACATTGTCTTCAACCACCCATCCTGGGCCGGCAGGTAGAACACCAGCCACTGGGTGAGGCGGCAGGAACCTCGACAGCAGGGCAGCTTCCATCCTGCAGCAACATGTCTTAGCACTGCCAGTGGCATGGTTGGACACCTTTTGCCAAGACCTGGAGCAGGGAATCTCCGTCTCTGCAGCAGCACTGCCTGTTTCCCCAGCTGGTGGATGGGCTGAGACCCCTCTGTTGATACATGGGGGGCATGAGCTGGACCCATGCAGTCCCACCAGCTCCAAACGCCTGCCTGGATGGACCCAGGCAGACCTGGTTTTCTGCTCTCTCTACTAGGAGGAATATTTAATGCAGGATTAGACATGCTGCTGGACTCCAGCAGGACATGGGGCAGAAATGCTCAGCCCCACCAGGGCCACAAACTGGTGCCTCTCACAGGGACGAAGCTCTACTGTGGTCCTTGCCCTAGTTGTTGCCCTCTGGACAGTGCTGGGTGTGGGGTGCAGGCAGCTGGATCCAGGTTCTGCCTTCTGCTGCTTGGTGCCTGCATCCTCTCAGCTGGGAAGCCCTGGAGCCACATGTGCCCTAGGGGCTGTGAGTTGCCTTGTCACAAGTGTCCTTGAATTCAGACCAAAGCAAACGTGGCCATTAAAATTGTTTTTAATTCAGTGGTGCCCCTTGCTGTGCCCCTTGTGGCTGCAGGAGAGGACAAGGAGTGAGGGAGGGGGGATACTCAACACCTCATCACGGGCTGCCAGGCTATAAATAAGTGGGGGAGGTGACAAGTGGGTAGAGCTGAGCCTAAACATGAGAGAGGGTGCTGAAAGCAGTTGAGGTTATTTGGGACCCAGCAGCTGCATCTGCGCAGGATGGGTGCTGGGTCTGGCGTGATCCTCAGTCCCACAGGGCTCGGTGCTGCTGGGCTGTCACAGGGCACTGGAGAGATGGGACATGCCATGGGCAGTGTGTGGCCCTGAGCCCACAGCGGGCCTTTGAGCACGTAAACACGTGCCACATGTTTGGGTGGGTCCTGTGCTGTCCAGGGGGCCAGGGATGAGAGGATGAGTTGGGGCACAGTGAGGAACAAGTGGTCCAAGCCCTGGGGGTGCTGCCAGGGCTGCTTCCTGCAGTGTAGTTCAGCAGAGGAGCCCAAGGAACTCTGCCTGCCGTCTCAGCTTCCAGCTGCCTCCTTCCTCAACCCTATGCAGGGCAAGGCATCACCGGCCTATCATCATCATCACAGCCGAGCCAGCATCGCTCTGGACAGGCGTCAGGGATGCAGGTCCTGCCAGCGGTGGAGCTCTTCCCCTGCGCCACGAAACCGCCCAGAGCGGGCCCCGAGCTGCCGGGCCGGCGGGGGAAGAGCTCGGCACGCCGGGGATGCGCTGCCCCGGGCCCTGCCCGCATCGGGGACCGGGATATCAGTCCCGGCCTTTCCCGGCGGCTCTCTCGCTCCGGGGAGGGCGGCGCTAGGATCGATCCAGCGGCTCTCTCGCTCCGGGGAGGGCGGCGCTAGGATCGATCCAGCGGCTCTCTCGCTCCGGGGAGGGCGGCGCTAGGACCCGGCGGTGCTCCCCCACCCCGGCGGGGCGGCACTAGGACCCGGCCTGGGCGGGGGCAGCCCTATCGGTAACGACAGCGGTAACGGTACGGCATCGGCAGCGGTATCGATATCGGCAGCGGTATCGATATCGGCAGCGGTACCGGGGCGCACTGCGGGCCGGAGCGGTCGGTGGACCTTCCCCGCCGGGCCCGTTCAGCCGGTGCAGGGGCGGGGAAGCGGCCCCTGGCCCCGGGGCGGTGCACAGGGGATGGAGGGGTAGGAAGGGTCCGGCTCCCTCCCGTGTCGCCGGTGTTGGGGGGATGCTCCCCGGGCCGGGGAAGGACTCGCGCGTAGGAGCGGCGGAAGGTTCGCAGCCCGGGCCGGGCGGGTTTTCCGTTCCCGGAGGGCGGCAGGGTTCGCATCCGGGGCTGGGAGATGCCCGGCGGAGGAGGGGGGTCTGAAGCAGCGTTCTCCCGCAGAGCGGCGATGTGAGCCCCGTCCCGGCCATGGCCGAGCCCGCAGCAGGAGCCGGGCAGCGCCCGCCCGAGGGGCGCAGGAGGTGACAGACCCCATGAGAGCCCCCGGCAGGTGAGATGAGGCTCCCCGCGCTGCCACACGGCCCGGGAGCTGTGCAGGGAGCCAGCTGCGGTCCGGGAGCGGGGGTCCCACCGCGTCCCCAGCCCTTGCACGATGAAGCCCCTCAGCATCACCCCGCCGGGCACGGCCTGGGCTCCCCGGGCAGGCTGGTTGGTACCTTTTGGCACCACCGCCGGGCCCGAGAGCGCTTCGAGGTGTCAGCTCCCCCCAGGGGTTGATCTCAAGCTGTTGCATAATTTTCCTTGTGACAATTAGTAAAGAGGCTTCAGTGGTTTTTAATTTCCATTTGCTTGGAGCGCTCCGGGAATAGCTGGGGCTCACTAACCAGGGCTCCCAAAACTAAATTGGGTCAGTCCACTTTAAGTGGAAGTTAGAGTGGGTTCTGGGGCTGGAGAGGTCCCTGCAACCCTGCTGGATGCAATCCCATGCATGCACTGAGTGGGTTAGGTCTCACTTCCTTCCATTCCCTCCTGATCCAAGGCTTCCGTGGCGGTGGTTTTAATGGAATTTCTCTGCACGTGGAGCAGGTTGACCCTCCCTAACCCTGCGGTTTGAGTGGTTTCATCCCCACGAGGGGAGGATAATCCTCCCTGGACCCAGTTTAACGTGGGGATTCCCCAGGCATAAATTGCAGCTGGGTTTGGCTGTTCCACACCCCGGAGTCTGCCTGGCCTCTGTCAACAGCATTTCTTTTCCCCTCATAAATTCCGGGGGAATGTTCTCATCTTCAGAGGGGGACCTGGAGACTCATCCCGTGTGACCTGACCCTGTACCCTGCCAGCCTGGGGACGATGGGCCAGGCTGGGGGTGACCACATGCCTTGCAGGTGCTCGCAGGACACGCTGTGTGCTGAGGCCGGCACGGAGACATGAGTGGCAGCACGGTGAGTGCCAGAAAATCACCTCGGGGACCTCCTGGGGACAGCAGGCATCCTGCTGGAGATGGGTGGGAGCGGGGTGGATGCTGACCCCCGTGGGGTGGGGGCAGCGGCTGATGCTCTCCCCCCGCCCGCAGAGCCAGCGCGCCGCCGCCCTGGGGGTCCTCTTTGCCCTGATCATGTTGCTGATCATCTACAGCTCCGGCAACGGGAGCGAGGTCTTCCCCTACAGCCGCCTGCGGGGCAGAGCCCGCCGGCCCCCCGACCTCAAGAAGTGGGGGGTGAAAAGCGGGTACCTGCCTGTCTGCGGGAACAAGGTACGGGCTGGGCAGCAGGGCCGGGCCTGGGCGGTGACACGGGTCTGTCCCTCTGCTGGCATCCAGCCAAACTGTCCCCTCCCGAGGACAGTGCCTCCGCAGGGAACAGTACCCTGTCCACGGAGACGCCAAAAGTCACCTGCTGACGGCACTTGTCATCACCAGACCCTGACTGCCCGCTGCCACCAATGCGTCATTGTCACCAGCTCCAGCCACCTCCTGGGCACCCACCTGGGCACGGCCATCGACGGGGCTGAGTGCACCATCCGCATGAACGATGCTCCCACCACGGGCTACAGTGCTGATGTGGGCAACAAGACCAGCTTCCGCGTGGTGGCCCACTCCAGCCTCTACCGTGTCCTCAAGCGGCCCCAAGAGTTCGTCAACAAGACCCCAGAGACCATCTTCATCTTCTGGGGGCCGCCCACCAAGATGCAGAAGAGCCTCCTGAAGATCATCCAGCGCGTCTGCGCCTCGTTCCCCAACATGACAGCCTACGTTGTCTCCCCCGGCCGCATGAAGCAGTTTGATGACTTGTTTCGGGGAGAGACAGGGAAGGACAGGTACCTCAGAGCCACCTCTTTTGCTGTGTCCCCCCTTCTCCAGGTTCCCAAGACACAGCTGACTCTTGGAGCTGCTTCACGGGCTGCAGCACTGAGCTGGGGGTCCCTGAGGCACGCTGGGGACACTAAGGGGGTCCATTATCCACATCACCTCGCCCCTATCGCCCTTCCTGTTGTTTTTGCTCCCCAGGGAGAAGTCTCGCTCGTGGCTCAGCACTGGCTGGTTCACCATGGTGATCGCGGTGGAGCTGTGCGACGCCATCCACGTCTATGGCATGGTGCCACCCAGCTACTGCGGGTGAGGAGACCCCCAGGCCCCCACCCCAGCGCCCTGACCCCACCGTGGGGCTCACCCAGCGTTTCTTTCCCCACTGCAGCCGCCACCCCCCGCCCCGCCACCTGCCCTACCACTACTATGAGCCCAAAGGCCCCGACGAGTGCACAACCTACATCCACAACGAGCGGAGCCGCAGGGGCAACCACCACCGCTTCATCACTGAGAAGAGGGTCTTTGCCAGCTGGGCCAACCTCTACAACATCACCTTCTCCCACCCCACCTGGACCTAGGGGCTGCCCCATGCCTGCTGGGCACACCCCTGCAGCTGGGATGGATGGGGGCTGCCCTGCATCCCCCTGGGAGCGGTGGGATCCTGGCATCAGGTGCCACCAGCTGCCTCCCACAGGACCGCTGCTGTTGTGCCTGGTGGCTCCTTGCACCTGGGGTGTGTTGGGTTTTGAGCTGGTATTTGGGGACCAGGTGTTGAATGTAAGATATGGAGTGTCCCCCCTCTGTGTGTGGGATACTTGGCCATGATATCCTGCCCCATCCTGGTTCATGCACATTGCAGCCCTTGTGAGGCTATAGGGGGTTCCAGGACTCCTCGGCTCAGTTTTGGTTTGCACCACTTCTGGGGTCACCACAGAGACTCTTCCTCCCAACAGTCTGGGTGAGGAGACCCCCTTTTGGAGCTCAGCCCCCCCCAGCCCCTCATCCCAGTCCTCAGTCGTCCTCCCCACAGCAGAACCCCACAGTTTTTGGTGGGACCCCATGGGGGTGACATTACCACCCTCCCTGTCCCAGCACCCAAAAACACCAGCCCCTCCCAGCACCACTGCGCCCCACACTGCCAAAGCCTTTTCTAACTGAAAGATGGGATTTTTGGGAGCTTTTTGGGGGTTTTGGCTTTTTTTCTCCCTGCTTCTAATCCTGGGGTTTCTACTTGGGTTTCCTGGACGAAGGAGTGAGCAGGGGCTGCTTATTATTGGAAACAAAGGGCAGTAGCTGCTTATAAACAATTTAGAAGTGGGCAGGTAGTGGGGGCAGTGGTGCCTCTTGGCACCCTGTGGCTGGGACAGGACCTTGTTACTAATTTCTCAGCAGCAGAGAAGTTGATCTGGGGAAAGCACCTAAATATGGTGTGTTTGGGTGCTGAGCCTTGGCAGGAATCCATTCCTCAGTTTCCCTCTGGCTGTGGCTGGGGTTTTGAGGGGCTTGGTGCTGGGGGAAGCAGTGGGGCATCCATGTTTTGTAATTGTTTGTACAGGAATAAATATTGCTGCAGTCTGTTACCTTGAGCCTGGCTCTGGGTGGGTTTTTGGGGATGATGGCAGTGACCCCCAGCAATACCCTGGGCACACAGGAGGGTGCAGCAAGGGGACAGCATGTCCAGGTGGGATCCATGTCCAGTCCTTGACTGACTCCAGCTCTGGCAGTGACAGAGCTTGTGTCCCCCCCAGCCAGGTGCCCTGGGGTCACAGGGTCTTGGGACAGGGTCTCTGCAGCCCCAGAGGAGGAGGAAGGGCAGGTAAGTGCGAGGACTGGGGGAGCACCGTTGCCTGTCTCAAAGTCTGGTGCCACAGAAGGACTTTGCCATGAGATGGGCACAGAAAGGAGCAGCACGATGGCACTGGTCTGGGCCACCAAAGCCCCTCTTCCCCCTGCTGGATTGGTAAAATGAATTTGAGACAAAATAAAGGTGGTACTATTGCCAGAGCATTATCTCAGATTAGGGGTGGTAAACAAAACTGTGGGAGAAGAATGTGTCACTGATAAGGACACAAAGAATCCCCAAGGAAAGCCAGCCAGGTAACTGGTGGATGGGATCAGCTCCAGCTGGGTAGAAGTCAATTCTGGCAGGAGGAGAAACCACGGACTCACTGGAAGTGAGACAGCGTGGGATTAATTAGCATTAGAAGAGAGGGAATCCTCTAACTGATGGAATAAAGGAACCGTGTAGCCACTGAGCATTAACGCCTTCGTTTGCAAAAATGTATAAATAGTGAGAAGTTTTCAACAGCCTCGGGACCCCCATCACGACCAGGGTGAAGAAGGACCAACGTGATGCTGAGGGATCCATGGGTGGTGACAATCTTCTGCTTGACCAATCTCTTCTCCCCCATACATGCAATCCCTCTTTTCTATTTCTTTCTCTACCTCACAATTTATTGTTAAATAAAATCTGTACTATTGGCTTTGGAATTTGGCATCTCTCACTGAGCAGATGTTAACAAGGACACAACACTCCCGGGGTTTTACACCCCTGGAGCTGAGGGAGAGGGGGGGTAAGCTGGAGGGGGGGGGGGGCATGGGGACATAGGGATGGGATGGGGACATAAGGACATTAGGGACAAGGATCGTGACAGTAGGGATGAGAATGGGGACATGGGGATTGGATGGGGACATTAGGGATGGACACAGGGATGGACACGGATGGGATGGGATGGGATGGGATGGGATGGGATGGGATGGGATGGGATGGGATGGGATGGGATGGGATGGGATGGGATGGGATGGGATGGGATGGGATGGGATGGGATGGGATGGGATGGGATGGGATGGGATGGGATGGGATGGGATGGGATGGGATGGGATGGGATGGGATGGGATGGGATGGGATGGGATGGGATGGGATGGGATGGGATGGGATGGGATGGGATGGGATGGGATGGGATGGGATGGGATGGGATGGGATGGGATGGGATGGGATGGGATGGGATGGGATGGGATGGGATGGGATGGGATGGGATGGGATGGGATGGGATGGGATGGGATGGGATGGGATGGGATGGGATGGGATGGGATGGGATGGGATGGGATGGGATGGGATGGGATGGGATGGGATGGGATGGGATGGGATGGGATGGGATGGGATGGGATGGGATGGGATGGGATGGGATGGGATGGGATGGGATGGGATGGGATGGGATGGGATGGGATGGGATGGGATGGGGGTATTAGGGACAGGAATGGGGACATGAGAACGGGATGGGGGCAGAAAAGGGAAGGCGAACAGCGTTCCCCTCCGAGGCGCTGGGGGCGGAGGCGCCCCGGAGAGCCCAGCCCGGGCAGGGCGGGGGCTGCCCCGCCGGCGGACCCGCACCCCCGAGCCCGCAGGGCTGAACCGCGTCCTGCCCGCCCCGCGCCGTGCTCCCGCCCCGCCGGTGCCGCGCTCCCGTCCCCGCCCGCCGCTCCCGTCCCCCCGCTCGCGCCGCCGGTGCCGCGCGCTCCCGGCGTGCCCCGCGCGCCGCCGTGATCTATAAATAGCGGTACCGGCGGGCCCGGGCGGCGGCGGCGGCGGGGCCGGTGCGGGACCCGCGGGGCCAGGTCGGTGCGGGACACGGGGGCCGTGACCGGGCCGGTGCGGGACACGGGGGCCGTGACCGGGTCGGTGCGGGACATGGGGGGTCCGGTCGGTGCGGGACATGGGGGGTCCGGTCGGTGCGGGACATGGGGGCCGTGGCCCGGTCGGTGCGGGACACGGGGGGTCCGGTCGGTGCGGGACACGGGGGTCCCGGTCGGTGCGGGACACGGGGAGCAGCCCGGTGCGGGGGCTCGGGTCCCGGGGAGCGGCTGCTGGCTGCCGGTGCAGTGGGAGGGGTGGGCTGGAGCTGGCGCTGGGGCACCCCGGGGTGCAGCCCCCAAGGCCTCGGCTGGGGGTCACAAGGCCGCCCTGCAGCCCCTCCCCAGCCCCGACCATCTCCCCTGGCCGCTCACCGGCGCGTCCCCCGCACCTGCACCGCGGCACCGGCACCGCACCGGGTCAGCCACCCAGCCCGCACCCCCTGTCACCCCACCAACACTGCCACCAGCTGTCCTGGGTGCCAGCACCCCCACACTTAGGGACCCGGGGGTCCTGCCTTTCCCACACCCCGTGGGGGACATCTCAGGACTTTGTCCCCGCAGCGCTGGTGGGATGTGACCCGGTGCCGGTTTCAGTCCGGCCATTCTTAGCCGCTGCCCTTTGGAGGCTGTAACACGACCTGGCGGCGGCTGCGGCTCCTCTGGCCGCGGGATGTCCCCTCCCTGCACCCCGTCCAGCCGGTTTGGGGTGACGCACTGTGGCCAAGCAGGTCGGCAGCTGCGGGGATGGGTGTGGGCAGGTGGGGTGCCCAAAGACGCCCCGGAGGTCCTGGGGGTGCAATGGGGTGCTGCAACCCCCTCCTTAGGACACCCCCCTAAAACCAGCCCGTGGGGAGCTGGGGGTGCTGCCTCCATCACTCGGTGTTGTGGTGGCACCGGGCATCCCGAGCGGGTTTCCTGCTGCCAGGCAGCACCCCAGGCACTGGGATGTGGGCAGGGCAGGGGAGGAAGCCGGCAACGTCACCACGCGTCACCCGGCATGGGGATGCCCTTACCGCAGCCGGATGCGGAGGGTGACTGCTGGGAAGCAGGTGAGTGATGGCCGCAGAAGCAGAGATCTCTCAGCTCCCTATTCCAGGGCTGAGCCAGGAGTTGTGTCTTCCGTCCCATCCCCCCAGCCTGGCCTTGGAGCTGGGCACCATCACGGCCAAAAAGGGAGACCCTTTTTCTTCCCAGACTCTTGGTGACCTGATGTGCTGAGTTGTTTATCCTGCTCTTTCCTGGCAGCCTTAAGTGCTTCTGTGCCTGGACCACGGCACCATGTCGGCAGGTGAGTGATCCATCTCCCTGCATGCATTCCAACTGCATCCGTCCCCTCTGTGTCCTCTGCATCCGTTCCCTCTGCATCTCCCTGTCTCCCTTGTGTCCTTTTCCTTGGTTTCCCCCTGCATCAATCCCCCCTGTATCCATCCCCTCTGCATGCCCCTGACCCCCTTTTATCCAACCCCTTTGGTCCTCCCTGCATCCATCCCCTTGGCCCCCCTGCATCCCCCTTCCCTCCCTGCCTCTGTCCCTTCTGTCCCCCCTGCATTTGTCCCCATTACGTGCAGCCCCTGGTCCTCTTTGCGTTCCCCCCCTCCACGTGCCCCTGTGTCCTTGCCTCCCTCCCTTCTGTGTGTCCCCCATGTCCCTCCAGCCCCCCCACATCCCATTGCTCCCTGCCAGACACTTGGCTCCGTCCCCAGCTCTGAGGAGTGCTGGGTGCCAAGGAGTTGAAATTTCATCCAGCTGTAATCAGGAGATGGGAAAGCGGCCCCAGAGCAGCTCAACTTTATTTTTAGCTCTGCTTCCCCCTTCGGCATCACCCCCTGGCACCACCCCACCCCACGGCTGGTGCACAGGCCCCACAGGTGGTGACAGCCCTGTGCCAGGGTGCTGGGCAGGGGACAGGCGCTCAGTGCCACTTGCACCAGGGACTGATGCTGGGGTCCAGGGACTGCTGGGGCTGTGCCAGGTGCTCGAGGTGGCCGTGCCAAGCTGAGCCTGCCACGGCCCCGGTTAGCCCAGCGGGGTGAGGAGCCAGCCACAGGGATGGATGAGGCCAGTCCCTGCCTGCAGTGGAGCCATGGACAATGACCACCTCTGGGACACCACGTGGCACTGGAATTCCAGCCCCATGGCCAAGGTGCCATGGGGTCTTTGTGCTCAGACGTGGCCAGACATCCCAACCTGCCCAGGTGACCAGGACACACGTCTGCTTCCCTCTCCATCTTCTCCCCAGGACTCTCCTGGATCGGTCCCCTTTATCCCCAGGGATGCCTGCCCTGGATTTGGCACCCCCTGGGGACACCTCACTCCCCGATGGACCTTTTGGCTTTTGATAATTTTTTTTTTCCTTTCTTTTTTCCAGAAAAGCTCAAGCAGCACAAAATCATCTTTGTGGTGGGTAAGTCTGTATCTGGGTCCTGTCACTGGTGGGGTCAGCCCAGGCCTTTTCCCTGTACCCCTAGGCTAGGGAAACGGGGCTGGAGGCTGAGACTGGGCTATTCCCAGGCACTGTGGGGTGGCCGTGGCTCCAGCCTGGCTGCTCGAGTCCATGTGGGGTATGTTGGGACCAGGAGGGCACCTCTGACCAGGCACTGGGGGTTGATGTGACAGCAAACCCCTGGGAGGTAATGTGACAAAACCCTGGGTGGTGATGCCCTGGGTGCCATCAGGGTGTGGTGCCCATATGCCAATTCCCAGCAGCCCATGCCACTCCCAAGCATTTGGGAAACCTCAAGAGGAGCTCTGTCCATCCACTCGGTGCTGGGCTTGGGGACACCAAGTGACGTGCCACTGAGCTCTCATGCCTTGCAGGTGGCCCCGGCTCGGGGAAGGGGACACAGTGTGAGAAGATCGTGCAGAAGTATGGCTACACCCACCTCTCCACGGGGGACCTGCTGCGGGCAGAGGTCAGCTCGGGCTCGGAGCGGGGCAAGAAGCTGCAGGCCATCATGGAGAAGGGAGAGCTGGTGCCCCTGGTAAGTCCCTACCAGAGCCAGCTGCCACGTGGTGGGGTGGGCAGGGGTGTCAGTGGGGCCACCACAGTAATGGTTGGCATGTGGCTCAGGCAGGGTGGGGTTTGCAGCAGGGACTGGGGGTGCTGGGTGGGAGTCCCGTTGTCCCATATCAGCCGCAGCAGCTCTGTGCTCCCCGCTCCAGGACACGGTGCTGGACATGCTGCGGGACGCCATGGTGGCCAAAGCAGACGTGTCCAAGGGCTTCCTGATCGACGGATACCCCCGCGAGGTGAAGCAGGGAGAGGAGTTTGAAAAGAAGGTGAGGACTGGTGCAGTGCTGTGCTATGCTGGGCCATGCCACACACCAGCTTAGCACAGGGACTCAATCCAGCAGCAGCCTGGGCTCCCCATCCCAGCAGAGATCACAGCCCAGAAGGGTCCAAACTGGGCAGCAGGACCCTCTGCCTCGGGGACAGCCTGTGCCCAGAGCAGGGTGTCCTCAGGCTGACAGAGCGTGTGACAACAGTGCTGACATGATGGTGATGGCACAGAGCCAGGGCTTGGCTGCTGTGTCCCTTTGCCTTCCTCTGTGTGGCCCTAGAGGCCACTGGAACAGTGTCCTGGTGGCTCCCAGACCAAAGTGGTGGGAGGCAGGAGATGGTGTGGGGACATCTCTATGTCCTGCTCACCCCCAGACCCCTGTGGAGGGAGGCAGAGGGTGGTGTGGGGACATCTGTGACCCTCATGCTGACCACCACCACCCCCCCAAACCAAACCAGACCCACACCAACTCAGTGTGCTGACCCCATGTCCCCTGTGTCCACAGATCGCGCCCCCCACGCTGCTGCTCTACGTGGACGCGGGGAAGGACACAATGGTGAAACGCCTGCTGAAGCGAGGAGAGACCAGCGGGAGGGTGGATGACAACGAGGAGACCATCAAGAAGCGTTTGGAGACCTACTACAAGGCCACTGAGCCTGTCATTGCCTTCTACAAGAGCAGAGGCATCGTCCGCCAGGTAAGCGGGACTGCGGCTGATGGCAGCCCCACAGCTTGGGGCTTGTGTCCCAGGGGAGGGGAAGTGATGGATGGGGATGATGAGGGAAGCAGGAAAACTCAATCCTGCCTAGTTTGGGGTGGGCCTGCCCCCTCTCATTCCCGACACAACCCCCTCCAAGGACAGCCCGCACTTCTTTGTCCTGAATGAGCTCTGGTCTCTTCACCCATGGCCAAAATGCATCCTTGGGAGAGTTCCAGTTGCTCTCCACAGAGAGCCCTTGGGCAAGTCCCCCAGCTAACCCCTCTGTACCCAGCTCAACGCCGAGGGCTCTGTGGAGGAGGTTTTCCAGCAGGTCTGCACCCACCTCGACTGCCTGTAACCGAGCCCCCAGCCCCAATTCCCCCCAGTGCACTCCAGCAGAGACAGCGGAAGCGGCTTTATCCTGTTTTCGTGGACGGAGCCGTGCGGAGGAAATTTCAAGGACATTGTGTTTGGCTCTTTCCCGTCTCTCCCCAGTAAAGTTCACTTTAATGAATCCAGACTTTATCTTTTTCTTCTGTCGCAGGAAATGAGTTTTTCTTTCCAGCGTTTTTGGTTTTTTTTTTCCTCTCTCCCTCTCTGTCCTCCCCCCAGCCCCTCTGGAGCTGATTAAGGGCAGGAAGCGGGTGTTTATCCCGCCGGGGCAGCGGGATGCTGTGCTCAGAGGAAGGGAGGGAGCATCCCAATCCATGGCCTGGAGGGAGCCTGCGCCTGCATCCTCCAGCCAGTCCTGGCTGCCCTCGTCCTGTCCCGATTGCTGAACCCCCTCGTGCTCTGGGTGTGTCTCTGCAGCCTCTGAGTGTGTCCTGCACATGCGGCTCAGCTCTCCCACTGGCTGCCAGGGGCTGGAGGCGACCGGATTCGGGATGGGGATTTCCACCACTTCCATGCCTTGGCATTTCCTTGTTTCTGTTGGCTGTCAGGGTTTTTTGGGGTACGCAGTGGCTGCACTGTGATGGTTTGTGGTGGCACAGTGCCCTGGAGTGGGGTGTTCCCTGTCCTGCTGTGCCCGGACACTCACTGCTCAGCCCCGACCCCAGGGGATAAGGAATATGCTGGGGACGTACAGATGAGCCCAGCCACCAGGCTGGGTGTCCTGCTGGGTGGGTGCTCTCATGATGGTGAGTCACCCCACAGACAGTTGGGGGTGCTGGTGTGGGGGACAGGGGATGTGGGGGCTCCCCAGCACCCACAGAACCACACAGGCACAGCACCATAGCAGAGGGGCTGCAGTGGAATTGGGGATGGGTTCTACCCAGCCACAGTGAGGGCAGGAGGTAGCACAGCTCCAACCCCAACAGGGCCCCCCACCACTTACTTTTGGGCTGCTGGGAGCTGGGCACGGAGCCAGGGGCTGGGAGGGCAGGAGGGGCGGCAGCGCTGGGGTCAGCCAAGGCCACCAGGCCAAGGAGTCAGAGTGGAGAAAGGAAGCCAGCAGGGAAAAAACAAAACTCTCCAAGACGAAAACCCAAACTCACCAGTCAGCCCGACGTCAGCCCCGTGCTCGGGGCCACGAGGCGCGGGCAGAGCCCGGGGCACTGCGGGGAGGCAGGCGGGCAGGAAGGATGCAGCCATCCGGCCGGGGCTGGGACGCTGCCAGCCCAGCGATCCAGGCCTGGGGCCGGCGGGTGTTTGCCTCGTGCTGCTGGAGACAGGGGGCAGAGGGGGCGTGTGGATTGGGACTCCACAGCCTAAAACTGGGGAGTGGGGAGACACACCTCTCTTGTGCCTCCAGCCCTCTGTGGGTGTGCTGTGAGTGTGCCTCAGTTTCTCCAGGGCAGGGAGTGGGACAGGGACCTGCCCTGCTCCCCAGTACGGCCCTGAGTGCTTGGGGTTGAGGTTTAGATGCTCCTCTGGTCTGGAATCTCAAGGCCATCCCATATGCTGTGTGGGGGAAGATGCTGGGCTGAATGGGGCACAGGGGGCTGCACGCGTGGCTGCCCCACAGCCACGGCCACCCTCCTTCTGTCACACTGTGGCTGCCACCGTGTCACTGGCCATCACTTGGTCGTTGTCCTGTGGTGTCACCGCGGGGAGAAGGGTGCGAGGGACTCAGAGGATCCCGTGCCGGGTGCCAGTCCCCATCCCCGGGTGAGCACCCGTCCCCGCGGTCCCCAGGAGGTGGCAGTGCTCTGTCATGGGAGATGGTTGCTGCTCACCCCGGCTCACCGACATCTCCGGGGACATCCTGGCTGCTGGGGACAGGCGTCGCTGATTTCCCTGGCACGCTTCCATTCTGTCCCCATGCCCGTGAACCATGAGTCAAGATGAAAACCAGCCCCGGTGTGAGGGTCTGAGGACCTGCAGCCACCCCCGGTGTGAGGGTCCCAGCCCCACTGATGGTTGTGTGAGGGCCCTCACCGGGGCCGGCAGAGGTGTGGGGAGGAATGGGGCAGGAGTGCAGAAGGGGGTCCCTGGTGCCCCTTTGGCAGTGCCCAGCTGTGACAGCCTTGCTCTCACCAAGGCCCCCTTGTCACAAGGGATCTCCAGACCCCAAGCCCACCTGGCAGGTAGTAGTGTCCAGGTAGCCCCATGTGTGGGTCAGGCAGGGCAGGCAGTAATGCTCGGGGGCTTCCACCTGCCCACCAGGCTGGGCATGCGGGGCCGTGGGGCGGCCACCAGCCTGACACATGTGTGCTGGATGGGAGCAGTGGGGGCTGAATGTCAGGGGCAGCCCCTTCCCCATCGGCTGGGGCAGCTCCCCATCCCCATCCCTATCACCGGCAGCAGCCCGGGAATATTTGGGTGGATGGACGCCACCAGAACCCCTCCACTCAGCACTGCCAGCCCTGGGAGGCGCTGGGGGCACTACCCCGGGTACCAGTGCCCTGCCCAGGGCGCTTCCAGCGCGCCCCTCCGGAGGTGCAGCCCCGCACGGCGCTGTGGGGAAACTGAGGCACGGCGCCTCGGGGGGAGGGGGGTCCATCCTCTCCGCCCCCCCGGCCCCGCCGGCCCGGCCCCAGCGCCGCCAGCGGCATTTCCTCCGCCGCGGACCCTCCTCCGAAGGGAGTCGGTTTCCTGCCGCTGCCGCCGCCCGCACTCGGCGCTGCTCCCGGCGAGCGGCCGCAGGCGGACATGGGCCCCCGCTCCGTCCCGCTCCTGCCGCTGCTCCTGGCGCTGCTCGGCCGCCCGGGTGAGTGGGCACCGGGGAACCGGGCACCGGGGTGAGACCCGCGGGATGGGACAGCGCGACGGGACCCCCGGGACGGGACAGGCGCCGCGGCGGGACCCGCCGGTGACCGCGGATCGGTGGCTAAAGGGGTCCCGGTGTGCCCGCACAGATTGTCACCCCCGGGAACACCCAGGGAGAGGAGGTTTTGGGGAGCAGCGTCCAATGGGGAGGGATAAAGGCACCCCGATTCCCGGAACACACACAGCACAGCCCTGCCGCTCCCCGGGACCCCCGAAATCCCGGTGCGTCACTGGGGCGTGGGAGGTGTTGAAGACGCCGTGACCCAGTCCTGGCCTAAACGGTGGCACACGGCGGGTCTGGGGTGGCTTTGGTCCCTGTCACCTCGGAGTATGGAGGGGTTGACCAGGAGATGGGGATGAGAAATGGGAGAAAACCCTTAAACCTCACATGGAATCTGTGGATGGAGCTGGGGACAAGAAATGGGGAAAAACCCTTTAAACCTCACATGGAATGTGGGGATGGAGCTGGGGGCAAGAAATGGGGAAAACCCTTTAAACCTCACATGGAATGTGGGGATGGAGTTGGGGGTGAGAGATGGGAAAAACCCTTTAAACCTCACAGGGAATGTGGGGATGGAGCTGGGGGCAAGAAATGGGGAAAAACCCTTTAAACCTCACATGGAATGTGGGGATGGAGCTGGGGGTGAGAGATGGGAAAAAACCCTTAAAGCCGCAAATGGGAGTTGGGGCTTAGACACCTCTGGAGCAGTCAGAGCCACCCTGAGATCCCTACAAAGCCACATGGGGAATTTCAGGGAGGGATGCCAGTGCTGATGGAGCTGGGGGACAGGGAGCTGGGGGACTTGGGGACATAGCCTGCTGGCAGGGGAAAGGGAACAAGGGAACTGGGGAGGCAGCAGCCACCCGGAGAGGCTGGGGCCAGCAGCACGGAGTGTCCTGGCTGGGTTGGTCCCTCCTGGTCACTTCGGGGGCCAGTGCTTATGGGTGGTGCTGGGGTGGCCCCACTGCCAGGCTTGATGCTCACAGTCCCTGTCCAGTGAGGCTGTGCCGTGGGGGCCGTGTCCCCTATAGTTGTGCCATACAGTCTCCATCCGTTGTAGATGTACAGTAAGTCCCGTGTCCTGTGTAACTGTGAGGCTGGTGCCCATCCCATGGCTGTGCCACAGCCCCTGCCCTAGGGCAGTGCCGTGGTGTCCCTGTCCTATGTAGATGTGCAGTAAGGTCCGTGTCCTCTGTAGCTTTCTCGTACAGTCCCCATCCTATAACTGTGCCATATGCTCCACATCCTGTGGTGTTGTGCCACAGAGGCCTTGTCCTCCCTGTGTATGATGTATAGTCCCTATACCACACAGCTGTGCTGTCTAGTCCTCATCCTACACAGCTGTGCAATGTCACCTGTGTCCTATGTAGCAGTGCCATGTGTCCGTGTCCTTTGTATTTGTCCCCAACAGTCTCCACCCTATATGGCTGTGCCATACACACCCTAACAGGGCTGTGCTATATGGGCTGAGTCCTACGTAGATGTGCCATATGGTCCCCACCCTGAATGTCTGTTTCTATGGTCCCTGTCCTATTTATCTGTGCTGTATGATCTCCATCCAACATAGCTGTGGCACACAGTCCCTGTGCCCTGTGTGACTGTGCCATATTGTCACTGTCCTATGGAGCTGTGCCATGTGTTCCCATCCTGAGTGTCTGTGCTTTAGGGTCCCTGCCCTGCGTGGCTGTGACACGTGGTCCCCATCCTGCCTACCTGTGCTGCTCACCACATCCTGTTCAGCTGCTGCTTCTTCCTCACGGGAACCTCTGGGGCTGAGAGCCCACAGTGGGTGCAGTGCCATGGAACTGGGATGCCCGCAGTGGGCACTGGGACTGGGCTGTCCATGGTGGGTGCAGTGGTGTGGGACTGGGGTGCTCTTGGTGGGTGCAGTGTCAGGGTATCTCACAGACACAGCAGCTTCCAGAGGTGGGGGACTTTGTGCCCCCTTGACAGGGGTGCGCATGGTGCTGGGTCTCACCTCCCATCTGTGAGGAGAGGCTTCTTGGCACCTGTCTGACCTAGAGAGTGCAGGAATGATGTGGCTTATGTCAAGGCTGAAGCCTGGAGCCATGCACACCATCATCCCCATCCCAGTGCCACCTCAGCATGGTCCAACAGCCAGCGGGGGCTCAGAGGATGACAATTCCCTCTCAGTGCAGGACCCATCCCCATTCCTGTCCCAGATCAGCTCATTACACAAGTGCTGAGGCAATGCCACCAGATGCAAGGATGCCAAAGCGGTGCTGCCCATCCCATGGGCATCCTGCACTGCCAGAGCCACCCTTGCCCTGCATCCCACACCCCAGCTTTGCTCTCTGCTCCCAAAACCCCAGGAATTCCCCCCCAGCCCCTGACCCACGTGGGGAGCCACAGTGGGACCATCCCTGTGTCCTGATCCCAGTGGCACCAAAGCAAGGAAGAATGCAGGTTGGAAAAACATCAAGTGGATTTTCTTTCTTTCTTCCTATTATTTTTTTTCCCTTTCCTGGAGTACAAAAATAACAGTGCCCTTATCTGATCGCCCCGGCGGCCCAGCTGAGCCCCCTTATCTGATCCTGACATAATGCTGGAGCCCGCTGCCTTCCCCAGGGACAGACAGTGCCCGACTGGCACCACTGCCCCGCATCCCCTCCGCTGCCATCCCTGCCCTGCCAGGCGAGCCCAGCCGCGGCCCCCGGCCCTGCCTGACCTCGCAGGGCATGAGATGCCCGAGGAGCGAGGAGCTGCCCGTCCCCTGCCCAGCACGCCGGGGCCGGCAGGGCAGGAGTGGAAGGGAAGAGGGACGCAGCCTGTGGCGCCCAGATAAGCGCTGTTTATCTTCCTCCCGATGCTGCCGGCCATGCGGCCGCCGCGCCGGGGGGGAGGAAGCACCGGACAATAAATGTGCCCACGGCAGCGTCACCGGGGGGTCCGTGCCGTGACCCCGGGGCCGCCACAGCCCGGCCACCCCAACGGTGAGGCGCAGCTCAGGGACACCGGGATAGGCACGACTTGGGAGGAATGGCCCTTTGCCGGGTGCTGCGTCCCAAAAACTCGGTGACCTGGAGCATCGCACCCTCTAGCCTCAGAGCGGTGGGGCTGGCTGGATGGACCGGGAGTGCGGTCCAGCCACCTCCCGGTGCATTGGCTGGAGCCACCAGGGATGGGAAAAGTTGGAGTGGGAAGGGATAGAACTCTGTGGTCGTCTCCAAAGGAAACACAACATCCCAGGCACTATCTCCCCATAGAAAGTCCATGGAAGCGCAGCTGTGACCACGGGGGTCTGCCCTTCCCAGCCCCCTGGAATGGAGCACCCATGGATGCAGACGGTTCCTCGGGGCCAAGTTAAGGACAGCCCGGCCACAGCAGGGCTGCCTGGGGCGGAGGAAACTGTCGAGGCACGTGGGGATTTACAGGATCAGGCCTTCAAATGGCTGTTTGCGCTCAGGATTTCCCTTGGCAGCCGCCGGCCGGCCCCGCTGGCCGCCGGGGGCTTTGGGATGGGGCAGAGCTCACGCCTCGGCGCCCGCGGGGGATGAGCCTTACAGCCGCTTCCATACCTGCGCTTCCCACCTTCCTGAGCCGGGAATGCGGGGGGGCTTCCGCCACCGGCCCGGCCCTCGGGGCGCCCGGGTGCGAGGTTTGGCACGCAGCGGTGCCGAGCGGGGACAGTGGATTTTTCCAGGCCGGATCCAAGGGTCATTACCGTGATTGTGGACGGGCCCCGGTCCCGGGGGTGCTGTGCTGGGGGCTGAGGCTGAAGGGCAGTGAAGGGGACATCAGCCCCTCCTGCACCGTGTTGTGTCACCCACATCCGTGCGGCACGGACTGACCGGCTCGTGTTTTCCGCCCAGACCCCGCGAGAGCCGAGGGCTGTGACCTGCAGCCGGTGACATCGGAGCGACCCATCACCCTCTCCTATGCCACCAGCACGGTGCCACGCGGCTGTGTCAGCAACAGCTCCATGGACACTGGCCATGAAGTTCATATCCTCAGCGTGAAGTGGTCCGAGGTGAGCACGAGGGGTCCCAGTGCATTCCTGCAGAACTTCTTATACTGTCACTTCACACTGTCACCCTGTCACTGCCACTGTCCCAGCTGTGAAAACCTTCCTTTAATTAAGGAGCAGCGAAAGGACCTGGATTAACCTCCTCCATGGCACCTTGTCCAAGCTTCTCCTCCAAGCACAGACTTGGGCTTCTCTGCCTCTGATGGGAACGTAAAGACTTTAGAGGCAAATTCTTTAATAGCCCTTGCTGCCAAGGCAGATATTCCTGTGCTGGACACCTCAGGACACTCCATTTCCCTGGGAAGGTGGCCTGGTCCTGGTTCTGGTTCTGGCTCAGGAGCTGGGCAGAGCCACAGGTACCCAGTGGTGACCACTCTGAGGACAGAGGGAGAGATGGAAAGTGGAAGGGAAGGAGGGATGGAAGGTAGAATGGAGAAAAGGATGAAGAGATGGAAGGAGAGATGAAGGGAGGGGTGGAGAAAAGAGTGGAGAGATGAAGGAAGCACATCCTTTTTAGATGTCCAGGCAAGCAGAAACCTGTCTGCCAAAGCTGACATGGCCATGCTGAGGGGTGATAGCCACACTGTGGGTGCTTTGGGGCAAGGATGGCGTCAGGGCTGGCGCTGGCACTGGCTGGCACCGTTGGGTGGGTTTGCAGCAGCTCACAGGTTTACATGGCAGCTCTGCAGGACAGCCTGGCTTCCCTCACGCTGGCTGGGGCCCAGCACCCGATTTTGGCCCAGCCCTGGGCCACCCGGCGCCACACTCCCCCCTCCCTGCCACCTCCCAGCTCTCCCAGTTCTGCTTTTGGAGCAGGGGAGAGCCAGACCACGAGGCGCTGGGGAAAGTCAGTTCTGCAAGGACCCCTCTGGCCTAGCCTGGTGTAACCCGGCCTTGGCATCCTGGATCAGTGCCAGGGCCGGGGGTGCCCCGGGGTTGTCACCAGCGGCAACAGGGGACACACACTGATGTCACGGCCGCGGCACCGAGCCCCACGGCGCGCGGGGGAAGCTGGGCAGGGACATGGCTCCACTTATAGAAGAATTACTGGAAGCTGCTTTCTATAAGCAGATCCCCACGATGAAAAAAAAAAAAAAGGAGAAGAAAAAGAAAAAAATAACCCGAAAGGCGGCGGCGGGGAGCGCCGAGGCTCCCGCCACTCGCGCAGCCAAACAATGGAGCGCCACAAAACACGCGGCAGGAAAAAGAGCCGCCAGCTCCTCCCCGACGCTCGGGGCCACCCGGGGTCCCTGGCCACCCACGCTTGCCACGGGGCCATGGCCAGGCCGGCGTGCCCACGGCTTCGTCCCGCCAGGCCTGGGCACAGCCTCCACCCGCCCAGTCCCGGCTGCTTTTCCCTGCCCTCTCCCTCTCCCTCTGCTCAGAACTTTGTGAGCCGCTCTTCAGACAGCAGTTGCCAAACTTAGCGCCTGGAGTTTTGACTTCCCCATCCGGATTTCCGGCTAGAGGCAAGCAGGCAGTGCTAGCCACGAGGAATGGTGTGTGCCACCGCTGTGCCCAGGCGTCCCTGCACACCAGGACGGGCACACCTGAGCCTGGAGCGGCGGCACAGTGCTGGGAAACCTGCCAGGGGGATGTCCCAGTGCCCAGATGGGAATTCTCCAGTCTTCAGGGGGAGATATCCCAGTACCTACAGTGAGGATGCTCTGGTGCCCGGGTGGGGATGTCCCAGCTCCAGTCCTCGGTGTGGGGATACCCCAGTCCACAGTGGGGTGACACTCTCATACTCAGAGCAGAGATTACTCTCTAACTCAAGGATGCCCTGGTCCCTAAGAAGGGGGGCCTAGACCCCACTTTGTGGGGTGTCCTGGACACCAGTGTGGGGATACCACCATCTTCCAGGTGGACATCCTGTTGGTCCCTTGCTCTGGGGAGCCAGGGCGTGTTTGTCCCACCAGTGTAGGTGCACACTCATGCAGCATCCCTGTCCCTAAACCAGCCATGGCTGCTTCTTGCATGGTTCATCCTCAGGGCCTCAGGGCTCCCCCTGCTCCCTCTGGCTCTAGGGGACAGCCAGGATGGTGACAGGGGCTGGGACTTGGTGGCCACAGTGATGACACTCTCCTCTTCCACCCCAGGTCTCTCCTGTCCCTCTGATGGTGACAGTCACCCCACGAGCCGATGCCTGCAGCCGGCCAGCAGTGCTCATCCTCCTCTGCACCCGCTGCTCTGCCACCATCACCTCCCCGTGCTCAAACCTGATCATCCGCACCGTGAGTGCCACACCCCCACAACGGAGCGATCCCGGGGGGCAGCAGGGCTCGGGCCATCCGTGGGGAGGTTTGAGGGAGTCGCTGGTGGAGACTGGTCCCTCTGATCACCAGACATGATGCTTGTGGTGGCCCAGGGAGGAGGGGACGCTCCTGACCATTGCTGGCGGCGCTGAGCGCTGGGCTGGCCAGGCAGGGAATGACGCACAGGGCTGGAAAAAGCTCCCATTTCCTCCGGCCGGCGGGAGGAAGGTCAGGGATGGGGTTTGGCTCCAGCGAGCTGAGCCGGGGTCGGGCGCTTTGTTAGCAAAATAAACCTCCTGCTTTGTTTGTGGCTAATAATAAAGTGGGCTGAGCCCTCCGTGTGCCACCAGCCACTCGCTGGTCCCAGCTCACATCCCCGAAAATCCCTACTTATCCGGGGTGACCCCCAGCCCGGGGTCCAGGGACACTCACCTGTTTTCGGTTCACATTTGTATCCTGCACACTGAGGGGAAAGGTTTTCCTTGCTTTCCCCATGCCAGCCTGTATAAGGGAGGGATGCACCTTGCTCCTCACCCAGCTTAGGCTGTCACTTGGCCCACAGGACGCTCACCTCAGCCCAGAGACCATCAGAGCACCAAACCCTGAGCCACCCATGGTCTCCAGTGAGGGACAGCTGCTGGCTTGGGCTCTGGACACCTATGGGGGCATCACGTCCTACAGCGAGCTGCAGGACCCCCGCAGGGTCCAGCTCCACCTGGGAGAAGGTGCGTGGGGCTGGGGGCTAGCACTGGGGGGCTGGAGAGGGCGGGAATGGTCTTCCTGTTGCAGAAGGGTGACAACCTCCTGGGGCAAAGTACCTTCCCCAGGGAGATGCCGTGGGGGCTGATGCCCCTGGCCATGAGCGCCTTCCCATCCGCTGAGCCCAGTTTGATTTTGTTACCCTGCCACCTCCACAGACGCCAGCAGCCCTCCAGACTGCGTTCCCCAGGAGCACTTCAATGCCATGCTACACCTTGAGACTGAGGTCTTCTTCCACGGGGTGAAGGGCTGCTCACGCAGCGACGCCCAGAGCACCGGGGCCGCTCACATCATCCATTTTCAGTCGGAACCCAGGTACCACAGTGCCAGCAGTGGGACCCCAGCAGTGGGATATTCTTGGAGATGCTTGGGATGGTGTTGTGCTGTCTCAAAGGCAGAGCTCCACATCCTGAGTTGGATGTGGGACCGGTTGGTATGCAACACTGAAAATGGGGATCTTGTGGTTTTGCAGCTCCTCCATCACAGAGGTGAACCTGTCTGTGAGCTGTCCTCAGAATTCTGCTGGAAACCAGATCCTGATCCTGCAGAGCAAGGCCAACTTCACCTGGTTCCTCTCCTCGAAGTGCAACATCCATTTACTGGTATGCTGAGAGGAACACATCTTCCCCACCACCCCCACCAAGGGGTCTGCCAGGTGCCCAGGAGATGCTGGTGTCACGGGCAAGGTGGCAGGAGGGCACCTGGAGATATCAGGCATGGACAAGTGGCAGCCCCCGTGCTGCTAGGCCTCATTACTGGGATGAACCCTGCCTTGTGCACCCCCAGCTGTCCCTGTCTCCACTTAGCCCCTCTATGCTTCTTCCTCCCTTTCCTCCTCACTGCAGGTCTCTGGGACTTACAGGATGACCCTTTTCCCAGTGGTGTTGCCTGGGATGCTCCTGCCTGACACGGAGCAGGACCTCATTGCTAAAGCCTTTGAGAAGAACTACAGTGTCATTGCCTCCTACTCTGCCATCCCTGCCAGCACCCACATCAGCCTGGAGATTCATGAGCACGGTGAGGCCCCCAGCAGCCCAGAGCTGGGTGGGATCGGGGGTTCCACCACTCCCACTCAGCCTCCCCATCTCCCTGTCTTGCAGAGATGGTTGAGACGCCTGTGACAACCACCCCCATTGTCATCACACAGCCCCCAGACTTGCCCCACCAGGTGCTGCTCACACTCAAGCCCTGGAAGTGCACAGATGAAACCATGGAGATTGTCATCATCAGATCCTACCTGGAGGTGAGGAGGGCGGAGAGGGGTGCTAATGTCCACCAAAATCACTCAGAAGTTGCATGTTCCCCTGGGGGCTCGGGGTGGGTGGCACGAGGCTGTCCCCTGTGGGTGACTATAGTGTGCTTTCCTCCTAGCCCATCAAGGACGTGGTGAACATCACCCTGAGGGACATCAGCTGCCAGGCAGAGAAAAATGCCACCCACTTCATGTTGAAAAGCCCCCTCAGCCATTGTGGCACCTCACTGGAGGGCAGGGGCTATGCCAACAATGAGGTGAGAGGGGGGGGCTGGCTGGGGGTGTTTCCTCCAGCCCCACTGATGGCCCACGAGAGCTTCAGTGATTGCCAGTGGGGCTTTTCTACCAGGACCTCCTTGGTTTTGCATGGCTGGAAACATCATACTGCAGCCCAGGGCTGAGGTGGAGGGGGGGTGTGTGGGTGGGACCATGCCATGCCATGCCATGCCATGCCATGCCATGCCATGCCATGCCATGCCATGCCATGCCATGCCATGCCATGCCATGCCATGCCATGCCAGCAATAGACTCCAGCAGTGGGTACCACTTGACTGACCCAACCTTCTGCCTTCCCGTAGCTCATCCTCAGCCTGGCCAAGGACGCAGTGCTCCGGAGTGTGCGGGTAAGAGATGGGTTTCCCAGCATGTCCAGGGGTGGCAGAAGGTGCAAATGGCACTGTCAGCCGGGTGCTGGGTGCCCCTTTAGAGCTGCCCCACTCTTGCAGGTGGCCTTCAAGTGCGAGATCCCGCGGGAGCTCTTCCTGCGCCTTTTCCCCACCGCTGCCTTCGAGGCACCGCAGACGGAGCTGGAGATCAACAAGGAGGCCTTTGTGCAGGTGCTGCCGCCGTGCCGGTGCCCGGGCTGGGGCAGTGCAGCCTGCCCTGGGCCGGTGACCCTGATGGTGTGCCCGTTCCCACCCGTGCAGGCGTCCATGCGGTGGATGGATCACCCAGCAGACCTGCAGCTGAAGGAGTGCTGGCTGCTGGCCGCAGGGCGGGAGCCGCTGCTGCTGCTGCAGGGCGGGGAGGCGCGGGGAGCGGGGGTGGCCGTGCTGGAGGGACCCCCCAGCAGCCATGGCAGGAAGGTCTGGCGCTTCCGCTTCACCTACACCGTTCCTGAGGGCAGACACATCCCCTTCTCTGCCATCCTCAAGTGCAAGGCCGGCTTGCAGGTCGGTGTGACCCCCTCCCCACCCTGTGACACCACCACGCTGGTCCCACCGGCAGTAGTGGCCTGATGGGTTTGTCCTGCACCAAAGAGCCTGGGGGACCCCACCTCTGCCATCCTGCAGGGGTGCACATCTTCCCCCTCTCACCCCACCCTCCACCTCCACAGAACGACACCATCTTTGAGAAGGTCCTGGAGTTGACAGTCAAGGATGCCTGGCGGCCCCTCAACTGTGAGTCCAGGGCAAGGGAGGTGGTCAGGATGGGAATGGGAGTGGGACAGGGACTCTCCCAGTGTGGCAGCGCTGACAGTCTCGTCCTCCCACAGACCGTGGGCTGGGGCTGGCTGCCGTCCTGGGAATCACCTTCGGCGCCTTCCTCATCGGGGCACTCCTCACTGCCGTGCTCTGGTACATCTACTCGCACACCCGTGAGTATCCACCGCCCCTGGGGACCCCTGTGGTGGGATGGGGGGGCCACATGCGTGTCCCTTACCGGGTTCCCCATTTTTCCCTCCTGGCCAAAGTCCCCAAGGGAGCCAGACACCAGGCTGCTCCATTGCCCTCATCTGTGTAGTGCTGGCAATGCTATAGGGGAATAACCCTGCTTCAGGAGTCTACAGATCCTCAGGCTCCCTCCTGCTTGTCCGGGACCCCCCTGCCCTCTCCCCTGCTCCTGGTGTCCCATGCTCATCTCCATCCCAGGGGCTCAGGGGTCAGCTGGGGAGTGATCCATGAGAGCTGGAGGGTCCCGGGGAGCGAGCCAAGGCCACCACTGTTCGCCCTGAGTCTGGTTTCCCCTTGGTGTTCCCCCGTGGCGGGCGGTGTGAGCCAGGTCCCATCTCCAAACTGCAGCCGGTTTCCAGCACGGCGCCAGCCTCGGAGAGCAGCAGCACCAACCACAGCATCGGCAGCACCCAGAGCACCCCCTGCTCCACCAGCAGCATGGCCTGACGCCCCCGGGCCCCCCCGAGCCCGCGCAGCCCCTGGCCAACGGACTTGGGGACCCACCCCAGTGCCATTAAGCTGATTTTTTGCCCCAAATCTCAGGCCGAGCCCAGAGGGGGCCTCCATTACTCATTCAGTGAATGCTTTGGCCCCCTGAGGGCAGCACACACCTGGGGGGGTGCACCTTGCAACCCCCCTGGGCTCCCCCGCTGCAGTGGGGAGGCAGAAAGAGCAGCTATTGCCAAAACCTCCCACAAGGCTCCCCATCAAATGGGGGGGGAAGAAAAAGTGGGTGCCCCCTGGACATGCCCCAGCACTTGGGGTGACCCCTGTGCCCCTCCTGTATCCCCCCAAGAAGGCAGCAGGCACCAGTGGGAGCAGCAGGAGGTTTATTTGTGGAGGATGGTGCAAGGCTGCTGCCCTCCCACAGGACGACGGGCAGAACCCACCACTCCCCCCAGCTCCCCGTCCAAGTTACAAACTCTTATCAATAATAATAAAAACCTTCCCTATGTTAAATTAATTGCACTCTGATGCTGAGCCTTGCCACAGCTTGAGGCTCCCACTTACCAGGCACTGGACCTCATCACAGCCTGGGGCAGCCCCCAAAACCCTGGGGGACCCCCCAGTCAGTCTCACTAGGGAGGGGATGGAGACCAGGAGCATCCCCCCATGGACAGTGTCCTGGGAAGAGCACAGGCAGAAGGCACTGGGGTGAAAACAGCCAAGCCAGGATGGGGTGGGGGGGCCCCACATCCCCCTGCAGATGCCTCTGAGCATCACTGGGGGCAAAACTGGTGTTTCATGTAAACGGAGGCGCGAAGCCCTGCGGCCCCGTCACTGGGCCAGCGCGGGCTCCAGCAGCCGCAGCGCTCCCCCCACCAGGTGCAGGCTGCCGGTGACCAGGACACGGACGGCGGCCGCCTCCCGCAGCAGCACGGCCCCGCTGCTGGCCGCGGGGTGGGGGTGAGCCCCCGAGGCCGTGGGCGCTGCCAGCTGCGGGTCCCGGCCCTGCGCCACCCACCGCAGCGCCTGCGCCAGGCACGGGAACACCAGGGCTGGGGAGTTGAGGGGTCGTGGGGCTGGGGGCACCAGCAGCAGGGAGCCCCGGGTGGGGGCCGGCTGCAGCAGCCCCCCCACCCGCAGGGGAGATGGCAGCCAGGGGTCCTGCCCCACTTTCTCCTCCAGGAGCCTCGTCCACGTCCGCTGGTTCTCCAGGCAGCGGGTCAGGGCATTCTCCAGCGTCACGTTGAAGTTTTGCTGGTCTGGGAGGAATGGAGACAGCAGTCAGTGATTGCAGGGGGAGCTGGGGAGGGATCAGAAAGGGAAGCTGGGGGAAACCCTGTCTCCCCAGCACTCACCTGCATTGTTGGCCACTGACACCTCGGTGAAGTTGGGGCAGAAGACAGCATAGTCAAAGTGACAGGGCTGCGGAGACAGCAGGAATCAGCACTGTGGGAACCCTCAGGATTTCCACTGGGGCCAGTCCCACACCCACGGGGTAACAGGGGATGGGGCGGGGGATGATCCAAGTCCCTTCCCCACACCCAGGACTGTGAGACCCCCGCAGGGGGCAGTTGAGGTGGGATACACCCCCGGGATAGCAGGATGGGCAGACAGACAGACAGACAGGGTGCCAGCTCCACCTCGTGGCTCCCTCCACCCACAGCAAAGCAGGTCCCACAGGGCAGAGAACCCAGGCACCCAGGCACAGTGACTCCCCTGTGCCCCCAAACCTCACCACCAGCAGCTTGAGCAGTGCCGCCGTGTCCCGGTCGCCTGTGGCATTGAAGAGCAGCACACGCACCTCAGAACCACTGCAGGGAGAAAGGGCAAGTGGCCCATGCCCCCAGGGGACCTCCAGCAGCACCACCACCACACCCCAGCATGTGTGCCCCCCTTTACATCCCCTCCTTACTCATGAGGCTTGTCCTGGTTGAGTGCAGTCTGGCGGAACCAGCGGACACAGGCCTGGATGCTGCTGGTGGTGTGAGCTCCATCCAGGTACCACGTCACAGGGCCGTGGGACAGCACCTGAGTCCTGCCAAGCCACTCTGTGTCCCGCAGGCCTGGGGGCACACAGGGCATGGCTGGGACCCCCATACCCTCCCCAGCACTGGTACCCCTGTGGGAATCCAGTATGGGGACTGACTGGGGTCCAGCACAGCCCTGTCACACGGTGAGGGGGGGTCCTGGCATGGCCGTACTGCACCTTGGATCATGGCATCGGTCAGTCGGAAGGCAGGCGCCAGCGGCACCGGCCTCCCCAGCAACTCCGAGCTTGGTGGCACCTCCTTCAGCTCCCCAAGACCTAGGCAGGACAGGCATCTCACTGAGCCCTCAGGGGCCCTGGAGGGGTCTGCCCCCCCTGTCGCTGTCCCCCTGCCTTACCCGGGCAGCCGCAGCGCTGCAGCCACGTCCGTGCCAGCTGTAAGGCCAGGGCGGCGTTGGAGCGCTGGTGGGCACCTGCCAGCCCCAGCTCCAGCGCCCGGCAGCCCTCCTCAAAGTCGTCCAGCTCCGGGCAGAGGTAGAGGGGACACTGTGGGGAGAGGAGGCTGAGCCCCCCGCCATGGGATGGGGTACCCCCAGCCCACACCCCTGCCAGCAGCTCACCTTCCGCTCCTGGGCTCGCTCCCTCAGCACCTCCAGCGGCCGCTCCGGCTGCGCCACGGTGAACGCCGGCACACCGGGCTGGGAAGGACAGGGGTGCTCAGTGACATGGGGGTGCTCAGAGACACGGGGGAACACACCCCAAAAACACAAGAGGAGAGAGAAGACCAGTCTCCTTACCTTAAAAATGCCCCCCTTCTGCCAGGCAATCTTCTCCATGGTGTCCCCCAGGATGCTGGTGTGGTCAATGCCCAGGGAGGAGACCCCACACACCACCGGCGCCCTGGGAATGCAGCATGGCAGTGTCCCTGCTGTCCCCCCTGCGCTGTGGGGACATCAGGCCCTGGCAGCCCTGGTGACAGGCTCAGCCATGACAGCTCCTACCTGATGATGTTGGTGCAGTCATAGGTGCCACCAATGCCAACTTCCACCACTGCCAGGTCCACCTGGGGACACAGGGACACTGGGGCCATCAGACATCAGAGCCATCAGCAGTAAATGCCCCCATGGATTCAGGGATGTGTGTGGAGGCAGGTCCCTGCCACCAGCCCTTCCAAACCCACACCTGAGCACACCCCCTATTTGTGGGGGGGGATCATCCACCTCACACAGCATCCCGTTTACAGCCATGACAGCCTCATCCACACAAATTTTGACCCAAGTCCCCCCTCCCTGAGGTCCCCACCAACTTGACATTTCTGTCACAAGCTGGAGGCCACCAGCACTGACCTTCTCCTGCAGGAAAACGTGGAAAGCCATGATGGTGAGGAAGCGGAAATACGCCGGCATGCTGGCGTGCGCTGGGTCCTGCCAGGGAGAGCAGGGTGGGGATGAGCACATGACCCTGGGAGCGGGGGACCCAAGGGAGGGAACACACCCACAAACCCTGCTGGCCCCACCTTGGTCTCCTCCAGGCGGTTGTACACCAGCCAGAAGTACTTGCTGAAGAGGTCCTTGCTGATGGGCTGCCCATTGATGCGGATCCGCTCGCGCACCTGCACGAGGTGAGGGGAGCTGGGGGCACAGAGCAGGGGGAAGAGTTTGGCACAGCTCCACTGGCCCTTCAAAACCCTCCTGACCCCCACCCACCTGTAAAAGCCCGTCTTCAGCCCGTAGTTGCGGAGGATGCATTCGGTAAAGGCGCACGCTGAGCCCTGAGGAGACAGCTGTGTTAAACCCCCCGTTCCAGAGCAGGGCAAACGGAGCCACAGCCACCAGCAGTGCCCCCTGAGCCCCCAGTCCCCCACAGCACCGCCCACCCGCCTCACCTTGCCCTTCGTCCCCGTGACGTGGATGATGTTCAGTCGATCCAGGTCCTCGACCTGTAAGAGTTCAACCACCCTGTGAGACCCCCACGGCAGCCAGTGCCAAGCATGGTGGCACTGCTAACAGGACAGAGGGAACAGGGACGGGGATCAGCCCTTCACCTTCAGTCCGCTCCTCTCCAAAAAGCCCTGCATGGCTTCCAGCTGGGCCTGGGGGTCACCACGCTCCCGCTTCACCTGCTCCAGGTAGCTGGCATTGGTCTGCAAGGTGTTGAGCATCCGGATTGCATCCTGGAAAGACGCCCAGGGCGGTGGGGATAGTGCCCAACACAGCAGCAGCCTTGTGGCTGCGCCACAGCCCCAGGGGCCAGTCTACCCAGAGCCCGCTGCACCCTGACCCACCCCTTCGGGCTCAGCCTCCTCGGCGGTGCCATCGGCCACCCACGCGGGCAGCATCTCTGCCATGGTGCCGCGGGGACGTGGCGGCAGCGCCGGATTCCCCGTCGCGGGGACAAGCTACTTGTGGGCAGGGTCAGCCGCCCCTCCCCGGGTGCCCGTTGGCCCCGCGGCGGGCACGGGACAGCCCAGCGCCGGCACCCGGCGCTGCCCGGCGGGACAAGGTCGCCGCCAGCGGGAGCGGGCAGCGCTCCAGCGCACCCGTCCTGCCGGTGTTTAACGAGCGCCGCTCATGATGCAGCAACGCCGCACCGGCACGGCACACCTGAGACACGAGGTGTCACTGTCACCGAGCCTCCCACAGCCAAGTTAAGGGGGCGTGAGCAGTTGGGACCGCAGCCCGTGTCCCCAGTGAGGGAACACTCCGGGCAGGCAGCTGCACCCTGTCCCACCACAGCGGCACTGACACCGAGAGCGCTCCCGCCTGCCCGAGCGGCGCTCCGCCATCATCCCCACGGCAGCAGGCGCAGCCGCGTGCGGCCGGGACCCGCCGTGACTGCCGCTGCAGGCCGGGCTCACCGCTGCCGCCACGGGGCACGGCGTTTGGCGGGGTGAGCCGAGCAGAAAGCGGGGGCACGGCCCGGGGCTGCGGGGGGCGGCAGAGGGGGTCAGGAGGTGGGGGGCGGGGGGGGGGGGGGGGCGTGCCGCCGCCCCGCGCGGAACCGGAGCCCCGCGGCTGTCGCGGCCCCGTGCCCCGCCCGGTACCTGGTAGTCGGTGGCGGGGGCGCGCGCGGGGCGCGTGCTGAAGCGGCGCGCCCCGGCCCGCAGCGCCCCGCGCAGCGCGCGCAGCCCCCGCCGCACCATCCCCGCCGCGCGCGCACCGGGCCCGCCACGCCGCGCGCGCCGCCGGGGCGAGGGGGGCGGGACGGGCCCGCCCTCACACACCACACGACACCGCCGCCATCTTTGAAGCTGGCAGCGCGCGCCGCGCCGCCTGAGGAAGGAGGGAGCGCCATCTTTGCGAGGGGCAGCGAGGCGGCTGCGCCCGTGCCCATCCAGACGCCCCGGGAGGGGCACGGGGGTCCCGGCCGCCCCGCTCGGGACGGACCGTCAGGCACAACCCGCCTCCGGGTCTCTCCGTCTGGCAGCACAGGGTCATAGCCCTACAGCCCCCACCGCCCCCGCCGGCAGCGCGGCCCCGGCCCGGTGCCACCGGAGCCCCCGGGCTGCCCGCGGTAGCGGTGCCGATGTGTCAATGGACGGCAGCGCTGATCGCGCCGAGCCTCCAGCTCCCGGGAACGGGACGGGGGTGCCCGAACCCGAACTGCCCTCGGGAGGGCCCGGTGCCGTCCTGCAGGCTCCCGGTGCCGTTCCTGCAGGCTCCCGGTGCCGCCCTGCAGGCTCCCGGTGCCGTCCGGCAGGCTCCCGGTGCCGTCTTGCAGGCTCCGGTGCCGTCCTGCAGGCTCCCGGTGCCGTCCGGCAGGCTCCCGGTGCCGTCTTGCAGGCTCCCGGTGCCGTTCCTGCAGGCTCCCGGTGCCCTCCTGCAGGCTCCGGTGCCGTGCTGCATGCTCCCGGTGCCGTCCTGCAGGTTCCCGGTGCCGCCCTGCAGGCTCCCGGTGCCGTTCCTGCAGGCTCCCGGTGCCGCCCTGCAGGTTCCCGGTGCCGCCCTGCAGGCTCCCGGTGCCGTTCCTGCAGGCTCCCGGTGCCGTCCTACAGGCTCCCGGTGCCGTCTCCACTTAGGCACACAGGGACAGGAGGGTCACAGCAGGTGTGCGGGACAGGATGATATTTATCCACAATGGCACAACTCAGCCGCTGCCTTATTGCTCACAACCGACTATTTTTCCAAAGAAATAACCACCCCCCTTCCCTGCCCAGACACTGCTTCAGAGCCCCAAACTAAGACAGAATTACCTCGTACATGTCCTTCATCAAGCCTGTTTTTCATGCTGAGAATGGCTCCACTCACCACCACTTCCTCATGGGACTTTACACTACCAATGGCTTTTGTCGGTAACTGTTAACAGACAAGTTACCAAGTGCCAAATGCTATCACCAGCTGCACACATCGAATCCTGGCATCCTGGCATCCATGGGGCTCAGGGAGAAGATGGCTGGCTACAGCTGATAGCCACGGGAAACTGTGCAGCTGTGGAGAGCCACTTGCTCTCTATGAATTAACCCTGACAAGTTCTGACAGAAGGTGTGCACAGTGATTCCAGTCGGTCAGGCTAGTCACTGTACCCAAAGGAAGCAGTGGTGGTGTTCTAGTCTCTTATGCAAAGAGCTCCAGGAGGGAGCAGGGGACACATGAGTGTCTCCCAGCACAGTGTGACCAGCCCTGCCACACTATCCTGAAATTCTTGCAGACAGGCGGGCAGGTCTCACCTTAGGCACAGGGCAGTGCTTGGCTGCAGCAGATTAGGTGTATCCAGTATAATTCCCAGTCATGGTTTGCAATTTAGAAAGCATGGATGCCATGTGCTGTCACAGAGACCAGCTATCCTGGTCTCCTGGCTACATGGAGCATCCAGCTCTGCCAGGCACCTCTGGTTTGCCCTTTTTAGGCAACATCCCAGTCTCCAGGGAGAGCTACTCATGCTGTCTAGGGTGGCTCTGCCTTTCCTAAAACTCATCTGATGACCCAAAAGCACCTGCCTTGTCCCTTATCAATGCTTCAGTGCTCACAGGATACTTCATGCAGGAGCTATGACAAACCAAGAGAGCTGAGACATCTCCAAGCAGGGCCCAGTTTGGTCCAGGACAGCTGCTCCCAGTCCTGCCAGTCCCGGCACCATTTGCCAAGAGCCCCAGAATGGATGGAGACACTTTTTTCCATCACCAGATCCATACCAACTGATCTGCAAGTTTAATGTAACCAGTACAGACTTTTGGGGGACAAAAACAAGTTCTGAGACAGGAAACTGCAGGGAAACAATGTCGAGCTCACAGGTATCACCTCCCCAAGTCACGCAGCTCTGCAGTGGCCGAGGAGATGGCCATGCTCTGTTAACACCATCAGTCAATTCACCTTGAAAAAAGTCCTTTCCTAGACAAAAAAACCTTGACAGGACATCTCCACTTAACGTGGGAAAGCCCAGCCAGGACCCCGCCGGATGTCAAAACACTCTGTCGAATTCAGTCTGGTTGGTGGCCGCTGGGTTCCTGCCCTGGTTGGCCGGCTGCTGGGGCATGTGCCCACCCCTCCTGCGTGGTGGGGCCAGGTACTCAAACATGGACTGGTTGTGGGTGGACAGCATGTTCTTGAGGTCTGAGGGCATGGGGTCCGACCAGAAGAAATCGTGGTTCAGGGCGTCGTCGCTGTCGATGCGCTGGGCGGGATCCAGCACCAGCAGCTTGTCGATGAGGTCCAGTGCATAGGGGTCTTTGACATAGGCCTTGAGGCGATCCTTCACCTTCCTCTTCTGCCCCTTGGGGAGATCCAGCTTCTCGTACAGCTCGTACTTGTCCACATTCGGCCAAACCTGGCAAGGGGAAGGAAAACGGGTTGGCAAGAAATAGTTATGGAAAGGACAAGGCATTTTTGGTTCAAACACCCTCAGGCAAACCAAAATAACAGTTCTATTTTATAACCTCACAACAACAAAGGGGCACTAAAGGCCTGGAGTCATGTGGACAGGTCAGGACAGTATTCCTGGTGTGGAAACGATGCTCAAGGATTTCTCGTTCTCCCATGAAAGAATTAGTAGAGAGCACGGTTCAGGGCAGCTACCGCATCCAGAAAGATAAAGTGACAAAACTGATTGCTAAATAATCACCTGGATGTGGCACCTTTTATCCTTAGAAAGCAAAGCCTGCTGCAATCACCAGCACTTATCTCCATCTGGGAGAGACCACAGCAGGTCTTGCCAAAGAAAGCACCTTCAGTGTATTTACATAATGACTGTGACAGCAGGAGGACTCTGCAGCTGCCAGCACAACATCCCGCAGATCTCAGTCTGGGCTGAGATCCCTCAGCTTGCTCCCCACAAGAGGGCAGGACGAGCTGCTTACGAAGGAGGAGCTGAGGGGTGCTCACACCAGAGCTGAGCTGATGCCGCAAATCACAAGACAGAATTCAAGAGGCTTTTCAAGGTGACCAGTACAAAACACCTGAGAATAAAAACCCCGACCCTTCTTTAAGCAGAAATTGAGGGTTGTCTGAGAGACAACGCCAAAACACAGGCTAGAAGATTCTCCAGGCTCCCTGCCAGCAGCAGGCACACTCCACTGCTGGGAGCATCCAGCAGGCAGCACACAGGGCAGGGAAGAGGCCCGAGTGTCTGGTCCCAGACTCTGCCCACACTCCTGCTCTCCACAGCTCCTCCCCACTCTCGCCCTCACCTCCGGCGTGATGGATCCGCAGAGCTGGCTGATGAGGGTGAGCTGGTGCTGCTCCGTGTTCCCCTGCATGATGGGGCTGCGGGTCCACATCTCTGCCATGATGCAGCCTGCACCCCAGAGATCAATGGGGGGGCCGTAGTCACGCTCCCCTAAACGGAGATGCCGAGTTAGTCTCCCAGAGGGCCGAGAAGGGCCAAGAAGCCGGCAGAGCCCACCTTGGGCTCCTCCTACCTAGGAGCAGCTCTGGGGGCCGATACCACAGGGTCACCACGCGGTTGGTGTAGCGGTTTGGCTGGCTGTTCTTAGCCAGGCTGAAAGCTCGAGCCAGCCCAAAGTCCGCCAGCTTCAGGACTCCATCCCGCGTGATCAGGACGTTCGCTGCTTTCATGTCTCGGTGCAAGATCTGCACAAGGACAGACATTGAAGGGTTAAGTGAATGCAGTGCCCTCCTTAGGTGCCTTTCACCAGCACAATGCTCAGGCTGCAGAGGTGGGAAACAAGGATTTCCCTATCAGCCTGTGCTAAGACACCTGCTCCTTGGAAAGCCGCCCTCTGAGCACAGCAGGAGCCCTTCCCATTACCTTGTTCCTGTGGATGTAGTAAAGTCCATTCAGGAGCATCTGCATAACTTTCTTGATCTCTGACAGTGTGAACTTGACATGGGCGTTGCTGAGAAGGCCAGCCAGGTCGTGCTCACAGAAGTCAAACACAAGGTAGATGCTGCCCTTGCACCGGTTGTACGGAGAGGCTGCGGGAGAGGCACAGAGAGGCTGCCAGTGAGGGACCCTCCACTGGGTCACAGCTCCTCTCACCTCCCACCACCCTGCCACTCATACAACACCCCCTACACAGAACATCAGGACACAGGAACACAGAGAACCAGACAGCCTGCAGGCCTCAAGGTCCTTTTTAAAGAACTGAGCAAAAACTAGCAACACAAGAACAGGAGATGAGGATTGGTGCAGCAAATGTCATCAGACAGGCAAGGAAAGGGCACGGCAACCTTTGAAAGCTTCACTTCGTGCAGCTCTGGGCACATAACGGCTGTGGGGTTTCCTCCCTGCAAGCTCTGGCTGCCAGCCAAGCACCAAAGATAGAGGAGACACCCACAGACAGCCCCGGGAAAAATGCAGAAACACAGAAAATCTGTCTAATCTCACATTAAAAAGTGAGATTTCCTGCAACCTCAAACAGGATCTGCAAAAATGGACTGATCTTGATCAAAGTGATATAAAACTCCAATTTTAATTGAATGATAGCAGACTTTAAGTGAAGACTTTAAGTGATAAGATAGCAGACTTTAAGAGATTTCAATCTTGTTCCTAGAGCACCCAAGCAAAATATTATTAAAAAGAAAAGCTGAATTTCATCAGTTGTAATCAGCAAAGCTGCTGATCAGCATCTCCAGCCGGAAAAGCTTAGCCCCCAGAGAAGCACACTGCTCTCCTCCCCAGGAGGGTGCCTGCTACACCGAGTTTGCAGTTCCTCACACAGACACAGCCCCAAACACGCCTTTCCAACACAAAAAGAGAAAAGCCTCATGTTTGACAACAGTAAATGAAACATTTCTACTTTACTGCAAACTGAGGTCAAGGTAGATTTGGATAAAAACTGGAATACAAACAAAACATAAAAAGGGAACAAATTACATGTCTACAAAAATATTTACTTTTGGTATGTGAGACACCCAATCATGGCAGCTCTTTTAATCACAGAGTGAATTACAAATTAACTTGTCACTGGTGTCTTTACTCATACCTATTCAGACAGTAATCTACACACAATTCGGTGTACTGGAGTATCTTGAATTTCCCATCACTAGGCCAGACATTTCTGCCCATTCAGTGACTGGACTTTTTAAAACACACCAGATACTAGTCAGTTTTGGTTTTATTTCACAGACATGACCGGCTAGGGAAGGGCAGACTGTAACATCAACTGTCACTTTCCTAAGTATTTTTCCAGTACAAATCTATGTAAGAGAATTATATATGAACTCTAGCAAATGTCATAGAGCAGTTTCACTGTAAACAGAGCCAGGCCAGGAGTGCTGAGCAGTGGGGGCACAGGGCATCAGGTGGGAGTGAGGAGGTGGAAGAGCAGCTCAGAACTGCCCACGTGGAGTCCCAGCCCTCCCAGCACAAGCAGTTACATCACCCACAGAAAGAGCTGCTGAGTGAGCCTCAGCTGGAGCTGTGTCATCAGCTCAGAGCTGCCAGAAACCATCACAAGACACCAAGAGAGGCAGCTCCAGGCTGAGGAGCCTCTGCTCCAAAGTGCTGGTTCATTTAGAGCCTCTCAGAAGGAGCTTCCCAGCACAGGCAGCGTTCACTGCTATGACACAGGCACATCCTGGCAGGACTAAAACAGCTTTTCCATCTGAGCTTCAGCAACGTCCTGACTCATTTAGGAACTCTTTTCCAAGGTAAGTGACCTGTCACCCCATGTCACAGGCAGGAACAGAGGCCCATGCTCAGCTAGACCACTCCACTTCCAGCACAAGACACCAGCCTGCTCGGCAGGGCTCAGAAAAGCCCCCATTGACACAAGGGACACCCTGCAAAGTACCTTTGGTCCTGCAGATTTCTATGAGGTTCACCACATTCTCATGTTTGAGCAGCTGGAGGATTTTAATCTCTCGTAAGGCTGTGATGGGAAACTGGAAAAGAGAAAGAGAGAATGGAGGTTGGAGGTGCAGGAGACAAGGCTGTCTCTGCCAGAGAACAGGAGGTGTGACCATGCAGCCTGACAGGTCCTGCCCTCCTCTCCTCACCTTTTACATTCACACCAGGACATGGTACAGCCCAGCCTGAGCTGCAGAACAGCCTCCCTGGCTGCTGCCTTTGCTGTGTAAGCTCTTAACTCTCTCCCCAACCCCTGAGCATGTGTTTGACACATCACCCAGTTCTTCCACAGACACAGCCAGTGTGGAGCCCTGTGCTCAGGGTCCCAGAGGAGAAGAAGCACATGGGAAGTGTCACTTCCCAGCAGCCACCCCGTGCTGCTGCCATGTGCCTTTGCAGCCCAGGTGACAACAGGCCCAACCCAGCCATGCCCCACACTCACCCCTTCCTTCTCATTTTCCATCAACACCTTCTTCAGTGCTACTTTCTTGCCTGTCTGGCGATGTTTAGCTTTGAAAACTTCTCTGTAAAAAAAAAAAAAAACAACAGGAAAAAAAAATAATCCATGAGCAGCACAAGGAGAAAGGAGCCAGTGCCCCCACAAGGAACAAGCTCAAACAAGACACACTAAAGCACCATACAGAGAACTCTGTGCTGAGCCAATATAGCCATATTCCCCCTGGGCCAAAGGCCCTCAGGATTCACTGAAGCAACAGAGAGCCCAGAGCTCTTGCAGCCTTACAAGGATTTCCAGTAATGTAGCACATTTTGAGCAAAAAGCTGCACATTTGGAGCCAAGCTGCACATTTGGAGGCAAGTTACAGGTCGCCACCCTAACTGTTTTCAATGTTAACTCTGCTCTGCCAGAGCTGGGACAGAGCGGGACCTCAGGTTGGGAAAAGAGGGCTCAGGAAACAGACTGGCTCTCTGAAGCCAGAGGGGCGGCCGGGGAAAGGACACCGAGCAAGGAGCACCCGAGGCAGGCGCGATGGGCCGCGGGCTGGGCCCGGCTGCAGGCCTGAGGCCGGGGAAGGCCAGGCCGGACCATGGAGGGCCGGGGCCGGCGAGCACTCACCCGAAGGTGCCCTGCCCGATCTTGGCGAGCTTCTCGTACTTGGAAACCTCATCGCAGAAGGGGCACTCGACCATGTCGTACTGCTTGGCCATGGCGGCCGCGCCGTTGCCACAGCACCGCGTCCCGCCCCTTCCGCCGCGTGGCGCCATCACGTGACCCGCCAGCCGCCGCGCGGGGCCCTCTGGGTGTTGTAGTCCTTGGGGGCGCCGCCATGTTGTCCCTCCTCGTGGCCCGGGAGCAGCGAGCGGCCCCCGGTGCCGGTGACCCTAAAGCGCTTTGCTGTGTGCCCCTGTGTGCTTAAACACGTCAGGAGTTAAACAAAGCCTCTGCTCCTGCAGCTGCGGCTGTGACGCAGGGAGGCTGTGGCCAGGGAGGAGGACTCCAGGGTCTGCTTCAGGGGACCCTGAGTTCCTCCCCAGGCCGTGGCTGTGTTTGGGTGCAGGACAAAGAGCTCCATCTCAGGCTGTTCGAAACTGGCCCCCGAGGTGGACAGCAGCCAAGGACCGAGCTGTGGCAGAGGTGACTGCCAGCAGCCTGCTGAGGGAAACACGCACAGCAGACCCCTGCTAGGTCCAGGCCACCTTGTCCTGCATGGCCACACTGTAATGGAGCACATCAGTGTCCCCAGAAGGAGTGGCTGGTGGGCAGTGCTCCTGCTGGCAGCGATGCCACCCAGCTCTCACCCCACAGGGGCTGAGCACCTGATGTGCATGGCAGCGCTCTGTCTGCAGGGCTGGAGCCTCACCCACACTGCTGGCACCCTCACCCAAAGGGCTGTCACGCTCCTCTAGGGCTGCCACCTTCTTCCATGGGGCTGGAACCCTCTTTCAGGGCTGGCACCCAGAGGTTTTTGGTTGTCCACATCTGGCAGACGTCCCAAAACTGGGGTGCAGAGGTGACTCTTGAGCAGCCAGGCAGGTACAAGCAGCCACGGGGACTTCAGGAACTGTGGGGACAGCGTGAGGGCGGGCAGGGACAGCAACGGGGCAGGGAGCAGATGACAGCAGTGGGGAGGAAATGCTGAGCGAGCGATGAGCGGGGTGGCTGGGGGGGGCAGGAAGGGAGGAGCGGGCAGGGAAGGGCTTCACAGTTATATACTGTCCCTCTTAGTCCCCGCGGCCTCCGAGCAGCACGGCCATGGCCGAGGGCCAGAAACGACGGGGCTTCAAAAAATTCAGTAAGTGGCCATGGGACAGGGTGGGTGGGCTCACCTGGACATCTCGGTGGGTAGGAGGATGTGTGACAGTTAGTGCTGAGTGTGTGCTCACACGCTCCCCAGGTCATCCCATCCAGGGATGTTTGGAGCTGTGACAGCCTCTGCTCTTGTTAGGAAACTCATTGGGGTGAGGGGCTTTGGAGGTTTTCATCTCAGGAGCTGGGTGCAGGGACTGGGACCAGTATGCTGCAGCCCAGCCCTGTGCTGGATGCTGGGATGTGACCAGAGGGATGCACAGCAGGATTTGGAGGTCTTCAGTCCTTAAATCATTAAGTCACCTTCAGGGTGCATGGCTTGGGTACAAGCTGGTGCTGGGGGCCAGGGGTGGCTAGGACCCTCACCCCAGGGTGCTCCTGCAGCACAGGGATGGGGGTGACACAGAGGAGCTGGGGAGGGAGCCTGGGAATGGATTCCCACCAGTTCTTCTGGGAGGAAGTGCTTGATACCCACCGGGAGCGAGCTCTGCACTTTCTCACAGACCTCAGCTTTCCCCCGGAGCTCCGGGGGGAGGCTGCAGTGGCCTTCACTCCATTCCCAGCGCTGGGCCGTGCTCTCTTGCATTCCTGCCACGGGGCTGGCGCCAGAGGGGGGTCAGTCCCTCCGCTCCCCCGGGACCCCTCCACTGGCCAAACCCACGGCCCCATCCCAGCTGGGATTTTCCTTTGTGGTGGAGTGGTGGGGAAATTGAGAAAATCCTCAGTGCTGCCTTTCCCACCTTTCAGCAGCCCCAAGAGCAGCAGGTAGCAGAAGATGCTTGGACTCTAAGGGGATGTTTAGCACAAAGTAATTTTGCCTCTAACTGCACTCAGGTAATGAGGTTTCTGCCTCACAGAGGGGCTTTTGGGATGCAGCCTCTCCACCCTGTCCAGCTGCAGGGATGCCCCACAGAACCCATGGATGGCAACTGGAGGTGGGAATCCAAGGGCTGAGCAGTGCAGGACACACTGGTCCTCGCTCAGCACCTCTGCAAAGTGTCACTTCCTGCCCCAGCAAATCTGCCGGGCTGTGCAGAGCCTCAGGGCGGCGTCAGCATTGCAAAATCCCCGGTGGGAACTGCTCAACAGCACTGCAGCCACCGGCTCGCTCAGCCCGAGCACCGGCACCGGCACCGGCACCGGCACCGGCACCGTCCAAGGCTGCGCTGCGGTGACACACAGAGCTGAGCTGGGGCTGAGGTGTGAAATGCAAAGCCGCCCGCCGCAGTTATAAATATTTCTCCGGCGAACATGTTCATGCTCAGCACTTGCAGGTGGCAGCTGGAGCTGGCGAGGGGCCGGGTGAGGAAGTGGGGAGGTTATCTCCCACCGCAGCAGCGCCCGTGGCTGGTTCCTGCTCCATCGTGCTGGCGAGACATGCACGTGTGGGCAGGTCATGTGCATCCAGGACCCCCATTCTCTAAGGAGATGCTGTGTCCCATTCTTGCATCCTGCAGGGCTGCCCTGAGGCTGTGGATGGGCATAGCTCTGCCCAGAGGCCCCCGGAGGAAGTAGGTGGGCAGAAATGACTTCTAGAGTTGCCTGCTCACCAGGGTTGGGTGTTTCCTCCCCTCCTCAGCCATGGTAGGAAGATACAGCCGCTAGATTTGCCAGGCACAGGAGACTTCTGCTCCCCGAGGGACCAGGGCAGAGTTCCCAGGTACCCAACAGAGATGCCTCAAGCAGCATCATGTACACCACAGATCACAGGGATGTCATGCCAAGCTGGGCCTGCAGATGTGGGTGTAACAGGATGACACCAGGCTGCATAGTGCTCCTTGCCCAGCCCAACCCAGGCCCAGGGGCTCTGGGATCCCCCATCATCACACCGTGCCAGCAGTAACCCCACACTCATCACTCCTTTCTCCTTGCCAGAGTTTTTCAGGTTCAAAGGCTTTGGGAGCCTGAGCAGCATCCCCCGCTCCTTCACCTTCCGGCGCGTCCCTGTGGACCCCAGCTCTCCTGACAATCTCACACCACATGTCCCACCTCCCCACGGCTTCCTGGGAGAGCCCTTTGACAGCACCCAGGATGATCTCAACACTGTGCCCAAGAGCCCTGGCCCCTACGCCCAGTCGTCGAACATGTACTCCCACATGGGCACCATGCCCAGGGTGAATCTGGGCAAGGCAGGGAAGAGCCTGGGCAAAGACAAGAGTGGCCAGAACTGCTGGGAGAAAGGGACTCCCAACAACAAACCCCCCCAGGCAGCCCCACTCCCCAGCCTCAAGTGCCCTGAGATGTCCAGCACCCCTGGCCCAGGCACAGACTCACCCTTGACTGCTGGAGAAGCAGAGCAGGAGAAGGAAAAAGCTGAACCTGGGGACACCGTGGAGGCAGCAATGGACAGGACAGACCAGGAACCTGTGGGAAATGTCTCCTGCCCTAGGACAGAGTCACCGAGCTCCAGCCTGGCTCCAAACCCCAGCCAAACCACAAGCCCTGACACAGCAGCTGGAGCAGAGACCACTGATGGGGATCTGCTGGAAAAGGGACAAGAGCATCCTGACAAGATCTCCCCAGACAGGTATAGCCCTTGAGGTTTGCTCTGCCTTCTGCTAAGACCCCATTTTGCTCCCCCACAGGGCAAGAGGAGGGGGCTGGGACCAGCCAGGGTCACTGCGATGTCCCCTCGTGCCCACAGTGCCAGCGGGATGCACCTGGCCGGTGGGACAGCACAGCTGGAGCACGGTCAGGTCAGCGGCTCCATGGGAACGAGGTTTCCTGTGGGATTTCTGCTCCCTCCTGTTTCCGGACGGGGTGGAAACATCTCGCAGCCCCGCTCTGCCCCGGCATCTCTTTGTCCTGCGGCGTTCAGGATGTGCTGCTGCGGAGAGCTCACACCAGCCCTGTTACAGCCTCCTCTGCCTCTCTCCTCTTTTCTTTTCCACCCCCTCTGTCCTCTCCCGCTCTGCCGAGCAGCGCTGCCTCTCCCAAGGCACAGGGGCAAATCCTCAAACCGGACACTCCGTCCCTATTTCATCACCTACCAGTAAACCCCCACTCTGGGCACAAATCCCCCACTCTGGGCACAAATCCCCCACTCTGGGCACAATCTCTCCCTCCGGGGGAATTTGGAGGTTCAGCCCTCTGAGATGACGGATGGATTTTTTGGAGGGTTTTGACTGCAGAATCCACCAGAGGTATTTTTATTCCCCAGCCCCATGGCATCTGGGCATAAGGGGCCAAATGCGACCCCAGCCCGGGAGGGTGTGCGAGACTGGGGACACAGGCAAAAGCAACTCCGAATTTCTCCCAAAAACATTTCTCCCCCTTTCCCTGGCCTGACTCTCCTCTCTCTGCGCTCAAGTGTCCCTGTTCCCCCTGCACCGCCCCGGGGCCGGGGGCTCCTTTTCTTGGCACCGAGCGTTCCTGAGGTCCGGGTGGTCCCGGGAGCGGGGTGAGGAGGAGAAATTGGGCGGTGGGAGCCGGGCTGTGCCGAGCACACATTCCTGGCGGCCCGAAGGGTGGGCCGGAGGAGGGCTGGGACGGGAAGGAGGAGGGTCCGCCGGAGTCCCGGAGCTCAGTGCGGGGCGGAGAGCGCGGGACAGCCGCTCCCAGCCCGGAGCAGCGGCGCTTGCCGGATCCCGCAGGGCCGATGACAGCGCTGGGCAGGAGGTTTCCCACCCTGGGACAGGGCAGGTAAGGGGTCCCGGCCCCCCGGCCACCCCTCGCACCCCGGCACAGCGGAGGGGATGGGGAGGGAGAGGCTGGGAAGGGGCTTTGATTGGGGCGGGCACAAAACTTGGAGGCAGATGCCGGAGCTGAGCCGCTGCTTGGTGCCGAGGCTCCCAGCCCGTGGTGGTGTTTTCCTCGAGGAAAAAGCTGCTGAAACCACAGCAGACCCGGCGCCAGGGGCTGCGGCCAGGGGCTCGGAGGTTTGGGGGGCTGGCAGCACTGCTGCATCCTTCGGTGAGCGCAGAGCCTCAGCAGTGGCAGAGAGCCCCCGAGGAGGGTGCAGAGGGCTCACCCAGACCCTCTGTCTCCCAGAAATGACTTAGATCCCAAGCCAGTGTGGCTAGGAGCCAAGCAGCAGTGGGACATCAGTGGGTCACATGCGTGTCTTGAATCTGGGGAATGGGTTCCCAGAAATTGGGGGCCAAATACTTTTTCGCATCCTGTGGGGCTTCCCTGGTGATGGGTGTAGCCTTACTGTTTGCCAGGGAAACTGAGGCACGAGGGTGACCAGAGCAGGTCTTGGCATCAGGGTTATTCTGCCTCTCCACAGTCTAACCCGGAGCCCTGCCGCAGTCCCTGGCTCAGGAGCAGCCGTGTGCCAGAGCCATCCCAAGGCCAGGCCCTGCTGTGGGGCGGGACGGAGGAAGTGGGACCGGGATAATGCTGCGCCCCAGCCCTTCCTCCTCTGCAGGCACATCCCTGGGGTTGGGGACACTCTGTTCCTGGCAGGCCGTGGCAGCAGCATGTTCCCTGGGGGGGAACAAATACAGCCCTGGGGTACATTTCCACTTGTCCCCCCAGAGTATTTCTGGTAAGGGCAATCCCCAGCAGAGGGTGGGCTGAGGATGCTCCTGGGCGGGAGGGCTTTCCCAGAATCAGGCCTGTGAGGGGGAAGCTGCGCTGCTGTGGGACAGGGAGTGGCACACAGCCCGTGGAGCTGCTCAGAGCAAGGCGGTGGCTGTGACTCCGGCAGAGACACGCTGACTAACGGGAGATGACCGCTGGCAGGTCCCAGGGCGGACGTGACTCGGTTTCCCTGTGCGCCGGCCGTGCACGAGGCACGGGAAACGCCGCTTCCCGCAGAGGCACTGCCTGACACTCCCTGCAGACCCCTCTGGCAGCACTGCCAGCCAAAACCTCCCTGGAGGCATCTCCACAGAGGGGGAAACTGAGGCACGGTGTGCCCAAATTTGGTTCCCCTGGGGTACAGCCTGCACCAGTGTCCCAAGGAAAGCAGAGCCTAGGCTTCAAACCAGGGCTGGACTCGCAGGATCCTCCCGGACTGTTCCCAGCAGCCATCCTGAGCCTGGCACATTTGCGGGTCATGGTGATGCCTTCCCGAGCCCAAAGGCAGCAGCCACCCCACCAACCCCCCACTCCCCAGTGCTGTAGCTCTGGGTCTCAGCAGCTCAGCCACGGCCGCACTCCAAAGGCAGCCCTGGAATTTCTCCCAGGCTCTCGTCTGCCCCCAAAAATGCCGTTTCCTCCAGGAATGTGCAGAACCAGGGGGGCTGCGGTCCCAGCTGCTGCCCTTCCCCGGCACAGGGGCCTCTCCTGCCCGGCTCTCGCAGCGTCTCCCAGCTGCTCCCATGCTCCCGACTTCCTGCCCAGAGGCCCCCGTCCTCCTGCCGCTTTTTCTCACGGCTCTCGCAGCACCAGGCAGCTCTGCAGCGTGTGAAGGGCAAACAGGCTGGAGAGGCAGCCCACAGCTGCCCAGGGGAGTCTGCATCCATCCCCGCTCCCAAACGCTCTGCTATTTTCTTCACCTCCAAAAAAGTCTAGGCTTGATTTCCAGCGCCCTTTTCCTCTCCCAAGATGGACACCAGGGGATGTGGTCTGCAGTGTGGGCTTGGAGAATCACAGGATCGCTAAGGTTGGAAAATACCACTAAAATTGAGTCCAAACATCAACCCAGCCCTGCTATGTTCACCACTAAACCGTGTCCTTAAATGCCGTGCGTGAGGCACTGGAAATGCTGCTTCTGCAGGCATTGCCTGACACTCCCTGCAGACCCCTCTGGCAGCACTGCCAGCCAAAACCTCCCTGGAGGTAGCTCCACAGAGGGGGAAACTGAGGCACAAGGTACCCATCCACACGTTCTTTAAAGACTTCAAAGGATTTCAGGAGTGGGAATTGTCTTCTGGATGGTTGGACGCTATGAGGGGCTGATGTAGACTCTGTCACAAGCCACTGTAATGCCATGGGGCATATCCAATGGAAAAATGTCTGGCAGTGGTTGCCTCTGCTATCCCTGATTCCCTTTTGGGTGGCCACCAGGTGCCACCTTCCATCTGGAGAGAGCCCCCAGAGGAGGAATTTGAGTCTCCAGGGTTGCTACCAGTGCAGGTCTCAGGGAGAAGTTATGTGCAGGACCCTCAGCAGTTTCCTGTATGTGTCTGATGAGGTGGCTCCTGGCAGGAAAGGGACATCCCAGGTCTATGATGACCTTGAGGTGGCTCCTGGCAGGAAAGGGACATCCCAGGTCTATGATGACCTTGGATTTGGTAATTCCTTAGTTGCAACTGCCTTTCCTGGTGTGGCAGCCTGCCATCCCCAGGCCCCTGCTGCTGCCTTGTGCTCAGGCAAGCAACCTTGGCAAACAGCAGGATGTCCGTACTGAAGCTTGGCACTGGGGAGGCAACAGGTTCTGGATTTTGGTTAGAGACATCTGGATTTTTGTATTTTATTCTGAAAGGTGAGACCTTAAGATAGCACATCCTAGCTCAGGCTGTTACAGCCTCTCTCCTTTTGATATCTCTGTTGTTCCCCTGGGACTCTTCTATATGGACACATATCTGGACCTATAAGAGCATGAAAAGCAGTCCCAGTCAAGACATCACGGTTCAGGCCTAGCTTTGGTGGGAGTTTGAATTCTGTAGGGTTGCACAAAACCATAAAGTCAAAAATGCTTGTCTGGGTGGTGTGTCCCAGCAGCTGCCTACTGGGAATGCAGCTGTTCCAGGGAACTGAACACAGGCCCCCCCATCTGGACATGTATCCCCCAGCACTGTGACCTGCAGGGACCCCAGCCTGGCTGCTGGGTCTCCCTGGTTGAGCTCACATGGTCCCAAGCCGATTTGGGGTGAGATCCTCTAAAAAGGCTTCATTCTCCCCTGATCGCATTAGGGAGGATAAGCCCTGTGCAGAGAGTGGGCACAGAGCAGGCAGGAACAGTGCTGGGGCCCCAGGAACCTCTCCCAAAACCATGGCTGTGCTCTTGGCACCATGGCAAGACAAGGGGCACAGACCCCAGCTCCCCCAGCTGTGCCACCACTGCCTTTGACCTAAATGTCAAAACTTACTGCCCTTTACTTATCTGTTTTTATTGTTCCTCTTCCTTTTAGCCACCACGATGGCCTGGAGTCTGGCAGTGAATACGTGAAGGTAAGACACAAAGTGTGATCACATCCTGTCCCAGCTGGGTGCCAGGGGTGGAGAGGGGATGGTGGCCCTGGAACTACCCAGGTCTTACACCAGCAAGCTGCTCAGTTTTGCACCCCTCCTCCCACCTGGACTCTCTCTTTAGCCCTGGAAGATATTTCTGGCAAGGCCAAGGAAGACAGAGGAGACACAAACCCTACGTGGTCGCCCCAATGCTGTTCCCACAGGAGCTGCTTGCATTTCATGTTCCCAGTTACTTGTGAACGCCCACAGACTCAGCCTCCTCCCTCCGCCCCCACGTAAAGAAACGGAAGGGTTTGAGCCACTTTCGTGGCTGTCACATGAAAGTTGGTGTAAATCTCTCCAAATCTTTTGCTTATCCTCCAGCAAACTATTAACATTCCTGAGGACTCTTCATGTCTGGCCAGAAATTCATTAGTGAGGCGCCTGGCTCTGGAGGAGAGTGGCCCTTTTGCAGGAGGCTGCTGGCACAATGGGCAGGCACAGAGGAGTGGGGACAGGGGTGCTGTGATGTTTGGGCACAGAGCATTGAAACCCACTGAAGTGACAGGGTGGTCATTGCCATGGCGTGGCATTTGGGGTGTTTGTTTAAGGAGAGTTGGAGCTTCCCGAGTCCCGTTGCCCAGTGGGGATCAAATCTAGTCTGCCACTGGGCAGATGGGGTTGTTGAGAAGTGACTTGAGGTGCCCAGCCTGGGTGGTCTAATTAGCATAGAGCTCTGCACCTTCATCTTTTGGACCTGGGGGTCCTGGTGGTGGCTGTAGCCAGACATTAAAATGTGGGAACCCCCTGTGGCAGCACCAACTGGCAAGCTTGGGAGAGAGCTGGCTGGCCCCTGAGCTCATCTGCTGCTTCAACAGGGGTCACCTCCCTGCACGTCCATCCCTGGGGCTAATGAGGACCCCACATGTTGAGTCTGGCAACTGGCAGCCTCTGGGCAGTGGGGTCAGATGAGGTTTCTGACGTGTAGCAGAGCGATCCCGCGGGTGGGATGTTCTCCTCTCTGCGCCCTTAAGCCATGTGGGACTGGCAGAACGGGAGCTCACAGAGCTGGAATTGGGATGTGTGCCAGGACAACAAAGCTCTGACTGGGCGTATTGGGTCTGGCTGTGATGTAGCTCATTTTCCCCTGCAAAGCCAAAACACTGGCCTCTGCAGGGAAGGGCCCTGCTATGGGGACCTCAAGATACACAGAGAAACTCCTGCTGACACAGGAAAGTCCTGTGAGGGCAAGGAGGAACAGAATAGTTGGGGATGTTTCCTTGGCACTGTCAGTGTGTGCACCCAGAGATGGACACATTTTACAGCTCATGATTTAATAGACTGAAACAATACAGGTGGGGAGCAATGGACAGGGCTCTGCCTTTGGGATCAAGCACTTTTTGGTGAGCCAGGAGAATTGCCTACCATCCAGTCAGATCCCAGATCTGAGCTATCTGGCCTTTATTTCTCCTCCATCCCCATGGTGTCCAGAAACAGCCCACGGGCTGTGATTTATACACCACTTCCCTTTGGTCAGAGAAGCAACTGATGGCTGCAGTGACAGCAGCTATTTTAGTCAAATCAGTAATTAGAGTGTGAGTGACCGGGATGACAGGGACACTCCAGCTGATTGCAGGCGCTGTGCTTGGCTGCCAGCCCGTGCAGCTGCAGGGTGCTCAGCACCCAGCAGTGGTCAGGTCCTGCAGGATTTAGGGTGGGAAAGAGGCTGCTGTGCCTGCCTTTGGAGCAAGGGAGGATAGGGCTGGGATCTGCCACTGGCTGGTGTAGCTGGGAGGGAAACAAACAGGGAAAACACTGGTGAGGGGTGAGCAAGGGAAAGACAGGAAGAAAAGAGCCAAAGAAGGAGTCAGGAAGAGGGAGAGGATGTGTTGCAAAACTCTCATGAGCAAAGGCTGACAGGCAGGTGTGTCTCCAAGTGTGCACCAAGGATCTGCCAAACATCAGCCCTTGAGCTTCAGCTGCAAAACGGCCATGGCTGGTGCTCCTGTCACCGAGCCTGGCCTGATTGGACGTGCAACCGGGAGCTAGAGAGGGTTGGAAAGCCAGGATCAATAAGCACTTGGTAATTAATGTGCTTTAATAATAGCCTAAGGGCTGTTACTTCCGAGCTGCCTGGGGATCTGCACGCCCAGCTCTCTATTTCAATATCCCAGCCACCCCAGCTTTGGCCTTTGTGCAGGTGAAGGAGCTGCAGAAAGATGTTACCCTTTGGGAGAGCAGCAAGCAGAAAAGCTGTCATACGTCCTGTGAGAGCTCAGTCAGGGATTTTCAGCTTCCCTGCGAGGAGGGGCAGCACAGTCACAGCTGCAGGACTTCACCCTGCAGCACCCCATGAGGCTCCTGCTCACTTGTTGGTGAAAACCTCAATAGGAAACCATGGAGCCCATCACAGGGAAGAAGCCCTGGCAGGAGGATGATTCACATTGCATCTTTTTGGAGCAGCATGTCCCTGCACAGTGCCATCTGCTCTGTCCCTCAGCCCCAGGCAGGAGGTGAGGAGGAGAGTCCCTATCCATGCTGGTGGGACTGCAGGCACCCATGGGACCCGTGGGACCTGCTGCCCCACGTTCCCTGCCCACAGGCTGTGTGCTGCCACTAGTTCTCCCACGCCTCAGCCCTGTCCTGCTGTTCAGCCATGTTGCTCTCCTGCCTCCTCTCTCCCCTGCAAAACCAGGGGCAGAGTAAGAGCCCAGCCAGCGCCTCTGAGCTCTTTGTTCTGTGCGGAAGAGCTGCTTGCTGAAGCAGGGACCTGTATCACATCAGCCTCGGATGCTGTCTCCTTGCCTGGTAATGTGAGGGGCTCGTTTGAATTAATTAGAGGAAGGCTGCAGGGTTCTGTGGTCAGAGGCAGCAGGAATACCTCTCCGAGGTCACAGCGTCGCCTGGGAGGTGTGGGGCTCCTCGGCCAGAGGGGAGGTGAAGCCCTCAGTTAGTGAAGCACAGCCAAATCCAGGCTGTGCAGTGCAGGACAGATGTGGGGGGAGAACAGCAAGGTGTGGGTCCGTATCACTGCCAGGGCTGAGGGAGACTCTGCCTGTCTCCAGCACAGAGCGGTGCTGGCAGTGGGTTTGGGCAGGGGTTCGGGGGATTTATTCAAGAGTCAAGGCTGGAGCAATGCTTTGAGTCATCAGTGCTGCCTTGCACATCCCATACGTGATAGTGTGGCCTTAATTAAACCGAAGCAGAGCCTTAATTAAACACAAGTCAGAGACAGCCTACACAGGAAAGAGGCAGTTGGCTCCCCGCCATACGAGGTGGGCACTGATGTATCTCCCAGAAAGGTATCACCATGTGGGGGTGAAGGAAGACAGGATGGGCAATAAGGGACAAAACTGCCCCTGACCCACAGGCATCACTGTGGAGAGCAGGCAGATTTGGGATGGGGAGAAAAGGGGTGCTGGATCCCCTCAGGGTGTCTGATCTGATCTCCTCAAAGGAGCCAGTTTCTCTCAGAGCACCGGCAGCCAGGGGTGCTGGTTCCCCTCAGGGGTGTCTGTTCCCCTCTGAGGAGCTGAGTCACCTCAGAGGAACCAGTCCCACTCAGGACACGGGTAACCAGGGTACCGGTTCCCTTCAGGGATGCTCGATGCCCTCAGAGGTGCTGATTCTCTTCAAGGCACAGGCAGCCGGGGTGCCTGGTGCCCTGAGGGGTGCTGCTTCCCTTTGCAACATAGGATTGCCGGTTCCCTTCGGAGGTGCCTGATCCCTCAGGGATGCCTGTTCCCTTTGCGACATGGGAGTGCCGGTTCCTCTCGGAGGAGCCGGTTCTCCGTTCCCCTCAGAGCACAGGCAGCCGGGGTGCCCGGTCCCCTCGGGGATGCTGCCTCCCTTTGTGGCATGGGAGGAGCTGGTTCCCAGTTCCCCCAGGGGCGCAGACAGCCGGGGCACCGCTTCCCCCGAGGAGCCGCTCGCTCGGTTCCCCGGAGCCGGGGCGGCCTCCAGGGGCGGGCCGGGGCGGAGCTGCCGCACCGTGCCCGCCCCTCGCGGCCGACAAGGGATGAGGTAATCGGGGAAGCGGCTGAAATTGAAGCCCGGCGGCGGCGGAGGCAGCGGCGGTGCAGCCCGGGCCGGGGCAGCCCCCGCCGGGCGCGCCGCGCCATGACGGAGCGGTGCAGCCTGTGGAGCGCCCTGTCCGCGGCCGCCTGCTGCTTCTACCGCGGCTCCTTCATGCAGGTGCAGGTGAGCGGGGCCGGCAGGGACCGCACCGGCTGCCCCGGGCTCCGGAGCCCCCGCGGTGCCGCCGGGCAGCCGCACGCGTGGGGAAAGCGGCGGGGCAGTGGGAGGGGAAGCGTGTGGGGACCCCCGGCCACGCACCCGCCGGGGGTGTTTCGAACCCCGGGGGCAGCGGAGCCTCCCCGGGGAGCCCTGCGGTGCCCCCGCTCACACGGAGCTCAGCGAGCGCGGGGTGAGCCGAGCACCGGCTCGGGGGGCAGAGCTCGGCCCCCCTGCAGCCGGGACCGCACAGTCAAAGCCACCGCGTCCCCCCAGACCGGCGCTTTGACAGGCAAAAAAGTCTCTGCAGGGAGCTCTCACCTGCAGCAGACCTCCTGAAGGGGAGCGTTTAGCATCCCCCAAAAGGTGGCATGTGCCCAGAGCATCACTGAGCACAGGAGGGAGATCCAGCCCAGATGAACACTCAGCTTTCTGGCCCGGGTCTCCATCTCTGTGCTGCACTGCACAGGTCTGACTGGTGGGAGAAAGCTGGGATCCATCTGTCACCTGTCCTGTGGTGCTTCCAGCACTGCCACTGGGCACAAGTCTAGGTGTCCTATTTTTGGACTCTGGCATTCACACAAGGGGTGCATGGTGTTGGGAATTGGTTCCCTCATTTACTGAGTTTGAGAGCAAAGGTGTTTAGGATTGCAGGAGCCAAGCAGGCTCTGGTCTGAAGCACGAGCTCCAGCATACTGCAAGTTAGAAGGGAGCCGGCAGCCAAGAGAGCTGGCAGTCTTATTCAGTACTCCTGCTGAGCAAGGTAGGTGCCGAGCCTTAGAGATTATTCTGGGTAAGACGGAGCCCAGAAGCAGCATTTCAAGTCTTGTCATGATTGCGGCTGATCTCAGCCCAAAGCCAGGGATTTTGATTGCTGGTGGGGGTGAAGTGGGAAAAGCAGCAGAGCTTTTTCCACTTGTCCAAAGGCCACTGAGCAACATGGGGACATGTCCTTGGGCTGCACATTGCAGGGGGTGAGCGGGTGCTTTCAGCCAGCTGCTGCCAGAACAAGGGAGGGACAGGTGAGCATCTGGCTCTCATGTGGGGATGTGAGAAGGGATGAAGGGCACTCTATCCTAACCCCAGAAAGAGTTAAAAGTGAAGCCCTAAGTGCTCACCTGGCTCTGCCAGATCTTTCACCATCTATTTGTGTCCAAGCGTGCCCAGCAAACACACACTGAAGTCCCCATGAATGACTGGAGCACTTCCAGCTGACAGCCGCATCCCTGCTCACCGCCAATGGCGGTGCACCCAGCCTGGGAAGCACTGACATCATTTCTGGCCAATAGCAGCTCCGAAAAGGGATGCAGCAGCAGCCGCTGCTGCCGTCTTGGAGTGAGATAAGTAAAATATAGATGGATGGAAATGTGTGTATACACATACACCATCACTGCATTGGAGACCTGCTTCCCCAGGGGAGCAGTAGCAGCATATTCCATCACCCCACCACACAACCTGGGGTGCTTGTCCCACCTTAGAGCACCCAGATGTTCCTGCCATCAACCCCAGCTGCACCCCACCCCTGCCAGCGAGATAGAATTGCTCCAGAGCTACCACAAAGGAGTATGGGCAAGGGGAGAGGAGACCATAAGGGTAGACAGGTAGTCCTAGGAAGGGCTTTGAACTCCAGAACAAAGATCTTGAGCCAAAATCTACCTTCAGTGGGGACTAATGGAGATGTGACATAACCAAGAGATGCCTTCAGTCACCTATGGGGTGGCCAGATAGGCTGATGCTTCTCAGAGGCCATTTAGGTTCCTAGACTCATTTCAAGACAGGGTAGAAGAACAAGGGTTTTCTTTTCCATATGGATATCAAGATCAGCAGGACAGACTGGCTTACAGCAGGACATGCAGACTGAGAGCAAGCACATAACAACCTGGGGATTGTTTGTGGTGGCATTTTCTCGTGGTCATGCAGGGTGGAGTAATAATTTTCGGGTGGTGCCTGGACTGGTAAGTGCAGCAGTTCTGCATCAGGCAGGCAGAATTGTTCTTGGGTTTGCCGTGATGCTCAGCAAGGATGTTTGCTCCAAAACACATCACTGAAGTAGCCCATGGCCAGGTGTGGAGGAAGCAGAGAAAATCCCTCATGCAAGTCTGTGGCTTTCCCCAGACACCTATTCCCAATGGCTTGTTACTCCATTTCCTCACAGTTCTGCTTCCCAGGCCCCAGAGCTGCTCCAGCAGCCAGAGCAGGGGTGGAGAACTCCAGAAGGAGCTGGGATTTCCCTAGCTAGCGTCCCAGCATAGGGTAGGCAGCATGAGCAGGAGGGAGAACAGATGTGCTTGGTGCCTTGGGGTTAGTCAGATGTTATCAGCAGGGTGGGGTGTGAGTACACCTTGCTCTCCAAGCTGACTTCATCCTCATCTGCAACTCCTCCAGGTTGGGAGGGAAGAGCAGGAAAGCAGAATGGAAATCACTCCAGTTTCATAAGATTAGCTCTGCAAGGATAGAAAGCCAAATGCCAGCCTTTGAAGCTCTCCTCAGAGCAGGCAGAGTGACAGCCACTGGTTTTATGCACAGGCAAGAGCACCTTCCATCCCTCTTGCCCTTCCACTACCAGTTCCAGTCCTTGCCACTCAGCTGGGAAGCACATCCTCCATCAAGAAAGCAGCACAGAGATTCAGGGAAGCAGGCAGGGATGGAAAGCCTCAGAAATTGCCTTCTCATGGCAGCTCTCAGAGGATTCCCCAGCCCCAGGACTGTGAAACAGCCCATCGGGGCACTCTCCTTTCTCCAGCTGAGACAGCTTGGCTGCTGGTTGGGATTCCTCAAGCAAAGCTTGGCATCATCTCTGGCAGATTTTGAGCTGGTTTGTCTGGTGCGGCTGGTTTGGAGAACCGCTCTTATCCCCATTTCTTCCCGCTCAGCTGGAAGATGTTTTTGGGGTTCTTCATGCTGGAGCCCAGCACTGTGCACTCCAGCCAGATGCTAATGGGAGTCCAGGCTTTTCCCCACACCCAACCCAGTAGTATGCAAGACCTCAATGGGGCCGTGCATCTTTAGACATTCCCTTGGCACGGCCAAGAGCGCCAAGCCGTGCCTTGTCAGGGCGGCGCTCAGACATCCACTTACACACTGCTGACAGCGCCCGGCCGGGCTGTGCCATGCCAGGCCGTGCCAGCGCCTGGGCACCCGGCCAGCTGGCAGCCTGCGGGCCGGGCTCCTCCGAGACACGCTCCCGACGGAGCGGGGGAAGCTGGAGCGCTGCTGAAGGGCTCAGGAGAAACACGGCCCTCCGCAGCACGGGGGTCTTCTGCACCCAGGGCTCGTGGGGAGCCCAGCTCCCACACAGACTGGTGATTTTGACTCACAATAAGGGTCTCAGTTATGTCACACCAAGGAAAAGGGCTCCCCGTGATCAGTCTCATGCTGCCTCCCCAGCTGTTGGAGCCTGACAATCACTCCAAGCAGTGGCTTCTTGGTGGCCATGCAAATCTCACTATTTAGGCAAGGAGCTGAAGGGACAGTGCCCTCCACATGGCTGGGGAAGGTGGCTCCTGACACCCTCTGCAAGATGCAAAGCCTTCCTTGCCTCTCCCAAACCTCCTGTTCTCTCCTGCTAGCTTAGCTCATGGCTCCTGGCATGGATGCCAGCCAGCTGCTGCCCAAATCTGGGCTCGGGGACACTGGGCACTGCTCAGCTGGGCTTGTGTTTTTGTTACCCTGCACATTTGCATGGGGAGGATTTGGAGGAAAACCCACATGTACAATGCTGAGCAGAACAGGCATTAATCCCTGCTCCAGGGGTGGTGGGGGGAGAGCTGTAATCCAAACTGCTCCCAGCTCAGCTCTCATGGCTTTCACCTACACAAACAGAAGAGGTTCCTGGGGGGCCCCTTGATGCCCCAGAGTTTGGGGGGAACCTTGTCACAGAGAGGGTGCTGCAGTCAAGGGTGCCCCACCACCCCTCGGCCAAGCCAGGTCTGCTCCGTGGCAATGGATTTGTCACTATGGAAACAGCATCTGCTCGGCCTGGGCCCCCCAGGAGGCAGCCGGACCCCTGCAGCATCCGCCAGCTACCATTTATTTTTAATCGGGCTCAGCAGCACCGGGGGCCTTTGTCTCCAGGAGGGCCCAGAGCAGCAGCAAGTGCTCAGCTCCCTGCAGCCCTTGGTCAGGGGGGACAATCCACACATCCCTGCAGCTCCAGCCAACAGGATCCTCTCACAGGGAGAATAAACATTGTTGGATGAGCAAATCAGAGTTCAATCCACACTGTTTTCATGGGCTGTTTTCACTCTCCCACCACCTTTGACATTACAGGAGTTGGGAAGGGAGGAATAAAGGCAGGTCCAGGCTGGTGAGGGTAAGCCCTGGAGAGCACAGTCCAGGCCACGGGCCCTTTGTCACTGTCTGCTTCCATCTCCCCAGGCTGGAGCAGGGTCTCCAGGACAGAATCTCTGCCTGGTTTGGCAAATGAATGCAGCTACCAGGAGGGATGGAACATCTCCTCAGGGGAAGGAGAGGCCTGGGGTCAGGGTCCTGCTGAGGGGGTCAGGGTCCTCTGTGGGGTCCCAAGAACCCCACAAGAGCAGTGGGTACAAGGCAGGAGAGCAGCACAGTTCTCTACACTTTCCCTTGCTCACAAGCAGTAGAGGAGCAGAGGGAATCGATACCAGACACAGAGCATGAGGCACCGGGCAAAGAGGTCAGCTCCAAGGCAAGTCCCTGAGGTGCTGGCGTGGGGCTGCAGCCCGCTATGCTCTGGGGAACCAGCTGCCACACAAGGTCAGCCCTGAGTGCCAGCCTGCTGCTCTGGCAGTGCCAGAGCAGTGTCAGCAGGGCTTCAAGCCCATGCCTGTCCTGTGAGACAATTCCAGACTCCTGCCCCAACAGGCACCGGGGAGCTGGGCCAGCCCCCGCTGCCTCCTTACAGCCGGGGGCGAGCCAGGCCACCAGCCACCCTCACTCCTGGGAGCAGAGGAACAGCACACCCCAGTAGCCCCATCCAAGCATCTTAGTCCATGGCAGTGGCACACGTGTGCCCCTCTCAGGACACCACACATCTGGGATATGGAGGGAACCCAGGAGTCTTGGCTGCCAGGCCCTGCTCCATCACACAGCTGTGTTGGTACTGCAGCAGGAGAACTGCCTCATGTGAAGCACACAGGAACCCCAAACCTGTGCTCATGTCCCCAAACATCCACTGGCTCCACCATGCCAGCAGCTGCACGCTGGGAATACTGGCCCAGCAGCAGGCAAGGAGGGAGGCAGGCAGGCTCCAGCCAACAGACACATGAAGCCATCATCCCTTATCTCTCCAGGGGAAAGGAGGGGGCAGATTGCATCCTCCAGGCTCAGGTGCACCAGTGCTGGTGAAAGCTAATTTCTAAAAGCTAATTTCAATGCAGAAGGTTCCCTTTACATTTGTCATTAGTATTTATGCTGCCATCAGGCTAAACACAGCGAGTTAACCCTTTGAAAGAGGAACTGTGGTAGATATTTAAAGGAGGAGCAATAATGCAGGTTTCCTCCTGAAAGAGTGCTTCTCACGGCAGTTCACCCCAGACACGTTTAAGGGCTTTTCTCCTGCCCAACCACACTCAGCTCTCAGTTGGGGCAGAGGGGCAGCACACCAGGCACAAGGTGGCCAGGCACGATAGGGACATGCCACCAGGAGACCCTCCAAGTGCTCCTGGTGACAGGACCTGACCATCAACAAGCACATTGCCACATCCTTTGCCACAAGCAGTAATCCTCACACACAGCTGAGTTCCCTGGCCTTTGGGGACCGTTGTGCTCCTGGCAGATGCTACAGTCCCCATGTGGGGATTCTGCCAGCCTTCCCTCCCCAGTCCCTGTGCTGCTGCACTGCCTGACACGCTCTCTTCCCCTGTACAGTTCTCCAAGGAGAAATACATCCTCGACTCATCGCCAGAAAAGCTTCACAAGGAGCTGGAAGAGGAGCTGAAGCTGAGCAGCACCGACCTGCGCAGCCATGCTTGGTACCACGGCCGCATCCCCCGGGAGGTGAGATGGGGAAGGTGGGAGGCTCTGGGCACCCTTCACTTGGAATGTTGTGGAAGAGCACTCTGAGGCCACACAGAACCACCAGCCTGTCCTGGGAAACATCTGGTCAAGGGCTTCATTAGCTCTGAGCTGCCTGATTTTGCTACAGCAAATGCCCTCTCGTGGCTCAGAGCTAGGGGCAAGGGGAACAACCAGTGCTCCTCCAGCAGAGCATCCACTCATGCCCTGTGGTCCATCCAGCGTGGCTGTGGCTGAGCTGTGCCCTGTCCCCCTGCCAGGTGTCCGAGAGCCTTGTGCAGAGGAATGGCGACTTCCTCATCCGTGACTCTCTCACCAGCCTGGGTGACTACGTGCTGACGTGCCGCTGGCGTAACGAGGCACTGCACTTCAAGATCAACAAGGTGACAGTCAAGTCCAGCGATGGCCATACCCGTGTCCAGTACCTCTTCGAGCAAGAGAGCTTTGACAATGTGCCTGCCCTTGTCCGCTTCTACGTGGGCAACCGCAGGGCCATCTCGGAGCAGAGCGGGGCCATCATCTACTGCCCCATCAACCGCACCTTCCCCCTGCGGTACCTGGAAGCCAGCTACGGGCTGGCCAACGGGAAGCATGGGGGACCCCACAGCCCCTCCTCCCAGAAAGGGGGGCACATCAAGAGGAGGAGCATCACCATGACAGACGGTCTGACCGCAGACAAGATCACCAGGGCTGAGGGGTGCCCAACCAGGTGAGCATGCAGTCTCATCCCAGCTCAGCTGAGCAGAGGATCAGCCTCAGGAATGAGGCAGGGCATGCTCAGAGGGTGCAGAGCAGAGGTTGGGGATCAGGGATGGAAGAGAGAGACCAGAAGAGGCATGGAGGGAAGAATCAGAACTCAGCTGGAACTGGGTTTTTCTCCCAGGCAGGCTGCCAGCCATGCTGAGCTACCACAGCAGACGCCCAGCTAGCAGACATGACTTTAACATCTCAGGCCAGAAGCCAGAGAGTGTTTTACAATCACCCAGTCCAGGATTACCAGCATGTCAGGGCTTGTTAGAGCCATGGAGCTGAGCTTTCCCAGGCAGACATGAGAGGAGAGTCACTCCCAGACACCAAGACAGCATTTGTTGTTTGGTTTTGAATGGCCCTTTTAGTTTCAGAGCCCTTTCCATTCAGCATTTGCAGGGAGTTACCAAGCAGAGCTGAAAGCCTGATGGGCAGGAGGAGGCTGATGAGTTTGTGCTGATGGAGTCTGCAGAGGCTCTGGATCACAGCCTTCACAAAGCTGAGCTGTTCACATTAACCTTGGCCAGCTGGGTTTCTCCAGAGGTGGAGGAGGAGACTTCCTTTGTATGGCTCACTTTTGGCAGTCCCAGGCTGCCCAGAGCCCTGCAGGGAAAGCAGGGCCACACACACATCTTCACATGCAGCAGCCAAGGGCAGACCCATCTAGCCCTGCCTCCAGCAGGACACAGCCTGTTGTTAAGCCAAGCTGCTTTCTCACCACCCTGACCTTCTGAGCCCAAGGGCAGGGTGAGAAAGCACCAGCAGAAAACAGGCAACCAACTGTTAAGGCTGGAAAAAGGAAAACACTCAGACTTCCAGAAGAGCATATGTGTTTCCAGAAGAGCCCAGATCCGTCAGTCTTTCCTCATCACTCACATTTTCCCCAAATCCCTTATCACCACCACTGCTGTCCCATTCTCCTCCCACTGCTGAGGCACAGTGCTCCAGACCAAACACATCACAGCAGCCTAGCCCTCATCCACGGCAGAGAGGGCAGTAAATTGCCTGCTATAACTCCTTTCAACCCTCCCTGCACTCTGATTTATGGGGGTCAGTGGGTAGTGACCTCTTCTGCTGCAACTGCTTCAGGGACTACCCGCTCAGTGCTCCAGCTGAGCTTGTTATGGGTGGTTGTGGAAGGAGGTGATGATCCATGGGAGGTGTTGGGGCAGCAAACCCTCATCCCAGCCCCTCTGTGCCTGCCTGGGCCCTGCTTTAAGGGACTAACCTGTGCCCTCTGTCCCCTCCCCAGCGTGTCCCTGCCCCACCACAGAGACATCATTCGCAACTGTGCTGTCAGTGTGGACCAGATCCAAGACCTGCACTCCCCGATGTCCCCCATCTCTGAGAACCCAGCATCACCTGCCTACAGCACAGGTAGGCATTGCCTCTCCATCCCTCTGGGGACAGTGGGGCTGTGGATCCCTGGACTTGGCACTGCTGTGATGCAGGGACCTGAGGAGGGAGACCTTAGGGACAGGATGTCAGCCAGTCCTTGGCTGCATCATTGTGCAGCTGACCTGGGATCAGGTTGTTCTGTTTTGGCAGAGGGGTTTTCCCTGAGCCCCTTGTCCCTGTGCTGCTGCATCTGTAGTCCCTATGCACGTGTGCTTCTTCAGGCTTTGATAGGTGTCCCCTCTGCTCCCTACAGTCACACGGCTAAAGCCACATGCCTGCCAAGCATCTGGAATCACCGCAGCCTCTCCGGTCATAAGGAGATCCAGCGAACCCCAGCTGTGCCATGGGAACAACAGCAAACCTCTTCCAGACCCTGCCCACAGCTCCCATTCCACTCCCTGCCATGGGTACGCCCGTGCCTCCCCCTCTCCCTCCCTGAACAGCTACAGCGACCCGGACACGGGGCACTACTGCCAGCTGCACCCCAGCTCGCCCATCTGCAGGGACCGGCCAGCCCACGACACCAAGCAGCTGCCAACAAAGAGCTACGTGGAGAGGCTAAAGGTGGAGGAAGGACAGAGAGGGACTGTGGAGAACAGCTCTGGGGAAGCAGAGGCAGGGCAGAGGCTGAAAGCAGAGCTGGACTTCAAGGGCTTTGTGCCCCCCACCATGGAAACAACCTCCTCCTTCAACCCTGCTGCCTTCCAGTCCCTGCTCATCCCCCTAGATAACAAACCTCTGGAGATGACTGTGCTAAAGAAGGTCAAAGAGCTGCTGGCAGAGGTGGACGTGAAGACACTGGCCAAACACATCACCAAAGTGGACTGCCTGGTACGGCCAGGGCCTGGAGGGAGGGACGGGTACTGCTGCCCTCTGATCAATCGGGGTTCGCAGAGATCAGTGCATCAGAACATCAGGCAACCCCCGAGCACTGGAGCATCCCTGCTGGGCTCTGCCTGGTGTATCAGCCAGGGCAGGCAGAGGCTGGGCTGGGGCAAGAAGCTGCCCGAGGACACCTCAGCCTCTCCTCAATTAACAATGCTCTAATCAGCTTTCACCTTCCTTGCTAGGTTGCCCGGATATTGGGTGTGACAGTGGAGATGCAGCGGCTCATGGGGGTGAGCTCTGGCATGGAGCTGCTCACCCTTCCCCACGGCCACCAGCTCCGCCTGGACCTGCTGGAACGGTATGGCACAGCATGGCCAAAACGAGCCCACTGGGCTGCCCTGCACGGCCTGGTCCAGCTCCCCTGGGTGTTCCCAGCATGGCACAGGGGAGGGGAGAGGAGGAGCCCTGTCTAAGCCCCCAGAGCATCCCCCCTCCCTGTGCTGACCCCGCTCTGTGTGTTCCCCTTGGCAGGTTTCACACCATGTCCATCATGATCGCTGTGGATATCCTGGGCTGCACAGGCAGCACGGAGGAGCGGGCAGCCCTACTGCACAAAACCATCCAGCTGGCTGCCGAGCTGAAGAGCACCATGGGGAACATGTTCAGTTTTGCAGCTGTAATGAGCGCCCTGGAAATGACACAGGTATGGGGACACTCCTTTAGTCCTCATGTCCTGGGCTCAGCCACTTGCTCAAAATGCATCCCTCTCCCTGTGTCCTGCAAGCTGCAAGAGTCATTGGGATGGGTGAAAGGGGAAATGCCCCGGGTAGGAAGCATGGGGCCACATCTGCTGGGATGCAAGCAGGGAAGGGGAAGAGCCATCCCCTCCACGGAGCAGACAGCCTAGTCCCACCAGGATCCAATTGTTTTTCGGTGGTTGAGCTCTTTGTTTTGTGCTGGGCTGTGTTCCTGGGAGGAAATGAATCTGCCCTCCGGTACAATACAAATCAGTCTCAAGGCTGTGGCAGCAGCGTCTCTGGGCCACACTGCTCCCTTTGGAAGATGAAAGGAGATTAAAATTCAATTTTAAATCGAGCCCAGCTGGGAAGTCTTGCTTCCTGCCTGCACAAAGGAGGTGGAATGGCTGCCCCCTCCCTGCATCTCATCTTCAAGGCCACCGCGACGCAGGGAGGTTGCTGTCCTGGGGCACGGGCAGGGGAAGAAATCCTAAGCCCAGTCTCAGTGCCAGAGCTGTGCCGTGTCTGGCCACGAGCACTGGTGAAGGAGGCTGTTTTTGGGAGCATCAGGCACTGTTGTGTGCAGGGCTGGGGAGTATGGCACCAGGGCCAGGCTGTTCTCCCTGGTGCCTGGAAGCTGTGCTGCCCCCAGCACCTTCTACCTGCCCCATCTCCTTTCAGATTGCCCGGCTGGAGCAGACCTGGATGGTGCTGCGGCAGCGGCACACAGAGGGTGCAATCCTCTATGAGAAGAAGCTTAAGCCATTCCTGAAGAGCCTGAATGAAGGGAAAGGTAACAAGAACAACTCCCCTTGTCTCACTTGCTTTCTCCTTCCCACTTTTGTCTGGGCACGGCGTCACTGTTTGAGAGCTCTGACCCTCTCCCAGCTAGTGCCAGACACCCTCTGGCTGCTGAACCACCCCAGCACTCAGCAGAGCCTGTCTGGCTTTGTTTGCCCCTTCCTTCCCAAGGAAGTATTTCATAACTAAATAAAACCAGCAGCTGAGCCAAACCGTTGTGCTCGCATGGCAGTCGGTGCCAAAACAAGGGACAGGGCAGCCAGTTGGAAAGATGAAAAGCCACGTGTCTCTAATGCCTGGTGCCCATGGTCTGCAAACCTGCTCCTCATTGCAGCCCCGGGAAATGCAGCCTGAGCACGGCCATCAGCTTTCCCTTCCCAGCAGAGCCAGGAACGCTGGCTGGGAGGAGCTGGTGTTGGACAAGGCAATGGCCCCAGGCACAGGATTGAACAGACACAGCAGCTGCTGTGTCCAGCTGAGCCTTGAAGCCTCTCCTGGGAGCATGGTGGCATCATGGCAGTGTTGGCCACATGAGCACTCCACAGGGAGATGGGGAGGGGGACGTGGGGTCACAGGGCCGTGCAGGGTCCTAAGAGTGCCTCTCTCCCCAGAAGGGCCCCCGCTGACCAACACCACCTTTCCCCACATCATACCCCTTGTGACTCTCCTGGAGCGGGACGAGGCTCTCACGGAAAGCCCCGAGCCCTGGGAGGCCACTGACAACAGCGTGGAGGTGGTCATGGCCCACCTGGAGGCAGCACGGATGGTGGCTCACCACGGTGGGCTCTACCACACCAATGCTGAGGTGAAGCTGCAGGGTAAGCACTAGTGACAGCAGAGCCCCTTTCCCTCTGCCACGTTCCCAGTGTGCAGCTCCAGCACCAGGATGGGGCATCCCACAGGTGCAGGAGGTGCCATCCCAGGGAACTGACTCTCCCTCTTGCAGGTTTCCAGGGCAAAGCGGAGCTGCTGGAAGTCTTCAGCACCGAGTTCCAGCTGCGACTGCTCTGGGGCAGCCGTGGGGCTGAGAGCAGCCAGGCTGAGCGCTACGAGAAGTTCGACAAGGTCCTCACTGCCCTGTCCCACAAGCTGGAGCCAGCAGTGCGCTTCAGCGAGCTGTAAACCCCCCCAGGCCCTCGGAGACTCCCAGCTCCCAGCCTGCATCCCACCAGTGGCTGTGGGGCAAGGGAACGGAGCAGGCACCCAGCATCAGGAGGAGGAGAGATGGCCCAGAAAGGCACAGGCACAGGTCGGCAATTTTGAGTCAAAGAGGAGGAAACGCAGCCACCTCAAATCTACCACCCACCTCTTCAGGACACCAACAAGCCAGGGGTCCACACTGCTACTCTGAAGAGTGGGGACAGTGTCTGGGCCAGCCAGCACTGGCCTCCACACCCAGCCTTGCTGAGGTCTACATGGTGCCCTCACCCTTTGGTTTTGTTTTTTTCCATCTCCATCTTGCCCACAGCTGCTGGATCCCGTGTGTAAATATATTTCCACAATTACTTCTTGATGTACAGACTTGTGGAGGACAGTCCTTATTGTAAATAATTAGGCTTATTCATTTTGTCATGTAAATACATGTACATATCTCATGGGTTTGGTTCTTACATACAATAAACTATCCCGTTCCTCAAGGGGACCCTGTCCTGTGGGTGTGCTTTAAGGGAGCCCCCCTGGGGGAGCAGAGCATGGGAAGGGCTGATGGGGGAATCACCATGCTGAGCCTGGCTCCAGACCCCATGGTGGCCCAGTGACAGCCCTTCTGAGGAGGGCTGTGTGCTGTCACAGAATCACAGAATGGAAGGGACCACAGTGGGTCGTCTGGTCCCACCTCCCTGTAGACTCCACATCCTCTCTGGACAATCTGTTCCAGTGCATTGTCACTCACAGTTATCAAGTTTTTACTTGTGTTCAGGTGGAACTTCCTGGGCATCAGTTTCTACCCATTGCCTCTTGTCTGCAGCACCACTGAGCAGTCTGGTCCATCTTCTAAAAGCAGAGATGCAGAATCCCCTCCCTGACCAGCTGGCAATACTTTTCCTAATCCACCCCAGGATCCCACTGGCTTTGTTGGCCCTCAGGGCACACCGCTGGCTCACAGACATCTTGTTGTCCACCAGGATCCCCAGTCCTTCCAGAGGCAGAGCTGCTTTCCATGTCAGCCTCCAACCAGCACGGGTGTTCGGGGCTGTTCCTCCCCAAGGCGCAGGACCCCACATTGGCCCTTGATGAATTTCAGAAGGTTCTTCTGTGCGAGAGGGTCGCGGGTCCCCCAAGGGGGCACAGGAGGCACAGGGGGCACAGGGCCCCGGCCCAGGGAGGCGGGGCGATAGGGACCAGGCCCCGCCCCTTTATGTATGGACACGCCTCTTTCCATTGCGTCACGCTTATGGCCCCGCCTCCGCGCGGGGCACGCTGGGAGTTGTAGTGCGGCGGTGCGGAGCCGCGGCCGCCATGGCCCCGGGAGCGGCCCCGGCCCCGGTGCTGCTGGTGCTGCTGGCGGCCGCCGCCCGCCCCGCCGCCGCCTGGGACCTGTGGGCGCTGCGCTGCGGCTTCTCGGCGGACTGCGAGTGCGGCTTCGGGCCCGACTTGCGCGGTCAGCGGGAGCGGCCGGCCGGGAAGGGGCTCGGGGGCAGGGGAAGCCGCGGGGGCTGGGGAAGCCGCGGCCGCCGGGGCCGGGGGGCAGCGGGCGGGGGGACCCCGGGAGCAGCGCGGCTCCAGGACAGCCTGCCCGGGCCGTCCCGTGCAGCCGGGCATGCCAGGGCCCAGCGGAGCAGCCCCCGGGGACGGGAGGAGCGATGACAACCCGCGTTCTCCAAGTGCTGGTTTCACCTCATTTCAGGTCTGGAGTTTGACTTGGCCACGAATGTGGTGGGGCAGCCCCTGGTGAGGCAGCAGGTGATGAAGGGGGTGAGGGAGTTCCTGGAGAACCCGAATCCGGTGAAACCCCTCGTGATGTCCTTCCACGGCTCGACAGGAACAGGGAAAACCTACGTGAGCTCCATGCTCATCCGCTACCTCTTCCAGAGGGGGCTCCAGAGCCCCTATGTTCACCACTTCTCCCCCATAGTGCATTTCCCCCACGCTGAGCAGATAGAGCAGTACAAGGTAAGGGACACTGCTCAGCAGTGCCACTTCACTGGGGGGTTTTGGCTATGTCTGGGTTGATCCTCAGTACATATGCATTCAAGCTGTTTCCCGAAGTGCAGTAGGAATAAAAGCTCTTTGTTTTACCCTCTCAGACAAAAACAGCTGGGTGAGTGGCTCCATACACTGGCTGAAGGATGCACTAGTAACTGCAATATACTCAGTTATTACTTTCATCCTCTCCACAGCAGTCCTTGCCCTGATCATGTTCTCATTCTTAAATATTTACACAGCTCTTTGAATGCACAAACAGAAGTGCTTGGCTTAGATGAAAGGCACTAAAATTTTCCCATTGCTTTCCAAACAGCCTGATGGCTGTAAAAACCTGCATATCACTAGACTTGTAATCCCCTCCTCACAGAACACACAGCTCCCTAACAGCAGCTCCAGACTCTCCATGGTGCCATTCTGTCTCCTAGAGCTGAGAAAAGAGAGAAATCAAAATGCCAGATTTTCAGCAGAGTGGGAATTCAGCACACCTGTATCTTTAGTTTCTGGGTGTTTGGAGAAGTTATTTGTTGTATTGTGTCCTCAGAGGAAATGCTTTTGGAAAAGTAAATCCCTTCCTGGCTAAAGTGCTTCAGTTAGGAGTTTCACAAGCCCCCAGGCAATGTGAGTGGTTTTGTGTGGGCTGGGAAGTACCTTCATCCATGATAAAGAGCTGTTCTGGGTCAGTGCAGGCACATGTTTCTGCATCAGAACAGGAGCCGGCAAAAAGCTGGGAACTGTGTAGATACAACAAGGAATGAGAAGAACGTGGGGAGCTGTAGGAGTCTGAATCTCCCAGCTTTAGTGTGCTGCCTCCTCCTTTAAATCTGTATATAACTACCTACAGTGAGCTAAAAAAGGTGGTAAATAGCCACTGTGTGAAACCCAGAATAAAGGGGCCTCCCCAGCACTGGGTCTTTCATCTCCAAGTGTGTGGTGTTGCGCAGGAATTTGCTCTCAGCACCTTTGGCTGTGCTTGAGCTCCTGCCTCAGCCTGCCTCTGGGATGCTTGAGCCTTCCTTGCCATCTCCCTGCCTTACCCTTGGTGGGTGATTTTCCTAGGAAAGCCTGAAGCGCTGGATCCAAGGGAACTTGACAAACTGTGGACGGTCAGTGTTTCTCTTTGATGAGATGGACAAGATGCACCCAGGCCTGATTGATGTGATCATCCCATTCCTGGGCCCCTCATGGGTTGTGTACGGGACCAACTACCGCAAAGCCATCTTCATCTTCATCAGGTGAGAGAGGCCCCTCCATGGGGCCTTCCAGCTCACTGCTGCTCATTTGGGCAGAGGTCACACCTGCTTCAGGGCACACACTTGTTTTGCCTTTCCTTCTCCAAGCCTTGAGCCTCTACAAATGCCAAGAAATGCAATCTCACTGTGAACAGACAGATCTGGAGAGTGTGAAAAAGCCTCCTCTGCATGTTATTTGGCTGCCTCTACAGGAGTTATTTTGGGCCAGGCAGCTGGGAGCTGCTGGCTTGCACTCTGCAGGCTGGTGGGTGTCAGGTGCCACCTGAGACACCATTTTCCTGGCTGCACAGTGGATAAGCCTCTCATTCTTGTGCAGCAATGCAGGAGGGGAGCAGATCAACAACGTGACATTGGCTCTGTGGCGTGCCCGCAAGGACCGGGAGGAGATCAGCTTGCAGGACCTGGAGCCAGCCATCTCCAAGGCCGTGTTTGAAAACCCTGAGAGTGAGTCCATGGAGCTGAGCTCCTCCTGTAGCCCCAGAGCCCAGCACAGGCTGCCAGGCCTGTTCTAGGAAGCCACCCACACCACTGCCACCTCCCAGGCAACCAGAAAGGGACAAAGGGGGTTTTGAGGAATTGGAACTGCAATCCCCTTGAGGTTTCTTTCCTTCTGAGCCAGCAGACCTGTTGCCATATTTAGCAAAGTTCTTGGGAGACAAGGTGTATTTGCAGCTGGGGGCTGGCAGACAGCACGGAGCTATATTGATCCCCACTGCCTGTCTGCATCTCCTTGCCTTAAATTTAAGCAGAGCTTAAATTCTGACTAGACAAGCTAAATCCCTCCATTCCTAGAGAAAAGTCTGTTTGGTGGGGGGAGGTGACAACTGATGGGTTGAGCCCTCTCCTTGTACAAAAACAGCAAGATCTCTCTTCAGCAGAGTATTCTGGCTTCACACAAAGCCGCTCTTTGAATTGCAGGGACTGCAGAGACTCTCTGGAGGTAAAACCTTCTCTTCCTTTCCTTGTGCAGGTGGCTTCTGGAAATCTGGGATCATTAATGAACAGCTCATTGATTTTGTTGTGCCTTTCCTCCCACTGAAGCACCACCACGTAAAGCAGTGTGTTGTCAACGAGCTCATCCAGCAAGGCCTCGAGGTACGCCCGAGTGTCGTCCAGGACGTGGCTGACAGCATCCCCTACTTCCCAGAAGAGGAGAAATTATTCTCATCAACAGGCTGCAAAACAGTGGCCTCTCGCATCAGTTTTTTCTTCTAGTCACTGGGAAGAGCCCCTCTCAGATCCATATGGAGCTAGAAGGCACCAGGGCTGGTGGGATGTGCAGTGGGAATGGTGGGAATGCACTCTCCACAGCACAAGTGCTCTCCTGCTGAACTCTCCAGCTCCAAGGAGTCCACTGCAGGATGCAGCTGCAGGATCAGGTGCAAATTATGTAATTTAAAGCACTTTACTGATGCAGTCTTGGCCAGGTACGGGTGGATCCACCACCTGAGATATGTGTGATGACATGGGGAAGATGCTGAGAGGGTCTGCAGTGTCAGGGAGGTTCTCACCCTGTCAACAGCACCCACCTGCAGCCCTCCCCATTTCTGGCAGCTGTTGATACCCAATACCTTAAGATTCTGAGCCCACAGAAGATTATTTCTTCCTTACAGTTTTTTTAAAAGCTTTTTAATCAAAGCTGTGCCTCCACTCCTTGGCACAATGTGAGTACTGGTGCTGACTCCTGTGAACACCTCAACATGGCAACCAAGTTTTCTTTTCAAGGAAGTTTTAGAGCCACCCACATTCCAGTTTCCTTTCACTGTGAATAGGTACTTGGTAGCTTCAACACCAAGTGAGGGGGGTAACGTGGGAGAGGGCAGCATCTGATCTGCCATGAGCCAGGCTTCCCCTACCACCCCTTCATCCGTCTTTCCCCTAAGGGCCAAAGGATTTCCCTGTAGCAGACCAGGAAAACAACAACAAAAGACTTCTTGGTTTTACCTGTGAAGAATCTCATCCTACCTCCAGGGGAGCCCACAGTGCTGCTAACGGTTTTGAAAATTCCTTTTATTCAGTGATGGTTTCTACAGCAGCATTGGTCCTATGAGCTATGGAGCTTCTTGTACATCCTTGTGCTGGTCAGACCTTGCAGGCTTTGGCTGGGCCAGCACCCGTTCAGCTTCTGAGGAGTGTCACAATGGGGGACCTGGTGACAAGTTAAGAGAAGATTAGTGCTCCAGACTGCCAAGCATGGGATGCACAGCCTGGCTTTTGCCCCAGTTTTAATATCCTCTATGCTGTTACGGAATAAGAGGTCAGGGGGACCAGAGTCATTAACTCGCTAGGAACAACCTGCTCAAGGGGTGGGTGTAGGGACACTTTGCAAAGCTTCCAAAGCTCTGCTTGTTCCCTGTATGGAAATGATCTGCCAGTGCTTGAGACCATTCCAGCTCCAGGCCCTGAGCTTTGAGGAATTTAGACACCACCCAAAGTCTGCCCAAGAGCTGGCCCAAAGACAGGCAAAAATTCAGCCTCTTGCAAAAATATGAATTTCTAATTTTAAAATAAATCTTTTAAGAATCATACAGTTGAGGTTTTTACATGGATTCCTGACTGTAGATATTGTGGAAGGACTTGGAAGATGACCAATTTCCAATTTCCAGCGCAGTGATGTGCTGCTGGGCCGGGAAACTCTCACAGTGCCTTGGCAGAAAGCTGTGCCCTGCTGGCAGGGTGAGGAGCAGGGCTGAAGGATGGCTTGGGGGAAGGTGAGGAGCGATGCCAAGGCGCACGTGAGTGGAGACGAAACGGGCACAAAGACATAAAACAGAGGCCCAGCCCTGGGTGACACCACCGCGACACCGCCCCGGCACCGCCCCGCTGCCCGCTAGAAAGATGGCGGCACTGCCAGTGACCAAGATGGCGGCGGGGGGCGGGGCGCTGAGCGGCGCGAGGGCGTGACGTCACGCGGGCAAGGCGGGCCATGCTGGCGGCGGAGGTGGCGGGGCGCGCGCGAGCGCTCGTGGGGCGGGCGGGGCCGCGCGCCATGGTGAGGGCGGGGGAGCGGGGCCGTGAGGGGAGAGCGGGGCCGTGAGGGGAGCGGGGCCGTGAGGGGAGAGCGGGGCCGTGAGGGGAGCGGGGCCGTGAGGGGAACGGGGCTGTGAGGGGAGCGGGGCTGTGAGGGGAGCGGGGCCGTGAGGGGAGAGCGGGGGCTGTGAGGGGAGAGCGGGGCCGTGAGGGGAGCGGGGCCGTGAGGGGAGAGCGGGACCGTGAGGGGAGAGCGGGGCCGTGAGGGGAACGGGACTGTGAGGGGAGAGCGGGGCCGTGAGGGGAGAGCGGGGCCGTGAGGGGAGAGCGGGGCCGTGAGGGGAACGGGACTGTGAGGGGAGAGCGGGGCCGTGAGGGGAGAGCGGGGCCGTGAGGGGAGAGCGAGGCCGTGAGGGGAGCGGGGCCGTGAGGGGAACGGGACTGTGAGGGGAGAGCGAGGCCGTGAGGGGAGCGGGGCCGTGAGGGGAGAGCGGGGCCGTGAGGGGAGCGGGGCCGTGAGGGCAGCGGGGCTGTGAGGAGAACAGGGTGCATCGGGACTGTGAGCCGAGCAGAGGCAGCGGGGCTGTGAGGGCAGTGCCGGGGGCCGCAGGTGATGGCCGAGCACCGGCACGGTCAGGGCTGTGAGGGGGGCACCGAGGGAATGCTGTGGGGTTGAGGCTGTGAGGGCCCAGCCAGCCGTGGGGAGCATGGAGGGAGCAGGTGTGAGTCATGCTGGGGGGGACAGGCCCATGGTGGCCCCTCAGAGCCCTGTGGTCACCTGTCACGCAGGTGGCCGGCCTGGGCAACTATGGGCTGCGGGGCACGCGGCACAGCGTGGGCATGGAGGTGCTGGACCAGCTGGCCCGGCAGCTGGCTGTGGCCGAGGGCTGGCGAGTGGACAAGCGGTGCTGTGCTGATGTGGCCCTGGCCACAGCCCACGGCCTGGAGCTGGTGCTGCTCAAGCCACGGAGGTTCATGAACCTCAATGGGCTCAGCGTCGCCAGTGCTGGTGAGCAACTGGGTCAGCCCCAAAGCCTCTAGTGCCACCAGTCCTCTGTGACAGCCCTGCTGTCTCCCTGCCCTCCACAGCTCACTACAGCCCCACTCTGCTGAGTCAGGGCCTGGTGAGTCTGTCTCCCCTCATTTCTTAGGTTGTATTTCTGTTTCCAAAGCTGAGATCTACAGCCTTGGCCCTAAAGACATTTACCTGGTTCATGATGACCTGGACAAGGCCCTGGGCAAGGTGGCAATCAAGCTGGGAGGCAGCGCAAGGTATGGGGTAGCCCCAGCTCTGTGATTATGTGAGCTGGTTGGAGGCTTTAACATGCCCATACAGGTTCATGGGCTGTTCTTGGCCCCGTCCCACCAGCCTTGCAATGTTTCAGCTCTTGTCCTGGGCTCGATCTATTGCAGAGGCAACAGCTGACTGTTTGGGCAGCCTCCCAGTTCCTGCCCTGGCAGGGTGGGCAGGGAGCCTCCTGGAAGCGGCTCCTGGATTCAGCCCACAGACAGCACTACATGGGCTTTTTAAAGCACTCTGCCTCCACTGTGCCTGCCCAGTGCCAAACCTAGCTTTCCTATTTAACCCAGGAAAGCTTCCACTGCGGGATGGGGCAGGTGTGGTGCTGGGCCCCAATGCTCAGTCACACATGCACCAGCTGCAGCAAGAGCCGACACACACAGAACGTGCTGTCACAGCCCTGCTTCCCTCAAAGCCCCAGCCAGTGCTCTGAGCCCCCGGGGCTGGATGTTCCTGCAGAACCAGGACATGGGGACTGCAGCCCCTGGCTGGGACCACACTCCCATATTCCTGCAGCAGGAGACCCCAGGGCTCTGTGGGGGAGTGTCTCTTACAAACTAAGTGTGGGTTTTTTCTCTCTCTCTCCCAAGGGGACACAACGGGGTCCAATCCTGCATCAGTGCTTTGCATTCCAATGTGAGTGGGTGTCGGTGGAAGGGGATCAATCCTGTGCCACTCTCAATGCATGGCTTGTTCCCCCACTCCAATTTTTCTTTCTCCCCTTTTCTCCTTCCCCTTCTTCTTGGAGGGCTGTTGTCTGTTTGGCCGCCATGGAGGACATGGAAACAATTAGCTTGAGTGGCTCTGCCAGGCTTGGCAGCAGCCTGGGATATCAGCGCAGCCCAGCAAAAGCCTCTTCCAAAATTATGTTTCTTGGAGCAAGCACTCAAAACCACCTGGAAAACATGAGGAGCTGCTTCCTTGCTGCCCAGCTCCACTCTCAGCACTGTCAGCTTGCCCAGCTCTGTCTGAACACTTGAGGGGGAACTCCCACAGCTCTCTTCCTTCCTCCCCAGGAGATGACCCGGCTCAGGATCGGCATCGGGCGGCCAGAGGGTGACGTGACAGTGCCCAGCTATGTCCTGTCTCCCTTCACTGCTGGCGAGCGGGAGAAGCTGGAGCAGATCCTGGCCCAGGCAGTGACCTGCCTGCTGGAGCTCATCCAGAGCCGAGCGTCCACAGAGCCAGGGGACAGGGGCTGACACAAAGCCCCAGGGACCCTTGTGGCTGATGGACAGGGTGCTGCAGGCACTCCGGAGTGCCCGTGGTGCGGAGCAGAGCTGGCCCAGCTGGGCAGCCTGGCTGGGAGCTGGGGCAGCCTCCTTCCATCCCCACACCAATCCAGGTGGCTTGTGTCCCACTTGAATCCCTGCAGAGGCTCTGTGCCTCAGGTTGGCACAGAAATTAAATAAACCCTCACCCTGCCTCTGCCGTGCTCCTGCCTCTCTTCCATGCGCCGCCTGCTCGGGTTGTCCTTGGCATTGCAGCCCAAATCCATGTTCCCATCCCTGTTCAACCAGTCCAGTCTGGGGGGAGGCTTCTAGTGAGAAATGGGGAGCAATAGGAGCTACTTCTGTAGAGTCCAAAGGCACTTCAGCTTCGTTGAGAAACTGGCAAGCACGAAGAGCCTGGAATCTCATAGCGTGCTGCTCCCGCTGGGCTGCAGCAAGTTTCAGGGCTGGCCTCACTGTGTTTTCGAGTTCAGTGGTTTTGGCTGAAACTGTGGCGTTTCCAACAGCTGCAGGAGTTCTGGCTTCCCGCAGACCCATTACAGTTCTCATGGTGGAGAGGGCAGACTGAGGCGGTGTGTCCTCACCACTGCTGTGTCCCGGAGTCCTGGGCTGTGCCAGCATGTCCTGCCCAGTGCTGTATCCCAGGAATACTGAGACACCCAGCAAAGGCAGCTCCTCTCCTGCATCCCAGCAGGCACTGGAACAAGCACTGGGACACTTGCTGGCTGATGTATACCCCAGTGTTTCTGCTGCCTCCATCCTCTGCTCCAGCTGGCACCAGACATTCTTCTGCTCTATCCTCAGCTCCTGAGCTCCTCCTGGAGCACTGATGTTGCCTGCACCAGGGGAAAACCTGGGAAGCAAAAGTGCCCAACCTGTCATCCCTTCTTCACCCATGTCTGTACTGGCTGGCACCCTGTGCTTGCAGAATAGGCACTTGGCCATCTCCTCCCTGTTCTCCAGGAGATCCACTTAGATCTTCTGGTCCTGTGGGATACAGACCTGGTTGTTTTCCTCCAGGAGGTCCCTGCTGTAGCTGTTCAGCCTGCCCCAAATGATGCTTTCCCAATTTACTTGGTAGTCTCAAGACATCTCACTGTGGGTGGCTGCTACCAAGGCCTCCACCCGCTGCTCCATCACCTCCGCTCCCAGGGAGAGCTGAGCTCCATGAAGATGCCACCCACCTTTCCCACCCAGACCCCAAGGGTGAGCTTGTCTTCCTCCCCACCACCTCTCTCATTCCCTCTCTTTCCCCCTTACAGCTTCCATTCCCAAAGTTCCCAGCTGGGGGAACTTCCAGACCCTCACCCCTGCAGCTCCGAGGTGACCCCAGTGGGGTAATGCCCTGGGAACTTGGGGCAATGCCAGCACCCAGCACATCAGCTCAAACAGTCTGCTTTAATCCTCCCTGGGCTTCCACCCGGGCATGGCATGAGGGACAAGCCCAGTCAGTGGCAGGAGGCCACCACATGTGCCAGCCCAAAGTCCACTCCCCAAAGTCCAGGCTGGTGGGAGACGGCAGAGTTGGCATTGATTGAGACTGTCCCGGAGATGTGTCCTCAGCAGAGACGGAGCACAGCGCTCCTCTGGTCTCTCCACTTGGTAGGGAAAGGCTTTCCTGAGCCAAATCCTGCCTTGGGTGGATTCATCACATGCAGATACAAAGAACCCCGTGGGGCTCTGTCCAGGGCAGCTGCATCTCGAATGGGAGCAGGCAGTGTAAGGTCCTTGCCCACGGTGCTCCCAGCTGGATCACAGTCCCTCATCCCTAGGAGACACGGACACAGACATTAGTGGTCACGGCAGGAGCAGCCCCAGTGTGTTCACGCCTGCAGCCGAGGCAGTGGGAGGGCCCTTTTCCAGCCTCCCTCGGTCTGGCAGCTCCCGGGGCAGTTCTGCTGCCAGGACAAGGAACTTCAGGCAGGGAAAGTCTGACCCAGCAGTAACTGTGTCTGTGCTGCCCTGGGGCTGAGCCAGCATGGGTCGCCTGCCTGCCTGCATGGACACAGCCCCGAGGAGACCCACTTCTGCAGGGAGCAAGCAGTGCTGGGGTGAAACGCTCCCCTGGGAGATGCCCCAGCTCTTTCCACACTGAGGAGACTTTTGCAGCAGGCAAAGGAGCATTCTCCCTTCCTCACCTCAGGAACTGGGGACCAGCATGGACTCAGGGAGATGGACGGCCCTGTCCCTATATCCCCTCCAGCCCAGTGCAGCCCCACATGGGACATCTGTGTCCCCACCCCTTTCCCCATCTGGACAAGACAGTCTGGTCTGTTTCCCAATGCTTTGAGTCTGATGGGGAGAGCTGCTGCCCCATGACAAAAACAAGCTAAGCATGTGGCACACATCTGAACATGGCACTTGCAGGGAGGCACTCCCCACCTGCTCTGTCCCCTGTGCCCAGGCCTCACGGCCTTGCTCACCATCAGAGCTCGTCACGGGCCGTGGAGCGGAGGTGGCCAGCACTGCCCCGTGAGTCCCTCAGTGTCTTCTGTGAGCCAACCCAGTCAGTCTTCTTGGCATCGTCATCCCAGATGGTGGAAGTCTCGGTGTCACTCAGCCAGTTGCTGTCCCCAGCATAGTGAGTGGGATAAACCAGGAGCGGGTGAGCCGAAAACACCAGCAAGTCCCGTGGGGAGAAGTGCCGCTTGTAATCCTCACTGGGGAAAGTGGAGCAGACCCGAGAGGAGAAACTGGCTTACAGAGCATGGCACAGAGGAGAAAATGCACTGGGAAAACCACCCAGGGAAGGCCCCATGCAGGGCAGGGGATAGGGAGGGATGTGGGGTACCAGGCATGGAGCTGGGGAATGCAGGGCAGGGACTGTGCAGGGATTACAGAGAGGACAGGACCTGTCGCTCCCCGCCAGCTGGGGCCGGCTCTTGGCACAGAGTGGGTCTCTGGCACAGCATCCAGCTGGCCCTGGGACAGGGCTGTCTGGTGCTGTTATGCCTGCGAGCACGGGGCTTCCAGATGCTGCTGGTGCACATCCAGAGCTCTAATCTGTCCCTTCATCCACCTCCAGCCTGCCTTTTACATGCCTGATCCCTGTGTTTCTCCATCTTGCTCGCTGGGTTTCCCAATCCCTTCTCTCCCACAGCACCCACCCACTGGTGCTCACTCACACCCTAAATTGCCTCCCCCTTCCCAGACAAAGCCTTACCGCTGACCCCCACCTCAGAGCAGGGCATGAGAGTGCTCCAAACTGGGGCTGAGACCACCAGCCAGGGGCAGGGGACCACACAGCCCCCAGCACCAGGGTATAGGGGGCTGCTCCGTGCCCCTTGCCATGGGGCCAAGACCCTGTGCAGGGCCCACATCAAGCCCCAGCTCCAATCCTGTTCCCACACCCCATCCTGGCAGAGGGCCATTTTCCAGCGGCCAGTGGCCAGGCAGAGGCTGACTGAGAATGAGCTCATGCTACAGATGTTTTCCTCCAGCATGAGCAACGCCTGCAAAGGGGGGAACTGGGTGAGGTGGTGACGACGGAGAAGAAACACATTGTCCCACACTGGCATGGCCAGGCCAGCACCCTCCTGCACAACCTGCTCCTTACTTGGGGTGCTTGTCATACATGATGGGCAGATACTCGTCCACGGGCAGCATTTTGGAGAGGGGGTTGGTGGCCAGCAGCTTCCGTGCCCCATGGTGGGAGATGGCGTAAGCCAGGGTCCAGTACGAGTACCCGGCCACCACCAGGTTCCGCACGCCTTTCACAGGGGCCTCATCTTCATCGTTCACCTGCTTCCTCCCCAGGTAGCTGTGGGGTGGCCATGGAACCATGACAGTCAGCCTTGGGGTCCCCCAGCCCACATCCCCCTGGCCCCAGCACCTACATGAGGTCCCAGTCCTGCTGTGCCTGCTCCAGCTCCTCCATCAGCCGCTGCAGCCGTGCTGGGAAGGCGGCCTCGAAGCGCACATCATCCTCGAAGACCACGCACCGCTCCAACCTCCGGGACACAATCTGGGGGAGGGGACAGAGGTGCAAAGCCTATCCCAGCACCACTCTGGGCCATACTGGGGCCGCTGACCCTGCAGGGCACCTAGAGATGTCCTCCAGACAACTGTGATGCCCACAGGGTCCCTGCCCACTGCTGGTGGCCCTTAGGGACCCCATGGCCGCTGTGGCCCCATACCTCCTTCCAGATATTGTAGTGGCTGAGGAAGCAGCCAACCTCGCCCTTGGTGAGCGTGCGGCCGGAGAAGGGATCGTAGTACCCGGGCAGCAAGTCCACACCCAGCACCTTGATGTCAGTGCTGTTGAGGGTGCTGCAAGGCAAGGGGCTGCATCAGCGAGGTGTCCCCCAGACACTTCCCGTACCCTCCCCAGGGTGACACCACGGGACTGGCTGAGTGGTCCCCCCACGCTCACCTGCCATCCACAGCATCCACCACCCGTGGAATGATCTCCAGCTCCTGCAGGGATGCCAGCATTCGCTGCCGCCGGTCTGGCCTCCGCACCAGGTTGATTAGGAAGATCTGGGGAGGAAGAGGAGAGCCCCAGCAATGGGGCATGTTGTCATGGGGGACACACAGCCTGCCTGGCTACTGCAGGATGGGGACAGGGGCTCGGGCTTTGCCATGGATAGATGCAATCAGAGAGATGGATGCAACCAGATGGACAGGGGGACACGAGCGGCTCCACTGGTCACTTACTTCATCAAAGCCCATTTTTGTGAGCGGCCTGGGCAGGAGAGAAATGTGCCTGGAGCGCTGCATGGGGGGACCATCCACTGTGGAGAGAGGACACACTCTTCAGTGGAGCCCAGATTCCCCTGGCTGGGAGCTGGGGCTGATAGCCCTGTCAGGACCTGGAATCCTCCAGGACCTCTCCACCCATGGGCACTCACCCATGGCCTCCAGCGTGAGATGCACAAAGTTGGCACGATCATCCTCCAGTGTCTGGTGGGCCTTCACAGGAACATTGATGTAACCAAAGCGGTGCTGGTTGCACACATGGACCTCCACACCTGCCAGAGGAGACAGGTGAGCAGCACAGCCCCCCAAGCCCCTGCACCCCCAAAACCCCCATCACGCTCACCAGCCTCCTGGCAGGAGTAGGCAAAGACAATGATGTCGTCGAAGGCCCAGGTGTAGTTGGGATGGGGCGGGTAGAAAGCCAACTGCAAGGTCTCCTCCTTGCGCAGGTCGATCAGGAAGGTGGCATAGACCATGGGGACACGGAAGCAGCCCACGCGCTGCCGGTTCTTGGTGGGGAAGTAGTCGGCTGTGCGGCGATAGTAGCCCTGCGGCACAAACCCCCGTGGCAGAGCGCTCCTCCGCCGTGGGGCTGGCTCGTTCTCCAGGGCTTTCTGGGACGTACCTGGGGTGTGATGCCACACCAGAAGTTGGAGTAGAAGGTCTGCGAGTCCAGCATGGGGGCCACCACTGATTTGTTCTGTGCCATGAGAAACTTGAGGGTCTGGTTGTCGGTCAGGATGCTGTCAGTGTCCATGTACTGCAGAGACAGCACAGGTTCTGGAGACGTGGGGAAGGCCACCTCACCCCCACCCCACCAGTGCCCCAGGCCCCTTACCAGGATGTAATCTGCCTGCTGCTCCCGGGCGTAGGTGAGAGCTTCCTGCTTCAACTTCATCACGTTTTCATAGCGTTTGTCACTCCAGTGCTTGGGACCAAGCTCATCAGGGTAGGAGCTGGGCAGGGGGAGGCAGGGGTTAACCTCACTCACTGGGAATGCACAAACTCACTGCAGGCTGCTCCTGCTGGCGGGCTGAGTCAGCCCCACTCTGCTTCGCTCCTCCTGGTCCCCAGCCAGGGAGAGTTGATGCTGCTCCAGGAGCCCCTCAGCCCACTCCTGCCCCCATCCAGCACTCACCCAGCCTCACCTGGGCTCCTCTTGCACCTTCCAGGCCACCGAGTGATAGTCCTTCCCCACCGCCCCCAGCCACTCCTGCAGCATTGCTGTTGTGTTGTCCGAGTTGTGGTCTGTTGCACACCTGGGATGAGGGGACATCAGCCTCTGGGGGTCCTCCTCAAGGGAAAACCAGGACCCCACCCTGCTCTAGAAATGCTCACAGGGCCAAAAGACTGAGCCAGTGACAGACTTGCTCGGGAACATAACATGTAATTTGAAGGAACCAAAGCTGCAGAGGCAGGAGGGGGAACACTAACTGGTAATTTCTTCCTTGATGCCACTGCCAGCCAGGCTGTTCCACAGGTCCCACCCTGCAGCCTTGCAGCCCAGTGGCAGCCCTGGACATGTTCTCCTCACCCCAGCCTTGTGACTGCCCACCATGAGCATTGCAGCACAGCCATTTTTTCTCCTATCCCTACACCCCACAGTACCCCTGTGCATCCTATTGCTCCACCAGTGAGAGGAAACAGCAAAAAATCCCCCTTCCTGAACATTCCCTTTGCTGGGCATCGTCACCATTCCCAACTCTCCCACCCCTCCCCAGAACAATGTTCGCAGGGAGCCCAGCACAGACAGAGCCGAGCCCACCTCACACTGGGCCAAACCCCAAATTCCTACACTCCTTGGAACCCTCGACCTGTCAAAGCGCCCCGGGACATCCCCCAGGCACTGGCGTCATGGAGATTTGATGGATTCAGGGCAGAAGGCAGGATCTGTATTCCCCCAGCTCCACGCACTGCTCTTGAAACCCCAGCAGGGTCCTGCGGCTGGGAGTTTCCAGGGGGTGCAGCGGGTAAAGGTGAGGACCCCCCTTCCCCTTCCCCTGCCAGCAGCTGACCCCCGCCCCAGCCCCACCAGGATCCCCCCGCCTCAGCTCCCCCGCAAAAGCAGCTGCAGAAAAGTTTCCGACAAGTTCAGGCGAGAGACGGCAGTGGCGCAAGGAGGAGACGGGAGACTCCTCTTCCAGCCAACCCCCAGCACGGTAATGGGGGCTCGGGGGTGTCTTTGGGAAAGGGGGCCTGAGGGTGAGCCCTGCAGGGAGCGGGAAAGCAGCGCCTGTCCCTGATGCTGTAGGATCCCCTTGTGCCCAGGGGTCCCCTCCCTCATCAGCCCCACAGCTCCCTCAGGGGAACGCTGAGGGTCCTGCCCCTCCCGGTTCCCTGCTGGGTCCCAAACACGGAGCAGAGCCACCCCTAGCATTTTGAGCATTTTGGGGCTAGCGAGGTCCCTGTTCCTCCCGAAGGTCCCTGCCCCCCAAAGATCCCCATTCCCCCGCAGGCTCCCATTCCTTCGAATCTGTTCTGCCCACCCTAGAGCCCCCAGTTCCCCCACTCTCCCTAGTTCCCCTCCCGCATTGTCCTCCGGGTCCCTGCTATCCTCGGCTCTCCATTCCCCTCACAGTCTCCCTAAATCCCGCGGACCCTCCTTCCCCCCCACTATCCCCATTCCCCCGGAGCTCCCCGTTATCCCCGCGGTCCCGGCTCCCCCCGAGATGCCCGTTCCCACCGCCCTCTCCTCCCCCGGACCCGTGCTGCTCCCCGCGGTGTCCCGGCTCCCCGGGGTCTCGCTGCTCACCACAGGGCGATGCTGCCGGTGGGATAGTCCAGGCGCTCCAGGGCTCCCAGGCAGTGCGGCAGCGAGTGCTGCGCGTTCCGGGCCAGGAGGGCGAGAACCAGGCGCGGCGGCGCTGCCCCGGTGCCGGTGCCGGTGCCGGTGCCCAGCAGCAGCAGGAGGACGCAGAGCGGCCCCGCGGCGCCCATGGCGGAGGCGGCGGGCGGGGAAGGGGCGGGCTGGGACCCGCCGTGCTCAGCGCACCCCCCGCCCCCGCCCCCGGCCCGGCCCCGCCGCCGCGAGCCCCGGGGGCCAGTTTGGGTCGGGCTTCCTTAAATAGACTCGATATCGGTGCATGGCTGGGGGCGAGAGACCGGGAACACCCCGGGACCCCCTCCCCGAGGATGCTCCAGGGCATCCCCCGTGCCCCTGGCCAGCACACGGTGGGGTCCCCACGGTGCCTGCACGGCGTGGGTGGGTGGGCAATGGGATGGGGGGGACATGGTTCGGGGCAACACGGCCAAGGGCGCTGGTTGCCGGCAGCATTTTCGCCAGAGGGCTCATGGACAGCGGGATCACGGCCAGAGAGGCTTGTGGCTGAGGGGTGAGGGGACTTGCATGGCGAGCGGTGGCTGAATGGCTGCTGTCCTCACCAAGGCAGGAGGTGAGGTCCTCACCCCACTGAACCGTGTCCCCCCGGGCTGTCCTCCATGGCTGATCGTGACAAGCCCACAGGCGTGTCCGTGACGTGTCCGAGCCGCGGGCAGGGACAGGCCCGGGGCCCATGGGACATTTGACGAATCCTTCTGGATTTCCACCCAGTCCATAAATACAGCCGTCAGCTCCCAGGGCGAGCGCAGGCCTGGGGCTGGTCACGTCCTGCGAGCAGGGACTGTGCTCCCCGCAGGAATGCCGGGCACCTCTGGCTGTGCTGGCACCAGAGCGCAGCTGAGGGACGCGCGGATGCCACAGTGGCCAAAGCTGTGCCCACCCGTGCCAGGGTGAGGGGTGCCCCAGGCGGCTGCTGGGTGCTCCATCAGGGTGCAGCGGAGGGGTCGGTCAGTGAACAATCCAGAACACCTGAAAGAAGCAACAGAGAGGGCGGGGGACTCACGGGACTCACAGGCAGTGACTGCAAGGAGAGAAAAATGCTGTTTACAGCCCCGGCTCGGACAAGTATTTCGGGAAGGGCTCGGCGCCAGCGCAGCCGGGAATTCCCAGCCATGGAGGAGCTGCGGGAAGGGTCAGGCGCCCGAGAGCCCAGCAGAGCCGGACCCACCCGTGTCCGTGTCGGGACAACACCCGTGTGCATCCCCCCGGGAAGGCTGAACGAGGGGCAGCCCCTCTGCCCCCGTAGCCCCGCAGGCAGGAGGGGCAGAGGGCGGAGCGAGGGCGGCAGAGCAGCGGGAATGCCCGCGGAGCCCGCGGCCCCCCCGTCCCCCGGGGACATCCCCGCCGGCACCGCCCCCGCTCCGCTCGGCCGCTGCTGCCACCTCCCGGTGCCGCCGCTCCCGCTGGCGGTGGGGAGCCGCGGGCTGCCCCATCCGGATCTGATCCCCCCGTCCGCACACCCCTCTCTCCCTGCCCTTCTGCATCCCTGCGTTCCATCATCCCTATGTCCCTGATCCCCACGTCCCCACACCCCTCTGTCCCTGCCCTTCTGCATCCCTGCGTTCCATCATCCCTATATCCCTGATCCCTCCAGCTCTTCACGCCTCTGTTCTTTCATCCCTGCTCTTCTTCATGCCTGCATCCCTTCCTTTCTTCATCCTGATGTCCCCACATCCCTCTGTCCCTGCGTTGTCTCTCAGGGTCACAGCTGGACCTGCCCTTCCCCTGGCACCCCGCACGGTTCAGCTCAAGCACAGCTGCCCTGGCACAGCGCTTGCCAACACTCCCTGGCCAAGGGCTCCGGACCAGAGAAGAGAGGGGGGGACTGCCCTTCCCACACCCCATCACCCCAAAACAGGCACAGGAAGGGAGGCTGCCACTGTGGCATAGGGAAACTGAGGCACGGGCCACTGAAATGCGCTGCACACAGACAGGCTGGGGCTGGTAGGGGGACACAGCACCCTGTGCCTGTCCTCCCAGGCTCAGCTGGGGTCTGAATTATCCCTGCCTCTGCAATCTGCCTTCCCTCCACATCCTGCCTGCTGCCCTCAGAGCCCACTGATAGCCAAGTGGCACCTTACGAGCAGTTTTGGGCATACAATGGGAAAACAGCCCTGGGTGAGCTCCGGGAGGAGGGGCACAAGGAGGTACCTGCCAGGGCACCTGCTGTGCGGTCCCACCCAGCTCCATCTGCCCCACACTGCTAACACAGGGCTGTGACAGCTCCTGTGCCCCAGGAGCAGGACAGGAAGGCAGGTGGCAGGTCCCCACAGGGCACAGGGTGTCCCCGTGGGGCTCAGGACATCCTCACAGCTCCATGCACTCATGGTGATACCTGCAACACAGAGGCCTGCAAGCATCCTGCCTGGAAAAACACCTTCCACCCCCAAGGCTCCAGGCAGAAACAGCACTGCACAAAGTTTATAGCAGTATGTTTTCTCTTTTTTACAGGAAAAAAGTTGCTTTTGGACCCGGGAATGAGGGTCCCATCTCTCTCCACCCCTTCCTTGAAGTTTTCTAGGATTTCAGCAAAGCCTTTGAAAAGCTCCAGTTTCCTCAAACGTCCTGTTTTTCTGCTTTAAAAGGCTCAACCTTGGTTGCAAAAGGCAAATATATAAAGATATGTGTGTACATATATGTATTTATAAATGCAGAAATTCTGTGTGTGTGTGTACACGGCCAAGGCTGGTACAAGTCCTTCGGTCAACAAAAAAATTTTATGAATATTTTTTCACAAGAAAAAACATCCTGGGGACCCAACTAGCTGCCCAAAGGTACTCCCAAGGGTCCCCATTCCCACGCTGTGACAGTGCCCAAGTGATGCCCTCCCCTCCAGACGTGCCTTCTCCAGACCTCCCCTGACTTACCCAACCTCAAAACATCAGATCTGTTTCCTGCTAGGGAAACTGAGGCACAGAGCCCTCCCCCTGCTTCTCAGCCTCCCAGTAAGTCCCTGTCCTGGGAGAGCTCTGGAACCAAAAGAGTGCCTACCATACCCTTTGCTATGCAAGCCCCTCATCCTGCACCATTCCAGCTGTTCCAGCTGTTGGGTCGCTCAGGAGGCCAGCGCTCCCCTCTCAGCTGGGTTTTCCTTCCAGGTCTCTGCTAAACCCATCACATCCATGGGCGCTGCTCCACTTTCCTCCTTGCAGGCTGCTTCTGCAGCGAGCAAAAACTACACATCTTCCCACACACAAAAATCCAGGGGAATTTACTCCATCTTGGAGGGATTTTGGCCATCCTGGGAGGGATTTTGGCCACCCGGGGGGATTTTGGCCCACCCAAGAGATGTTGTGCCAGAGGAGCTGGAGGCTGATGGGAACAGCGTTCTCCTCCTGGCTGTGGGGAAAAGGAGATTTGTGCCACTGTAAATGGGGCAGTGACACTGCCAGCATCCCCCAAACCTCAACCCACTGGGGTCTTCCTGATGGGCTGTGAAATTCTGGGGGTGTGCAGGCTTCCTGGGGGTCCTTCTTCATGTCCTGCTGGGAGCAGGGACCATGCTCCCCTCCACCTGCAAGGAGCCCCCCTTGGAGCCACATTCAAAGCCCTGCAGTGGCCAAATCCTGACCCTCCTGGGTAGCAGAGCTGGTTCAGCCTCAGAATGGTCCCTTTTCTCCCCAGTCTGGACCACATCTTTTGGCATCAGGGCCAGCAGTGCCCTGATTCTGGTTGTCAGAGGGGACCCCAGGCACCTGTCAGTGGGCAGAGGAACACCTGCCACAGCAAGGGGAAACTGAGGCAGGAAAGTCACGCCAGGCTGTCAATGAACACGGAGAGGCTGCACACCCTGAGGCTTCACTCCAGGGACAACAGGGAGCTGCCCTCTGTGCCCCCCAGTGCCACATCTCAGACGGACAGAGGGGTACCCGACGGACCCCTGCAATGCCCTGACCAGTGCACTGCCGTCCCCTCCCTCCTCTCACCCCGGTGGGGCTGATGGTCGGTCCCGTCCCAACCCGGGGCAGCTGTGACCGAAAACAAAGCTGTCCCCTTCGGCACAATACCCTTCTGTCCCCCCCCAGCTGCTGACCGCTGGGGTGGGCAGCGGCCGGGCTGGAGGCGTCGAGGGGCCGTGCCAGGCCCCCGCTGGCAGGGGACAATGTTGGCAGTGATGGAGAGTAGGTATTTCAAAAGGTTTTGTTTTCGGGTTGACCCGCCGAGCCGGCGTGACCCTGCAGCCCCCCACCCAGCCCTGCTCCTCCGTCCCAATAGAAACCGGCCACATTCCTGACCTCGGGGGGGGGGAAGTTTCAAACCTCCCCGGGAAGGAGACAATGGGGGTATCAGGGCAGTGATTTAGGAGGGGGGGCTCTTTCCATCACAAAGGCGAGACAAAGGCGCCCGACGCTGGGAAAGGGGCTTCGGCGGCGGCTCAGGAGAGGGGCCGTGGTATTGTGCCTGGCCAGCCGGCCTCGGCAGCGGGGCTGCCAGGGCCTGCCGGGTCCCACCGGGTCCCATTGCATCCCACCGGGTCCCACCGGGTCCCACCGGGTGCCAGCAGGTGCCACTGCGTCTCATTTGGTCCCACCTGCCTCTTCACTCTGCACCGCAGCCATCCCCGCGGCCACCCTGGACACCACGGGCTGGTGGCTCCGTGGATGTCACCACGACCCGTGGTGGGAGGGAGTGAGTCCCCATCCCCACGTGGGACGGCTGGGGCACCCCCTGCTCCCCACAGTTCCCAGCGGGGCTGGCCAGGGATCAGCCCATGTTTTGGGCACCCCAAATTCAGGCTCAGATGGGGCCAGGCCCCCCATGGGCAGCTGTCCCTGAGGCGGGGAACGCTCAGACCCAGAGCCCCGAGCTCCCCTCCCCGTCAGCCCTCCCGGGTGCCCAGGGCTCCATTCTCCTCTGCAGCGGCCATTCCCGCTCCGAGGGCCGGCGAGGCATCAGCAGCTCCTCTGTGAGGAGCTCAAAGGGGCTTTGTGCACCCCGGGGCTGCCGGCACCCAGCACCGCCGGCCACCGCCGGCACCCTACCCACACCCCGCAGCCTGCGCCCCCCACAAACCCCCCTATCTCCTATCTGCAACTGCCCCCTGTCCCACCCTCCTCCTCCTCCATCCCCGTGGGTCTCAGCCCTTAAACCGTGGCATAGCCGCCCCACAAAAAAAAAAAAAAAAAAAAAAACAAACAACCAAACAAAAAAAAATCAAAAACAAAAGAGGAAACTGTTTAAGTAGACGACTTACGGTGTCTTCTGCTGCCGAGCTGACACCAAGTCTCCAGCCAGTGTCCCAGTGACGACGGCATCGGAGCCTGCACAGAGACAGAGAGGGGAGGATTTTTGCAGGAGAAATGTTTTTCTCCCGCTGCTGGACGGCTGATCCGAAGGAGAAGCTGGAAACAAGTTCATTGGTTTTGCTCTCGCTCCCTGTCCTTGCCCTAATTTTTTTTCCTGGCAGCTGGTGGGAGGAAGGGAGCTGGCAAGGTGATGCTTCTTGGGGAAGTGGGGAAGTGCTGGTGAAAGAGGCATTGACCGCAGCGGGAGCCGGGCAGAGCCGGGGCTGCGGGCAGGGCCGGTGCCCGAGCAGCGCCCCGAGGTCCGGCTGTGACCGGCGGCAGGTGGAGGGGCGCCGGCGGGCTACACCAGAAAGCCAATGACATCATGTTGTGGGCTTGTTTTTTGGGATTTTTTTTTTTTTTTCAGGATGAAATTTGCAGACAACTTCCCCGCCCGCCCGCGAGCGCTGGGGCTCCGCGGTGAGGAGCAGGACGGGCTCCCCAGGACACACAGGGCTTGGCCAAAGCTTTATTTTTTTTTTTTTCCTATTACGTTAGAAGAGCTACATTTAATTCCTAACTGGCTGGTGCCGTGCAAGGGGCTCCCCGGCACACGGAGAGCGGAGCCCGGTGCAACCGGCGCCAGCGCCCCGTCGGGGACCCCCCGTCCCCTCGGCGGGGCTGGATCCATCCCCGGCCGCCCAACCTGGGATGGCTCCTTTCCCTCTTAATTTTGTTTAGAAACTTGTCAGGTTGCTAGATAAAGGAGGTGGAAAGATCAATCCCGGCTTTTCATCAGTGTGGGAAAAAGTATTTCACTAATCCATATTTATTGGTGTAAGGAGCCGAGGGGGGGGAAGGAGGGCAAGAGACCCTAATGGTCAGAGCAAAGGACAGAAGGGACAGTTTAAGGCTGCCCTTTTCCGAGAGGTCACATGTCACCAAAATCTTTCGGTTGTCTCGGGATTGGTTACATTCTGTTCTCTTTTTTTCTATTGAGGTTGCCAAGCAACTGGCTAAGACCAGCCAAGATATTTTCTTTATTACAAGTGGAGCAGAAAGCAGCAAGGAGGAGAGAGATAAAAAAAAAGCACCAAAAAAACCGGGGGAGAGAAGAAAAGTTTAGACAATTAACATTTATAGGATCACATAACTTCATTAACTCAGCTGAGATTTGGGAAAGATACTTAAAAAAAAAAAAAAAAAAAAAAAAAGGGAAAAAAGGGTGGTGGGAAGCGTTAGGAATTAAAACAAGTTAAAAGGTCCGGGGCTAAAACAATGCCAGAACACCCGGAGCAGCAGCAACAGGGGCTTCCCTCGGATGGTTCCTGCTTCCCAAAGAGTGGCCAGTTCCAGGCAATGGCTGCAACCCAGCTCAGGGGCCTTCAGTTGCTGCTGCTCTTTTTTCTTTTTATTAAATGCTGGCTTTCTTTTGGTTTTCGCACTCGTAGGAAGTGGGTTTATTGCTACTAGCGTTGGCAGGGATGTGCTGGGATGCAGAGGAGCCTTTCCGAGGAAGGCACATGGCTGTAGCAGGAGCTGGGCATCCCCCTGGCCCTGGCCCATGGGGAAGGGGCTGTGAGGATGTGGCTGTTCCCAAGCCCTGGGACACCTTCGTGCCTCTTCAGGGTGGGCAGAACCTCCCAGGGAGGGAATGAGACTCTGTGGGAAGCAACGTCCAGTCGTAGATCCCTGCACTGTTGGTCCCTGCTCAGGGTTTGGGCCTGAGAGTCTCTGACACTGTCCCTGGGCTCCAGGGGCGATGCCTAAGGCAGGGGACACTGCTAAGGGTTGGGGACAGAGACTGGGGTCACCCTGCAGCTCCGTGGGGCTGGGCTGCCCCACGCATCCCTGGCGCTGTGGGAGCTTCTGTCCCAGCACTGCCCGATCCCTCTCCCCAGCCCCTGTGTGAGGACACGAGGGAAGGCGAGGACAAGTGGGGATCTCCGTGGGGAACATTTCCAGGCTCCGGTCCAGCTCTGCCCAGGGCCCGCTGTGACACCCAGGGTGGTGGCAGCAGCCGTGGAGAAGGCGCCGGCCACCTCCACGCTGTCCCCTTTGATGCGGGGACCTTCGGCAGGTTGGAGCTGGGGGGTCCCCGGGCGGAGAGAGGCCGGCGATGTCCCCGCTCCTCCGGCCGGAGCCCGCAGCTGCCGGCCTGCCACCTCGGTAATATTCATTAGGGGAAAACAATGAGCATTATTTATCCCCGGCACTTTCCCTGCCGCTGGGGGGCCGAGTTGGGGTGCAGGTGACCCCATACCCCGGGGGGTACCCGGGCAGTGGCACTCCCGCGGCAGCAGAACGGAGGGGGTCTCCAAGGGGGGCCGAGTGGGTGGGAGGGGACCCCAGACCCAGCTCTGCCCGACGGCTCGGGGGGGATCCCCACAACCCCGAGTGGGGCCAAGCGTGGCCGTCCCCGGGGCTGGGCGCCGAGCCCCCGGGGCAGAGCGCACCCCGCGCCCCGGGCCCGGCGGTGCGGCGGCTGCGGGCCGGGCCGGGGCCGGGCTTTGGGAGCTGTGTCTTTAAGAGATGGCTGGCTCCAGGTTGCAGCTGCTGTTTCTGTGCTATAGAGACAGTGGAGATTCATTACTCCTAAAACACAATGGGCATTTATCACCCCGTGGTGTTATTCAAATCCAGTACCAATTGAAGGTCATCCCCATTCTTTTCTCGCCGGCTCTGCAACACATTTATTGTTGTGCCGTTCAACTAAAAGCCCTGCCCGGCCCCGGCGCAGCCCGCAGAGCCCCGGTGTGCGCATCCCTCCCGGGCGGATTTGGGACCCTCCCGGGTGGATACGGCGTGGAGGAAGCGGGCAGAGCCGCGGCGGCTCGGCCGGGCTCGGGGCCGGCGGCAGGTGCCGCGGGAGCCCCGCCGCCGTGCCCGCCGAGCCGCGGGGGCCGCCCGCTCCGCCCCCGCGGGACGCACTTTCCGCGCCCCGTGGAAACTCGGAGCCCCGTGGGCCGAGGGCGGTCGGGCAGCCAGGGGTCCGCCGCTCGCCCGCAGCCCCCAGCGTTCTCTCGGGGCCACCTGCCCGGCCCCGCCGCGGAGCGGCCGCGGCCACCGGCACCGGCACCGGCATCGGCGGGGGAAGCGCCGGCAGCGGGCCGGGATTTTCCCTGGCTGGAGAGGGGGGATTTGTTCCCAACTTCGTGGGCGCCGGTCGGTGAGGAGGGGCTGGGGAAGAAGCCTGGATTTTTCATCTTTTTCCTTTATTTTTATCATTATTATTATTATTAATATTTCCCCTCCAGCGGTCATTTATAAATTTCGGAGATTTGTTCAAAGTGCATGAATTTTGAGGGCGATCCGCTTGGAATTGGTGGATTCTCCAAGGCAGGAGCGGCGCGGCTGCAGCGCGGGGCCGGAGTCCGTGCCCGCAGCATCACCCCCGCGGAGCCCCGCGGCTACCGGAGACACCGAGCCCCGCCGCGGCCGCCAGCCCCGGCGCACCGAGCCCCCGCTCCACCGGGGCTGCTCCGGCAGGGATGGATCGTCGGTTTTCGTTTTCTATCTTTTTTCTCGGTTTTTTTTCTTTTCGTTTATTTTTTTTCTTTTAAAAAATTTTTATGCTTTTTTATTTTTATTTTTTTAAGTAGGGCTGCTTTTAAATTTTTTCTTTTTTATTTTCTTTTTCTTTTTTTTTTCTTTTTTTTTTTTTTTTTGAGGGATAAGAAATTAGTAGATAAAATTAAACTCCTCGCGGTGCCATTAAATGGAACCCGGGATGCGAAACGCCGCGGCTGCGCTCGAAACTTGTCGGGGCTGGAGCAGCGGCTCGGCGGGGCCGGGAAGCGGGAGCGGAGGGCGGCGGGAGCCGGCTCAGGGCCCATGTGTCCTTCTTTTCCAGGCTCCAGCCGGATTCCCCCTGGAAGATCCCGCGAGCCCGGGATGGGAATCTCCGCTCCTGATTGTCCAAACGCAATTCTTGTGCGATGGAGCCGTACGAACCAAGAATTGTGTCTGGACATCTGTAGCAGAGGTTTCACCTCCTCCGGCGGGGCTCCAGGACGGTTCTCGGGGCACAGGACGGAGTACGGACCTTCCCCGGGCCCGGGGCACGGCAGGTAACCGCTCCCGGCCGCGTCCCGGGGGTCGGGGCCAGGATTTCAGGGACACTAAGGAAGCACCAGCGGCGGCTTCGCTCTGCTCGGCGCGGCCGAGGGTGCTCGGTTTTAATGCGTCAAACACCGGCGGGATCATCACCGGGACGGGCAGCCCCGACCGGGCAGCCCCAGGCAGGGACGGCGGGGCCGAGCCTCGGGCACCGGCGCTTTGCCGGGGCCGGTGGGGCCGCAGACCGGCGTGGCGGGCGGGCACTTCGGCCCTGCGGCTCCATCCCGGTTTATCTTTCTTATTTTTATTTATTTACCTATTTTATCATTGCGGCTTAATTCTATTTAATCTGCTTCGGCCCCCTGCGCCGGGACACTCTCTGGTCCTTGCCGCAGCCCCGCTGGCCCCGGGCACGCCGAGGCCGCTCCGGCCGTGCGGTGCCTCCGCCGGGCCGAGAAGCGGCCCCGCCGCTCGGGCACCGGTCCGGGCCGCGGGCACGGCCCCCGCCGCCGGGCAGGGCTCGGGCAGCCCCCGGAGCGGAGCAGCCCCCGCGGAACGGCGGCCGGAGCAAGGCTCGCTCGAACAGAGAGGCTTTATGAATCCACCAGCCAAACGGCTCGGCCGGGGCTGCCAAGGAAACCCAGGAGGAGGAGGGAAGCACTACAAGATCCGAGCAGAATTTCACCAAGAGCCTATCTAGGACAAAGCTGGAGGGAAAGGATGTTTTGAAAGGCTTTTATTTCAGAAACTTTTTGTTGCTCTTGTTGTTACAGAATTTTGCTGTACCCCTCTTCTCCATCCCCCTGGCTTCCTTCATCTTCCCATTTCCAGCTTTTTTTAGCAGTGATTGACAGCTTTTACTACAGCAGGAGCTAAGCCACCTGGGTCTAACCTGCACTATCGAGGGGAATAACAGCTCCTGGGGAAGGAACCCATCTTTATCCGAGCAAACAGCTGGGGGGCATGAGAACAGACAAGCCCAGCCTAAGGCAGAGGCAGGGTAGAGGAAGGGCAGGCAGCAGTGCTGAAGATGAACCTGCTTTTTCCTATTGTGCTTCAGTCTGTTTCAAGCCACACACCACGCAGGTTCCTTGTTCTTCAGCCAGCTTCTACCACCACCTGGAATCCCCTTCCACTGTCCCAGCCCAGCTAAGCTAAGGGCCAGGAACTCAGGGCAGAGAAGAGCCTTTGGCCCGAATGTGTCACTTACAAATGGTGTGAGCTGGACTCAAGTTGCTGTGGCTGGATTTGGAAAAGGCTGAATATCGGTTTGTCACCAGCAGTGGGTTGAAGTTGGGGCTCCTCAGATGCAGAAGCATCGTAGGCTGTGGGTGCTTGCAGTTATGCAGGTTGTGGAGGGGTAGAGAGAGAGGAGTCAGTGAAGTCAGCTGAGGGAATCACTCTCTCTGCATCAGAGGAATTCCTCCGTCAGGCGCAGCGCGGGAAAGGCTCCTTGTGCGCAGCTCTCGGGGTGCTGGGCCAGGCTGCCTGAGCAGGGCTGGGCACCGGCTGCTCCCCACCTCCTCAGCAGCTGCTGAAGATCGAGGGCTCTTAGAGCAGCACACGGTGCAGAGCAGCAGTGAGAGGCACCGGCGAGGCCTCTGCTCCATGACAGCCGCGGCTCGGGCAGGAGCTGCTGAGGGACTCCGCACGCCGCTGGAGCCGAAAGAGGTGAGCAGGGCATGGGGGAGCGCAGGGGCACAGTCCTGGCCAGGCACTCCTGGAAGCTCATGCAGCATGTTTCAGACCTGTTGGTGCCAATGCTATCCTCTCTGAGCCCATCCCTCTGCTCTCGCTGCAGCCTCCTGGCTGGCAGGGGCCAGGCTGTCTTTCTGAGGAAACTTCTGGAAAGCCAACAAACACCCATGCCCCAGGAGAACCACACACACCCACTTCCACAGGACTTCCTCAGGACATGCAGCAAGAAACCTCTCCCTCCCACTGACACAAAGGGTTAAAAGTCACTGACTTTCTCAGGTCTTGGCACTTTAACTGTGCATCTCCAGCCCCAGCCCTTCTCCAGCCAGACTGCAGCTCCCACCTGCACAGAATGCAGCACAGCCCGATCAATTCTGTCTATCTCAGTGACAGAAAGATCATTTGCTGCCCTGATCACCCTGTGCTGTCTCAGGCTGGGTGAGGGTTTGTTTTCCCTCCAACCAAGTCATTATAAATTGACATCATTCATGGGCCAGTACTTCACCCTGCCTCAGCTCTGGTACAAAAGCAGCATGAGGGATCAGAAATACAAAACCCAAAAGGCCTATTTCTCTCCTGCTTCCTATAAATAAATATCATGACAAGGTGCAAGTCACTTCTGAGGGCTCTGGAACTACCATGTTTGCTACCCCATGGAAAAGCTATTCAAGCCCCCTTTTGTTTCCTTGCACTTTCTCACCCTTCCCATGGCTGGTGCAGAGACTGTACCAACATTAAGCATTGTGTTAAAAGAATCCTGGTTCCCAGCACCAGAACACCTCACTGCATGTTAAGACATGCTATCCTACTCAGGGTTCAGCACCCCTCTTCCTCCTGTCAGAAAAAAACAAAGTCCCACATGCTGAGGTGCTCTCTGCTCGTTAGGGTACCTGGAAGTGTAGTCAGGAGAGGTGAAATGAGGACCAAAAGATGGATGCTGTTGTGGTGGACAGAAGGCCGCAGGCTGGCGGAGCTTTATTTGGATGTCTAGAACAAGTGAAGGCAGTGGGAAGATGCAGAGACTGGACACAGGCAGCTCAACAGAGGTTTGGGTGGGTTAAGGTTGGTGGTTTTGGGGTTTTTTTTTTTGTTTGTTTGTTTGTTTTCCCGGGGATTTGGATTTACGTCCTCTTTGTTTTTTCAGGAGTTCACCCGCCGTGCAATGTTGAGATGAAAAGCACATTATCCTGGTCCTGGAGTTTATAATCCAGCTCACCCTGCAGGCCAAGAAAAAAATGAAAAATTGCTTAAATGTCATTTCCAAATACAAGCTGCAAAGAGAAAACAGCTCATAAAAAGATGGTGAGTATTAGGGAGAGCAGAAGGGGACAGACTGATGTTTTCATCATAACAGAAGCAAAGGTGAGAGATCAGCCACAGTGCCGATGCTCAGCACCCCACATTGCTTTCTGGACCAGGGTTTTGACAGAACAGGTGGTTGCCTGAGGCAGGGAAATGGCGAGGGGCTGTTTGTTGTCTGAGCACAACAGTGGGCTGAGAAGGGAAGACATTTAGCAGGTGCCTTTTTGAGTTGAAATCTCCCCGTGGCCTTTACCTGCCAGGCACCACCTGACTTCAGGGAAGGTGGTTCTTTGTGGGGCCTGAAGGTCTCAGGTGCCCCCCTGCTGTCACCCCACATGTTGGGGGACCTACCAGCAGCCAGAGGTGCAAAACCCAGTGCCAGAGACCGGGGAAAAAGGGTAATCTCTCTTCAGACCCGGTCTGGCTGATGAGACTCAGCAGGTTAGAGAGAGGCTCCAGGCTTTTGAACAGCCACAGTACAGGAGATAGATTCCAGCCTGCCCCTTCCCCCTCAAATATGAGATGCTTTGCTTGGGGCAAGAATCAGAAATAGCTGCTGTGAGAGCAACCACAGAAGAGAGAGAGCAATATTTTCAACAAAGAAAGTCAAACTGAAGGAGTACAGACCATTAGTTCCCAGTCTGCCTCGTTGATGAGCACCAAAATTCCTGGCCTCCTGCAGAATAGAGAGAAATAATTAGGATACAGGGCTGCTAAAAAGCCCCACAAATAGTTAAGAACACGGGATGCCACAGCACAGATCACAGGCTGGCTGCCTATAATGCCAAAAAAGGGATCCTAGCATGGAGGTGGGAACAGGTACAGTCTGAGCCCTTTCTGGATCAAATAAAGGGGACGCAGGAGCAATCCCAAAGCTGATTTGAATGGAAAGGCACCGTTCTGAGGATGCTCCAGGATGACTGCATTTCCGTACCATGCAGAAAAGCCAGGTAATTAAAACCCACGCACGACAGGCGAGCGCAGAGAGCTCAGTGGGAAGGCAGGGAAAGCCATTCTGGTGCCCCTAGCAGAGGCACTAAACACCTGGGATCCACTTCAAGCCCCTGATTCTGAGCAAAGGGATTCCCCCTCTTTGATCTTCAGTGTCCTGCAATTGTCTCTCCTGTTACCAGGGGACCTGGCACACGCTTCAGCTCACAAAGATCCGTGACGAATGTTAAACACCCCCAGCGCCACCCCGCAGTCAGGGATGGCTTGCACAGCTCACTCTGCTCCATTTCTCTTGCCTTCCTTTTTTTTTTTCTATCCCCCCTCCACGAGACTGGCCCCATTTTGATAATAAAAATACATTTCCCAGAAGAAGCATTTGTTGGCATTTCTCAGAATGACTGCTTCAGTCCCAGTGATATCAGCAGGGAACAGACAGACCTGCTAAAACTCCTGGAATTGAGGATACAGGTGCTGCTCTGTTCCAAGTGACAATGAAGAGAAAGTATAAATGGCCCTGCTTCATGTTTAAAGTTTAAAGATTTGGGGTGAGGGCTGCAAAAGATGCTCTCTGTGGACAGTGCAAGGTGTGGGTGGGATACCTCCCACTATCACTTAAGCAAATCCTGTGTTTTCATGGTCATTGACTTACTCAATAGGAAATCCGCCCCAGAGTAAAAACTGTGGGGATCAAGAGAGAAACACAAGGAGGATTCCTAACAGTTGTACTTACACAGATTCCCCTTGCAAAAATAACTCTGGTCGCTCTTTCAACAGATTCTGTTTGATCCACTTGAGCAGGTTTCTGATATCCCCTGGAAGAATGAAGGACAGGGTTTACAAACTAGTTGATGGCTCCCAGCGATGGCAGAGCAAAGTGATTGTTTATCCATGAAAGAGCAGATGAGGAACATGCAGGATGGATGGGGATAGCTGCAAAGAAACTCACAGACAATCCTGTCCCTGTGGTTTGGCAGAAGAGGTTTCCCACAGAAAACTCATCCCGCTAAGAATGAATACAGTTCCTGCTGAAGCACCAATTTGGCAGCAGATTCCTGATGTTCAGGTCTCTGACACATCTCATACCTGTGCATTATCTTGTCGCCCAACAAATCACGTCTAATTCTTTTGTGCATTTAATTAGATTTAAAAAGTCCAAACAAGCAAGCCTAAGAACCGGAATGGAGCAAAGACAGACACTTTTGCACCAAAAGCAGCACAAACTCTTGGACACTTTGGGAGCTGTGGGGCCCAAACCTGTCCATGGCCATGCATTAAACAGACAGGAGCCCATAGTTGCATTTTGGACACTTACAGCATCCCTCAGCATCACACCTGCTGCTGTGGAGTGTTCCCCATGCTGTGCCTGCTCCCTCCTTCTACACTTTATGCTTAGAGCTTCTTTATTAAAGCTCAGCCTTTATCTTTCCATTTCAGTAGGTGACAGGAAGGATTTGTCTTCATGTAAAAGGAGGAGGAGACACTGCTGGCGGGTTTTTATAGTATCAATTTTACTTTGTGAGGCAAAAACAATTTCTTTAGTGATAGTATCAGTTAATTTCCTATTGGAGAGGTGAGAAGAGACAGGGAGGGGGGGAAACAATCCGTTACAGGGTTTAGAGAAGCTGACAAATTGCAAAGTGGAGTTCTCCTGCATTTGCCTCTATATTTCAGTGTTTCACAAACCACTTCATCATTCTGAATCCACAATCAGTTATTCTCCCGGGGCTCCTTTAAACAGCCCTTTGAAAGCCCCAAAAGAGTTTTGTTTGTTTTCAAGAAGCGAGGAAGCTTTCTGAAGGCACAAATCCACCAGTGAGGGCTGCAGCCCTGCTCCAGGAGGAGCAGGGATGGCAGGATGGGTTTCTTATGTGAGGTAAGCTCATTGCAGTCATGAGGTATCTTTCCACATGTGCTTCTCTGAGTTAATTCACTCTGTGTACCATTCCCCATGTGTTTGCTTCATGACCAGCAATAATATGTGCATTTGTAGTGGCTTGACTGAGCCCAGGCCTTACCCCAGGATTTTATGGGATCATGGATGTTACCCAGAGCCAAACTGGGGTTGCTCCAAATAATGTCGCCCTCATTGCTTCTGTCACACCCAGGATGAACAGCCCTGGTGTAGACAGGTGCACATCAACTAGGCAATGGGGATATGTCCATCTGCAGCAGATGGGGGCCTCTTCTCCTGGGGAAAGGGGGAGGGGGATGCTCTGAGAGCCCCTCTGTTCCCCCTGCTTTCCCAGGGCACTGGGGCCTCCAAACCAGCACTCTGACCCCAAAACCCCGATCTCACCACAGAGCTGCCCAGAGCACAACAGGTATTGCTGCCTCCAGGCACTGGATCACTCTGATCTGGGCAAAAGGAGCTGCTTTGTGCCTCAAAACTGCCTGGTGAGCTGGATCACCTGCCTGGGGCCGACCCACAACTGTCTTGTAAAGATATGTAGTTAAAAGAACAAAATAGACCATTTTCTGCCTCCTTCCTAGCAACATGCACAGGGGACACGGAGCACCACTAAGAAGGTGTGTGTATTTACATACATATATATTCATACATACATATATATATATGAATACACACACACACACATGTGCAGCACAGCGGTCGGTCAGCCATCAGAACAAGAGTTAACTACATTCACCTTCCCCTGAAAAACGCTGCTGCAACATCAAGCCCTCAGGATCTCACACCTAAATGGCTCCCGCTCTCCATCACCCAGAAATGAAAGCTGTAAAGGAAGGAAGATGGAGAGGAGCCTTCAGGAGAGGGAGGGGAGTGTGAAGGGGACACCAGCCCCACTGCAGCATCGCCTGTGAGCTGTTTCATATTTATGCACTTGCAGCAGGGCACACAACAATGAGCTGTGCCATATACCATTCTCCTTGCATGGAATAAGCAGCCCTTTCCTCTGGGACCTTTCAGGAGAGATCATTTAAACAGAAACACGCTGCACTAGCTGGATAAAAGGCAGCCACCTAGAAGCAGCCTGGATGGAGGGGCGAGAGGACTGATTTATTCGAGGTTGAGCTGCAAGACTCCCTCACCCCATCTCCTTCCATAACAAATGTTATTTTCAGTCCCACCTGAGCCAATATTCATTTACTCCTACCCAGAAGTCACGTACACATATACTGAAGAATTTAAAGAGTAGGGAAAACCCCAGACATCCCTATGCATGCCTGGAGCTTGCCCACTCTAAAAGGTACAAAAAATTAAGACCCTTTCTCCACAGCCAACTTTAAGACAATACTTTCGTCTGCTTCATCAGCATTGAATTTTTCCACCCACCTTCATTTTTCTATGTGCTATACACCAATATTACTAGAACAAATCAATTATAAAGGATGACAGATGACCACAGCCACACCAAAACTATCTCCCACGAGTAAGATATTGAAAAGGAACAAGATTACTTCCATTGCAAGTGGTCTGTGGAGGAGCCATCTTGCAGCTCAGTGCCTCAAACAGCAGTCTGGATCAACAGCCCAGGACTCTGTGTTCTCATGATGGAAATAATAAGAGGTAAATTATAGTACAACTGCTTATCTCTTGCAATTGACATATGCAGTGTTCCTAAGACATTTTCTTTCTGATACTATACTACGGGTCTAACATGTTTCCAGCTACCTGGGCCAAGGATTTTCTATGCAAACAGCAGGTTCTCTACAGATGACATATAAAGAAGGAAAAAAATCTCAGCCTGGTCAGGCACCACATCTGCTGAGAAGTTAAATCATCATTACAATGCAGCAATTTCACACTTGTGTTGGTTTGAAGCTGGCCCCCATCACAGAACAGAGGCATCTGCTTTGGCAGGAGCACTGCTGTACTACAGGTGCTGTGATTTGGCTGCAAAACCCACCATGCATTTTGGCTCCAGAGGGAGGTTCAGGTGAGAGCAGAGACAATACAGCATTTTGCTCCAACATCACTAAATCGAACCCAGCTCATCCCAGTAATGATGTATTTTTATCAATGCTGCATGGTCTTACTGAAATCTTTTTGGTAGCCTACTACATTTCACTCACAGCTAACAAATATCACATCAGAAAATGCACTTAATTCCCATTAACTGTTTTCCCCCCACTGCTGGCAGCATCAGAGGAGAAGCAAGACTGAACTAGCCAAGGAAGTGGAAATATTCTCAAACTGCAAAGGAGGGACTGAAGCACATGGTAGGAAATCCTTGTCTTATTTCTACACAGAGACAGCTTCTGCTGCCTGTGCTAGCAGTACATCAACCCTCTCCAAATTCTTAGGAAAAAATAATCAAAAGTTAATTAAAAAAAAAAGAAAAACCAACAATCGTTTGAGAAAACTGCTTCATTCAAGTGCACAGATGGGAGCTGAAGCCCACAATATATGCAGGAAAAGCGATCACCCAGCGAAACACAGCGCTCAGGAAAACGAGATGTGTGCTTGCAGTGACACAAAGTCATTGCCTTGTCACGCAAGAGGCCGGGATGCAGGAACTGCAGTGAGAGCACACAAACCCCAATAGCCTCGGCTCCTTTCAGCCCAGCTCCACCACAAACACTCCTGGAAGAGGCAGAGAGAACTGCACAGCTCGCTCTGTCCTCCTGCAAATCCTCCAAGGATTTGCTACAGTCCCAGCGAAGGCAGGTCTGACCACCTGCATTGCCCCAACTGCTCCTTCGTGAAGAATCTGCTGAGCTTCCTCTGCAACAGGAATGCATCTAATAGTCCATTCTAGCACTGCCTGGGCTCATTTGCACCCTCAAAAGCAGAGCTGAAATCCATAGATCTTTCCTAGCTCAATAAAACCTCCTGGGCCTGACAGATCCATCAGTGACAACTCAGAAAAGAGGGCACTCGCTGTGTGCAGAGAGGACCCAGGTGCTTCGAATAAGAAACACCAAGCTGGGTGTTGCACTAGAAGGATCTCACAATGAACTGATAAAGGTGCAGAAACATGGAAGGTTTTTGTGCAGCCCTGCTACCAGTTGACACAGACACACAGTCCTTGGCTCCCAGGGAGCTGCACAGGTTGCTCGTAGATTCACACACACACACACACACAAGGACCAGACATCTCTGTGTCCCCTGCCTTAAAATCCACAGAGAAACTTGCACAAAGCCTCGAAGGGCACCCAGAAGGTGTAACTACACCCATTTTCTTGCCTTGGTTGCAGAACTGGGAGATTATTTCAGGGAAATAGGGGATCCCTCTAAAGGCTGAACCATGGAAAATTCCCTTCTGGTCCGCAGTAAATAAGATATATGTGGCACTGGTCACTAAGGGGTCAGTGCTGCAGCAGCACGGCGCTTTCCCGGGCCGCCTTGCGGACACCTCCCTGTGGGGTACCATTTCTTTGACCCAGAATAAGATCATTTATCATACTGACCATGGCTGAGCTCCAATTTGCTGAGGTCACTAACTCTGGACGAGCGCTGCTCCACCCACATTCTCAGCCACCGGCCTGTAACCATGACAAAGCCCCTTCCCTGCCGCTCCTCTGCCATTATTCCCCCTGCCTGCATGGAAATGTGTGGAAAAACAATTTGTATGTCCCTTTCCCCGCTTAAGCAGCTTGTTTTTAAAACAGGCAAACTAACTCCCAATACCTGCTGCTCTTCCAGGTGCATGACTGCTCTTTGCTTTTGGATCTGCTCTCTAAAAGAGCTCAAAACCAGATCTAAGGGATCCTTCCAACTCCTCCAGCCTCCCATCTGATATGCAAATCACTCTCTGAAGCAGACCACGGTGTGCCATAAACTGCAGAAGAAGACCTGGAATGGCTGATATAAATGGAGTCATAGGCAAATGGATTTGGTATTACGCAGAGTGAGCAGCCAGGCAAATTTTGCACAAGAGTAAAATCCATTTTCTCTGACAAGTGCACAAGCCAATCCTGCCACACACACTGGAATGGGCAGTGATATAAGTACTAGGGAAGAAATTAGGGGGTAACTAATTAGGGGGTAACAGGCATAAGAGAATTGCAATTGTTGCTGTCATCTGTTCTTGTCTGCTACAAATGAACACCGAGGTCTTGACTTCTGTAATTTTTAATTGCTTTAAGACGTCTTTTTCTTGCTTCTCATCTAGAAGAGTGATGCTCTTCTTAATTTTCTTGTGTCCACAAAATGGGAAAGGATCACAGAGGTCTTTCACAGCCTTCCTGTCAGCAGTGAGGACTCAGATCTCAGCTATCACCCAGCAATTCTCAGCCCTGAGGTTTTAATCACAATGCTTATGAACTGGAGAGAAGCTGCTTAGGATCTTCCACTCCCCACAGATTGCTGGTAGGGAAATACAAGTTCAAGGGATCTCCAATCCCACTGCTAGCCAGCAACAAGCCTCCAGATCCATCAGCTCCCATGACAAAAAAAAAAGCAGCTTCGAGCTGATTCTCAGGGTAAACCTAATCCCTACTCATTTCCAAAGTCAGAGCATCTAATCCCGTAACACCCAACGCTATTGTCACTTCAGGCTCCCCAATAAATGCCAGTGCACCAAACTGTCTCTTTTAATTAGGATCACAGATCACTAGTGTTGGTCCAGGGTCCTGCCTCTCGTTCAAAATTGTCAAAGGAAGGAGCTGAGAGAGCCTCAAAGACTATTGCCCCAGCAGCAAAGTACCAGCCTGGGGATCGCAGACATGAAAAAAAGCATCCCCTTAACAGGTCCTGTAATTTTATCCCTCTGCCAGCACAGAATTATTCTCAACAAAAGACTGTCCTGAGCCTTGCCTGCTCTGATTTTAAGAGGCTTGAGCACTGTAGACCTGCTACCAAACCCCAAGGAGACTGTGCCATGGTCTAATAGTTTTTGCAGTCAGGAATCTTCCGCTAATGCACTAAACTCCCATTTCTTCATTCCTCCCTATCAATCTATACTAGATGATATTGCATCATGCTGGCTATAATCTGTCCTTCTCAATGATAAAGGAGATACCCCACCTCATCACTTTTCCATTCATTTATCCTGTTTAACCTTGAATGTTACTGGTTAATTTTTTTTAAGCTCTCAGCAAGACAATTCAGAGAATGCATTACTAACCACCAGTGTAAAGCTTTGCCAAAACCCAGCAAACTGAAATTTCCCCTCTCTCCTATTTTCCTGGTTTCTGAGTTTTGGGTGTGTGCACAGGCACTGAGGGCTGAAAATGAAAACCTTATTGCTATTAAAGAGACAACACAGAGCTGATGTGCAGCCCTGAACCATGGAGGAAGGTGGCTGCTCCTGCCAGAGTGGAGAGGGATTCCCTGGCAGCCTGGCACTGCTCTGCACACAGCCAGCCTGGCCGAGGGAATTCCCTGGGCTGGGCTTTCCCTGGCACTGCCAGCTGGATCAGAAAATGCCTTGAAGTCAAATCCTTGCCCCCCTCCCTGGCTGGTGGCTGTGTCCCCTCTGGCTGCTGGATGAGTCAGTGTCTCAGCTCAGCTCAGGAAACTGCCATGATTTTATTCCTCTAAATACAGAAATCGCCTCTCACTTTTGGGCTCAGATCTGCTTTGCTATTATTAGGCTTTCATACAGGGCCAAGCACCATTAAACCAATTCCTGTCCACCCAACCCAGCCACCCCCACAGATACTCCAAGCTCCTCAGTCTTACTTGAAAGGGAAAAAGAAAGGGCCAGTGAGATGATCAGGGTGGAGGAGGGGGGGGGGTAAGATTTACAAGTGAATGGAGGTAAGAATGGAGCAGTTTGTGGGATAAAGGGGCTGCGGAGGGAGCTTTACAGATGTGCAGAGGGACGGCGGCTCATTGTTTAATTAAGCAGAAAGTGGCTCTTTTGAAAAGCAATTTTGCACAGGAGCTCTGAGCTCAGCAAACAACTCCTGCGAGTGAGGGCAGGAGGAGAAAGGAACAGCTGGCCCGGAGCCGTGTGAACCGCATGCTAAGCGGTTTAAAGGGCCCGGATCCTCCTCCCCAGCCCTGCTCCGCTGCCACCCTCTGAACAGCGCTGTCAGCACAGCAAATCCCACCAAGAGAAAAGAGCCAGAGGAGGGGGGTGGGACAGAGGGGTTATCCTGCTAGGTGTCCGCACTGCAATACAGCGGCTGGGAAGAAGGGTGTAACAGCCAGGCTTTGTTATCCCAGGGATTTGGTCACACACAAGAGCTGGTTTCCCAGTGCCTGGGAAGCTCCTTCCACAATGAGTTGGGATGAGCTGATCCGGTAAAGCGGCTCCACGGCCTCCCAGGAGGGTGATGGGACTGCTCCTGCGAGGACAAGCGTTTATTTCCCTATTCCCTCAGGCTGGGACAGGGACCTGGAGCTGAGCCCCACGCCAGAACTGCTCCATCGCAGCAATGCTGGCATCGCGACAGCTCCGACTGCAAACGCTGCTCACCCTGACTGCTGGCAGCAGCTCCAGGGCTGAGCTGGTCCAGCCCGAGCACCCACCCTGCACAACCCACTGAGCCCCCTTCCTCTGCCACCAAATCTATAATTTCCTGCCTAAAAGAGATGCACGAGTGGGATGCACGAGGAGGGAATAACCTAAGTCCTTTGAGAGCTGCAAGTACCACACACTGCGTTTAAAAAGATTTGACTGCATGAAGTTGCACAGATCTATGGGGTTTTTTTTTTTACCATTCTTCTAATAAGCCTCTACATTAGCAAATATATTTTTATTCTTTCTTTTGCAGCAAGTTTTAAAATGTTAGGGATAATAAACAGAGTAATAAAAGCATGCCAGAATATTAATGACTCAACTACGATGTACTACCCAGCATCAGGCACTCGCCAACTGCTGCTCTGGATTTTACAGGTTCTTTTGGTCCAGCACCCCAGTCAGTGCTGAACACATGCCATGCTGTATCTTGTATCTGCCTGTAACACAGGTTTGATCTCTCAGGATCCCCAGGCTCTTTTCCCAGGAGATGAATGCTCCCAAGTCCCAAGCAGTCCTCCATGCTGTGCAGAACAAGGCCCTTGGAAAGCAAAGCTCTCGAGGAGCACACCACGCTCTTCTCCACAGGGATTCAACATAAGCAGTATTTGGCAGATTATTTTAATTTTCCCTCTTAAAAAAATATATGATTGGCAGTGGGCTTTTTTTTCCTAGAGTTTTGGTAAAGGGAAACCACAATCACCAAAATACACTGATTAATAATTTAACCTTCCAGACTTGTAAAGTGCCAAAACACAGTGCGAATTTTTGAATAGCCCAGAAGGTCCCAGTGAGCACCAGTGAATCTGCTGCTCCAAAAACACAAGTCCCACCATTGAAGCCACATGAGAAGTTGGAATTCAAAGGTTTGTGACAGCAGCTGAGCTGCCTGCAGCACAAGTGCCAGAGACTTTACACACAGCCCCAGCCTCCGGGTACAACATCCAGAAGACAGCACAGCAGAGAGGTTTTGTAAACACTCTTCATCTGATGATGCAGCTGAGCTAAACCTGAAACGACCACAAGGGTTAACCAATGCCAGTGACTTCCTACCCTTCCAACAGCATCCATGCAACTCACATGGCCAAGACAAATCCACCACTGTGAGTCCCAGCGAGATGGAGGAAAGAGCTCCAGCATCACTTGCAGAGCTGTCATACAATGATCTATTTGATTACTGAACCACTTGGTTAAATTACTCTGGCTTGTTTCAGGAGGAGGCTGCCAAATACATTTTCAGTTTTTAATCTAGGGTTTCTCTCTTTTATGCTCCATTGTCTCTAATAGCCTCTTAGATGCTTGAAAATAAAGTTGATTTCCCTGCCAATTTAATCCTCTCTCCATGTGACAAATATCGTTATTCCCCCAGCTGCTTTCTCCCACACACACTGTTTTTATGCAGAAGAAGCCAACAGGGCACAATGCCTTTAGATCCTCAAACAGCATTATCAGTGAAATCATCAGATAGCCAGAAATTTGGGACAAGATTCTTGTTTAACTTGAGGTCTTCTTTCTGCAACAGCTCTACAAGATTACACAGTCTTGCACAGAGCGTGGCTTAGGTAAATCTGCTGTCTATGCACATACATCACACCTTTTTAAGTTCCCACTTTGACAGCAACTTCAAAATGCAGGCTGAGACAGCTCCACTTTGAAAATAAAGAACTGCTATTTAACTGACATCAGGATACAAAATGCCCCTTGGATAATAAAAATAGGTCCTGCCACGTGACTGTATCTCTTGTGGCTTGCTCTTGTCCCATTTGCAGCTTTCTTCCTCCTGCCTTTCCCAATCCCTCCAGGAGCCCAGCTTCAAGCACCAGAAAAGGACAGAGAATCAAATCTTGAAAAAGTTAACTGGATCTGGAACCCACCTACTTTCCATCTAGTGCCTGTTACCAGGAAAGAAGAAATGACCACAGAAAGAGTTTGCTCAAGTAACATAATTTAAAGAACACTGACTGCCCCTACCAACTATGGAGCACAGCTTGTTTTATTCATGTAAATATTTGTAGGCATTTCTTCATAAAATTTCCACCTCCCTTCCCTTCTGGGATATATATAAAAATGCCTAAACAATTGAAATATAGGTGGGCCCCATAACCCAGAGAGAAGCAACTGTTCTGCAAAAAGGAGGACAAAGACAAAAATAACCTAGAAAAAAGGAAGAGTAGGTAAGAGAGGCCAAAATGGCCAAAAATAAACTTGGCAGCTAATGAAATCACTTAAAATGGGGTTAGAAGTGCAGGTCTTCAAGTAGTGTTCATACTACAGGTCTCTCCCCAGAGAATTCAGTGATGGACATTCAGGGTAAGGCAAGCAACAGAATGTGCCCAGTAGAACTGAGCTGTTTTATTTCTCTAATCATTGCAATTCTGGCTGCATGAGTGCAGCAGAGACCTGGCTATGCATATCTTTATTTACCCAGAGATAGGAGAGTTAAAATTTCTTAGTGTGAACAAGGGAAATGCACGGCATTAGGAACAACATAAAATTTCAATAAAATTATTCTTGTTTTCTGATATTATTCAATTGATTCCTCACCACTATAACATAATTGTCTTCTGGAGGTACCATGAGTGGTGTTTCCAGTAATCCTTTACTGGATTGAAAATGAAACCTCCCTGACAGCCAAGGCACAAGACAGCAGCAAACCAGGGGAGTTGACAAGGGGGTACAGTGCCAATTCTGCCAGGGATAGCAGCGTCTGGAAAACAAGGCAGCAGGAAAAGCTGGGGGCAATAATGTGTTAGCTGAATCTGGAATGAAGCACTGGAGATCATGAGTTTGAACCCTGAGGCTGAGACAGACCCTCAGGGAGAGATATATCCCTTAGGATAAATGCAGATCCTGCTAAGGCTGCAGAAGTCTTCCCAGCAGCTTCAAGTGTGAATGGATCAGGCAACATACAACTGCACTGCTGACAGCCACCGGGCTGAAAGAATCCCTCTTTGGTATTAACATCCTCCCCTCCCCTGGCAGAAATAAACATCTCCTGTAATAACCCCTTTTTCTTCAGCATCTGATCATGGTTTGAACACCACCAAAACAATGGGCGTTACTGGGTACTTTAAATTTGCAGAGCACTGAAGAAAATTATGCTCTAGCCCCCAAGTTTATAAAGCAACTAAATTAGTGTTTTAGCATTTCTTTGCTACCTTTCATTTAAGGATCTTAAGTGCTTCAACAGTGCTGGAATTTAATGCTGAATTCTCTTGTGATACATCAAAGTATCACTAGCAACAGGGGAAACTTAAGCAACATGACTAAACTCACAAAGCAAATCAGCATCAGGTCATGTTTCTGGAGCCTTAGTCCCGTCCTTAACCACAAGATAACACAATATGCAGTATTCCTATTATATTTGAATTACACAAACTTATGTCCAAGCATCAAAAGCACTTCTACCAATCTCTAATTGCTTCCAGGCACAGTAAAAAGATTTCAGGCCTGGGGGCTCCCAGCACCTAGATTATGGTATCAGCTATTTGTGAGATATTGGTTGCTAACATTCCTTCATGGCTTTGTGTTATTTTGGTTTATAATCCCACTGCAATAGCAGTGCTGTCTAGCTGGAAAAATTAAAAATATACTGTGACAAAATTACACTACAGCTGAAGTATGCACACAAGTAAATGAGTTAGTGCAGCACTGCTCAGTATTGATATTCCAAATTGCAAACTAGGAATTGTGACTGTTTATCCCTTGAACACTAAAGTCCTGGTTTTTATTGCAGGGAAGGCCATGGGTAGGATCCAGCATCCTATCTGAGCATTAGGTTTACTGTTTTTAATTGCAGAGTTCATATTAAAATCATCACATTTACTTGAAAGGTCAAATGAGCAGATAAACAACATTTATGTTAAATTGCTACACACTCCCCCACATATCTATACACCACATAAACACACACACACACATATATATGTGCCTCTTGGAAACCTCAGAACAGGCAGGAAAAAAACAGAGGAGAGAGGATGTTATTGGTGGCTTCAAGTACCAAGAAAGACAAAGACAGACTTGATGGAAACATCCAGAGGCTGTTGTCTATCCAGCAGGAGGGAGGCAAAAGTCTTAAGGAAGGACTTGATTCACAAGTGCTTAGAAGACAGGAAAGACCTCAGACTTTGAGAACTAACCCGTTTGCCAAGCTGCCTGATCCATGGCATGTGTGAAAGAGCTTTTAAAATACTTTGATCCTTGCTGGCAACTCTAAGTGCTGTACAAACCAGCTTTGTTTCATTTGTTGTTACTCTGTGAAGTTATCCAACAGGTTCTGATACTCACAAGGCTCTGGTTGACAGGGCAAAGTCACCTGATGCTTTTTGACACCATCGAATAAGAGTTCTGCACCACCTCTGAAATAAAAACAATGAACCACTGAGATGTTGCTTTATTGTCAAGAGAAGGCAGTACAAAAGAGGCAATTTACATAGATGCCACAACAGAGAAAACAAATGACACAGACTATATTTAGCACAGGATTCCCTTTGTCTTTTTTTTTCCTGTCACAAACCAGAAGTCCACAGGGGAAGCTGCCAGCTCCCACTGCCAACAGAGAGGAGGCTCTGCTGTGGGCCAGAACCCCACGGTGCCAGGCATCATCCAGTGGAATGGGAGGATGGTTCCCATCTCCAGGAGCTCCCAAGCCGCTCTGCAGCGCCGCTTCCCTCTCCAGCCACCAGCACTGCTTCCACCCAAACAACACTACAGCCACCACACCCCATCCAACACTGCCCATCCCTAACACCTGCCAGCCAGAAATCTCCAAAACTGAGCATCCTTCTGGAATAAATATTCCCCCAGTTTCTGAGTGTGAACACACAGAAAGGGAAAGTGACTCACAAAGCTGCAGAGCAAGTCACAGCCAGCAGCCTGAGAGTCCTGGCAGCTCTTTCTTGGTCTACTCACTACAAAGTGACCCAGAGAGGGAGACTTGACTGGGAGAAGCAAGTGATGAGGGTGACAAGGTAAAATAGAAATAAATAAATACACAGTCTTCCTCCACGGAACAACCTGATGTTCATCCCCCTTCTGACACTTTGAACGTATTAGGGAATCCTCTCAAATAACAACTGATGGCCTCTGCAAGCACAGGAGATCAGGTGTGAGCAGGATATGCAGAGGCTGGCAGGTACAGGAGCTGCTCCTCACACTGGAAAAGAACAGGATTTGAATGGGTCCAGGCACCTAACCTTAGGCTCTTCAAAAGAGTAATTGATTTTGGTAACTACAGCTTAGAAGCCTCAGCAAGCTCCTCGCCTCTACTCCTGTTCTGAAAAAAGTACAATTGTGAAAATCTTCAGCTTTACCAACATCAATTGTTTTCCATGGTGTTTTGGGGCCACAGGCCAAACTAAGATTATAAAACTTTTATCATGTGAGTAGGGACATGGATAATAAACACAAAAGCTACTTTAAGTTACAGGACACAGCAGCAGAGAGTGTGAGCTTTTGACTCTAGACTGAACTCTACATGGCCAAAGTTTTAACAACTAGAGAACTCTTAAACAACTCAGTTCACTTAATATTAATCTGAGGTAGAAGAATGACCAACCCAGTTTTAAAGGGCATAAAATTGTGGCAAAATGTTCTTCTAACTTAAATGCCAATTACTTTGGAAAAATTTTCCTGTCAAGTTACTTTCTGGGAACTTACTGGTGCCTCTCTTCCCTTGGAAACCAACATAATAAAGAGAAATATTTAAAACGAGCAATCCCCACCTAAGTATCAACAAAAATACTTCCAGATGTTATTAAGTTCCTTTAAATTCAATATCTAAAAATGCCACAGTAGGTTTTCTTGGCTCTGCAATGGCAGAGCACAACAGAAGCCTTGTTATGCCTTCAGCAGCATTACTTATATGCAGCAGCTCTCCTAAAGAGCACTCTGTTGGTGTTCTTCCACCAGCTCACAACAAACAGTTATCTCAAAATTGAAGCAGTGATTATTAACATGAGCCGAGATTCATGCAAGGGAACAAGTCATAACAATTATATGAAAAACATTTTTTCATGTAATGAAAACAAGGTCACGCTTTGTTACAGCGGGAAATGTAGATTGCAAGATAAGGTCCTTCTGTAAGGCGAGAGCTGTGGGGAACTCAGCTGTGGTTCCTACATAGAGAGCTCATTTATGCATTTCCAAGGGAAGCAAAAATGCATCTCACTCTTCTGGGAAAATTAGGAGAGTTGCTGCAGCTGGAAGCGGGAAAGATAGAGGAAAGGATTCTTAAGGAGAAGGGTATTTAAAGGGTTATGGCATTTCTGTGTTTGTGAAAGGGTGGGAAAAAGCGAATAAATAGCAGCCTTTTAGCTTCTGCTAAAAGGAGGCTTTAACGAAATAACACCAGGATTTCCACAAATATGCACAGCTTCCACTGCAAATGCTTTAAGATCCCAGGGCCAGAGCATGAGCAGTGCCGATACCACACCAGCAAAGGCCTGGAGACTGAAATGCTACAGAGTGAGAACCTGGCAGCTTTACAGACCTGACAGGGCTCAAACACAAAGCACAGTGAGGGCACACACAAACACACACAGACAGCGCTCAGAAAAAAAAAAAAAAAAAAACGAGAAACGAGGGGGGCGTTTTCATAAACAATTTTAATAATTAAAACAAACCCTAAACAACTCAAAAAGGTTGAAAGATTTGAAAGAAAAAGAAAGGCCTGGCACAGGACGTTGACAGAGAGACGAGAGCGAGGCCCTGGGACAGACGGGCAGACGGTGCGGCCCCACGCTGCGGACACACTCCGGTAGTGTCCGGTCCCTCCCGCCGATGTCTGCGGGTTCCCGGGTTCCCCGGCGGCGGCCGCTCCGCCACCCCGGCCCGCGGCCCCGTGAACACGGCCGCGCCCGGACGCGCCCGTAGCGGCCCCCCAAGCCGCAGGCAGCAACCGCCCCATCGCACAGCCGCGGCCGCCTCACCGAGGGGCCGGCCCATCGCGGCCCATCGCGGCCCTGCCCTGCCCTCCGCCCGGCCCCGCCGCCCGCGCTCACCCGAACTCCACCTGCAGCGACACGGGCGCCGCCATCTTGGAGCGGCGGCGGGAGGGGCGGCCGCGCCGGAAGTGCCGCGGGAGACTTCCGGTGCCGCCGTGCCGCGCCGGCAGCGGCCCCGGGACTGCTCCGCTTCCCCCCGCTGCTCTTCCTCCCGCTGCTCTTCCTCCCGCTGCTCTTCTGCCCTGCTCCTCATCTTCTTCTCTGCTCCTCTGCCTCCCGCTGCTCTTCTGCCCTGCTCCTTTTCTTCTTCTCTGCTCCGCTTCCTCCCGCTGCTCTTCTGCCCTGCTCCTTTTCTTCTTCTCTGCTCCGCTTCTCCCGCTGCTCTTCCTCCCGCTCCGCTTCCTCCCGCTGCTCTTCCTCCCGCTGCTCTTCTTCCCTGCTCCTCATCTTCTTCTCTGCTCCTCTGCCTCCCTCCTCTTCTCCTTCTCTCCCCCTTTCTTCTCTGCTCCTCTTCTCCTCTTCCTCCCCAGGAGAAGCTCCCGCAGTGCAGCCCGTGCCCCCGGTGCTGTTATTTTAAAACACCTGGGCGCTGGTTGCTTTAAAACTCCCATTTCTGCACGGAGTTCCGGCTTTGCCGTGCTCGGAGCCACACGCGGGGCCCTGTTCGCTCACAGCACTTGGCAGCGCAAAGGCAGCAGCTGCAGATGGGTTTCCCAGCGGGGGTTTTGCAGCAGCAAAGCTGCTACAACACAAGTTCCACCTCAATGTGAGGAAGGACTTTGCACTGAGGATGGCAGAGCACTGGAACAGGTGTCTGAGGAGGGTGGGGAGTCTCCTTCTCTGCAGACATCCCAAACCCACCTGGATGTGTTCCTGTGTCACCTGCTCCAGGTGACCCTGCCTTGGCAGAGGAGTCAGACTGAATCCCTCCCATCCCTACAGTTCTGTGATTCTGTGATGCCACCCCGCTGCCTCGCAGCTCCCCGGCACCAGAAACAGCTGGGTGATGCTAAGGACAGCTCCTGTCACCACCGGGAAGATGCAGTTCTGCATCAGGGGTGGCTGTTCAGCATCCCCTCCTGCTCGGGCAGCCCCTGCCAGCCAGCACATCCCCACGGCGCCAGGCACCCCCAGCACAGCGTTAAACAACGCGGCTCACATCTGTCGCCTGTTTGTTCTCCCCTCCTGTCCCCAGAGAAGGCCCATGTACACAGGCAGAACGCAGCCACGGCGGTGACAGCTGCGCTCTGCTTCTCCCCCACAACATGGAGCTGCACAGGGGCAGCACTGGTAGAAAAGCTGCAGCCTCTTAACCCTCCCTCCACTCAGGAGGGTTTGGGATTAAAAAATACATGTACCATGTGCACACATGCACATAGAAATGTAATAGCTATGCATATACATGATGCATTATGTGTAAGGGGCATAAATTTACACAGACAGATTGCTCTTCGTTTATGCTAACGGGGGTCAGAGTACGCCTAACCCCGGGAGCAGAAGGTGGTGGTGTTTGTAATGGCCTTTTGTTCTCCGAGGAGATCATTCTCTGCGCTGGGCCCCAGGAAAGGCTGGTCCCTCCGGCAGATGAATGCTGCCGTCGCTGCCGGGGTTACGTGATGGCAGAGCCGTGAAGCTGTTGACCGTGGTCTTCATCCAAAAATTCAAGCTGGGTTTTATATATCTTTAAATCCCAAGGTTTTTGAGCATCTCAGAGATATGACCCGGGATGGAATTGTATGGAGAAGTGGCTAGGAAAGGAGCCTTCAACAAAAATCTTTACTTCAGAAATGAGTGAAGCATTCTATGTTCAGAGGCTCTAGTATTCTTGATTCCAGATCAGTTTTTGCAGTTATGGTTTTATATGAGCTATTCTTCTTGCTCCCAGAAATCATTTATGAGGCCAAATAAAAGCAGAACTAGCTCCTAAAAGAGTCTTGATTCCTGACTTACACAACAAAATGGTACAGATTTAGTGTTAGCACCTCCCTGGAAAAGCAAAAATAAATTACAAGAAAGGGAGCGGTAATCATAAATACCAATTTGGCTCATTCAAGCATTTAAAGCTGGTTACTATTAACAATTGTCCTGAACAAAAAGTGACCACATGAGATACAGGAACGTTTTTATGGACATTTTGTGCTTGGGAGAGGAATGAGTCCTGTCTCCATGCTGCGCACTGAAATCAGAGCACCACAAATTCTCTGGGATATGTTTGGGATGGGGAAACTAAGCACACAGTCTCCTCAAGAAAACGTAATGCTGCCGTTGTTGAAGTGCTGTAAACACAGCGGTGTTTGATAAACAGGTACACAAAACCCGGGTAGCTGTGCGGCTCGCTGGGGCAGGGGCTGCTGACCATTCCCCTCCCACACAGCCAACTGCAAAGGGAACAGGTTGGAAATTGAGCCTGGCAATGAAGAGAGGGTTAATTTCTTTTGTCTCATTCCCATCTTCTGTCTTTTTCCCTGCCATTTGCACGCTTTCTCTCTCTCCTTGAGTGCAGAAGGAAGATACCTCCATTGCTCCACTGAGGCTTTATCCTGGAGGAAACGTGTTAGGTCGCCATCACATTCTAGAGGGAAATGTAGTTTATAAATAGAGCAGGGCCTAGCCTTACGAGGAAACATTTTATCAGAGAGCCCCGAACTGACGATTCAATTATTTTTCAATAAAACATCAGGGGAATGCGCAAACAGCTGCTCGCATCCTTCCACACAGCAAGTCAAACTTCAAGGGGAACAATAGCTGGCGAAAGAGGAGCCATCGCGGAGGCGGTGACAATGGGTTTCCTCACTCGGGGCTTTGTTTGATTTCCCCGTCTCAGTTTTGAACTCCCTCCGCCGGGAGAAAGGCGAGGGGGTAGGACGGGGAGAGAGGGAAGCAGGCAGAGGGGAAGGAGGGTCAGTGGGAGTTAAAGCCTTTTGCAGCCTTTCTCTCCCATTCATGTGGTAATTGGGTGTCAAGCAGAGATCAGTAAGATGGAGCCCGGCCTCTGTGCCCGGGTTAAACTGCAGCAGAAAGAAAGCGGGAGCTGAACCGATGGAGGGCTGAATGTCATGAGGGCGGGAGGAAGCGGCTCTCCCCCGGGAGCCCTTCTGCCGGGGTGCTGGGCTGGGGGGCCGCTTCCCATTCAGGGCATCCCTCAAAGCGGCACACAAAGCGGGAGGGCGCCCGAACAATGCCGCACCCCCGGCTCTACCTTCAATAGGGAGCTCTAAACAGGCGTTTAACCTTCAGAATAGCTGAAAGTGATACTCAAAGCTGAGGGGGTGGCTCGCCCGCCGCTGTTAGCCTCTTCCTGCGGCCGAGCCGCTTGCATGGCCGGGGGCAGGAGGAAGGCCCCGGCTGCCCTCAGCTTCCTCAGGCCCCGGGCACAGCGCTGCGGGCAGGTCGTGTGTCACCTCCAGGGCAGCACCAGGGCACAAATCCTCTCCGGGCCCTGCTCCACACCCTCAGGGATGGGACCAGAGCAAGGCAGGGCTGTAACAAGGATGGGGATGCAGCACAGCAGGGGTCATATCCCACTTCACAAGCCTGAGATCATCTGTCGAGGGATCAGGGAAGATCTGGGCAATGACCCACATCCTGAGCAGGAATACGTTCTGGACTTGGATAGCATCAGCACTGCCTGCAATTCCTGGGGTTGCCAGCCTGTACTGCATGATCTCAACTGCCCAAAGCTCTCCCAGAGCCTGGCACGCCATGAGTTCGTGCCTATGTCTGGATTTTTAATGAACCGGATAAAAGCAGATCAAACCCAAGGTTAATTTGCAAAGTGGATTTGGCACCGAAATGGGCCAGGCTCAAAAAAAGCAAAGCAGGACCCATCCCTGCTCCCTGAGCCTCGCTCAGCTGCACAGTACAGATACCCTGCGCTGTCCAGGAGCTCAGCAGCAAACAGCCCTAAGGACATTCTTTTCCCTTCTGAAGCCTCTCTGCTTTGGGAAGGAAAGCTGCTGTCCCTTCCATCTCACACAGCATGATGACATCTTCACAGACCATCATTTTGGTGGACTCTGTGGCCACACAGTCCCTTCAAACTGGAGAGGGAGAAGCCACTGCTGGCCCTGCTCCTGGTTACACTGGAACCACTCAGGGGAATCAAGTATTTCCATTTCTAAAGAGTGCACCAAAGGATAGTATCTTCTTTAGTCCAGAATATTTCCCTGCTACTGCTGAAAGGCAGAGCCAGCTCCCCAGCATGCAGAGAAGCAGGCAGCTGTCATTGTTTGGGAAGGCTCTGGCACACCAAGAGTGGCAGGAGAAGGCTGGAGAGATGCAGAGTTAAAGACTGTTACAGACTTTCTCAGCAGCAGAAATGAATTTCACCCAGAAAGGTTCTGAGCAACTTCCGAAGCCCCCATGTGCATTAAGACTAAAATACACTCCAGTTTTGCACACTAAGCATGGCCTAGCTGGGCTGGACCTAAAGCAGACCAGAAAAAAAGTTGCCACATTTTTTTCTTGATATATTGTCACTGTCCAGGACACAGGGTCTGGGAGAAGCAGTCATCTCCATGGGGAAGAGTACATTTGGTTTGTAAAGCTCTTTGGCTTTGCTTAAATTAGCAGTTTGATAATAACCCTGGAAAGGATTTTAATGTTTTCTTAACCTCATGCAAACAGAATTTTAAGTGTTTTAATTAAAACAGAACAATACCTCGTACTTTATGTATAGGACTTTCATCTACATGCAGCTGTTGAGCCAGACTAGCGCATTGATCAAAGGGGAGGGATGTCTCACAAGGTGTCTCTAAATCATAGAGGATTCAATTAGGCTCTTCCTTGAAACTGCACAAATAAAAAGATACTTTAAAATATCAGACTATGATTAAACACTGGCTACGTCATTCCAAATACCTCTCTGCTGGAAGTGTTGTGTCTCAGCATGGATCCCAGCCTCAGCACCACACCTGCACTTGTATTTCTGGGCCAAGAGCTGCAGGGACACTTGCACATAAACTTCATTTTCCAGAGGAGTTGTGACTTTCGAAAGGCACCAGGATTTCAATTCAAGGCTGACAGCCAGCAGAAAACCTCTAATTGGTGTAGCTGGATGTTTCAAGGAATCTTGAAGCACTGCCAAGTGCAACACAACCCCCCTCAGTCAGGACAAACACAGTGCCAATGGTGAATGGTCCCCAGGCACCAGATCTCCAGAGGGGACCAACCCCCCCACACCAGGCTCGCTCCTCAAGGGGGGTTCCTTTGAGCATAACTCAGAGCTATAACACACCTCCCTGGGGCTCCCCTCTCCATGGGAAATCCCCTGGCACAGAGGTGTGCCCCAGCCCTCCTGCACAGCCCTGCAGGTCTCCTCTATCAATGGGCTGTGTACCAGAGCCCTCTGTCATGTCTGCTGAGCTCTTTCCCAGTGACTCAGCACCTTCCACCTCCCCAGAGCAGGAGCTCTCACCTCGGGGGGGGCCTCATCCTGCTCCTCTTGCCTGAATTGTGCAGCTCCCCCTCCTCACAGCCAGCCCAAAATACAGGGCTTGGGGTGAGCTCCTGGCTATGCTCCAGCCAGGGCCCAGCTCCTGACTTGTGGTGGCACCAGCAAGGGCTACACCCTGCTCCTCTCACAGGCCTGTAATTCCTATCCATCTCCAAAACCTAACAACACAAGTCAGTCTCCATTTTTAAGAGCCATATTTCCATAAGCTTCCAAAGCTATTCACATCTGCATTTAACAGGCAGTGCCCTGAATGCGTAATTTCCTTGGTGGGCTTTTTTAACCTACCCTACTCTCAGACAGACAGAAACACAGTGCTGAGCTTTACCCTGCAATCCCTCTTTCCTCAGCACAGCCATTTCCTGCAGGGAGGGAGTAAAGGGGAGTAAAGTCCACCTGTATCGTCCTCTACTACTCCAAACCATGCATTTCCAGGTGACCACCCCCAGATCTGACTTCAGGGCGGCCAAGCGTTTCCTCATTGCCTTTAGCAGAAGGCAGGATGAGGTTTGGTGGCTCAGGTCGCTGCCCACCACCCACCTGGCACAGCTCAGTGACCTCGCTGCTGCCCAAGTCTCAGTCAGGCAGAGTCTCCAGCCAGGAGCCTGAGCACAGTGGACACCAGTGCCTGGGAGTGCCCCTGGCCTCACAGCCAGCACCATTATCTGTATCTGAAACTTCCTCTCACCTCAGGTACCCCCCTGCTGCAGCATCCCGCACCTGCAGGGCTCTGAGCAGCACTCGGGGCTGTCTGTGCACGCCCCGGCCGGGTCCCCCCGAGGGGAGGCGTTTGCCGAGCCCAGCCTGCCCTCCTCTGGCGGCTGCGAGCCGAACAGGGCCCGCAGGTGGGAGCGGAGCACCTGCAGAGCACCGCTGCTGCACCCCCTGCACCCCCTGCACCGGCTCCCCGGACCCGAAATATCACCCCTCCCAGCAAAGCCACGCTGTCTGAGGGCTGAGCCCCCCTCATGTGTCCAGGGGACTGAAAAACTAAAATTAAAACTTTATCAGCTTAGAGATCCTGGAGAAGACACAATTTGAACACGTCCAAAGCTGAAGTTGATATGTAAAGGATGTAAAATTTCTAACACTTTTCTTACAGTGTGCTTCACCAGGCAACACATTTCACTCAGGCTCATGGAAGATGTTTGTCCCACAGCTCCATACCAAGAAGGAGCCAGGGTCTCATATCACTAGGGTTGGATGCAGAAGGTATAAAAGATGGTTCTGGCAACAAGGGAAGGGGAATGGCTACCAAAAAGCTTGTCTGCAAGGGCAGAAATGAGCTGGGAAGTTCAGCATGGACAAACACAGAGAGAAGCAGCAGGAAGAGGAAATAGAGAACAGGAAAGGGGTGGAAGAACAACATGTCCAAGGGTAAACAGGGAGAACTGGGCCAGAACAAATCGGGATGGCAATGCTGAGGACAGAACAAGGAAAAATGGGGTGTGGAAAGTTAGTGGAGGAAACTGGGAAGGGTCTGATCAACATGCTGTGTTCACACAGTCATTAAACCCAGCAGCAAGGGGCTTGTTCCCCCTGCTCTAAGATGAGCCAAAATGCACACAGGCAGGTGATGCTCTGGAGTGGCAGTTCCCAAACCAGCAAAGTCCCCCACCTTCCCTCACAAAGCAGAACTGTACAAGGAAGAGGTAGGAAACACCAGCATAGACCCATATTTGTGTTTAATTGTGAGACCAGGACGGACTGAGGCAGGCAGGTACATTGGTGTGGAAGCACAGCTAAAAGAGCAGACACACCCTGCCCTCACAAAAGACAGATGTCGTTTTAAGGAGTAACCCTGCTAAAAGCATAAAAGCAAACTATAAAAAAAAAAAAAAACAAACCAAAACAAAACCAAAAAACAACCCAACCCAGAGTTTTCTCTGGAAGAGAAATTTCTGCTTGTTTTCTGAGGACTGGAATCAAACATTGCAGCTGAGGCTGTTTCATTTCAGACACAACATGGGGAATTCACACAGCACAAGTCAGGTGTTTCACACAGACATTTCAGTTCAGGGTCCCGCTCAGGTGCTGGAGACAGGGAGGGCTCTTTTGGGAAGGGATGCAGAGCACATGAAGTCAGGTTCTCACAGAAGCCACCCTCCAGAGGATGTTCTCTCCCCTGGCAAGTCACCTCCTGAGTATATCTGAGCAAAGGCAAACTCAGCCCTTCTTCCCCTTTCCCACTTGCTTTCGGCAAGGAAGAAGGTCCACAAAACAACACTGCATCCAAAAAAGATGGAAGTAAAAGACCCAGAGAAGTGTCCACAAGATAGTGGGATTTGCTCATGTCCTCCACCATGGAGCAAGGCCACAAGGACATTTACAGTTGCACCCACGCTGGAAGAGGAGAATCAGTCCCAGATGAGCATCCCATCTCCCTGCGAGAGAAAAGGATTCTCCAAGAGAGGACAGGTCTGGGCTATCCCTCCACCTACTGCACAAACCCGAGACACATTCAAAAGTATGGACAATAAATTAAGATTGAAAAAAAAATAACTCAGCGTGTATTATATATATATGTATATACACACACACACACATATATATATAGATATAATGTGCGTGTAACTGTGAAAAATAGAAATGTCATCCCCAGGAGAGAGGTGGCATGGCAGAAACACACCTCTGTCCCCCTCCTGAGCCAAACACTACCCTGCTCCCCTGATTCACAGCAGACACACAACACCAGCAGGGCCGAGCAGAGGGAAGGGGCTGCACCTGGCACCCACCTTCCCTCTGCCAAGTGGGTTCCTGTGCCAAGGAGAAGCTGGCTGCTTGGTAGAAAAGTGGGGAAGAGGTTAGCACTGGCCCCTTCATGGCCTTCACAAGGAAAAGGCAGGAAAAGGTAGGGAAAGACAGAAAAGCAAAGTGGAAAGGCAGGGGCACCCCACCCCTCCTCAACTGGCCAGGGCCCTGCTCCTCTCATGGCATGGGACCACCACCACTGTATCAAGCAGAAAATAAAGCCATAATGAGTCAATGCTTTGGTATGAGACCATCCCCCTCCCCTCAATCCCCCGTGTTCCTCCCAAACCCTTATCTGTAAAACTTGTCAAATAAAATCTCTAGTGTGCCTTTTATATCACTTTGTGAACCTTTCCTTCCCCAGTGCCTGCCTTGCCCCCTCTCCCCAGCAGGATTTGGGAGGTGCCTGGTTTCAGCCCCACCAGTTACAGCTTCTGGTCTCCTGACTTGATTCTGTTGAACGCTGCCTGGTCCAGTGGCAGGTAACAGCCTTGCCTGGAGTCCAGAAAATACAACCTGTCCTTCACCAGCGCGGGGTCAAAGCCCTGCTTCCGCAGTTCCGTCTTCTGGAACTTGTAAGTGCCTGAAATGGGGAGACAAGAGGAGTAAGGGCTCACTAGCTACACACATGTCCATCCCCACCACACCTGTGTTGTCCCAGACCCAGCCTTGTGTCCCCATGCCTCAAAACCACCTGAGGAACTGGCCGCAGTCTCTGTGGGGCAGAGAGGCTTCATCCCTACCCTACAGAATCATCTCTGTAACCAGGTTTTCCCCTCCCAGCCTCCCCCAGCTCCATGTCCAGTGTGAGCATGCATGCCATGGCTCACTTGTCTTGGAGACTTCGTGCAGGAACCGCAGGAAGATGGGACGTGCATACAGTGGCAGGGCCTTTTTCAGCTTGCTGGAAAACTCTTCTAGGTCACAGGAGTTCCCTGGGTCGGCGATGGCTGCCATTCCTGCCCTCCCTTCAACCCCTAAGAGGCAGAGAATGAAGGACACTCAGACACACTGTCCCTGTAGCATCATCTCCCCTCTGCCCTGCACCAGCAAGACCCTGCTCTGTACAGAAGTGCTGGCACGTCCAGCTGTGTCACTGCTGTGCCATCACCCTGTGGCCAGGGCTACCAGTGACATCCTGCGGTCACAGTCACAGCCAGAGAGGACACAGGGTCCTTACAAACCAGCCAGAATCAGATCAAAGCTTGAGAGAGTGAGGAAACCCTCTGGTTCCTGCTAGCCACACCTCTTGTGGCCTCTTCCCAGCTCACCCACAGGGAGCCTCAGCCTACCCTCTTGTCAGGACACATCAATCTGGACATGCAGGACATGTTCACACTCAAGTGTTGGAGGCCTGCTTGCCTCTCCTGATTCCCTCTCAGATACCTGGGACCTCCACACCATAAACCACCACATCTGTCAGGTTGAGGATGCGGCTCAGCGTTCCCTCCACCTCCGTGGTGGAGACGTTCTCCCCTTTCCATCGGAAGGTGTCCCCGGTGCGGTCTCGGAAGTACATGTAGCCATATTTGTCCATCACCAGGACATCCCCTATTGGAAAGCAATGAATAGGCAAAAACATGAGGTGTTGGCTGGGAGCAACCCTGGAGCATCTCAGGGCAGTGCTGCTACCCTGGAAGAGCCCCCACTCCCACACAGGTGCCTTTCTCCTTCACTCCCAGCAGACAGAGGGGTCCTGCTGGCCTCACCTGTCAGATAGGCAACGTCCCCTTTTGCAAACACGTCCCTGGCAATTTTCTTGTTGGTGGCTGACTGATTCAGGTAGCCATCGAAGTGCTGCAGGGGATTGCTCCTGACAATGCGACCCACCAGCTGCCCTGGCTCCCCTGAAGTGAGAAGAGGGGATGAATGGGGGAAACACAACTACCCCCAGCCCCCCAAGCAAAAAGGGTGTCTAATGGGGTTGGTGTAGTTTAACTGAGCAGAGGCAAATCCAGGGAAATTATCCCGAGGTATCGTGAAACACTCACACTCACACTGGGCTGAGGAGATTGTATCCCTGTGGTTGTCCTCACCTGGTTTGCAGCTGATACAGACACCATCTGGGCCCCGGATCAGCTCCATAGTGTCTTCATCCACCTTCACCAAACCAATGGGGTGCACACCCGGTAGGATCCTGCTGTTGAAGCCACATGACCCAACCTAGAACAGAAGGAGCTCAGAGCTGTGGGTAACAAGGACATTTGTCCCACCTGAACCCACTGCTCACACAGTCCCACGATACCAGAGGTGGCACCACACAACAGCCAAAACCCCTCTGGGTGGATGGCAACCCATGCCAAGGAGCAGACAGCCCATTTGTGTTTCCAACCCTGCCCAGGCCAGCTGTCACCCTTTGGGACACGAGGGAGGACTGTGGGGCCTTACGTTGCCGTCAAAGTTTCCCAGGCTGCAGTTGCACTCCGTGGCCCCGTAGAACTCGGCCACCTGGGCGATGCCGAAGCGGGCCATGAACTCCCTCCAGATGGAGGCCCGCAGCCCGTTGCCCACGGCCATGCGCACCCGGTGCTGCCGCTCCGTGTCCTGGTACGGCTGGTTCAGCAGGTAGCGGCAGATCTCCCCGATGTACTGCACAATCTGGGAGCAACAGAGAGGAAAGACTCACTAGGACCCCTCTGCCAGGCCCTGGGCTCTCTGAGGCTGCTTCAGGGCAGGAAGGGACGGCACAACACACCCAAAGTTTGCTAAACAGGCTGCAGTAAAAAAGAGAAGTTCTGCTAACTCATCCAGCCTGTCCTGCCCTGGTTAACCCACCTCTCCAGGCTGTGAAACCCATCCACGATCTCCTGGCTAATGCTGGAACGTGAGGAGGACACGTGAAGCTACCAGCCCAAGTGGGAATGACACAGCCCCACCACCCTGAAAGGTGGTTTGGACAGACAGAACCGGTCCAGGTGTCTCCCACTTCCCAGCTGGGCCCTCCCCAGCAGGACACAGACCCCCAGGTTTCACTGCCCACTCCCTGCTGGCCCCTTGCCCCACGGCCTCACCGTGCAGTTGTATTTCACACAGTCCTCCCAAAAGTGTGAGGCCGAGAACTTCTTGCGGATGACAACCGTCATGCCCTGCAGCAGGCACTGCCCAGTGCCCACGATGTTCCCTGCAGAGAAGCAGCCAGGAAAGCCCTCAGTCCCCACACACCTCCAGCCCAGCCCACCCACAGAAAGAACCGCCAGGGCAAGGCAGAGGCCATGGCTGCCTCACAGCAGTTGGGGTTCACCCAGCCAAAGCCCCAGGACCACAGGGAGGAGACCCATGGCAGTAACATGTAGGGCAGTACTTTGCAGCTAAATATCCCAGCATGTCGCAGCCAGGCAGGCAGGCACTACTTCCCCTAGACTTCCCCCCTTACTTTCCACAGGAAGCAGCAATAAGGTATTCCAAAACCAGGGTAGGATAACACCCTCCCCACACACTCCCTTCTCCAAAGGTCAGCCAGATTGATTCTTGGCTTCCAGGGGAAAAGCAAAAAAAGCCTCAGTCACACACTGCAAGCAGCAGTCTCATCCACCTTGACATGGAGATCACAGCCACACCAGCCTCCAGCCCGAGCCCTGGGCTTGGCTGAGGGAAGAGTCAGTCCCAGGATGCTCTGTATGGCACAGGTTACCTGCAGCATGGTAGAGAGGGAGGCAGTCGTACATCACATCATCGGACCTCATCCGAAAACCGTAAAAAACTAAGCTGGACATGCGGAAGTACCTGAGGGGAGGGTGAAAAGGCATGTCAGGGGCAGGGTCAGGGGTGCTGTGCTAGGACAGGGCAGAGCTCAGCCCCATCCTCCCTGAGCCCCAGCCCACAGCCTTACCGGCAGTTCACCACAATGGCAGCCTTGGGCATCCCCGTCGTGCCAGAGGTGTAGATGTAGAAGAGTTTATCTGGGGAGCAATGAGGAGACAGGGTCACATTCCCAATCTAGGAGCTGGCACAACCAGGAGAGGGGGACAAGCAAAATTTAAACACTCTACTCTTGCCAGTTGAGCCAAAGTTCTCATGTAACAGCTCCAAGAACATGCTGGGATCACCCTGGGGCAAATCAGATTTGTTGGACACACAGAGGGTATGACTGCCCCACACAGGGCTGGGCTTCCAACACTGGAGCAAGAACTCCCCGAGCACCCCTTGCCATTGGCATCCCCAACAGTCTTGCCAGAGTTGTAACCAGCTAACCCTCAAAATCACCACCACATGTCAGGCCCCAAGAGCTGACCACATACCAAGAAAGCCCTTGTTAGGGGGAGCTGGCTGGTGTCGCTGGGCCATCTGCAGCAGGGGGTCCAGGTGTTTTGCACCAGGAAGCACAGATTTAGGATTTTCTTCCCCGGACCAGAACAGATGGATGGATTTATCCAGGGAGGGCTGCACTTCCTGCATTGCTGAGAAAGTAAAGAAGAGCTGGAGAAAAGCAGCAGGGTGGCTACAGCACAGAGACTCCTTGTCCTCCCAGGCAGTCTGAGGGACACCCTGGCCCAGGTAGCAGTACCCCCACTGCGCTTGGCAGTCCCCAAAGGGCTCACAGCCATCCCAGGCAGATATTGTTCCCATGATTAATAGATGCTGGGGCCACAGCCCAGACCTCTTCAGGGACCAGAAGATCCTGTTTTCCACCTTTCCCCATCCAAAACCTCTTTGGTGCCAAGAGGTCTGTTGACACCATCAACCTCAGAGGTGTGGGCTGAAACACACAAGGAACTGGAGTGAAGGTGCTGCAAGGATGTAGCAACAGCCATGAGAGCAAGGAGAGGTTCCTCCTGTGCAGTGGGGCAGGCCCAGTCCAACCCAGGTCTCCATGCTGGGAATGGACTTGAGAGACACAAGAAGGGATCCTCATACCCAGGCTGACCTGCTTGGAAGGCAGACAGCACTGCACTCCAGATCCTGCCCAGTGTCCAAAGGAATAAAAAACAAAACAAAAGCCAACCACAAATCTAATCCTTGGATGATTCAACTGCCCATTCTCTTCCAGATCTCTGTTCTGTGGTGGGCAGGAAAGGAACACTGAACCCACTGAGTAGACACACCTCCCTCCAGTCCAAGGCACTCCCAAAACATCTGCCAGCCCCTCACCTTCCATCATTTCCACCCCAAAAACCACAGCTTTGGAGTTGGAGATGGCGATGCAGTGCAGCAAGGCATCCAAGCGCAGGTGGGAATTCACCAGGGCTGTCTCCACCCCGATCTTGGCCAGGCCGAGCCACAGCCCCACGTACTGATTGCGGGACTCCATGAAAAGCGCCACCACGTCGCCCGAGCGGAAGCCTTGGCTGTAGAAGAAATTGGCCACCTGGTTGGAGTACTCGTCCAGCTGACGGAAGGTCCAGCTCTCGCCTGTGCCCTGGAAGATCAGTGCTGTCTTCTCTGAATACTTCCTTGCAGTTTTCTGGAAGATCTTGGCGATTGTGTTCTTCTCCCTCATGTGCCTCCATACCTGCCACTTCACCCGCAACAGGACCAGCCCCGTGCTGCCAAAGGAAGGGGAACAAGAGGGCAGCTGCTCAGTGACTCCTGCAAAATCACTTCCTCCAGCAAAGGAAGCACAGCACAAGGACCTTCTGAGGAGCTGCAACAGCTCAGCACTTACACCAGACCCCACCTGAGGTCAGCAGCAGCTCTGCGTGTTCCCCTGAGCAGTGTGTACACAGGCAGAACACATCTGCAGAGATGCTCATAGCCAGGGACGGATGGAGGCCAGGGAGAGATGTGTTTTGGAAGTCTGCAGACAGGGATGTCCCTGATCAAAGGGGCATTTTTGAGCCTCGAGTTCTCTCCAAGAGGTACCACCACTCCCTCCCCCCCATATCCTTGCCAGGAGCTGGCACAACCTGATACCAACTCAGAATAAACCCTGCACAGGAGCCTGGTGCTACGCCAGCATCTTTAGGGACAGGGTGAAGTACAAGGACAGTCAATAGACTTTGAGCTCAGCTGAAATCTATCCTTCTTGGGAAAAGTTTGCCCGAGAGTTTGGAGTCACCCGGGCACAGCAGAGGGAGATCTCCTTCCACCCAGGCCAGGTGTCAGCAGAAACCCAGGCTGTGCAAGGAGTCAGGGACTGTGCTCACACATACACATACACCAAGGCAGAGCAGAGGGCCAGGGGTGGATGGCTGGACAAACCCGGCCAGGACACCTACCTGAAGTCCCTTGGTATTGTCTTGAGGAATATGAGGAAGAAGTCCCATCCACCGGATGCCAGGTAGAAGATGAAGAGAGCAGGGATGGCCTGGGCCCAGGACAGTTCCAGAGTGACCCTCAAGAACAGCAGCACAGCTGCAAAAGCAGCCAAACGCAGCATCGTGGCCTGCAGAGACAGAGAAACCACAGCCATCAACCCACGCACACTGGACCTGGTGATAACAATCCCATGGGCTGAGCAGCCCCCAATTTCCTGGATGAGGTCCCTGAGTCATCAGTCCTCCTGGCAGTGAGGATGTAACCCAGCAGCCCAGAGCTCCCAGAGATGTAACTTTATCTGACCCTGGAGATGGCCTCCAATTGAGCCATAAGCACGGCATTGCTTGGTGCAAGCCGAGAGCCCGGCCATTCCCACCTGGGGAGCCACATCCTGCACACCAGCCAGGGGTCTGGCCACGCCCCAGCAACATGAGATGCAGGATAAAGTCACTTCCACGTATGTGTGAGCAAAGTCATGGCAGGAAACCGTGTACAGATGATTGGAAGCTTCCACTCTACCCCAGGCCACGAGCATGAGCTCTCCTGCATGCCTAGCTCCAGGACAGCCATCACAGCTGTTGGAAGAGCACAGCTTCACGTGCTCTGCGACACAGCTCAGACAGGATCAGGGACAGGAAACTCAGTTCTCTGAGCTCTACTTGTGTTCGCAAACCCTCATGTTGGCAGGGAGTTTCCCGGCCTGAGCAGGCTGGAATCACTGACAGAGCAGGTCAGGGATGATGCGAGGCTGGAGTGGGCAGAAGAAGGGCTGTCGCTGCTGCCAGGAGTGCCCAGGCCCCTGTCCCATTCCCTGGGGACAGGGACTCCATCTCTTGTACTTGTCCCTCCAAAACAGCATTTCTGTCCCCATCCCAGACACACCCCAGAAGTAGCTCTGAGACTCGAGACGGTGATCTAGCAATGGTTCTTTTCAGGCAACAGCACTGGGAGGAGGAAAATGACAGAGATGTGACCCTCACAGCTCCTAGATAAAACTGACCCTTCCTGGCATGGACGTAGGCCAAAGAGGAAGGAAACATTTGCATCATTTCCCTCTTGAAGATTGATTCCCTGCTCTGAAGCTGGAAGCCCTGCATGGGCTCTTCTACAATTGGTGGGGCTGGGAGCCACACCTGTGGCTTTCCCTCTGCTCTGCGCAGTCCCCCCAGATCCAAGGAGCTTCTGTGAATTTGATACCAATGCTGGCAGGTGGGAGCCAAGGCAGTGCCACATGGTCACATGTGTTTGTTGGCTGTCCCACCTCTGAGTCGTGCCACCAGCAGCAGGCTGGGATGCATCAGAGCACAAGATAGCCTTTACCCTGAGATTCGCTCTAGTGCCAGGGACCTCTGAACACTCCCCACCAAACACCTACCTCCCAGACGTGATGTCCCACCACACGGTCCCTCTGCCTTTATGCAGGGAAGGACTCACTGTGGTTTTGCCTGGGAGCCTCTCTCTGCACTTAAACAGGGCAACTTTTGGATCACCATCTACTGTGCCTCAGCCGGGACCTGGGCCCTCCGTGACAGCCTCACACCAGCCAGATGTGGAGAGGCAGCAGCGGGGGAGCCCCACTCTCTGTGGGCTGCAAAGTGCTTAATCTCCCTCTTAAAGGCAAGGCAGGCTCAGGCAAGCCCCTGTTATCCTCTGCCCACATCTCCACCTTACTCCGGCATCCCGGTGCCTCCTACGGGGATACCGGGGGACAGATTCCCGAGAGATACCCGGTGTGTCGCTGGCAGAGACCTCCAGCCCTGCGTTACAGATTCAGGTCTTGTCCAGCTGCACCAGCACAGAGGAAACGAAGCCATGCCTGCAGCTCACAGCCAGCAGGCACCGAGGCAAAGCGCGGGGATCCACCGGGGAGCACCGAGCCCGAGGAGCGGCTCCCGGCGGGGACAAGGGGCAGGCGGCCGGGCTGTGAGGAACCCCAGCGCCAGCGGCACCCGGGAGGCACCTGTCCCCCCTGCCCTGGGCAGGGACCCCCGCCTCGCCCTCCGGAGCACCCCAGCCGGGAGGTCGAGCAGCGCTGCCCAGCCCCATCACACGAGGCAGGAAGACCGGGAGGGCCCCGCACCGGGATGCGGCCAGGCCCCGCCACCAGCCCCGCCAGGCCCCGGAAGCGCCGGGCACGGCCGCTCTCGGCGGGGGAGGGCCCGTGGCGCGCTCGTGGCGAGACCAGGGGACGGAGCGATCCCGGCGCTTGCCACGGTGCCCCGCAGGAGCCCCGGTACCTCATGCGGAGACCGGCGGAGCGGAGGGATCCTGGTGCCGCCCGCAGGGCCGCGGCGACTGATGAGAAGCCCGCGGGGCCGCCCGCGGGGAGGGAGCGCGGCCGCCTTGGCGGTGCCGGGGAATGACGGACCGGGATGGGGAGGATGGTGCCACGCTCTTACCGGACTCCGGGGCGTCCGCTGGGGCCCGGCCACCTGCACCGGGAGCGGGGCCCGCCCGGCTCTGCGGCAGGGGCGGGGAGGGGCGGGCAGCGCGGGCCGCCGGGAGCTGTAGTCCCGCCCGGTGCACCGGCCCGGCCCCGCGGTGACGGACGCAGCGCCGGGGAACGGCGGCGCGGGCGGGGCGCGAGGAAGAGGCGGTGAGGGCGGCGCGGTAGCACGAGGGCTCTGTGGCGCAATGGATAGCGCATTGGACTTCTAGCGTGTGACGGGAGTCATTCAAAGGTTGTGGGTTCGAGTCCCACCAGAGTCGCATTTTGCCGCCGGGGAGCGGCTCCCGGGGCTGCACCGGGCCGGGGGATCCGCGGCCGCCCCCGGGCGCTGCCGCCGCGCGGGGTCCGCCCGTTCTCCCGGGAGCGCGGAGGGGCACGTTCCGTTTTGGGGGCGGGTCAGGGGCGGCCGGGCACCGCAGAAACCCCGGCCCTACCGGGTAGTGTACCCCGGCATCCGCCCCAGCATTTCAGGGGTTAACTGTTACCGCGTCCCAGCACGGCCCCGCAGTACGGGCATGGTGGAGCTGCCACTTGCCCACAGCGAATATATCCTCTCCAAAAAAAGCATTTTCATGTGGCTGGTGTCTGCCCTCCCCGCATCACCCTCTGCTCCCTCTGCCGCCTTCTTTCCGCAGGCTCCTCAAGCGACGGCTGCAGGAACAGGAGCCACAGAGAGTGTTACTTGATCCGGCTGAGCAGATGCCATTTAAAATTACATGATGTACCATTTCTGTAGCGCTAGCACCAGCCCACTGAGTCACACATGGCTGCACGAAGGCGGCACCATCAACACTGACAGCCCAGACACTTCAAGGCCTCATTAAATAACACAAAATGCAGCAAAAACCTCTCTCACGGCCATCATTTTCCCATATTTCCTTGATTGCTGCTCACAGTTCCTGGAAGCAAATCTTTACTGCCCTTTGGTTTATCTACCCCAAGGCTCTGACGTTTCTGGGTCATTTTAGAGGCAAATGTTTCTTACATCACGACCACTGCACTAGGATAACCCCCACACTGTGTGTTTTACTGGCAGATAAAGGATGTATTTATATACTGTCTTTTAGTATCTGTTTGAAATAACTCTGGGGGCCTTAGGTAGGATTTGGAGAAAAACCCAAAGTCTGGCTTGTGGGGTGCCTGGGGATGCAGGGAGAAGTTAGAAAAAGGAAGTCTGGGGGGCAGTAAGAAAATCTGCTGCAGGAAAAAAGGGGTGAGGTTTTGCATCAGATCTCCAGCTCAGGAGGGGAAATGGGGCAAAAGGACAGGGGTAATGAACTACAAGCCCCAGTGTGGATTTATTAAACAAGAAGGAATTCCAACAGCAAACACACATGAACAAAGAGCCCCTGGCCTCGTGGCTCTTTGCCATCACATCCAGCAACTCTGCTGGCACCCACCTCATACTTGTGCTGCCCTGACAGTCCCAGGAGAGCCCTACACACTGACATCAGGAACCTGGACTGGTGAGTTTTCTTTCCCAGGGAAAAGAGCTGGAGTTTATGCTCAGGGTCCTGTGGCCCTGAACGGGCAGCTGATTGCAAAAAATCCCAACATCGAAGGATGTGTCCCGGACCGGGGCTGCCCCCACCTCATACTTGTGCTGCCCTGACAGTTTAATTAACCCGGACAGCCATCAGCTCCCAGACACAGCACCAGCAGCCGCTGTTTCTGCACTCACTGGATTCAATCCCATAATCCCAATTGTGTCATTTTCTTGCCCAAGGAAGGGATGATTCCTACTGAACAGCCAGCACAATCATGTGGATTTCATAATTTTTGATGGGGAGGGACTACAGGGAGACTCAGCAGACTGGGAATCGGCTCTCAAAACAGCCAATCCAGGAGGGAAAATATCCAAAGGTATTTCCCTGCCTACCCTGTGGGCACAATCACACAATGCCTGGTCTCTGAGGCAGGAAGTGAGGTACATCCAGTATGACCCAAGAGGAGACCAGTAAGGCACCAGTACAAAATGGGATTTCACCACTGCACAAACCAAACCTACCCCTGTGCTCCTCTGGAAAATCACAGGTTTAGCTGCAGTCCAGGGTGGCTCCAAGATTTGAAGCCTCAATCTTCCCAGGGTGGGAAGGGTGGGAGGAAGGATTTACCTGCACAGCCCTGGGGCTGCAGAAGGGAGCACACTTTGCTGCAGTGTGCTCCCTCCCTGTCCCAGCACTTGGGAGCATCAGTACTGGAACGCTGCTGCTGCTGCGGGACCTGAGCAGCCAGACCAGCTGGCAAAGGCATATCTGACCTTGACCAAAATCACAAATACCAAAAAAGGTCGAGTTTTAGTCACAGCACAAGGAGGTGCCAGTTGGCCCCTACCAACAGGTTGGTGCCAGCTCTTGGCAGGAGAAAACACACCCTCGGGTCCATGGTGGAAGAGCTACAGCCATGCTGTGCTCCTGGGCAGGGCAGGAGGATTTTGAGTGTGGCTGGGGCCAGCTGCTGGCTGCCAACAGGGATCCCCCGGGCCCTTCCCAAGGTGAGCTGAGCTCTCACACTCGGACGGCTGGGGGAGGGAAGATGCCGAGCTCCTCCCGCAGGGACTCCACTGGCTGCTCCCAGCGCTGCTCATAGTAGACGTTCAGGACACAGCTGGCGTTGAGCCCGCTCCGAATCGCCCAGGGAACCAGCTCGGTGGCCAGGACCTGCAGCTTTCTGGAACAAATGATACAGGTGGTGGCAGTTTTGATATCCACATTTTGTAATTTCCTTCTCCAAGTCCCCACTGTAGGCTGATGCCAAGCTCATGTGTCCCATGTATCCCTCTAACTTTCTGGCATCCCCTCTGCTTAACCCACACAGGAAACTAAGGCACAGAAGAGGATGGTGTGCCAGGAAGGTTACAATCAGCACCAACCCAAGGCCAGAACTCAGGTTCTGCAACTGCTAGGCAACAAAAACAGATGTGCTGGGGTAGGGAACAGCCGCCAGTGTGGTGAGGGTCCTGCTGGCCCTCAACACATGCCCATCCAAGGTCTGGAAATTGCTCCTGCCTGGCACAGGGGAGCAGGTGTTGAATGTAGATTAAGCATCAGGTTCTGCTTCAGTGGCAAGGCAAAGCTGTCATCCTTGGGATGTGGGGACAGCAGTAGGCTCATGGAGGGATCTGTGACTGACTTCCCACCGCAAACCAGCAGTGTCCCCTCTTTGTCCCCAGTGCACACGGGAAAGCACCACACGGGCTGGGTGTAGCCAGGGCAGAGACTGGGCACCTACCGTGTGCTGAGCCGGACAGGGCCGAACGCTGCTCCCAGGACACACATGGGCAGCCCCGTCTGGACGGCTTCGAACCACTTCACCACCACCTCACCTGGCAGGGAGCAGGGAGGTTGTGAGCACACACACACCTGGATCATGAGCAGCCAGGGCTGTGTGGCTCCTCAGCACAGGCTTACATCTGCCCTTCCCAAGGATGGCTACTTGGGAATGCTTCCTAAGTCTGGCCATGGCCCCATCCTGTGCCAGGGTGAGCCTTGTCATACACCAACCATCCACCCCAGAGGGATGGCACCCCACAAGCCCTGGGAGCTTGGGGAACACATCCCAGGCAGTCCAACTCCCTGCAGACCTTGGCAATGCGGTGCCAAGGCCTGATGCTCCACATGGCTCTCCTGGTCTCCCAGCACTGGCCTTTTACAAAACTGCCTGGATTCAGGCAAAGCCTGAAGAGACCTGTCATGCTGGTCCCCACAAGTACCAGCAAGGCTGCACTTGTGACTTGCTATTGAGTCAGACTCAAAATGAGGGCAAAGGACACAGAGATGTGCAGATAAGGAGCAACAAGGAATTCCCTTCTGCCCTCACAAAGAGCTTGCAAAACATCCCTCCCTTCATGTCACGCTCCTTGCCAGACAGAAGCCACCCATCCAGTGTCTGCCTGCTCCCAGGGCTTGGGCAGAGCATCTCCTAGCAGGGAAAAGGTGACATCTCATGGCCTCTCAGTCACCACAGAGCCAGTGATGTAGGACAGTGACGATGCAAAATCCCCACACACTGACCCAGGCTGAGGATCAGGGGAGTCCAGTTGGCCCAGCCTGCTCCATTTCTGGGAGGCAGCTGAGCACAATCGGTGGGTTTGGCAGTGCAGCTCCCTGAGCCCATTGCTGCTCACCCAGCATGTTGGTTGGCATGCCCAGGAGGGTGTGCATCAGGTCATGGACTTCCCGGTACCGCATGATCACGTATGCCAGCTCTTCATCATCAACAAACTTGGGCGGCATCCGGGTGTCTGGAGAAACCTTCTGCAGGTCCAAAGAAGTCCAGCTCAATTCCATGGCTCCAATCTCACCTGTGCTCCCAGCACAGGGATCAGCCACAGGAATTTGCAGCCCATGAAACCCCACACTCACATTGTCCTCCAAGAACCGGACATACTCCCGGCCCAGGGAGCCCTCTGGCAGCCCCTGCAGCCTGGCCATGTCCAGGGTGGACAGACGGATGCGAGGCCGTTCCCTGGAAGCAAAACACAGGTCAGTGAGACTCCCAGTGAAATCCACAGCAGCAGGTCCTGCAGAAGAGGAGCCCCTGGAAACCCACACCCCTGCCTCTGTCCATCTGTGCTATTTTCCCTGTGCAGATCCTAACTGCTCACTGCAGGGACAGCACTGTCTGCACATCTGATGCAGAGGCTGGGACATAAATTGCTTAAAGGATCTACCTGAAGCCTTGGCAATGAAAGGGCCTTTATCTTGTGTGCTTGTAACAACTCTGGTGGGGAAAACACTGGTGTCCCCTGCACTGAAAAGCTGCTGCTGTGTGGGCTGCCAGCCAGGCACAGCCCCCAGCAACAGCCAGCACTGCAGAGCAGAGAGAGCAAAGCAGCCAGAGCTTCAAGGGAGCAGCCCCGAAGAGGAGAAGGAATTTGTTCTAAGCACAGGTTTAATTTCAACCCTGCTCAGGCTTTCACCACCAGCTACAAAGAGAAAGACCTCCTCTACATGTAGTTGGCAAACAGGTGCCTCATAGCCTTGGAAGTAAACAAAAGCCCTTTTATTTCCATTCACAGGGTAAACTCTTCCCATGATAAAAGATCCAGGAGCCGCTCAGCTCCTAGAGTGGAGGTGTCAGGGAGATAAGCATCACTGGCACCAGTTTCACATTGGCTGCAGATACCTCCTTGTGTATTTGTTGTCAAAGGGACCTCAGCAGCTTGGGGGATAAAAACAAAAAGATGTGTGTGGCAAATTCAGACCCCTGCAAATCCCTACAATACCACAGAGCAAGGAGCAGGTGGATATGTCCCTTCCCAACCCTCTCCCTGGGCAGTTCTGCTGGGATTCAGCCCCATCCCAGGGCTCTGGATGTCTTACCAAGTAAACTTCTAGAGCTAAGATGAGGCTGGTCTGCACAAACATAGGGCAAAAGGCAACTTTTCTCAAGCTCTTATGTGACATAAGCAGCAGGTGTGACACATGACAGGGAATAGGGAGAAGGCAAGCAGATATACAGTGGGAGCTTAGTTAATAAGAGAAATCCCCCCTGGTCCTCAGCCTTGCTGCATTCAATGAGTCCTTGCAGACATGGAAGCAGTAGTGATGGAGTCTTAAAAAAGAAAACAAGAGAAGTGGCCTCATTTCAGCTTGAGCCAGGGAAAAAAATATGGAAGTGCCTAAGGAGAAGGCAGACCAGCAGAGTCTCCAAAGCAAGAAAATGCAGCAGCAGGCACAGGGAAGAAATCCATGGCTGTAGTGTGTTCTCATCACTGCCCAGCATCCACATCCATGGATTTCTCCCCTGTGCCTGCTGCTGCATCTCGTGGTGTTGGCAGCTGCCAGTTCCAGCAGTGAAGCAGAACAGATAGACAAATGGTGCCTGCCCTTAGATGTGCCATAGGGCTCCTAATTGCTCAGACGTGAATGTTAAAAATAAAATTAGTCTGGAGGGTTAGAGCTACGAAACACTTGTGCTGCTTCCAAGCTCTCCCTTCACAAGGTCAAGGAACCTGCTTGGCCTCGTGTCTGGCACCTCACCACAAACCACACGGTGAGGGAGGGAGGGATGGGGAGGGACGCACTGGAGGATGCGGTAACCTTCAGGGTGGTTTTTCATCTTGTCTCGCAGGTTTGGCAGGGCCAGACAGCCTGTGGTCTCCCCAAGGACTGCCACCATGTCTGAAAGAGAGACCAGAGCGTGACCCAAGAGCTGTTTTCGCAATACCCAGCTATCCTTGGTTGGCAGGTGAGGAAATAGGGCAGTGAAACAGCCCATTGGCCAGGAGCAGGCAGGAAGCCCGTGGCAAAGTGGGGATCCCATAAACCACAGATCTTCAGCTTCAGGGTTACCCTGCCCTGGTGTCACCCATATGACCCTTCCTGGGAACGGGACGGAGGAGCAGGCATGAGGCCTGGGGGACTCCGGAGAAACAGACCGGTCTGGGCGGCATCACAAGGGGTCACACTGGGGTGTGTTTGGGTTTCCTAACTCCCTCTCTTTCACAGCCTCCTTCGCCGGGTCAGTTCTCAGCCCTGCCCTTGCCCCAAACTCTCCTATGAAGCTTCCAGGCGGCCGGGAGCGGGATTTTCTGGCCGCGGGTGGCAGGCGCTGCCCTCGCCGGCCTTACCGTGTCTGTAGGGGTCACAGAGCGCCATGACCGCGGAGCCGGCGGCCAGCAGCGCCTTCTGCAGCGGGCTGGTGGGGATGTGCCCGGGGTACAGCTGCTGCCACCCTTCCATCTCCTCCTCCTCCTCCTCCTCGCCGCGTCCATCCCGGCCCCGCGGCTCGCTGTGGCTCGGCCGGGCTCTGCCTGCGGGGAGCAGCGGGTAAGGGAGCGGCCCGGCTGAGGGGCTGGCCCGGACACCCAGGGGCTGTGGCGGGAGGACCTGCCTGGGGCAGCGGGACCCCCCCGCAGCAGCGGGACCCCCGCCCGCGCCGCCCGCAGCAGCAGCGGCCGCATCCCCGCGCCGGCCCCGCCGCTGCCCCGGAAGCGCCCGGAGCGGGGCGGAGCGGGGCGGAGCGGGGCGGGGCGGCCATGGCGGCGGCGGCGGAGCTGGCCGGGCTGTTCGCCGTGTACAAACCCGCGGGGGTGGCGTGGGGCCGCGTCCGCGAGGCGGTGGAGACGCGGCTGCTGCGTGGTGAGCGCGGGCGGCGGGACCCCCTCGACCATCCCATCCCGGGGGCTACGGCGGGGCCCGGCCCGGCCCATCCCGTCCCTGGGATTCGCCAGCCTCCCCTGACTCCCCTCTTTCTCCCCGTTTCAATTTCAGAGCTGAACGCGGCGCCGGGAGCCGCCCCGCGGCAGCGAGTCCGCTTCCTACCGACGCCGGCCCCGGGCGGCGGCGGGGCCGTGGAGCTGGTGGCTGCCAGGGTGCCGGTGCTGGCCGACCACCCCCTCGGTAAGGGCACAGCGGGACCTGCCCGGGCCGGGAGAAACCGGGGACCGGGGGGAGCCGCCGCGGACCGGCTCCATCACTGTCTCCGTTGCAGTCCGAGGCCCGCGGTTCAGGAAGCTGAAGATTGGAGCAGGTCACCGGCTGGATGTGAAGGCCTCGGGAGTCTTCGGTGGGTCTCGTCCCGGGGCAGCGCCGTGTCCTGCTGTCTGCGAGGTGATGGGTTTCCATGCAGGGAAGAAGGGTGGATGCACGGCCATTGCACTGCAGCAGCCCCTGGATCTCACAGCCCCACTGGGAGTTTAAGTGCTAAAACACAGAAGAAATGGCAAAGCTAGATGGGAGACACCCAGGCACATTGGGTTTTGCTGGGGGGCACCAACCCCCATGTCTGCTCCACCACCTCCACTGGCTTTGCTGTGGCTGGCACTGCTGAACATTTGCCCTGAGTGCCCAGATGGAAAGTTCTGGGGAAATCCAAGAGCTCTGGTTACAGCTGTATAGTTTTCATGCCAGACAATAATCTGGGGGTCTGATTGCTCAGACGTGACTCCTAAGGAGATACAGCCCTGTCCAGGAGGCAAGAGTGGCGTGTTTAGTGCTGTGTAAATGCACATCAGTGACTTCTTGTGAGGCTGAATAACAGGTTCCCCATTTTCTATGTTTCAGTGCTTGGCATTGGCCATGGAAACAAGCTGCTCACTGACCTGTACAACTGCCACCTGACCAAGGTAGGTGCTGGCTCTGAACAGGCCACGGAGCCCCACAGTGCCATTGCACACTTGATCCTGCCTCAGTGTCACAGACCAGCCTTGTGATGTTGATTCTGCACTTAAGTCTCAAACCTAGGAATGCTTTTGAGAGCTTTACAGGGTCCAGAATTTCATCCTTCACATGAGCGTCTACTTGTGGCCTTTTGAGCACAGGATGGTGCTGTCTTTTTGTATAAAACTCTGATAGCCTGCACTTCTAGCAGCTGCATGGTGCAGTACTGCTGCTCAATTGCTTGGAGCATTTTTTATAAATTGCACTCTTTGTTCTTCTTCCAGGTTTATACTGTTGGTGGGCTTTTTGGTAAAGCCACTGATGACTTCTCAGACACAGGAAATTTAATAGAGAAGACAACATTTGGTAAGAAACTGATTTGATGTGTTGTTTTTTTTTTTTTTAACGGAACAGCACACTACAGATTAAAGCATTTAATCAGGTGAATTGCATAATGACAAAAGCCACATCTTGCATGTCAATCACACTTGGAGATAGCAGTTAGGAGATTTCATTGAATGAAAACATAAAGGAAAAAAAAACTGGAGCATCAACATTTTGGAATCAGTTAAGCAAAATAACTCTTCCCTTGGCAGTCCAGCTCTGTGCTGCTCCATGTACAGTCAGGGGAATGACTTTGCAAAGGCCACCCCTCAGCTCTCATCAGCCCCTTTTGATGTAACTGCCCGCCTGAGGGACAGCAGTACCTCAGTGGCACTTTTCAGACTTTCCAGTTTCTGCATGGATAATTGAGACTTTGTTTTTGCCTTAATATTTGCAGATCATATCACAAGGGAGAAGCTGGAGCGGATTCTTGCTGTCATTCAGGGGACAAATCAAAAGGCCCTGCTGATGTGCGTATCCACCAGGGCAATGAGCTGATCTGATCCCACTGCCATGTGCTGGTCTTCATAACAAATGAGAGGATTTTGTTTCCCATAATCAAAGTCTGTAAAGGTTGGAGTGCTAGCAAGAGGCAGACAGGAGTTACTCTGAGTGCTCTGTGCTCTGGTGAGAGGTTGCAGTTAAATGTCCTTCTTGTATCCCAAAATCTCCAATCTGATGGTTTAGGTCCAGTCTGCTATATTAGGGCTGACAAAAATAAGTTGTAGACGTGACCAAGTACCTCCCTCCCATACTGTGCTACACTACTGATAGAACATACACCACTAAAATATCTGTAAAAAACTCACTGGATGGTTTTAAGACTAAAAATTGCATCTCTGTTTTACTGGAATCTACATATTTTGAATCTCTTTGGAGCAAAGTTCTAAATGTCTCTGCTGCTCTCTGTTTTTCCCCTAGGTATTCTAATATTGATATGAAAACACAAGAGGCATACGAGCTGGCTGTCAAAGGGTTGATTCGCCCCATGGGAAAAAGCCCCCCAATAATCACAGCAATCCGATGCCTCCAGTTTGCACTTCCAGAATTCCAGCTAGGTAGGACTTGAACAGAATGTACTGGGGAGCTCTGAGTATATATTGTGGCAAATAAGTTGGTAAACTTCATTTTCTTACTCATTATTTAATGCAAAATAAGTTGGTGGGAATTTTTTATCAACTTATAACTTATCCAGCCAGCTCATAACTTTTGCCTTGCCAGTTCAGATCTAAGCCCAAGGCTTGAAAATTTGCATCATGAATACTTATGGGGGAAATTCTTAGCTCAGTGTTTCAGTATAATGCATTTCAGTGCTGGGCTTTGGGGTTTTTTAAAGTGTGGTTTGTTTCCCTGTAGCCCATCCCATTTCCATCACAAATTATTTGTCTTATAAAAAAAAAAGGTGCTTTTTTATCCCCTTTGAAATACCCAAATTTCTACATTACTCTTCTGTATCTATAGGTTTAGTTTTCTAAAGTATTCACTTTGGAAGGGTGTGGAACACCGTGCAGTATTCCAGAAAATCATAGCATGCTCTTAGTGTCTTCTGCCAAACCAGTTCTTTCAGCGTAACTGTGAGTGATGTCTGGATTTACAATGTCAGAACTTGTGTCAAAGCTCTGAAGCAATGTCTCTGTCCTTCTAGAAATCCATTGCTTGCATGAAACTCAGCAGTACCTCCGGAAGATGGTTCATGAGATTGGTCTGGAGCTGAAATCATCTGCCGTGTGCACACAAGTGCGGAGAATTCGCGACGGGGTTTTCACGGTGGATGACGCTCTCCCGAGAACTCAGTGGAACCTGCAGAGCATCCAGGAGGCAATTCGGAACTGTCAGCTCAAAGTGGAAACAGAGCTGGAGAAAACCCTGGCACACGGGGAGGGACAAGAGTCCTCTTCATCAGCTGGATGGGGACAGCTGAGCATGCTCGGCAGGAATGTCCATGAGCAATCCCTGCAGTACAGTATGGCAGCGACGTGCCAGCAATGTGATGGACAGCAGAAGGAAAGAGGTTAATTGCAGTTCACTTCCACCCTTTCCTTGAAATGACTTTTATCAGAGGCTTTTTTTTTGTTCAGTGACAGGCTGTATCATTTTTTTTAAAGCATCACAAACAGTTCATTAACAGGAGGTATCTGTGCCAAAATTCCTGTTGATTTTGAGAACATTAGGTTGCTAAGGGATCTAAAAACCATTCCCAAATTGTTTAGCAGCAGGAAGTAGTGTCTTAGAAAGCTGTATTCCCTTGACTGCACAGATTTGTTCCTTGCAACTAGCAGCATAACTTATCTGCTGTATGGATTTTATTTTCCCTGTTCTCCTGGAGTATTTTCTTTCCATTAGCCCTGCTCTCAGACACATGAGAGCTCAAAATCAGGCTAAATGAGGGATGTACAGGAGAAAACACAGCTTACCCAAAGCAATGCAAGGAAATGGTTTTATCCAGAACAGGCATGTGATGAAAAGTGGCTTATAATGTGGACTAATGCACAGGATACACAAAAAATAAAATGGAAAATAATCTCACGGGGAAGAGGTTGGTTCTTGGCTCAGAAAACCAAGCAAGTGCTACTTTATTTTACCCTTTTTTTCCTGAGGAGCCACGGGTGTTCAATGGTCTCTGGTATCCTCCTCTGCAGCAGCTCCTTGCAGACAGCAGGTTTTCCCTTTGGGAAACTGTAAACACTGTGACACCACCATTTAGTCTGTTAGCTCATTATAGCTGGGTCTGACTTTGCAGAAACACACTTTTGAAATTGAAGTTGAAAGTCTGGAATTACATTTACCATTACTGCACTCAATAGTTTTCCAGTTATATACTTAGTGAGTTTGGAGATTTATTCATGGAAAGCAGATTTATTCTGTTCTTCTCCTGGACTTGGACAAAGGCCAGCATATTTCATCCTCCAGGTGACAGCCATAAAGGTACAAGAGTAACTCTGGGAGGGGCAGTCACAGGGGCCATGATGAAGTACCTCCGTGGCAGTGTGCAGTCCTGTCCTGAAGCATCCCAGGCGTCCTTAATTTAGTGCCTGGAATCTTTGAGTTCTGGGTTCCTCTAGGCTGCACGGAGCAGCCAGAACAGCTGTGGAATGCAGCTGCCACCGCCTGGCAGAGCCAGTGTGCCAGCAGCAGAGATTCCCCAAGGACACTGTGCCCTGTCCTTGGGTTGTTCTGTGGGTGTTCGCATCCTCCATGGACAAGGGATTTGGATCAGGGGACCTTCCCTGGGCACCTGTCCAGTGCTACCTGAAGCATAAACCCATCCCTGCAGCCATAAGCAGGACACTTGCACAGCTACAGCTGCAGGTTTTAACCCAGTGCTCCTACATAGTGGGGAAGAAAACATGGACTTCTCACTCCTTGAGCAACCTTCAGTAACTTTGGTAATGGACTGTACTTCATCCCCTCAGCTCACACCTCACAAAAACTGAACAATTTCCACACATACTTCCTATTGCAAAAGCAATTTCCAATTGTGTCACTGACAGAGGAACATTTTGGTTGGAACACTCCAAACGCTGAGCCAGTCCTTGTACACAGACAGGAAATACCAGCCAAAACAGCAACTTTAGTAACAGAGTTTGCATTTCCTAGTTCTTGCCACCTTGTGCCTTTTTTCCTCCCCTTAAAACTACTCCAAAACACATGAGTGTTCCACACTTGGTAGAGGGGTATGTGTTGGGGAGGGGTGTGAACGTGTCCTCTGAGAATCCACTCTGGTCTGGCCACAGGAAATTTCTGCACATCAACAGAAACTTACTTGGATGAATCATGGAATATACAGGCCCTTTCTGCTTTTAAGGCAAAACAAGACACTATTAGTGATGTTTCTGTGCCACATCCAGAGCCAGGAGTGTAAAACCAATTATCTGTTCTCGGCAGCAGCCTTGTGACTGGTTTCAGGCTTCCAATCACAATGAAGATAGATAATTTGATTCAAATTTGGAAGGAACAAGCAGACTGCAGCATGGGCCTAACTAGAGACCACAGGGGAAACTTACTGGCTGGAAGGTCTTGGGAAGTAAAAATGGGCAGAAGGACATCAAGTCTGAGGGAAAAAGGGACAATATATCTGCAATCAGCAGAGCAGTTCATCACTTCCAAGTGCCCAAAGCAGCCAAATTTAGTCTGTGCAGTCACCCTCAGCCCTATCAGTGACATTGAAACACTCGTGCTCCCAACATCATCATGCACTGTCCAGCACAGCACTCACTCCCACCATGACTCTGCACTTAGAGCAAAGTGATTCTGCACCTGCACATTCCTGGAGAAAACATTTGAATAGTTCATGTCTCAATATAGTTTTAGAATTTTTTCCCAGGTTCATGCACTGTTTTATAGGCTCTTAAAGTGATTTACTGACAAATGTGAAGGCTGCTTTATTCAGAGTGAACAGTCAACACAACTTTACATTTTGCCATTTACTACAGAAATGATACAAAACCTCCAGATACCAGAGCAGGTAAGTACAAAAATGCAGAACACCCAGACTTCTCTGGATTTGTTGATAAAACAAAAGAAAACCCCAAACCACCACAATTTCTGCCTTCTTCCCTCCTTTCTTCTGAGGGTTTTCCTTTCAAAGGAGCTATTACATTGCACATTTGTATGCCCTCACTTCCTCTATCCATTCAGTAAACAAACAGCCCCTGGATACTGTAGGGAATCAAAGGCTCCATGGAAGAGGCTCAACATCAACCTGAACTACAACCTTAAAAAAAAAAAATCCCGTTGATCAAGTAGTACATGAAATTATCTAAAATCCTACATCCCTTTTCCAAAGGTTCCTTTTCCACTTTCTGTCTCTCCTAAACCAGGATGACACCAATGTGTAATGGCACAGTGACAGTCACTTTTGCAGGACATGGCAGCCTCCAGGTTCAGGACTAGTCACTGAGCTCCAGGTCATACTCAGGATAGAGCTGTTTTGTAGTGACCCCTCGGATAACAGCTAGGAAATAAAGAAACAGCATTGCTTTCATTAAACAAAGATCAGGGGAGTCAGAAACGTGGTGTTTTCTTTCCCTAATTATCCCATAGCACATCCTATAGCCAAGAAACCCAAGGTTTTGCAGCTGTGCCTCCTGCTTACCCAAACACCTTTTTAAAAGTGAAGAATTGTAACACAAGCTTTGCCTCCATGGTAGCAGCTTCTTTCTGCATGAAAACACTGACTAAAAAGGCCTTGAACAGCTTTCCCTTTCTTACCTAGCTTGCCCAGGAGCATCTGCCCAGCATCTTTGATTTCATTGTACTCATGGAGCAGAGAGATGTGCTTGTCCAGTTCCTCCAGGCTGTAGCCCCTGTAAAATAACACCAGGAAGGTCACAAATGACACAGAGGGACTGGGATTTCCTGCTGCTGTCGGGGACACCAAGCCTGGCACCTCAAAAGCAGAGACTCAACACAGCAGAGTGCAGTTCCTGCAAGCCCTAAACATGAAGATCTACACAAGCTCAAGAAAGCCAATGCACCCAAGTTCTCAGAATCAAGTAGAAACAAGAGTAGGCTGTGGTGAATTCCTTTAATACACATCTCTAATCTGTATATAGGGAAAAAAATAAGAATCATAGAATCATTTAGGATGGAAAAGACCCCCAAGAGCATCAAGTCCAACCTTTGGCTAAGCACCACCATACTGACTAATCCAGAGCACTTTGTGCCATATCCAGTCATCTCTTGAACCCCTCCAGGGATTGTGACTCCATCACCTCCCTGGCCAGCCCAGCCCAATGTTTAATCACCCTTTCAGCAAAGAAATTCCTCCTGATGTCCAACCTGAAGTTCCCCTGGCATAGCCTGAGGCCATTTCCTCTTGTTCTGTTGCTAGGTTTGTTTATCCTTGAGGATAAATGAAAAAGAGTTCTGGAACAGCCGTTATTGTTCTACCATTTCCATCCTATGCACCACATTTACCTTAGAAAATATCAGTGTTTCACAACAAATAACAAGTGGCTAAAATTATCTGTTCCCAGTAAACACATAATTACCGCAGGAACACCCAGGCTAAAACAAATATCCTCTTATGCAAGCTCCCAGTAAAACTTGTTTTGCTTTACCACACCAAGTGGAAAGAATTCCCTCTTGTCTCTAACAAGTCCCATCACTTACAACACTGTAACCAACATTGCACCATACCAACAACAGCATCACAGAAGGTCAGCTCTCAGCTCCAATTCCTGGATCACATTCTATTTTAAAAACAAAAATAATTAAGGCATCAAGTAAACACTGAGCTTGCCAAGGACGTACTCTGACAATAATTGTGCAATTTCCTGGTCTAGAGCAAGGTCTTTCTGTTTCAGCTCTTTGATTTCACACCGCAGGGCTTCTTCGCTGGCTCCATTAGGCTGGAAGGACTTTGGAGATGGGATCTGTAGAACACAGAAGAGACTTAGCAGGAACTCAGCTCTGGGTAAGATGTTACAATGCTGGAGCACTAATGTGAAAACAGCGTACATGTCACTCGATAAAACAGGAGAAAAGGAAAAAAATCCCCCAAACCCAGGGTGGGCGGGGGTGCATCAGTGCACATAACACTAGCGTGCTCCATACCACATCTAACCACACTTTCGAGAGCTACACTGTAAAGTGAAAATAAATAATTAAAATAATTTAAATAAAATATATTTTAAAAAAAATTAAAACGAAAGAATTAAAATCACAATGTGCCTTTTAGGAGAAACTCCCAGCACGACACAGTGCAAACTGCGGTGCCGGCGCTAACCCGGGGAGCCCTCAAGGGAAAGCCCTCCCCACCGGGCTGGGCGGAGCCCCCGAACGAGGGGACTCGTTCCCCGGGGCAGCCCCGCGCAGGACTCACCGGTGCCCTGAATCCGGCCGTGCCGCCCCGCCGGCCGCCGGGCCTGGCAAAGCAGAGGGCGCCGCGTCAGGGGCCGGTACCGCCACCCGCCGCGGCGAGGACGCGGCCCGGGAGGGGAGGGGCAGCGGGGAACGGCTCCTACCTCCTGGGCAGGGCCCGCGGCGGCGGGCGGCGGGGTGGGCTGCGGCCCGCGCCTGGCGGGACCCGCTCGGCCAGGGCTGAGGGCTCCGCTGCAGGCCCGGAGCGCCCGCCACACCGGACAGGCGGAGTCCCTCCGCCACGGAGAACGCCGGGAGTTGTAGTCCCCTCGCCACAGGGAACGCTGGGAGTTGTAGTCCCCTCGCCACAGAGAACGCCGGGAGTTGTAGTCCCCTCGCCACAGGGAACGCCGGGAGTTGTAGTCCCCTGCCGGGCCCGACCGTGGCGGGGCTGCAGGTGACATTGGGTGTGGCAGGATACAGTTGTCCCCCGAGGGCCGCAGTCGAGGTAGTGACATTTGGTGCTTCAGAGACATCTCAGCACCGCGCCTCAGCTGGGATGGGGGCTCAGGAGATTTCGGGGTCACTCACACAGAATCATTGAATCAATCTGGTTCAAAAAGACCTCTAATTCGAAAAATCACTCATGTGATGGAACATCATCATGCCAACCAGACCACGGCACTGGGTGCCATGTCCCGTGTTTACCCTTAAGCACCGCTGCAATGTTGTTTTCGCAAGGTGAGCACTGCCCACGCTCCCGCTTGTCCCTGTGTCCCACCGGCCCCCGCAGTTCCCCCCGAGTCCCGCACAGAGGCTCGGCCGGCGCTGGAGGCCCCGTCCCGCCGCAGGAGCCGTGTCCCTGTGAGCGCCGTGTCGCAGAGCCGGAGCTGCCCGAGCCTCAGCTGCTGCCGCGCTTGGAAGGTCAAAGGATTTGGGATCACACAGAACGACCCTGCCGCCTGCACTGCCCGCGGGATCAGCCTCGGACACCAAGGCCGGGACGCGGGGCGGGTGTGCGGGACAGCGAGGGGAGCCGGGCTGCCCCTCCCGGCATTTGCTCTGGGCTGTCGGATAACTACAGCAGCGGGACAGAGCCCGGTGTCACACGGGGGCCGGGGTGTCCCGCGGGGCCGGGCTGCCCCGCTCCGTCACCCCGCGGTGTCCCGGGGCGGAGCGGGGCCGGCCGGGGGCGGAGCCGCCGCCGCCGCCGCTGCTGGCGGGCTGACGTGGCCCGGGCGCGGGGCGGACATGGCGGACGGCAGCAGGCAGAGCCGGTTGGCCGCGGCCAAGAAGAAGGTGAGGGGCCGGCGGTCCGGGCGGGACGGGACACGGCGTGCCGGAGCGGGGGGCGGCTGCGCACCGCGAGCCCCGCGCGGGCCGGGCCGGGCCGGGCCGAGCGCGGCCTCCCCGAGGGGCGCGGGCCGGGCTGCCGCCGCCCCCTCGCTCCGGGCCCGGGAGCTGCGGCTCTCCGGGGCTGCGGCCCGGCCTTCTCGGCGGGCGGCCGGGGCGAGGCCGGGCCTGGGTGGCTGCGGTGCCGCGAGGGTTCCCCGGGCTGCTGTGCGGCTGTCGTGTCCCCCCCGCCTTTCCTTTTTTCCCCTGTTTTTTCCCCGTATTTTTCCCCTCGGGGCGGCCCGGCTGCCTGCGTCCCGGCGGGATGCGCTTCTGTGTCAAAGTCACAGAAACGGGAAAGTGTCCTGGAGCAGTTCAGGCTTCCATTTTGAAATCCTACCAATAATGGGATCGTCCTCCGTCCTTCTCCATGCCCCGCTGCCCCGCCGTGCCTGCTCGGGGTGTGCGGGCCGGGGGTGCCGTTGTTTGCATAAACAGCTGCCGGGTCTGGGGCTCGGGCGTGCAGGAATTGCACAGAAATGCCGGCAGACCTGGCGGGATTCGAGTTACATCTTATCAGACCGGCACTTCCTGGGCGAAGTGGATGCGATTAAAAATCATTTGTAGATTGTTTCTCCCCTTAGTTTGCAGTTGTTGCAGTGTCTGCTGTGGGGATTGCAACTGTCCTTCATAAAATCTTCCATGGAGTGGAAAATACTACTATCAGGCAGTGCTTTCTCACTTTGCATGTAGGATTAATTGCCCTTTATTACTTTTGCCTCATTGCTCTTACTTATAACCCTGAAATCCCCCAAACCAGTGCTTTCAATCTCCTTTTGGTTGTACTATAGAGTGTGAAACAATTTCCCAGGAACAGCATTGGCTGTAAACAAAAGTTGAATGTTTACAACTCTTGTCATAAACCCATCACTTTGGTCTTAACTTTAGCCTTCTCTGGGCTTATTTTGATTCCTGTTTTTCTCCCATACTGATAAATTCATGGAGGAGCATTCCTCTTGTCCTTACACTTGATCTGTATTTTTACCAGTGAAGTTAGTTTTGAGGGGTTTTTTGGGGTTATAGAAGGCATATTTTGTTTGGACTTCAGATTTGTCTTCTTCTGTTCACAGCTGAAGGAATATCAGCAGAAGAACAGCCCTGGAGCAACTGCAGGAACTAAGAAAAAACGCAAAACTAAAGAAAGCAGCAGACCTGCGACTCCCACCGCTGATGACCAGCAGTCTCCAGAGAATGTGAGTGTCTCTTTCTCTGAAATCATTTGCCACCTCCCTCTTCTTTGGTTTTCTGGACAGTCTGACCGGAGCTGGAAGTGGTTGTGCTGGGGTGAGAGCTGAGTGGTGTAGGTGCTATATGAGGTGTTGCTACAGCAGTTGGCATCTGCCTCCTCTGGAAGGTGCAGCTGGTGTTGGAGGCTGTCCAGTGGTGCCCTGGGTGTGCCCGGAGCTGCTGGGCTGAGGCGTGTGGTTCCCACGAGCTGGACAAGGCTGGTTCCTTGGCTGCCTTGGATTGATGTTTTCTCTCTGTCCTTCTCTGAGCCATTTCTCTTTCCCCTTTTCTTTCGCTTCCTGTAGATTCAGAACATTCTGAAGGTGCTGGTGTCAGACCTTAACCGCTCCAATGGGGTAGCCATACCCTCATTGGACAAGAGGAAGGTGAGGCAGTGCTTGTGTCCCTCGCAGTGACTCGCTCTCCCTCCTGCATGTCCGGGTTCTGTTCACACTGAGCTCCATCTCCAGGATGGAGCCTTGTCCTCACATATCCATTGTCAGTTGCTTCAGTTTTGTTGCTGTTTTTATTAACATGGAGCTCTTTCTTACCATTGCTTGTTAAGTGCTTGTTTCCTTCTGGTTAGTGTCAAAGTTAACACGTCAAAAAGTGAGCCTTGTCAAAAAGTCTTTCTTGAGACAGCTGAGCTTGGAGGATAACAGGAATTTGGGGTGAGGCAATAAACTCATTTGTAACCTGAGGAAGACTGCAGTAGGAAGAGGCAGTGATTCCTTATTCTGTATTTCTTCTGCTCTTAGTGTCATTGCTTTGTTTTCTGGAGCTTGGTCTCTGAAGGGCATGTTTCTGCTCATCTCCGGGCAAACAGCTGCACTGGCTGGTTATTCCAGCCACCCATTTTATGACAGGCGATGAAGCTGGCACAGGTGATGTACAGTCTGGCAAGTACCAGGGGTGTAAATATGCTTAGGCAGGAAGTCAGATACTTCAAAGCCAGGCATGTACAGGCTTCAGCCTCTTCACATTCCCAAGATCCTGAAGAGGAAAGGGCAGGAATTATGCCAAGAAGCAAGAGAAAGGTGCATACGTGAACAGCCTTTTAAAACCACTTATTTTCAGACAGTTAGTTTGTTTAAAATAAGGCCCAAACTGTGATAAAACTCAGAGAAGTCAAATTTTGTAGCCGAGAATGTTCTTGCAGTTTTGTTGTACCAAAGCTCTGCTTTGCATTTTCACTTGCATCGTTTTGGTAGCTCATTTCCCTGCCATTGTTTCAATGTAGGTGTCATAAAGTAGTTCATTGTTATATTTAATGCATATCCATGGGTGTCCAGCAATAAATATAACTACAGTAATCACATGGGGTAGCTGACAGATGAAGTGAAACCTGCAAGGTGGAATTCCTTTTTTCCTTTTTTTTCTTTTGTCTGATAGTATGTCTGACACACAGTTCCACCAGCTGGACTGTGTTGTGTAGGTTCTGTAGCAGCAGAATTCGAGTGATATGAAGACACACTGTCAGCTTTGGGGTGCTGTGTGTGCCTCAGAAAACTTGTGTTGTGACTGAAGTGTCCTGGGGATTGTTTTCAGTTAATACTTGTCAGCTCAGCGTAAGTTAAATTTTGGGAAGAGAGAGTTGTTTCCCATTGGAGGGTGAGATGGAGATAGGTGGTCCAGTGCTGTTGCTGCAGTGACACTTAGCCTTGCAGTAAAGGCCTACCTGTGTCTACAGCTTTAGTCATGTTCTGCACAGGGAGAATTTATTGCTCTATTCATTCTTGTTTCCCTTTTCTTTTTTTCTCTTTTCTTCGGAGATACAGTTTGATCTGATTGGCTGTTTTGGAATTTTTGGATTGTTGTGCCTGGAGTTTTCAGAATTATTTGAAAACTAATCTTTACCTGCAATATGTAATGAAAGAACAATTTCTCATTCCAGTTCCTGTCTTGTAAATCTCCTGAGTCAGGAAAATGCTGTTTTAGAAACTTGATGCTAATAGGGCAGAAAAGCTGAAAACTGGCAGCTGAGCTGCTGCTGCCATTGGTGTCTCATGTGAGGCAGAGCCCTCCCTTCTCTCTCACTTGAGCTTTCTTGGCTCTGAAACAGAGGAAAACGAGCAAAGTCAAAAGTCTTTGTGTGAAAGCAAATGGATCCTACTAGATGCTAAGCTGAGCAGAATTACTGACCTTTTATTCTATATTGTTGGAATGTCACAAAGCATAATTTCCATATAAGTGTTTTGCTTCTATTGCTTTCTGTTTCAAACAAATTCAAGTGTTCAAATATTTTTGGGGTTTTTGACAGTTCATTACAAAACTGCTCCTTGTGAGGAAAGGAGGAAGGAGTTCTTGTGGTTAGGGAACATTACTGGTTTCTGCATCTTGGAAGTATTAGCCAGAATTAATGTTCTGATCAGAAGAAATTATCATTTTGAGATGCACTGGGAAATTAATTCTTCCTGTCCCTCTGATGTTTATATTGATGAGTGTGTGATTGATAAAGGTGAAGTAACCTTTAGCTGGAAGAAGTGAGGGAGTTCCTGACCTTCCTAATAAGCACCTAACATATATTGCTCCTTCAGAGCATCTGTACCTGTCCTGCTAAAAAAAAATTCAGAAAATTCTTGTTTTCCCTTTGTAGTCTTCCAACTTACTACCTTCATTAAATCTGTCTCCACTGTTGCTGTTTTAACCTTGCTGCTGGATTAGTGAGTGAAGTGCTGAGCAGGTAAACAGGGAATGCCAAGAGAGAGATTTCTTGATTCCTGTGAAGTGCCAGGAAGGAAGTGACTGAAGTAAAAGGGAACTCTTCTAGGTGGAATTGCAGAGCTGCAATATATTGGTGGGGCTGAGTGCTGAGATTATCTCTTTTGTTTTGTTGTATTTTTAAGTCATGACTTACTAGAGCTGGATGATGAAATCAATCAAATTAGTGTAAAACACAAAAGCACTGCTGGACCTTTATGGCTGTAGTGCTGTGCAAGGAGATGAAATGGGTCAGTGCAGTGTGGCTTTGTAGAGGGGGCTGCAGATGCCATCCATCCTCCCACAGAGGCTGGATGAGAACTTGCTGTCCAGAAATAGTTTTTTGGAGCTTCTCTTTTCTATTTAGATTCTTCTAGTCATGGGATCCATGGCTGCAGCAGGGCCACAGGCACCTGCTCCCAGCCACCCTCCCTCTGGCCTGTTCATAAATGTCCTGTTTCTAAACTGGTGGGTCATGGCATGCCACAAATTTCACCGAGTTTTAGACAGAGAACTTGAGTCTGACTAACCCATTTTTGAAGTAGTCATGCCTCTGTTCTTTTCCATCTTCATTTGCATACAGTGATCTGTGTTTTCCCCAGGAACACCTCGAAGGTGGTGCTTTTCAAAGCACAGTGACATTTGGCTTTGCCCTTACTTGATTTTTGGTGAACCTTTTGCAGTGAATCTCATGTGTGAACTCAAGTTTGGGTGACATTATTGCCCTGTGTTAAAAAAGGGAGTTGGATTGTGGGACACTGGTTCTTTATGGAAGGACACACTCCAGGACAGTGTTTGTGGTTGATGCAGCCACCTCTTTGCTCTGGGGAGAACACAGGTTCCCTTCCACATGTTTCTTAATGACTGTTCACATCTGTCTGCTTTTCACAGGCAGGCCACAAGGTGATGTGTTGCTGTGTGTGTTTGTTCATTTTGCATGAAGGCTGTAATCCTGTGCTGTGTTTTGTGACAGGCATACTTTGACAGTGATGTTGCCACTCGTAGTGCTGAACAGCTTGCTCCCGATGTCCCTGTGCTATCTAACAGCAACAGCCTCCCTAGTTGTGGTTCTGTTCTGCCTGCTCCTGAGAGCATGCAGCTGACACAGGTTTGTGACTTATCATCAATACTGCCATTGAACCATTGAGTGTTGGTTAGCGGTGCCACATTAGTGTGGAGAAAGATGACCTTCATAAATATGACATGACTAGTTCAGGTTTTCTCCTGTTAAAAATACTACATTCTCCACTCTCCATGCAGTCATCATCTGTCTGTGAGAGCACAGGGAGTACTAGCAGGCATGTGGCCCTGCAGCTTCCAAAGCTATTTTCCTTGCCCTTCTCTGCTATTTCATTAGCTGAAAGTGTCCTTAATAAGACAGGTCTCCAGTCCAATCAGTCTGTATTTCCTTTTATAATTAAAGATTCAGTTGTAGTTTTTTTTTTCCAGCAAAGTGTTGATTATCCTGATAAATAGGAACAGCAGCCTGATACACTTGAATTTCTCTATCCCAGGAAACCCAGACTCACACCACTCAGAGATTATGTGTAAGCCAGGGCTGAGTTGGTGTTTTAAATTCATCTTCCTTTGGGAAGCAGTAATTACAGGAGCTGTGAAACTTGAGCCCAGGTGTAATCAGGTCTTAGTGACACATTCATAAGTGTGACTCCCATCTTTTACAGGCTTGTAAGTTTTTATGTTTTAATCCACAGATGAATGAAGCTGCGGATCATAAAAATGCTTTGGATGAGAACAGGTGAGTGTCTGTGTTGGCTTTGCAACAGGATCCCAACAAATTAAGGTTTTATTCCTGCCCCAGTGCTGTGCTGATTTGGGCAGCTCTCTGGGAGAGGTCATTCATTGCCAGGTCTTTGTTCCCAGGTCTTTCTCGTCAACAGAGGGTCTCCGTCAGTTGTCTGAACAACTCAATGGCCTGGTTTCCCAGGTACTCCTTTTCATCCATTTGTCCCATTAATTCTCTTGCTGTTTGATGTGGAACTTTAGGCAGACAGCTCAAGGAAACACTCTTCAATCTCAGAGACGTCTGAGCCATCCTACTAACCAATGTGATACTTAAAACATTGAGGAGCAAAAAATCCTGGTTTAGGAATTTAAGGTTTCAGCAGTAGGACGAAAAGCAGAGTGGGATGAATGAATTGTAGTATTCATGGCAAGATGTACATTTGATTTACTGCAAAAGAATATGAAGTCAGTCTGAATAATTCACATCAACTTGTCACAGGGGCAGCCAGTGTCTATCCTGAGCCAGAAAAGTCTTTTCAGTGCCTGTGTGTGGTTGTTTGAAGTGACAGGTGCTATAAGGAGTGTTACACTGATAATGGGATCTTACCTAATAGTAATTTGCTTTGAGGACTAAAACTGACTTACTTGATTTACTTCTAGTCTGCATCGTATGTGAATGGAGAAAGTGCTGTTTCTTCCACAAATATTAAGGAAATGGAAGTAAGTTGTTCTCACAGTCTGTCATGTTTGTTATTTTTCTTATTTGCTACTGTTGATCACTTGTTTGGATTCTATGCTTATAGCAGTGTTAGTGAGGCTTAACTGAATGCACTGATCACATACATCACTGTGTAGTGTCACCTGGCGCTGTAACTGGGTAGTTGTGACCACAACAGTCAGAGGCAGTTATTAGAGATGTTCCCAGTTTGGGGACTGGGGGTTATCTAGCTTCCATGCAACTGCAGTTCTTATTTCTGATTCACTTTGATGTCAAAATGAGGCCTCAGCAGAAACGGATAAAATAGGTTGACGTCCCAGCTGCTTTTGTTCAAACCACAGATTTTATTTTGTTTGGAGAATCTGATCATAAAAAACTGTGATAATGATTTATTTTTCTGTCCTTTTTAATTATTGCTTTTTTCCTTCCCTCCTCCTCTTCTGCTCCTTCCTTTTTCTCCTATATGCATGTGCCCGTCAGACACGTTACCAGGAGCTGGCAGTAGCCCTGGATTCCAGCAATCTAACTAACAAACAGCTCGTTACAAAGATAGAGGAATTGGTAAGAAACAATCCAACCAACCAGTTTGACATTGTCTTTGCTGCTCCTCCACGCTCTCTGGGTGTCTGCAAGGTTACGGGTTCCCTCACAGTGCCACAAGGAAGGCTGCTTACACAGCACTTTGAACGGAACAAAGTGGGCTGGGTGGAAAACCTGTGAGAGGATCAAAGCCTAAGGCTCTTGTGCATGTGGTAGCTCATCTGAGGAAGCAGAAACAGAGTTCTGTTGTTTCCATTTACGTGTGCTCTGTTGATGTCCTCACACTGTCCCTGGATGATAAGCATCCTCATAAAACAGCTATTTCTGGTCCTGGTCTGAATCCTTGAAATACAGAATTCTAGTGCTGGCAGCATGTGAAAACCTGTTTCTGCAGGTGGTGATGCTGTTCTAAATATATCAGCAGAGTGGGAGCAATAGGTCCAAGAGAGCCTGGGGCTGTTTTCTGATCATATCCTCAGCTTCTCTTGGCACAATGAATGAACTGCTTTGTCCTGTGGCCTGCATGGATTCCTGCTGCTGCTTTTCAGCCTTCAGCCTTAACACTGCAAAAAATGCAACTAAGTGGATCTGTTCCAGACTGAAAAGAGCCTTTCTTGTGTGAAATACTTTCCCCCATTTTGTTCCTCTCTCAAACTACACTTTTCCCAAAGTTCAGCATTTCCCATTGCACCCCATGACCCCTCTTTTTGTTTAATTTTTGGTTTTGGGTTATTTTTGTTCTGTTCTTTTTGTGTTTTAGTTGGGCTGCAGAGGTACAGTGCATTGCCCACTGAGGATTCTCATTGTTTGCCAGCTTTTCTGTTTGTCTGGAACTCTGTAGGGCCTTTGCTGCATTTGTGCTCTTGCCTTTGCTTTTCCTGGTTGTGTGCTGGCATTGCTAAAATCAAAACCTCATCATCTTTCCATCTGCAGTCATGTTTCAAAATGCACTGAGGTAATAAAGAAACACCTTGGTAATATTAATCATTTGGGAAAGAGGAAAAAATACTAATTATGTAGTTACTTAAGAAGCATCTGTAAGAAAACTGCCAGGGGGACAAGAGCAGCAAAGGGCAAACAGGGTTTGGTGTCAGCCTGGGCAGCCTTTGTCCCTTTCACACCTACAGATGCACTTTGTGCAGTCACACATCTCCAGTGTTTCACCCATAAGACTGAAGTTGGCTGGGACAGAATTATCCCTTTCCTTGCATCTGGCTCAGCTCTGTCTCATACCACCTTGGTGGGAGCCTGCCAATGTACGTGCAGCTCTGCATGACTTGGCCAGTTGTTAACTGGGATAGAGGTCTAAGGAATCACTTAAAGGAAAGGACTTTTGCTTTGGGATTTAGGTATTTGTCTTTTATTAAAAGCATTTTTGCTGATTTTCCTAACACATGAGTTTGATTAATTGCATAGATGTGGGATATTGCAAGTTTAAACTGAAGTTGCTGGATGCTCAGATAGGAACATAGAGGGGTTTCAGCAGAATTACTGGAGGGGAACTGTGATACTGGACAACGAAAAGCATATCACATGTATTAGTGAAGGGAGCCCCAAATCTCTTTACTTCTAATAGCTAAGATGAACTTCCTAGTCTTCTACAGAAATGGAAATTCTCCTTGCATTAACTGGGCATAGATCCTGCTTCATCAAAGTGAAAATGTATTTCAGCAATACGAGAATATTTTCTCTTAATATTGGTGCATCAATTTTCTTCCATAGAAACAGCAGAACCAAGAAGCAGTGAATCAGCTGGAGAAGGTAAAGTGTGTCCTATTTTTGGATAGATACAGAAATAGGGATCTATTTCTCTGAGGAGTAGAAAACACAATAGATTGTGGCACAAGAGTGCATGATCTTGTATTGTGTTAGATTCAGTTTTATTTGTAGCATAAGGTTTAGCATTTTGACTTCACAAGTTGGGCCTGACAGGCAGCATTCTTATTTTGACCAAAACTAATATTTAAATGCTCAAGTTGGAGGAGTGCAGTGGGGGCAGGAGTTACAGTTTAGGTCCTTGCCAGGAGCTTCCATTCCAACACTGCCACGTGTGTGCTGCAATGATTGCACTGTGCTACTGCTGCTGGTCTGGGATGGAAAAATGTTAAGTAATTCAAATAACAGAAAATTAAGCATGTCTTTAAAAATACTGGCATCATTTAGATGCTATAAATAGTACCAATCAATTCCTGCTTTTTTAGTTTGACGTAAAACAAGGGTTAACCATCTGCACGTTTGTGCTGACCTAGCATTATTCGTTTCTACAGGAAAAGAAGGAGTTTGAACAGAAATTTTCTAAAGAGCAAGCAGCACTGAGGGAACAGTTACAGGTAAGGTGGAGCCTCCCTTACAGTAATATCACCTGACTTCTGCTGTTTTGTGGATTATTGAGCACTCATAGCCCTTACCCTGGAAGGCAGAAGTCTATTCCTTTAGCAAAACTGTGAGTGTCAGCCAGACTGTACTTAAGTGCAAGACCTCTTTACTTTTGTGACAACAGTGATGTTGCAGTGGCAAGCAAAGAAGTTTTGTGCTGAGCTGATTTTCCTTTCCTGAAGGTTCATATCCAGACCATTGGAATTCTCGTTTCTGAGAAGTCTGAGTTGCAGACAGCCCTTGGGCACACTCAGCAAGCTGCACGGCAGAAATCAGGTACGTGACTGTTTCTGCAGCTCAGGCTGGTGGCTGAACTGTGGATGTAAGTCACAAACATGGCAGTTGCTGGCAGCAGCTCACAGCACTCCCTGACCCCTCCATGAACAGCCTTTGGCACTGGCACTGCTGCTGTCATCGTAGCTGCCCCCAGATGGGAACTTGTTGGTCTCGTGGCAGTTGAGGTTCTGTTGTGCATCACTTGTCAGTTGTGTTGGGCCTGGTGACTACCCCAGACCATTCCTTTCTAATTCTTTTAAAACTTGATTTCCCTTTTCTGCCCTGCCTCCCACACAGCTGTCATGTTAATCTAGGTCTTAGCTGAACTTTTTATTCTGAGCTACATTTGAGCAATTTATTCTAATAGAAAAAAACCCACCAAACAACATACTGTCTATTGTTCTGCAAAGAAGCTTCATCATCTTCCTCTAAAAGTGAGGCAGGTAGTTAGAGAGAGCTGTGCTCCCAGGGCTGTTAGTGAATCACCTGTAGAGCCAGGAGTGGAGCCAGTTTTGCTGATTTACAAAGTTCTGTGCTGCCTGAAGAGCTTGTTGACAAAGTAGAAAGTGCTGTTCATCCAGTTCCGAAATGCTTTTTGTGGTCTAGCCTCAATGACTGTGCTCTGACTTGTCCAGGAGAAGCTGAAAGCCTTGCTGCCCGTTTACATTCGTCTCGCCAGCGAGTCTCGGAGCTGGAGCGCACTTTGTCCTCCATCTCCACGCAGCAAAAGCAGTCAGAGAAGGTAAGAGTCACCTCTGTTTATGCTTAACCAGCAGCTCTGCCTTTGGCTGTTTGCTTATTACTACACTGCTGCAAAGTCTGCAGTCCCTGCTTGGAGAAGAGGCAGGAATTAACCTTGTTAATTGTTAATTAACCTTTTAAAGCCCTGTATTCCCCATGGTCAAGGTAAACTTCATTCAGGTTTCTGTGACTAATCATACGGTCCAGTTGGTGTCCTCAGATCTGGCACCTCACTTCATTAGTCTGGCAGCTCCACACAGGAGAGACATCTTGTCCCAGAAATCTCCATCAAGCACACTTTAGTATTGTCTTTAATCCAAAAGTTTGCAGAAATACTTGCAGCTTCACATTTGAAAAGACTGAGCAGACTTATTCCTGGAAAATTCAGGAGGTTCTAAGCAAACCTGTCCTTGAAGTTTTTGCCAAAGTTATGACCTTTTCTGTTTTAGCTGATGTGTTAAAGGTGAAATGAAGTATTATTTGTTTTGCTGAAGTCTATAGATGAATCAATAATTTCCTTTTTCTCCAGCATAATAAAGAATTAGTGAAGGAGCGAGACAACCTGAAACTGGAACTGTACAAACGAAGGTAAGTCCTTTCTGCTCATTTCTGCAGAAAAGCCCCAAAACAACAAATGGCAAAGACCACAGGTGGTGACTTGGGAGGCTGGATATTCAATTAAAAAAAAAAAAAAAAAAAACAGTCACTAGATGTGATGTTTTTGTGATTCTAGCTGCCAGGAAGCATTGGTTTGTAGAACTTTGACCTGGACATCAGCAGGCCCAGAGCCACTTTTAATTTTTTGTTTGTTTTAGCAAAAGTAGTGAGGAAATAAAACAGCAGAATTCAGAGCTGTCAGAGAAAGTTCACTCCCTGGTGTCCCAGAACTCAGCTATGAAGTTGGATGTGGAAGATTTGCAGAAGAAATTGGAAATGGCTGAACTGATGATTCAACAGGTGAGGGCAGAAGACACTGATGACACTGCCACACTTTCTTCTGAGAGAGGGGGCAAGGCTTAACTCCTGGTTTTAAAGGAAGGCGTGAAATCTCATCAAGACATCTTCCTAGGAAAAAGCTTTCAGCAAGGCCTCAGGGGAACAGAAAAGTTTGTATTCTTTAAGGTGTTGGAGCTGTTGGGTGAAATGTGGAAATACAGCAACTTTTGATTGTATATGTTCAGGACTTTGGTTTTTTAGTTCTGTGGTCTCATTGAATAACCAGCTGAGTAGGGGTGGTGTTTGTACCCACCAGTGGAAGGTGGTGAATTGGACAGTGGCAGCTTGAAGTCAGCTGGGGAAAGAATTAATGGAGCCAACTGTTAGCAGGTCAGAGAGCAATCTTGGTGTAACCCTGAGCCTGGGAGGGAAGAAAATGCTTTTTTTTTTTTTTTTTTTTATTCCTAGAATGTATCTTAAGTTATCCTTGAAATTAAGCCAGCTGGTGCTCTTCTGGGAAAAGTACTGTGCCTCAGCTGAACCAGCCTTCCAGCCTTGCTGCTCAGTCCACTGACATGCTCCAGACACTGGTTTTAAATTCCTGACATGTCTGACAACTTTTAAGGTCACAGCCTTTTATACCATCTGATATGGCTGTATAATGCAGACGCTGGAAATGCACAAAATATCTGAGCCAAAGTTTGATTGAATCCTATTTTTTTAATTAGAAAAATAACAAATGTAGAACTGGTAGGGAGGAGCTTCCCAGTTCAGCCTGTTTTATAAGACTAAAATCTCAGCTTTTTGTTTTTAATCTCCCTGATTTTTTCACACTGAACTTCACTATGAGTTGGAACACTTAAGAACTGTGGAAGGTTACAACATGGATCATGTGGCAGGTTATTCTTGGGGGAAAGCCTGTGCAGAAACTAACATTTTGCCTAAACTTTCTGATTTTTTAACAGTTCTCAAGCCAGGGAGGAAGTCTGGATGCAAACCAGCAGCTGCAGATGGCTCTGGAGGAGAAGGCAAGCCTAGAAACCCAGGTAGCTCAGGTAAGAGGTTGTATGAAACATGATTCAAATCTTCATGTCTGTAAGGAATCTTGTGGGGCAGAAAACTGTAGTCTGAGCTTTGCACTAACACTGGTTTCTTCAAGTTTTATCCCTTAAACCAAATATATTTAGCCAATATGATGTTGTTTGATTTTGTTTTGAGCAGCTCTCAGAGTCACTCCGCCAGCTGCAGGCAGAAAGAGATCAGTATGTGGAGAAACTGAGGGAGGAGGGGAGCATTTGGCAGCAGCGAGTGCAGCAGCTCTCTGAGCAGGTAACCCCTGGGGCAGCATCCCAGCTCTGGACAAGCACAGGCAGCAGGAAATGCTCCATGAACATTGTTGTAATTTTAATTTGTGTGGCCTTGCAGGTCCACACAATGGCAGAGGAGAAGGAGAAACACATGGCCAAAATTCAGGAGCTGGAAGACAAAGTTGCAGAGCTGTTGAGCACATCAGGTAGGGCTTCCAAAGTGGGGCTTCCCACTGCAGAGTGGAGCTGGATAACTTTGTCCTGCTGTGCAGATGCTTCTGCAGAGGAAGCAGGAGGTGTATGTAGGTCTGATGCTGGGAAGGCAGATGGAGACAAGGTGACCCTAAGAAACCTTTTCTCTTGGGAAACAGGAGAACAAGTGAACTCCTGCAATGAATGGCCCAGCAGCCTGTTTATATCTGTAGTATTGGCCTGACTGTACTGTCAGCCTCTCTGGCCCAGGAGTTTGGGAAGGCAGGATGCTCCTGCTAGGGCTGTGAGGGAGTCAGCAGCAGACAGCAGGATGCTATGCATGGGTTTAGGGTAGGTTTGCTCTTTGTTCCTCTCAGTGCTGTGCACTGAGGATTGGATACTGCAGCTGCTGATCCCTTCTGGGTCACAGAGCCCTATGGGCTGGGGTGTGCTTTGTGTATCCAGCAGAAATGTGTCTCACCCAGCCATTTTCCCTGTGACTGAGCCCCTTCTGATTGCATTTCCTCAGCAGTGAAGCCCATGGATATTGAGCCTGCCTCACCACCGGGCCCCACGGCAGCTGAGCTGGGTCTGCAGGAGGAGATCCAGCGGCTGCAGCAGGAGAAGGAGGAGCTGCAGGGGCAGTACCAGGCCCAGGTCCGGGACAACGAGCAGCTGAGCCACCTCAACCGGGAGCAGGAGGAGCGGCTGCTGGAGCTGGAGAAAACCGTGCAGCGCTACAGTGAGGAGGCTGTGGACAGGCAGCAGATCCTGGAGGACATGCAGAGTGACAAGGCCACAATCAGTAGGGCACTGAGCCAGAACCGGGATCTGAAGGAGCAGCTGGCTGAGCTGCAGAATGGGTTTGTCAAACTGGTAGGTCTCTTCCATGCATCTTTTCTCACTGCTTCCCTCACTGGTGCAATCCTTTTGTAGTGCATATGTGAAAAACTGGCAGCAGCATTATCCCTCTCTTACCCTCTGAGACTGTGGCTGCTCCATCCTTTGATACGTAGTGCCATTCCAGGAGGTTCCCTCTAGTTCCTTACTCCCTCAGGTGTTCTGGCAAATGAATCAGTATCTTTGTGCAGAACTGTTTCTTTTCCTTCTCCTCCCTTGGCAGTCAGACTGTTTCTGTCCCTGGGTATTCCTTCTGCCCTTTTACCTGAAGATACCCATTTCCTGTTCCCTTGTATTTGCCCATGTTCTCAACAGTATTCTTTTCTGCTGGTGTCATTCTTATCCATCCTAGAGCTGAATCCTTACTCTTTGCTTTGCTTTCAATATAACACTTCCCCTCTGGGGCCCTAGCAGACTGACACATGTCAGAAAAAACTGTTGGGTTTTTTCTTTAGTCCTTTTTGAACTCCTTGTTTTTGCATGTCTGTGGCTCTCTTTGGGATATTCATACCACCCATCTGCTTTGGAGCTGACAGGCTGCATGATGTGCCAGGCCTCTTCTTGGCACTGTCCCAGCACTGATTCCCCTGTCTCTTTCCTTGTTCTTCTCCATCTTCTGAACCTTTATTTAAGCTATTTACTACCTAAACAGTGAATTTATGGCCCTCAGTTACAGTCCATAAAAACACAAGGGATGGCACCCTGTTGCACTGGGAACTAAGGTGGTTTATTGAGAGCCTGTTTCATGGTGGCTGGGGCAGTTTCCTTACATAGTCGTGTTTGTCTTGCAGACAAATGAAAACATGGAGGTTACAAGTGCCCTACAGTCAGAGCAACACGTAAAGAAAGAGCTGGCCAAGAGGCTTGGGCAGCTGCAGGAGAACCTGGCAGAGCTCAAGGAGACGGTGAGCACCAGCAGTGGGATGGCAGGGCCGGATTGTGTAAATTGCTGGCAACTTCCCAGACACTGATGGAAGGATGGAAATGGGTATTGCAAAGATCCAGCTGGGAGCCTTCCCCTGTCATCTGCTGCCTGATGTGGGGGACCAGCATGTGGGGGCAGATGGTGGCTGTCCGCCTGGTTGGTGGCTTTGGGGCAATGTTGACAGTTTAGATCATGTCACACGGATCAGCTTTTCAGGCAGAAGGGTTTGATGTGGTGGTTTGACCTTGTTCTCTCAGCTGGAGCTGAAGACACAGGAGGCCCGTGGCCTGCAGGAGCAGCGGGACCAGTGCTACAGCCACCTGCAGCAGTACACCCTGGCCTTCCAGCAGCTCGCTGCCGAGAAGGATGAACTGCACAAGCAATTCCTGCTTCAGACACAGCTCATGGACCGCCTGCAGCACGAGGAGGTCCAGGGGAAAGTGACAGTGGAAATGCACCTGAAAGAGCTGCAGCAGACAAAGGTAACAGTAAGAAGGGACAAGTGGAAAGATGGGAGGTAATCAATAAGTGAGAGATTTGGTCAGTCCCTTCCACCCTGGGCTGTGATTACACCCTGTGCCCTACAGATGAGTGGTAGCTGTCTGGAGCAAAGTACTGCTTGTGTGTGTGTATGTGGTGCTACTGTCTGAAGATGGAGTGAGTGTTTGCAGTCTGGCTTGTGCAGGTTTTGTGATCCTCTACTTCTCTCTTGCAGGAAAGTCTAGAAGCTGTAGCCAAGGAAAACAAAGAGCTGCAGGCCCAGATCAGTCAGCTGGCAGCAGAAATGGACGGCAGGATTTTGCACCAATTAGAGGGTGAGTGGCTGCATCAGGGAGGAGGCAGAGCTGGGTTCCCTGCAGCACTGCCTCCTTGTTCACCTTGCTTCTTTTACAGAAGGTGATGAAGCAATGACTGAAGAAATCCAAAAACCTTCTCTTGTGATCCCAGAGAAGTTTGAAAGCCATGATGAAATGGTGAGTCTTAATGGGTAGAAAAGCCTTTGATTTTAGTTCTAAACAAATATCTAGTAAAGGAAAACAGTTAAATTGCAGAGGTTTATCAGCTGTTATCCTACCAGCTGAGTGCATTCATGAGGGAAATACAACAGTTCCTTGTGTACAGCAGCAAAGCCAAGACTTCTGCAGCATCCTTGCAAAACAGGCTGGAAGTCTGGCAGTGGTTTCCTTATAATGACAACTCAGCTGGCAGAGCAACTCTTTAATGGAGCTTTGATGATGATGTTCTTTTTAGTTTGGAGGGCAATTTGGAAATGGTGTCAAATATCTACAAGATTTATCTGCAAGTACAGTCATAATACTGCAGTCAAACAGCTCTCAAGGGACCCAGTTTTTAACCTGCACTAATTGGGAATGAGAAGAGGCAGTGGCTGCTGCCTGGCTTAGTTCCAGGGCAGTCACACAGTTCTTTGGTTTCACAGCCATAAATAAAATGGGGTAAACTCTGTCCTGAGATGCACCATAGATCCTGCTGAACACAGGGGAAGCACTAATGTTCACTCTGAAATTCTTCTTAGGTCGCTTTCGTGACCTCTGCCATGTCCCAAGTGGAGCAGGAGCGAGAAGATCTGAGGAAGCAGCTGGCTGCTCAGAAGCAGCAGTGCAGAACCCTCCTGCAGCAAATCACAGCTCTTAGGCAGGAGCAGCAACATCATGTCATGCTGGATGGAGGTAAAGTCTCAGTACAGTTTGGGGACAGTGTGACCATGAGGTGCTGGGCCAGCTGGCCATGGCTGCTCTGAGACAGACCTCTGGGTCTGTGAGTGCATCCTGCCTCAGGAGAAACTGTAAATTACACACATCCCTTCCAGGCTCCATTATGGATACTGTTCCAGTGGAGGTTCACGAGGCTTTGAAAACTGCTATGGACAAGCTACAGGTAAGCAAAACATCTCATGTTGTGTCAGCCCTATTACACTGCTCAGCCAGACTAGGATCCAGTGTCAGACAAACACAACACAAACAGATTGCAGGGGAATAAGCAGCAGATGTTCCATAAAAAGATGCTCCTTCCTAAAAACCTTGCTCACTGCTTGGTTGTAAAGGAGCAGGATTTGTTCCCCAGCTCAGAGCAGTGTCAGGGAGTGTTATCTTTAGCACAGGTGCTGTCTGTAGGTGAGCAGCCCAGGTGACTGACCCCACTGTGTGTGTGCAGTTGCGTTTCACAGAGCTGATGCGTGAGAAGGCTGACCTGAAGGAGCGGCTGGAGGAGCTGGAGCACCGCTGCATCCAGCTGTCCGGAGAGACTGACACCATTGGTATGTTGGGGCAGCACCAGCACAGGCTAGAGCTTGCTCAGTGCCTTATTTATGTGAGGAACAGGTCCTCAAATGGCTTTTGGAGCTGGAGCTCTCGAACTACCAAGCCCTCCATGTCTCCTACTGCTGCCTGACTGGGCTAGGTCTCCACTCCAGGGCTGGATTTCCTGGGTCCTCATGGCTCGTACCTCACTATAGGGCTTGTACCCCAGTCTTGCAGACACTCCTGAGGCTTCTCTTGTGTTCCAGGGGAGTACATTGCACTGTACCAGAGTCAAAGGGCTATCCTCAAACAGCGGCATCAGGAGAAAGAGGAGTATATCAGCAGGCTCGCTCAGGATAAGGAAGAGATGAAGGCAAGGACTCTCTTCTGTGGTACTACTGCAAATAGGGTGGGCCTGGGTAGTGCTAATCTTTGTGTGTTTGTTTGCTAATTCTGTGACAGGAGTAGGACTGCAAACCGCAGTGGTGTGTTTGTGTGCATGTTTCATGGGCTTTCCTTTACTTTGGTACAGATGAAACTACTGGAACTGCAGGACTTAGTGATGCGCCTGGTCAGGGAAAGAAATGAATGGTACAGCAAGTATGTAGCAGCTGCTCAGAACCCAGAGTTGCTGGCAAGCCAGACTGAAGGTGTGCTTCCAGCAGAGAGGCGCATCGAGCTGAACGCCACCGACGGAGCAGGTGAGCTGCAGCCAGGACAAACTCTGTGCAGGGGGAACAGCCCCTGCTCCCAGCCTTGTGTGTGGATGGGAGGAGTTACCTGCCTGCCTTGTCTGTGCTCCTTGCAGGGTTACGAGAGGTGAATCTGTCAGATGAAGCAGAACACGAGGCTGCTGTTCATCAATCCGGTTTCCCCCCTGCTGACAGCAGAGCTGTGCAGCCAAACCAAGAGGACCCCACAGCAAAGCAAATAATGCAGCTGCTCAGAGAAATCCAGAACCCTCAGGAGAGGCTGGGCTCCCTGCTGGAAAACCCATGCATTCCCTTCTTCTACCGTGCTGATGAGAATGATGAGGTCAAGATCATGGTAGTTTAAGTGGTGCTATATCTTACTGACAGCAACTTTCTGTGGGCCTCAAAGGACTTGACGGACTTGGACGTGCCCATACCTCTGCTCATTGCCCTTGGTGAGAACAGGTTCCTAAAGACATCAGTAAAGAGAGATTGTATCTGATGGAACTCAAGCATCAGACCTCATCTTCTCTTTTCTCTGTTACTTGGTGTGCTTGGAGTACAGGCAGACTCTTAACTCATCCTGGGAGGCAGCTGGTGCTGCCACATCACCTAGGCCAGGCCCAGACTGGGGGCAAAGGGAGTCCATGACTTTTGGCAAAACGACTTAATCCCTTGTCCCAGATTCTGCTGCCACAGGAGCGTCACACGGTTCTGATCCATCACTCACCTGTCATCAGCCCAGTTCCTTCCAGGGCTCCCAAAATAACTAACTGTTCTGGTAATGGACTCTTTGGACTCTCAGCAGGTTGGGTTTGTTTTCATACTACGTATCCTAAATTCCCCCTTGCTGCTGCAGCCCTGCCTCTTGCACCTGTATTTCTGAACAGGGCCCCAGCAGGCAGCTCCTGAGCAGCACAGCCCTGTCTGTTCTCATTGCCAGGGGAAGGGACCGATGGGAGCCTTGAGGGGTCTTTTGGTTACTTGACAAAGCTTTATGTGATTCTTGGGAGTGGGGTGGAAATGTAACTGCACTTTGAAGGATGATGTGTTTCACTTGTATGTGTCTGAAGGTTTTATTTATTTTAAGAAATGGGAGAGATTAAGTAAAAGGAAACCACTTAATAAACATGCTTTGTTTTGAATTTCTGGACTTTAGGGGTTCTAGTTCTCCATCTCTGAACTTTCCTCTTCTCCCATTTTGGTAAGGGTTGAAGGAGATGAGTGGAAACCAAGATCCCATGGCTCATGTTTAAGGTCCTGGGACATAGGGCAGCAAGGCTGGTAATACCTAGCCCTGCCTTGAAACCATAGCCCTGATTCTAAGCAGAAAATAGAACATGGAGGGAGAAAAGCACTCCCTGAAACAGCAGCAAAACAAATCTGGGTGTGGAAGTTTATGCCATGTAAACTGCGTGTCAATACCCTGCAACTGATTCTGCATTCAGGCAAGAACTGCCTGTTCTTAGGATGGGTGGTGTCAACAGTGGAGTTTTGAGGGAAACCACACAGGAGGTTAAAGGGACCTGATCACTGGAGCTGTGTAATCAAACACAGGAGTTTGGGCTGGTGCCTGAAGCAACATCAGCTGCCACCCTGTTACGTGCTGAGATACAAGATGGAAGCACAGGAACACAGATTTGTGTCTGTTCAACAGGAGAGATGGGTCACACAGCACAGTCAGTGCTTCCCTGTGAGCCCCCAGGGGAGGCTGGTTTTTGAATTCCTTTCATTTAAATGGCACGAGTGGTGTCAGTCTCACCTCAGCACAAATGACTGGGCTCCCCAGAGCATGGGGTATGAACATCCTGTATCTGTGTAAAATAGTGTATATTCCTTGAAGAGAGACTAAGCCTGTTCAGGGTGTACAGCTAGTCAGGCTATTCATAAATCTGTATCATAACTAAGTGGGGAAGAGCTGTGATTTAAGACAAAGTATTACTGTAAAAGGAATAAGTAGTTATTGGGTGTTTACTCTAGAACTGTGAAGGAGACAAGACCACTGAAGAAGGTCTGTGGTCTGTTGCAGAGGTGACTTAACCCTGTTACAATTTGCTTTCTGAATAAACTTATTCAGAGGGGCACTGACTAGAGGTATTTCTTTTGCATAGACCACCTTGAAATTTGGCCAGAAAAAGAGAAGAATGAATTCTTTATTGAAAGCACCTGTCCTGACAGTGATGCTATTTTCACTGAGCTTTCATGAATGCTTTCTGTAGAAACTCCTTACAAACCTGAGAGGGGCTCTTGGCTAGCATTTCATATAATTTCTGGCTTCAGATTAATTTTCTACTCTGACCCCTTTCAGGAGTGATTCCTGGACCTCACCTTTACTCAATGTCCACTCCACAAGCACTCCAGGCAAAAATCTCATTTTAAGAAGGAATTTGTGTACAAACTCCACCTTCTGTACGCCCCATCTCTGAAGCCCCTCCACACAATTCCTTCTGCACAGGGATTTACCTTTCTGCACCTGACAAGCTGTTTCACTCTACTGCAGCTCCTGGACACTCAGTGCTGATGCAGATCTGCTCCACCTTCTCTATCAGTGACAGCCCCTGATTGCATGTACAGCTTGTTAACTGTATGGGATGAAAAGATCAGGTTATAATCAAACACAGCTTGAAAACCACCCAGAGAAAAAGCAAGAGAAAGATAGATGGTTTTATTCAAGTCATGGAGACCTTCATTATACAGAAATGAGAGTTTATTTCATCCAATAAACAAGAGTGACAGGTAGATCACAAACTGCATCACAGCTACTACCAGCACTGAGACAGTTCACCCACAAGTCTGGGGTAATACAATAACCCAACTGCACACAGCAGAGAATTTGACAATCAGCTCAAAAACTCAACATTGGGATTTGGTTAACTTTTTGGATGTGTGTGTGTATATATATATATATATGTATATAGATATTCTTTTCCTACTTAAGTATTTCCTAAAATTCACATGGAAGCACAAATGGCTTTTAACACCTGGACATATATAGATTTTTCATCTTATATATATATATATTTATAGATATTTATAACAGTAAAGATATGTTTCTCATTACTACAATATACTTGTTTAACTCCTTTAAGCAGCTGGGAAGGAAAAAAAAAAAACAAAAAAACCCCCCAAAAAACAAAAAAAAAACCCCAACCAAACCAAAACAACAAACCCCAAAACAGTTTCACTACAATCACATCTGATATGTGTGTGTCACAAATTACAAACAAAACAAGCCATGTGTGAGATTCGAGTCAGACCATTCCAGGACAGAACAGCTAAGAGGCAGGCAAAGAGTCTCAGAGGGAGCAGGCCTACATGTCAAATGGTGGTTTTGGGCTCTCCGGGCGGGCGGGACTGGCCTTACCCGGCCGGCTGGAGGTTAAAGACAAGAAAAACAAAGAAAAAGGAAAAGGGAAAGGGAAGGAGAAGGGGGAGAAGTAGTAAAACAATCGTTAAAATACAGAAAGGAACTGGCATCAGAACAATAGAGGATCCACAGCAGAAATTTAGAGTAACAGCACTAAAACGAGAGAACTTCAACAGCAATCAGGCCTGGAGGACAGCCTGCAACACGGGTGGTTCATTTAGCTCTGCTAGAGACATGACATCTGAGATGTACAGGGTTGATATATTTTTTAATTCTCAAGTCTTTTTTTTTTTTTTCTTTAAATACATGTAGCATGAAAAGTAAAAACCAAACTTTAAGATGAGTTGTGATCAACAATGGTTACAAGTTTCCCCAAACACGTACCATCCACATGCAAGAAAAGGCTACGGAAAAAGTCACCACAGTACCCCAAAAACACTGAAAGATATGCTTAGTTCAAAGCAGAAATATTTTCAACAAAACACCACACAGTGAACTCCCTGAAACGTTTGGCTGTCCGTTTGCAAGGGGGGAGCAGTGTGTCTATTCCCCTCGCCCTGCTGGGTTCAGGAAAGTCAGCCAAAAATGGTGATGCAAGACAAGTGCTGGCAGGAGCCAGCGTGCCCCCAGCAGGAATGGCCCAGCTCCAGGAGTGTGAGCAGGTCCGTGAGCTCCCTGCACGCCGAGGTGTGTGTGCTATCTCAGACTTCCCTCGGGCAGGACTGGGCTGGTCCACTGATTCCCCCCTTACTGATCTCCCTGCCTCACTTAGATATGAAGTTGATTGCACTGTTCCCAACATGAAATTTTTGCACCTTAGAAGTCAAGCTAATACACAGGACATTTAATCTGTTCCTAACGGGTGTCGTGTGTTTTGATAGCGTATTTTTGCTAAGCCACGCTTTTGTCTTAAAACTACAAGGAAAGAAAACAGCTACAGTTCAGTCCTGGGTGCTGCAGCTAACGGGCGCAGGCAGGACACTTATCCAGGCTAGACTAGGCAGGTGGAATTACTGGACGGACAGCCACCACTTGGACCTGAGGATGTCCCTGTGGCTGATCTCTCCAAGGAGCCTGTGTACTTCAGAGATCCATGCCACTGAATGAAGGCTACTCTATGCTCACAAAGCAATACAGGACGCACGAGCGAAGACGAAGAGCTCAATCACTAGGCTAGAGTTTTACGACACACCAGGGAGGGGTGGTGGGAGGCAGGGGTGTGGGATGGATGAGAGGAGTGACTGTGGCTGTGGAAGGGAGGGTGGAATGGGGAAGCCACCAGCACGGCACTCGTCGCCAGCTGTCTACAGCCTCAAGTTATAAATCTAAGAGGGACGGTTCAGCCGGTCGGATTATGGTAGGTCGAGTAGGTGAGGCGGGGCCCCTTCTGCTGTGAAAAAGCAGGAAACAAAAACAAGAGAACACACACTGTGGTTAGCACAGCAATTGCAGTCACAACCACACATGCTTCTCCACTTTGCCCGAGCCAGCAAAAGAATCCAACCTGAGGCACAAACCCCCAGAGCGCAGCTCCACAAAGGAGGCTCACAGGCACTGGCCTTTCTCCACAGCACAGATCACCAGTAGAACAATCCCCTGGGCTGCCAGTTTTGCTTCCCTATGAAATTTGGAAGTGCAGAGATTTGCTGCCAGTAAGTGCCCTGGCTCTGGGATGAGTGGAGAAGCATGGACAACAGTGAGCTCCTGTATCAAGCACATGACAGTCACACAGCATGGATGGGGTCCTCTGAGACGCGCTGCTGCCAGAGGCTCTTGGCTGGATTGGAGGAGCACCTTCTACCCCTGCCCTCAAAGCTACTGCAAGCCTGAGATTCCCTGCTCTGACATGAGACTGATCTTGGATGTCAGGGGCAAGCTTACAGCTTTGAGTTTCCCAGTTCTGGCACAGAGCAAATGCAGCTTCTACTTTGATAAAAGGAACTTTTGCTACTTCTTCTCCATTCTGTTCCAACTCTTTTGCTGATACTTCAGCTACATAAATGGGCAGCAGCTTAAGTGTTTGCCCTCTGCATGGATTAAGTGTTCTAGAATCTCCTTCCTGTAAGGGACTGGGGGGAAAAAAGCCACAACAAAAACAAACAAGACAACACCCCTGACATGGCTCTCAGCTGCAACATCACTTCAGTCTCAGACTACAGGCTGTAAGAAAGCTATAAATAAAAATGTGTTCTGTAAGAGTCCAATCTGTATTTTTCCTTTAAAGTATGCTCCCTGCAGTATCTGCGACCTCAACTGCATTTTGCTGATGTTTCATTAAGATAAATGAATTGTTCAATACCAAGCCAGGGTAGTTTTAAGGTCCAAACTGCCTGAAATGCAAAGAGCAAAGCCAACAGCATGCAGACTAAATGGAGGGGAGGCCCTTGCACTGATCATACAGGACCAGGTGTCACAGAATTAATGCCTCAATAATCCCACACTGACAAGATTTAGATTACAGAGAATCAACTCACTGCTAGAAATGGGGATATTTGTACCAGTAGTCTATAATCACACCGGCACTAGAGGAGTTACACTCCTATAAATCAGGGCAAGTTCCCTCATTTAGCAAATAAACCAGAGCAACTCTCCAGTCCTGCTCATTAAACCTCAGCAGAACTTACTGCCCCAGATCTATTAAGCCTCAGAGCTTCATGACATGTGGAATCTGTGCATTATCTCTAAGGGTGCTCAAGGTGTAAATGCAGCCACACCATCCCTTTGGTGGCTTCTACTGTCACTGGAACAGCAACAGCACCTGAATTAAAACCTTACAGAACTTCAGCTCAACATTTCGTGAGATGCTGTTGCATCATCATGTTAGAAGGCATTTTCTGACAAGGTGAAAGGACTGTTTGCATTTCAGGAGTTTGCACAGGCTGTGCTAAAAGCCTCTGAGGGTTCACATGAAAAAGATGCTTGAAGCCAGAGTACGTAAAGTGTTTTGGCAGGAGTGGCCACTTGACTCTAGCAGGACAAATAGGGCTGAAAGGAGCACAAGTAATTCACAGGTAGATGGGCTGCTTTTTTGTTATGTACTATGACTTTTGCAGACTTACTTCTCTCAGCATTCAAAGCACTTTAAGGTGTGGGGCTACTGTTTAAACTTGCAGGCTTTTTCTGGTGAGGTTTTCTGGAGATGCCTGCAGAATCTGCCTGGTAAGGTTAGGAAAGGCTGAAAACTGTTTACTAGCACTAAGAAGGGTAGAGAAGTCTCTCAGGCAACATTTACCCCCAAAATGCTGCTTTAGTTGGACTACATTGCTAGCCAAGCCTTTTTATATCACTGAAAAGTCACTTTTCTCTGTCAGGACAAGGAACAAAGTTTTGCTCACAGGGAAGCCTGTGGCTGTCTCCACTACATAAGAAGGAAAACCTGAGCCCTGGCAGGAGCCCAGGGAGATGAGTTCCAGTGACTGTCACATCCTTTGAAGTCAGACTTTCAGGCCATACCCAGAGAGAACACTGAGCTAATCCTATCTAAGAACCACTGGGCTAATAGGGAGTTCTGTTGATAAGGGCCCAACAGAGGTGGGAAAATATTATGCTTATTCCCTTGGATTGCAAAAGATTTTGGGTATAATTTTTTTGATCATTTGGTGGTTTGTTTTTGGTTTTTTGTTTCTAATTTTTATTTCCTTGGTGCTCTTTATGCCAGATTAAAAACAGAATGCCCCATAACAGCGAGTCCCAGAATGGGGTACAGACAACAGTAAGGCTCCTTCCCAAAGTTGTTCACCCAGGATGCATGTTTCCAGGGCTGCCAGGGATGTCTGCAGTAGGCAGAATATGGGAGGGAACTGCTGATTGCTCCAACACCTCTGCAGTGTGTCACCAATGAGGAGGGTTGACGATGACGTCCTCAAAGATGTCAGTCATGAGCAATCACCGCAATGTGGCACTTCTCAGCTCTAACTGCAGTTCTGTGCAGCAGTAACAGGCACCATCTACTGCAAGATGCGGGCTGGCTGAGACCCCCTGCCCCAGAACAGGGGCTTGAACTTCTGCTATTCCTATTAAAGTAGGATTTCAGCACGTGTTCCTCACCCCCAGATCTCTGCCACAATCAGCAGCAAGGGAATCTGCAGGAGCTGCTGCTTCTCCACTCCTCTGTCATGAAACAACATCCACAGAGAAAGGGAGAAGGGGCCCAAAAAATCCACACATGTGGTGTTTTGCCCTGTGTACCTCTTTGTCAATAAGGGCTGGAGGCTCCCAAGGAAAGGACTCAGGGGAATTTGCTAATGTCCCTCTTCACACTGATATTGAGAGGATGAGCAGTACACAGCACAAACCCACACCCTGCTACACCACTGAACCACTACAATGCTGCACAATGCAGGAGAGAGAGGACAGGGAAATGGGCAGGAGCTCAGGGCAGAGTGTTTGAGGGACACAGATCACTACACCCTTCCTCTTGCAGGGGCAGGAGGCAGAGGAGAGAAGGCAGTTTGAATGGAAGCAGGAGAGTAACCTAGAAGGTAAAGGGTCAAGGGGAGAACAAACAAAGGAAGTTCACATCCATCTGATGATGGGTCACAAGGATGAAAGGGAACATTCAATGTCAGAGTTACCCTGCACTCAGACATGGAAGTCCTGATATTAATGACCCAAACTCCTCTTAACTTCCATGGGATACAGTGAGGATGGGAGCACTTCTCCAGCCAGACATTGGAATATAAGAAGAGGAGTCTGAACTATCAGCTCCCCAAGTCTCTGTCTTGATCCTAACAGAGCTGACAGACCAAATCAAAGCAGAGTTTATTCAGCTGATCTTACAATCAGTGTGGATATAAGCCAAATGAAAGACACAGAGTTTAGACATTGTTGCCAGAGCTCATTCCCCCATCCCACCTTCTCTATTTAGAAGCAGAGAAAGGTTCCTCCAGACCTTAAATCAGGTACTGAAGCTTTCCCAGCTCCTGCAGCTCAAGCAGCTGCTCTGGCTCTGATTAGCCAGTTTTTCTGTTCAAGACTCCTCCCTTTATGAGATCCTGGCAGAGGTGGTTCATCAGACAAGGGACTCTGTTACTAACACAAGAACTGGGCAGCGGAGGAGAGCTGCAGAGCGGTGCTGGAGGATGGGGACACAGTGACTCATGCATCCAGCGAGAGTGCGAAACCTACCGTGGCTGCCAGTCCTCAGGGGTCACTGATAGTGATTCTGAAAGACAACACGAAATCAACATGGCAGTTCAGACAGTTCAAGGCAGAGGCCACACAGACTGTCAGGAAGGTGGAACAGATACACAGGAGCTTGCACAGACACAGTCACACATCCCCCTCCAAACACAGCATGAGTAGGGGGACTGCAAACACACAGAAAACACTCAGCCTCATCTTTCCACACATCCAGACCCTGTCGTGCACAGGAGTGCATCAAAACCTATCCAACCATCCACACACCTACTGGCTGTTCCTCACACATCCAGGCTGATGTTCACAGCAGTGTCATACCCAGGTTTCAGCACCCACCAGCTGGGCACAGATATCTGGGCTTGTCTCTCACTGAGGACTCCTATCGTCTGACCAAATTAAATGTTTAAGAGCGAGCTCAGGAAAGAGGGAGATAACATGCAGTCCTGAGCACTACCTAAAACAGCATAAAGCAGGTGGGGGCTTTTCTGAAGGTCATAAATCATGAAATCAGCTACTCTGACCTCCTGAATAATTTGGGTCATACAGCTGTGTGACCTTACCATGGAATGGTTTGGGTTGGAAGGGACCTTAAAGATCACCTAGTTCCAAGCCCTGGCCATGGGCACAGACATCGGCCACTAAATCACTAAAGAGAAAAGTTCCAGTGATGTGTCCCCATTGTACTGACCAGCACAACAGCCAGTGAGAGCCATCCCTGCCAGGAGGTAACTCCAGACCCATGCCCTTATGACACCAAAGAATGGAGAACACATTAACGCCTTCAACACATTTTTCCAATGGTTGAGTCATTTGCGCTGAAACTCCCTTAATTCTCCTTCAAGCTCTTCTACCTACAAGTTCCATCAAACTATTTTAAACTAAAGAGCCTAAATACATGGGGAATACCTTAATGGATTTCTTTCCCAGGTCAAATCCTAAATGTGTTTGTAACTTTCAGCTCCCAAAATTATGCATTTGACTATATGGACTTCCACAGTAAATAGAATAAATGCTAAGCACAGAAGCAGGATGGTAAGTCTTAAGTGTCCCTAATTATATGCAGGAAAATCTTTCTGTGCAAAAAAATATACCATGTGGTGATTACATGTGAAAATGTGTTTATACACTTATGTTTATGAAAAAGGAGTAGCATGACACTTGTGTAAGTTCATCATTCATAAAATCAGATGCTCAAAACAGAGGCACAAAACTACCAAACTTCTACACAGGCATCACTGAGCACACAAAGCACAGCCAGCCACCACCACCCACTCGAGTTCACTCCACACCACCAACTCCTCCAGCAAAGCCCACTCGTGCTGAACACGAGGGCTTTGTTCCTCTCACACACACACTACACAGCCCGGTTAGCAAGGGAAAGATGGGTATTAAAAAAGCAACAATGGAGATGGCATTCGTTCACCCATGGCAGAAGGACCCGAGTCCAAGTGCTAGCAGGGAACATTCTTATTCTATATACAGGAGAGGAAGAGAAAGAGTCCCTTGTCATTGGAAATTCTCCATTCATCAGTGAACTCAAATGACAAGCTGGTATCAGGATCCGGAGGAGTCTATGAACAACTGGAAGAATCAGAGAGGGGGATCAGAGAATGAGCATCACACTTCACAGCTTCTGGAATTACATTCTCAACTCCAGATCAGGGCAGTCAGTAGCATGCAATCCAACCTACCATCTCTCCTAAACCAAGGGGTTGCTCAGTCAAGCATGAAACTCTTTCCTCCTCTGCTCCAGTGCTGTTTTCCCTGCCTTTCCCTAAACCCTTGTACTCATGCAAAAGGCAGAAAAGCCATTAAGATAGGCAATGACAGATTTCTTTTAAAAAAGGCCAATTCATTTCAGCCCATTTGGGGAATCCTATCACGACGGCCAGGTATATAGAATATTTTTCATGAGTGAAGAAATGAAACTGAGTGAAAGGAGGGAGATGGAGACATAAAGAAGCATAAGTATACTGAAAACAAAACCAAGAGTAACAATATATGGAAAGGCAGGGCCACAAGAAGCAGGAGCCAAAATACACAGTAGAAGCATGCTGACATCCATAGGTGCCTCCACAGTCTCCAGGACAACACTGAGGTATGTGAGGACAAGTTACTGTGGGAGCTGCATCAAGGTGCATAGGAAGGACTGGGGCAAAGGCACCAAGAAAGTAAAACCATTTGCATACACCAGTGTCAGAAACTGGTCTATGAAGCTGTCTGGACTCATCCACCTCTAGGCTGGCTGCAGTCTGGCAGAGAACACTTCCCTCCAAACAGGCAGCACCAAATATGAGCTGGGCACTATCACAGGAGGAATACTGAACCCAGTCTGCCACACACCATCCCCAACCATTGATAGGCATGGTGTTTCCACAGAAAAGGGTGAAGTTTCACACCTGTGCCACCAGCACTCACTGAAGAGGTGTTTTCCACAAGGGAAGTGTTTCCTCTGCCATGTCACTGGGGAGCTTCTGATTATGTTTTTTCTTTACACTGCAATTACCTCCCCCTCCTCAAGGGAAACTAAGTACCCAACATAAAAGCATTCCTGCTTCCAGACTGCCTCCCAAGTTCTGTTCAGGAACACGTACTCAGCTGCACGGGGATAATCCCTTATTACTATGTTGAAGTGTGTCTGAAGTAACTGAACAGGAAAGGAAATGAGTTTCCTAATGGGAAAGCAAAGCTGTGTGATTTGAACCCTCTAGACTGGAAAATGCTGAAGTTGATTACACAAACACCAAAATTGCCTAAGAATTCATTTCCCCGCCAGTGATGCTGTGATACTCTCCCAGCCAGAAAGCAACTGAACAGCTTTGAAGGTCTTCCAACTCACCTTGAAGAACTCTGGGCCAAGAGAAAAGGGGGAGCTTCAGACTATCAGGAGACCTACACAGAGGGGAATCTCACCCTAGTCCTGTGATTTATCTGGTGACTACAGGCATTGGTACAATTGCTGTAAACCTTGGGTTCGAGGTTGTCTCCCACATTCTTTATAGAGGTTTGTAGAGAGGAACAGCTGCCCCTCTGTTTCTGAGAGCTGCCTTGGCATTGCCTCATCCATACAATGAAATCTCAGAGGACAACGATGCTACTGCCTCTGGACCCAATTCAGATATCCAAAGGCTCTACCCACACCATGCACTCCATTCTCCTCCTATGGCCCAGGCAGGCCAAGTGCTGCCAAGGTTCCAATCCAAAACCAGAACATACTCCACACCTGCATGGAGCAGTGTTTCAGGACTTACCTGGGAACACCAGGAGGAGCACGATTAGGCCGAGAAGGAACCTGAGGTGGGGGCCCGAAGGGATCAGGAGAGGCACCTGGCCTGGAGGGCACAGGGGGGGCACCACCCAGTGTGGAGCCACCAGCAGGAGGTGGCCCAGGAGCTGGTCCGCGCGACCCAGGTCTGGCGGGGGGCACTGCAGGAGCTCTCCTCTGCGGTGTGGGGCTGGATGTGGGGGACCTGCCAAACAAACAAAGGCATTCAACTGCAGCAACAGCTCTGGGATCCCTATGTCACCACAGGCACCACTCTGCCTTCAGTGTTTCTGTCTTTAGCTTCACATCACTTTACACACCACCCTTCGGCTTTCAAGGGCCACACCAGGACCACGGATGCCTTCAAAGCTGTCAGCCCCATACAACCCAAGGGTTTAGAACATCTCAACATCTCTGTAAAGATGTCCTAGGAGCCTGCCAGCAGAAATACCCAGGACTCTTCATCCACAGGAAGAAGAGGACTCCCTGTGTCAGTGGGAGGCCCCAGCAAGGCACTGAAGAGGCGTCAGGCAGGTCTGCGGGGCTCTCCCCCTGAGCCTCTGGTACCTGCGTCCGGACGGTACGCTCTGCACCTGCAGCCAGGAGTCGTCCACCGGTGGGGGCATGGGGGTGCTGATGGTGCTGGTGTTGATGTCCCCGATGATGTTGAGGGCCTCTTTCAGGGCGTGGTACATGCGCAGCATTTCGTCGCGTCGCTGGGCCTGCTCCGCCGACTCCTCCATCAGCGTGTTTTGGTCACCACAGGAGTACAGGTTCGCCAGCAGCTCTGAATGGATGAAGTCCTTGGTCTGTAAGTCAGCAGAGAGAGGGAATCAGTTTTCACCATCTTTCCCCCAAAACACTCTATTCTGTCCCCACCTCTTCCTTCCAAGCTGCCTTCTGTTTTTCTTCATTTTTTCCTCCCTCTCTATTTTTCTCCTTTCTGCCTCTCCCACCTCCACTGACCACAGTGAGATAAGTACATTGTTAATCATGAGGTGCATGATTGTCTTCGGCATGAGGTCTCTGATGGTTTTGTTGACAATTGCCATGTAGGAATCCACCAGGTTCCTGATCGTTTCCACTTGTCTCTCCAGCTGAGGATCCATGGAGTGCATGAAGCTGTCTCCTCCATTCTCCTCTGCTTCACTGGCCTGCAGAAAAAAAGGAGAAACGTATTGGTTCTTCAAATGTAACACAAAATTGGCTTTCCATGAGAACTAAGAGAAGAGTAGAAAGGAACAGGCAGGAAGCGCATGCAATAAATAAAACTTAAACTTACATTTTGAGCTGTGATTGTCAATGCACAACTCAGTTTGTACAGACTTCTCCAGCTCAGATCTGAGAAATTTTAGCAATAAAGCTGCTCTCTTAGTAGAAAGTTATTAAGAAAAGGTGAAAGGCAACAGGGACTCCTGACACACGTTCAGAGGTTATGGCTCTGGTGCATACTCAAAGCTGCATTATTCCTTTTTAATGTTTACAGCTTCCTGAAAGGTTCTTCATTTGATCTGGGTTTTCCATGACCAGAGTCAGTTAAAACCAAGATCGTTCACCATAAATTAAGTCTCACAGGCTCTCTGCCATGCTGCATCTTTGTACTCATTATACAAATGAGAAAATAGATACAGAGAAGTGAAACAACTGCTCCTCTCAGGCTGACCACAAGTAGATGGAATGAACTAGAAAACTTTCCTATCACTTCAACTGCAACTCCTGCAGCATAAGTTATTATTATATTTTCTTTCACACCAAGCGGATGAATCTCCTCCTGCTTGCCTGAAGTACATTGATTATTCTGTAAGGTAAAACCTGGACTGTGCTGTTTGACAGCAAGCCATCTCCAAGGCTCCTCCATTTGGGATCAATTTCAAAGCATTGAAGCATGAAAGAACTGCTGCCTTCCTCACTGCTTATTTTAAAAAAACCCCCATGATTGTATAATGAAACATCTTTGTTTTAAACAGCCCTAGTCTGAACAATTTGCCATGTAGGAAATGGCTTGTCTTTTGTTTTGGGGAACAAAATATATGAGAAAGGGCAAATGCTTTTGTTCATTTGAGCTTTTGCTGAGAAGATCTTACATAATGAAGGAATGTAAGGTTTCAGTGTGAAACAAAGTAAAGGAAGTGGATGTCAAATAGGACAACTTAAAAAAAGTGAGGGTAAAAAAAGCCAAAAATAAGCTTGCACCAAGATTCAGAAGTCATACAAAAAGGGAGGAATAAAAAGAAAAAAGGAAAACTCAAACCAAGAGCAGAAACAGACACCAGGAATCCAACAGAGGGTACAAAGAGGGAGAAGAAGCAAATCCTCTCAGGAAATTGTGACAAAAGGAGGAAAAAAATGAGAGAGCTATCTGGTGAGAGCCCCAGGAGGCAACACAGGCAGAGGGGGTCAGACTTACTTTGTCCTTGTCCTGGCAGGCCAGTTTGAGCACACATGGAAAAAATTAAAACAAAAAGGGACAACAAAATAAAAAAATAACTTTTAGTTGGTCTCAGAATTTGGAGAAGGTCCCATAATAGCACTGACAAGCAAAAGACCAATCCCACTAAAAATACATCAGTACCCCTATTACCCTAGAAGAGGAACAAGTCAACTGTTTAGCTAAACTGAAAAGTGGGATGCTCTGCAAAGGAATTCATATTGTTAGCAACAGAGGACAACTTTCTTACCTGTAAGGGCCACTGCCATTCCTTAGAGGGGTTTTGAGACAGGGACCAGGGCTCCCATGTCACACCCCTCCACTTGCACAGCAACAGGTGGCCCATGGCCACTGTGGTTAAGAGGCCCAGTCTGGTCCAAAGCTAATCTGAAGTCATGTCACTGCTAAAGCCCAGTCCCTAATTCTATTTTTAAAATCTCTTATCAGTTTGTTAGGAAATACTTTAAGGCAAAAGCAGCAATATTCAAGTGTAACAGGACAGATGAATGCAAGAAATCTATTAGAAGCAACAAATACAAACAGAAAAGCAATTATCACTTTTCTAATGGGAAAACTATTTATAGTAGCTTCCTCTCACAGAGGAACGGAAAGACTTTGAACAGAAACAAATACCACAGTTGTCTAGAAGATACTCTTAAAGCAGAAAATAATGCTGACAATAAGTGCTGTGGGACAAGAGGAAGGGAAGAGATAAGAGTTCTTGCTAAAGGAGCATATTAGAGTATCCACAAAGCAAAAGAATAATTCAAAGAACATCACTCCCCAATTAATTGGAGGAAGGAAAGGGAGAACAACTGCTAAGTCAGGAAGTTCCTAATAAGGCTGTACAGTTCACAAAAAGAAATAGTGCCTTTGCTCAGTGGATATCATACCAGTTAGCAGTCACAGTAGTTAAATGTCACCCTCATATTGTGAATTTCATGTCCACAAAACAAGACAGCTAGAGGGATTTATCAAGGCAGTCCTTCCTACTTTATCTTCACTTTGAAGCTGCCAGTTACTTTATCTCAAGCTTCCCTAATGGAAGCACCAGAAAGATTCTCACCTCTGGAAAGGCAAAATCTTCACAGACTTATTTTTAACACAAGAAGACGGAGCTATGCTTCTCAAGACACATGCTGTGCTCCTCCTTATCCCATTATTACAGCTGTCACTTACCCCAACACGCTCAGGGTAGACTCCTGCCCGAAGGAAGGAAGCCTTCCAGCTGTCCACCTCCTCCTGGGTCTCACAGGCCAGCTCCAGCTGCCGGTAGTCCTTGTAAACATTCCTGACAGGAAGAAATATATTTTATTATTCTCTCTCTCAACTCAGAGATTTGCCCATATCTGACAAAGATATCAATGACTAGGGAATCCTCCAGTCATTTGAAGACAGAGATACTTGGTCCCTTGCTAGGAACTCATGATGATCCTGCAAAAGGAAATTAATTTTATTGCTCTCAAATCAGTTGTGTGTTTCAACAAGGCCTGAAAAACATTCCCTTTTCAATTCTGCTTGCTGCTGGACTCCTCCACCCATCCCATGTCCTATGGATTTTCCTAGTCACTCACCAAGAACATTGTGATTATAAATATATATCCCAGCCACAGGCAGACTGAGGTAACCACACCAAAAGGCTGAAGGGTTAATTTCACACCACAAGCCATGCACTGGCAAGCAAAAGGGAAATTACACATATCTGTAAGATCAGAAGGAATGAAGTTAAGTCCTCCCATCTCCTTCAGAACTGGCTGTCTTGAAAGGACAATCATATCTTTCCTGGACAGCTATCCTACCACACTCATCCCTACTCTGTTACATAAATCCTGTCCCTAGCTACAGCAGCTTGGTGTGCTGAGATGGGAGCATACCTCTGTTCAGTGTTGAAGAGAGCAAAGATGTGCTTGCTGGACATGAACCCCTTCTCCACATCTCGCAGTTTCAGGTTATCCACTGGTAACATGTACTTCTTCTCCTTCTCCTGAAAAGGGAATGAGGAACAAGTCACTCCCTGCTCCAGGGGCACCTCTGCTCTGCTAGCACAGAGTATCAGCAGCAGGGCTCCTCATCAACAGAGAGGCATTCTCAGACCCAGGTCCTCTGTTTCCTTGAGTCTGTGAGAGAAGGGGAAATCTGGAAACAAGAATTTGTCCTTCCCAACTGCTTTTGTGATGTGGCCCAACAACCCTGTCCCATTAATTCCTCCACAGCAATGTCCAACTTCCTCAGACTGTGCTGTGGTCCCACTCTCCTCAGCAAAGGGGTCAATCCAGGCTCAGGAAAAGACAGGGATGTAATAGAGAAGCTGGTTTAATACAGAAGTTAAGTGTCAATAAACCTTGATGTTAAATATTATGTTAAAGATCTGGTGTATATATACACACACACATATGTGAATATATATAAATCATATTTACCTCTTCAGACAATTTGACTTGCTGATTTTGTTACTTCATCCTATCACTGTCCTAGTCCTACACTCTATTAGTTACTGTGAACCTTTCACCTTCATTTAAAAAAAGCCATCAAAACTTGATCTTAGTTTCTGAATGGAAATGTAAAAGTTAAGTCAGAAATTATAACCTCTGCTTAGTCTCAAATCTGGATCTACAGCAAATTAATAGAACTGAATTTGGTTTAAGGCCCTCATTTGGAGCATCCTATTCCAGCTGGGAATTATACCCCAGCATGACAAGAGAGGGAGCCCTCACACTGGTCTCCAAATGGCAGAATGCAGCTATCCAAGACTAAACCAAACCCAGAGCATACTCCTATGTGCAAAGCAAGCATGTGAGCCTGTCCCCTTGTGAGATCTTGTGTGTTTGTAGACTTTTCTTGGCTGGAAACAACATGATCATGACTGGGGGAAACAGTATGGAAAACAAAGATGGTCAGTGAGGAGAGATCCTGAAGAGCTGACTAGGAAGGACGGGCAGGGCAGAGGAGCAGGTACAAGTGACAAGCTGCTGAGCTCTGACACCCAGATAATTCCAAGTCCTAATATCCTTTAAACTTCAGCTAAATTGACTTGAGTTTGCTAAAGGATACCAGCACCTCACAGTACTGAGATATCCCAAAGATCAAACTGTACCAGTTCATTACAAATCATATGCCATGAGAATATCTCAAAAACCAGCACCTAGAAAACAGAAGAGATCACTTGGGCTGCTGCCAGACTCCCTCTCAAATATGCCAGGCCATGAAAACAGGAGAATTCTTCAAAGCAAATTTCCCTGGACTTTCTAATCCTGCTGATCAGTTTTAATTAGATGTGGGCAGGCATTTTTCTAATGGGATCTCTGTCAGCCACATGCTGGTCTCAGAGCTACTCACACTACTTCAGATTCTGTGAGACACAAACAACTTGCAGCTTTCTGTTACTCTGGGTTATCATTATACTGACTTAGGGTGAACTAGTGACCTAGAAGAGAACAACACTGCTGAGCCCCTGGCTAAGTCAGACCATCCCCACTGCAGCCTTGCTTAACTGGAACTCCCTGCACTCACTCCACAGCCCTGGGCCAGTGAAAAAACAAAACAAAACACTAACCACTCCTCATGCCCCCTCCCCCAAAAAAAGACCCCAAAAAGCCCAACAAAAAACCAAAATCAAACAACAAAACAAACAAGCAAAAACAAATAACCCAAACCACAAAAAAAAAACCAACCAAAAAAACTCAACAAAATCTGCTGATGTTCAAGATGTCCGAGTAAAACTTTCTGCATTAGACCCACATAATTCCATATAAGTTCTGCCCTGGTGTCATTCTTCAGGAAAAAATGTCAAAAAAAAAAGGGAATTCCATGTCACTGATATGGAAACAACATGCCAGAGTTTCAACTTTCACCCTTTCCAAGCTCTCACATAAATGCTGCCACGTGGTCAAGACAGCACTATCTCCACATGCTGATCTTGCTACAGATAACAGAAGATAAAATATCTGTCTGCCAGCACAGCTTATCAGTCCTGGAGGGGGAGGTAGCAAGAGCAATCAAGTGGAGGACATGGGCACAAGTCAAGAAGCCCCCAAGCCAGGCAAACCTGCAAGGAGGCCCTGCTGCTCCCCATCTCCCTACACCTCCCCCTTCCCAGTCCCCCATTTCAGCCTCTCCAGCTTCTCAGTTTTCAACCCAGCCTGTTTTATATCAACAATCTGACTTCATTTCCTGAATGTAGAGACAGGAAAGTGTGGAATGAGCTGCCAAGGGCTGAGCCTCTCAAAACTTTGGCTGAGCACTCTGCCCATACGTTAGCAATCTGGCAGGGTGTGCTATGGCTGAGCAGCATCCTGGCCAAGAGGGGGAAAGGGCTTCTCTCTCTCTCCAGCTTTCCAGACTTGGAGTCAGGAGGGAAGAGAAGGAAGAACCAGCACATATCAAAATGGGAAAGTAGTTAATGAAATCTTATATTCAAAGTCCTCAGTCTAATCCCAAGAGGCTTATGTTGCTCATATAGCCCTCCATCAATAAAGAGAATAAAAAAAAAAAAATCAAGCAAAACTGTCCCTCAGCAGCAGAGTATGTGTTATATAAAACGTGCTCGTTGGCTGTGAGTTCATCTCTAGAGCCATGAGGCCAAGGGGAGGTGCAGCAGTGGCAGAGGCCCCCAGACTGTACAAACCAGAAAATGGTGCTCAGTGTTGCTTTGGGAATACTGTAGGGGTAACTACCCCTCATCAGGCCTGCTGCTCCCCACAGGAGTCTCAGCCTGCACGGAGAGCTGCAGAAAGAGATGACTGCAAGCTCCTTGCAGAGGCAGGAAAAGTGCCAGAGGATTATTCCCCCACCCCCAGCACAGTGCAGAATACAGCCATATGGCTCTGTACTTTGCATCTACCAGGGAAAGAAAATACACATGGCCAGGAAACCAACCAGGATCCATGAGCCATTCCAGTTGTGGGGTGGCAAGCACAATAGCTGCAGGAAAAACATGATGCTGCAGTTGCAGCCTGATATTCCAACATCCTTTATTGTTGCTACACATCTCCTTATGGTGGTTAAATCCTAGAGATGGGTTTTGGCCAGATATAGCAATAATCTGCGTATCACCTGAATTATTTGTTGCTAACCTATAGGTAATAAGCTACAAGAAGTTCAAGAAGTTCACAGAATTCAGCAGGCAGCAAGCCAGCCTGACTCCAAGCATTCTCTCCATTCACCTGGATTGCCTCAGCAGTAAAGTAAATTTTCCTGCTCTTGGATACTTGCAAAATGAAGCTGACAGATGCATGTGTGGGCTCCCTAAGGTTGGAAATTGGCACTCACAGCACAAGAAAGTAATTGGCAGAATTATCAGATCTCAGTTTGCATTTGGAGCATAAATAAACTAATTAAAGGTTTCCCTGTAGCTGTTATGACAAACACCACCTTCTGCACAGAGACAAGGGTCTGTGGAAACCGGAGAAGACATTGCCATTGTTTTAACTGGGGGCAGTGGGAAATTAGAAGAAATTAATCTTACTTAAACCTCTTAATCTCCTTTCCCTCCTATAAGATGTAAAGCATTACAGGTAAACAAACCTGCCCCAGAGATGCCTGGGGCTTCAGTAAAATTGTTTCTGTTAAATACATGCACAGCATTTTGGAAACTCCAATAATAAAACTCTACGACATTGGAGAAACATTAACATAATAATTTATAATAAACACACAGTACGAATACATGCACACTAAAAGAATATTAGGAAAAATCCTCCAAAAAACAGTTTGGAATATTTGAAAGCAAGCAAGCTGAGCTTTTCAAGCAGAACCAACCATTCCACTCCCCCAAACAAGATGTTACCAATTCCTTTCTGCTTCTCATCTTAGCAAGTAGAAGAGCTGAATTTCTGAGATGTCATTCCTCCAGGAAGCCCTGGTCATCCCACTACATACACACATCTTGAGACCATCTTTCCCAAACACACCTGTGTCACTTTTGCCCTCAGAACATAATTTATAGGAATGATTCCTCCCCCAGGCTGCAAAGCAGCTGTAATGGCTTGTTTACATCAGAAAGCTGCCTTGGTTTAAGTTTATCTTAAACAACACATCCTAAGATTTTAAGCTGATTTAGTTCAAAAGCTCTGTAGACACTAGACCTGGACTCATATGATTAATCACAACCATTACTGTTGGCTTAGCAATAGTAATTAACTCACCTGCACTAAAGTGGAGAATTTTATTCACATCAGCTGAAATAATGAGCAGATTTAAACCTGCAGCAAAGTGCAACCCTAGGTAGCCATCAGGGAGCTTATGAGGAAGCATAGGCAGAAACCTGAACTGCTTGAGAGAGACTATAGTGCCCAAAACTTGACTGTCATGACCCCTCTAACATCACAGCAATGCCCACCAGCCTTCACAAAGGACAACCAGGCACTTCTCCCTGCGCCTGTCCTTGTGCCAGGGCAGGGATGGACCATCCCAGAGTATCTGACTTGCTTTGCTAAGGTAAAGCACAACACACACACCAAGTGTTTCACACCCCTGAGAGAGGGTAGGTTACACCTCGGTGCCAAGATGGGAGTTCCAAGTGTTCACATTTTTGGTCACAAATCTTAACCATCCACACCAGAAGAAGGAATCCGGGAAGGGACACACGTGAATGAAGTCCTTTTCATCCCTGCAACAGAGGGAGAGGGAGCAAATCGTGTGGGCAGGGACTAACATCTGGAATCACTACATGAGAGCCAGGCGTCACAGAAAGCGACAGCATTCCTCAAGTTTCCATGCAGGGTAGGGAACCTTCCTTTCCCCCGCACAACCCCATCCGTCAGCCGCTCACTTCCTGCCAAACTCTGCCTTCCCAGCAGCCAGCAAGCTCCTCCCTCGAGTCTAGTTAGCTTTCCACTGCCACGTCAAGTGAGGCAGAAGGACAGAAGGGAAGCAAGAAGGGAGGGAGCAAAAACCAGAAGAGGGAGGGAGGCTCAGCAATGCCAGGGCGTAGTGGGGGGAGAGAAAGAAGGGATGTGGATTGCTCCTGCAGCAGCCAGAGGTGAGCTGCAAGGGCAACTGGCCAAGGTTGCCTTCTGCAACCCTGTCCAAGGACCTTCTGGAGGGCTTGGAAGCAAAGGCTGGTTCTGTTTGAGCTTTGCTACGGACCCGCTGATCTTCAGGAGAAGAGATGAGGGTGCATGGGGCCTGCGGATCCTCCCACACAGCTCCATGGGGAAGAAACGGAGTTGAATGAAGCAACAAGTTCTGCACACCTGGGTGACAGCCAAGACTTCACAGCATTTTCTCCTCAAACTGCAGTAATTGATTTTTTTTTTTCTCTTTTTAAAAAGGTGCAGCATAGCCCAGGTGGAATCCAGGTACCAGCCTGACACCAGCACTGGAAGAGGAACGCGCTTGGAAACTTGCTCCAAATTGGAAACATGCAGGGAGCAACATTTCTTCTCCCCCAGCTGCCAGAGGAGGATGTTTTTCCAATCAAGACTTGGACTTTCGTTCGCCCCATCTCTGCCCCGCACAACCCCATCCCAAAAGCAGGGAGGGGAGAGGACTAATGAGCTGCTGATTGCCGGAGAGCAGATCACAGAGGCTCCACTCCGTCTGCCCAGTGTTCAGACTACCTGTTCAGGACTACGAGATTGTACAGTAGTCTGCACATTGGTTAGGCTGTGCTGGGATACACCACACACTGCCAGTGCTGCACGGGGACGGCAACACCTGCACGGCAGAGGGACATGCTTGGAGAGGGTGGGCTCTGGGGATGGCTGCATGCAGAGGTCACTCATCTCTCAGCCTGGGAGGGTCTAACCCTTTGGAGCCGTGCCTGACCATCACTTCTACCTGCCTATTCACCAGCCTACTCACAACCCTCTTATTTCTCCTCTGTCTCTCTCATTCCATTCTTATTTCTTTCAGTTTCATGTGCTTGTCCCAGGGTAGCTGTGTTCAGGATGGCTTGTGTTTCACATGCTAAGCTTTGCCATAAAATGCAGAAATAAACACACAGGCCTGTCAGAGTCACAACTGCGGTTTGCTTTGCTACCTGAGAAGGCAGGTTCAAGCACAGAAAGGTGACTGGAGAAAGGGGAGTTCATAGTGTAAAGAATATTGGTCATAAAACAAAGAAAAACCTACAAGGGTTTCAAAGTTGGAGGTTTGGATGCTCTGGATGTTGTGTTTGCTTTGATGTTTGTCTGCCAGAGAAAGAAGAGAAAATGAGTGAAAGAATAAATGAGGACTGATAAAAACTGAGTAAGATTATGAAAAAAAAATACACTTGTGAAAAAATATAAGTGCATGAATGGAAAGGCTCCACAGAGGATGTAAAGAAAATAAATATTTTCCAGAGAGCACCTGAGAGCAGCACGAAAGCAGGAGAGGAACCACCTCAGAGTGCATCTGCTCTTATACTCTTTAAAACAAGCTGGATGCAAAAAGTCAACAGCAGCCAACTCATCACAGCAAGCCTCTCATGACTGGGGGCATTTGAGTAAAGATCGATCACCTGATCTGGGCCTCAAGGGCATGGATTGGAGAGTGGAAGGGGCCAGAGAAGTGGGAAGTGCATGTGTACAGTGGGGGAGGACAATTTCTACTGTTCCATATGTTTATTTGTAAACTAGAATTGGGTAAGAGACACTGACAGGTACAGAATACACAGCTATTTAGTGCTTGGCAATAACGTCCCATCTTCCCCAGGACAGGAATAGGTTTCAAGCAAAAGAGAAGGCATGAAGACACAGAAGAAGCTTAACAACTGTTGCATCAGGAATCAACACAATCTGTAGGGAATATGCAGCACCTACATGCACCTAAAGTACCTAAAACTCTGCAGCCATCCCTCCTTGTACACACACAGGTCTCAAATGCAGTGACATTGCATGCAACCTGTGAATGCCAACCCCCAAGCCAATAAGGTCATTCTTCTATGTAGCCACCCATTCACACAAGACCCAAATTTCTAGTATGTGATTTACCTGAGTAAGGACAAAAGGCTCCATCTCTATTGGACATTCACACAAATTCCCAAAAGAAGCAGCAGATATATCCATCCACCCAGCTGTGCAAACACTCCAGCACACAGTGGCACACAGGCACTCCAGAAGGAGCAGTTACCCTGCAGAGCAGGGTGTGAGCTTTACTGGCAGGAACCACAGAGCACAGTGTTCGTGCCATCCTGCCTACAAGGTCCCTGTCACCAGCAGTTCCCTCCAAGCTCACAGACCCTCTTTTCCAGCAGGCAGGAAAGCCCTGCAGAGTCATAGGCACTGTGCATTTCATAAGGGATCTGGGCAGGAGGAGTATTCAAATCAAATTCTTGTATCATGTCCACTGTGCTGTTTGCTGAGCAGCCAGTGTGCTCTGGTGCTGCTGCTCCACTGGGATCCTATGGCCTCCCTGAGCAAGGAAACCTCACTGTGTACTGCCAGCAGCCAGAGCAGGCTCCTCCCCACCTCTCCTTCCCACTGCTGGCCTGCAGCATGATCCCACAGGGTTCAGGAGATGCAGGTACCTCAGGAGGGTCGCCAGGTCCTGGGAGGCCAAGCTTTCTGTGGGGCCACTCTCCATGGGGCCAGTGTTTGACTTATTGAAAGGAGACAGGAAGAAAAACAGAGAGCCCAGGAGCACACACACATGCTCTTGGCAGCAAGGCAGAGTGGGGAGCCAACTTTCCACCCCCGCTTGGCCCACTCTTTCCTTCCCCTCCCATTCCCCAGCACACTCCTTCAGGACCCTCAAGAGCATCAACAGCCATATATCCCTGCTAACATGTAATGCTGGGCCCTTTAAGACATTTTAAGCTTCGGTTCCTTTCTTCAGAGGCAGAGAAAAAACAAGCGAGTGCTGCGGAAAGACTGGTATTTCACTAATGGGGTCCAGATGTCTTCATTCCGCAGACACTGGGTCCTGGCTCGTGAGACAGGGCAGGGAGAGGCACTGTCCCCAGTCCTCCTGGCCCCAGAGGTGCTGGCCCAGCCTTCACCCTCACCCCACCACACACCACCTCACCCTGCTCCTTCCCCCATCAGCACCCACAGCTCTGCCACCAGCACTTCCATCCACAAAAGGCAGATTCAGCTTCCTCCTTGTTCCCTCTGGAAAGCAGCCAGAGCGCAGGGGAACTAGGACAAGAGAGCCCACAAAACTGCAGGGTGGGGCAGTCACAGCCTCCCCCTTCTTCCAGAGCTGAAGCAAAGAAAGACCATGGTGTACAAGCTTTAAAAACACGAGATTGTTTCAGGAGCTGAAGAGGACATGAGTTCTCCTGAACTGGTGAAGAACAAGAGCTCTGTAACAGACATGTAAAAATCCCCTGTCTGACAGGGGACCATGCACTGTGGAGCAGCTCTTGGGTGTTGAGTCAGCTCCATGCAGGACTGAGGTTTGGACGGGAATCCCCATGCTCAAGGCTCTCCCAGCTGCCCATCAAATGCACCAACTTTTAGCCTGATTCAATATTTGAGTCCAGGCAGACGTTGCTTCCTTTCTCCCTCACAACAGCCAGTGATAAAGGAGTTGAACCTGGGGAGGAAGCAAATAAAACACACACTTCCCTTTCCCCCCTGCTCCCACTCAGTTGAAAACAAAGGCTCCTTTCTCAGAGGCAGCTCAGACCTCATCGGTGCTGGTTCTCTGTGTTTAAGGGACAGGGGCTGGCAGGGAACTGTTTTCATTAGGCAGCTCTGCAGAAGGGAAATGGTGCAGACCTCCAGTTGCTATCAACCCCCAAGGCTGCCCTCCCTCAGGAGGGGAGGGAGGTCCAATCCCCATCCCAGGCAACTGGAATCTATCAACAGTTTATACATCCCCGCTGCAGACCGCCCTCCCTCCCACCCCCTGGGGGAAGAACAGGGAATTCTGATCATCTCTGTAATACAGATGTAGCAGCTGGCTTTGATTAAACTACTTGATGTTTATAACCACTCAACCTGCATATGAAGCCCAGAGGAGAGGGAAGCCTCCCCAAGCCACTCTGAACACAAAGAGCAGGGGTCTTACAGCAGAGACACACTGATTTTAGCAAAAGGCATTTCAATGCCTGGTTCTTTAATTAGGAAATTGCTGCCTGCTCATCCATAGCAGCACAGCAGTCACCTCCATACAGAAAGCAATATTTAGAGACTGATTCATCACTGTATTTGTCATCATTTCTACCTGCTGAGAAGGAAACAGGCCCACTGATAGCAACTAGACAAGAATCCAGTCCTAGCTGCAGCTCCCAGACACAATAGTGAGTGCCTCAGAACACCTGAGGGACACACACCACAATAACAGGCAGAGAAGTTTCTTCATTTGCAATCAGAAACCCAAATCAACTCAGAGCTTACGATTAGATCATACCAGACATTTTTCATCTCCCAGCACACTGAGGGGACTAAACCTTTCAATCACATTCTTACCAGAACCATCCAGCTATTCTTTCTATTTTCAAATAATCAAAAGGGGCAATTAACTATCTTTGTCTTGCATAGGAAGCAAGATGCTGTTGACAGTGATTTCAGCTGGAATGATTCTGTCTGCTTATAACAATTCCCACTGAAGCAGAAACACATCACAGCATGTTGCCAGAATTCCTAATATTCAAGATTATCAAGCAACTCTACAGAGTAGGTCCATATTCCTATCAGTGATATTCCACACATCACTGTAGTTTTGATCAGCAGAACTCTGACCATTTACAACTCAAACAATTTAAAATATAACATATTAACTGCCATTTTCAATACAGATTCAGTAAAAAGACATTCCTACTTTGCATGTTTAAGAGCTGGACCTGGGAGAGATTAACTAATTTACTCGAGGTCAGAAAGAGCCAGCACGTGAGCTAGAGCTTCAGGTCCACAGCTCCTGTTGCTTTGCTCTGATAGAGCTTTTTTCTTATAACCAGGAGATGCATGAAATCATTGCCACGTGCCTTCAGAAAACTCGCTGCTGCCCCACAAATGCCTAAAAGTCCAAATCTTGGAACTAACCCATCACACCCTTGATGATCACAGCTGCCACAGCAAAACGAATAAAGGTCAAATTCATTCCAAATGCCTGTCAACTTCCCACTAAGCCAGAACTTCAAGAATAAATATTACTCCTTGTGCGTCAAACAAGCCACATTCACATCAATTCTGAAATACTCAGCAGTACTGAGGCCATGGGGAGCCTGGCCCAAGGATAGTTTCAGCTTGTCACAAGCTGCAGACAGCACTCTGTAATACCCAGTGATCTGAAGTGCTCGTCTTCATCAGATGCCTGAGACTCCAGCAGCAGAGCTGAGCTACTCACCTCATCATCCTTGTACCAAGAGAGGTTCTCTGCTGTCAGGACAAACCAATACTCCTTGGAGCCACCCTTCATGATGCCAATGTTGTTGATGGTGAGCCAGCCTTTCCGGATCACCTGAGGGGGAGGAAGCAGTGAGCATTAATAAGGACAATCATTCCTGGCCTTAGATGACAGAGGAGGGATCCAAGGGCATCCCTACATGCAGAGCAGTATGGAAAGACAAGGAACATTGTGCTCTCTGCTGCTGCCAGAAGAGCCCCCCATTCAACTACCCAGTGGAAGTCCTTGCCCCAAAAGGGCCAGGAATAGCATAAAAAGGAGGCAGGAAGGAACCTGGCAGTGTTGTGCATTATACCCTCTGCCAAGAGGAAAGAGATACAGAAAGAACTACATCAGGAGTGCCTTGGACACTGGCACAACCTACAAGCACCAAATCACATCAAAACACCCAGAAAAGGCCACACCTAGAGAAAACCAGGACACCAGCACACCTTTCTGCAGGTGTGGAGCACTTCACTCAACTCAGGGTAGGAGGAACTAGTTCAGGACACAGCCAAGCACCCCAGAAAGAGCTGAGTTTAGTCAAAGAAGTCACTAAGTATAACAGAACAAAATGGTGCATCTGGAATTAGTACCCTGGACTTCAGCATACCCAGGTATTTGGGCTGTCTTGGGCAAGACAAGTTCCTAGAAGTTTAATTTGTAAAGAAGCCAGGCTATTACTCTCTAGGGGATTCCTATTCACCAAGTGCTCGTTTAGAACCCTACAGGTGCCATAATCAAATGCATGCATTAACTTAAAAGCATTAGCTTTTACTATTACTGCACTATTCACACCTTGAAACATCTGCATGCATTATTTGTACCATGTTGTATGGATATGCTTGCTGAAAAGTTCCTGGCATTGAAAAACCATGAGACTGCACTTTGTATTAGCTGCTTGCATTGTGTGAGCAACCTACCCAGTTGGCCTACCTGGTTACCTGCCCTGGAGGTACAGGATCATTTAATTGGCAATTTACTCTGTAAAGGCAAACGCAGGAGCCTCAGATGTTCAGCTCCTGCCTTCTAAGCTCGAGCTAGTCCTACTCTCCGTGTGGACAGGAGGGGGCAGTGGAACAGAACTACACATCCTTGGATTGCTGCTTTTTATCTCCACCCACTCGGAAGATGTACCTGCAGTTCTGAATTCTTGCTCAACATACTACCTTTCCACCTTATTTCTGCTTCATCTGTGTCTAATGCCAGCTGCCCTCCTCTCCCCATTCGGCAGCAGAGGGAATAATGTGTTTATGTCCTGGTTTTGCCTTCCCAGATGCAACATTAATGTTCATTAGCACACCCTGCTGAGTGGCCTTCTACTCACCAGGATCTCATCCTGCAAAGGGGAACCATAGCAACAGCAGCAGAGCAGAGAGCAGGAGAGGAGCAAAGAGAGGAGAGATTATTACCAGGAAAGCTGGAGCAGGAGAAGAGAGGCTCAAAAATAAAATAAAATAAATCGGAGGCCGGTACCAAATCTTTTACCCCAGGTGTTAACACAAGCAATCCCCATCCCAAAATAAATCTGCTAACAGGAAAGCAAAAGCACTTTACAGGTAGATCTGGAGTCTGCCCTTTGCACTCTTCTACGCTCAGCTCTACTGTAAGGGACTGCAGAGGATGGGATTCCCTACAACTGCTCCAAAATGGCTGGCTGGCCAGCCTGCTGAGAACACCTGCCTGCCAACAATCTGAAACACTCTGCAATGTCACGTCCAGGGAGAGGTGGCCAAACATTCTGTTATGAAAAGGATGGATGTCAGGAATTAATGTCTTTTTAAAAGACTAAGCAAAAGTATTTGCTTCCATTCTCGATGAAGCTGTTTGTAAGGCTTTGTTTCCAAGATCTTCTAGCCAAGATAGCCTTGCCACATCCCCAGCAAATCTGGGACAAACTGCCATTACTCTCTTTTTGATTCTGTGTACACTCCTTACAGTTCCTGGAGGTTTAAGGGAAGTGCTCTCCTCCACTGCCATCTCCCATGGGTGTGCTCTGATACATACCCACTGCAACTATGGCTATCATCACCCTCTATCTCCCTGTACAGAGATTTATAGACTTCCAGTGAAGTTTTTCAGAAAAAGTCCATGAACTCTCTTGAAATCTCTTTTCAGAAAGTGGATACCACTCATGGGAAAGACAACCAGAAAGCACAATTCTGTGACAGTTCAGACCTAGTGTTCTATACCTCTCACCTTGGCAGGAGAGTTGGCACAGTTAGTGAAGGGGCTGAACAAACAGGAATTTACAGAACATTAATTAATAGGGATTTCTACCAGAAAAGCAAAACCAGATCTTGATTATCAAGCTGCCATTGCCCTCCATTGCTGCCAGATGCTCAGTTCTTCCTGACTGCAGGTAGCCTAAACCACTATCCTCCAGTTATGAACAGTTTGAGGAGTTTAAAAAAAAAGGCAACACAACACGTCAACTTAGAGCAGTGCTGCATCAACCCCAGCACTTGTACACCCGGTAACTTCCAGGTAGCAAACATGTCCTCCTTGCAGCAGTGAAGGAGATGGAACTTGGCCTACCTGGTTACCAGCTGCCTTCTTCTTGCTCATCTGGCTGCTCCTCTGCTGAGCACTGAAAACAACAGCAGAGACATTCAAAACTTCTCAGGCTCATCTTATTCACCTGAATCCTCCTCCCTTTGAATAGCTACTACAATCATTTGGAGCCCCCCACCACTGGCTCCCAAGCCCTAATAACCCAATCTTGTGCCATCTGCTCTCTCAGCCTGGACTACTCATCACTCCCACATGAACCTCATTTAGGTCACTAACCCTCCAAAGCTGCTGGGTTTTTTTGTTCTGACACAAATCTAATACTAGAACACCCCCTTCCTGGCATCTCTATTCTTGCCCCAGCCTTGCAATCCAGAGCCACTGAAAAAAACAAGCAATACTGAGAGCTGCAACATTCTTGGGACAATAGGATCTGCACCAGGGCCTCAGCACCCCATTCACTGGAGCAGCTATAGGACAGAGCCACAGGAAACACACGTGGAGAAGAGGAGGCAATAGGAGGTGGGTGCTTACTTGGCAAAGCCAATGAAATCCTCGTGGTTTGTGTTCATGTAAGCCAGCTCAATGTCTATTAGGAGCATGACCTGCCAAAGAGAGGCACAACAAGATGTTAGTGACTGACGCTGCTAACAGAGCCCTGGACATTGTTCATCACATCCCCTCTGCAGCCAGACACCCCTTGGCTCAGGCCCAACTTACATCAAAAGATGTCCCCCACCCAATTTCCCCCCGACACACACTCCTGATCCCCACCTGATCCTTGGTCCTGCCTTCTCTCTCACGGATGTGGGTGGTGACGATCCTCTCCATCTCCTCACGCAGATGAGGGTACTGGCTGAGCTGCAGGAGAGAGGAAACACGTGCACATGGGAAAGGGAGGTAAAAAGGGGGCTGCAGCCCCCCACATGTACACATGCACACATACACCTTGCTACCAGATGTTCTCAAGGGAAGTTCTAGAAAGCTGGACTTGCAGACAGATTTTTCCAAGTTCCTGGAGGTCTGTTGCAGGCAAAGTTAATTTCTGCTTGCTCTGGGCTTTAGAGAAAAGCACTTTTCAGTCTTGCAGCAACCTTTCTGTCTCACCAGAGACCTGCTCCAAACTCACCACATTCTTTCAGTCACGAGGCCTTTGGCAAACCCAGATGTAAGGGCACTACCTCTTGCTTGTTGGGTTTTACCATTAAAATGAGTAATTTCTCTAAATGTTCAGCATCTCACTGTAGCAGGCTAAGCAGGTGAATGGACTCTTCTTACAACCTGTTAAGTCCTCTAGGAAGTGAAGTGGATTTCAGCCCCGTTTGCTGAGGGACTAAGCGAAAGCATCTCTCTCCAACATCCACAAGCAGAGACACGGGGTCTGAGCAGCTCAAGGGTTTGTGTCTCCAAGAAACACCCAGCTCTGGGCGTCCAGCTACTTCTACCTATTCTCCACTGAGCTGGGGCAGGATTACATAGCTGAGATCTATGCTCACATTGCACCTACAGCACATTTTTTGCCACATTACTGAGGAGTGAATCCTTTCCTGCCCACACTGAGAGGCAGGAGGACTCTACTAGCTGTGATTCAAGGCATGATTATCTACAGAGATAATACCTGAGTTACACTGCTAGAATCAGCACCTTTAAGGTCCTCTGGGTTTCACAAGCACCTGCCTTCTTGCCTAGGGTTATAAACCCCTAATGATTCCTACAGCAACAACTGCTGCATCTCATGTCAAGCCCAGCAAAGTCAAATAAAATAAACCTCTAGATACAGCATCCAGCCCATTTTTCTCTACTTTACCTATCCCCTGTGAAACTATTTTCCTTGGTTTTTTTTTTCAACGTTACCTCTAATTTGACTATGATGTCAAACAGTATTTCATTTGTCCAAGACATGTACTGAATCTGTTTTGTTCCTCCAGTTTATGAATGCTTCTTCTTAAACTGGTTTGCCTATTTTTTTGTATACATAATTATAACATGCTACAAATAACAGTCTCAAAATGTGCAGCATCATTTCTGGAAGCCAGATCCCACACTAACCACCACCAATACTCCTAACATCTGCCAACAAATAGTTTCAAACCCTCTGAGCTCCCTTGCAGTCAAGCAAGTTGCAATAGCCTAGAACTAGAATTTGGACCAGATTTGACACTATTTTTAAATCTGTGGTTTGTTTTTGAAGGCCACAGAAGCAGGAAAAAAGTGGAATTTGTGTTCCCCAGTACCACCTTGTCTTGAAAGCAAAAACTGGGTGTTCTCCATTATCTTTTGGTTCAGGCAGCTGGTTGCTTCAGAGACAGACAGGGAAAGCTTCCTGTTTCCTTTGGGGGGTTGGCAAAGGATAGATAGGCAAGTTATGTCAAACAGAAAAACAGGAAGTTGGAAAACCTTTAAGCAAGTCTCAGCTTCTTTGCTTGAAATTTAAAAAAAAAAGATCAACAAACAAACACAGTCAAACAAATACCACATTAATCCTCCCCCCACCATCCCAGTCCCAACCAGTTCAAATGCACACAAAGTGCAAAACAAGTAATGGTTTGTTCAGAACCCAGCTCGTCCAGCAACATCCATGTACAAAAATAAATTGGCAGCATTGGTCCCCATGCATGAGCTTCTGACCCCAAGCATGCACAGGAGCAGCAAGGGTGGGCAAAGAAAAAGGATATGCAAGCCACAGGATGCCACACCACCAAGGAACATGCAACAGGGTATAGAGGGGCAAGGAGTTATCACCAGCAGGACAAACAGCACCCAGAAATGCCATGACTCTGAAAGACAGGAGAGCAGGCGACCCTTCGAGGGGTAAACTCTGTCAGCCTGGGATCGTGTCCCAGCTCAGTGGGGTTTCGATCCTGTTTTAGCATCATTTTCCTGTTTAATCAAAATACAAGCTTACAGCCCTCTTTGAAAACCAATTTGTCCCAATAGTCCTTAATTCCCCTCTTTGCAGATGCTAGGAGTCCTTGCCAGCACACCAGGTATCAGCCTTCAGCTGAAGGGCTGCTGACTTGCAAGACTTTCCTGCACTTGTGAGACACTGCAGTGCAGTCTGGCACAGAAGGTTCCTGCTTTTGGAAAAACACTAGCTAGAATATTATCTTCCTAAATGTAAGGGATCATGCTTATACCAGCTTTCTGCTGCTTTTGGAGCTACTCTCCAATAGCAAGAAGCTCAGAATCAAGCCAGTCACAGGACAGCTGTTAATGGCTGTCTTCTTCAGCCCTCAACTTTGTCTAATGGTCAAGATATAGTCAACTTTTCATACAGGAAAACTGTACTGTGAACACAGATGGGTTTGTCACCTTCTGTGTTCTTTGATAGTCTCATAATATTCAATCTATACAGCTTTATCAACTGTACATACAATGATTTCTTCACCAATTGAGGTGAAATGAAATAATTGTGAGAGAACATTAACAATAACACACAACAGTTCAGGACAGCAACAAACCAAGGCTACAGGACTGTTAAGCTAATTCAAGTGGTGTTAGCCCAAGCAGCCTTCCTTTCCAGAAGTCTTGCAGGACTTCTGGTGAATTTAAAGGTTTTTGTCATCTTTGTAGATACAGCATCAGTCCACAACATGGCAGGCTGGGTATTACCTTACAATTAGCATCAGTCCTAAAGTAGCCTTTTCCAGATGCTTCCCCTAATAGCACATGCTCTTGTCCATGTCAAGCAGTTAGAGCTATAACATGCAAAATAAATATTGCAAATTAACTAATGTCCCTGTGCTGTTACTACCTTATGCCATCAGAACCCATCTCAGTCCAGCTGAAATCCTTAAGTTGCCTTTTCTTTCTTTCTACTCTTTCAGAGGGAGGTACAGGCAAGATTAACCTTCTCACTACATGCAGACATTTGACTTAAAACATTACTAAAGTCTTCCTTTTTTTCTTCCAGTATTAGTGCTATGTGTTTTCATTCAGGCAGTTATTTTACATCTAATATCTGCCTCTAACCATAGCCATTAGTCCCCTACAGTGTCACTATCACCTTCCTTACAGGATTACCGAGGTTGCATCACCTTGGAATATCCTCACAGGGTCATCCATCACATCATGGATTAAAAATCCACAGAGCAAGTGGGTATCCAGCCACTCTAATGACAAGGTCCAACAGAGAAACTAGAATTCAACACCCCTGGGGCTTTTATCATCATACTTCTCTCTCCCCACCCAGAGCAGACATCACCAGCTGGATACAGAACACAGTGCAAGCAATCACGCCCGTCAAAATAAAAATCCACGTTAGAAACAGGCTGAGAAGGAGTTACTCTGCCTCACATCAGACCCCACAATATGGCAACAGCAAGACTCCTCAAAAAATAGACTGAGCAGAGCTTGGGGCATGTCAGAGATGAGTCCTTACAGAGGTGGAAATGAGCTCTGCATTTCTAAGTGAGCCAGACCTCATTAACTCATCTTTTGCCCTCATTCTGAACTCGCATCAATCCTTATCTTCCCCTCCTTCCCAATTCAGGGCTCACCAAAATGCTGGTGAGTCTGGCTGAAACCCTGGAAGAAGGAAACTGTAATTTCCAAGTCCTAAAATAGCCCAGGGAACATTCCTTTCCAACTCAGTTTCCAGAACACACTTCTGCTGTGCCACGTTTCTGGCCCCTCGCTGGTAAGTTTAACACCAATTGCCACATCTGCCTTTTTTTTAAAGGAGGCATGTGGTGCCCTCTCCTGGAGGGAACCAGCCCGGGAATCAAAGCCACTCCTGCCCCAGCCTCCAAGAAGTATTTGACACCTTCCCTGTCACTCTCCACCTGCTGCTGCCCTCAGGCTTCACCTCCTGTGGTTAGCAGCAAGCAAGGAAAAGCATCACACTACTTCCCCCTGAGCATAGTCCATGGAGTGAAATCAGCAGGAGAATGATGCAGAGGGTGTAATGCCTGGAAAAGCTTTTCTCAAAGTCTTTTGGAATTCTGAATGTCTCTTGCAGAACATCTTGCACCTCAAATTTTTAATCAGCTGCTGTTTTGTAGATGCCACAGCTCAATATGCATTGCAGACCACTACTGCTGTGGGGGTGGGAGGGCTTTTTCTGGCTTTTTATCTTTTTCTAGGGTACCTAGATTTAAGGGGGTCCCAGAAATAACAACTAAAGTTCCAAATGTGCAGACAGTGGCACAGCAATCCAGTCTTACAAAGGGTTTGATCCACACTGAGCCAGACACAGGAAAAGCTTATGCCAGAGTAACCCACTGGGTCCCAGCTCATTGCTCAGCTAAAGAGCCCATCAGTTTTCACCCACACCCCTTGGCCTGCCTTCAAACTGCTCCTGTACCTGCAGGTTGCTGCTCTCCTCTAGATGCTTTGTTATATAAATTTTCTCTCTCTAGATTTGCTGGAGTTCCTGGTGTGTGTGTGTATGTGGAGAAACAGCATGGAAGTGTGTGGGAAGGGGATGGGCATTGACCTTTCTTCGATTTTTTGTTTCTTTACCTTTTCGCTACACTTTCTGATGGTGGATGTGAGCTCACTCACTACCATATCCACACACTTCAGACTTGGCTCCTTCAACTTCTGCACCTGCTTTTTCACTATGGCTTCAAAAGCGAGGTCAGGCGTGAAGAGACCCGTTCTGCATGGCAGGGGAAGGGTGGGAGGAAGCAACGAGGAAGAAGAAAGCAAAGCAGAGAAAGAGCAGGAAGGAGGAAGAAAGAAGAGGGAGAAGAGAGAAAACACAAGGCAAAATGAGAAGTGAGATTTTGGTTCATTCCATTAGCTTACTGAACCAGGTGAGCATTGCTATGGGGCCTGTGCACTGCCAAGTATCAGGAGAGTCTACAGGCAAATGGAAGTGTCAAAGGGGGAATGAGGTAGGAGCAGCTGGGCCAGTGAAATGGTGAGCTGTCAAGAGCAAGATGAATGAATGGAGCCCCCAGGGATCAAGTGATCACTTCCTGAAGGAAAGCTTCTTTAGATTTCAAGACAAAACTTTTTGCCAGTGAGCCACTGTCCCTTTTCCTAGAGGTTCAGCATTTCTCATTTCTCTTGATCTCATTTCCCTTTCCTTCCCACCATAGTTATCTCTCTTCCAAGTTTTCCTTATTCCAGCTGCAGGAAACCTGAACAGGAGCCAGGCTAAGACCTCAGAGGTCTGTCACTTCCATCTTGTTTTGGCAGAACTGAACCGATGTCTCTCAGTTTCAGGGATTCGAGCAAACCACTCCATTTACAGAACATATTTCATCTCACCTGCCTTCCCTGCAACATCAGCTTCCTCAGTAAGAATAGATGCACCCAGTATTTAGAAAAACGCAAAAGTGCTACAGGATATCTACAGTTATACAAAGCATCCATTATACCATTACATCCAGCATCAGACCCAACACAGGCCTGCTGTGATTTATAAGGAACTATTAATTTCCACTGATATTCTGTGGTCTGTGTTCTCAATGGCTCCACTCAGGAAGAACAGAAAGTTCACAGAAACTAAAGTTACTAAAATATAGCCAAGATCAATCCAATTCAAGACTACTTCACCCAAAAAAGTTTTTCAGCACTTCTTTTAACACTTCAGAACTTCTACTGGATGCTCTTTGTTACACAATCTGAGTTACTTGTCTTACCATGGGCCGTTACTACTTTGCCAGTGCTTTCAGGAAATAACATCCCCTTGGCATGGGAAGGGGATATTGCTTTTCTAAAGCTGCAGTTTATAACCACACCTGGGGTGCCTGCAGCTACCAACAAATCCTGGGATGGCTATAAATAACCACCACTTCAAGCAAATCAGGTATTTACTCCTTCACCTCATCTTTCACATCTCTGCAGATAACACCTGCAAGTCCCCAAGCAACACCAGTATTAAAAAATTCTTCAACGCTTATTAGGGGATGTACAACCACTCTACCTTTTAAGCAGCAAAGAGTTGGAATACGTTACAGGATTTGGATTCACTCAAGGGTTTCTCTACAGGTGCCAACAATGCCCCTTTTGAGCAAAGCAAGAGCATTTCCAGAGGTCAGTTCACATCCTCTGACCCAGCAGAGGCTTCCTACTAATCCAGTTCCCCAGCTAAGCTCAAGTTATGCTGTTTCCTCCACCAGACTTCAGGTGAAGTCTGATTTTTTTTTTTAATTAGTTCCTTACAATACCTAGGTATCACCTGATTGACAGTATTTTGTTTCTTCATAAACAAAATTGTAACCATGGCTGCTAGAGCACACACAGAGCAACTAAAACTGAAGTCAACCATGAACACCTTAGCAGTAGGATCCAAGCTGAACTGGAATCCTTTATTCCTGAATCTGTGATATTTCCCCTCCATCCATGTGGTCTCTTCTCCTCCCATATCTCCCACCCTGTTGTACCCACCACCTGATCACTTGAGGAACTGCTGCCTTCAGAACAGAGGGTTTATTCTAAAATTATCAGTAAAAAAAGGAATGAAAAAGAAACAATGAAGTAAGATATAAGAAGTGAAGAGAAAAGGATGCAATGAGAAAGAATCAATGGGCAGTTCTGAATAGCAACTGATGGATGGAGAATAAATCAAAAGAAGCTTCAGAGGGCATGAAAAAGAAGGGCCCTTCTGATCCAGTTAGCAGGTGACTCTGGATACTTGGCAGCCCGAGGGCCTGTGCTTACCTGTCGACAGGCTCTAATGGCAATTTTCTGGGTGCTTCCCACAGTCACACACCCCAAGAGAGGACAGCAGGACAGAAAAAGGAAGCTCCTCCAGCACTCTAGAAACCTGAGCAACCTCTCACTGCATCCACTTTGCTCTCCCAGTTTGTCCTGGGGGGCAAAGCATGTGTCTGCACACCTGAGCCCTTCTGCAGAGGCTCTTGGCCCTAAGGACCAGGCACTTGTGCAAGGGATGGCAAGTGTCACCACTTGGGCACCTGTCCCCACCCTTGCTGAGAGGGGGTCAGACTCTGTGGAAACCTCCTGCAGTGCCCATTTACCTGCACCTGAAAAGCCAGTGGCGATTCCAGTCTCCAGTGCCCACCTAATCCTAACTGAGGTGCCTTTTCACCAGCACCCAGCCCTGCCTGAAGCAGCAAGTCATAGCTGAGAAGAATGGCACAAGTCATCTTATCTTGCTCTCTTTCAACCCCAACCTCAGAAACAAAAGCTGCCACATCTAAAGGGCAGAATCAAGGTTCCCACCCTTGACCCCAAAAATTACCAGTATGGATCCCAAAGGGCAAAGCCTGATGTCCTCTCTCTTGAGAGAGAGCACAGATGGAGCCCAGAGGGTGATGAACATTTCTAACTTGCTTCTTCTCAGCCATGTGCTGCTATTCCAGATCAGGATATGGACCAAACCAGCCAGAAACCAAGCCAAACACCACAGGAACGTTTCCTTGAGATACAACAACTTACAAACTGTAAGTGCTTTAGCTCTAAATTTCAGCCCCATACATCCCGGCAACTCTGGGATTAAGCCTCTCACTTCTACTAGAACAGAGGGCACAAAATTTAAATCCCAGTCTCTGGCTTGGAAAATAAACCCAGATAATAAATTTCAAGAAAAATGCAGCCATAGAGAAATACCCTTAGTTTTCAAAGGAACCAGGAAAAAGGGGCGGCCAGGACATCTCCAGAATGCCTCAGCTCTTAAAGATTCAGAGAGCAGGGCCATAGAACACATTCCACTGTGCTTCCTTTCTGTTTGGCTTGTTGGCTGGATCGCTCCAGGCTGGCTCTGCTCAGGTCTAGTCATGCTGAGGAGGTGGTGAAAACACCAAGTGTGGCTGCAGGCAAGTCCCTGCCCAGGTCACGATGCTGCGCCGCAGCCAGCGAGCAGGTGGAAGGTGCCAACTCCATGCTGCCTCTGGTTACCTTCTTGGTGCACTGTCTAACAGTATTGATTAACTCCGAAATGACCATGTCCACGCATTTCAGGCAAGGTTCTTTAATCTTCTTCACCTGCTTTTTCACAATGGTCTCAAAGGCCATGTCAGGTGTGAAGAGACCGGTTCTAAACACCCAGGGTGGGGACAAGACAAGGCAGGAAGGGGAGAAGGGGCAAGGAGAATGTCACAGAGTTACACACACATCCTGGAGCAGGCACCACCATCACCAAAACCCGGGACATTTGGGCTGGGAAGTGTCACATCCCCTGGAAAAGCCCTGACTGAAGTTCATTAAAAATGAGGGATGCTTGGCACTTGCAAGGATGGAGGTGCTGAGGGCAAAATTGATCTTAGCTGGACAGTCATAGCCAGGTCACCATTCCACCACAGCCTAAGGGTGGCAGGGGCTGACCCCTTCACAGTGTATTTGACCTCAGAGCTGTGCAGGAGATGAGACCTGCTCTGGAAGATTTTCTTAAAGGTTAGGACATTGACATCTGATACCCTTTATCAAGTTCAGCTGGTAGCTGACCAAGAGAAAGGAATGAAAATAAATCTAGGTTGGTGTTTGTTCACATCCCTGTGTGCAGAAGGGCTCCAACAGGCACCTTCCCAAGAGCAGCACAACTCAGGGTCTCAGGGCTGAATTTTCTGACGAATCACCTTCACACTGAAGGGAACACAAGCCTGTTTGTAATTATGTGGGGCTGGTGGGACCCTGGTGATGGGCATGCCAGTGTTCCCTCAAATCTCTAGGGGAGAAGGGGCGCTGTACCAACACTTTTTTGACCAACTAACTGCTGGTTAGTGTGAAAATCAATGTTTTAGTTTTAACTAAACGAAGGAGTAACACGGGGTTGCATCCCTCTTCCTACCCTTTCCTATGTAAAGGCCCAAGAAGGATGGAGAAGATGTCAAGACACCCAGGCTTTTACCTTTTAAGCTTCTGTGACTCCCACATAGGAAAAGAATGCAAACTCACTTGAATGATTGTCCCTATTCCCAGATTCAAGCCAGAGGTTATCCCTCCCTTTGGCTGACCTACCGTACATCTGAAGTCTTCAACTCCATTTGGAAGGTCTAGAAGTATTTACAAGGCTCTTCAGCCAGAGCTCTGCCCTAGTGTGTGATACGTGCCTGATACCGTGGATGTTCTTGATGGCGTAGCTGATCTCCCGCCGCAGCTCCTTCTCATCAAACTCCATCTGCAACAAGAGAATTCCATCAGAACCTTCTGACACTGATCCGCACAGCAGGAGACTTTGAAGAGAAGATGTCCCATGCCAGCAATACCATGAGGTATTAGCCCAAGTGCTGGATACAGAGTCCAGCCACAAAACTGCTGGGGTCAAAGCAGCACGCCCTGGACACACATGAACAGCTAAGGGCCTCCATTTACAGATGCCTCAGCTGCTCTTAAGGAGCTTTTTTGAGGTAAAGCACTAGGACTGAAGTGCTAGATGGCTTTTTAAAAAAATTGGTTTGCCTTACAACATTTAGCATGAGATCTTGGCAGCTGCTTTTTCAGTGAACACCACAAATGTATAAAACATTTTGTGTGAATTGTAAATCTAACACAAGGAAGGCTATTTATTTCACTAGAAAGGCCTCATCTTATTCAAATGTGGGGAAAAAAAAGCCAATGCAAAAAATACTGAAGCAGAAAGATCAGGCTCTTAAGTTTGTTCCAACTGACAATATAAAAAGATTTTCAGTACCCCTCCTGATCAGGTTAGTGTAATTCATCATCCAAGAAAACTGTCTTTCAATCAGAATCCTCTTCCACTATTAAGAGGGGAGTACAGTTTCTACACCATTCCCACCTCTAGGCCATTGACAGGGGACGGACAGAAGTAATCCCAGGTAGATCTACAATACTTTTTCCTGCTTCTTAGGTATCTATGAGTCCAACTTCAGATCTAGTCTGATGCTCAGGATCAAGAAGTATGAGTCTTAGCACCATTTCTTCTACATGAAATTCAGTTATAGTAGCTTTGACATATCTGTGAGGGCATTCAGTCATTGATTTACCATGGGTTCTGTTAAAGTGATTTTTCACACCCAATTTAGCATCTTGGAATCAAGTCCAAAAAACATTGTCATTTAGCTCAGAGGAAGTTAAGTTCTGTCACAAAAACAGGGAGAGAGGGGAAAGCCAGCACTATGGGAAGGTCCCAATAAAGGAGACAAACAAGCGAAAAAGGTGATAAAAGGGAAAAACATGAAATAAAGTAGCTGAAGAGAAAGTCCACTGATGAGAGATAGCAAGAGGAGTAAGGAGACAGAAGTAGCAACGTACAACAGGAAACAAAAAGTGTATCTCAGCAGAATGGGGAAGCAGTACCTTCACCAGCTCAAAGGGGAAACGCTCATGGAAGATGCGATTGATCCGAGCTCCTCCTGACAGTTCATAGGTGTCAATTTGGTCTCCAGAGCCTTCAATGCGTTTCTCAAAGTCCACAGCAAACTGCTGGACCATCCTGAAAGAAAACCAAGAGCATGAAGTAAAATTGATTGCTGAGCAGGCCTTTCCAGGGAGGGACACTGAGGCCACTCACTGAAGCAGAGCTTTGGTCTTGCGAGCAGGGTCATCAGGGCGAAAGTTCTTGTACTCCTCCACCTCCTTCTCAATGGAGAGGAGCTGGCTCTGGAGCTTGTTCCGCAGCCCTGGCAGCGTGTCACGGATGTGGTTGGTCAGTTGCTGCACAAGAAGAAGGTTTAAGATGACAATAAAGTTCTAGGTAGTTACTAGGAAGAGTTTGCTGCCTCCACACTACAAAAAAGATGAAGGTTCCTCTCTGTGTTCAATTCTTCTGTGTGGTCTTAACAAAATGTCTGTCTCAGGACAAATACCAGTTATGAACTGAAGGTATTCACCCTCCCCAGCTCCTGCCTATTGCCCCCTTCTACTCTTAACCTTCAGTTTACCTTCTAGCATGGTGCAAAACTCCCATCCACACAAACCAGAGTGACTCAAATCCAAGAATAAACTTCATATAAAAGTATTAGTATTTGCTTTTTACAGGAGGGGAAAGGCTACTTTGCCTTCAGATTAGCACACCATTGACACCCAATGTGGTGGTAAAGCCTTTTTTCAAACAAAAAAGGGTGAAAAGGCAAGGTGGAAGGAGCCAAGACCATTCATGAGGCTCATAAGAGGGTTTCAAAGTGGGAAACTCCACTTTGAAGACGACTATTTGAATAAGGAGAAATAGGAAACTCTTCACTTCAGAGAGTATTTCAAGGGAGCAGAGAAGGAAGATTGCTGCTGTATGAAAACAAGATAGCCTCAACAGATGGGAAATAACTATCAGCATCACATAAATAGTGTTAGGTACAGAGATCACTAGAATTTAGAAGGCATCTCTTAATTTAGCCAGCAAGACCTTACATCTTGATAGTGTATTATACCACAAACCAACTACTGAAAGTGAAAGGATAAATCAATGCTCTGCCTTTGGTGTGCAAGCTGCGTTATTTGCCTCAGTGCATTTCACAGCCAGTGACACCACGGGCAGCAGTTCCTGACTGTGGACAGTACCTGGTTCAGAACTTTCTGCAGGAAGGGGGTTCCCATGCGATCAGCCATGTGTCTGTAGGCTGGGTGGGAGAGAAAAAACTTTCTCTCTGCAGCCAGAGCTGCCTGAATGTCCTTCTTGCCATCTATGTCCTTCTGACTTCTGTTGACCACACCAATGTAACCTGTGAGAGTGGGGTTAGAGATCAGATGGTTGCAAAGATGCAAATAAAACTCAGACTTGAGAAGGAAGTTACTCAGCCAGCAGCATTACAAAAGGGGGATTTTAGTGGTAACATATTATTAGGGGCAACTGGAAGAGTTTAAAATTAGCCTTTCCTTGTATGGCCCAGGTTCTGATATTTTGGTATGCAGGACAAAAATGAGCATGGGACAGAGAATTATCTTATTTGTTACTGTTCCCCTAACCCAAAGCACACTCCAGTCTCATTTATTTCAGACTCCTTTTAGGAGTCCTTAGCACAGGTACTTTTGCCATGCCCACAGCAAGCACCACAGCCCAGAATTACTAAATCTCTTTATTATGGCAGCAAGGGGAGTGTTTTAGACTTCACAGCTTGCCTTAATGAAAGGAGGAAAGAGAAAGTAAAAATAAGAGCATAAGGCTGTGCTTCTGCTAGGACTACATATCAAGGTATAAATACCTAAAAAGTTCCTGTTAACAGTATGACTGAGCCCTGTTCACCAACTTTTCTCACTTCTAGGTTGGAACAGAGATGGTTTAACCACAAGTTGTAAGAGATGTTATAGGAAGGGGATAAGGCCAAGACACCTCACACAGGGAAAATAGAGGAAGGAGATAATGGACAAAGCATGAGCAAACATACCCCTACGGAGGGGAAGCAATTTGTTTTCTAATACATCTCGTGCATCAGTTCCTTCATCCATAAGATCCAGCTTGGTGATGACCCCAATGGTGCGCTGGCCTATGGAAAAAAACCACAAACATATTTGATCAGCAAATGACTCATGCATTATTTTGCTCTCTTCACAGAGCTTACAGATTGCCCAGCTTAGCTACCCAAGGGCTCTTAAAATCACACATTACAGCTCCCATCATGTACAAGAGGCCACAAGAGCAAAACAGACAAAAATCAAGATCAGTTTTCAGTTGTATCCTGCTGAATGCACAAGCTATGCCACAGCAGAAAAGGATTTTAGTGCATATTTTCCTAGCTCTTTCTAGGCCAAATGCAGATGATTAAAAGAAAGGAGATCCTTCAACTCTTCTGAAATGTGGCTTAGACAAATGAAGAAAAGGGGATTAATAAGATTTCTACTACAGCAACTGTTAACACTCATTAATACCTCTCAGAAGAATGTTTGTTGGTGAAGATACATCCCAAGACAACAGACACGAGCCACAGCTACTGGGCTAATCACAACAGAATGAAAATCAGGCTACTGTCTAGTAATGCCAGGATAATTAGGAGACATTTACCTTGAGGATCCACCTCCTTTGCAATCTTCAGGGCATCAGAATTGGCCAGATCAGAGTTGGCTGGAGATACTGCCAAGATGAGGCAGTTCTCTTTCGTGACAAACTGCATGAGCATGTCTCGGATCTGGAACTCGATGTCAGGGGGCTGATCCCCTACAGGGACTTTTGTCATACCCGGCAGATCCACCAAAGTCAGGTTCAGGACTAGACACAGGACACAGGAGTTAGCACAAGAGATTGTTAAGGTAGGAAAGTTCTGGTCTCTAAGTACCACCTGTAGCTAAAGTGACTCCAATAAGGGATAAGAGGTGCACACACAAAAGCACACAAAGCTTTCTATTTCCTTCTTGTTATGGGTCAGTAAGAACTAGTTGCAGGTTGTTTCTACTGTGATTGTCAATGATCTCATCACCCTTTCCTTTAAATCACTTGTTTTCACACCAGTCAAGAAAACTGTGCCCTCAAAGTCCTTCCACATATGCTACACTGAATGGGAAGGGATGACAATATTTTGTTTTCAATTCAAAATGGAGTGCAGAGCCTTCTAGAAGAGCTGGTCCCTCTGCATTAGGACTCACCATGGGGAGAGTAGACTCGGAGATTGATGGGCACAGGGGAAATCCCTTTGTTTGAGCCAGTAACACGATCTGTTTCAGCCTCAATCTCCAAACGGACCTCCTCAAAATCGGTGAATTTCTTTCCTTTGCAGTGTAGGAATTCGCCATATTCTATTTAAACAGAAATAGAGTCAGAAATAGTCAAAATCAGAGAGGTGTGATGAAAGCAGCACGTCCTGAAGCACAACACAACAAAACACAATTGAAGGGATGAAGTCTGGCAAGGGCCTTTCCCAACAGAGTTTGTAGGTTGGAACAGTAACTACTGCAGTCATGTTTATGTGGTCAACATCTGAGAAAATTCAACTGAGCCCAACATCTTCACTCCCTTAATTCACTACATTTTCAGCAGGGTCTTCAGGTTTTTAGGTCTTACCCACTCATGAGAGTCACAGCTGCATAGGGAAAGGAAAATTATGATGTGTGCATGGAGCCTTGAACAATAAATTAAAACAAACAACAACAACAACAAAAAAAAAAATTATGAAGCATTTTGCTTCTGAACACTTAATGCATTAGGTGCCAAACAGGCAAGAAGGCTGCAGGTTATTTTTCCTTGGGAAAATCCTTATTTATTTTCTCCAGTGATCAAATAAGACCTTCCTGGCTAAGACAGCAATCCAGCTGGACACACAGGGGAAGGGAGCTCACATACCTGTGCTGGCATTTACCAGCTGAAGGACCAGTGGGCGCCTGGTTACGATGCCAGATCCACGTGGCAGAAAGTCTCTACAATGAAACAGGAAGTTTTGGATGAGTGAGTGATTGTTTCCTTCCCTTTTCACAGCTTTTCTGCTTCTATAAGTGTACATGGATTCTAAGGGGGAGTCCCAGCTACAAGCACAAAAAAGTTTAAGGCATTAAACACAAAGCACCTCTCCTTGAGAAGGGCAAGAGCTTGTTCTGAGTAGTTTATACTCACAGCACAATCCCTCTAATCGTGTCTGTGACAGTACAGCTCCTTCAGCTGAAGTTCCAAGTTAGCTAACAAGCCTATTTAATACAGCTGTCTGTTCTTTGGAAAAAAATAAACTTTTATCTTTCAGAAAGAAAAGAGAAGTTGATACAGAGCCAAAGAACTAGCATGCCTCCTTTTGGCAAAAACAATTACACAAATTCACTCACACCCTGCACTTGGGGCTTGAGAAGACACTACATTGTCCCAGTGTGCAAACACCACGTGATATAACTGAGAAAATAACCAGCAGCCAAAGGCTTGTCTCCACACAGGGTCTCTCCTGGCTATAACTACTCAAGATAGTATTGCCAAGGAAAAAGCAGCAGTTTCTTTCTGTATTTACAAGAATCCTGAATTTTTGTGTACTTCAAGTAATTTCAAGGGAAAGCAGCCTTACACTAACATTCTCCAAATGCTGACTTAGCAGCCAAAGCCCACCAGCTCTCCTTTTCTTTTCCTTTTTTTCCAATCCAAAGCTAGGCGTGTTCACTGCATCTGCTGATGACCTTGCTAGTTTGTGGGCTGGTTTTCTACTACTTGGCTGTTCATGTGGCTCTTCAAGAGCCACTGAGCAGTTCTGAAAATATAATCAATTGCTTCCTCACCTACTGGGAGAAGCACCACTTCAAAATATGTTTCCTACAGCATGAACATAACATTCTCTGTTAAAAGAAGCCCTGTCTACACTGGCAGGGCTCTGGCAGAAAGCCTCCTTCCCTTTATAACTGTGGCAAGGAATAATTTTGCTGATTTGGGAGTAACTATTGGCTCTGCTGAATGAGAAATCAGGGCTGTCCACTTTGAGGTATTCCTCTTACTCCTGCATAAACTCAAGACTGACAAAGTCCATGGGGATGAGAAGTGTGTTTCTGTTTCAACACACCAGACAAGGCCTTGAGCAGCTTTGTCTCAGCTCCTGGTTTGGCCAATCATCTCCTGTGTAACCCTATGCAAGTTATTCTGCTTCTCTGTATTTCCATTTTCTCAGCTATAAAAGTAATTTCCCATCTGTGGGAATGTCAGAATAACTTGGTAATATCAAAAACTGAAGACTGGGTTCAAGTGAAATGAGGGTAAGGAGGCACTGTATATCCTCTAACACCTCAAAAATATCACCTGTTAATTACTAAGTCAGGAGTAATGGAACTTCAGTTAAAATTAGACTGAAACTCATTCACATTATTTTAGATTTTCCAGAAGTATAAAGGGTTAACTGGGGATTGCCTTTCATCTGATTTTTAAATAGTACAGCTCTAGTTTTTCCATTCCAGTGGGATTAACCCTGGAATCTCTGAGACACTGCATCATTCTAACAGTTTTCTGCTGTCTCAGCTCCATTCCTAATGATGTCTGTGGTCAATATGTGGAAAAGTCCTATCATTGTATCACTTGTTAGCACAATAAATCCATCTGAGCTCTGCTGAATTATTTTGAACTTATACCTGAGAAAAAGGAATCCTATCACTACAGAGTCCCTTTCCAGCACACCAAGACAGTCCTCTAGCTATAGGTTTCCAAATTGCAGTATCAAATCTTGCTTTTACTGTAAAAGAGCATGGCTGAGGGAGGAAAAAGATAGATGGATTAAGTCTTCAGAGACAAAATGTTATAAAGGCTTTGAGTGCTGAGAGAAGGCAGCCTGTAGCATGACAGCAGAGCCTCATTACATACATCACTATACATGACTGTGCCTGAATTATGTTACTCAAGCTGAGAGCACCAACACCCTGTTTTCCTCTTTCACTCATTATCTTCACAACTGGCAAGTCCTTTATCTGTTTCTTTATTTGTAACACACAGAAATGCACGACAACATTCGATTTCCTGCGCTTTACAGCAGGAATGCAACACTGTGCCACTCCTCCAGGCTAGGCTTAATCTACAAAATAGACAAAAGAGCAGCTGAAACAGAGCTGTATTCAGGGAATATAAATACTTAATTTGCTTGTAGCTTTCTTAGCTACTGACTCGAAATTCTGACTCAAGATATTGAGGTATCAGTTCTAGTAATGCAATTCCAAGCATTTTATCAAGGTTGGAAGACTAGGCTCAGATAACTACATTTCCCAAAACACTTATTGGAAGATTTATTTCTATGTATTTCTCTGTGTAACCCTATGCAAGCTACACTCATTTTTTATTACCAACAGGCAGAGAGAGAATACCAAGGTGGTAAATTCTTGGTCTGACCAGAGATAGATCTCCTCTTCTAAACCAAGGCAACAAAAAGAACCAAGGATGCAAATCTCGACAGGTCTCAGACTGAAAGAGTTCAGGCAGGGATATGACCTGAAAAAGCATTTATTGTTGTATTTTGCATTGCTCAGTTCTGAATTGCTTATACATGTTCTTGACTAGTTACCTCGGGGCAAGCACAATCACAGCATCCCTTGCAGTCTTATTACTGTTTTCATATGCAGAGCTGCATGAGAGTGCAGATTTGGGCTGAAAGCTGCATTCGTAATGCAGTAAAAAAAAATTGAAGGGAAGGGAAGCAATCTAGCAGCTACTGTAGAGCAACAAACAAAATCCAAACACCTTGAAAATACATTAAAATAATCTTGATGTGGTGCAACAATACATTTATAATCAGGGCACTGGGAATTGGGTTTTCCTTAATTGTTTTGTTGGTTTGTTTGTTTGAAGCTTTTAACTAAAGCCAGACACTATCTAGGAAAAGCCTTCATGCATTAGGTAACTTAGAATCCTACAGAACAGAAAGGTTATTAGCAGCTATTAGTGACCAAAAAAACCACTTTTGCTCTATAAACAAGTTTCAGAATTCATTTAATGACTTGCACAAGAGAAATATTGTATGGAAAGGGAAGCAAAAGTGGATGCAATCAAAAAAAGTAGGACACATACCCATATGGAAAGTTTGGGATTACCTGAAAAGGCACACACTGAAACTTTCAGACATGTTTCTTGTGTTTATTTGCTGTTGCTACACTGAAGAAAATGTGACTGTCCATTAAAAGATATTTAGATGAGCTAATTTGTTGCAGTAGGAGCACAATTTTGTCTACACACACACAGTTTGCTCAGACCAAAGAATACTTGTTTACTCCTTTGGTCAAACACTTGGATCTGTTGTTTTCCTGTTAAATGAGATACTGAGATCTCTGGAGGAGAAGCAAGTCTTTGAACATCTCAGTGACTGTTAGGGGCATACTGTGCCTGCTCCACCAGCTTTGCTGGAATAAATGCTCTTCAATCCTCATCAGTACAAGACAAGTGATTGCATGAGCCAGTCTGTCCCTTCATGCTTTGCCAGAAGTGTCAGCTCACTGCTTTAGCTTTGTGCTCTAAGGCTTAGAGGTTCCTGTAACATTTACAGTGCTGTTTCATTCCAGCAATCTGGTGTTTGCAAATCTCTTTTTGACCCTGTAGCCATGATATCACAAGTGATAACCACAATTTCCTAACAGGGAAACACAATAATAGCATCCCCACACATCAGCTCAGGCTGCAATTGCTTCTCCATAGATTCTCTTCCACTGCAAATATGAGCATAATTTATTCCCTCTTTCCACCAAATTCAAGTTTTGCACCTTCTCCATCCACTGGTAATCTATATTTCTGAAAGGACTTTGAGTCATCTCTTCTTCCACATGGAACACAGGCTTTGCTTTCCCTGTCTCCAGAGAAGCTGGAAGGCTCAGAAAGCTGTTTGTAGAGGGCTCTGAAATACAAATCTAGGCCTACTCTAGACAAACCAACAGCATTGTTGCAGTCAATTGTTTCCTAGACCTTTGAGATTTTTGAATTAGAATGCACTAGAGAAGGTAAAGCCTCAATTGAAGAGCCAAAACAGCAGTTTATGAAGACATAAAAGTAGTTGCAAAGAACAGAAGGGAACACCAGCATCTGATCATTTAATTTCAATTTGATTTCTTATTAAACATCTATAGAAAAACAGGGTATTAAGGGATGTGATTAATCCCCAGTTTGGATTATATTAGTTTCAGAAAATTAAAATTCACACAGCCTCCATAATTTCACATGGCTGTTTGTATTTTAATTTGAGTATTTGTAACTTCCTGTGTTCTGATGGTGCCTGGGGACAGCAATTCAATCAGAAATGCACTGCACAAAGCAGCATACCAATATACCATGAGAAATACAGTTCTGTCCCTATGGATTTTACTGTCTGGTTACACAGTTCAGACCTGCTCCTGCTTAAGCTTCAAACCATTTTCATCTGTCAAGGCTTATAATTTATCATTCATCTTTCTCACACATCCAGATCATGAGTTCCTCCTTAGCTCATGATGGCACAATGCTTTACAAGAATCCCAAGCCAATCCAGGGGTATTGGTACCTTTGACATATGAATCTTCTGATCACTTTGCCCATCAGCAACAGTCACATCTTCACACCAGCTGCATTCTATGGACAGTTTATGCATTTCTCTGAACAGCACTTCATCTCACAGCACTTGTATTTTCAAACATGCTCTTACTTCAGCACATCAAAATGAATCCTTTACGCACAGCTGACAACTATGGGGCACTTTAACCACACACTCAAAATATTTACTATTAATCATACCGACTCCTAAAACAAACACTTCAGAAACAGTAGGAGCTTTGTACTTTTTGGTCACTAACTCCTGGTGCTCCTTCACAGCAGACATCATGTAGTTCTACTACAAGGAAGGAGGATGCAGAACTGCCCTTGGAGCACCTTCCTGGTCTGATCCTTCAAGCAACATGCAAGTACATTTGTAAGCAATTCCATAACTCAGGTGTGGGGCAAGAACAAGGACAAGTTTGCTCTTTCCTCTGCCACCCAGCAGGTTGCCAAGAGGGTTGCATTGCAGATTCAGAGTTTCCTGCTAACTTGGTCGGCTCTGTAAACTCTTCTCTTGCCTGAGCCAAAGCAATTCTCAACTAAAACAAAGCCAGACAAGCCAACAGGAACAACAAGCATTAAAAATAGGTGCATTATGAACAAAAAGATCCATCAACCTTCTATTCTGTTTTCCTCTGCCCTAAGCTTTCATAGTCCTTTCATACTGCTTCATATCAACTTGGACACCAGTCATACAGACTCAAAATCATATGCTAAGTCTTGTTCCTAGTTAAGCCATGTTTTTTTTTCCATTAAGGTTATAGCACCTTTAGATAGCTTTGGCTGATAAATAATGCACATCCTCTGGCTTAATCACCACAACACAAGTATGCCTAGTCCTGACCCACAGTGAACAAGAGCAATTCCATAAGCACTTAGCATAATGTAACTTCTTAGGATGCAAGTGGCACTGGTCACACAATGGATACATATAGAAATAAAGATCTATTGTAAGTACACCATTTTCCAGTATACTGGCAATATTATTGTGCACAATGATTCATTATTCAAGAAAACAATTGTGAAAAATAAAGACAGGCAATAGTTCATGAGTGTCATCATAATATACATGTTAGGAGAAACAAAAAAATTAAAGAGAGGGCTTCCCACTGCCTTGTACCTTGAGTTCCTATTAACAATAGTGCAGAGGGAGGTTAACACTATTGTGCTGGCTTGGAACACTTAGAATTGCTTTGTTAAATAGTTCTGACCCTCAAACAGCCTCTCCAACACCTGGCCACTTCTCCCAAGTACAGTTCCCCAAGTCAGTAAGCAAAAGGACCAAACAGCCTCTCAAGTTTGGAAGTTTGCTGTGCTTAAGGTGAGCTTCCAGAGACCATCCTAGAAAATTCACAGATGCTGCCCAAGCAGGACAAAACACAAGTGCCAGTAAAAGCTGGACACATTTGTAACATAATACTGGATAATTTGCAAACAAGAGTCAGAGAGGGTAGAGAATGAAGTAGAAAGCAACTTCTGAAGTTGGCACCTTCTCCCAGTCTGCCTCAAGTTGTTCTATTTCCTTGTGCAGAATTGTACCCCATACCAGCACAAGGCCAGCAAGAGGTTCTGCAGAGACTGAGGCACTGAGGTCTCCAAACATGAAAGGACGGTGGCTATGCTAATCCAGTGTAATAAGTAAGTGTAGCAATAGTAGTATTACGTGGTCACACCACATCCTGCTCCAGAACTGACATGATTCTCCCCACAAGAATCACCTTTGCTGTGTTTCCTGCAGCTCTTTTACCAGGATATGCCATGTTCTGGAGCTCTCCTGTATCTTTTTTTCCCACACTGTGCTCTCACTTCATTCAAAATAAGAAAAATACAGTGTATTTATAGAGTTAACATAAACTCAATAAAGCCACACCAGAAACCTACATGTATTGCAAAACACAACATTTCAAAAACCACAATGACCCCACACCACAGGCTCTGCTGAAAAGACAAGAAACCTTTCAGGAGACTGCCTCCTCCAAGAGAATCCACCTCCATAGAAAGCTGCATGCCTGGCTGTTTGAAAGCCTACACAGTGAGTCTGGCGAATCAAATCCAGCTCCTCGTGGACAGGCATAATGGTGAGGTTTGTTTCTATGACATTTGGGGTAAATGATGGACCATGGAGGGACAGAACTTGAATTTCCTGCTTCCATCTTAGCCATTTTATCATCACCTTGTCTCCTCACCCTAGGATACAACACAATTTACTGGCCACTGATTTACATGTAGAAAGATGACAGTGTCCAGTACTGTTGTCTGGGTAATTTTTGGTAGTGATCAGATCTTTCCTACAGGACAGGAAAAAGATTTTTGTTACTGGAAGGCATTGTCATATTCATGTGCTCCCACGCCTCTGGGAGGACCTACATGCCTTGAACATCAAAAGTGTTAATCAAAAACTTGTTTTCCCCACTCAGAACGTGTTTGTTGAACCAAGTGAGGGCTGAGGGGGCTCAATGGGAGAGGAACACCCTGGGGCAATGTTCTCTCACATAACTTGATACTTCAACTGCAGTGGCTGTGTTCAGCCTTCTGCCCACAGCACCTTCCTCAACACTGCTACAGCCAGAAGGAAAGCACACAGCAATTTTTACATGAATGATCACTTGGAAACAGCTCTCTTCCCCACCCCTCCCCAAGTGCACTAAATTCTGCTTTTCTGGCTTATCTCTCACTACACAGACTGGTTCCCAGGAGCCATCCATAGAAGTTGGTGCCTCTTTAATCCACTCTTTCTCTGCATCTCAGCCCCTCTCCTGTACATCTCTCTATGCAGGTTGTTGGAAGCAGTAGGGTAAGTTAAGTTTTGCTGTTGTTTATTTTCCTTTGAATCCTCTGGGCTGGTTTTTCTGTTTCACACTCCACTAGCTTCAGGATACATCAAAATCTGGAAGACAGCTGTGTGCATCATGCCAAGTCATGGCTGTGCTGGAGCTGCTGTGCAGCAGTTAATCAAATGCACAACTACAGAGCCCTCATGGCTGCCCTGCTTCCACAGGGCAAGAGACTTCCAAGGAAGTCACAGGCATTCTTACACTTCTAGTCAATGACCTGAGGGCCTGCCAGCATGCAGACTAAACTGGCATAGCCAAGAGTCTGCCCCAGGCATTTCTGCTGCTGTATGTCTACAGTAATTCCAAAGAAGCCAGCACACCTCAACTTTATGCTTGGTAAACCTTACAACAGGATCTGGCCTGACTTTCAAGATCTATATATGTATTTTTAGATGACCTGAAAGTAAAGTAGAGATATTGCTGCATTCTTCTGATGCACCCCTGCAAATTATCCCATCCAATTGACTTACTGGCTATATTATACAGCATAAAGCAAGAATTTCTGCTAGAAACTGCCCTTCATCCCTAACTCAGTTTACATAACATGGAATATAGGAAGTCCCTATATACAGTAAGGGGAGACAGAAGCTGAGCAAAGAGTGTTTCTCCCCATTAGAGACAGCTACACAGCTCCTGTCCTACATTTGTAGGAAACAAGGGAGTACCTTGGGAAAAGGTTCAAACATACACAGGCATTACCCTTTCTGTCAGTTTTCCATGGTCTGCCTTCTTTCTATCTAGAAATACAAGCTCTCCCTCTCAGTCAGTGCTAGAGCCTGGATAGGTAAGTGCCTTTAGGACCTGAGGGTCTGAAATACAGAGGTGTGGGTTAACTCCTTCAGAAGGACCAGCACTGGAATCTTGCATAAAGGCACCAGGCCAGTTTGAAGAGATTCAGCCCTACAGATCACTAATAATATATGGGGTTTAGTAAAAACTCTCCTTATTTGAACCTGTTTGAGGTTCATATTCATGCTTTGAATCCTTCTGCAGTTTCATGAGGTTACCTTTCATTTTTAAAAAAAGGTCTCAAAATCATCACCCCTAGTCACAGCACTTCAAGTGTTGGGACTTTCTGAGAGCAGTACAACAAATTTGACTTAGTTTAATTTCATAAGCAAGCATCACTTGAAGCCTTTCTAAAAGACCTCAGCTTCCCCAGACCTTGTAGATAACACAAATAATTTTCAGCTCTTGTGAGGTACAAGCACAGCTCACTCCCTCAGCCATCCCAACTGAGGAGTCTGGGTGCAGCTGCCCTCCTCTGGGGCAATGAGTAACCAAGGTTAAACTCCTTGTTTTTAAGTGCCATGGAGAGCTGTGACCCTGGGAATCCCACAATGGGAGCAGATTGGAGCCACGTGCTTCCCTCCCTAATTGTGATCACTGGCTGATAGATAATCCCTTCATGGGCTGCTGCTCTACAACTGCTGTGCAGCAACCAATCCAATCTGAGAACCAGAACCAGGCCCAGGGGGATAATTCTCCTCCTACTTCCCTAAAACATGGTGAAATCTACTGTTTCCATAGAAACAAATCAGTTGGATGTCCACACATCCCTCCTACATCCCTCACTGGTGGGCATCAGCCCCAAGCTGCTGAGGTTTTGAGCAAGTGTAGGTCAAGAGTTTGGAGGAGAAACAAGAGGCACTCCCAGCATACAAACCCAACCATCTCATCCAAAATGTGAGTTGCTTCAGTTCATCTCTGCTGCGAGAGAATTAATCAGAAATATTCTTCTCCTCCTCCATTTTGAGGGTTATTTGCCAGCTCCCTCCCTGTTATCTTCCTGCAGATGGGTTAGTCCAGAATACGTGAGGACGTAGAACACAGATGGGAAATCAAAACAGAATACTCCAGCACCTCATGTGCACTTGTGAGCCAATTTACTCTGTGTTTCTGCAGGTAAAAAACTGTAAAGGCATTTTCTTGTTTGGAGCTCTGCGTTTTACTGTGGAGAATTATTTAGAGAGTGGTACAGCCTACAGTGCACTGCCTGATCTCAAAAAGTCACTGCCCGTTATAGCAAATGCTGCATTGACTCCAGGCTGCAGAGCTGGGGAAGCAGAGGCTGGAGAGAGCACAAAACTGCAGCACTGCTGCTGTGCAGCTTCCTCTAGGATTTTCAGAGTAATAGAAAATGAAGTCTGGATTTTGTTTGCTGTATTGGGATATTCACGGTAAAAAATAATACAGCACTTATTCTGCATGACAGTATCAGGAACCCAAGAGAATAAGCAGCCTAGTGTATCCTGAATGAATATGGCAGTAAGGATTACACATTTGTGGAAAATGCAGTTTTGATTTCAAGAATTACAATCCCAGGAGAAAGGAAACAAGGTTGGTTTTACTCATGCGAGGAAAACAAAAGTAACACCAGAAATACTGCACTGCATGATGCATACTCCACCCCAGAAACTGTAAACCAGACCTTTATGTCTGTCTTGCTTAATTTTCACCATCACAGCACGAAAGCAAGTTTTCCTTTTGCTACTTCAGAAGCATATATACCCTGGCAAAAATCTCCTGCAATTGCAGAATCTCCCTGCAATTTCCAGACAGTCCCCAAGAAGACAATACCAGGCAACTGCAACACCCCAGAGCATAAGATTAGTTAAGTCCCTATGACAGTAGTGAAAACCAGGCTTTTTTAAGGCCAGAAAGGTAAACCCATGACCCAGCATCTTTGCCTCTTTTTCAAGCTGCACTGATCTGTCATAACACTGCAGCAACATTTCTCTGCTTTGGCACAAACAAACCTACCAACAACCCCTGGCTCTGCTGTAACAGAAGGCTGCAGCCTTGAAAAACGTGACCTGTTCAGCACCTGCAACCTGAGCTGTGAGAAAACAAAAGGACAAGCTGTACACTAAAACTCTGGGACAGGAATGGCTGATGGGAAAGCACAGCCACAATAACACCCGAGGATTAATGGATGCTAAGACTGACGAGCAGCAGGCTGACCTGGCTATTTCCCACCACCAATGTCTTAATCTCTGGAGCCAGGCTGCAGCTGAGTCCAGACTGCCCAGCAGCAGAGGCATTCTAAAGGCTGCCCAGCAGCAGAGGCTCTCCTGTGTTCAGAGACACCATTATACTGTGCAGCAGTAACTCATATTCACACTATTCATCCTATGGAGGCTCTGGATAAAAAAGGGGGTTATCCCCCTTTTTGTTCTTCTCTCCTTCAGAGAATGAAACCAGGTACAATGACAAATTCAAAGATATCAAATATTGTGCTAAGTATAATCTTAGATTTCTTGTCAAAACTCCACCTCTGGAGTCCTGGTATTTGCTGCAAGACCCAAGAGAAGAACAAATGTAGCTGGAGGCACATTTCATCACTGCAGCATGACACTTCCTCCACTCCCAGACATCAGTGTGTGCTAGAAAAGGAGACAGGCTGCCCAGAGCCTGAACTCCTTAAAGGGTACAGACAGCTGAAAGAATTCATTGGGAAAGGCAAAGCCACTTTGATGAGCCCACAGATACAAATAAAACAGAAATTGCATGAGGAAGGATGGTACCTCAACAAGTCATGATGTGCTGTTAGCTGCCACACACTGGTGGTGGGTTTATAAAGCTGAATGCATGTACCCCAATAGCTTATCTCAGGTCAGTGGTAAGAGGCAGAGAGTGCTGGGGATGGGGAGGCAGCTTGCTTCCTTTCCAACAGGCCAGGCAGGAAGGACAGAATTCCATGGGGTAACAGAGTTATGCTGCACTCAGGCATCCTGACCAAACTGCCCACAGTGCACAGCTGTCCTGCAGAGGAAATTTAAGATGCCAATTTCCATCTCTGCTCTGCCTGGAGAAGTATGCAGGAACAGTGCCAGGCTCCTTGCTATGCACTGCACCTTTGCAGCTCCAGATATAATTAGGATCAACCTGGGCTGGGAACATGGTGCAGAGGCACTGCCTCTTAAAGCCCTTGAAGAAGACCCAGATTGATTGCAAACACCTCTAGTGCAGAGAAAGTCAGAAGCATTAAACTCTACTTAAAAAACCACACAAGATATCTCCATTTCCCACTATACCAGAACAAAAATTGGATCAATAGTCCCAGAAGAGACAAGCTTCAGACCTCCTGTCTGGTTCTAATGTCCAGTGGAACAGCACTTGTCATGTGCACAAAAGGCACATTTTGCTATAGTCAGATTTGGGCAGTGACCGTGGGAGGTGACAAAAAGGTTACACTTAAATTCAACAACAACAACAACAAAAAAAGGAAGATTAAAACAGGTGTTGCCTTATCAGTGGGCATTCTGATAGCAAAACTGCAGCACAGTGACTTGGACAGACCACAGTCTTACAGCCTTCCATTCCTTTCCTTATTTTCCACAAGGAAAAGGTTTAACTAAATTTCTCTCCCTGTATCTCCACTCTACCAATACAGTGATTTCTAAGACATCTGCTTTTGTCCCTCCAGGTGTTCAATGGGAGTTCAACTTTGTCCAAGCAGAAGTCAGCAAAATATCAAGTGCCAATGCAGTAACTCACTTATTCTTTTGCAGTAAACATTCCTTAAATATCATTCATTCAATAGTCTATACAAATTCATGCAGGAAATGGATCTCTTTCTCCAAAATTAGTTTGGGATGCCTGGTAGTTTGCAGGCCTGAGATACAAACACATCTTGCACGAATAGGCAAGCAGAGTAATTCTTAGGAACAGGAACAAAGCAAAGTAGCATAGCCCAGAGGGAAGAAGTTTATTGCTGGGATCTCTGCTGAGAGCTGCATGATGTAGAGGAGGTGACCTGAGTTTCAGTGCTAGAGCTGCAGCATCAGCTCTGCAGTGTGACACATGTCATGCACCAATCTCTGAGGGCATTCTGCATTTTGGAATGTACCAATCTCCTCCTTACCCGTAGCTTTAACCCCACTGCGACACATCTCCTCTCAAGGCCACCACCATGCTCAGGCAATTCCCAGCTATTCATAGAGGAGCTTCTATTAAAAGTAAAAGCACAATCAGCTTAAGAAATAGCCAGAGATTACACAAGAGATCACAACAGCCAGAAAGAGAGAAAACCTAACATGTATTAGAATCAAGGGGTCCCATCATGACCCAGAGCAATATAAGCTCAGAGTAAATCATAAACAAGTCAGCGAGGCTAAATATCAGCATAAAACCTGTGAGGGCTACAGCTTTGGTGTTTATTGGTTTAATTCTGAACTAGCAAGTCACCAGACATATTCCCCTGCTGACAGGGAACTGTTCCTGTGCCGGAAGGCAGGTGGCAAATGCATAGTCATTATAAGCCTCATTTTTAGAGGTTTGTAACTACATGGATGAGGAAGAGCTCTCGGGGTTGAAACAGTCTGTTAATTTGTCAGAGCCCTGAGCCAGATCCTATGTAGCTTACTCTGTCTTTACAGATGTAAGAGTGGCAGGAAGACAAAGAGGAGGAACTGAACAAAGACTCCAAGATTTTTGCCTTTAGGTACTTCTTTCCATGTTCTAAAAAATTCAGCACCGCCTCCCTCATCACTGGATCTCCGTTCTCAATTTTAAAATAAAGGGAAACACTGTAGTTTCTCCTAGTGCTCTCCAGGGTAAGTTAGCTGTGCTGTGAAAACATTTGCAGATGTTGAGAACCAACTGCTCAGCATCTCTGTAGACTTCTGCCTATTGATATGAGAAAGGGTCTGAATGCAGCTGAAAAACTACTCTGAAATACAGCTGCAATTTATGATCAGCTTTTATCCAGCATTACAGCAACACTGCCTGGCTTTGCAGCCAAAATCCACAGCAGTATCAGTTTAACACTGGTTGTGTCCTCTCAGAGGCATCACATATATTACACTGACCACTCTTGCAGCAAGAGTGCTTCCCAGCCCCAAAATGACAGTCTGAGCAGTCAGACAGGAGCCCAGCACTTCCCATGTCTGTTATGGTTGTATTAACTCTTCAGCCTTCCACACGGCTGCAACAATACAGCCTACAGCCATAAGAAACAGGAAAGGGAGAGTTAAAGGAGACTGTTGAAACAATACATTATTAAAATAGTATTTTTCGGCCCCAGAGACTCCAGTTCAATTCCCATTTCCGTCACAAGTGAGGTACTGGGTTTATTCCAAACCTCATTTATTGTTCATTGCAACTGCAACACAAGTATTCTAGCAGAGCTTATAGTTTTGAGACTAACCCCTGATTTTTACGAAGGGAAGAGATGACAATGCAGGTCTTAGAAGCTTAGGGATTCTTTATACTTGTCTCCAGAAGCATTTAGGGAAACAGCATCTTTTAGGGGAAAAAAAAATAGCCTCAAACTTCCATGATAGAAATTGCTGGTTTTGATACAAAAGCTACACTGCTCTTCTGTTCGCTCAATTGCTGTGGCCAGGGCTCTAAGAAAAGCCACACAAGTCACAAGACTTGCAGAAAAATGGCAGAAGCTGGCAAGTTTGCTTCCAGTCAGCAAGACACAGCTTGAGGAGCTTGCATAACGTCTGCTTCCAAGAAGCTCCCAAAAGCATGTTATGCTGAATTGCAAGAAGCTACCAACCAGCAACCATCTCGCTTCCATTTGGTCATGGCTGGGTCTGCCAAAGCTTTCCATGTCAGATGCTCTGGAGAAAACAGAGACACTGTTAGATTTCAGACTCAGGGCTCATTATTCCTGCACTGTGTCTTGAAGGAAAGCAAAGCAGTTATCTACTACAGTCAGCACCAGGCTCAGAGCTGTGACAAACCTAAAGGTCATAAAGGAAGCAAACACCAGCAACTTAATTGTCCTGTCTGTCCATCTACAGAAGACACCTTAAGAAAACTGTGGAGCCACTTTATATTCAACTGTTATTAAAATATTCAAACGGACATTGAAAACAAAGCTGAACCTAACTACAAAGTATCAATGAGTCACTTGGAATAATTGTTTAAATATCTAACATTAATTGTGCCCTCAGCTGCCCATCAGTGTTTTGATGCAGTCCTGTCTGCCCGTCAGTAAACACTGAAATGTTCTCAGCCCTCTCTTCATAGCTAACCCAGTATTTATATTAGTTAGTTCTGAGCAACACATCCAGTTTGCATTACTAAAGTCCATCAAGTCACTCCAAAATAGGCATAATGTGAGCTTTAGATGGATCACAGATAAACGTAAATTAAGAGAAATAACTTTTTGTAGTTTTTCCAGAATCAGTACCTGCTTGCAGGCTGACCACCTCCAAACCTGACCAGAACATGCAAGTACTGAAAGTCCCTAGGTACAAAAACCTGGGCTCTCTCCTCTGTAGGGCTTTTCTACCCATGCCTGCCCTGAAAGACCATGCTAAAACTAGGACAGCCTCTCGTCTCCAGTGCTTTCTAAGAACACCCTCACTCTTCAAATCCTGCACCTGATCTATGCCAGCAACCAAAGGTGGCTGCACCAGACCCAACCTCTGCAGAGCAGGCTTAAATAACATGCAAAATACTGAGCAAACAACCTGCACAAAGAACTAAAGCTCTTGGCACAACACTTCTAGAGAGAAGGCAAGCCTTTGCAAGGGCTCAGACAGACATTGCAGTGCCATCTTTACGGAGTTTTCATTTATTGCTATGAAAAACAGTTTATCACTTTATGCTTAACCTTTTCCAGTGATAGTTCAAGTGTCCATTAATGATATACACCTACATGTCATGAGAGACACTACCAGCCTTTAAGGACGGAGAAAAGGTAAAAAATTAATCACTAAGAATTTATCTTCAGAGCAAAGAACAGAATTCTACCTCAAGGATGAACATGCCCATTTGCCTGTAATAAGAGACAATATTCCTTAACCATGAGATTCCACTCTCTATCAGAATGTCAGGTCAGAGGCCAGGAAGTGAAAACTTAAGTAGAATGAGAAATTGTCCCACAAGTAAGCTATTTTTCCCACCATGCATGACTAGACTTCTGGGTTTGGGGTTTGGTTTTTTTCTTGGACCAGATTTAATTTCATCTCTCCTCCCAACTAGCTGTATTCTGACTCATAGGGTTACAGATCAGAATCCAAGAAGGAGGAAAATATTACACCCAAAGTTTTTGGGGTGCTTTTTTTAGTGGCATATCAAGGAAGTAGGATTACCCTGCATATTATCAGTAAATCTCCTTTCACAGATGCCGCCTCAAAACCAATTTACATTGGGCACACAGGCTGAACAACCACATGCTTCTTTCTAGATGACTGCCTGCCACCCCTTCACTAACTCTTCTGGTTTTGCTACCCATGCACTGCCTGAAACAAAAAACTAAGTACTGGCTCACATGGGTGGAGCACACATGGGTTTGTTCTTGTCCAATAAATTCAATGCTCAAGGCATCATAATAAGTTTCACCCCAGAAGCTAGAACACAGCAAGAACTGTTTTCTTGATTAACTTCTGCTAAGTTGTAAGCTGCTTCCATTTCTCCTTAAAAAGAGCCATCTTAAAATAACCTTATTCAGAATTTTTACTCACACTTTTACAGAGAGACTCAGTCCTGGAGTACAAAGTAGGGACATTCAGGAATTCACCAGATCAGGAAGGGGATTAACTTCCTGCCTTAGAATAACATTTTCAGAAGCTGCCTCAGATAGGAGGTGTTGCAGACAGACTCCCACTCCTTCTATTGAAGTCTAGCTGGGTTCTGCCTGCTCTGAGCATCTGGAAAAGTCACGGTCAAGGACTTGGCTTGGTATGCCAGATAGGTATTGAATGGCTTCTGAAAACAATCAGCACCCTTTAAAAACAGTAGGTCATCTTTGTTTTACCTGGTTTTATTAAGGTTTTTTGACTGTGTGATAAGCACACCAAGTTTTAAAAAACAGGAGCAGCTGACAGTTTAACTTTTGGGAACTTTCAGACTCCTTTCCCCACTGGTTCTGTTCCCTCTTCACAGCCTTGTATCACTGCATCCTGTTTACTGAGGAAACAAAAAATTCCATATGTACTTATCTCAAAGTACAATAGGAAGTAATAAAAAAAAAAATCTCAAGATGTTCCAAGATTCTCATCTTGAGGATTATCATGCTAACAAGGAAGAGCCCGCAAGGAAATGCAGCATCCCTGATCTGTCGGCTATCAGGTGATGAATTCCAGCAATGACAAGGCAACCTGTCATTTTCACACACCAGTAGGTCCAAACACCAACTTGCATCACACTGAGCACCAGCTTTCCCACTGGGTTGCAGCTGGTTTCCTTTCCCTAGGTAAATTCTGATACGATCTGAGACATGCCTTAAAAATCCCTTCTTCTAGAGAATATAAGGCTAGTGGGCAGTTAACCAGAAGCACGAAATCATCACTAAAGCTGAAAGTGTTAAGCTGAAAGATCTGCAGAGAACACGTAACTGCTGCAGGAAGTAGAAAAAATATTAGACTTGTACTTATTTGAGCCAACCCCGATAAGATTAAAACAAGTTGACAACAAACACAGGCAGACACTGCTGCTGCATATATGAGCACTGAGATTCACAGGGTTTTCCCTCACACCCATCCATGTTATGTTATGTTTTAACTTAATTATGTACCTTCTTCTAGCATTCCTCCTTCCACAAGTGTTTGCTCAGAGCTCTGCAGATTTCTCTTAAGTGAAATTATTTTATCATGGGGTCTGCTGTAACACATTACCCATTCCCCTCCATGCTCCATATTGGCTTCCTTCCCCAATTAATCCAAGATGAAAATAGGTATTTTCTTCACTGGAGACCAAAGACTGGCTGCCATTTGAAGGATTTATCTGACCATAGTTTATTTCTCTAAGCAGCAGAATCCTACTCCTGACTCTTGCACCATCCATTGCAACCCTAAGTAAGTCAGTTCACAAGCAGTGCCTGTGTTTTTAAGCTGCAAATAGACAACAGGATTTGACTGGCTCACAGACGTATTTATCATACAACAATTAAAGGTCCATGATTTGCAATTAATCATCTCTCTGCCAGCACACATCTCAAATCAGAACCCTCAAAAATTTAGAAGAATCACTCTTAAGAGCCTCTTTTGTGGCCAAAGCACATGTCATGAATGTATCTTCTTGTTTAAATTTAAATTTGCTCCTGAAGTACTACAGCGATGCTCAGCATTGTCCAGTACAACAGACACCCCCAATCTATACATAATGTAGCTATTTTACAATATTTAAACACTCAGTCCTCAACACTGAAGCTCATAAACCACATACTGCAGCAGAAGCCTGAGCAACTTAATAGTACAAAGATCATCAACAAAACAGTTTTCCTGCAGGAACAGGCCAAATAGCTGGATCTCTTTATGCATCCCTTTAGGATCCTTCACTTCTACATAGTTGCTAAACACTGCTGTTGGTCTCTGAAGGTATTTTTCTGGGGAAGCTTTCCATAATAAAGCAAAATATGCGTTATCAAGGAAGGCATTCCCTCATCATATCTTGGGGGTGTATTTATCTCTAAATGCCTGTGGAAGGTATTAAGTTCCTCCTCAAAGTTATACCTGAAGCCAAACTAAACACTTTGGCTTCAGGATCTAGCTTTGCATCACCATTATGGGGCACAGAAAGGCAAAGAGACACTTACTGCTAGGCCCGTGCCTGATTTTGTCACATCTTACTGCAGCTATGCCCAATGAGTATTTAGCCTTTTGACTGACACAGGCATTGCAGCGCTGCATTTTCCCTGCTCTTCTACCCATATGGAAATTCCATCGTTAAGAGAGGCAAGGTTATCCCAAAATGGTTGAGTTTAGGCCCACTCCTGTAGGCCACACATGTGATTCCTTCTAGGCAACACACAAAAATCAGGGAATTCAGCATATACCATCAGAGCCTGGTGACAGACTGGGAAGTACCCCTATTTTGGGTGCACAGCCTCCAAGAGAAAATGCTTGTAGGGTACCAGATTCCAGCTCAGGTCTGAGGTCAAGTAAACACCGATTCATTTCGCACAAGTTTGGCACTGCTTAGGTCCCTTGATCATAAACAAGATGGTTTCATCTCCATTCAAGTCCTTCCACCCACTGTTCCCAGCCCTTAGTCACTGCCTCCTCAGCAGCCCCCTGAAACCATATGTTCTGGAGAAGTCAGAGGTGCCTTGTTTTCCCTGGGAAGAGCAATGCAGCTGTCCCACAGGGCTGAGCAGCACCCTGCCTTGGATCAGACACCACCACCACAAGGCACAGCCATTCCAGGAACCAGCTGAACACAGCCCAGAGCTTTCAGTCCTCCTGTTCGTAAAGCACAGGTAACAGCAATACTCCCAGAAACACGAAGATTTGTGTAACAGTGCTCTGAGATCATAGGATTTAAAGAAAGCACATTTGTTATTTTCACATGGTAAAGTAAGAGTGGCATGAACATGGATGATTGTATGAGACAGCCCACAAGGCTGTTTGTATAATCTCCTCAGTCATTTGGGCTCTTAAGTCAAATTAGCACATACCACATGCTTTGTTCTTTTTATCAGACCAATTTTGCTGGTACAGTTGCCGGCTCCAAGACCTATTAATTTAGAAAAGGATGCTGCAGGGAAGTAACAGCACCTTAAAAACGGACAAAATGATCACTGAAGTCCCTTCCAACCTGAGTTATCCTACAAGCTTATAACCACACCAACAGGAAATGCCTGGAGCTCACCCAATTAACCTTCCTTCCAGTTCTGGGGCCCAGGACAAACCAGTCTGTGGACAGATGTGTCACCTGTCTGGCTTCTACATGGCTTCTTGTTTCTTCAGCAATTTTATCACCACCAGCCGGTATCCGAGTCACCACGCTGAGATTCCAGCAGCAAAAGCACACATAGCAGCCACACTGACATCTGGTATTATAAATACAAGCTCTGCACTGTTGGATAATCTGTTAACAGCAGAGTAAGTGTCACCAAAAACGCAATTAGCAGCAGCTAGTAAGCCACTGAATTCAGGAGGAAAAAAAATATTTGTTTGGTATGACATGTAACTAAACAGTGATTGCAGGCAGTATCACTCCTCCCTGCTTATAGGTTTCCACTGAATGTGGGACTCAGTGCTACTGCAAGGTGCCTGCAGCAGCCCTGGACTGAAGCCCTGCCACAACACAGGTTTGGCAGGGGGCAAGTGTGCTGTCCTGTTAGGGAAACGTGATTTGGTGACAATTTGAAAGGAGCCCTACAGGTCCTGAGCAGGGAAACCAGCCCTGACAGGGCCTCCAGCCCCTGTGCTGAAGTGTCTGCATCATGCTCATCAGCCAGTACCAACCACATCAGCATTTGTTCTTGCACAGATTTCCATCCACTCAGAGAGAAACTCATCAGCACTCACATTCCCTGTGCAGCGAGCAGCTGCTGAGCAATAGCTGCACCACCATCCTGGTATCAAGCAGGAGCAGTGACATATGTCATGTCCACACTACAGCAATAATTGTATTTGTACACAGTAGGTCTACACACAATTTCTTCTTATGGCTGTTCAGACAAGAAAACAGCCCCTATCACAATTACACTGAAGAACCATGCTCATTCTGGATACTATTTCCATAGCTCCTTATCATGGTTTCCAATACCCACTGAGAAAGAAAAGAGACTATACATTACAGCAGGGCCCCAACACTATTTTAACAGGATTGGGATTTGCAGCATATACACACACATTATGTGGTAAGAGGTCTCAAGTTACCAGTCTAAACTAGCCAGCACTCAGGGGTATCAAATGGAGAAAGACCTCTTCACACTGACATTTTCCATTTCCCCTCCAATTATTTCCTCTAAATGCTTTTCTACAGACAGCTCTCAGCTCCTGCTCAGGGGACCCTTAATTATTTCATTTTCTAAAAGCCACAGCACTATAACTTGCTGCTAGAGAGACAGCTGATGGGACACGGTGAGGTCATAAGTTCTCCTGTGACAGAAGTCATCAGAAAGAGACAGAAGATAATTGAATTCATATATTTTCCACCAAGCAGATAAAATCCCCAGTTCTAAATTGGTGCCAGTGGAGATGCATCAAGGATTAGTAAATTCTCTTGTGTGGTTGGTCCAAAGGAGGGGAGCAGTTTACCCCAATACACTGACTGTCCTTCCTCCAACAAATCCCCCTCTGGCCCAGCAGCCCTACATTATCTATGACACCACTGCAGCACTGCCAGCACAGATCCTCCAAAAAGGATTTACGAGGTTTGACTGCCAGTACTTAGAAAGCATGAAAACAGCAGAGCCAACAGGTGAACCCATTTTGCTCAAAGACTTCAGAAGATCAATTTTCCCCTTCTTTAAAAGCTACAGCCCAGCAAGTTTCTCACTTGGGTGGCAGGAATTTCATTTTTTTTTCTGTGACTGTGGACAAACAAGTGGATTCTGGACTATGACCTGAGACTCAGTAAAATGTGTTTCTGCAATGTCTGGCCCTTGGCATGATCCCAGCATCTCTCAGGGATACACTGCATGGACCTTTGGAAGTTAGCTAGAAGAGATACCAAACTCTTTAAATTTTATATTCTTATTTTTTTCAAAACTCTTTGATCTATGGCAGAGAAGAAAACATTTTATTTTGACCATGCTTTCTTTGTACCAGATGTAACCCCTGAGCCTTCCTCCTAGTACACCCAGCACTCACTGCTCAAAGATACCCTTGCACGGGTCCAGAATTTGGCTACTTGCAGCTAAACAAGCAGTTAATCCACACCACAGACCCTTCTGACAGTGGAAAAGCTCTATAAGCCATCCAACAGCAAACAGCTTAAAAGAAAAAGTGGGGGTTGGGAAACGAGATCCAGTAGATGTTGTCACAAATGCAGTTTGCTGAAAGAGAAAAACCCACGCAAGCATCTGACCAGGTATCAGCAGTCACTGCTCTTAAGGCAAGTCACCAGAAACCTGCATGCTCCTTACAGCATAAAAAACCACCTTGATAACTAAAACCCGTATATAACTTAATACAATTAATTAACAAGGCCAGGAAAAAGGTAAGGAACGTCGTCGTCCCCCCCGCCTCAGGTGTTGTGTGTCTACACTGGAGGAGACACCCAAGCAGCGCGGTCTGCAATTTACTCAAGTTGCAGATGATGAATGCGAAGGTCACATGAAGGGAAAGCATCAGTATATTGCCTGCCACAAAATGGTAGCACCCGGGGATTTGAGCATATAGGAGAGCTATAACCCCGTCCTTCCTATAGCCTCCCCGCAGCTCCTGACATGGCATCCGCTATGGAGGACAGCGAGCCTGGGCTGGGGGAGGGGGACGGAGCAGATTAAACTTAAACACCCTCCGCATCACTCCCCCCGCAGCGACAACATCCATCTCTGAGCCCCGCACCGAGCAGGGGACGGATGGGGCCGGCCCCCACAGCCCCTTCAGCCCCCTCCGTTATGTAACAGCCAGGACAAGGGGGGGCTGCCACCGGCCGCCAAGGTGCGGCAGTGGCGGGGACCCCGCTGCGGAATGCCCCCAGGCGGGGAGCCCTCCCTCCCTGCCTCCCTCCCGCGCCTCCCCGTCCCCCTGCACCGCAGCGCCCGGGCGTCCTGCAGCGCTGCCCGCGCACCGCACACGCGCCGAGCGGAGTAGCTGCGAGCGGAGCGCTGTCCCCGCTCCGCGGTCAGAGCGCCCGCACCGCGCTGCCCGTGCGGAGCCTCTGCCCGCGCTGTCCCCGCACCGCGCTGCCCGTGCGGAGCCTCTGCCCGCGCTGTCCCCGCACCGCGCTGCCCGTGAGGCGGTTCTGCCCGCGCTGCTCCCGCACCGCGCTGCCCGCGGACCCCGCGGCGCTGCCCCCGCACCGCGCTGGCCATGCGGCAGCTCTGCCCGCGCCCCCGGGGACACCCCCGCTCACCTCCCGACGAAATTCTCCAGCACGGAGCTCTTGCCGGCGCTCTGCCCCCCCACCACGGCGATCTGCGGCAGGTCGAGGTTGGCGTTCTGCCCGATGGCGGCGAAGGCGTCCTGCAGCCGGTTGACCAGCGGGATGAGATCCTCCATCCCGCGGTTCCCCATGGTGGCGGCGCGGCTCCTGGCACAGGCGAGCTCGCACTAACCCTTCCCGCAGCCCTCCCCGGCTCTGGGGCCGGTGGGCAGCGGCTCCAGCCCGCGCCCCTCGCCCCGCTCGACGCCGCCCGGGCTCCGCTCGCCTCAGCCCGCCCGCCGCGCCTGTGGAGCGCCCCGTGCTGCCGCCAGGGGGCGTTAAAGGTACCGGCGCCGCGCTGCATCCTGGGAGATGTAGTCCGGCGGCTGTGAGGGGCCGAGGGGGCCGGGATCGGGATGGCGCGGCACCGGTGTCTGTGCCCAAAGACCTGGGAACGGGGCTCGCTCCCAGAACCAGAGCGGTTCAGCTGCCCCGGGGCTGCCTCTGTGTGCGGCAGGTTGGCACACCGGTGTGGCCCAGCCGGTGCGGGTGTGCTGGCCCCGCAGTCAGTCCCAGGGTACCTGTCGGTGAGCCCTGCCCGGTGCCGCGGTCCCTGTGGCGGTCACTGCCGCCCGCTGTGCAGCACTGCAGCGAGCACGGGAGATGCGCTCCAAGGACACACATGGCTTGGTTCCTACACCTGCACTTTGTGATCCTAACTGCCACAACGTTTACTCAGGGTTTGGTCACAGCACCTGTATGGGAGGGCTTTGTGTGGAGACAGTGCTTGTGAAATCACCAAAATGCAATAAACACTTGAGATGATTAAACTAGAGCTTTGCAAAAATGCTACCACTCTCTGATCATCTGGCTAGAATAAGATGGCAGAGGTTAGAATAAGAAATTTTTTTAAGGTCTCTTCCAACCCATTCTATGATTCTGATGCTTCATTCAAACACAGATGTAAAATGTGTCAATTTCTGTTTATAGCTGCAAAACAGTGGATGTGTTGCCAGGCTTGTTTTAGAGATACGCAAACAGGTGCTTCATTTTATGCACCCAGATTTTGTTTTTTAAATTACTTGTCTGCAATAAAGAGGGAACAGCTTGGTTTTTGTTTTTTTAAAAGGGATAGGTTTTTAATAAGAATATAACATGAGGCCATATTTGATTTCAAAGTACAGCAATGAAAACAAGTGTTCAAAAAAGCATCTGATGGCTAGCAATGACTCAGAAGGATGGAGAGTGTTGCATTTCAAACACCTCTCAGTTCGTGCTACCCAAGACTCCTATTCACAGCTCAGAGAGAGATGGGGGTGGAGGGGGAAATGAAGTACAAAAAACTGCAACAGATTTTGAGCTGTCTGTTTTGTTTTGTACAGCAGCTTTTTAGTTATAATAATTATAATTACTATTTCACAGGTGTCCATCAAATTTAATCCATGCAAAAATACCTATGTGGACATACAGAGAAACTGAGGCAACCATGGTGAGGGATGAATTTGCCCCATGCTCTAGCACATCACCAGTGTGCAGGTAAGAACACTGAAGGAAGGGAAGGGAGCTGCTCCATCTGTACGGGTAACACCATTGTAGGGCATACGTGGGCAGTTTTGGGGGCTGTCAATTCTATTTTTTCCTCTCAACAAATTACCCAGTAAATCTCAAGAAATAAGCTTAAGAAATTCAATATAGACTGTGGACAAAAGCCTTTGAGCATCCCTGCAGCCATTCAGATAATTTATGTTGAAGGGTTCTGGAAAAAAACTGCTATGGATAGCTGCTCCTTGTAAGAGGTCACCACAAAAAGAACAGTGAAGAGTATCAAAGGCTCAAATAATGATGTCACCTTCCTCCCTGGATCAGAGCTGAAGCTCAGGGAACTTTAGACCATGAGGATCTTTGAAGCTTTATTTGAGGAACCGTAAGAAAACTGGCCTTTTCCCAGAGCTCGCTGTACCCTGAAGTTCACCAACTGCAATACAAAGACTGCCCAGTTGCATCACTTCAGTCACCTCACACAATTTACCAGCTGCACTAAACTCTCAGTGGCCGTGGCCAGCCTCACCTGGGGCTTCCCCCCACATCTGTGGACCTGGGTGGGCCATCAGTCCCTGTTGACTTAGGGAGACGTGTTTGTCTCTGGTTGCAGCCTATGGAGTCTTTGGGTCTGGCTTTCACTCATAGATGACTCCTTAGCTTCATCCCCATGTACACTGGGTAGATATTTTGTTCTGGTTGGGACAGCTCTAGAACTAATCATTCAGGTGATATTTTTTTTTTTGAAAAGCTAAAATGAAACTAATCCATTTTCTTTGAGAAATGTTTGTGACAGACTATTGAAAATATAGTATATCAACAGCTGATGTTGAAGACTGAGGGGAAAAATAAGATTTATATTGCCAGTTAAGGAGCTCATACAGTATAAAGGCTCATGCATGACTTCTTTGCAGGTGATTTTTCCTACACTATCTAGTTTTATTTTTCCATTAAACTAATACTTAGTTCTTAGGAAATGTGGTCCTTGGGGGGCTATATGAGGGGTTTTGGCCTTATTGAAATCTTAAAGGGCAAAACTGGACAGGAGGGATGAGAGGAGCTAATAGAGTGCTCTCCAGGTACACAAGAAAGCAATAAAAGAAATTATGGAATTGGTAAAACATGCAGAAATATTGGTGAACTTTAAATGGATCAATATTAGTGTAAAACTGAGAGATGCACAGAATCTGCTCCAGCTTCTTTGTCCTGCAGAGCTTTTTGTAGCAGATGAGCTCCAGTGTGTCTGCCTGCAGCGTCACCCTAAACCACTCATTTACAGTGTAAAGTCTGGACGCTTCTGCAGCGACTGCAGCTGCTCAGCCCGGAGAGACTGACCCCGAGCATCCCAGGCAGCGAGGCTTGGATCTTCTGAAGCTTTACGAACCTACTCCTCCCTCTGATGAAAAAGCGAACTGCAGGCACTCGGAATCGCTCCTAGAGCCTTCCATTTTCTCCCCTGCCACAAACTGAGTTGCAGGGATGTCTCAGCAAACATACCTTTTGATTCTGTAATACCTCCTACCTGTGACTCACTCAGCAGCATTTAGCAGACAGAGCAGGAAAAACAAAAGGAATTTCAATAACTGGAATGAATAGGAAAAATCTATTTTTTTAATCTTAGTAGAAAAACTGAAGATGTGAGCAAAGGAACACAAGAGGAATGAAAGATTCCCCCTGCCCCGTGCTATAAATATTTCTGAATGTACTTTAACATGAATCCCTAAAAATGCATGTGGCCAAGCATATGTGTGTTTCTATGTATGGCTATCAACATAACCACAGTTGTGTATGCTGATTTTGTCACCTCATGCAAATAGGACTCCCAGTTTAGTTAGCATAATTAGAAATAGACATTTGAGAGCTGGAGTCTGTCCTTCATTCCTTGCCCTTGCAAAAATAACATATCTAGCCCTCAGAGGAAAAAAGAGGCAAAAATGTGGAAAGCAATTAGCTTATGAGTTTCTAATTTACTTGAAAACTGTTTCTGCTGACTCCAGGTAGTGTGAATGTTTAGAATGTTTCACTATGGGTCTTGAAGTGGATAATTCTGACCTTTGGGTTTCCTAAAAATGGTTATAAACACAGGTAAGAATTTAAATTGAATGGTTAAAAGTTCCAAAAAGAAACTGGCCTAGGATTGTCATTGTCCATACTAATACTACATGATACAGCTGATCAATAGTTAAAAATATTAACTAAAATTAGCCTCTTGCATTTCCATAACTATCTAAAGCTGCATATAGAGATAGAAAACGCTTAAGTATCTATTTTCTAGGTACTTAAGTGCTACTATAGTAGCAATGGTACCACAGTAACATCATCAATCTCTTGTAGTATCAGTTACTCAGAGAAAAAAAGTTGATTTCTAATGCTCCTATTAATTGCAAAAGCTATTTGAAAGAAAAGCAGCCTTTAATTTTTGAGTTTTCGAATAGAATGCTTTTCTTTGTAGAATAACATAGTGAGATGCTTCTGCATCTTCTGTGCTTAAACTGAATTGGTGTGCAAATCCCCCAAAAAGAGGTAAAAGAAGGTAAATCTGGTGTATAAGACACTAGGACAGTATTATTGTGAGTGTAACTCACCAGAAGCCAGAGTATACATAAGGAAAGAAAGAAGCTGAATGTTTTACTCCATTAAGAATGGGATCTGCGCATGGATGTGAGTTTAAATTAATATTTTAAGAGCAACAAAGATGAGTTCTCTGTGCTTTCTGCATCCAGTGAGATGTCATAAAATAGCTCCTGGTATATATTTTAGCTTGTGAGACTGAAAATCGCTAATAGGAGCTGATTGACCACATGGTAAAATGGATATAAAAACTATTTTTACCTCTTGTGGGCCTGTCAAGGACTAGGACTAGGTTTCTAGAACTATATTACAAAGAATGAGGGAAAACATCCTTTAATGCACAGATCATTTTGGTTTGAAATGTTGTGTGAATCCAGTCATCCTCCAGATAAAACAGACATGGAAAACAGTGTAATTCCAGTAACTAATATCAGCTGTTAAGACCATGTCTGGTGAAACTTGACCCATTCTTTCAGTACATAGGCCCCCAAACTAGGAAAAGAAAGTACTTTAAAGCTCCATATGCTTTTTCTCCAAGAAGTTTGTGAGGCTTAAATACATTATGGTGAGAACGAGTTATATCCTGGTGAAATGGATGAGTAATCACACCATCCTTGCAGATTGCAGAGGAAATTGTGGGCACTGCAGTATGTTGGTGCTGTCATAGGCGCTGAGAAACTTGGGTTTTCAAAAGTGATGTGGCTTCACCAAGGGTTGCATACCAAGTCTTTTTCAAAGCCAAAATTAAAACATAAAACTGCACAGTGCAGTCATATGCTGGAAATTAGAAATCTCTGGTTATCTGCATGCCTGATCCCTGGAAAAAATTCATATAGCCCAGCAAGAACTTGGCTGTATAATACAATCCAGCTCCTGAATAAAAAGCATTCATATGCTCTGTCCTCTAATCTGCCAAAGGATTTCATAACCCTGATCTAATCATACAGAGGTGTAGTGCAGGTTGCCTTATAGTCATGATCCAACAACTCCACTGACTATAGTCTCTGCAATGCAGGATGTTCTCTGGTCCTTCTCTTAGCTTGAACTTCTAAAACTTACTCTGTTTCATTCATTCCCATTGCCAATGAGGCACTCCCAGGCCTAGGGGATACATGGGTTGGTTTTGAGTGATAATGCTGTAGTCTGCATTGTGCCTCTTTTTGAGGTTCTGTGTATTCTCCCATTATGTATTTGCCACTGCACACTGAGTAGTGAGATGCTTAATTATTGAAAGGGAGATGTTCTTTGCAGGAAAAAACAACTGTCAGTGGATGGCACGTCAAGGTCTGCGTTCCAGTGATCACTGGGCACTGACAGCACTTTTCAGCTGTCAGCCTGACACACTGTTTTGTTGTTTGTAGTGAAGGAAAGGATCCTAACCCAATTTTCTGCAGTTCCCTTATATCTCTGTATGACTTTCAAAGTAAATGGTGTGATTACATTAAACTGGAGCTTTATCTTCTGCATTCAATTAAACCTTCTTTGATAGGTGTGATGTTCACATTTGGACCTAAAGGCATGTCTGAAATCAATCTTTTAGTTGTAGGTTGATGGACCAGCATGTCTTTTTTTGCTTCCTATAGCCATAATCCTGTCTTGTGTTGTACAGGCACAGGACTAAATCCAGATTTAGTGTCCAGATTTGTGTTCAAGGCAGTAGACCTATGGACTATTTATAAATTCAAAAATGTTGTTTATTTAATGATTTGTATGTAGGGCCTCAGAGAGAAAAGCCCAGTCTATGAGGGCAGCCTCTAGACTATGTCAGAACATAAAATCTAACAGTGAATAAACTTAGTTACTTGCATATTCCATTAGTATGGCAATTTGTAGATTTCCAAATGTAACATACAAAGAATACTTACAAGAATTTTAGTTGTAGAATTAAGAACAGAGGACATCAATTTCAGATTTACATTTATCTATACAACCTGAATTCTGCCTTTCCCAGGTCTGGCTAATTTATGTACTGGGATTGTAGGATTAACCCTCACCCCACTGCTGCAAAGCAGCCAGGCCAGTGGCTGCTCTAGCAGCACAATTACAGCAGAGGATGAACTATGCAAAATTATTTTTAAAAGACTCCATGCATGGTTTTTTTCTCCATGTGTATGTTCCCTAGGATGACATTTAAGTTTTCATGCCTAACAGGAAATCATTTTCTCTGTGTGCAGACAGCCATAAAGGGCTCTGGACATGAACAGAGCAGAGCCCCTCATTGATTAATACAGATGATAATCTCCAAATTCAAGATTAGAAAATCAGGATGGTATAGAAAGGACCAAAGGAAAAATCAACATATGCTGCTGCATTTAAAATTACTAATCATAACTGTATATCACCAGTAACTGTCTGTGTTCAGCTTATAATGCTTTCAGGTAAAAATCAATTCCAAGGACTTTATGAATCAAGTAATCTTTACCGGCATGAATAAAAAGACTATAAAGTAAATTATTTCAGGATGGATTCTTTGGAATAGCAAGGATCAGAGATGCATCTTGATCCTTCTGAGGTTTAGCATAAGAAAAAAGTGATAGTCACAGTATATTTTCATAGAGAGCTTGTGTGTACTGAAAGCGCTTAAGATTAATTTTGCTATGGAAAACAGGCCGTGCAGGAAAGGTTTTGCTGCAAACCCATCCCCTGCCAAAAAATCCCAAAACAAACCAACCAAACCAACAAACAAAAAAAAAAAAAAGGGGGGGGGAGGGGGGGATGGACCTGCTAGAGAAGTCATCTCAGTCTACAGCATAAAGCAATATTGCAAAAGTCCCTGTTGGTTTTCTTCCAGGTTCTCATAATAGGCTTGCCAAGATGTGACCACAGCAAATTGCCATAGGCTGCTTTGGCTTCTTTGGGTTTTTTTCCCATCTTCTCGGTGTTACCAGAGATTCCCCTGGACTACTAAAAAAAAAAAAAAAAAAAAAAAAAAAAAAAAAAAAACCAACCGGAAAAAACCCCAAACAAACAAACAAAGAGCAGAAAACCCACGCTGTTGGATGCCATCTGCTGCTCCTGTACAGCAGTTTATTCCCTGCCCAGCCCTGGGCAGATGGTGTCCATTCCCTCCCAGCCCTCTCGAGGGACAGGGGACTTCAATGCCGCCTCTGCGCGGGGAATGAGGGATGGAGGCGCTGCGGGCTGGGGCGACCTGAGAGGAGGCTCCGGGGTGATCCCCAGCCCCGCGGGGGCGGCCGTGTCCTACAGCCCTGCCCAAGGCGCTGCCTCCCGCCGGGGCTGGGCCGGGGAGCGGGGCCGGGCAGGTGCTGGCTGTGCCCGGCGGGAAGATGGAGGCGGCGGGCGGGGAGCGGTGATCGCCGCGGGCTGCGCCGTGAGTGTCGGCGGGGCGAGGAGGCGAAGGGACGGGAAGCGGCTGCGGGTCCCGGCGCGGCCCCGCCGCGGGGAGCGGGACGGGCTGCGGGCGCCGCGGGCAGGGGAGGGTGGGAGCGGGTTTTGGGAGGTGGGGTTTGGAAACCTCTTCCACAGGCTGCCGCTTGCGATGACCCCGGGGGAAAGGAGGAGGCGGCAGGGGGGGTTCGGCTCAGTGAATGAATGGGCGGCAGCGGCGGCGGCTCCTCTGCTCAATGGCTGCTGGGCTGATACGCGCCAGCCCCGCAGCCGGTGCCTCCCTCGCCCTCCCGTATTTTGTCTCAGGCTCGCCTCGCTCGGGGCTCCCCAGACATGTTCAACCAGCAGCAGTTCCAGCAGCAGCTGCTGCAGCTCCAGCACCTCCTCCAGCAGCAGCAGCAGCAGCACCATCACCACCCTCCGGCGCAGCAGGGAGGCCGGTAAGCGTCGCTACGCGAGGCCGGGGATCCGGGGCCTGTCCCGGGGGACCGCTCTCCTCCGCCTCCCTGCGCTCCGTCCTTGCTCGCCGCGGCGGGGCTGGTGCGGGGCTGCCCTCCCCCGGTGGGGAAGGCGACAAAGGGAGGCGGGCGGGGGTTGGGGGGCGCGGGCCTCGGTCGGGGCAGAGCCTGGAGGCACCGAGGGGGCCGGGGGTGTGGGAGGGAGGGCGGCGGCCCCTCTGGGGTCTTTGGCCGCGTCCCCTCAGCGCTCCGGAGATCCCTGTCCGCCGTCCGGCGCTGGAGTCCCCGAGAGCCCGTGGGTGACCCGGGCAGTCCGTGTAGGGGCGGTGGGTGGGTGCTCCGAGCCGAGCGTCGCCCCTCAGGGCGGGCAGGGCAGCCGGGGCTCGGGGAAAACGCCTTCTCCTGCAGAAACACAACGCTCAGCACAGCCACCCTCAGCAGACATGAGCACTTTATTGTTTTATTGTTGAACTTGAGCTGTTTATTTATTTGCTTTCTCTGGCTGGGTCTGCTGGTGTGGGTGCGATGATTGAACTTGTTTTTGCAGTGGCACCAGCGCTAAGGCTGTGGCTGAGCACGGTGGGGCAGGGAGAGGATGGAGAAAATTGTGTTTTGTTTGTGAAAGGAGAAAGAACATTTGCCAGAAAATAAGCACGGTTTTCCGAAAAAATGCAAGATGTGAAACAACTTAAATAGGAGCAGTTGTCCCCGATGAGCTGAGACTTGTGGAACCAACACAAATTCTCCAAAATAATGCATTTATTTGCAGTTACTATTACCTTTAAAGCCATATTTTTTGCAAATTCAAAGCAATGGGATGTGAATTTAGGAACAAATTTAATTTGTTATTTAAGGAATTACTGTATTACTTTATCCTTATAAGGCATTTGTCTCTGAGGTAAGCGTGGGAATCTTTCTGTTTTACTAGAAATAGGAACCTGCAAATCTTTTTACCATTTTTATATGTTTTATACTATAAAAAAAGCTGCTCTTAAAATGCCAGTAAGGGGCTGACTGCTAGATAACACGGCTGCATCTTGCACCTATAAAAGTATGGGTTTTGTGGTATAAATAGCTCAGAGACTGGAACAATCTAGAGCAGCAAATGTGAAGATGAGCTGCTGTGAATCTGTTAAAGGAGTTGGGTTTTTTTGTCAGGGTGGATATTTCGATCCGTGTTTGTACCTCTCTTCAGCTCTGACAGATTTAGCTGTGTCAGCAGCGTGCATAGAGGTGGGCCTGACCTTGCAATCGCCTGAAGAAGTGCCTGCCAGTTTCCTCAGACTTTTCTCTCGCATCTGCTCCACCCTCCTTAGAACTGGAGAGTTCTTCCCTGCTGCTTCTTCCTCCTCGTGTTTTAAATATGAAGGCCGTGCTTTTATTTTTCCATCTGGTTCTTGCAGTTAGGGGGCACCATTGACAGTTCTGACCTGTCTGGCTCCGTGTGGGAGGTGTTGATTTTGGGAGAATGAGCTCTAAGCTACTGCGAAAACTCCCTGTTTTTTAGAACTTTTTTGTTGTCGTGTTAAATGTAGCTGCTGATCTAGATCACTCATTTCTCCTGATGGGTGCTGCATAATTCTGTAGAACCGCAGTCAGCTCCTGGGCTTTTTTTATGCTGCTTAGGAGGCTCTGTGTGGGCTTGGTGCTAAGGAGTTGTCTCTGACCTCAAATTCTTTGATAGACAATCTGTCAGCTTTGGAAATTCCAGGAGAGTGGAGGAAAGAGGATACAGTACCGGTGCACGGTGCCTTTTCATGCATGTATATCAGCCTTTCAGCTGTTTGCCCCTCTGTTTTATGCTTGCTGGGTGCCTGGAATAGAAGGGTACAGTTTCAATTGGGTTTTCATGATTGATACCTTCTTTTCCAGGGGTTTGCCGCCGCCGCAGCAGCAACAGATGCTGAGCTTACGGGCAACAAATCAGCCATCGCTGCTCAATGCCAATCCTATGCTTCAGCGGGCCTTACTCATGCAGCAGATGCAAGGTACTGTCGTTATGGGAAACGCTTACTTACTGGAGTTATTTAATCATCCTCTTGGACTGAAACCATACCATGGCTATTTCCTGCTGAACCAGTGCAGTTCTTGTCCTTGGCAGTTCTGCTTGTTGTCGTCTTTTTTTTTTTTTCCTCCCATCTTCTCTTTAAATTAGTCTGTAGTCCTCAGAACAGAGGTTCTTCAGTTGTTGAAAATCACATGTGCCCAACTGTTCAAAACTGGGAATAGCACTAGGAGGTATCAGGTTAGATACTAAATGCATGCCTTCCCTTTTAGGCTTGATAGAGCAAGTATTTTTTCATCCATATATTTAGATAAAATACTGAGATTTTGATTATTTCTTTGTCTTTCTTGGTTACAAGGTTAAGACCATTTATTTAATTATCTGTTACATACACACTAACCTTGTTTGCAGTAGATTCTTGTCTTTGTACAAAGTTAGTGCAGTACAAACAAATACAGTATATTAAGGTAGAAGATGGTTTGGGTGTCAATTGTATTGTGAAATTTTGATTCCCTGAAATGACTGTAATTTCTATGGTGGGCAGTATCTCTGCCTTTCTGTTATTGTGTTTCCACAAGTGGATTTTCAGTTTCTTTTTGTGTTTTCAAAGCAAATTTATGAAGCTGCCTTAATAATAGTATTACTAATGTAAAGATAATAGGAATAAATATATGTTTTTATTTTTTGCTCATATCTTAATCTGACAGTTCTTTTCAACACAGAAAATCAGTACCTGGGATAGTTTTCAAGTACCTAGTCTAGATTAATGCCTGCAATTTCTACCTTGCCTGTGAATCACGACCAGATGTGAAGACAAAAGATTTATTCTGCATGTCGTTAACTCTCCTTTTGTTCTCTCTTGCCCATTTAACGAGAGGGCTCTCTAGTGACTCCAGTGGCTCTCCACAGATCTCTCTCTAAGGTTGAAGGGAAAGTGACAGTGAGAAAGGACAAGCCATGCTCTGAGACTGGTGTACATACATTGTTGTCAGAAAAAATTGTGACTCCAGCCTTCAGTCAGTCATGCTCCTTCTAGATACATTTGCAGTCAGCTGACGTTTTTCCCTGAATCTTTTATTGAGAAGTTGTATTTAAATACTGTGCCAAGGACCTGGGGCTAATTAGATAGAGCAGAATAAGATATGTTAATGAACACTTTACATGCATTTTGTCTTAGTGTTGTTCCTCTTCACCTCCCCAAGGAGTTGTGACTTCTCTCGATCACCTAGCTCAGGTAGCTGCAGGTAACATGGAATATGGTTGCCAATGTCCATGTGGCCCTTTTTAGTGATATGAATTTTTTGGCCATTCAGGTTTGGGTTACATGTAAGAATATCTGATGCTGTGCCATTTCTCTCCCTGGGAAGCATCAGCATAAATAATTCATTGGCTGTGTGTAGCTTCAGCAGTGGGAATAGGAAAAGATAAATACTTCAAATTGAAGCAGATGTGTGGTTCTTTAAGGGTATCAGACCTTGAGCAGAGGATGATTTCTTGTGTTATTTTTTTTTTTTTTAGTATAGCTATGCCCTTTTGCAGTAAGGGATTATATATGAGAAGTAATAATAGATTAGATTGCTTTTGCAGACAAACATAGGGAGTACTTCCTATTGTGTTGCAGGCTTTTAAGAGTGCAGCTTGGCTTTTCAGATGTTGGGTGCCTGTTTCCAAACTTTGCTGCCCTGTTTTGACAGCTGCTAAAAGGCTGGAGTATGCAGTAATTCAAGTGAGAGAGAAAAAATGGCAATTTAAGTCCAGGTTCCCTGAATGATGGATGGTTTCTGAGGGTATAGCTGAGGCATCTGGGCCCCTCCATTCCCTCACCCCTGAAATGGGGGTGACAAGAACTGTCTTCAGAATAAATTTTTGACACTTGGTTAATAGTCTGTGGATGCTGAACTGTTCAGAAAGCAGGGCATTATAATTGGAAATGGCAGAGTCTCAAGTGTCAGAGTTGAGGCTGACATGTTGAGCTTGCATGACAACCAGGTGGCAGAGAGGACTGTGGGTTTTTTTTTTTTTTTTTTTGAAGTTTGGTGGTGTTTTAAATGAAATGCTGTTACTGGCTTGTTTTAAAGAGCTCCAAGCTGTGGTGTGGGCAGTCAGCTGCACAAATGTGGGGTGAATTTTCCTTTTTTTGCAGAGAGTTTTTGTAAAACGAGACCTTGTTTGTTGCAAACACAAGCACTAATGTGCTCAGATCAAATAATTGCTCTAATGATCTTTGCCTGGAGTGACAATTATAATTAAATAGCTTGATCCATAGTAATGGTTGCAATCACATCAAATAATTCTGTGTGCTGAAGGGGGTAGAGCACAGAACACCTATGCAGTGCACAATAAAGGACAGGGTCATGTGTAGAGGAGCCCTTCCCCTCTACCTGCTGCTTATTCAGGTGGAAGATTTTTCTCTCTCCTTTGCGCACCACAGGGTGGTGAAATGCTGTGTTTGCATTTATAGGAAACCTGCGTGGATTTAACATGACAGCACCAGCACTGCAGCAGTTCTTCCCTCAGGCTACGAGACATTCCCTCCTGGGACCACCACCTGTTGGGGTCTCCTTAAAGCCAACTCGGCTGGGCTTCCCCGGCCTCCCATTCCAGCGGCAGAACCGGACCTTTCGCAAGGTGGGATTGTGGTTTCCAGCTGCTGGGGAGCTTTGTGCTCCTTTTGCACTTGCAGTTGTTGAGTGTATAGTAGGCGGAGTACAAAGGAGAAGGGAGAGAGCCTTACAAAGAAAATAATGTTTTGTGCCGTGCTGCTGACACAGAAATGCAGAAATCATTCCATCCCAAAGGCTTTTGTGGTGCAAAGATTTCTTGTCACTACTTGCCCAAGAGAGGGAATTCTCCATGATAGAACGGTTTAAACCCAGGATATAAAAGGAGCCTTTAGAAGTATCAGCTTAAAAGTAATTACAACAGAAGAAATCCTGGCTAAGTGCTTTGCTGTTCCAAAGCAGTTTGTTGTTCTCAAACAACTTGCCCCTACTATGAACACTGCCTCTTTGGGCTGTTCTCCCACTTTTTAAGATCAGACTCATATTTGTCCTTGTGGATTTTGTAAAATCTACAATTCTTGTTTTGTGAAAACCTTTCTCACTTTCTGTCATTAAGACCTCTTTTGTATCCTGGAAATGGTTCTTGGGTTGACTGCTGCTTGCCTCCTCTTAGATTAGTTTTGTCACATTTCATCCCATTCTGTCAAAAAGATGTGGTGGATAAGGTAAACTCACACTGTCCTCCAGAGTCAAAAGAAGGGGGATTATTTTGTAGTATCCTTTTCCCTGCCCATGCAGCTCTTGCCAGAGTTTCCCTAGCATGATCCTACCCTCTGCAAGCAGATGAATTTCCTACAGCTGCTGTTTAAAGCGCTGGGGACACTCCTGTCTCCCTGAGGAACTGAAATACCTTGCTCTCTTTGACCATGTAAGCTTGCCTTAGGCAGGGCAGTCCATTGTGAACCGTCTATTCCTTTCCATTATCACTGGATTACCTGTTCCTGACCCACAGTAAAACTCTGGTTCTTAAGGCAGTTTGTGTTAGAACTAAGAGATGGCAGTGACTCTCTGCCCATTGCAGGACTTCCAGAGAGTTCCTGACAGGAAGCGGGAACTAGATCCTGGTTCTTCATCTCAGACACAAGGTGATGAGAAAATGGAAATTCCAGAGGGAATGCAAGCAGGGTCAGAGCAGAACAATTCCTCACCATTCACAGGTAAGGGGGAGCCTGTAAAACAGTGAAACAACTGCTTGCAAATATGATAAACTTATCTTGACTAGTCCTGCAGCAAAACCGGAGATGATTTTAGGCTTAATCAGCTATGTTTCTCTCTAATTGTAAATACTTGAACTGCTTGTGATTGCCCTCTGCTATGTGCTTCATGTACCACTTTTATGTGAATTTATTTTTTTTTATGAGCCTGCTCCATTTCTCTCTCAGATGGAAGCCACTCAGAAGTCCCTTTGACACTGAATTCTGTTTAAGATGGGGGGGGGGAAGAAAGAAAACTGGTCTGAAATTAAAGCTTCTGCATTGCCTTACCCATGCTGAAGTCAACATCTCATGCAGCCAAACACATCAAGCAGAACCAGTTAGAATCAGCTAAGAAAAAGATGAGTTGAAAGTCCCTGTCAAAACAGAAACTGCAAGCACTGAATATCTTGATTCAGATACAACACAGATGTGGGAATGTCATTTCTGACTGAAGAGTGCACGATTTAAAACTGCAGGCTTTGATAAGGTTGTGACCAGGGAATATGCAGCAGTGAAAACTGTCTTATTAACTGGTTGCTGTCAGGTAGATGTGCCACCTTGGCTTATATTAAGGTTCCCATGTTCATGGTTCTTGTCACTTAGGTACAGGACTGAGACCCACCTAGTAGATATGAACATAGATTTCTTTTTTTTTTTGGGCAACACCTCATGCAGTGACATTGCAATAAAGCTCAAATATTTGAGGTTATTATCTAACCTTGTCAGAGCAGCTCATAAATTCAGAATAAGCAAGTATTTAGTATTATTTGCTCTAACAGAGCCTCATTAGCATTTGCCATTTAGATATGGAACACACTCAAGGTGGCGTGGTCTGTTTTGCTAAGGAGATCTCCTTCTGTGTTCCTGCAGAGCCAAGAACTCCAGCAGAGTCTGTGTTGAACACTGAGCCTGCAGCAAAAAGACTGAAGAGGTATTTATTGAATGGGGTATTGAGATAGTTACTGAGTTTAGAATTATTGTCTCATTTTATTTTCTAATAATTAGGGCTGTATACTCTATTGGCCTGATGTCTAGCATGTAAGAGGTATTTCAGATGCTTGTGAACAGCTTGCTTCAGAAAATATTGTGGTGCTTGCTGAGATACTGGGTGTTGTGGGGTCTCTGCTAGGGGTGATCCAATTATGAGAATGAAAAATGAGAGATGCAGCTCCTCTAGATGTGCAACAAAGCAGGGTTTGCTCCTGTATTCTTCTGCAAGGATTCCTGTAAGAAGCACAGAGGTTCTTTTCTATTCTGGTGTATTTCTGTAAGTTTCTTCTCTAAATGTCAAAAAAGTGAAATGAGCAGAAATGGAAAAGAAAGCCTTGGAATATATTAGGTTACAGTAGGTGTACAGGAGGGTAATTTATTTTGAGAAATTATAAAGTGAATCAATACTCCCTAGTATCCAAGCATTGAGTATCCCTGTATCCATGAGCACTGAGTTCTGTATCCCTTCTGCAGAGGTTGCCTTGCCGGTATCTGTGTCTGTTGGGTAAAAATAGACAAAGGCAATCCTATTATCCCCCAGGGATGCGCGGCAGGCTGCCTTGGCGGGCCGTCCCGGCTCTCCCGGCCTCCCGAGGGTGCGGCAGGGACAGGCAGGGCTGCATTGCCATCTAGTGGGAAGGCACCTCGCAGGGTTCCCACTGCCATCTGCACCGGGCTGCTCCTCTCCCAGAGCTGTCACCCTTGGCTGGTGTGGAGGGAGAAGAGGAAGGAGTGAATACAGATTTCTGTAGGCACTGACTTAAGAATTCTCCAGCATATGTTAACAAGGATGAGTCAGGACTCCTGGGTCCTCTTACCTTCCCTGTCAGGCATTCACTGCCTGCTTTTGGACAAGTTTCCTCACCTCGCTGTTTCCCATCTGTAGATTACAGATTAATGAATAGCTTTAGGGGGAATATTCCAGGATTACATTATCAAGGTAATATCCAAACATCAAAGTAAAACATTAAAGAGTGGTAAATATTGTGTGCTCAGGGACCATCGTGAGTTATGGACTCTGATTAGCAAGAAAGTGAATAAATTCAATTAAAGCTAGGTTGAATACATTTGAGTGCATGCTTTGTTAATCTGTTTGCCAAAGCTAATTTAATTTTAATTACATTAATATTTAGCAGGGTATTAATCAAAGTCCTGTTACACGCACTGTAAACAAGAATCAAGTCTGAGGAATGACAGCTCTCACTGCAGCAAGCCAGCTATTAAGAAAATTATTTCCTAAGCTGCAGTTCGGGACTGCCATATTTGATGCATATATTATGGCTGGTATTTACCTAGAATAGATTATTCCTTACCTTTTTTTTTTTTTTCAAGTGTTTCTAGTATCTTCCAATGAACAGATGAACGATCTGTGAAAAAAATTTACTTTTCTCATACTGTCCTTCACAGATGAGAAGGGCATTCCCCCCCCCATCTATGTAATAAAATTGTGTTTCATGCTTCATTGTTCTATTTCCCTTTAGCCAGAAATACCAGCCTCCTTCTTCATTTCAGGTTTTTCCCACTTCTGCCTTTGCTCCTATGTACCATCTGTACACCTGGAACAACATCCTCATTCCAGTGCAGAAAGCACTCATCATCTTCAAATCCTCCTTGAACACCCACTTACAGCATGGCATGACAAGTATCCATAGAATACCATTTCCTCTTTAAATCATGCTCGTGGTGGCTTTTGCTCCCTTAGATTGCTCCTTAGGTTTCCAGTTCAGGCTGCAAACCCTCGCCCTGAGTGCTGGCACCATCTGTGTGTGGTACCGTTAGCATTGAGCCTGCTGGCAGCAGCTGACAAATAATGTTAATGCCAGTCACTCTTGTTTAATTCGAGTTTGCAGTGCCCAAACCCTGCTGCATATTTATAGCCGTGTAACCCAGTCCCGTTATCACTTATCAATCCGATAAATTATGCGGTGTGCGTGCGTTCGGATAACGGGATGCGGTACCTGCGCTATCGCCTGTCCTGCCTGTGCAGAAGGTGCTGCTCCCTCTTGGCAGAAGGACACCAGCAGGTGGGAATTTGAGCCACGCTCAGAGCAGACAGTCAAGTCACAGTGGAAAGTTAGTCCTGACAGAAAAATGGGGGATGTAGAAAGAGACTGCAGAGAACACTTTGTGCCCTCTGGAAGTCAGACATTTATTCTCAATAGTCCCCTCAGGAGTGCTTTTCTCCTTAGCAGATCACTAAAAGCAAGGCCTTTTAGATTTGCATCTTGTAGAGTTTCGCTTCCCCCACAAGCAGAGCTGTAGGGACTCTGAAATGAAACATGATTGGTATGAAGAGCAGGCAGCTGGGTGAAATCCCTGTAAAGGCACCATGGAGAACTCCTTCAGTTCTGATAGGTCTCTTCTCTCATGCACAGAGCAACCAGAAGCACTGTCCAGGTGTTGCAATTTCCCTACAGGTCGCCAGTCACGACAAGAGAGAGCTCTCAGAGCTCTTACTAAGAATATTTCTTGTATGAACTTAACTCCCTTCAGGCTTCTTGTAGGAGAGGGCAGCTAACCAAAAAATTAGTTGTAACCTTTTTGTCCAGATTACTTAGCTGCTCTTTCAGAATCCATTCTAGAACACCCACTCTACATTACATTACATATTTATTTCTGTCAAATTCTTGCCTGAAATACCACTTCCAGTAGCTTATTGATTTAGGAGTTTAGTGGAGAGTGTGGTAGCTTAGACCCCAGTGTGTGCCTTGGTGTGCCTTTTGAAACTTTTGTCTGTAACATGGCAGTTAAGGTACTTTTCTTGATATCCTTGAAGTGTGACTGGGGAGTCTGCGTTAGAGGATGCCACAGACAGCAAGAAAGCAGAAGTCTCATGCACCCATGTCCAAGCTGATGGTGAGTTGCTGAACCCTGTGATTTGAACTTTTAGGCCACTCCTTGTTGGAACTGCACCCAGTAGGTGCAGTTCTGTAGGTCCCATGGGTCTACAGAAATGTTCTTCCCCCAGTTGTACAGGATGGAGAAAGGAGGATAAAATCTAGGAACCAAATAAAAACTGTATCCCCTAGTATCTGTTACCTGCCAAAGGCAAATGATTAGATGTTTCTGTCTTAATTATTAAGGATAAGGAGAAAGGTTTGTGAACTGGCTTATGGCCAGCAGTGCTGTGAGGAAAGCTCCCTGACTTCACTCACCTGCTGCTCTGTTTTTCCTGTCATTGCTGTTTTGATTTAAGACTGCTAAAAGGACTCTCCCTTCTTAGGTACAGACAATGCAAGGGAGTACACAGCTGAAGATCTCTCCAGAGAGAGGAAATTCTCTGAGGAACCGAAGGCTCCTGAGGTGAGCAGACACGGCTCCATGCAGGGGTGGTGCAGAACATACAACCTCCCCCTCCATCCTGGAGAAGCCCGTTGCCACTGGGAACCAGCTGGCACCCACGTCTGGAGCTCTGTCTCCTGCTGTAAGCTGTTGTCCCTGGCAATAAGGCATAATATGTCTGCAATTAGTGCACAGTCTGCTCTGACTTGCTGCTTTTGTAGCTTTGCTGGCCTGTTCCTTACCTACTGCTGCCTATGGATGGGGCGTTCATTAAGATTTTTGTATTCAGCTGGAAAGATGGAAAGCTAAATTGAAAGGGTTACTTAAAACTCTGTGTGGGGAGGGCCATAGCTAAATGCATCTTTCATATTGCTAAAGAGCAAGTGTAAAAAGATTCAGGTGGTGTTAAAAGATGCAGCCTGAGAGTCTTTTGTATGAAATACGTGGCCCCCATGCTGGATGGTAAATCAGGACCTTAGGCTGTGTAAAGCTGTGAGCAGAGAAAGATTTAACCTCAGGTGTGAATCACACTTGACAGTCGTCCATAATTGGAGACATTTTTTGATGTGATCAAATGTATCATCCTGCCCATGTCTGAGTTCCTGACTCCCATCAGGTGTTGTGCTGAGTAGGCTTTAGTTTTGCTGTGGAGAAACATGAGCTGACTGTGTCCCTTAGCAACAATTGTTTGTGGCTCCAGTCCCCAGAGGCATCATACAGTGGCTGCAGAGGCTGCAGAAACAACCATCTGTGCTAATAGGGCTGGTGCTGTGACACAGGGATCGCTGATTTAGCAGCTTTGGGGGGAGGAGTGTGTATGAGAGTCCTGATCAGCCTCCTGTGGGTTCAAGCTTAAGTGCATTTTCCTAAAGGGTAAAGAGCCTAGGTGACATACAAAAAGCAGGTGTAATTTTTATTCTACTGAGGGATTGAACTTAATGTTGACTCCTTCTTTTGACAGGTGTTGAGCTCTGGAGGTTCACTGAAAGTGACTATTCAGCAGAGCAGTGAGAGCAGAGCTATCAGTACAACAGCTCTGAAACCAGGGCACTGGGCCTGTGACGTGGGCACAGCTGATCCCAACCCGGAATCGGTCCTTAAATTCTACTGTTACATCTGCAAGACCAATTGCTGCAGTCAGCAGGTAAAAATGCACGGGTCTGACAGGGATCCAGGTGGTCAAGAGATGGGAATTAGATGGCTGATCTCTTGTTAGCAAGGGCTCATGTTTTAGGAATAGAGAACATAAGAAACGATGACAAGCATGCAGATAAAATAAACCTCTCCTGAGAGCTGGCAAGCAACCTGCTAGAGAGAGAATGTGGGTGGATCAACAGGCAGCCATGCTCTTAAGCTTTTATATTTCATTGTTAAACAGCATCAAAAGAAAGGAAAGCATAGCTCATACCTATGATTTTCTATGTTTTGGATACATTTAAAGGATTTTTCTCCTAACCTCTCTTTCAGAATTTCCAATCCCACATGGCTGGAATTCAGCACCAGCAGCGACTTGGGGAGATTCAGCACATGAGCAATGTTTGTTTTGTTTCACTATTGCCCATGGTGAAACAGCAGAAAGTACTAGCAGGAAAAGATGGGTAAGTGTTGGTCTGCAGTAGAAAATTCAATCTGAGTGGCCCTACATGGGTTCTAAAATTTTTCACTGCACCAGGGTGCCTCTCAGTTTAAGGTAAGCTACAAATCCCCTCTGGTTTCAAGGGCCTTAATTTCCTTCAGGCAACTTTCTATGTTGCTGAAGGATACCAGAGTTGACTTTGACCTGTGTAGTTTTTAATACAGTAGTTAAGTAGGAGACCTGTTTTATCTGGTGTATTTCTGTCAGCACAATCTAAAGCAACCTGTAAGTGGGTGAGAAGGAGAGAAGATAAATTCAGGCTTGTAAAGATAGGAGTTGTGAAGAAAACAATGTTAGGAACAGATTGCTACCTGCAGTATTCCGTGGAGAATGAAAAAGGTGTGACTTAAAGCTCTGCTGTCACTTCAGAGAGACCCAGCAGCGGTGGTGTAACACGTGTCAGGTGCATTTCACCGGGGACCTCATCAAACATCGCAGGACCCAGGAGCACAAGGTAACAGCCATAGCTTGGACTTCATTTTGCACTCACCTTTTGTCTGGGGATTAAATAGAAGCATCTCCTGCTCCCCAAGCATCAAAGGAGCCGTGACTGAAGTGGAGGGGTGCATATTAGTTCTACCAATAACTCCTTCCCTAAGGGCAATGCAGTGCTACCTCCTGCCTCTGGCATTGTTGGAGCTTCCAGTTGTCCTGATGTGTCTGTATGGCCTGAGGCACCTCTAATCTGTAATTCTTGAGTGTTCTTAAGAAATACTACTTACCATACTCACCTAATCAATTGAATGGAGGAGTTGGTGGGCAGCCTCTTTAAGCTAAACTTCAGGCAGGCCAGCATGTTTATTGACTTTTAGGGAAGTGACAGAACACCTATTTTAAGGCACACTTAATTTTGCTCTGCATGTTTTTCATCTTTTTGCTGAAAAGACTATTTTCTGTGTGGTCTCCCAGGATGTGGGACTGACTTTGTTTCAAGATTCATCTACATTCCTCCAAGCAGTGCCTCTTGTGACTTACAGAATTGTCTCTCTTTCCTTAGCTGGCCAAACGCTCACTTCGTCCTTTCTGCACTGTCTGCAGCCGCCATTTCAAGACCCCTCGCAAGTTTGTGGAGCATATGAAGTCCCCTGAGCACAAACAGAAAGCCAAAGAGGTAATATTGCCTGGGTGGAGAGCTGTGCACATCTGGAGGCACCTACACTGTAGAGCAGAATAACTTTCTGCTTCCCTGACTACTGCAGGGCTGAAAGGAAGATGTGCACTTCTTCCAGCCGTGTTTTAGTTTTCATCTTTTGCTGAACTTCAGTTACTGCTGAAAGAAGTTGAGTGAAAAAGGGAGAAGATGTTGGATGTGTCTAAGAGAGCTTTATGCCCCTCTTTCAGTCCCTTCTGTTCATCACATACAATCTGTCCTGAGTCTGGGCTCTTCCTTGGTTAAATGGCGAGTGCAAAGTTGATCTAATCTTTCTTTTCTGCACCTTACAGGTTAGGTTGGGAGAGAAGGAGTTGGGGAGCCCAGAAGATTCAGAGGAGTTGATCACTGTGGATGCTGTTGGCTGTTTTGAAGATGATGATGAGGAAGAGGAGGAGGAGGAGGGAGGAGCTGGTGAGGAGGAAGACCATGATGTAGTGCTGATGGAGAATGAGGATTCTGCTGCCAAGCAGGTATGCTGTACAACAGAAGAAGGAATGACCTGTCTGAGAATCTGCTGTGGGATTCTCTGACTTAGTTGGTCTTGGCTGGCTGAGCTCAGGCTTTCAAAAGTCTGCTCAGTCTTGCACAGCAGTAGGGTGGGATTCTAGGGTTCTTCCAGAGAAGAGGGTGATGCAGAAGAGAATCAGGCAGTGTGTTTGGGATACATGGTGTTTTTGCTGGGCTGTACAGCTTCTGCTGTCTTCAGACATTAAGCATAGTCTCTTTGAACAGCCCAGCAGTAGCTGGGTCTGATAGCAAATGTGTAGAGGCTTATCTTGACAAATACATTCCTAGTAGAGAGCAGTTACCAAGAAGGAGGTACATGGCTATGCTCCTTCAGGCTTGGAGTGCAAGGGGTGATTTTAACCCTTGTAATGAAGTGGTCTGCTGACATTGGGGTTTGCATCTGCCCCTGATCAGAGGCTGTGCAACTCTGTCACTGGTATGTGAATCTTCTGTTTTGCTCCCAAGCTTACCAGAAAAATGCAAGAGCCTGACAATTGCCACAGATACAGTAGGCACTAATGTTCTTTCGGTTTCCAGACTGGGCTGAAGGAAGTGTCTTTGGAGGATTACGAAGGAAGTGAGAAGTATTGTCCAGACACAGCCTATGGTAAGCAAGCAGAGTTAAGCACAAAGGGCCACAGAGCCTTCTCTAGCCACATGCTCTATCTGTAGGAGAGGATGGTCTCTACCTACTGTTATAATGACTTCTTGGGCTGTGATGCTCCAGCATCTGCATTGGACTGGTGCAGATCACTGCTGCCTGGAGAAGAACCTCTCCTGAAAGCAGGATGTTTCTTTATTACTGTGTGATAAAACATGAGGATGTGATTGATGTTTGTCAACTGCCTTTTGCTTTGAAGAAGGATGATAGCCAGACACATTTCTAAGGTAGGACATGGAACAAGCAGGGCAGGAGTACTGAAGAAAGTAGGTAGCAAATGAGGGATGCTCTGGAAAGATGGAGTCGGAAAGCATATTGATTGGAATGCTTTCAAACAGAAATGCAGCTTGCAGAGAGATACTGAGCATCACTGACAGTATCAAACTCTGCTAGACCCAAACTGTGCATGTTTCCTCCGCTTCAGAACCCCCACGCTGTACCGAGCAGTTCCTCAGCCGTGCTGCTGGCCTGGTGGGCAGTGGTTCCTCCAGATGGCTGTGTCTGGTCCCCACCCTGTAAGCGACTGACTTCAAACCCCTAACGGCCACTCGTGTTTGAGGAGGGCAGCTCTGCAGAGGCTGTTTTGTGCCCAAGGAGAGCTCTGTTTACACGAATCTTCCATATCGCTGTAACCTTCCACTATCGTGTGGCAGATGGAATAATGATTCATGCTGTGAATGTTCTCTGCGTGTTCCTCTTGCGCGCCTGCTGTCTTCTGCTTGGTTTGATCCCATTACATTAGATCACATGTTCTCTGTAGTTTTCCATTGTATTCTTTGCTCCCTTTTTCCCCCCTTAACGCTCTGTGTAGTTTCTTTGCTCTGGCAGCCAGATTTCTCTCTGAATATCAACCACAGCCATTCCATGGTAAGACAAGATATTCAGCAAGTCATCTTGCAAATCCCTGATTAACAGAAGCAAAGCTTTTCCACCTCTCCTTCTTTACTCCCATCCCCCTTCTCTTTTAACATGCTTTCATTATTTGAGTTCCGTTCAATGTGATCTGTGATTTCCCTTCCCCTCCCGTTTCGCAGGCCTGGATTTTCTGGTCCCCGTCGCAGGTTACCTCTGCAGGCTGTGTCACAAATTCTACCATAGCGACTCCGCTGCCCGGCTCGCACACTGCAAGTCCCTGATGCATTTTGAGAACTTTCAGGTTAGACCCTTTGGCGATTGCATGGCCTGGCATTTGTTACCCCCATGCGTGTCTCTCCAGTGAATCCACCACATCAGCTGTCTTGTCTCCAGCTCATTTCCATCATCCTTGGTGTCCATTATGCTGTAGCTTTCTCCTGGTGTGCTCTGTCTTTGTCTCCCTTGGCCCTTGTAGATCTAAAACCAGTCAAGTCCTGCTTCCCAGCTACTGCTGCTGTCATCTTTTTGCCTGTTTCTGGCTGGGAATCTTCCTCAGAGTGTCCGCTCTGTTTGCTGAACCTGTGGAGTCTGTCATTTAGTCTAGGCCTCTTCTCTGTTAGATTACAAGTTGGTCAAGGTGGGATTGAGCAGGAGAGAGAGGCTGTTCCATGTAAAGAAAGCTGGTGTATATGCATCTCCAGGTGTGATACTGCAAGAACAGCTCCTTTAGCCGAAAGTGTGGGCGTGATTCATCCAGGAAGAGGCCTGGATATCAGATACCTTAGAAACCTGAAAATTTAACATTACAGACTCTTTATGTGATAGAATCTACAAGCTGGTGAGACTCCGTTTGTCCCCAGGGTCAGCCTGCAAGAGGAAGTCTGTCTGTCTGTCTCTCTCTCTCTGTCTGCTACCCTTTCCTAGAAACTCCTTAGCACAAAGCTCTGCAAACTGATGCTGTTCCTTTGCTTTTCTGGCTCCACCTAAAGAAGCCGTATTGCCCCTTGCTGCTTTCATATCTAAAGCTTTTCCTACTGGGCTGGCCTGGAATCTGCCTCCATTGTTCTGTCCTTGTTGACTTGCCAGGGGGTAAGGGGCCTGGATTAGTGCTTGTGGAGGGTACACAGGACTTGCACTGTTTCTGCCCTATCCCATGACAACTGCCTGGGCCCTCCTGTATGGGAGAGCACTATTCCCTGTCCTTGGCAAAGAGGGAGGCTCCCACATCGACTTGGCCCTCTGCCTGCACCCACAATCTAGTCTCAAAAACTGCTGTGCTTCCTTACCCCCTTTTTAAATAATGTTTTATAAAAAACCCAAACACATATACACACACCCCTAACCCCCCAAAACCTCATGGTTTTTTTCTAGTCCTCAGACAGAAGAAACTATTCCCAGTCAGCTATCACTGCCTCCAGGAAGGCGTGGAATGCTTTAGAATTCTGCCAGCATTCAGAGCAGCGGATTTGGAAGGGGAGGAGACCACAGCTGTTCCTTCATGGTTGCTCATCCTCTCCCACTCCTGCAGCTAGTCATTTCAGGAATGAAGGAATTGGATTTGCTGCTTTCCTGGCTTGTTTTAGATCACCATAGAGTGAAACTGCATCAGCAGTCACTTATGTCACTCTTTTGGCCCACTTAGAGCTGAAATCAGATGCTCTTCAAATGCATGCCAGAATGACCTGGGGAGTTCATGAGAAGAGTCCAGACTTACATGTCTGCAGGCAGATTATTATTCTTGGCTGCCTGGGTGCCTTGGGGTTGTCACAATGTGACTTAAATCACTGCCAGTTGCTGTGGTATTCTCAGCAGAGTGTTTCAAAGCAGAGAACTGTGTGCTGTTGAGACAATTTACAGCATCACTCTGGACACCAGTTTGCATGCCTGCACCTGCTTAGGTTTGGGTACAGTATGACTCGACTGATCCAATTCCAATGTGATGTGATACTGTTCATATCCCACAATTTGTGATCAGAGGAAGAACAAGCCTGCAGTGATTAACTGAATTACAATGTAAAGCTGCCCTGTCAGATGTGCTGTAATTTCACATTTCAGACTGGTGAAAGGCATTGTGCTCGAAATTGTTTCCTTAAATTGTCAGGTGTAATGCTAGTGCCAGTTCAAGGAACCCTCCAGCAGGCAGCAGAAAGGGAGTTTATTATGAAGGGAACTGCTGTGGGAAAGAGTGAACTTCAGTTTGTTCCTTTAGGTCATGATCTGTCTGGGCATTGAAGACTGGGTTCCTGCTATGTGCTAGCTAGCTGCAGTGAGTTGCTTCCTGAAATCCAATCTGGAACATGCATAGTAGCCATTTTAATCTCTTTACAGACCCCTACTGATTCATCATGATAGTGAGTGCAAGTGAGTCATTTTACTGATGATATGCTTACCTTTACTCTGTGGAAAACCCCAGTGACTTGTAACGAGATATAATGGATATGATATCAGAGCCTTCCTGTCAACAGTTCCACTGACCATGCAGATTGTATCAAAAGAGTGAAGAACTACCAAGCTTTCAGCTTAAGCCTTGCTTTGGCTGATAAACATTAAATCACACCAGTAGCTGAGGACTCTGCAGAGCCTCACATGCCCAGGGTATGTGTCCTGCCAGTAGCTGTCACTTGCATTGTTACATCTACAGAGTCCTGAGTGTGACTGAGATTAACAGTTGCCAGGTCATTATTTCTGTCTCAGGAACCACAGGTCTGCCATGCACTCGCTCAGCATTAAGTAATGTGAGAGGGACTTCAGTTTTTAATATAACTTTTCCTCACAGGAGCTGACCCTTCTCTGTTGAGAGCCTCAGCAGCCAGGCCAGGAGCTGCTGAGATCACTTCTGCCCCTGCCACTCACCACTGGTTTTGTACAGGTGTTCCTGGACCAGCTGCTGCTTTGCTGCAGTGACAGGAGCTGAGCTGGGCTTCTCTCTCACACTGCTTTGTTTGTATTTGCAGAGATACAAGGCAGCAAGGCATCGTGCCACAACTGCCTACCCCGAGGCTCCTTTGCATTCCCAGGGCTCCAGCTCCCAATTGCTGGATGATCCAAAACAGCCTCTTGCTACAACAGCACATACCAGCAAGAAGATGAATGATGATCCTGGGATAGATAAGGAGGGCACAGAGCTGTCAGCCCTGCAAGAACAAACTTCAAGGTCTCTGGAGGGTAAGGGTGAGCTGGCCACCTCTAGGCCAGAGGGCAAGAGCCTGGCCAGTGTGACTGATGATGTGTGTGGTATCATGGTTGTAGAAGAAGAAAATCTACAGGAACAGAACAAGTCCACTGCCACTAGTGCCGACTGCCTGTTCTCTGAGGAGAGCCACACCGTAGGGGAGTCACTGGGACGCGAGGAAGAAGCCAACACAGCCAGGCAGAGGGCAGGCACAGATGACCACCAGGATCCAGGGAGTGGAGGCGGCTTAGGACAGCAGGAGGCAGCAGCAGAGCCTTCCTCCCTCGCCAAAGGTGAGACAGCCGGTCTCGCCTCTGCTGGGTGCAGACGCTCTTCCAGGCGCAAACCCAGATAGAGTGGCCTTAAAGGAGAGCCCTTTACATATGATATTTGCTGGAAATGTTTATTTTCTGAGTCTTTTAATAGAGCAAAACCTTCAACTTTACCGCTGTTTTTATTTTAAGAATAAATAAGCCTGGCTTTAGCGTGTCTAATACAGGATAGTGTTGCTCATTACTTGTACAGTTGGGATACAGCAGTTACGTGGAAAGACTGAGGCTTGGATTGTTGAACCTGAAAGAAGATGGTAATGGGATTTCCATAGGGCACAAACTGCACGGAGTGATGGATGCAGACTTAAGAATTCTTTGTAGTTCCTCTCATTTCCTTTCCAGGCAGAGAAAATGTTTATCTCTTGGGAGACTCTGCTGAATTCTGCTTCTCAGAACACTTTTCTTTCTAAGACACACTGTTGGACAAGCAGTCTTGGACAAGTCCTAAACTAGGCAAAAACATGCACCTTGGTCCTTTGTTAATACTACAAGGCTTAATCCAATCTGTTCTCATAGTGAAGACTCTCAGGAACAAAGTTTGTTTCAAACTGATTTTAATAAAACAGATTTCTTTTAAATAACCTCTTTAACTTTCCAAAAAACTCCTTTAACTCTACATAAGTAGAACAGTAAGACTTGCTTCAAAAGTGCTGGCTCTAGGACATGCTGACAAGATCACAAAGTACAGACCAGATCTCTCGTGCCTTGTCAGAATGTACAGAGCACACGCTGCTCTCTATTGCTGATGCTGTGGTGGGGCTAACCAGGCTGCTCTGCCTCTCCACACCTTGGTCCTTAATGGCAGCTGAAGGAGTGGGGCAGCTCCCAGTTACAACGGTCAGATATATCACCCTGGCAGCTTGTTTTATCTGCTTGGAGTGCAGTGGAAGTGTTCAGTGATCTGGAACCATATGCCAGTATTTTGTACGTCACAGTTAATGTGACTAAGGGAGAAGCTGTAGCTTGAAGGCAGCAGCTTTAAGAGCCTCCCTCTGCAGGGCTGTCATCAGAGTTACACTTTAGGGACAAGCCTGCAGTCAGAACAGCCCCTGCCAAAGGGTTAAGAGCCATAATGCTTCTTGCTTGGATTTAAGGAAAAGAGAGCAGAGATAATTTTTCCACTCTGTGAAGAGGGCCTGCCTGCAAACTACCTGCATGGGCTCAGGTTTCCTACAACCAGCTTTAACCAAATGTGAGTGCCAGGCTCATGCTGGGAAGCAGAAAGACCCAGCTCCCCTACACACACCCTTGTGCTTCTGCATCTGTCTCACAGCTAAAGGAAAACACAACATGGAGATGAATACAAATACAGAAAGGAACAAGTAACTGACATGAGGCACCTCTGCTATTCAAGTTTTACATTAAATTGGTGACCAGGAACTGTTTGTTCACTTAGCAACACCAGCTGAGAGTGTGTGGTCAGACCCTAGGCAGGAGGCTGGGATCCCTGCACATCAGCTCCTGTGTTCAGCTGCTTGCTCTGCTGCTGGAACTCCAGCCGGGTCTGGCGGTTGGACTCCAGCAGTTCCTTCAAGCAGATGTGGAGGTGATCATTCTTCTCCTCCAGGTGATCCAAGCAGGAGTTGATCTGGTCCAGCATGGAGTTTATTGCTGCATATTCTAAAAGCAAGGGAAATGAGAGACTGAACAATGTAAGCACAAAGTCACTGCACTCAGAGCAGGCAGCGAGAGCTCTGGCAAAACATGCCTGCGAGCATTTTGGCTGTGTCTTACTTGCCCCAGGGTGGGTGAACTAAAATACAACTGAATCCTGCATGTACTGTGTTCCCTGATCAAATTAGGCCAATGAGAAGCTAAAACACTGCCAACAAGATCTAAGGCAAGGTACCTGGGCAGTCCAAACCCATTGTGGGCACATCTGACAGCCTCAGATCTCACACACAAACAGGCAGCCACAGGCCTTGCCAGGGTGTCCTGGTGCCACAGCACACCAGGTCCAGGCACTGCCATTTCCAGCAGCTTTAAAAATAACTGTGAATATTTAAATATTGAAGTAATTTGCATTATTAATAGCTAAGAAGTTTCATTAAAAAATAATTATCCTTCTTTTCTAATAACCACTTTGGAGCTGTTCAGAGTGTTGCAGCCTTTAGTTCTTTGGAGAATTGTGTAATGTTGCATTTGAGCTCATTAATAAAAGTTTGGCCTTGTAGGTTTACATAGAGGTGGCATTACGAACAGGAGCGCTGATGGTGTTCCTGCATTTAAAAATCAATCCCACAAATACATGCTTTCCAAAAAGGTGGCCAGATATCAGTATTTCTCAAACTATCAGCATTTTTCAAGGTACATGAGTTACAGCTCTTCAATTTGATGCACCATATTCCAGTGAAATGGTGAGCAGATCCCAGCAGACATGGTAACTACTTCTGGCAAGGGACGTTCATCAGCTTGGCAAGAAGCCTTTCATCACAGCAGAAGCTTAATTTTCTCCATGCCTAAAACTCAGATGAAGGTTATATAATTTCTGCAGCTTTGGGAAATGAAAAAAAAAAAAAAAAATTTAAAAATAAGCTGCAAAAACCTTTTATTTCATTGTTTTCTGTTAGTTGCAAGCTTGGTGGATTTTTGTGGAAACATATCTGTCCCTATTGGAAATGCTGAGCAGGAGTATGGCAATTGCATTAACTCCTCTACATTCTTACAAGAATAGTTGACAAAAATAAGGTTTCCTACTTGAGATCAAGGAAAGGATCCATAGCCTCAGCCCCACTAGACCAGGAAACAGCTGCTGCCCTTTATGACCAGCTACTGCACACAAAGCCCAGTTAGTTAGGATGTAGATCAAATTTAGTGACTTTCTCCATCACATCCAATATATCTCTTAGCTCTTCAAAAAATATGAAATACAAATCACTGTGAAGATGCAAAGCAGTGAAAGCTCCTGGGGTGTTTCAGGGCAGAAATTATTGTCCTGTCACTGCAGCTAGATCCCAGACGTAACTCCTAAAATCACCTGTGTGGGTCTCATCTGGAAACAGAATGTTTTGGGAAACAGCAGAACCCAGCTCTGCCCTTTTCAACAGAAGAGTAGCAAAGTGCTTACTCTGAAAGAAATCCAGTTTTAAGAGTGACCTCTACGTCCACATTAGTGCTCTGTTGTCGTCTCACCTTCTCCATGGGCTGGTTCTAACCGGACAGGGCAGCACAGAAACGGTATACCCAGGCACTGCAGAAACACCCCAAGCTTTTCCAGGGTGGAATTTGCCAAGCTGCATTAATGCATAACTACTTCTCCCAGATCTGCCCACATGATCTGCCCTGTGATTTCGAAACCTGAACATCCTCTTTCCTGATATCCGCAGCCCATACATCAGCAAAGGCACAAAATATTTTTTTCACAGAAGAAAAAAATCCATCCCAGGGCAACACGCAAGAGCTCTGTGCCCCACGGCTGGGTGGGAATCAAACCCTGCAGCCCCTCAGCCCCACTGGCGTGCAGTGGGTGCATCGCTGGCATTGGGCACCGCTCCCATCAGAACATCTGGGCACACCTGAGCACATCTGGACACACCTGCGCTCTGCCACCCGCAGCCCAGGGGGATCAGGCCAGGCCATCCTGCGCCACGAGATCCCCTCCGCGATGGCGGCCCCGCTCTCCCGCACGCACCTTCCTCCTCGAAGGTGTCCCCGCCCTCGTCGCCCTCGTCGCCGGTGCCGCCGCCCAACACGTGCGGGTCTCCGTTGGGCCCCGCCATCCCGCCGCGCCCGCCCGCACCTCCGGCACGGCGCGCCTGCGCACGCGCGGGGCCTTCAGCCAATGGGAGGGCAGGGCGCCTTGCGCGTCACGCAGGCTGGCGCCGCGGCCAACTCTGTGGTTAGCGCGGAGGGCGCGGGGCGCAGACGCGCGGGCGGGCGCGGCGAGCAGCGCTGGGCAGGGGCTGCCCCGGCGGTCAGCGCCACGTTCCCCGTTCCTCGGGGATTTTTCCCAAACGCCTGCCCAGCGCTAGGCTGTGTCCTTGCCCTTCTCAATGTCCTCAGGTCCTCCCGAACTCCCCCACTTAGGGGCCACCATCAGCATTAAGCACTTCTTTCCCAACACAAGTGATGCTCCCTATGGATAAATCTGCATTCTGTCCGTGCGGGCCATCCCGTCCCGGCTACGGCTCTGCTGCTGAACTCCCAGCTCTGCTTCTTCCATTAACCGGCTTGAACGAGCCTCAGGTAACCTTGACACTCCTTCCCTGAAGGAACAAGCACGATTCACTTTGCCTTCCGTGTCTGACCTGGTGTCAGCCTCACCTCAGTGTGTTTTCATTCCCGGGAGAGAAGACACTGGGATGAAAATAACCTACAATTAGAACATTGATTCCAGCAGTGCTCCTGAGATCAATGATTCTGTTACTAACTGGGTATTTGGGACAAAGACAAAATAAAAGGTCGTGTCCTCATTTAACATTGCAGCCACCTCTCCTTTCTGTGAGTAATAACCCTGCTGCGCTGCAGGGTCAGGCTCATGTTGCGCCCCAAATAGATAAATTGAATATAAATGTAATTAATGGATGTAACCACATGTTACTAAAACAGCTGATGACTTTCAGTCTGGAGATGTGCACTTGCATTGTGGGTATGTGCTGGTCAGACTCCACAGCCCCACTGGGCAGAGAACCACAGAATCCCAGAAGGGATCAGGTCGGAAGGGATCACAGTGGGTCATCTGGTCTCACCGTCCTGCTCAAGCAGGGTCACCTCAGCACACACAGCACAGTGTCCAAACAGTTCTGGAATAACCCCAGTGAGGAAGACTCCAGACCCTCTCTGGGCAACCTGTTCAGGGCTTGATCACTGCACAGGAAGGAAGTTTTTCCTCATGTTCAGGTGGAACTTTCGGTGCACCAGCTCCTGCCAGTTCCTCTTGTTCTATTGCTCGGCGCCACGGCCTGATCCATTCTGTGCTCCCTCTCTGCAGACGCTGATCGACATCGATAAAATCCCCTCAGCTGCCTTTTCTCACGGCTGAACAGGCCCAGTTCCCTCACCCTTTTAACCGATTCTTTTACTCCCACTTTAGACTCTGGTGCGTTCCCAGATTTGATAATTGCAGGGCAGCGGTTCCGCCCCGTGCCGAGCGCGGGGTGTGCCCTCAGGGGCGCGGCGCTGCCATGCCCGAGCCCGAGCCCGAGCCCGAGCCCCGAGCCGCGGCCGTGCCGGGGAGGTGCCGCGGTGCCCGGGGCGGAGCGGCCGCTCTCCGCCCGCCCTCAGCCGAAGATGGCGGGTGCCGGCCGTGTCTGGCGGGTCGGAGCGCTGCTGCTGCCGCCAGCCTGGCGGCTGCGGGCCCCGGGACGAGCCTTCGGCACGGCGGCGGGACGGGGAGGCAGCAGCGGGGGCGGCCGCCTGGCGCTGGGCGCTGCGTTCGCGCTGGGCGGCAGCGCCGGGCTGTGCCTGGCGGCGCGGCAGCGCCTGCGGGAGCACTCGGCCGCTGAGGTAACGCCGGCTCCCCTGATCCCCGCCGGGCCCTCCCCGAGCCGCGGGGACCCCGGGGACAGCGGCTCCCCGCGGACCGAGCGGCTCCTTCTGCCCCGCTTGGAGTGCGGGAAGAGCTTAAAATGGTCTGGGAGGCCCCTGGCAGAGCATTCCTTGAGGAGCTCTCAGTGAGGGCTTCCTTGGGGGTGTGGAGCTTTTTCTGTTGTTGCTTTTTCTCAGCACCCTCGCAGGGTTGTGTAACCCAGTAAATTGTAAATGAGAAACAAAGCGGGGTGGCTGCATTTGTTCTTTAATGTGTGAGGAATGATAGGCACGGCCTGTCAGGATGCTGAGGTGTAGCAGCTTTGCGAAACATCCCATAACTGATGTTCCGATGGCCCTGAGCTTTCCCTGCCTTGTGCCCAGGTTGGTTAATCCCAGGAATATGAATTTGGGCAGACACATGCCTAAAATCAAATGCAAACTCTGCTCTCCCCACTTTGTGGTCTCAACAGAGGCTGTTGTGGGGGTGGGATTGTCTTGTAAAGGCTTTATTTTTGTTTAATATTACTGCAAATGGTTGTGTTTTTTTATAAAATTCTGTTTTACAGAATAGAAACCATAAAGGGGTAAACTGTCTTGATTTAGCTTATATTTTTTCCTGGCTGTGGATAGGAGTTTCCAGCACATTAAATAGATGTGTAGAGAGTTATTGGTCCCAATGAATGGTGAATATTTAAATATTTGATGCCATTTAAAGAAAGCATCTGGTAGCCAAGATATGCTCATGATCAGATGTTGACACTGAATGTCACAACCTTCGAGACAGAAATAAGGGTGGAAGGAGGGTTGTATTTATGTTTTTAGCAGAAAATGGAATCTTCTGTTCTCTTTCTTCCCCAGCTGCCTGCAGGGAGCCTGCAGCTCACTCTCTACCAGTATAAAACGTGTCCTTTCTGCAGCAAAGTCCGAGCTTTTCTTGATTATCATGGACTACCCTATGAAATTGTGGAAGTGAACCCAATCATGAGGAAAGAGATCAAATTCTCTTCCTACAGAAAGGTGCCCATCCTGCTAGCTAATGCTGGGAGCCCTCTGGTAAGCCTCCCTGACTTGGAGCCTCAGCATGCAGGGGAAAAGGTTTTGAAGAATTTCCTTTTCAATTTAACCTGTTTCTTTTAAATTGTTGCTTTAATCCTGTTTTTCAGCAATTGAACGACTCCTCGGTGATAATCAGTGCAATAAAGACCTATCTTGTTTCCAGGTAAGAAAACAGGGTGATGAAAGAAGAGTTGAATGTGGAAGGCCCAGGTTAAGTAGAGATTTAGAAGACTCTGAGTGTGCTGTAAGTCTCTTGCTGACCTCAGGCTCTGAAGCTCTGCGTGACCTGAGCCTGGCTGTGATAAGCACCTGGGTGGGGCCTATATATGTTGTGATGTGTGTGATGTAAAGCAAAGCTTGTACCTTTCAGAAGTACTTTCTCATCTGTGAGATTTTGTTTGCACAAAATCTACTTAAATATGGACTAGTGTTAGTCCTGGAACTAAGCTTACAATTAGCCAGTTATGATACCTAGAATGAAATGCCATTGCTGTGCCTATGGCCTGTTCTTTAGGTCTACTTGAGAATGGTAGGAAATTTTATGCCTGCAGAAATTTCTGTTCTGCCACAGACAAAGGTATGTGCACTAATAATAGTTATTTGCAAGTAGCTGTTCCAGTCTCTTTCTTTTCCAAATAGAATCTGGAACATTTTGCACTTACTTTTAGAATAATACATTTTATAGTGTGTATCTTTCAATCTGACCTTTGCTCTTGCTCCTTTTTTGTAAGAGCCAGATCAGTGCTAACTGTGTTTCTTTTCACAGGAGGAATAGCTTAGAAGAAATTGTGTCCTTTTATCCAGCTGTTAAAACGGTGACTGAACAAGGCAAGGAGGTGCTTGAGTATGAGAATAAATACTGGCTCATGCTGGATGAGAAGGAGACCAAGAGAGTCTATCCTGTCAAAGAAGTGAGAGTGTAAGGTCTCTTCAGTTTCTGAGCTCTCCAAACTGTTAGCTTAGTTACCACCACCATGGTCACACAGGCCTTCAGCTACCTAGACTTTCTTTCTTGGCCTTTCCTTTGTGCCACAGAGGAATGCTATTGAGGGAAAGTTTCACTTCCTGCTTTATTTCTCATATTGGGCAGAGAACTTAATACTCTATCTTAGTTTTAAATTCAGTTTGAGATTGGAGGAGTCTTGCCAAAGATAACGATGCTGAGTGCATTTTAGAGAGGTCAGCAGAGTACCTGGGTAAGAGTGATCTTGGAAGGGTCTCTGGCTAGGGCAACTGTGATCCTGCCTCCTGTAGCTCTTCTATCTGTATTAACCTCGTTCACTGAAAACTTTCTTTTGACTGCTCGCAGGGAAGAAATGAAGTGGAGAAAATGGGCAGATGATTGGCTTGTTCACCTCATCTCCCCCAATGTTTACCGCACCCCCAAAGAAGCCTTGGCATCCTTTGATTACATTGTCCGTGAGGGGAAGTTTGGCACCTTGGAAGGTCTCTTTGCCAAATACGTGGGGGCTGTTGCCATGTTCTTCGTAAGCAAGAGGCTGAAGAAAAGGTTGGTATCACTAAGCACCAAGTCCACAAGAGGAGAAATAGTGCCTCCTTAGCTGTAAACTCCAGCTGTCAAAGGGCAGAACCTCAGAGTTTTAAACTGAACCATTTAGTCCTGTGTGAGTAACAACTGTACTTCTGTAACTGGAGTTACTGAACCCCTCTACTCACCCACTATTAAATTACTGACTGCCCCTTCACTCTGAAATACTGCCCTTACTTGCAAACCAAGACCATCCCATAAGGTGAGAGGTGATAGAAGGTTAAAAAAAGAAACAAACTTGTGTCTTCAAACTGATTCTTCTCTTTATGCAGACACCAGCTTCGAGATGATGTCCGAGAAGATTTGTATGAAGCAGTTAATGAGTGGGTGAAAGCTGTTGGCAAAAATCGACTGTTCATGGGTGGGAACCAGCCAAACCTCGCTGACCTGGTAAGGGCTTCATCCCTGTGATTATTGTCAGGTGGATCACAAATGATCCTGCTGCTCCTCTCTGTAAAATGGTTAATGCAAGTACAGGCAGAGAAGTTGAGCTATATGAGATACATTATCTTTTGTGCAGTAATACAGTTCCCATATGGTGGGGACTTGCCCATAACTGCACATAGATCCTGATCCTTCCTTACTCTTTCCTCATGGGAAAACATGCATATTCTTAATTACCTTTCTGCCATTCACTCCTCCTTGCTAATCAGAAGGATGGATCGTATGGCAGGACAGAAGGAAGAGCCATCCTAGCTTGGCTGTTAGGACACTTGTACCCTAAGCCGTTTTCCACTGCTTTTTCAGTGTTGTCTGACTTCTCTGCTCTACACAGGCAGTGTATGGGGTACTCCGGGTCATGGAAGGGCTGGAAGCCTTTGATGACATGATGGTTCACACCAAAATTCAACCTTGGTACCAGCGCATGGAAGAAGTCATTGAAAAAACTGGAGTTGCAATATGATGCCAGCTGCAGCTGCCTCCCTGAAGTACTTGCATGGTGAAAACTTCAGAAGAAATGGCTTTTATTTTTAGAGTTGACTGATTACACCTAATGGACTGACATGTGGGCACAGAGACCACCCTGTTCAGAACATCAAGTTGCTGTGAGAGAACGGTCCAACTGGGTGTTTATAGAAGGATGGGGAGAGGTAAAAGAAAGGGATTTTGGATGCTGCTGGAAAGGAGATGCTCTGAACTGGAGAATGCAGCAAAAAAGGCTTCTTTCAGAGAAGAGATATCCTCAGAGCAGGCTACTGTAAAAGCAGGATGTTCTTGGCTGCTGTTATGGCTGTGTCACATGTGGTAGACCTGACCAGCTTTTGCCTCAGGCTGTCTCCTGCTACTCATCCATGTCACCTGATGTGTTTTCCTGACTGAGACACTGGATACTGGTTTTTAAGTAACAATATTTCCTGCAATAAAATCTTGTAAACCTAGTGCTAAGGGAACAGGAGGAATCTGCAGTTCTGGAGAAGGCACCCTTCCTCTGACAGCAGTGAGGCTGTGCTCAGCAAGGCATCTGCTTTCACTCTTCCATGTAAACGGTTCTCTCAGGATTTGATTCTGTATGCTCTGCAAGGATAAAGGCTGGCTTTATTCTGTCCCTTTTGTGAGATCTGAGTTCTTACTTTACCCTTTACACCCAAAGAACATGGCCTACAATGAAATCACAAATGCAGAGCAGTTATTGGAAAGGCTTGTTTTCATGAGATCTCTCTGGAATATCCCTGAGAATCAGTTTGTTCTTGTTTTAGGAAAAGAAGGATTAAGAGCCATCTGCATGGCCAGGGGATCTCTAGATGTTTCTATCATGCAAGAGTAACAAAGGATTGCTGATTTTGCAGTCAGATTAGGAGCTGTACCTGCAGCTAAGTCTTCTGAGCTGTGCTGGGTAGAATCATAGAATGGTTTGGGTTGGAAGGGACCTTAAAAACGATCTTGTTCCAACCCCTGCCATAGGCCAGGTTGCTCCAAGCCCTGTCCAGCCTGACCTTGAACACTTCTAGGGATGGGACAGCTACAGCTTCTCTGGGCAAGCTGTGCCAGTGCCTCCCCATCCTCACAGAGGAAGCCACTGCCCCTTGTCAAAGGCCCTCTCTAGCTGTAGAAACTATATTTTTCAATAAGAGACAATGGAGGTTCAAATGTGAGTGATCCTCTGCACAGCCCAAGTATCCTTAACTACCACTCTGCTTAAGCTCTGTTTCCCTGGAAGAACAGGCAGGTTTCAGGGAATCTGATTTGTTGTGATGTTTCAGGTGCAGCTGAAGTTGGTCTGTAATACAAGTGCTTGCCCAATGTGTGTTCAGGGAGGTTATAACAATGGTGGTGATAGAGGTTTGGGTTTTTTTCTGAATGGAAGACTAATTCCAAATTCAGTTATGATCTGACATTGAAGGGAGAAAGAAAATGTTTACAGTACAAATGGCTGCATGGCTGCTCTGACTTGTATTTCTTTAAACTGTTCTGTACTGAAACTTGTGTTCCACAGTATCATCAGGCAATGTTCTTTTAAAGAATTATATTGAGCATGCATAAACAGGAGGTTGAAGAAACCCTTGATGATAATTTCAGCATCCACCTCAACCTGAGAGGGAGGAAGATTTTCATGTTAAGTGAGGATCTGAAGCACCAAGGGCTCAGTGATTCCACTTCTTGCTGTGCTGTGCTACGTGAATCAGTCATCACAAGATGAATATCCATAACACTTAACATGCCAATAATATTACATTAAATAAAGATTGTTTCAGGATTTTGTATCACCTTTTATGGAGTCTTAGATTTTTAAGGGATTGGAATAGACCTTAAAGATCATTTGCTCCCAACCTCTGCTGCCATGGGCAGGGACACCTTCCACTAGACAGGTGCTCAAGACCTTATCCAACCTGGCTTTGAGCACTGCCAGGACTGGGGCATCCGCAGCCTGCTTGGGCAACTTGTGTCAGTGTCTCACCACCCTCACAGGGAAGAATTTCTCCGTAATATCTAACATAAATTTCCCCTCTTTCAATTTTCACCTTGTCCTATCACTACAGTTCCTGATGAGGAATCCCTCTCTGGCTTTCCTGTAGCCCCCTTCAGATCCTGTGGAAGGTGCTCTGAGGTTTCCACACAACCTTTCTCTTTTCTAGGCTGAACAGCCTCAACTCTCTCAGCCTGTTTCATAGGGAAGGTGCTGCAGTCCCGTCAACTTTGTGATCTCCAACACTTCCATGTCCTTGTGTTGGGGACGGCCAGAACTGCACACAATTCTGGTTAACAGCTTACAGTAAAAGTGGCTCTGTACACAATTCTAGTGTCACCTTAAAGACAGCAAAACGGTAAAAAGCCGGTAAAACTCAAAGGCAACGCCAAGAAAACTGATTAGTAAATCAATCAGTTATTTAATCCTCTTTTCAGACCCCCCATTTCCGTGCGGATGAGCAGCCGCTCCTGAGGGGCCGTGCTGCGGTGTGCGGGGCGGGGGTGCCCGGTGCGCAGGGCGGCGGCTCGGCCGCTCGCGCCGGGCTGCGGGCGGTTACCGGGGGCGGTTACCGCCGCTCAGGGCCGTTCGAATCACCCAATGGTGGAGCCGCGGGCGGCGCGCCGGCGCCGGCGGCCGAGACCCTGCGGCCGGTCCTCCTGTCCCTGGTGCGGACAAGGTGCCCAGAGCTCGGCCCACGGCCGCCCTTGCGCCGCTCGCCGTGTTGATAGGGATCAGAAGTCGCTGCGAACTCCGCGCTCCTGGTGAGAGCGCCGGGACTGCGGAGGGCAGGGCGGGGCAGGGGGGGGGGGCTCGCCCTGTGGGGTGTCCCCTCATCGTGTGGGCGTTCCCTTGCCTTGGAGGGTGTCTCCTCGCCATTTGTGTGTCCCCTCACCGCGTGGGTGAGGTCTGATCGCCGGGAATTAGTCCTTCCCGGCCTGCCGGGCTCCTTCCTCCTGGCACGGGGCTCGGGCTAACGGCGCGGGCGGGCGTTGGAGCGGCCGGGCCCGGCCGGCTGAAGGCCTGCCCTGCTCGGGGCTGCCAGCAGCTCCACAGACCGCCTCTCCGCCAGCCTGAGGTGACCACAGATCCACGGAAAACCTGCAGAGATTGCAGGAGGAATTAACACTTACGAGTGAGCCTTGTTGCTAAGGGAGGCACAGTCACGTTTGGTTGCCACTCGTGGTGATTCCAAGGCTCCGTCAGTGCCTGTCCTCTTCCTGAAGTAAAGGAAGTACTGCTGTGTTCCTTGAAAATTGCAGCTCGAATTTGAAAGTTTGTAAGTGAATAGTGCCGTCATGTAATTGTACAAAATATTTCCACTGTTTAAAACAATTTTCACTGTCAGTATGTTAGGAATTATAGTCTGTCCTTCCCTCATCCTGTGCTTTATAGAGAAAACTAGGGCACACCCACTTTTATTGTTTGTGCACTTGATATGTTTGAGCCTTGATATTCTCTTAGATCAAAAGGAGGAGGATGTTCAGAACTTGGCATCTTTTCCTTTGAATAATTTTATTATTTCTGTACCAGGTGTATCTCATCTATCAACGGAGAACGTTCCTCTACGCCCAAGACTGTGTGCAAGAAAGTCAAAGCCTTGAAAGTAGCTGTAAGTAACTTTACCTAGGCTGACAATATCTTTTCTGCCAGAATCAGATTAGTGCTGCTGGTGGCATTGTGTAAGATTTGCAATTGCGTTATGCCTTTACATCAACTGAGGCTCCAAGATGATGACCTGGACCTTGTGTCTCTAGGCTTTTCTGTGTTGTGTCAGGTTATGGTTATGTGTTTCTGTGGCGATTAAAGAAACACTGTGATGCAATGGCTTTTAAGGATTTCTGCTTAAAAAAGATGCTCAACATTAAGCACTTACGAAGAAGGATACAGGTTCAGGGTTCTAGGATTGATTGGTCTGATGATTTCCTCATGGTTTTTCTTAACTGTTCAATTAATTCTCCTCTTCTCCCTGCTTCAAATTTCTCTTTGTAATCAGATTTTGTTGGTTATGGGAACCCTTGATTTGCTCAGTTGCTGTAAGACTTTGAATTTCAATGATTCTTACAGACACCTGCTATTGATCCAGCTGTGTTTGATCTTCAGTAACCAGATAAAAGGCAGAAAATATTGGAAGCAGAGGAATTATTTGTGTTATTCCTGGCTTTACAGAAGAATGGCGTGAAGTTCAAAATGGCAGATGCTACTGATAAAAAGCTCAAGTGTTAACCAAGGCTGGCCACTGTTTCTCTCTGAACACTGAAGGAAATGTTGTTATTTCAAATCTCCTTATTCACAGGTTTCCCTTCATTGTATTTCCCTTTCCCATTTGTGGGAGAACAGCCATGAAGAACCGTTCCTCATCTCCCCCTTTGCACGTCCATGTGGATGAAAACACCTCTGTCCATGTCCATATTAAAAAGGGGCAGAAAACCACACCTGCAAAATGCCAGGTAGGAGTGTGTACCTGGTTGCTTGTAAGGGCTGCAGAGAAGGTGAATGGTGCTAGAAGCATCACAGAATCTTCCAGGTCTGTTCTACTGTTGTATTAGAGCTGTTGAGACTTCCATTTCATATTCAGTGGTGAATTTGCAGTGACACATTTGCTATGTTGATTTGTTGAAAGATGATTTTAAATTGCTTTTCATGCTCACGTGAGAAATGTTGCTTTCAATGTGATATCATTTGGCAGATTTTTTCCCTTTTATTTCTGGGGCTGTGTCTGATAATGTTTTGTATTTGGCTTCGTATCTGTTTTTGGAGGAAAGCTTTGAGGAGAGCTAGTACTTAGGCATTTCAAGTAGTATCTTGATTGTATTAAAATAAATGTGCTTAGAAAAAGAATCTTGATTGAGACCATCTTCTGACGTTAAGGACATTCTCTGTCCACTGAGCTCTGCAGCCCAGAAGATCTCTTCCACTTCCATAGGAGGCACAAGGCAAAACTGAAGCTGAGGTTCTAGGTATCCCATATCCTCTTTTGTTGCTGGATATTTATGGAAAGTTGTTCTAAAAAATTGATGGAAGTTGCTATCTCATTCTTCCTTATCTACAGACATCCTGTTCTAAGTCTTCTATTAATTCTGTGTTTGTTGCTAATGGCAGATTTCATAATGGGATGGAATGACAGTGAAAATAATGAGTCTTATGAATTAATTGCCAGTAGGGTATGTTTACAGCATCTGATTTTTATCTGTGGTTTGAATTGTGCAAAAACACTTAAACTCTCCTTGAGTTAGAGTAGCTCAAGTTTAATACAAATAAATGTGCATCTTCTAGTTGACTGCAGAGTAGGGAAAACACTTCCACGGCTTTCCAAAATCGATCATGGTATCAAATGATATAGCTACTTTTTTGTGAGGTGAATCTGGGATGAAGAAGGGATGTCCCAGAGATCTGTCAGAACCTACATCCAGCCATCCTCTCAGCTGAGTGTGCAATAACCTTTTCTTCTAGCTGGTGTCAGCTTCCTTTGATGGCTGCTACTCATCTCACCTGATGCATCCTGTGAAGCTCTACTGATAGTCCTTTATGAATGATCTTTCATTTAGTTCTGCAGCACTAAAAATTGCAAATGGTTCTTTAAGGGTCTGTAATTTATTTTATTTTCTCTTTCTTTAGCAAAAGCACAAACAGAAATCTAAAGGGGACGGTGTGCGCGCTGTGAGGGTGAAAACTAAGGCCCCTTGGATACCCCCAGGCAAAACAAGTACTCGTGATACCATCTTGAAATGGGAGGTACAGCTGGTTTTGCTCTTTAAAACAACTTTGAGGTTTAGCCGAGGAGGAAGAGAGCACTTGTGTAGTGAGAGAGTTGGGCAGATCTGAAAGAAGGCTACTGTCCCCTGCCATCTATTTGAAATATCTTCTGTAAATCTTTTTCACTTTTTAATGTAGAAAAACTGAGAATTCATAAACAGCCTGTGGCCATGCCTTTCTGTCTCTAGAAGCCAGACATGTTTATTTCTTTTATTGTAATTTACTGGTGCACTTCAAGATCTCATCTGGAGGCTCAGCAAGAGACTTCTTCAAAAGCATGGAGTGTTTGTGTAGCATTGCATCATATTTTCATTCTCATGGTCCAAAGTTTTGCTTGTTGTATTCCTGGCACTTTCTAGATGAGGATTTGAGCTTTGATTAGTTTTTCTTCTTTTTCATTGTAGTCTTTCTGCATTCATGACCTTCCCCAGATGGAAACAGAAGAGCTGTTTGTAAACAATGTTTTTTTTCTTTCCCAGCCTTGCTGCAGTGATGTGACCCAGTGTCTTGTTTTTGGCAATGTTAGAATACTATTTATAATGTTATACTAAAAAAAAAATATACCCTTTATTCCCTAGCAGGAATCAAGTGAACGAGTGGAAGCTACACCTAATGGTGAATCTGACAAGATGCAGTCAGTACTGCGCGTCAGTGACCTCTCCACGGATGACGATGGTCCCGCTTGCTGCAAAATTAACAAATATGAAAAGAAGATAGACAGCCTGATGAATATGGTGGGAACACTGAAGAAAGAGGTGAGGAGACAGTGGAAAGACCTGCTGACTGGGGCTTTGTAGCTGATCCTATGACAAGATGAGGCTAGAGGCAGGTCTTGGTGCAATGGAAGACTACCCAGGCTGTTGGTAGCTTGCTTGAAAATCACTCTGAATTGTTTAGAATAGTTGAACTATCCTGGTGAGAAATACACTAAGCCACATTATGAAATATTTCAAAATATTATTAATTTAATAAGGCATTGCTGTACTTTAGTCTCCAAGTAATCTCTCCTGCTCAAGCCCAAAATCTGAAAACTGATGACTCCAGGAAGTGAAGAATACAATGCATTGATGTTTTATTGTCAAAAAATCCCCTTATTCAATGATATTGTTTCTTCCGATTCAGTTTCAAAAATGTGCAACCCAGTAATGTTGTGTTTTCCAGATAAATAGGCTCTTATTTACTTGACACCACTTAAAAAATATGTGGGAGATATTCCCAACTCTCATAAGATACATCATGATGGGCATAAACTGCATTTTTAAATTGAGTTAACAGTCAGAGTAGCAAATTCTGTATTACTATTTTACTCAAAACTACATGGATATCAAATCAGTGAACAAGAATAGAATTTGAGTAGAGTAGATTCTTACATGAAGCATTTTCCATTTTATTTATGCTACAAAATTTAATGGAATTACTTGCATGATTACAAAGCAAAAATCAACTTTGGAACCACAGAATCATTAAGAATCACAGAATGAACTAGGTTGGAAAGACCTCTGAAATCATCAAGTCCAACCTATGACCTTAATACCTCCTCATCAACTAAACCATGGCACCAAGTGCCACGTCCAGGCTTTTTTTAAATTTGTCCAGGGATGGTGAATCCACTGCCTCCCTGGGCAGACGATCCAATGCTGAATCACTCTTTCAGTGAATAATTGTTTCCTGATGTCTAACCTAAACTTCCTCTGGTGCAGCTTGAGTCTGTGTCCTCTCTTCTGTCAGTGGTTGCCTGGGAGAAAAGATCAATCCCCACTGGGCTACAGCCACCTTTCAGGGAGTTGTAGCAAGTGACGAGGTCACCCCTGAGTCTCACCAGCCTTGTGTTTGAGCATCTCAGCGTCCTTCCTAAACTGGGGGGCCCAGAACTGGACACAGCACTCCAGGTGCAGCCTCACCAGTGCCACGGGGGAAGAATGACTTCTTCAGCAGAATGCTTCTGCTGGCCACACTATTCTGTCTTCTTGGCCACCAAGGCACACTGCTGGCTCATGTTCAGTTGGCTGTCGACCATACCCCCACGTCCTTTTCTGTCTGGCCACTGTCCAGCCACTGTGCCCCCAGCCTGTAGCACTGCACGGACTTGTTGTGGCAAAAGTGCAGGACTTGGCACTTGGACTTGTTAAAGTTTGGAAAACACATCCAGGATCACTGAATCCAACCTTTAATCCATCATCACTTTGTTAAATAAACCAGAGCACTGAGTGCCATGTCCAGTTGTTCCTTGAACACCTCCAGGGATGGTGACTCCACCACCTCCTTGGGCTGCCCTTGACAACACTTTCCATAAAGAAATTCCTCCTCATGTCCAGCCTGAACGTCCCCTGACATAGCTTGAGGTCATTCCCTCCTGTCCTGTCACTTGTCACCTGGGAGGAGACACTTCTTTTTTTTTTAACTTTCATTAAGTTAATTGCCTATGGGTGGTTTACTGATTTGGGATGTAGATTCTATGTATCACTTCCAAAGCCTCTGCTTTAAGTTTTATTCCAATATCTTCAGGTCAAGATTCAGCAAATGGAGGAACAGGAGGAAATCACAAAACGTCTCCTGGAGGAGCAGGAGGAAGAACTGCACGAGGTGACACAAGAGCTGGTAGAAACTGAGAATGAGAACACGCGGCTCCGGCGCAACATTGAGCTCATGAAGGAGGAGAAGGACCTGACTGCGTAAGAAAGCTTCACTTCTCACTTTTCGTGCACTAGTGATATTCACAGGCACCTTCCTCCTTTATTGCTGACATGATTTGAGGTTGTAGCTGCTGCTGAAGAACTGATGCACTTGGATTTTTTTGTCATTTGTAGAAGGGGGCTCAAGATTGCAGTAGCTGCAGTGAAGGGCTCTAGCATGATTTTTGGAATGGGAAAAATCCCTCCTTTGAGAGGAACCTGAGAGCAGTTGGCTTGTGTGGAGGGTCGGCCTGGCTCTGCAATTAGTATTTTGAAGATTAAGGGATTCTGCTTGAATTGTGATGATATTGATAGAACAATAAATGAATAAACATGCACTGAAAACTAGAGGAGAATATTTTACATTTATAAAAATCATATAGAGCCAGGAGTGACAGCCCCTGAGAGGACTGAACCATGGGCTTTTTTTTCTTAGTGATTCTGAAGGTCTGCAAGTCTGACATTTTTGCATCTGCAGATTAGTGAAGTTTGTGTCTCCAGGGGGATGTTAGTGTTTTAGGAGAGTTAGTTTTAATTTTCCTTAAGAAATACACTTGGAAGTTAGTACTTTGTATTCCTTTTTCAGAAAACTCTGTGAATGCTTCTAAGATTACAAGTGCTGGCTAAAAATATTCAGCTGCATATTGTGGTGTGCTCTTCTGTTTTTTGTTTGGCCATTTGGAGTCTTACTGGTGTGACATAAGTGCCCAGGAAAAGCACAGCATTGTGTTTTGGGTTTAGCAGTGTGTTCACTTTTGATGTATGCCTGATTTGTCCCCTCTAAATTTCATAGCTGTGATCTTAGCAAGCTCCTGGTGTCTGCTTATTGCCTTTTCTCAAAACAGCTTCCACACCAAAAGAGGGTAAATATTAAGCAGTTTTCATTTAAGCTTTTTATCCTCTGATTTGAGCTTTTTATGAATCTTAACCCAATCAACTCTAGATCAATAGTGGCTGGTACAGCTGCCAAAGCTTCTTGTTTCTCTGATGGCTGAATTCTCCTTGCAGGTTACAGAAGGAGTGCTTGCAGCAGGAGAAGGAGTGTTTGTTGTCCAAGCTGAATGAAGCAGAAAGGGATGGAGCAGCAGCTGCCAGACAGATCCATGCTCTGCGAAATACCATTGGGAGGCTCAACATCGTAGGTGTCCTTTTTGTTCTTGCCTTCAATACGTTGTCCTGTTATATGGCTGTCCTAAAAAATAATGTTATAGTTGTTAATCCAGCAAAACCTAAGGAAAAGTGGAGGGATTTAACATCCTTAAGATGTTTGCTGGCTTGGTTTTAAAGTGGGGTATTTTCTTGCAGTTACCTTCTGCACAGAAGTGAACAATTACATCCTTTTGTTTATATTTTGTGGGTTTTGAGTTGTTGTGTTTTGTTTTTCTCATTCCTTTTTTTATTTTTGTTTTTTTTTATTTATTTGTTTGTTTGTTTAATGTTTTTTCCTTCAGGAGAAACACATGAGCAGCACAGATATAAATGCTCTTACAAGACAAAAAGAGCTTCTGCTCCAGAAATTGAGCACCTTTGAAAAAACCAACCGGACACTCCGAGAACTTCTTGCAGAGCTTCAGTCTCGGGAGGTGAGAACTGCTGGGTATGGAGCCTGGCTGATTACAGGAGGCTGTGTTGTCTCGTGGGCTGGAAGGGAATTTTGAGTTTGAAATCTTTCAACTCTTTTTCCCAGCCCTGCAGTAGACCCTGTCAACCCATAAATGTTGGATAGTTTTTATTTGGATTTTTTTCTTTATCTCTGCCTAATTCATAGAGTAAGACTGGCTTTTCTGCTCTGAGGATGATAGAGCCTATAAGTCTTTGACTGCATTAAAAGATGGGTAACAGTATGTGAAATATTTAGCGAATGTGATGTTTATGTATATCTTTTAAGAATTGCTGCTGCAGCTGGGAAGATGCAGTTGATTTTCCCAGTTCTGTTTAAAGAACCTGTATAAAACTGACTTTTTAGTTAACAATTTTTCTCATGCATTTATTCTGTAGAAAGATACCCAGAAGGTAATGGATCGGCAAGCAATGCTGCTGAAAAGGCTGGCTGACTCAGATGCAGAGAACATGGTAAGCAAACAACTATTTCGCATTTTTTTAATGATGCAGCAGAAAGATCTGAAATTGCAAGCCCTTTTTTGTCTTATATTCTGCTGTCAAATCTTACTCTAGTGCCTTTAGGTCAATAAAATAATTATTTGAGCTTTTGTGGTAATCAGAGCCACTACATTGCTTCTCTAGTTAACAACCTGCACTTAAAAGTGGGTAGATTTTCGTTGCCTTTGAAATATGGGGGCTTAGAATGGGAATAATTCTGTGTATTGGGCTCTGTCACTGAATGAGTTACCTTGTGCCAGTTTTTGTTAATTTCCTTCTCTGTAAACTGAGGCAAGAGTTCTTGCATTTGCAGAAGCTACAAAACTTGCTGTGAGACATAGGTAAATACCCTTTTTATTCTGTGGAGCCCTGTTGCACAAGCGTATGTGTATCCCTTTTGCTTCCTGCTTGAGTAGAATGCATCCTGTTTTTCTGGGGATGAGGATGCTGTTGTGGATGACAGACCATGCCACAGATCAGGTGGTCTTGACGGGGAGCCAGTTACACCTCTTGCCATCTACCTGCCATCCTAAATGTGTTTGTTCCTGAACATCTGCGTGCTGTTTGTTTTTCCAGCAACTTCAGATCAGGCTTCAGGGAAAAGAAAAGGAAGTGGAAACCCTCACACTTCAGATAGTGGCAGAAAAGGTAATTTTGTTTTTCTGTTTTCCTCTCTCTTTTCTACTTTCCAGTTCTGTAATTTGGACAGGCAGTCCAAAATATGAGGTTGTTTGCAGACTGCTGTTTTGAGATCAGATGACTGGCTTGCTTATAAAACTAAGCAGATACCAATACCCACACCATTGTGGGTTCCATATTCTGCTAATAAGACACCTGTGACAAGGATGGATATGTACAATTCTCTTTGCTTGGGCACTGAATTGCCCTTCTGTTTAAGGTCCTGTTTGTTCCCAATGGTAAATTCCAATCTGTTCCTTAGTTTAGGAAGTAAAGGGGGAATGCAGTGGAAGAGATCAGATATGAAAGATATTTTGTTCTAGAATATACTTTCAGGCCAGTCATTCACATGTGTTGCTCATTTGGTGCCTTTTTGTTGGACTAGAAGAGCTGTGAGGGTCCATCTGGAGGTGGCTAGATCTCATTCAGTGAAGAAATCTGAGATTGCTACAGCATATTATCAAGTGTTCCTTCTATTAGCTTGTTGAGTAAAAACATGTTTGTCTTGTTCCTGCTTATCTAGGATCAGGCAAAGAAAGCATTTGAACTCGCCAGATCCTTGGAGTGTGTGAAAGCCCATTTACAAGCCCAGCTTCGGAGCAAAGAAGAGGAAAACAACCGTCTGGCCGCAGAGTTGAAGGTATGTCTGCACTGCTCCCTGGAGATTGTCTCTTCCTTTGCTCCCATGGACTGAATTTACTCACAAGAGGAGTAGCAGAAACTTCTTACAGTGTCTGGTTGACTGAAATATTGGCTAGTGATGTTTATGGCATTAACACACAGCGTGATTTACAAATTAAGTAAAAAAAGAGTAATCTTTTCACTTTTGAGGCATGAGGCAAAATCTTAGCCTGAAGGTCTATGTGCATTAATTAGATTTTCTTTTTCCTTAGTTAGTCACTCCATAATTACTGAAAAGATGGCTTTGGTTTAGTCAAGCATCAAGACAAACTGGAACTATTTAATTTGCTTTTTTGGAAAACTGCTGTGCCAGTTTGATCACCCTCGTTCATCTGTTCTCCAGTATTAATGAGGAGGAGAAATTTCCTCTGGTTTATTTTGATTAGACTTTTATATTTAGCATATGTTGAAATGATGTTACAAGGAACATAAATGTATTAATAGTTTAGAGGAGCTTTAATCTGTTTTAGTAAGAGCTGCATAAAGCAACATTATTATACACAAACATTTCATCGATAAAAAGAATTTTCTCAGGTAGCTCAAAAGACTGTTAAAACAGTATTTATTTTGGTCAGGAGAGAAATCAGTATTTTAGGAAGCAGCTTATGAAAGAAGAAGGGAAGACTCTTGGAAGAAAAGGAAGATGTCATGCTGCCATCTCTTTCAGCATTTACACAGGATTGTGTAGGTGAAACCTGACTGCAAATACCTCCAGACTGAACACTGGGGATTTGTGCCTGGTTCTCACCATTTCTAGGAAATTAGTTGCTGCTTTGGATTTGCAGGTGTAATATGGGCATTAATCCATGTGGTGGGTTTTGTTCCTCTGCAGAGTCTGGAAGTCAGTGAAAATCATACTAAGGAAGAGATGGATCTTCTTCTGGAACAGCTGCAAGACCTGAAGTGCAAGGCAGAGAGCGATAAAGAGGCCCTGAAGAAAGCGGTCCGTGCACAGAAAGAGCGGGCAGAGCGGAGTGAGGAGTATGTGCAGAAACTGACTGCCCAGCTAGCAGAAAAGGTACCTGCTGAAACAGGAGAGGCCTAGTTTGAGGTCATGCTTTTAAATTGTTGCCTTCTAGTAGCAGCCCTGGGGAGAGTCTTTTCTCTCGACTAATGAAATTTATTTCTGTCTTGATGCCATGGCCCATTTATGCCAAGTTTAGAACAAATCCAGTTTGCTTAGCTGTGACTGTATTCACTGCATGTCCTAAGTTAAGGGTATTGTCTGCATATCTCACACCAGTGATGATTTTGTCTTCTCCTTACTTTTTTCCCTTTTATATTTCCCTTGTCTGACAGGAAAGTGCTCTTGCTGAGGCCCAGTGCAATCTCGAGTCCTGGAAGAATCGCTGCAACAAAGCAATGAAGGAGAAGGATGACCTTGAAATGGAAATCGTTACACTGAACAGGTTAGAGTAAAATCAGTGCAGAGAAAGAAGTAGGAGTGGGGATGAGTTCAAAGTTCAGGGATAATTAAATTGAATAATAGCATTGAAATTAATGTTTTAATTGAATTGTTTGTAAATAACCAAGCAAAACCAGCACTGCCTAATGGCTAGAGCAGAGTTTGAAGAGGTAGAGGGAGACACATGACTTCTGCTGCTGACTTGCCACAGCAAAAGCAGACTCTTTAAGCTTTGCTGACTCTTAAAACTTTCTTTTGCCTTGAATTAAGATTATTTTTGTTTTGAGATCTTTTTGAATAACTGGAATGGAAGATATGAAAAGAGATAAGTAGTATAGTTGATGTCAGTTTTCTTGTGAAGGTAAATAAATATGTTGTTATCACTGCAGTACAGGCGTTGCTGCAGGGAAAAGTAAGTAGGTATGAGTTGAGAGAGGATATCTTTATCCTGTGCATCTTCGAGACAATTCATTTGAGCTCCAGTGGGACAACTCCAGTGAATTTCCAGAAGGTATAAAAAGATTGAAATAGTCAAACTGTGTTAACAGAGAGGTGTGCATACATGACTGGAGAAGGAAGATGAAAGGATAGGGAAAAGCCATGTTTCTGAAGCTAGTTTTCAAAGGTTAGGAGCCTTACTCTTCTTGTCACTTAGGATTAATTTTCTTTCTGTGCGGCAGCCGTGTTGCAGACCAGGTGGAACAACTGGCAAAGATCCAGGAACAGACACGGGATGAAAACGATGCTTTGTCAGATAAAGTACAGAAGATGAATGGAGAGAACAATATTTTAAAGAGAGACAATGAAAAACTAAAGGTCAGTGACTCTAAGGGTTTGAAGATTAAATGCTAGTAGGAAAAGAAGGGGGAATTATAACAACTTGCTTGGGCACTGAGGACAGAGTCAAATTTCACCCATTGTTCCTATACAGTTTAAACCAGTTCATATAACCTGACTGAGACAGAGCCAGTGTGCTGGGAGGAGACAGAGGAAGTGTACATACTGGGAGAACTGTGTTTCTTCCATGTTTTGGCAAGGAGTATCTCCAACTACTGTTTCATCTAGTTGGGATCTTAAATCTTGTCTTTACACCTTCATGCTACTGACCAGAGAACAAACAGCTGTTGTGGCTCCTACAGAGAGGATAGTAATCTCCAGAACAAAAAAAATGGCATATTTCTACTGTTGTCCTTTACCATGAGTGATCTTGTGGGTGACTTACATATTTTTTTCCATCCCAAACCGCTGTGCTCTGCTGATGCAAATTTGGTAGTCTATTGAAGTCTGAAAAGTTTCAGCAACTTGCATGGACAAAACTGTATTTTCTTAGTCTAGGTGACATTAGAGAGTTCACATGGCAGATACTTCCAAGCACTCAATGGAAAGTGTTTTCTTTTTTTCAGGCTGCTTTGATTTCAACGGAGGACAAGCTGAACCAAGCACAGATGGAATTGCAACATCTTCAGAACTCTGTCAGGAGCTACGAAGGGTTGATTGAAAACTACATGACACAGGTGGGTCTCAGAACCTTCAGCCCTTGCACAAAGGTGTTTTCTCCTTCCACTGTGGCTTATTCTGCAATGCCTTAGCTATTGCCAACTGGGGCAGTTTAAATTACTCTAAGGCACTGCAAACATGATTTGAAACCTATTTATAACAGATGAAGTCTGGGGTCTTTTTTTGAATGTCCAGGCACAGATGGCCCAAAAGGAAGCAGATGAGATGGCAGAAAGACTGGAGAAGTGTGAAGCAGAGAACCAGGCAATAAAGGATAAAATGAACAAGGCAATTGAAGAGGTAACTATCCCTCTAAAGACATGTTATAGACATTCATGGGTCTTAGTGTTCTGAATCTAGTGAAAAACAGCTGTGAATAGGAAATAAAAGGCTTATCTTGACTCTGCCTTTTGCATCAGTTTTTTCTCAGGACTTGTTCAATAAGTTTTGCAGAAAGAACATTTAGCAGCTTCTTTTTGACTATATGGCATTCTTCAGAGGTGTAGAAATTATTTTGTGTGTCCTTTGCTGCAGAATTAATGGTTTTGGACAATGGATTAGGTGGGTTACACCATTATCTGATGTGGAACAGCTGACCTCAGAAGCAGAGCATGTACTTCTAGTACGATTGAAGCCCACAATCCAATATACTCATTGTTACACCATCCATAGGGAATTCCAGATCCTAAGTGAAAAATTTTTGGAGCAGGAAAAGACATTAGGCTTTGAACTCCCAGCACTATCCAAATGTCCACACAATGTCATCATGGTTGTGGACTAACAAAGCTTCATTGAAGTTGAGAAATGTTTTAGTCTTGATCTTACGAACATTTGAAAGTTCCTCACTTTCTCTTCTTTGATTACAGACTCGTGCGACGTTCCAGCAGCAGCTTTCTGAGCTGGAAAAGCTGCCTGAGATTGTGAAGTACATGGAGACACAGCTGGCAGTGTGTCATGAACAGCTCATGTGTTACGAGAAGAAGAACACGGACCTGTGTGCCAAGATTGCAGATCTCCGTCAGCTGGTAAGGGACTGGCAGAAAGTACCCGTACCAGCGCAAACCTCAACTGGGCAAGGAGAATGAATTTCTAATCACAGCAAGGTTCAAACTTCGTCTCTGTTCTCGTCTCTTTCTGAAAAGATTAAACGTGCACTGCAAAATAAAGGTGTGTGCCATGTCTTTGTGCAAGAAGTTAGTGGCTTTGCTGGTAGCATTCCTTAATATTTGAAAGGTTTCTCATCCCTTGGTGCAGAATCTTTCTGGGACTGGTTAGCAGCCATGGCAGCACTTGCTAATGCCAGCCCTTGTTTCTGTTTCCTCATCCTCTTGTCAGCTTTCCCTCCTGTAGTTTTCTGGTGACGGTGCTGGCCCAGCCATTTTCTCACTCCCATTTCAGGTTGTTTTCCCAGTTTCTGGGTCCCAGAAAGGCTGTGAAGGTATTGCAGGACAATTTCAGACAGGGATGACATCTACAGCTGTGCCTCGCGACGGCACATGATCTCTGTCTGACCACTGTAGTCTGCTTGGTTTGGAATTATAAACCTCCCTGGTGTTTCAGGCTCTGATGCTGTTGTGCGCTGCTGGCATGTTTGTGGCTGCTGTTGTTGTGTACTTGGCTTGTACCTGCTGCTCTACATGCAGGAATTTATGGGCCTGGCTTTTCTTTTGCAGTACAGATGACTTTTCCTACACCTTTCCAGACTGTAACTGGAAGCATCAGCAAAATGGATGTTTAGTTCTTTTCTATCCATGGTTCCCTTTCTGAAGCTCTCCAGAAGTTATGAATGGAACATATTTCCTTCTGAGAGCTGCATATGTTTTTGGTGGTTGGACATGTGTGTGTGTGTAGTGACTGCTCTGTGAAATAATTAATTCCTGTAATTTTTAGATTGACCTCCAGGGGGACAAAATGGAGATGACAAGAGAGAGATATCAGTCTGCCCAAGAGGAGAAAAAGCAACTCACCTTGAAGGTGGAGGAGCTAGAAAGGTTAGAAATACTGGGCTCTCTTGCTTTTTTAACCTTCCATTTCTATTGTTTTTACAGGGGATTGAAACAGCTTCAGTCTTGTTCCAGTTCCCCACATGCCTCCAGGATTCTGTGCATTTGCTTATCCCGCGAGGTTCTCTAATCAATAGCTGTCCACTGATGGTTATATGCTTTTGCAGCAGCACCTGTTGTGAATGTTGTTAGACAGAATGATGGCTTAGACAGCAAAGAAACCAGCTCCTTGTCCAATCTAGCCTGGCAATGCTGATGTTCCTTGGTATTACATTATTTTTACTTATGTTTATACATTTCTTCTAGTGACAATGTCTCAGAAAATGCAGGTAGATGGATACTCTGTAGGTCCTTCAATATTTGAAATTTTGATTTGATGACTGGAGAACTATTTCCTGGAGCTCTCACCTTTCAAGCGGGAATAGAATCTATTACCAGAGGAGTGAGGACCTGACAAAAGGCAGAATGAAACACACTCCATTTAAAATGAATAGGTTTCCTTCCCTTATTGTCTTAAACTAGAAAACTAGAGTCCACGAGTGCCCAGAACATAGAATTCCTTCAGGTCATAGCAAAACGTGAGGAGTCAATCCACCAGTGTCAGCTGCGGCTGGAGGAGAAGAGCCGTGAGTGCAGCTCCCTGGCACGTCAGCTGGAGATGGCCATCGAGGATGCCAAAAGACAAGTGAGTAATTCCTCATGTTTGTGAATTCTCCCAAAGCTACCCAGGCTGTGAAAGAGGAACAGTGAGAATGCTGAAAATATCTTCTCAGCTTATGACCAAACCCAGTAAAATCATCATGTTCAGTGAAATACAAGTAATGTGCTGGTGCTATTTGTCAGCACTGTTGAAGAACTGAACTCGGTTTGTAACAGAGAAAAGCACAACACTGAGCTGCTGTTTATAGATGAGAATATGTCAGTTAAACTTTAAAGGGCTTTTGTGGGCAATGGGTAGGGAAAAAACATTCTTCCACAGACACCTCTTTAACAGAGTTGTTGTTCTGTGTAGGTGGAGCAAGCTCGAGAACGAGCAGTCTCCAGAGAGAAGGCAGCCCAGTCCAAGGTGTTGGATTTGGAGACCCAGCTGAGCAGGAATAAAACAGAGCTGAACCAGTTGCATCGGAGCAAAGAGGATGTGAGTGGCTTGTGGGGGATACTCTTGCTGTCCTTGTGGTGCCTTGGCAACAGTTGTATTCCATAAATCATCTTGTGGATGTGCTGCTGAGGTCATGCAGAGGTGTGCCTGAATGTGATGTGCTGTTGTGTGTGTGCCCATGTATGTGTGGTGTAGGACATGTCTGCTGTTATCAAATTCAGGATTGTGTGGTTAGTGATAGGCCAGTCAGAGTACAATGAATGAATGAACCTGGTGTAAAGTTATGTGTGTGTAAGAAAAGAATCAGACTTTCCTTGTGTTCAAAGTAGATTTGCACCAGGTATCATGGACAGATTTCAACTTAATTTCCCCTATATCAGAGAGAGTGCAATTCCTCTTCTAGATGAAAGGATTTCTTCTTTTGTCCTGTCCTATTACCTTGCTTACTTGCTTTAGTTTTACTTGGAATTGTGTTAGCTGATGGATCAGGTCAAGTTGCTTTTTGGAAAAGGGTGTGTTTCATTACTGGTAACTACAGCTAATACATTTTAAAAGCCCAACTGATAAGCCACATTGTCTCCTGCTTTTATCAGCGGGTTGCTGAATGGAGTTGGGAACTGCAGAAATTATAAATACCACAGCACCATCTATGGTAATGTCATCTCCTGCTGTGCTAAATCTGACTCTCCTCGGCACGTTGGGGGAAGAGTTTAACATGAACAGGATGAATGTTGCTGCCTTTCAGCTTGTTTTGTGCTCCCCTGTGCAGGCAGAGCGCCGATACGAAAGCCGCCTCCAGGACCTGCGGGATCGGCTGGAGCAGTCGGAGAGCACCAACCGCAGCATGCAGAACTACGTCCAGTTCCTCAAGTCTTCCTACGACAACGTTTTTAGGGAAAGTGCTTTCCTGGGCTCCCCCAGCCACACTCGCTCTCTTCTCTGAGAGCAATGCTTTCCTTGCACCTTTTTTAAGCACACAGAAGGAGCTTTGTTTAAAAAGCCATATTAGTTTAGAAAACTGGATGGCATTTCAGGGTCACTGTTGGGAGATTTTTTTTATTGTAGAATGAGAAAATAAAATTATGTTGGCATCTGATCAAAATGTGGGGTATCAGCAATACTGGTATGGTGCTGGAGGTTACTGTTACACCATAAACTGAGCCCCAAAACCAGGTGGTTTTGCATATAATGGAAAAGATCCTTTTCCTCCTGTCAGGTCATGATGGTTTCAGCTTTTAAAACCTGCCAAAAGTTTGTTGACCTCTGTTTGTGCTTCACTTCTCATTCAGTTTCTCTGTTGGAGAGATCATGTGGGGTTTAAAAAAAAAAAAAATTATACTATTGGTGTGATGCTGAAAATAACTGAGGTGCCTGGGCTCTACACTCATAAGAGATAATCTCCTGCACAACCACAGTGTTTTTAACAATTTTATACCAGAAATTATGAGTTTGGTTTGGTTTTTTATATTTGATTCTTATATACTCCCTGATCCTTACCTTTTCTTGTGAGTGTGATGCTAATGTTGCTTTACTCCTCTTACCCTGATTTTCTGATCCTGAGTATACCCACCCAGGACTGAGCCAAAACAATCTAAATTTGAAAGAAGTCATCATCACTTCATTTGAGATATTGGTGCAAATGCCATGTGAGTTCTGGGGATGTGTGAAATCCTGACTTTGCCTTTAGCCAACTTAGGAGAAGCTGGAGATATTCAGCTTCTTAATCAAATTCCTCTACACCTTCTGGAAAACCAGATCTTTTGTATTTCAAGTCTCTAAAGTCCATGTGCTCTCTAGTGTCCTACTGTTTCTACTAAATGGTTCTTAGGGGGACAAAAATAAACCTTGTTTTTATTTTTCTCTCTTTTTTATACTATTTATATGCTATGTGATGTAGTCACTGGCAGTATTTGTCATCAAAATTTTCTAAACTAATCAGTTTTCGAAAGATCTGTAATTGTTCGTGTTAACACTTTAGAAATCCCAGAAGTGCTGGGGGTGAAACCAATAAACTACATTTTAATTGGTTATGGTGGGGATTTCCTCTTTAGTAGATGTGTGTGAATTTGGAGACGCAAACACATCCCGGGGCTGTTGGTGCAACTGAATTCCAAACTATTCCTGTGGCTCATGGATGGAGCCTTCCCTCTGCTTCTGCGACGGGGGCTAAGCAGCACAAGGCGGCTCAGGGGAGCACACACAGAATTAGTGGGAAATCGGTGAAACTGCGGTTGTTTCCCGGCCTGCGTCCTTGGCGCGCCGCTGCCGGGGGCGGGACTCGAACCCGCGGCCCCGGGCCGGGCCCCGCCTCTCCGCCAGGGGGCAGCGCCCCTCCGCCGGCGCGAGGCGGACGCGGCGGGCGCGGCCCGGAAGGGGCGGGATGGGGCCGGCCCGGCCCTGAGGGAGCGCGGGGCCGTGAGGGAACCCCCGGGCCGGTGCTGCATCGCCATGGAGTCGTGGCAGCTCCGCTTCGACACTCTGGAGGCCCTGCGCCTCTCCAGCAAGGGCCGGCTGAGCTACTGCAGCCACTGGCAGGAGGATGAGGTGAGTGCGCTGGGAAACACCGACCGCTCGTCTCGGTGACACTCAGGACTTGAAACACCCCCAGACAGGTCCAGGCTCGGGAGCGCGGAGTCAGGGAGCGGGGCTGGTCCAAGGGGGTTCAGATGTCCTCCGAAAGTAGGATAGTTCGGAAAAAGAGTTGGAAAGACAGCAGAAAAAATGAGTTAAGTGAGATATTGAGCTGCGATGATAAAGCAGCTACTAACTGTGCGGATGTGCTCATGGTGTGTTAAAGTTTTATTGAAATTCAGGCTGTGCCGCACTCACGGAGAATGTTTTCTCTCAAGGCGGCCTTGGAAGGATGCGTGGCTCCCGTTGAGCTCTCCCCGTACTGCGGCTGGGTGCTGGACAGCCTCAGTGGGCAGTTAGCGCGGGAAATCTCACCCTCCTCAACGCCCAAACAATCCACTCCGCTCCCAAAACTGGCGTCTGCCGAGAAAATCCCGCCTGGCAGCCACCGGAGCTCTTCACCACCTTCATCTACAGAGCCTAGTGAGACCAAGGTAGCTATCTGTTTATAATTCATATGTTTATGGAGCAGCTGTGATTAAAAAAAAAAGTCCTAGCTTACTGTCATAAATTGTTATCTTAAGGCTGGTTTGTGCTCTGTAAATTTATGGGGAAAACACCCTTAGTTTCAATTTTTTTAGTATGAACAGGTGATGATAAAATCAGTATTAACAAGACTTTAATAGAAAAATGTTTCACAGTAGACCCAAAGCAAGATCCATTTTTCACCGTAACTGAGGAAAATAGTTGGAGCTCTGTTGTGTTATGGATTAGCAGCAGAGGATTTGAGGGATAAGGTCACAGAGCAGGGTCAGGGCTTTTGTAAAAGTCCATGAGTAACCACACTGGGTTCTTTGGAGTCTTTGAGAGACTTACATGTATTCTGACTCTATTTTACAAGGCAGAAGGGTAGGAAGCTGGGCAAATAATAGTTTAGGAGACTTGCTTTTTCTGTTTTCCTCCATGAGTTGCTGATTTTGCTTTTATGCTGACCATGCAGGAAAATGATCATCTTAGTCTCCTGGAAGTCAATCAAGAAGTTGTTCCAGCAGTTCTGTCATCTAAAGTTGCAAAAGTTGAAGGCTGCATTCGGATGTATGAAGAGATGCACAGGCTGAAAGCAAAGGTAAGAAAAACTGATTGAGGGGCTGTCTGTGAATCCCAGGAGAGCTCCCCAGTCAGAGGTAACAGTGCAAGGACAGAAAGTTATAAATGTTGGGCAGTTTAGTTTGTGTTTTCTTCTGTCCATATTGTTCAATGACTACCTTTGGTGCCCCTGTGTGGTGCAGGAGAGGCTGAGACAGCGGCAGGAGGAGCAGGAGCAGATGGTGAGGGCAGCCTATGCCCAGGCCAGTGAGCAGCTGAAGCGCTTTGATGAACTGAGGGAGCTGAAGCGGCATCAGGAATTCCAAGAGTTGCAAGAAGTAATGGAGAAGAGGTGAGATTACCTCTGGTATCACTAGAATTTTATAGCATTTAATCAAAGTGCAGATTAATTCCTGTTCCTGACAATTCTATGCTGGTTACTTGTGGTTGGAAATTTCACCTGCTGTTTGTCTTACTTGAACTATCCTGTTACAATTTAGCTGTCACAGTAGATGTCTGGCTGTTGTTGAGGTTTCAGTGGTTAGAAAAAGACAACATTTGTGATAGCTAAAGTTCCTTTAGCTTGTTTGAAGAATAACTTCCTGTGTGTTGGTTTGTATTTTGTCTCCTGAATGTCTTGAATATAGTTTTTCTGTCTTTATGTGTGTTGTAGCTCAAAGGAGGCTCAGGGGCAGCAGGAGAAGTTGAAGGAAGAACACCGACATAGAGCAAAGGTCTGAGACTCTTAAGAATTGTCTTTCATAAAAGACCATGACTACTGGGTGGGAACTGGAAAGACCAATTGATTTATTTGTATTTTCACGACATTCTGAAGTGAGGATGGATTTTCTGGTGCTGTCCTGGGCACTGCTGCAGTGTGGAAATGCAGCAAAGGCACTTTGTGTCCTAGGAACAGGAGGGCCCTGTAAAGCTGGAGCCATCAGACTGGGAAGGAACTGTACAACTAGGGTTATTGAGGTATTTTATGACTCTTGTGTCTTCGTCTCCCCAGATATTGAACCTAAAATTGCGTGAGGCAGAGCAGCAGAGGCAGCGCCAGGAAGAGCTGGAACGTTTGCGCAAGGAAGAGGGCCAGGAGCGACTGCGTCGCCTTTATTCCATCCAGGAGGAGCTGCTGCAGCTGAACCAGCAGATTGATCCCAACTACAGGCACAAAGACTTGCCCAGAATTGATCTGTCTGCATACAGCAATCGTGGCAACCAGATCTGTGGACTGGTGTCAGGGCTCATCCGCACCACGAGCGAGGTACAGGCTCTGGAGTTGTTAGCTTGAGCCCTGTAGTTGTCTTCAAAGGCAGCTTGTCATGAAGCCCTTAAATAAGATATCACAGCAATGATTTTAGATATTCATCCTATAAAGCAACCCATTTCAAAGGGGAATTCTTTCCTCTGGCACTTCAGCTGTTCTCTTGAAAATGGCTTATCAAAATGCATGAAAACTTCTGCAGGAGAAGGATTCAAATTAAGTTGCTGTAAAGTTCCCTCTGAGACAGTGGACTGGTTCATGAATTGTTAAATACTGAACATCTGAGGATTCTCTTCTCGTAAGCTTTTCTGCAGTAGCTGGCTTTCCTTGACACTTTTTCTTTCTAGGATGGGATACAAGTCTCGAAAGATAAAGCACTAATAAGGCTAATCTTGTGTTCCAGTTTGTCACAGCTGGCTTTCAGCAGAGGGAGCTTTGCACTGGAGTTCACTTGCACTTGTACAAGTGTACTCTTAATTTTTGTTGTCCCAAGATCTTAGGACATTTAGTCATGGACTTGGATTATTTACAAATATTATAACCAGTGTTATATACAAATAAAGGAGATGGGGATAAAATACGTAGTTAGCTCCCAGATTATCTGAAGGCAAATGCTTCAAAGGCTCCCTGTGCTGGCAGCTGGCCCTCTGACACTGGAAGCAAAGGTTAATGCTGTGTTACTTCTCATGTTTCTTGGCAGAAAGGGTTCCCAACTCAAGCAGATGTGGCCAGCACGGAACGAGCCCTGCAGGAGATGCGAGGGTTGATATCCAGCATGCAGCAGGAAATCACTGCAGCTCTAGAAGAAAAAAAGAGGAAAGACGAAGAGGAAAAGAAACAAAAGCAGAAAGAGTTAGAGAAAAAAGAGCAGATGAACAGTCAGACTCCTGCCCCTGCACAGCAGTCAGGGGAAAAGCAGCAGAAGGAAGGTTGGTTAGGCTTTCTTAAAAATCATTTTTTTTCCTTGGACTTGCAATTTTTTTAAATGAGTTTTCTCACTAGTGGTTTAGGTCTTTTTAGGTATCTTTTTTTTTTTTTTTTTTAATTTCAGGACTTAAGGTTAAAACAGAAGAAAGTATCATGCAGTGGTACCAGCAGCTTCAGGATGCTGCTGAGCAATGTGTTGCTGCTTTCAGTGAAATTGGAAACTGCAAAGGCAACACTGAGGTATGAACAAATTATTAATACTGTTGAAGAAAAATCATCTTAATTTCTAGGATAAACAGGATACTTTTCATTTAAAGAAAAAATTCAAACTCTGTTGTAGCAGCCTCTGTTACCACTCTGCTCATCCAAACTTTTATAGATAGATACTTGTTTGGAAAAGTTTTTAAAGTTGTTTGTTTGTTCTCCAGGTGAAGAAGATAAAAACCAACTTGCAGAAAGCAGCTACAATCCCTGTGAGCCAGATCTCTAGCATATCAGGTCAGGAAAACACCAAGAGCTCAATCCCACTGAAATTCCTTTTGCTTTAAAGGTTTTATGAAGGCACAAGCATATAAAGTGTTCCTGTAGCAGAAAGCTGACCTGCACACAGCCTATCTGTGCAGGAGGGTTTGCTTGTGTTTTGAAGGCCTGTTTCTTCACTCAGAAGCATCTTTCTTCATGAGCATTAAGTTTGGTTAATCAGATGGATCAAAGGTGCCCTTTGGGTTGTGGGTCTGGTGTTGGTGAGCTTGATGGGGTCTGGATAAGCCTTGTCTGCTGTTCCCTTATCTTCTGTCTCCGTACATTTCTTATGTATTTGCAGGCTCTAAGCTGAGAGAGGTGTTTGACAAGATCAATAACCTGCTGTCTGGGAAGCCTGTTCAGACTGAAGGGCAAACGGTGTCTGTGACTCAGCATCCACAGGGGCTGGAGTTTGTTTGCTACAAACTTGCAGAGAAATTTGTGGTGAGGAAATATCTTTTTTTGGGGTGGCACAGGTAGCCAGTGCTCTAGGAGATGCTTTTGGGCACTGAACTATCTCTTCAGCTATGAAGAACAAAATCATTGGGTGTTCAGTTTGCATGTATGAATGCAGTGAAAAAGCTCAGTTTCTCTTTTACTTCCAACCCTTGTTTTATTTCTTCTGGGAGGAAAAATTCTTTTGAATTTCAGGCTTATGTCCTATATATTTTGAACTAGGTAGGTGCCGTGTTGTGGAAAATAGTTTGATAGTTAATTTATGGTATATGACAAAACTGTATATAGGCCCAAACCTTGTATTTTGGCAGAATTTGGGGGACAAAAACCCCAACACTAATACTAAAGAGGCAAACTTCAGTCCCTGCTTTCTTGTTAGCACCTCCCAAGAAATGAAGTTTAAGTTGTTTTTCGAAGTTGGCAGTATTTTTCCTCTTGTCTTTATTTGCAAAATTTGGGCTCTTTGAAACTTTTCTTCCTGCAGGAACAAGTGCCTACAAAAATCAGTATATGGAGTAAAACTGTGACTAATTTGTGAACATTTGAAAGTGATTCTTTGGGTTGAGAATATCTGTGCAGCCTACACTTTTAGCCTGTGTTTGCTAATCCCATTTTTCTATCCTGAGCCACAGTTTATTGTCATCCTCTGTGGGAGCTGAGGATATGTGGCTTCATCAGCTTTTCTATCCTTGGTTCATAGCCATGGAAACGTTCAGATTCTTTAGTAAAGGCTAACTACAAAATTGAGGATTTTTTTTTTTTTTGCCTGAGAAATTACTTGAAGGAGTGGTGGCTGACTTTCCTTTTCTACCCTCCAGAGACATGGGGAAGGAGAAGTATCTTTTCACCATGATTCAGCTTTCCCAATTGCTGTGGTGCTCTCAGGAATCTGGGAATTACACCCTCGAGTCGGAGACATCTTTTTAGCTCATCTGCACAAAAAGTGCCCATATTCTGTGCCATTTTACCCTGCTTGGAAAGAAGGGACTTCTATGGAAGAGTATCAGAGGTAAATTTACTACTGGACTTATTCTGCATGAACTCTGCAAGGGTGAAGATTGTTTTGAAAGAACTCCATTTCCCCCATCCCTGAGCACATAGGCATTGACTCTGGAGGTTCACTCACCAGTGTGTAAAACCCATCTTGTTCCAACCTCCTGCCATGGCAGGGACACCTTCCTCTAGACCAGATTGCTCAGGGCCCCATCCAGCCTGTCCTTGAGCATTTTCTTGGATGGGGCAGCCACAGCTTCTCTGTGACCTGTTAAATGCTTCACCAAATGATGGAACATATGATCCAGAGGGTAATGATCAGCCTTTACAATAATTCTTGCATGTTTTTGAAGAATCCCTATTCTCAGTAGAGTTGACTTCAAGTAAGCTGAGAGCTGCAGGGACTCAAGGGAATGTTTTTTGCTGTACTAAAACTAGAATGTTTTCTCATGCTAAGGATGCTTGGATATGAAGTTCATGATTCTAAAGTGGAAGAACAAGATCATTTTCTTAAAAGGATGTCAGGAATGATTCGTCTCTATGCTGCCATCATTCAGCTCCGCTGGCCTTATGGAAACAAACAAGGGGTATGTGTGTGGCATTATACTTAGAACCTTGTTACTATGCCAGGATTGTATTGTCTTGAATGTACTGGAAGCTTGTTCTGTAGTTGAAGTGTGCTGAATTTCAACTAGCTCAGGATATATTTGGAAGAAAATGTTCATAACCATGATGAACAAAGCAATGCCAAGTAATTAATGGTGCGAACTTCTACTTCCTTTATGTTTTCACAATGATCAAGTTTTTTGTCAAATTTTATAAAGAAGAAAGTCAATCAGAAAACTGTCTGTTTTGATAATTGTGATTTACAAGTCATAAAGCAAGTGCTGAGTAGCTTCTTTGTTGCTTTGTAGGCACATCCTCACGGTCTGAGCTATGGATGGCGCTGGCTTGCGCAGATGTTGAATCTGGAGCCTCTGGCAGATGTGACAGCTATGCTGCTTTTGGATTTCCTGGAAGTAAGTAGTGTGGATAACTGTCAGTAGTTAAATGTCACCAGTTTACATCCCTTTTGGGTTCTGAAGGGATTGCTGAGGTGAGATTCACTGCAGGTTTTTCTAACTTGTTCTTATTCCTTCAGAAGGGAACATGAATATTTCCACATTCTTGCAAATACAGCTTTGAAGCTGAATGATTTCAAAACTGAAGTTTTTATAAACACAAATTCTGTTGTTGTATTTGATTCTATATTTTAAAAATAGCTGTATGGTCTTATATAAGGTCTGTTCTAAGTACTTGGCAGTTTGTACTGGGCAAGGAGGTCCTGTGGCTGCTCCAGCCAAATTAGTTGATAAACAGGATAGATTATTCAGGCTGAAAAGATCAGAGCCTGATGGATATTAATCCTTTCTCCTAAGATAATAGGCCTGTGCTAAATAAGAGCCAATGTTAAAGGCTGAAGTCAGGGGACACAAACACTGTTGAACACCAGCAGCTCCTCTGCTCTTCAAATGCTTCTAAAGAACTGTAAAAGTACAGATGAGAAAGTGGGAGGTGAAATACCCCATGGGGAATTCTGTTAGGGATGGTGAAGTCAGAGGAACATTTGTCCTGTAAACTGTATGGAGAAAACTGATGAATCACTGCACACAGCAGTAATCACAGTGGGGAAATGACCACAGTGTGCCCCAGCAAATGGTGATAGGAATGAGAACTATTTTTGGAGGGAGACTGGGGTGAAATGAAGGATGTCAAGATTCATATAGCAGGAAAGAAGGTGATTGTGTTAGTAATAATAGCATTTAGAGGGTTTGCTTGTTTTAGTGTAGGTGTATTTCTTTAAATGTCTGAGTAAAGCATTAAGTGATTGGTGTGGAGCGGGCTCATTGCAGCTGTCATGCAAGTCTGAAACCCAATTCTGTAACCTGCACTTTGTGCCTTTCTGTATTACAGGTGTGTGGCAATGCTCTGATGAAGCAGTATGGGATTCAGTTCTGGAAAACAATGTTCTTTATCCAGAAATCCTATATCCCAAGGTATGATATCTGGGGTTGGGAATGTTGGTGTTCGCTCTGAAATGACTCATCCATGTTTTCCAATTCCTGCCATCCACCCCCACACCCACTTGTGAATCAAACCCAACTTTCTGAATAGATTTTGAAACGTGCTGTTTTTTCTGCAGAATTGAAGCTGTGACCAGCTCTGGCCAGATGGGCTGTTTGTCACGTTTGAAGAATTTCGTGCAGGTAAAGCAATTTTAGGTTTTTTTTGGTTCATTTAATTTTAAGGTGTTTTGGTTTGAGTTTTGTTTTTTCCCATCACTGAATATATGCATCATTTGGATAATGAGATTGGCTCTGCTTGCCACCCACCAGACCTCTCTCTATGATCTAACCCATCTTTTGTAACTTTTCAATTACTGAATTACCTTAATGATAGTTATGATATCAAACATCTCGCTGCTTTCTTACCTCATACCTAATTTTTATCAATGAAAATGTATTTTGGTTATAAAGGAAGATCAGTGAGAGGAGATGTACAGGTTGAAGAGGATTCTGCTGAGTCATTTCTGTCACAGCTGTTCCTTATCAGAAGTTGCTTGTTTTTAGCACTTGTCCTGATTAAATACATGGGGAAGTGACAATTTGAACTGCTCTCTGTAGTGTTTGTTTAGCATTGCATTCTGCATATTTCTTAGTAAAGCGTGCAGAACTGTAAAATACTTGATTGTTTAAATTTTTCTGTGAATGTTGACTTAGATGATATTAAAATATGACAGCTTTGAAGTTGTATTTTCATTTGATAATTAAACTGGCACATTTTATTAGCAATGCTTTGAATGTATAGTAAGAGCCATCACAATTCCTGAGAAGAGATGCCAAATTAAGATACATGTTTATTTATCTTTATTATTTGTCTTTCTCTCCATTAGAAATGTCTACGTGCAGAGGAAATTCCATTACCAAAGGGCATTCTGACACCTTCCTTTTGGAGAACATAAATCAGTCAAGAAGTCTTTGAAGCTAATCTTTGCATTAGATCTTTATAAGTTTTTGTATAATAAATTACTGTAAGTTCAAGACTTTCCCTTCATATGTTTAATCATGTGGAAGATGTTTTAAATCCATTGTCCTGCTGTCTGCAGAGGTTAAGGACTCTTGGACTGAAAAATTGCACAGTGCTGTTTTGGCTCATGGAAGTGAAAATACCTCACAGCTTTATGAATTCTTAACAGCATAATCAATCTCAGAATTACTGCTAGAAATTTATTTTTGTATTTCTTACATCTTTTCTAATTCACCTGTAATTTTGCTGATGGACTTGTTTGTCTCAACATCATCTAAAATCTGTGGTGAGGCTGGTGAAGGCTTAGCAATACTGACACTTGTCTCCCTTGGATGTAACTTCAGTACAAAAGGGAGGATTCTGGGTTGAAGGAGGTAGGCTCACTGCTCCAAAAGGTTTGTGGGGCAAAGAAGAGCTGATGAGGAAATTAACTTCTGAGTTCTACAAGGTCGTTAATTATTCTGGGAATATACTGTTGCAAGTTGAACATGTTTTTTTTACCAAACTGGGGTTTGTTTTTCCTAGGGGCACCATGGTTTGAACTGTAGAACATGAAACTGAGGTTCTCATATGAGAATATGAATTTGATTTTCTGTATAGTTCTTGAGATTGCTTAGAAGAGTTTGTAACATGTGCCTGTAAAACCCTTAACATTGTCTTTAAAATGGTCTAGTACCTAAGTTAAATTTGTATTTGGTTTATGTATTTTGTAAACTGACTCTGGAATACTTTAGACTACTGTTGCCTTGTGATTGTTCTGGGAAATTGGAAATATCGTCCTGGTCTCCTTTTTGCCAGATAACTCTGAAGCAATGCAACTTTTATTAGTATACTTGAAAATGTACAAGGTTTTTTGATACTGAGTGGAGATGTTTTAATTATATATTGCATATTCATAATTATGGTGGAGATTCACTTGGTCAAGCCAGTAACTGGTCCTGTCTGTTAGAAATAATTGTCTCTCTGTGCCAAACCCAAGGAAGAATTTGTTGATGTACTTGTGAAATACAGTACTACTTTTTTTTGCTGACAGCTACTTGGGGTTTCTAACATTTGTGGGGTAAATAAAAGTATATATTTTTTATAAAAAAACCCAAGATTTCCTTTTCTGCCTCAGTAAAGAGAATCAACATGCCTACTATTTTAAAAATACTAATATGAATGCTAAATGAATAATGTGTGTGCATCATAAGAATCAATATTTGTTTTTAGATGTAGCTTGAGGTTGTATCTGCTGCTTGAGCTGAATGTTTGTCTTGTTTTTGTCATTTTAGCAAGTTTGGATGTTAGCCAGTTGGTGCTGTTAAGATGCAATGCAAATAAGGTCATATGCTTATATCCCTGATGGTTTTGCATGTACATTTATATCAAATATGACCAAGGAGAACATTGCAGATGTGGAAGTACTGTGCCTTCAGGACGAGATGCATCAAAGTTGGTGTGAGCCAGACTCCTGCTTGGAGACAGGAGTTCCAGGCAGTCCCAGGGATGCAGTGTCACCATAAGTGCCTGTGCTTCCAATTAGGTACTTCACTCAAATGAAGCGTTATTAATTCACACAGCCATCAAACCCACTCACCACTTTGAGCCAATAACATTCTTGTTGCCTTCCAGCCCTCTAATCATTTCAATTTTTTTTAGAGTAGAATGTGTCTATTTTAAACATTGATTTAATGCTAAAGGCTCATTTTCCTTTGAATTTATGCATCAGCTTTTCAGAAATAGCTTTCCCTTGACAGGCGCTTGCTGCCTTTTGATGCTGTGTCCTTGTCAGGCTTCTGGGTGACACTGCACTGTGCTTCAAGCAGCCACTCTTACCAATGCATCTGGATATACATTTTTTATATATGTGTGTGTATTATACGTATATCTAAACACATTTATATAACGTAAAACTAACGAAGCTGCTGCTTTAACCGTGGCTCGATGCTGCACTGGTGACCTGTCCCCATCACTGAGCCGCAGAACCTCGACTCTCATACCCAAACTGACCTTGACTCCGGAGAAAGGGGCAGAGACCCTCCCTGCCGACCCCCTGCGAGGACTTTTTAACCGATTCCCTGTGTAATAATGTGATTTTGCGGTGCCCGAGGCCGTCCCTTGCAGGGCACAAATGCACCCCGCTGCTCCGCTCGGCTGTTTCCGGAACTGCTCGGCCCTTCCGAAACCTCTCGTTCCTTTCCGGACCCTCTCCCTCGGCGTGTTCCGAACACCTCCGTGTCTCCGGAACTGCTCGTGTGTTTCCGGATTCGCTCGTCTCTCTCCGGATCCCCATCGTTCCCCGGCGGAGCGCTGCTGGGCGTGGTCTCCCCGCGCTCCTTTCCCGATTCTTGCCGAAGTTCTTCGTCTCTTTCCGCCGACCGGGCAGGGCCGCTCTGCGGCGCTGACGTCACCTCCGGCCGGGCTATAAAACGGCGGGTGCGGGCGGCGCGCGCGGTCCGTGGCGGAGGGCGCGGAGCCGGCGGGAGGTCTCTGCGCACCCACAGACCCGGTGAGGGGATGGGGCGGAGGGCGGGCGGGGGACGCCGCGCAGCCTTCACCGCGCGCCGCAGCCTTCACCGCGCCCCGCTCGTCTCACCCAGCCCCGCACGCACAGCCGGGCACAGGTGTGCGGGTGAGCCGAGGGAGGCTGAGGCCGGCCCTGCCTCCCCGGGCGTCCCGGCCGCCGCTCGCTCTCGCCCTCCGCGACTCCGCCGGGCGGGTCTTTACCGCAGGGCGCCGCAGAGCCGCGCCCGGGGTGTCCGGCGGGCCTCGGGCGAGCGGAGCGGAGCGGAGCGAAGGGCGGGGGTGCGGCGCGAGTGAAGGGCGGGCGGGCGGGCAGGGAGCGGCCGCAGCCGCCCTGAGCAGCGCGACCCGCGGATGGAATCCCATTCAGCGCCCCGGGGAGGGTCAGACGGGCGGAAAACAACATCCCCGGCGGCTAACAGGGGATAAAATAACATGCCCGCCCGTCCCTTCAGGGGTGCCACCCAGCATTTCCCGGGGAGAATTCCCGGGGGATGGGAATCGCTGCACAGCAATGGCTCCCGCGGCTGCCCAGCCCTGTCCAAGGTCAGGAGATGCGGCGAGGAGGAGGAAGGAGCGATGGAGGGGCCGGGGCAGCGGGGAGAGCCCCCACGCAGGGACGGGCATGGGGGCATTTCAGCAGAATCTCCCGACCTCTGTTCCTTTCATGTATGTGCTACTTTGTATGTAGGGCAAGGTCTACTGCTTCCTTTGTGAAAGAATCATGATTTGTCCCTGCCCTGGTTATTTTTAAATTTTTTTAAACTTTTTTATTTTTTGTGTGATTTAAAATAAATCCAAATCGAGCGTTTCTCAATTTGTTGCCCACATACACCTTACCTGGTTATAACAATATAAATCTGCATTGCTGGGTCATAGATATGTGCCAATAGGGCAACCATTTTCCCTGATATTGAAGGAAAAACAAGCAATTATCATTGTATATTTTTTCAGCAGGTTCATATTGGCTGTTCAGGATTTTTTTGTAGCTGCATTATCATAAACCAGGTTTGTGTTCCAGTCGAAAATGTACGTGACTCCTGAGCAGTCTTTCATACATATTTAAATAGGTTTTGAAGAGCAGTGGTCTGGAGATGGCGAATGAGCATATCAGGGGAAAAAAAAATGAAAAAACAAGGCAAAAAAAGCCAACTCAGCCTGAAATGGTTCTGTATCTTTCTGGAAAACAAATAATCCATTTTCTTTTGGCATTTCTGTTCTCAGCGAAGTGCCAGAAGATTCCAATGACTGTGTTCACCAAAAGGCCTTAGTCAGGGATTCAGATTTGTTCAACACAAATTTTAAATCCTACTGTGGGATTTTCATGCATTTATATGCAACTAGCAGAGAGATCTTCCTTGAAATCTTCATTTCTCCTTATTTATGGATTGTGGAGAGAAAATAATGGACAAAAGGCCGAAAATAGGTTGCTTTCTTCTGCACTGTGTGCAGGATCTGTAACTGTAATAATGGAAATGTTAAGCTGTGGAAAATATTTGAACTAAGATAACAGGTAACATTGTTCACAAGAAGTAATTTATTTCCGTTCTTGTTGAAATAAAAAGCCACAATATCCATATTGGTCAAACTGAAATCAAAATTTTATTTAAAGAAACAGATTTAGATGTAATGCTTATGTGAAATCTGTAGTTCAGGAAGTTAAACATAATTCTGGTTGATTTTTTAAATAACAAAGATATCAACAATAACAAAAATGGTGGTTACATTTACACATTTTTAACATTTTTTTGTACATTTTTCTCCTGCACAACAGTAGGATAAGAGAGGCCTGGATTCTCTTGGTGGAGGGTGGCACCTCTTGGTGACAAATTTGTATTTCTCAATTATGACATTTACAGCTAACCTTAGTGATTTTACACAAATAGCTTGGTATCTTTGCTGTCCATGTAATGTATTTATGGGGTTGTAACTGTTTTAATCATAAATCCATTGCTTTTTGGAGACAATTGATCACTTCCCCTCTATCGGAGGAAATAATACAAATTCCTCCCTTTTCTCCTCTGCTCGTTAGTGTAGTGTGGGAGTTTGTTTTTTCCATTTGTCCCTGGAGTGAGTGTAGGCAGCAGAAGAATGGGGTGGAGCAGACTGCAGATGCCGTGGATGGAGACTGAGCCTGGGAGCCCGGCCCGGGCTGTGCATGGATCCAGCAGGGGAATGTGCCGGGCTGCCCATGGATCCATCAGGGGGTTGTGCCGGCTCCCTGCTGCAGCTGACACAGGTGAAGCTGTGCAAATTCCACAGAGACCTCCGCAGCTCCAGCAGCCACAGGGACACACACACACAGCTGCAGTTTTCCATGGAGGGATTGCAGCAAGTCCACGGGGCTGGGGAAGGCAAGGAAATTTTCAGCTGAAAATTCAGTGGATTGGACACTCTTAACAGCTGCATCTCAAAAAATGCCTTCTGTCGCAACTGCCACTTGTCCATTTTTTGTTGTGGCAATTGAATGTCAACATTTTTGTAGCGATTTACATTCCAAACCTTCTGATTGAATTTTTGTCTTCAAATTAAGCCGTCACACTTGATTTGTACTGTGGCAAGAACCATCATTTGCCAAGTCCAGATAACTTGCGTTACTTTCTGTTTCAACCTTCAGATTATGGTAGTTTTTTGGTTTGTTTTGAACTAACTGGAAGGGTTAGTACATACTGAATTAACTAAGTTTTCCTGCTGCCTTCTTTTTGCATGAAAGGGTCTTGTCATTTTCAATAGCTTGAGTAATACTAACACCAAATTGTTTTATGTGACAAGGAAGCAAAAGGAAAGTGATTAACAGGTATTGTGACAGAAAAATTTCAGCCATATCCTTATACTGGTCGTTGGTTGAATGTTATCTTGATTTCCCCCTCCCTTTTAGACTCTACATTCTTCCATCATGTTGTCATCGTTTCGTAAAGTCAAAGTCCAGGTATTTTTCCATAATGCATGAAGTGCCCTTGCCACACTTGCCTGCCTTTATTGCAGTGACCTGTTTGTAACAAAAACCACTAGTTTGAACTTACTCTATACAGTAGGTGCTTTATTTGCCCTTAGTGTGAGTCTGATCTGCCTTTCCTTTAATACTTTGAGTTGCCTAATTTCTGTCTGTGATGCATGATGTGTGAACATTTTATAGGAGTTACGGTGCAATATAATCAGGTTTTGATACTGATTCATTTTCAAAGAGGTTTTTATTTTAAAATGTACTTGAGCAGAATGTTTTCTTTATAGCTTCTGCAAATCACCTGAGATTTACAGTGTTGAACATTGTGCATTCAGAGATGGTTTGGTTCCTATTCATCCTCTTGCACAAATTTGTAATCCTTGAGTTGTTGTGCTGTAACTGTTTCTACACAGTGATGCTTCTGTTTCAATGGTGATAAAATAAATAGCACGTATAGATCAGATTTCAGCTGGGGAACAAAAGCAACTAGATTTTATTTGGAAATGCTAGTGATGTAAATGTTTATACTGCAATTAAAATGATAATGAAAAGATAACAAATCGGGATGAAAAATGCTGGAGTTAATTATATAATCTTCCATTACCTGTAAACTCTGCATTTCTGCAATGCAGTCAAGGTAATTTGCTTTCTCAGGAGTCTCAGCAGAGTGCAGTCCTTGCCAGCCCTGGATAGTTTTATCAAAGGTCTGTGATGTTAAAGCAAAAGCAAATCCAAAAAGCCCCCTTCTATGTGGAGACACCAAATTCAGATAGGCAATTCAACTGCTCTTGTTTAAATAGTGGAATTGAGATTTTAAGATTAAATGCCTAAAAATGAACAGGTCTTTATCTGTCTTCATATTTCAAAAGTGCATAGTTGAGGCTGTGCTCAAACCCTCTTGTCAGACTAAATCACTAGCTTTGCAACCACTTTGGTTTAAGCAATTTACTTTTTTTTCTTCTTCTAATGTGACACTTTCTGTGTCCCTTCAATACCTGCTTAAATTTTGGGGTTGGTTTGAATTTTACCTGCACTGTGGTTAGTTCTACAGCATCAATCAGCAACTTCAGCACATCTTGATTTTTTTTTTTTTTTTTTTTTTTTTTGGGGTGGGGGGGACTGCAGTGCTTGACTAATTTTTTTTTTTTTGCTTAGAATTTGTGGAGGTTTGGGGCTTGCAGTGACCTTCCTTAATAGCATATTTGGACACAGTATTCTGCTGCACATAGTCTTAAAATGTCTTTATTTTGTAAAAGTTAAATTCAACAAACCAAAAGGCTGGGCATTAATTTTGTCCCAGTAGTGTCCCAATCTCTAGGACAGGATATGGCATCTTTTAGCTCCTTCTCTGTAACACAACATGCTCAGGCTCCCTTTGCAGGGGCTGTGCATGTTTTCAGAAGGATTCTCTTTGATTTTCTAGCAGTACAAGTACTTATGGACTTCCCTAAGCCAGGCAGTCATGGTGGTTTGTTTCTTCCCTGGTGTTTTGAGGGAGCTGTGAATTGTAGAAGTCAAAGCTGGGGAAAATGTGGTTGTTTTTTTTTTTTTTCTCTCTGTCCTTTTGAAGGTTATTTTCACATCCATTTTTTGATTAAAGAAGAAAGATCAGCAATCTGTTCCTGTTCCCCAGGAGGGAGTAGTTAAATCTTCTTTAGACAAGATTGATGATGTGTGTTGTTGATGAACATAAAAAAAAATTCATTGAGCTGTTCATGTGTGCATACTTGGGAAACAGGAATGTTTTGGCAGGGAAAATACTTCTGTTACAGGCTACTGCTGTAGTCATGTATGATGAATATGTGTAACACATGAGGACTTGTCTTAAGAGAAAATTATTTTACTACTTCTGAAGATCTTTATGTACTGATATCTGACTGTTTTTCAGGCAAAGGAGTTAAATTTTTTTGAAGCTTCGTGTGATTGCTTTTAAAAATACACTAAAATCTTCTGCCTAGCACTGAATGTATTTCACATTTGTGCTTTTAAATCCCTGAAAACATGTTTTGGTAAGGGAAATGCTGACAGCTCTGCTGTGTGGCACCGCTGTAATTCCTGTTGAACGCACCTCGCTGCCGCTGTTCCCGAACTTGAATGGTGTTGCTGACATCATCACTGTTGCACTGCGGTGTCTGTGAATACCTGCAGTTGTATATTTTAGTGTGCTATTATGTATCATTGGATTTGACTGGGGAAGGCATAGATGGAAGGATGAGAGTAAAAAGTTTGTTTTGTTGTTTCAGGCTTTTCCCCTGAATTTTCCAACTTCTTTTTGTTTGCTGTTTCTTTTCCTTTTTAAATAACATCACCAAAACAGTGCAGTGTGAAGAAGCATTTCTGGTATTTTTAGTTAAGACCTAAGCTGACCTAATGTCAATCTTACAGCATGAAAGGAGGAATGAAATGTCACCAGGCCAGTCCAGATCTGCTGTCTGGGGCCTGGAAGGTTCCCTCAGTCCTGTCCTTATCGCCCTGCACCGGCTGTGCCGGGCGGGGCCGGAGGGATGGCACTGGTTATCTGGGGAGAGCCTGGGACAGTCACATCCCAGCACTTTTCACATTAAAAACTTTTAGTTGGTGGGATTTGTGCAAGAAATGCAGAGGTGTACCCTAGGTGTCTTCAAACGGTGTAGTTGAACCAGGAAGTTTTGGGGCTGTTTTGGAGGGGTGTTTGGTATTCCAGGGAGTGCTGCAGTTGGAGGTGATAACATGGGAGGGAGGGAGACTGCATTGTTCTGCAGCATCCATGACTTTTGAGTTCTGAGCTCCCTGGTGGCTCTGGCAGCACAGACACTGCTGACGTCGGCTGGGGCTGCAGGAAGAACAGTCCATTATTGCTACACTAAAGCACTTCTTTTACAATTGACTCGCTCCACTGTAGTTACAAAAGGAGCCTTTCTTTTAGCCAATTCCAGCAAAAAAGGAGCCAGATTGCCTGGCTTGTGTGGTGAGAGGCAAACCAGCTCCCAGGGTAAATTACAGAAGGTCTCCCATTTGGCTTTCAATATTGTAACAATGTTTGAAATTATAGTTTAAACAATTAAAATAGTTCCCTAAATTAATAATATAAATAATTTAAAATGTTTTCAAATCACTTTGTGGGTGTTATTTTTTAATATTGAAATACAAGTTGAGTTGTACTGTACAGTGAATGAGTGCACAGTGTTCCAGAGACTGACCAGGATTTAATTTTTTCCCAGCACTGCTCAAACCCAGAATCAGCAGAGGGGCTCCAGCCATGCAGGACATTAAATCAGCTGCCACTGTGTTATTCCAGAACACAATGCAGTTTAAAAGAAGTGTTTTTGGGATTCAAACACAGCATGACGTGGCAGGAAAGGAAGTTTTTTGCAATAATTTCCTTTCCTGGTGGAAAAAGGCTGTTTGAAAGAGTGCTGGAACAAACAGCTGCTTTCTCAGGGAACCATATCTGTGCCTGAGCTTGAGTTATGTTCAGGGGTTTGAGCTTTTAATACTCAGATACACTAATCAAGTGGAGATTTTGGTAGCACTGCCAGGCAAAACCTGGGTTTTGTTTATGTAAGACAGTCTGCACGCACTGGGGTGGTATTTTTTCCTTATCCTCTTTTGACAGTAATGAGTGTAAGGAAAAACAAAGCTGAATTTTCTTTCCTTCCTGCAAGTGCCGCAGTGCAGTCGGGGCTCAGAGTTCATGGGAGCAAGGAGTGCTGCTGGCACGGCTGTCCTCTGGAGGGTGGGGACCTTGGAAGGGTAGCTCAGGAATGTGTGGATTCGTCTCCATATGCTCCTTTCTGTCAGATTGTCCTTTTACAAGTGCTTGGAAAACATGGCCCTGTAGATCACTTTCCAACCTGTGGAGTTTTCCATACAATTATGCAAGATACATGTCTAATTAAAGCATGCAGCTAACTAATGACTAAATAACAATTTAATATTTATTGGCTTATTTTAACTGATTGTCCATGCCTTTTAGTCTGGAATTCTAGTCTGGGTTTCTTCCCAGAAATATAGGATTGAGAAGTACCTTTAGCTTGGAGAGTGCAGAATTGATGGTGGAAAAGTATTGGGTGAGTGACTTGTGTAATCACTTGTACACAAAGACATTAATTGCAAAATGGTTCAGGCAGAGTGTTGCAGCAACCTCTTGATATGCACTTAGTTCTAAATAAGTGGTTAAATATTCAAAATTCAGTGATAATAATAGTTCCACTTTTAAAATTTGTGTTACAGTTCTGTTCTAGTGCCCAGATCTTTTACTGAAAATCAAAATGCTTTTGGAAAGTTTAGGAACTGAAGATTAAAGGTTGTCACAATTTTAATAAAAAAGAGCAAAAGCAGATCAGTAGTCAAGTCTTTGCTGCCTGTGGTAATAATATTAGGCTTTAGTACATAAAGCAATGTGGAAGGATTTTCAGTCAGAGCAAGAATCATTGATTAAACAAAATGCTCCTTGACTTACTTAACTAAGGTCACATCTGTGAAGCCTCGTACTGGCTTCTGAAAGGTTGTGTAGAGAGTGGCAGGATGGGTTTGTAACTTTTTTTATTTGAGAAACTAAAGAAGAGATGCATCAGACAGAGAATGTGGGTCTATATACGTATGTAATACATGTGGGACACTAAACTGTTGTTCAAAGAAGAGTAATATTCTTTAGTATTGAATATTTTAAACACTGTATTTCAAGATATTGTATATTGTACAAGAAATATGTTTTGTCTGTATCTACACATATTTGTGCACAAACCCACATTTTTAGCTGTTGTGTTGGACACTTGCATGCTACAGTGAGATGACACAGACTTTATGTGACTGCAGCCATATTTGTCCAAACCAAATAGATGTTAAATGTCTTTGTAAATTTTCCTTTACCACTTTCTGCTGGAAGTGTGGTTTTATTTACATGTAAGATTTTTTATACGTATCTGCACACACAGAGTAAGACTGTAAGTAAACCACATGTGATTTTTAAAAAACACTTTTTTTCTGCATGAATTTCGTCCTGATCTACCAATGTTTTGTTAGACAAACATAATGGGGTTTTATTTTTGCTTTCAGAAAATGGACCCAAGTGGTGTAAAAGTGTTGGAAACAGCAGAAGATATCCAAGAAAGGCGTCAGCAAGTTTTGGACCGTTACCACAGGTTCAAGGAACTCTCTTCTCTAAGGCGCCAAAAACTTGAAGATTCCTATCGATTCCAGTTTTTCCAGCGTGATGCAGATGAGCTGGAAAAATGGATCCAAGAGAAACTGCAGATTGCATCTGATGAAAATTACAAAGACCCAAGCAATTTGCAGGCAAGTCCTCCTGCCACTTTATATTTCCTGTACTATTAATTTTAGTGTGTTCCAGGTTAGCTGGTATAGAACAAACACAGAAATGAAACTTGATCGGAGAGGGAAGAAAGATGGATGCAAATACCCATGACCTTACAAAGAGCTCTTCAAAAGCCTGGCTTTTTTGCTGATGTAATTGGAATATTTCTAATAATGGATTAGATGCTACATCAGCATAGAAATAAGTGATCAGTGTAATGTAGTGTATAACCAACTTTGTTTAATTCTAGAATTTGTTAGATGCCTTAACTCTGTGAATACATGTGAATTATCACTTATTGTTTTCACAAAAAAAAGGTATTTATAAAAAATGAGCTTGTGTGGGTAGAACTAGCTGACAGGTTCTCAGGGGTTTGAACACTGTCATATGCAAGAGCAAGCACAAGAAAGAAATTACTAAAACTGGTATGTTTGAATCCACGTGTTGATCCACCACATGATATAAATTATTTCAACTGTGCAGTTTTAGTATTTGTTTGTCCTGAATATGCATAAAATACATTTAAAAATCTTGCTGTTGGGGAATGTGGAGGAGTTCCTGCACCAAATCTCAGTTGCATTCTTTGATGTTTTCCTTTCAGGGGAAGCTGCAGAAGCACCAAGCCTTTGAGGCTGAGGTGCAGGCCAATTCAGGAGCCATCATTAAACTGGATGAGACTGGAAATCAGATGATTAACGAAAGCCATTTTGCATCTGAAACCATAAGAGTGAGTTTTAAAGTTTTTTTCCCCTCCCTGCCTCTTACAGGCCTTTACTTAAGCACTTTGATCAGATTGCACAGGTAACTCTATATTCAAAACCTCTCTTTAAAATTTTACAGCTATTTGATTAGTGAAATCATGAGAAAATTTGAATTTGTAAAGCTTGGAGGTGGTTTTCTCTTTCATGAGTACCCAGCTCATACCTTCTTTTGGATCCAGTTCTGAGAAGAACTGTTTAAAGATGAGATGTTTTTGTAGTGATTATCAAACTTAATTGATAAGTTCAACATTTCATTCTAACTTGCCTTTACTGGTTCAGTCCTTCACGCCGTACCGGACTGCCCAGCGCCCGATAGTCACGGCCACCCAAGTGGGGTCCCACATACGAGTAGGTGAAGCTTGTGGCTCTGCAGTGCAACTTGGTTTTGCAATGTCTCCTTCCTTCCTTAGTTGACAGTTTGCACCATCCTTCTGGGCAGTGCTCAGAGCTCTTTCCTCCCTTGAAACCTCTTTAATTGAACTTTCTGAGTGGATCAAGCGGTACCCGCCCGTGATGTTCAAAAGCTTCTCTTGAATGACTTTCAAGTTTCAGGCCTTGATGAGCAAAGTGTAATAGACAATGGGTGGAGCAGTTACTTTCCTGTTTTTCAAGTTGTGTGCATGTGTGGGAGTGTGGTTTTACTTTGTGTTGTCTCTATAATTTCTAGTGGCTCCCAATAGTATTGAAAGGCCAAGTGCAGCCAGAGAAACTCAGTATTAAAACTAGTAACTGCTCCTAGTATGTCCATATCATGTCACTTCATAATGTTAGCTAAATATATTACTGTTTAGTGTTAAGAGAAGTGGTTAAAATGCAGTTAAATAGCCTAAGTTTGACTTAAAACAAATGTGTCATCTTAAATAGAATAAATTCCGAAAGGAAGATGCTATTCACTTATTGGGAGTTGACTTTCATATAAAAGACTGAACATTTGAAGGGAAGAGCAGTTAATTTTTGGTATGACTTCATATTAGCTTAGAATTTAAATCAAATTTTATCTCAGTATGTTTAGCTCAGAGTTACTTAAAGATAACTATTTGATAGCTTCATTAATTAATAACAACTGTCTAAATACTCAGTTCAGTAATTTCTAATTTTGTGTTACAACACTTTACGTAATTTGAAAACTATTTACTAGAGATAAAATCATGAGGTTTGTCCCTCACCCTTTGTCTAAAGTGAGATTTAGGATGTGCAACTTCAGAAAAATAAATAAATCTACTGTTCAGGACAGGAAGGGAATAAATATCATCTTCTTTGACAGGGGATTTTAATAACAATATCCTTTTGTTTCAGACTCGACTGCAGGAGCTGCACCGACTATGGGAATTACTGATGGAAAAGATGAGAGAGAAGGGAGTCAAATTATTGCAAGCACAGAAGCTGGTGCAGTATTTACGGGAATGTGAGGATGTCTTGGACTGGATCAATGACAAGGTGTATAATTACCTCCCTTTGTTGTGTCCTTGATGGGAAATTTGCTGTGTTCATGTGAAAAATTTCTGTCAGCATAATAGAGTTGCTGGAGGTCAGGTAGTTTCAGAAAGCTTGTAAAGGAATCTGTATGTTTTATTTAGTTATTCACATTGCATCAGCAGTATATGTGCAAAGTACTACTGTTCTTTTGCAGCCACAATTAAAGTTATTCGTCTAAGAGGAAGCCATTTGCTGGAGAGTACTTTTAGCATAATTAATTCATTCTTTGCTTCGAGAAGACAAATAAAATTCAAGTTTCCTCTAAGAGAAATCTTCAACATGTAAAAGCAATTTTTAAAAATATATATTCTGAATTATTTGTTTCAGACAGGAGCCAGCCCAAGCATCAAGCAGTGTGTAGATAGTTACTAAATGATTGGAATATGTTTAGATATACATTTTAAGGACATGAACTTCAGGAGGACTGTTGGCTTTTGATTCTTTGAACTCTAAGGAAGCAGACCACAAACCACACTATCAAAAGGAAAAAAAGCCACAAAATAATCACACTGGTTTCCTTAAATGATGGTTTGCTATTTTGTATCACTGTGGGTTCAAACTGTAAACCCTGTATAACTGTTACTGAATACAACACTGCACTTTTTGTGCAGAAATCTTGCATCAGAAGCCTACAGCAAATGCCCTTAAACAGTGTAAAAAGGAACTAATTCTAGTCACTCTGTGTGATAAGAATTTGTACTTGCAAAATTAATATGACCAAGGAGGATGAAAAAATAACCCACTTAGTGATCTTGCATATTTTCTGTAATAATGGTTAGGTGTTGAGGCAGGGAATGGAGCTTAATGAATAAACTTCATAGTTTTAAGTCTGACCTTAAACACTCTGATTGTCTTTGACCTATTGAAAATTAGGACACTGTGCTTCCTAATTTTTAATAGTGATTTCCCATAGGATATACTGAAATTAAACTTTTTTTTTTCCCTAATGTGCTAGGAAGCAATAGTGACATCAGAAGAGCTTGGACAGGACTTAGAGCATGTTGAAGTTTTACAAAAGAAGTTTGAAGAGTTCCAGACAGACCTTGCAGCTCATGAAGAAAGAGTAAATGAAGTGAACCAGTTTGCTGGCAAACTTATTCAGGTAGGTAACTTATCATTTATTGGTGTTGAAAATCTCCCTTGGCAAGTCAGTTATCACAGCAAACATTTGTCTGTAACTTCCCCTCTTTCCTCACTGTTTTGGGGCAGATCTTTAAGCTTTGCTCCACATGGGTACTTGGCTATCTTCTCCTTAAAAGGTCACCCTTTGATTCACTTGTTCTTCTGCTGAACAGCCTGAATAATTTCCCCATCTGGGAATGCTCCTGAAAATGTGGAGAGTAGTGATGAGTAAGAGAAACTGTTATATTGGAGTTAAATTTATTTCCCTTGGACAGGGAGGTTTAATATCACTTCTGGTTTGATATCTGGGGCCTGATCAAGGATGGAGGCAGGGCATTCCAGGGAAAAAGAAGATACTGTTTATAGCCATCTTCCCATGGCCTAATCAATATATAGGGGAAACAATACCATGAGTATTGAATGTTTGCACAGTGAAATTTCAGGGAAACTATTGAATTGGGTGATCATCTAGAAAGGACAGTAATTATAAATTGATCTCTTGAAGACCAGCAGTGTTTTGTCAATGGATGTAAAAACAAAGAACATATGAAAATAGCATTGTTCCTTTGCTTGCCAGGAAACACATCCTGAAGAGGAGCTGATAAAGTCCAAACAAGATGAAGTAAATGCAAGTTGGCAGCGTCTTAAGGGACTTGCCCTTCAGAGGCAAGGAAAACTCTTTGGGGCAGCTGAAGTTCAGCGTTTCAACAGGTATGAACTTGGCTGGATCTGCTGAATGATGTAACCCTGGTGTGGGTGTTTAATGATGCATTCAGCTGCACACAGTAGTATGAGAGGAGCTACTGTCTGCTATGGCTTTGCTTTGCTCTTCTGCATGACTTGCTGAATGAAGACTTCATTGTTCTGCAATTACTTCAAAGTGGTCATTCTGATGGAGCTTTTTCAGAACTTGGCAGTTTTGCTCTCCTTTCCTCCGAGGGCTTTTTCCCCCAGTTCTGTCCTAAATGAGCTTTAAATGGGGTGTGCTTTTTGTATTGGATTCTGGAGGCTCTGAGAAATGTCTTTCTATTCTCATCTCCATCTACAGTATCTTGAGATTTGCTGTTATTAAGTTGGTGAAGGGTCTAGAGTGGGAAATGGATCCACTCCATGACAGTGCTCAGTGGTGCTGTAATTCCTGGTTTGCATCTGGTAACAGTGGCCTGTTAATATTCTTCAAAGTTTCTTGAGATGCAAAGAAAGTCTATTTATTTGTTTTCTAAAGGATGTTTGTAGTTGGCTGCAGTGTTTATATATATTGGTTCGTATGCTAATACTTCTGGTATAGGAACACATCCTGCTTCCTTCCTTTTTCCATAAAAACAAACTGCTTTCAATTTGTGCTTTGTTTTGAAGGGATGTGGATGAAACAATCAGCTGGATTAAGGAGAAAGGGCAGTTGATGGCCTCAGATGATTTTGGCAGAGACTTAGCCAGTGTGCAGGCATTGCTGCGCAAGCACGAAGGGCTGGAAAGAGACCTGGCAGCTCTGGAAGATAAGGTACCCCTGTGAGATGAATTTCACCTACAGTTTAAATGAGGTAACCAGCTTGTAAAAGGCTGGAAGCTCACTCTCAGTTTGTGCCTGGGTTTAGGTGAAGGCCCTGTGTGCAGAAGCTGACCGTTTGCAGCAGTCTCACCCAATAAATGCTTCCCAAATTCAAGTGAAACGGGAGGAGCTCATTGCCAACTGGGAACAGATCCGGACGCTGGCAGCAGAGAGGCACGCTCGCCTCAACGACTCCTACAGGTGGGTCACTGCAGCAGGACAGTGCTGCTTCCCTCCTTGTTCGCATTTGACAGAGGGCTCTTGGAAGGACAAGAAAGGTGTGCCATTTCCAAAATTTTGGGATGATTCTGGTATTTTCGGAGCAGTCTTTTTCACCAAATTCTATTTTACACTAACCTCTTGTACTAAAATAAATATTTATGCAATTGAAAAATTATTGTAGCTTTTTGTCGTTCTCTGGGTGTGGCTCAACTATGAAAATAGACACAGTGAGTGATGTTTTAGGACATTTGCTGTTTTCTCCATCTGGATTGAGACGTGCATTTGGAAGTACATTATCTGAATATGTTTCAGTTTTGCTGAAAAAGCTTTTTTTATACTTTTATTACAAATCTGTTCACTAGTCTTTAAGAGTCTCTATGAAGACTGAAGTATCATATACTGTTTGGTATATTGCCTGAGACCAAAAGAATTCTCTATTTCTGTGGTAGGTTTTTTTTTTTGCTGTGGAGTTTGTGTTCATCCAGTCTGTGTCTGTGCTAACCTGGTCTCTGAAACATAACCTGTTAGATTACTGTTGAGAAGACATGCTAAAAACAAACTAATCCCAATATGGTGGTTAGTTTACATCCTTTCTGGTTTTGTTTTTCTGCCCTTTGTTCCTTCCCACATTGTGGGATTTTTGGCAGTGGAGACCCACACAAACAATCTTTTCCTTTACCTTTCCTGCCATAGGCTCTTCAGAGCAATTAACAGCAAATGTAAAAAGGACAGAAACTGATCACTTTTGCTGATAAGTGTTAAGCATATGCCAAAGGCAACAACTAAAGGCATTCTGGAAGGAATTTGAGGATTTGTTTGCTTGTTTTAAGGCTGAGGCATGTGCAGTTGAAATTTTCTGTCAGTTCCCTCCCCCACACACTGTTACGGTTGTGACAGAAGCAACCCTGTGAATTATCTCTTGAACTATATTTTCATTTCTGTTGTTCTCAGTCTGTAGTTAGGAATATTGGTTTTACTTACAGGATAAGCTATATGCAAAACGTATCTTTGAGACATTGATTTAGAACCCAGCATTTTCATAACTTCAAAAGGCTTCTTTTTTGATTGAAAGCATATTTAGTTATTTCATATTCTGAGCAGATTTTTGTGTTGTTTTATTTGTATCTGAGGAACAGCTTTTATGGTTTGTAACCCTTTCTTTTGGGAAAGAGGAGAGAACCTCTGCAAATTCATTATTCCTAATAATTTTTTGCTTTGCTTACTTAAGGCTGCAGCGCTTTCTTGCGGACTTCCGAGACCTCACCAGCTGGGTGACTGAGATGAAGGCTCTGATAAATGCTGATGAACTTGCCAATGATGTGGCTGGAGCAGAAGCTCTTCTAGACAGACATCAGGAACATAAGGTAGAGTGGTTATACAGTGAAATCAGTCAGCAGCCCTCTGATTTGGATGTCTAACATGGTCTCTGAGTCAGTGTTGCAGCACTGGAATGCTACAGTTGATCATCCAACTAACACAGTAGGTTGCTTTCTTGATTTAATATTCTTAAATTGTTTCCAGATGGTAGATATATCCTAAGTATTTAAGAATGCTTATGATAATATTTTATAAAAAATAGGCCTGATAGCAGCCAGTTGGACTAATGATTGTTTTTGTTCTCCATCATGAGGAATTCCTATAATTAATCAGAAAGAATACAGCTCAAATAAACTTTTAGTTTCATGTTAATGTAGGAATTTATACCTACCTTATGTGCATTGTAAGGTAATTCTGACACTCTGTTCTAAGATAAATGTTGGTAACAACTTTTTCACATCTCCTTCCATAGGGAGAAATTGATGCCCATGAAGACAGCTTCAAATCTGCTGATGAGTCAGGCCAGGCTTTGCTCTCTGCTGGGCACTATGCTTCTGATGAAGTTAAAGAAAAGGTAAGTTGAGAGCAAGAGATCCAAGAGGAATTTTGCCTATTCCATCTGTGTCCTTTAATTTAAAAGGATAATCATATCAGGAACTGTAGATTTCATTGTTTACACAGGAGGTAATTTTCAACTCAGTGCTAACCACTTTTTTAGAGTCACAATTTGATTTTACATTGAAATGGAAGGGAACTAGAGTGTTAAATAAAATTATTATATTTTCCTCTTCCCAATCAATTAGCTGACCATCCTCTCAGATGAAAGGTCTGCCTTGCTGGAACTGTGGGAGCTCCGCAGACAGCAGTATGAGCAGTGCATGGACCTGCAGCTTTTCTACAGAGACACCGAACAGGTTGACAACTGGATGAGCAAACAAGAAGTGAGTGCATATCTTCGAATTCTCCAGATATGGTGGACTTTAATTACTGGGTAGTCTTCTGTAAGCTTAAGCGATTGGTATTACCTGCTGGCAGTGCCATGAACACCCACGAGTGAGTGGGTGCTGTGCAGAGTTATTTATCTGTCTGCCTGAAATGGTGCGATGGCTGTTTCCATCTAATGCTGAAACTATGAGCTGTGACTAATGGGCTTGATGTGACTTTTGTGTTTGTTAACTCTTGTAAAATGCTGGTTGAATAAGACGCTAAAAGGAATTATTGGCTGTTAGAAGAATAAAGCAAACACCATGCCAGTAGGCCATCTTTACCTTTCAGTAATAACATATGGCAGGAAATATCCTTGGCTGTGCTTGAGCTCACTTAGAGCAGCTGAGTATGGAAACATAAAAATATGCTTGTGGCCTTACTTCAGGCGTTTTTGCTGAATGAAGACCTTGGTGATTCTCTGGACAGTGTGGAGGCTCTTCTAAAGAAGCATGAAGACTTTGAGAAATCCCTAAGTGCCCAAGAGGAGAAAATCACAGTAAGACACTGACATTAGGTCATCACTAAATGGACAAGAAGTGAAACAAGGGCATTTATTGACTGGGGAGGAGACATTGCTAGAGGGGTAGTAAAGGATCGGGTGTGCTTTGCAGAATGATCTTCTGTTATGTGGGACATATTAGCTCTAGTTAACAGGTACTGGCTCTAAAATGGAAAATAGTGGAAAAGGTATGGGATAGGGCTCAATTTCTGTCTCAGAGCTAGGTAACCTGGTGCTTCCTTCTCATACCAGCATGCAAGTGGATGAATATTTGTCAAAAAACTGCACTCTTCCACATGGAGAAGATGAGGGTACAGAGCAAGGAGTGTAAGGATAGATCTACTAAGGGCTTTCTGCAAGTTTTACTGTGATAAACTTTGGGGAATTGATATGCTAAGCAAATTTGCACAAGCAATTTCTATTACACCACATAAATGGAAACTTGTTTTCCCTCTAGGCATTAGATGAGTTTGCTACTAAGTTGATTCAGAATAACCACTACGCCATGGATGATGTTGCTACACGCAGAGATGCTGTAAGTATCCAAAATACATTTAGACTGTAGGCGTTAAATCTTGTTCTGCTTTATTATTTTACAAGGTTTGACTTCAGTATAGGATAAATCAGTGGAGTTGTCCCAAGAGGGTACAGTGGTGGTTCTTATGAGCTTGAAGAATTTAAAAACCTTTGCCTTTTTTCTTTTTTCAGCTGCTGAGCCGCCGAAATGCCCTTCATGAAAGAGCCATGTACCGCCGTGCTCAGCTGGCGGATTCTTTCCATCTGCAGCAGTTTTTCCGAGATTCTGATGAACTCAAGAGTTGGGTTAATGAAAAGATGAAAACTGCAACTGATGAGGCCTACAAGGTAAACACAAAGATGAATGGTAGAATGCTTTTATGGCAGTACCAGGCTTAAACAATCTAATGATAGAAAACAACATCAGCCAAAATGTTGCTGATAGTCAGTGGTATTAACGGCAACAGGAGGAATTGTGTAATTTCTTCCTAACCCCAAGAGGCATTTTCCCATCATATAGTAATCATGCCATCCAATAGGTTAAGAATTCTGATTTGAGGCATATTTTTGGCCCAGATCCTCTGGTTACACCATGGCATGTCTATGAATGTAGTCCAATTTCAAAAATCCTTCAGAGATCTTTAGGTACTGATTTTGCATTGAAATGTTCTATTTTTTCATCTGTAGGATCCATCGAACTTACAAGGTAAAGTTCAGAAACACCAGGCTTTTGAAGCAGAGCTGTCTGCTAACCAGAGTCGTATTGATGCCCTGGAGAAAGCTGGCCAGAAGCTGATTGATGTCAAGCACTACGCGTCCGATGAGGTGGCAGCTCGCATGAATGAAGTCATCAGCTTGTGGAAGAAACTTCTGGAGGCCACTGAGCTCAAAGGTATGACTTGCTCAGAAGAATATGGGCAAATTTCTAGAGAGCTTAGCTGGGAGAAGACAGAAAATTAGTTAACTTCAGTTTCCACTCGACTTACCTGTCCTGTTTTCCTCTTGCCTGTCTCTCTCAGGTATAAAACTGCGAGAAGCCAATCAGCAGCAGCAGTTTAATCGCAATGTGGAGGACATTGAGCTTTGGCTTTATGAAGTAGAAGGACACTTGGCTTCTGATGATTATGGAAAAGATCTTACTAATGTTCAGAATCTTCAGAAGAAACATGCACTGCTAGAGGCAGATGTTGCTGCCCATCAGGTAAGGGAAATAATTTTTATTCCTGCCTTTTCGGATCTGCTCAGTCAAAAGATGGTATTTTCAGATATGTTCAGTCAGAGACCTTAGTAGGTCTGGTTTTTATAATTCTTTTAGCTTTGGGTTTTACAGTTTGCTTATCAGAAATAATTTTGAACTAAAACATAGCTTGTATGTCTCTAAAATAATATCTTTGTAACTTCAATAGAAATGAGCTTCTCAGTCACTGCCAGCTACCTCACAGAAATTCTGACCTAATGCTGTTGCTGGATCCATTTTAGGATCGGATAGATGGCATTACCATCCAGGCACGCCAGTTCCAGGAGGCTGGGCACTTTGATGCTGACAATATCAAGAAGAAACAAGAAGCTTTAGTGGCTCGTTATGAAGCTCTGAAGGACCCCATGGTAGCTCGCAAGCAGAAACTCGCAGATTCTCTTCGCCTGCAGCAGCTTTTTCGTGACATTGAGGATGAAGAGACCTGGATTAGGGAAAAAGAACCTATTGCAGCTTCAACAAACCGAGGTTGGTCCATCTTGGTATCTCTAGGATTCAAATGTCAGAATTGCTCTGTTATAAATTGTATCTTGATAGAAAATTCTCTGAAAATTTCAGAGCTGCTTGGTGTAATTAACACTGCCTAGAGTTACATATTTGCCATTGCCCCTGGGTCTCTGTTATGTTGCTTTTATAATTGCAGTGGTAACAAAGTTTTCATAGTGCTCTGTCCTCATTGTTAGAGTCCTCCCTGTGCAAGTTTGTGTATTGCAGGCTGTGGCTGCCTTAAAATTTTTGTTTCATTTAGTGACTCTGATTTAGCTGCTTAATTATTTTGTATCTTTCAGGCAAGGACTTAATTGGTGTCCAGAATCTGTTAAAGAAGCACCAGGCTTTGCAGGCAGAAATTGCAGGCCATGAGCCTCGCATTAAAGCAGTCACACAGAAGGGAAATGCTATGGTGGAAGAAGGTATGTCTCAATATTTTTAAACTCTGTCACTCTTTTATTCTCTGGCCCAGCACAGTTAAAAATTACTGTCCGATTTTATCCTGATAATAGGCAGGTACTTGCTAGCACTCAAAATAAAAATAGGTTCCTAGATGGGAACCTGTCCTAATTTTGACAGATCTCTGTCTACTCTTGATGAACACTTATTTAGCAATTTTGTGCCTATTGTATTTAGTCTCTATAAGTCTGTTAAAGGGCTCTATCTGAGGTACATAATCGTGATGTGAGAGAAAATTCTCTACAAAGACAGTAATTCTTGCGTTTAAATAAATAGTCATCTTTACTTCTGACTGGGTGTTTCTAACATTAAAAATTAAAAAAAAAAATCCTGCGAGTCTGAAATAATATTTGTCTGCTGCCAGAACTCTGGAAAGAGATGACCTTTTCCGTTTCATCATTGAGAAATGTTATTATGTGTCTCATTTTATTCCTATTGGTTAAGATATGCTAGTACAGCTTGATTGACAGGGTCAGTGTTTTCCAGTCTGAGGCAAAAGGACCAGCTGAGTTATGTTTTTATAATTGTAGGCTAAATAAGCTTTAAATTGGTCTAATTTTTTTACTTTGAAGAATAAAAAGTAGTCTTTTAATGTCTATTGCTTTTGTCTGCTAAGTCCTTCAGTTCCTGCACCTTCTGTTCCATAGGACACTTTGCAGCTGAGGATGTGAAAATTAAACTGAACGAGCTAAACCAGAAGTGGGACTCTCTGAAAGCCAAAGCATCTCAGCGTCGACAGGACCTGGAGGATTCCCTGCAGGCTCAGCAGTACTTTGCTGATGCTAATGAGGCTGAATCCTGGATGAGGGAAAAGGAGCCCATTGTAGGCAGTACAGACTATGGGAAAGATGAAGACTCTGCTGAGGTATTTGAGTTTCTTGTTTAAATCAATTTTGCATAAGTACAGTGATATCAGTATATTAAACCAACTGTGAGGAAGCTTTACCTCTCTATTCACTCTTTTACAGGGTTTTGGTTTTTTAAGTATAATGAAAATAATATCAGCAAATTCCTCCTGGGATAAGCATTTCAGTATGAGTTTGGTTTTCAGCAGTTCATTAATCTGGAAGTAATTTTTTTTGTCTGGATTTGTTTTATTGATATCATTCTGTAGTCAAACATCACATCCCAGGCAGTGCTGACTGATGTTTTATCAACATGAAGTGCAGTTTAAAGGCACACTTTAAATTTACCCATATCACTCTGGAAACAGTTATTTCTGGTCAGAACAAAAGAATGTTGCTGAGATAAGGTAGAGGCAAAGCAGCAGAAGCATTAGGCCCGCTATCTAGCCTGTGAATAAATAGAAGTGATTATTCCAATGAGAGTCACAAGGCTGGCAGCTCTGAAAAACCACATTCCCTTTGTATGGAGTCAAAGTATATATTTTAAGCAGAGGCATATTTGTAAAATGGCAAGGTGTGCATGTTATTATCATCCACTTTCAGGCTCTTCTGAAGAAACATGAAGCTTTGATGTCAGATCTCTCCGCTTATGGCAGCAGCATCCAGGCATTGAGGGAACAGGCCCAGTCATGCAGGGTAAGGAAAGATGCTAATCACGTACCTAAAATTCATGGGTCAGCAAAAGGTAAAAACAAAGCTCAATAACAGTTGTTGGTTTTGAGAGGTTATTGCAGACTGTGCTTGATTTTCTCAAAATATTAGCAGTCTGTTTTTATAATCATAAGACAGGTGTATTGTTTTGAAGTAAAACAATTTAATGTGGTGGTTTTCAGGGTTTGAGCCCAGACAGCACCTAAACTGACTGTACAGTAGCTTTTACTAAGGCTGAAGTCTATTCTAGGACAACAACATTGATTATAATAAACATGTAACAGCTCATTTTCTCTTGTGCTTTTTTTTTTTTTTTTTTTTTAGCAACAAGTTGCTCCCACAGATGATGAAACTGGAAAAGAGCTTGTTTTGGCACTCTATGATTACCAGGAGAAGAGTCCCCGGGAGGTGACAATGAAGAAGGGAGATATCCTCACCTTACTCAACAGCACCAACAAGGTGGGTTCTGGCTTCCTGCTTTGCTGCCCTGCTTAGCTCCCTCAGTGCTGTGTGTTTTGTTTGGTTTTGGCACATTAGCCCATGCCCCTATTTAGCACTTCAGCTGAAGCTCTTCATTTCCATCATTCCTCTACAGCTGCCAACTTTTCCAAGACAGGGCACATGTCTGTGAGAACTTTAATTCCCTGATATGGAGGAATTTTTGGCTGAACACAAGGGAGACATAGGAGTAAGATCTCCATCTTCAAAAGACTGTTTGAAATGATCTCCGTAGCGAGAGCATCACTGGTTTCCTTGTGTTAATAGAGGTCTCTGATCTGCAGCATTCAGTTGCCCAGCATTCTTTGTTTGATGATGTTCTCACAGGGGTTGCTTTATGGTTTTTTGCTTCCAGGACTGGTGGAAGGTGGAAGTCAATGACCGTCAGGGATTTGTACCTGCTGCCTATGTGAAGAAACTGGATCCTGCCCAATCTGCATCCCGAGAGAACCTCCTGGAGGAGCAGGGCAGCATTGCACTGCGACAGGAGCAGATTGACAACCAGTAAGATCTAACTGATGAGATATGACACTGCCAGCATTAGCTGGCTTGGCCTTTGCTTCACAGATTGTCACCAGCTTTGGTTAATGCTTCTTACACTAGGGAGTAATTAATTGGAGCAAAACAAGGGCCTCCTTTGCCAGAGGCACCAGATTTAGTTGTTTTATTCCTTCTCTAGATTGCTTTTCCCATTTTTAACCGTTAAACTCATGACACTAGAGCTCAACTTACTGTCTGACTTGAGCATTTTATGTGTTCCTTTTGTTCTTGTACCTAACTATTTAAACTTGTTTGTGAGTTATATATGTCCTAAGCAACTCTTGTATATGTAGTTGTCACTTCTTAATGTGTGATCTGTTTTGAAAAGCTTTCTTAAATTTGGTTCCAGTACAGTGCTCTCCCTATACAGGGCACCTCTGGAGGTCCCTCCTTATAAGCTGGGGCTACTTTGCTGCTAGCTCATCACTTTTTTTTCTGAAATGTGGTGCCAATATTTGTTGCCATTATAGGAGCTAAAATGTGTCCCTCCCCACCCCCCCCCTTTTTTTTTTTTTTCAATTTTTATCATCTTTTTTAAAAGAGCAGCATATCGTTGCAAACAGAAAACTGCAAGGCTGCTTGGTAATGACCTTCTTAAAGCACATGGTGGCTGGAGATTAATTCAAGCAAGGGCTGTGGGTGATAGCTGTGAGTGCTAGTCCATCTTATCAAGACACTTGAAAGCTGAAGCTGAAAGTTTTCTGTATACTCCCATCTGTTTGTGCAGCTATGCTGTTGTTCTGTGTTAGAATTTCCTCCCACTCAGCTGGGTTGAGTCATCAGTTATTACAGTGCCATGCAATAATTACTAGCCTTAGCTCTAGAAGTAAAAAATTAAAATAAAATTACACAAAAAAACCCCACCAACTCGTAACAAAACCCCTTTTTTACCAGCATGAAGAAAAAATTCTGGAAAATTGTGGCACATCGGTCAGGATTTTAATAATTCCCTCCATGGGTTTGCATATGGCTTTTATTACTAGAACAGGGTGCCTTATTTTAAAGCCAGGGAGAGGGGACCACCTTTTAGTTTCTAAAGCCATGGCACAATAATGAGGAAACGGGGAGACCTTATAGAGAGAGCTCAACTGTACTGCTGAGGTTTCCTTACATGAATTCTACTCCTGGTCTGATTTGCTTTGCTTCTGAACAACACCTAATTTTCTCCATTTAAATGTGAACTCTTACCCATCTCCTACCACAGCCCAGCCATGGATGGAGCTGCTGCTTTCATTATTTTTGTTAATCTGACTAATTTTTCGCATGCATTTGCTGTGCTCCCTGTCTGTGCAGGACTCTCATTACTAAGGAGGTCGGCAGTGTATCTCTGCGTATGAAACAGGTCGAAGAACTGTGAGTAGGATTAGCCCTTTCCTAAACCATGCCGTCTCCACACTGTCACTATTCATCCTCCCTTTGTTTCTTTCTCTGGGAACGCTGCTCCAAAGAGACATGAAGGAGGCCATTTCTGCAATGAGGATTAGTTTAGATGAATGTGGTGGTCTGTGTTTCCTCTGTTCCTCACAACCAGCTGCTTATCTTGCTGGGCACCTCTGTGCTGCTGGATTGGTTCATGTTTATTCCATCACACTGGTTTTGCTTACCAAAGAGGCTTTAAGGCTATCTGGACTGTGTTCCTTAAAAAGCATCTCCTACATTTTTTGAGGTGCAGATAGAAATATTAGCTTGTTTATATAAATATATATAAAATACATCTACCAAGTATTGCATCACATCTGAATGTCTCAAGAGTTTGGGAAGGGTGGGGCTGTCATGGTTTATCATATAAAGTAACATTCATGCTGGATGCTCAAAAAACATTATTTATATGGGGTGATTATTCCTTAATTTTAACATTAGCTAGATTTTGAAACCTGTGTTCATGTCTCCTGGAAAAGATATCAAGTTTGCATTATACTGGTGGAAGTTGCTGGGAAATCCAAAGCCACAGTGTTCATTGGCTGTGCCTGGCTTTTCATAGTAAATGTATTCCTTGAAAATTAAAAGTGAAACCTTTATGTAAATCTCTCAAGTGTTGCAAAGCAACTCTGAAGTTAGGTTTGCTTCTGAAAGAGTTTTGCCCCAGATCCTCTATGAGCTGTACAGGTATTTAATACCTAATGTTGTTTGCTGAGGCAAACAGCTGCTATTAGGGCAGGCTTCAAAACAGTGCTCAAGTCAGGGTAGAAAGTTTCTATTCAAACCTAATACAAAAGATTCTTAGTTCCTTTCTGCCCACTCTTAAACTACAGGAAACAGGAAGACACAAAGTCTCTGCTTCCATAGAAGGAGAGCTGATTTATCACTTTGGTATATAGATATTACAGCCCAGGATGCTGAGGATTTTTTTTCAGGAGACTTTGTCATGTCTGAGCTGTTGGTTAGGAAAATGCTGCAGGATTGAGCTCCTCAAGATGGGAGGTTGTAACTGCTCAGTATGTGCCCTTGTGTTTTAGGGTGGGAAATGAAAATATCCCCATCTGAAGTACCTCAGCAGTGTCTGGTATTATTTGATTTAATAACATCAGAAGGAATGTGCTTAATAATGAGAATCTGTTGCTGCTGTTGATCACTGTGGTAGACCCACATCCAAACTGATTCAGGACATAAAAAACCCTTCCAGATGCAGCTAAAATGTCTCATCTTCTAGAAGACATAAAGTAAGAATGAGCATTAAGTGTGGTTTTTCTGAATGCAGGTTTTTAAAAAACAGGCATTATGCATTGCCAGAGAGAGTTGTAATTCAGTATCAGTGACTGCAAAACTGCTCTTGGCTTTTTTCAGCAAGAGCTTGGGAAAGGTCTTGTAGGATCATCTGTGTCTAGTTGTTTACAAGATGGTTTTAAATAACTGGCTGGTCTTAAAAGGTTTGTTTGCCTGTGCAGACCAATTTAAATATGATTGAGGTTTCACTTTGTGTCTGTTCTAAAGTAAAGGAGGAGTAATATCACTGATGTTGAGAATTGCACAGATACAAAAAGTGTACATGAAACGAGTTTCATGGATTTCCCAGTTGAATATAGGCGTGTTATTAAAGATTCACACCTTGCTTAAACATTCAGCAGATTTTGCACTGGAGAATGGCTAGTGAAGAGGTTTATGTCCTAAAGCTGGGAGGCTGGTGGATTTTCATAACCTCATGGCAAACTTGATGTACTCTAGGAAAATGCCTCTTGGCAAGTAAGAGCCTATGGAGTTATTCCTGCCCTGCAGTGGTAATGTAGTTGAAGAACCTACTCCAGTCTAGGCTGTGATTTGGGTTTACATCTGCCCAGTGAGGTGTTGCATGTGGGAGTTCCCATTTTGGTGTGCAATCCATGTGGAGGAGAGACATGGACAAGTCTTCATTCCCAACTGCACGTGGCTAGCTCATCCTGTACTGGAACAGGGCATAAGTACACGGATTCCCCATTTTTGGGGACCCCAGTACTTGGGAAATTCCTGTGATTTTACTCAGTTCCATCTGATTGTTCCTTGCTTTCCTTTCCTGCTTGTCCTAGGTATCACTCTCTCCTGGAGCTGGGAGAAAAACGCAAAGGCATGTTGGAAAAAAGCTGCAAGAAGTTCATGCTTTTCCGTGAAGCCAATGAGCTCCAGCAGTGGATCAATGAGAAGGAAGCAGCACTCACCAGTGAGGAAGTGGGTGCTGATCTGGAGCAGGTGGAGGTTCTCCAGAAGAAATTTGATGATTTTCAGAAGGTATGTTGTGGTGCTGTATAATGTGCATGTTAATTTTGGCCTTTCCCTTCAGGCTTTCTGATCATGTATCCATGACAAGAATTCATAGCTGAGTAGGAAACATGGCTTTGATTGGATATAAAAGATCCATAGAAGGTATATGTGAATTTTTTATTTCATTTTGTGAGGATAGAGAATCCCACTTTCAAGTGTCTTCAGTTTGATTACATTCCCCAGGTTGTTCCATGCTTCCCAGGTCCCAGAGAGCTGAAACTCTTTCATTACTTTGCAGTAGAGTCTGCTAAGCTTTGGAGGAATTTCACTTTGTGTAAAGCATAATCTTCAGGCTATTCCTATTGAAAGGAAAGATGCATTTGGTTTCCATCTGTAGAGTAATTTCCTTGAGATATGGGGAAAAAAATCTGGGAGCTGGGATTCCCTGGCACAGGCTGTCTGGGAACTCAGGGTCACTGTGCTCAATTCCTGTTGTTCACACCCTGGGCACTTCAGGTGAGCCACCTTGTTCCATGTGTTCTGCTTGGGTGAGTGTTAATGCTGGGATATTTCCCTGTTCTGTGTAGGATCTCAAAGCCAACGAGTCACGCCTGAAGGATATAAACAAGGTTGCCAAGGACCTGGAGTCAGAAGGGCTGATGGCAGATGAAGTACAAGCAGTACAGCAACAGGTGCTCTTTTTCTCTGCCTTAATCTCATTTAAGAAGCAAAATATTTTCCTCCTTTCTTTTGTCTGTTCTTGCCTGGCATTGCAAGATTCAGGCTGTTTTCTAGTGTGGCCATCCCAGGAAGATCTTTAGAGTTATATTTTGTAATAATGCTAGAGCAAATTGCAGCACCATCTAGAGCTTTTTCCTTTCTTTTTTTTAGGAATGGGAAGGCTTAACAATAATACTAAAAGTCATGGAGAATCCATGCATTAACTTTGCTTCATATAAATTTGAAATTTAGCCTTCATTTATTTTGCAGGAAAATGTGTGAGGAATGCTAGGGGAAGAAGAAATATACAATAGAGCACAATTCAGAGTGCAGGGAGTTTGTGGTTTTCTGTTTTGGTTTGGGTTTTTTAGCTTTTTTTTGCCAGCTTTTTACATACTTGTGCTATACATAATTTTATCCTGTGCCAACTAAGTATGAGGCATGTTGGGAAAACATTCTGTTAGAAAACAATAAATTGTTTGTCCTCTCTCCTTTGCAGGAAGTCTATGGAATGCCCAGGGTAAGTGTTAATTTCTGAGGTGGATGGAGTGGCAGTTGTAACAGGTTTGGGAGAAGTTCAGCCATAATTGTAGTTCATTTCCATGATGGAACTCACTAATGGCTTTGAATGGACATTCAAAGATTATCTTATCTATGATCCCTTTATTTCCTGAGTGTCTTGCCCCACATCACAGACCTAAGCAAGCAGTATAACTCAAACTGATACAAATACTTGCATGAAAAAATGTACATACTCTGTTAAGGATTGAACATAGAGATATTTTCAAGATTTTTTTGCTGTATTCTGATAGTTTTAGATTCTGCTTCATATTTAAAGCTGTTTCTTCATGTTTTCAAACAGGATGAAACTGATTCTAAGACAGCCTCTCCTTGGAAGGTAGGTGTCATTGCTTACTAGCACACAAAAAGAAAATAAAACAAAAATTACAGTATATTATCTTTTTTAGACCATTTGCTTCTCCTGTGCTGTAGAAATTCCCAACAGCCTGGTTTTTACCTCTCTGCTACAAAACTCTGTTTAGTTTTGAGTTTGTATTATATGAGGGTGAGTCCAGTTTCTGGGCAGTAGATGTTGAATAATCCCTTGTTCACTCTGCATGAGTTCTTTGCTTTCTGCTTGCTACAACAAAAATGTTTTTATTCCTCAAAGTCAAAACCATTTATGTCAATACTCCTTTAGTAAGGAATATGCTGTATTCCATTAGTCATGTCCATCTCATTTACTACAATAGTTAGAAGAAGCCTTTCTCCATTCATTAGAGGCTTACAACGGAAGAGCTGTCACCTTCTAAAGCAAAAAAAATCTTAAATATTTTTTAAACTATCCAACATGATGTTTTCCCTAGCATTTCATTCCTGTGTTTTATGTCTTGCATCCACCCTGTTAGACTTAAAGCTGCTTGTACATATTTGAAGCTGTGTAATGTGGGGAAACCAGGTTAGTGTGTAATATTTTAACAGAAAACACAGCCATGTTGCCAGGAACTACTGACATTTAAAGTATTTTTTTGCAAATTGTAAACATGTACATTGAATTCTAAGAGTCTTATAGTAAATTATCAGACTGATATTTTGGGGGTTTTTAATTAATGTATTGAATGTTGCCTTTAAATTTTCTCCTCTTTCTCCTCATTAAGATTTTTTTGCTTCTGTTACACTAACATGACAGTGCTTACTTGTAAATTCTGACTATTCTTACTCTGAATTACAACCAATTATTCTTAATTGCTTTTGTAATTTACTTACATTGTCTTTATAAGTGGTTTCTGTTTGGTTTTTTAAGGACTTTTCTTTCAGTCTGGTTGTGCTTTTGGTTAGAATTGACTTCAGTGCTATATTTTTTATTTCTGCCTTTTCACACAGTCTGCACGTTTGATGGTACACACTGTGGCAACCTTCAACTCAATCAAGGTAATTCCACAACTTTCTCTGACCTGATTTAGAAGTTGTGCACATATTTTAGCCTCCTTTTCCACAGTCTTTGTCTTTCATTGAACTTTATAAACTCTCTCAAATCAACTTATTGAAAGAAGCATTAGTATATACAGCATTTGCTGCTCAAGTTACATCACTATGTTATGTACATAAAATCATTTGGTTTTACAGCTCAGAGAGAAACCCCTCAAATTATTTTATTTAACTAAGCTATCTGAATTTGTGCATTCTTCTGGAATGAAGCAGAATTTAATAACCTTTACCTGTAGTGAAAGGCCAGTCTTGACTTTTTGCTTCCCTCATCCAGGAGCTGAATGAGCGCTGGAGATCCCTGCAGCAGCTGGCAGAGGAGAGGAGCCAGTTGTTGGGCAGTGCCCACGAGGTCCAGAGATTCCACAGGTCAGGGGTTTGTTTGGTCTTGACTCAAATGCTTTGTCTATCAAGAATTCTAGAATATAGTGGGACTTGTTCTAAACAAATCATATTCAATCCCCAGCTTGTTCAGAGGAGGGTGGACTTTTAATTCTCTTTTTGCCTTTCATTCCTTCAAAACAGAGATGCTGATGAAACCAAAGAATGGATAGAGGAGAAGAATCAAGCATTAAATACAGACAACTATGGGCATGACCTGGCCAGTGTTCAGGCTCTGCAGCGCAAACATGAAGGCTTTGAGAGAGACCTGGCAGCTCTGGGAGACAAGGTGAGATTCTGAGGAAGAAAACCCAGAAGCTTTGTTTTTATCTACCAGAAATGATTGAACTACAGCAGTTCTCTCTGTCTTCACTGTGTTCATTTCCCTTTCTCTAATCCTAGGTGAATTCTCTTGGTGAAACCGCTCAGCGTCTAATCCAGTCACATCCAGAATCTGCTGAAGATCTCCAAGAAAAATGCACTGAGTTGAATCAGGCTTGGAATAGTCTGGGAAAACGTGCTGACCAGCGCAAGGAGAAGCTTGGAGATTCTCATGACCTGCAGCGTTTCCTCAGTGACTTCAGGTAGTGATGTGATTCCCCCTCGCAATTTGTTTATTATTAGTGAAGTATACATGGCTTATTGTTACACAGGAATATTTCTGTGAAGGGTTCAGAAAAGGATTGTTCTCCCTGTTGTGATTTATTTCAGTGGAAGGAGAGAAAAATTCTCTATTACTGTCTGTTCACAGGGACCTCATGTCCTGGATCAATGGGATCCGAGGCCTGGTCTCCTCAGATGAACTCGCAAAGGATGTGACTGGAGCTGAAGCTTTATTGGAAAGGCACCAGGTATGTGAAAGATAAGTGTATCATAAACATCAACAAATGTTTATTTTTTCTGACACTTTCCAATTAGAGTTCCAAAAATAGATCAATTCCAGCTGTGGTTATTGAGCAGCGCATCTCTGCCCCTTGCAGGAACACCGCACAGAAATAGATGCAAGAACTGGCACTTTCCAGGCATTTGAACAGTTTGGACAACAACTTCTTGCCCATGGACACTATGCCAGCCCAGAGATCAAGGAGAAACTGGATATTCTGGAGCAAGAACGGACAGACCTGGAGAAAGCCTGGGTCCAGCGCAGAATGATGCTGGACCAGTGCCTGGAACTGCAGGTGCTCTGCTGCAGTTTGGATAAGAAAAATAATTCCTCTTTTCATTAAAAAGTTTACTGTTTCATGGTGATAACAGTGCTCTTGATCTGTCTTGCTCATGCTTTGGATTTTTTTTTTCCCCAGCTGTTTCATCGGGATTGTGAACAAGCTGAAAACTGGATGGCTGCCCGGGAGGCTTTCTTAAATACAGAGGATAAAGGAGACTCCTTGGACAGTGTGGAGGCACTCATCAAGAAACATGAAGATTTTGATAAAGCAATCAATGTCCAGGTGAGGAGTGTACCTGAAGTAAGGGGGAAATAGTTTCCTTTTTCTCATGTGAATTATTAGCAAAAGGAGTTCCTGCTATGTATGGCTTCTGAAGTTCAGTTCCGAATATTGAGCCATGTGGAATTTACTGCAGAAGTTTAGAAGCAGCTTGTGCACATCAGTATGTATTCCATTGCCTACAAACAGTGTAGAAATAGTGGCAAGTATTTGTGTAAATCTACTGATTTGAAATTACTTTTTCCCTTTATTTGTGGCAGAAAAGTGTATATTTCCAGTTTCTTGTAGCAGAAAACTGCCTAGATTTATTGAGAGATCATACTGCTGTAGTTTTTAGCTCAGAAGAGCCTTTTTTCCTAAAAGCCACAGGTGAAGTGTTCTAAATTGAACTCTGCAATCCTGTGGAAGAGAGACTTCCTTCGTAGGGTCCCAGTAATGTATATTTAAAGAAGATAAAAAGGCTTGTTCAGTTCAAGACACTGCTCATAATTTGATTTTAGGGAACCACAGTTCTAATTCATGGTTTCTGGTTTGAATAGGAAGAGAAAATTGCTGTCCTGCAGTCCTTTGCTGACCAGCTGATTGCTGCAGATCATTATGCCAAGGGAGTCATCGCCAACAGACGCAACGAGGTCCTGGACAGGTCAGTGCTGCCTGGGAGGAGGAGGCAGATGACTGGAAATCCTCTTTAGGGATGTTTTGTAGCTGTTGAAGGTGATGCCTCATGTGGCTCTAGTGTTTTGTTCATTGTATGTGTCAAATTACTACAGGTGGCTTCGTCTGAAAGCCCAAATGATTGAGAAGAGATCGAAGCTGGGAGAGTCTCAGACCCTCCAGCAGTTCAGTCGTGATGTAGATGAAATAGAAGCCTGGATCAGTGAAAAGCTCCAGACTGCAAGTGATGAGTCCTATAAGGATCCCACAAATATCCAGGTGAATGTGGTTCTTAGCTTAAAAATCAGAATATCATTGTTAACTTTGCAAGGCCTCCTCTGGTTTGAAAATCCATGCTGAGGAATTCTTGTTCAGAGATGACAGAATAGTGCATCATGTTGGACATGTTCTCCTTTTAACAAGGAGAAAATGGAAGTTACATTATGCATGAAAGGAGACCCAAAATAGGACTTGGTTAGTAATTATTCATGCCTATAATTAATTATTCATGCATATAATTAATAAGATATGTGGTATCTGCAGCAGAAAGTTTCCTAAAGAAACCCAAGTGGCTGTTCTGTCTCTCTCCCAGCATCTAGACAACAAAGAAATTGAATTCTTGGGTCTCAACTCTTTTACATTATACAATGTGAAATCTCATTTATTTTTCACTATTAAGGAATAAAGTTGCCTCTTATGTTTTAATTCTGGTTTATGAAGTAGTATGAATGCACTGAACTACTTCTCTCAATCTGTTTTATAGCTTTCCAAACTGCTGGTAAGTAGTTTGGACTAGCCCTGGTATGTGAATTTATTTTCTCTGTATAAGCTTCTGTGTAAGCCCAAGCTCTGGTTGCTGCTCCATCCATCAGTTCATGCAATCTCTGTTTTCTGTTAGTTCTTGACCTCCATCCAGGTACAGCTGTTGATCCTCGTCCTATGGGTGTGGCTTTTTTGTTCATTCCTATTCAGCATCATTTATTTATGTATTTGTTTTGCAGGTGTTCTGCATGACCTGTTTAATCTATGCTGTGTAATTAATTAGTTTAAGCTTTTTTAGGAGTTAGCCCATAGGAAAATGGGGTACTGTCCCCCTTTTTCAGAAATTTGGCTGTTTAATCATCACTTGTGATGATCTAACACAGGGCATAATGTCAAATCCATAAGCTTGTGTTTGTAGAATCAGATGCTGGAGATGGAGGATTCAGTTAATGATAGATCTTGATTGGCTTAGTTCTTACAAGACCGTAGAAGGGAATAAAACAGAAAGAACACTCCAGAAAAAGATGTACCAGATGGAAAACTGACAGCACTTGTAAGAATCTAAGAAGTGGAGTAAAATGAGGATATGTGGAGGGAGAAGATAGAACAAAGAAAGGGGAAGCTAATGAGTAAGAAATGAAGGAATCATTTGTCACTTCAGAGTGTGGTACATTAAATTACTATTTTTTTTAGTTGGGGAAGAAATCATATTAAACTAGAAAGGCTTGTCTGCAATTTGTTGTCATGGTAATTATATAGAGATATGCAATTGGCAGCTTTTAAATTGAATTTTCCAAGTTGGTTGATCTAGCTTTGAAGGATATGCTTCCCCAAATGCTTTGAAGGACATGCTTCCCCACATCTCAGGATTTGTGGTTTACAGTTCCCAAAATGAAGCAGTTCATGCAGAATTTCTCATACCAGCACTATAATATTTTTTCCTTTTTTATTTTTGATCTAACATTTCCTTTCATTCCATTCTCTAGGACACTCTCTACCCATGTCCAATGTCCCTAGCATTTCCAGTTTATACTTGCAAATTCTGTCTTGTCACTTTTGTGTTGTTGTCATATTCCTGGTGGGTGGATGGATCATGCATACATGAGAGCTGCACACTCCTTCCCACACCAAGGCTCCTGTTGTTCTCATGGTGGAAAAATTCTTACCAAATAATTCAGTTACATTTTTACAGAAGCTTTTTGCTGTTAATTCAGTATTTATCTATCTATTTATAATGGGGCTGTACATATCTAATATCAAAACTGTGCAGCAAGTAGATAACCTGAGCAGTGATTTCTGTTAATTACCTATAGATTAGGAAGGGAAGTAGGGATTTGTGTAATTACAAAGGGGTGCATTGAAAACGAGGAATCTTTACTGCAGTAACATTTCAGGTCAGTGCAGGGAATTTTGCATTGACACCAGTGAAATGCAGAAGATGCTGCCAGAATTGTGTGTAACAGCTCATCCACAGTTTTGCCAGGTCAAAATTTGGTGGTTTCTCAGGTAATGAGAGTAACCACTGGAGCGAGCAGTAAATACCCCACCCAGAGAGAACTTCAGCTCAGCCTGTGCACAAAGCCGATGACCACCCAGCCCATGAGAACAATGGAGGAGCCCTTTGTGCAATGCCTGATGGTGTTGTGTTTGTCCTTGCAGAGCAAGCACCAGAAGCACCAGGCCTTCGAAGCCGAGCTCCACGCCAACGCCGACCGCATCCGCGGCGTCATCGACATGGGCAACTCCCTCATCGAGAGGGGCGCGTGCGCCGGCAGCGAGGACGCCGTCAAGGTGGGCACCTTCAAGTCTTGCTTGGCTTTGCTTTGAGCAGTGTTTTGGTAACTGAGGCACAACAGTGTCCCTCCAGAATAAATCTTGCTTTATAGAAGCTTTTGTATATCAACTACATAGTGTAGATCAGGTGAATCATTCTGCTTTGGTCTCAAGGAGGGTAAATTTTCTGATCCTCTGAGGTGTAAATTATAGCTGGGCAGCTCGAAATAGTGACTCTAACTTGCATACCTGGAATCAACAGACAAACTTCCACCATGTTATGGTTTTGCATTGATCAGAACTTTTTTCATCTTTCATTTACTTATTTTTCCCATTTTCTGACAGGCACGCCTGGCTGCTCTGGCTGACCAGTGGCAATTCCTGGTACAGAAATCAGCAGAGAAGAGTCAGAAACTGAAAGAAGCTAATAAGCAGCAGAATTTCAATACTGGAATTAAGGATTTTGACTTTTGGCTTTCAGAGGTAATAAGATGGGAATTAATTACTTGCAAAGTGGGTTTTTTTCAGTTTTTATTACCTTTGCTGATGTTAGATTTTGTGGAGCACTGTTTACCTTTGAGCAAGTCTAGGTTTATTTTAAAGAAAACCTATTACTAGTGAAATTCTTGTGTATATGTTCATGTTATTAGTTATTAACAATAAGGTAAGAAGAAGCAAATTTGCATGGAACCTTTCAGGTATTAAACAGGTGACATGGTAAAAGTCTAGTAGAAAATTGAGAATTTGCATGGTTTTAAAACATTATAGTTTCAAGGAGTTTGTGAAACACAATTTGTTCTTCATTCCATATTTCCTTTTCCATCCACAGGTGGAGGCTTTGTTGGCATCTGAAGACTATGGGAAGGACTTGGCATCTGTTAATAACCTTCTGAAAAAACACCAGTTGCTGGAAGCTGATATATCTGCACATGAGGTATTGCTTTCCCTTTTAGTTTTGGAAGATAAATCATAGTCATAAGCAAATTCTATAGGTACAGCTCCTGATACCTGCTTCAATCACAGACTTGTTGAAATGTGGTTTTTAGCAAAACCTGTGACTGCAAGTCAAATTCTGATTTTCATCCTGACATAACGAGCACAGAAACAAGCTCTGAACAATCCCTGCTCTCTCCCCTCTGTGTCCAGGACCGCCTGAAGGACCTGAACAGCCAGGCTGACAGTCTGATGACCAGCAGTGCCTTTGACACGTCCCAGGTGAAGGACAAGCGCGAGACCATCAACGGGCGCTTCCAGCGCATCAAGGGCATGGCCAGCGCCCGCCGCGCCAAGCTCAACGAGAGCCACCGCCTGCACCAGTTCTTCCGTGACATGGATGACGAGGAGTCCTGGATCAAGTGGGTGTTTGGGAAGTTTGGGCTTGCCAGTGTCACTCATATCCTTTAGTGTGGCTTTAGAGCTGCCTTCCAACAGCTGTGCATCTATAGGAGATGACCTTTGCTGCCAGTCCAGAAAAACTATTTTGGGTGTGGTTTCTTATCTGCAGTTTTCTTTGGTCAAATCCCAGTAAGCAGAAAAACACTGTTTAGACTCAGACATTTCATTCTAGTCTTTCTGGAAAAGCTCCTACCAAAAATTCAAATATTTTTCAGTTTCAAGTACTTTCTTGATTCTAGCCAGTTGTTGCATTTAATCAAATGGTCTTCCTACATTGGTGTTAGTACCTCAGGAGGAGGGAAAGTCATGAGGCTGATAGAAATCATTCAAATTAGAGCACTTATTTTGTCATGCTTTTAAAACAAACAAAATTTGGACAACTTTACAAAATACATCTATATTTTTTAAAAAGAAAACAGTACAGAGGAATTCTGTCCTTCAAAGACAAATGTTGGGCCCATCTTCTCTCCCTCACACAGGAATGTGCTGCCAAGAGCCACTTGCTGTTTGCTAGTAACTCTCGTACACATCTTACATCCAAGATCTTTGTGCAATGCAAAGCAGTTGTGTATCTGAGAGGTTTTTTGTTTTCTTCGTCAGGTTTGACCGTTAGAAGTAATTTTCATATTTTATATTTCTCTATTCTCTGTTGAATTTAGAGAGAAGAAACTGTTGGTTAGCTCAGAGGACTATGGCAGAGACTTGACTGGTGTGCAGAATCTGAGGAAGAAACACAAGCGCTTAGAAGCAGAATTAGCTGCCCACGAACCTGCTATCCAGGTAAAACCCTGTCCCCATGGCAAATTTCTCTATAAGCAGCACCTTTCTTGATTGTGGAAGAGATGAAAGCCAGCAGTAGTTTTGCTGGAGCCTAAACAATGCACATAGGAAGGCAGGTGGTGTTCCAATAACTGTTTCTCTTTAGGGTGTTCTGGACACGGGTAAGAAGCTTTCAGATGACAACACAATTGGAAAGGAGGAGATACAGCAGAGACTGGCTCAGTTTGTGGATCACTGGAAAGAGTTAAAACAATTGGCAGCTGCTAGGTATGAATTTGTGTAAAATTCAGTATTAATTCAAAGTTACATGGACTCATAATGATCAGATTTACAGAATTTCAGGGTATGGGTTATTAGGAATATGATGTAACAGCATCTATCACTGATCACAGACTCTACAAGTCTATTGGCAATGTTCCTCAGTAGAAACATGAGCCTCTTTTTGAGGTGTATGTTGTGTTTAGCCTTTTCTTGCACCAGTGGAAACCATAGGCTTACAATTAGCTGTCTTTAATCCACTACCAGGAGATTTTTCCTGATTAGAGACTGTTGGAAAAGAGTTTGCTTCAGTCCTTTGGCAGCTGCAGACTTTGTAGTCCAAGGAATTCCTAGAGCTCCAGCCATGGCTGCTGCTGGAGGAGTGAAGTGTGAATGATTAGGTTCAGGCTCTGCACATTGCTTTTATGTCTTATATCTCAATGCCATAAAACTGATCCAGTTGCACCTTCCCCACACAGGGGCCAGCGTCTGGAGGAGTCTCTGGAGTATCAGCAGTTTGTAGCAAATGTTGAGGAAGAAGAAGCCTGGATCAATGAGAAAATGACATTGGTAGCCAGTGAGGATTATGGGGACACACTTGCTGCTATCCAGGTATGGAGGAAATTGTCAGCACTTTATTGTTGTATTCCTGCTGGTTAGAGCATAACAAACCTTTTCTTTAACTGTCTTTACAACTTACAGGTTATTGTTTGTTCCTTTTGAAGTCTTAACATTGTAAAAAATATAAATTCATTCTATGAAAGCATCCCAGTAATGTTATTTCCTTTAGAAATTACTTGTAGATTGATGTAACTTTGCATCTCTTGACCTCTGATTGGAAGTCAGTCTCAGTTTCCTTTTGTTCACAAAAAAACAGTTGTGCTAACCAGCTAAGATTAATTTTTGACAGAAAACGTTTAGCTAACTGATTTATAAAATTAATTGCTTTTTAATAAATGGTGAGAAATTATTTTAAGAAGTGCCTGTGTCTTTTATTTGCAGGGCTTGCTGAAGAAGCATGAGGCATTTGAGACTGATTTTACTGTCCACAAGGACAGAGTGAATGATGTCTGTGCTAATGGAGAGGATCTCATTAAAAAGGTGAGTATGAACTAGAGAAACCTTCAAAGGCTCCCCGGGACATCTTCATGTTACAGTAGACCTTCTCTTCTCTGTCATGTCTTTGAAAAGAGCTCATACTCATTTTTTGCAGCTGAATGAGCTCTTAGTGTTCCACTTGCAAAGCTGTTTCTGAGACAATACCTTTCAGCTGAAGTTCTTGCTCTGTCACCAGCATCCTGAATGCCTCAGATGACTTCAACATTTTATAGCATGGCTATAATTTTTTTCCTCCCTGTCACACAGAATAATCACCACGAGGCGAACATCACTGCCAAGATGAAGGGGCTCAGAGGCAAGGTATCAGATCTGGAGAAAGCAGCAGCTCAGAGGAAAGCCAAATTGGATGAGAACTCAGCCTTCCTCCAGTTCAACTGGAAAGCAGATGTGGTGGAGTCATGGATAGGTATGTTCTGTGCTGAAGTACAATATTTGCTAACAAACAAACATCAAACTCTTTCATTTCCAAAAGTCTCTGGTAGGTCCTCATGTACCATTGTAACAAGCAGACCTAAGAGCAGTCAGTAGTGTGTGCTGCTGTCCCTGCTTTGTGCCTCTGTAACCTGATCTGGAACAGAGGGAATGTCTGAGATGGAGAAATGACATTTCTGCAAAATTTGTTTAATTTTCCAGGAGAGAAGGAAAACAGTCTGAAGACAGATGATTACGGACGTGACCTCTCTTCAGTGCAAACCTTGCTCACCAAACAGGTCAGTGCTGATGCTGCTTCCACCCCATGAGGGAGGGACCAGCTGAACTCCTGTGAACACACAAGAATCTATATGTGAAATATATGCAGGCTATTGGAAAGGCTAAAGAAAAATACAATTTCAAATATCTTTTGTTCTTTTAATGCTTCAGGAAACATTTGATGCTGGACTTCAGGCTTTCCAGCAGGAGGGAATTGCAAACATCACTGCTCTGAAAGACCAGCTGCTCGCAGCCAAGCACATCCAGTCCAAGGCCATCGAGGCCCGGCATGCTTCCTTGATGAAACGCTGGAATCAGCTACTGGCTAATTCTGTTACCAGGAAAAAGAAACTCTTGGAGGCTCAGGAGCACTTCAGAAAGGTGAGTGGCCAACCATGGGGCTACAAAAATCTAATTGCACGCTTGATAAAAAATACACACTTGCAACTTCTGTAGCTTGTTCATGCTTTTACAACTAATGATTTTGGAGATCCTGGATAATTAAAATAAGAATTTTTGAGATGCTTGCAAGGCAAACCCTTGCATGTTAATTCCAGGTGAGCTCATATAGAGTATTTCCATTACTGAACAACTGGATGTTTTCTCTCTTTAAGGTTGAGGATCTCTTCCTGACCTTTGCAAAGAAGGCCTCTGCCTTCAACAGCTGGTTTGAGAATGCTGAGGAGGACCTGACGGATCCTGTGCGCTGCAACTCACTGGAGGAAATCAAAGCCCTGAGAGAAGCTCACGATGCTTTCCGTTCCTCCCTGAGTTCTGCCCAAGCTGATTTCAACCAGCTGGCAGAGCTTGATCGCCAGATCAAGAGCTTCCGTGTGGCCTCCAACCCCTACACTTGGTTCACTATGGAGGCTCTTGAAGAAACCTGGAGGAATCTGCAGAAAATTATCAAGGCAAGTCAGTGAGGGAAAGAGTCTCTTCATATTTTATGACCTTTCAGTTGTCTCTGGAAGTCATTCTCTGAGATAATGGGAACAAGAATTTGTCACCATAATACAGTCAAAATACCTCAAAATTTGTGAGTGAAGAAAAATTGCTGTTAACTATAAACTTGTGCTATTGTCAGTTGTTCTCATGGTTTTCCATTTGTGGCTCTTCCAAAGGCAAGACACATGTGTCTCACTTTCTGACTGTAATAGAAATTTAACTTCTCTGCTATGCAGTGAAGCAACTGCTGGTTCAATTGCAGTTCTCAGGACTTAAGTTCTGAATTACCACCTGAGATGCTTTTCTCTAGGTATCCAGGACACCAAGCATTCAATGTTGTTTTGAGCCTTAGAACTGTGCTGGTATGCAGCTTTTAGTTTTTGCTTTCTGTTACAGGATGAGACCAATCCCTTTTATTTCTCTGAAATTACTGTTGTTCATTTCTCAGGAACGTGAACTGGAGTTGCAGAAGGAACAGCGAAGGCAGGAAGAAAATGACAAACTGCGTCAGGAATTTGCTCAGCATGCCAATGCCTTCCATCAGTGGATTCAGGAGACCAGGTATAGTTTCTTTCCAGGACCTGCCCTTAGAAAACCCCTGAGGTAGTATTTGTGTGCATCCTCTATCTCTTTGTACTGTCAAAGTTGTAAATGTCTCCTACTGAAAAACAGCTCATCAGGACTTGTCTATTCCCTGCAGTTGGGATTTGAGGGAGGCCCCATTAGCTACAGGGGAAAGGAAAGCCCTGGAACACCAGACTTTTAAAATGTTCCTATTTCTGAACTAATTTTCCTGCAGTAATTCCAGTTATCCAGACTTCATTTTTCTCCAGTTATTCCTGAACTAGGCTGTAGCACAGCTGGGGAGGTGGAGCACAAATAGCTCCAAGCAGATTCTGAAGTGCCAGCAGCATTTCTGTTAATGCCCCTTTTGTACTGAGCAGTGTATTGGGAATCTTACTGGTATTCAAATAGAGAAACATGTGAAAAGAGCTTAAAACTTTGTAATAATTTCCCTGGGCTGCTGTCTAAAAATAACCTTCTCTGAGGAGAGGGAGTAAAGACTTAACTCTGTTAGAAATAAATGTCTCAAGGTTGAGCATTGCAGGTGCCTGCACTCAGTCAGTGCTGTCAGCAGCTCTGACAGGTTCTGGTTGGGGGTCAGAGGAGGTGAGTTCTGTTCTATGTAACCCTGTGATTCTCTGTCTGTGTGTTTACAAACAGTTCTGTATGTGTCTTCATGAAACAATGAAATATAAATATGATTTTTAACTTTTTGATGTTTGCTTCCCACCCAAATCTCTATCCCTCTCTTACTGTCTTGTCTCTGTCCTGCTGCCTGATGTTTGGATCTTCACATTCTACAGGACTTACCTGCTAGATGGGTTAGTATTGAATTTTGTATCTTTCAAATTTTGGTGATGTGTTCTGCTCTGTGTGTTTTCTCCTGTTGTTACATTGCTTGTGAAAGCTGTGCTCAAATCCCTCTTATTTGAAAAGAGCAACCTTTTGCTGAGATGCACAGACACAGGAAATAAGATTTTGGAATAGTTAACTATAAACCAGTAGGAACATAACCATCTCCTAGTCAAAAGCACAATTACAATAGGCAGCCACTGGCACACATAGAAGTCCTGACTTTTGCTCTTGCTTTCTCTGAGGGCTTGCACAGGAAAAGGCCCTGAAGTTAAGAAGATACGGGCGAGTGTAGCTGCTTTCCACAGGCAGGCTATTCTGACATTTCTAGTTTTTCAGCTTAAGAGACTTGCTTAGTGAAATAAAACATTTGACCATAACTGTTCTGAGAACAATGAAATCTCCAAACTTTTGATAAGGAGAACATGTTCTTACAGCATTTTGCTGATACTACATATCTTAAATCCCTGTAGTTTGTAAATATGAACTGCCCGTTTTTAATCTGCTGCAGAACCGTGGCCCACACAGATTTTAGCCTTGACAGAAGAAAACCAACCTTCCAACCATGAATTCAAGAAGCTGTTGGAATTTGCCAGCAGTTTTAACCCATTCTGTGTCCACAGCAATGGTTCCTGATGAGGATGTGTGCTGGCCATTTGTCTGAAAGTGGAAAGGAAATAATGAGATCTTTAAATGTTTTCACACTACCAAAGCCTCTGAAAATGTGTCTGTCCAGTTAAATTCCTTCAGCAGGACGAGTCTCAGCACAGTGGAAGCTTTGTGATAAGATGTGATGTCAGATGCCACCAGTCTGTGGGCCAGGGCAGAGGCTGTGTGTGAGCCTGTGCACAGGGTTGGAGGAGGCCAGGGCCTTGCTCCTAAAAAGAAAGCTTTTCCTAATAGAAGGATGGAATCTTCACAGATAATTCTGCTGCTTAGTTGCCCTGTAATGATCACAGTCTCTTGTGTTCTGCCAGATAAAAATAGTTTGTCCTGGTTTTGTTGCACAGTTTAATGGAACAGAGCAGATTTTCCTGGAATGGATGCTGAATTCCCCATTCCTTTGTCAAGTAGTGATGTAGATTAGTTCTGGTATCCAAGAACGAGTGAACAGAAAGGAGCCATTCACTGAAAGACACAGGGTCAGAGTTAGAGATCCTCATGCCAGGCTCTTTTGTTGAACAAATTACCAGAGGGCTGCTGATATGCCAGGCAGAATTTGTCCCTAATTCTCTGTGAATAGATTAAAAGCATGGATTTAGTTCCAAGAGGCACTGGCTGTGCTTAGCCTGGCTTGGCAAGAGGGAAGGCAGAGCTTCAGGGAAGTGTCAGGAGAAGAGCTGCACTCCTTGCTTTGCAGCTTGTTTGTGCCCAGCACTGCCTGGGAGGGGTGTTCTTTGGGGAAGGGAGGAAGAACAATTTGGAATTTAGGAAAAGAATGCTTTTAAACAATCTGTAGATGAGCTAACTGCAAAACTTCAGTTTGTCTCTTACCAAGACTCACTTTTTTGTGACTTACATGAAAATAATAACAGTTTATTTTTGTGTATGTGCAACCAGCATTTAAATAATTCTCTCAATAAGTACTTGGCTTGTGTTTCCTGCAAGGCAGTGCTGGCTTGGAGTGTGGCTCCATTGCAGTGGCCGTGTTTTGGTGTGTTCTTTCCTCTGTTCTTTCTTTCTTCCTTTTTGGAATTTACTTGGTTTCTTTCCTTTGACTAGCATAGCATATCGTCGTGTCATTCGTGTCTATCAGTATGAAGTTGGGGATGATCTATCTGGAAGGTTTTTTTCCTCTTATTTTCTTACCTCACTTTGGTTTTCAAACGCACTCGTTAATTCAAGGCTCGCTTTCCTTCCAACTAACTTTCACGGCTTAGAGATGCTTGGAGGTTTGTTCCCTGTTGGTTCTTTCCACGGTTGGTTCCCAGCTTCCTGCTCAAGGCTCTGGGCGTGCGCTTCATCTCTAGGCGGGTGTTGAGTCTGAGCCTTAACCCTGTGGTGAGAAACACCCAGATGTTTGGTGCATTTTCATTGCTACAGAGTGATTCAGCACTTGAAAATCCCCATTCTCAAGAAGCTCAAAAACATGTGGGAAGACAGAGTCCAGTGGGGATGAAAACCTGGTTTTAGTGACTGAAATACCAGAGATTCAGGTTTTAGGAACTGTAATACCCCAGAGTCAGAGGATGCCCCACCTGCACAGCACCCAGACTCACTGTCCATGTGGGTCATCAGGTGCGAGCTCTCACCGTACGTGTTGGAAGGACAGAGATTCCCAAACACGGCTGCATAGAGATTGCTTGGGATCTGGGGTGGGGGAAAAGCAGCATCCAGAGACTGTCCATAGCTAGTCTGTATGAAGATCTTGGAGCCCCTGGCCACTGTGGGGACCTGCATGTAAAGCTCAGGGTGGAAATCACTGGGCAGAGTGGCTGAACCTCAGCTGCTCTGGGTGCAGCATGGAGAGGTGGGGTGGGAAAGGCACCTTTCCACCAGGCACTGCTGAGCAGCAGAGGTCTGTAGCTCTCTGCAAGGATTATGCCACATTAAGACTACTTTTCAACCAAACCAGTAGTTCTCACCATCTTTTTTTCCCCTCATTTTTCCCCTTTGTAACACACCTTCGTAGAGCTCCTGTACCTGACTGCAAATACAGCCCATCCCCAGTGACTCACCTGCAGTTGGTGTGTGTGGTGTGTGCTGGGCACGGGGCAGGGAGGTGGGACTGCACTAAATTCTAATTCCATGAGGTCCAGTACAGCGGGTGCTTTGAGTCTGGCATGAAGTGTGGCTGCTGATCACGTTGCCTTTCAAATGGGGCTAGAAATTAACTGTATACAGAAATAAGAATCAGACAAAATGTACAGTGTCAGTCTGAAATAGGATGAGTCAGAATAAACAAAACACAAAACCAGTGTTTAAATATCTGAAAGGATTTTTCGTTTCAAGGAAGGACTGTTAATTTCAAGCCCCACATGCCATTTTTTTATAAGATAAGTGCCTTCTCTCACTGTTATTCTATGTTTAGGTCATGTATGGTGGAGGAATCGGGAACACTGGAGTCACAGCTAGAAGCTACTAAAGTAAGTGATGTGCACCTATGGCTAAAATAGAATTTCCAACTGGCTTGGGAACACAGAGCGGGAAGGAAAATGCATGGAACTGTGTGGGAAAACATTAATTGATTCTAGACGTTTGGAATACTGAAGAGACCTCTGGGATTTTCTGTTTATATATCTGATATCTGCTTACATCGCAGGCCATTAAACAACAGTGATGTAGTTTTCCTTTTTTTTTTTTCCTTTTTCTTAAAGGAGGTGGGGTAGGACAGAGAGGATACAGTATTTTTAGCACATTTTCTAATAAGAAGGTTTTTATTCAAGTCCTAGGGGAAAAAGAAGGGTATAACCCTTCCTCCCCTGCCAGCCTCTGTTCTAACTTTTTAAAGGTTTTTTTTTGTTTGTTTTTTTTTTGTGCTCCATGATTTCTCTCCTCTTTGCTCCCTTCTCACAGCGCAAGCACCAAGAGATCCGAGCTATGAGGAGCCAGCTGAAGAAGATTGAGGACCTTGGAGCAGCCATGGAAGAGGCACTTATCTTGGACAACAAATACACAGAACACAGCACTGTGGGGCTGGCACAGCAGTGGGACCAGCTGGACCAGCTGGGGATGAGGATGCAACACAACCTGGAGCAGCAGATCCAAGCCCGGTACTGCCTGGCCCACGTGTGGTTTGATGTGTCTGACGGGGTGGGAGGGAAGACAGGAGCCACAGCTGCCCATGCCTGCAGCCAGCCTTGCATGGTCTGTGCTAAAGAGTCTCCTGTGCTCAGAACAATGGATGCACTGAGCTTGTACAGCCCCACCACCTCCCAGTTCCCTTCAGAGGGATGAAGTAAGCAATTTTGGAATAGCTCCTGTTGGCCATAAGCAAGGGTAGGATCTCAGTGGAACAGTTTTATTCTGTGGAATAAGTGCGTACAAGGGTTCCCACATGGAATGGTTGTTTGCTCCTTTGTCCTCACCGTGTGGTGCAGCTGCTGGACTCGGACTACCACAGCTCAGGAACTGCTACTCATCTTTGCTGCTTCCTTTTCAGGAACACCACTGGAGTCACTGAGGAAGCCCTGAAGGAGTTCAGCATGATGTTCAAGTGAGTTTCAAGGAACACAGGCCAGAGGAAGGCTTGGGGGATATTTCTGGCACATGCATGGCTCCTGTTTGCAGGATCCATTTGTGGTTCCATTGTTGTCTGCCCTACTTTGTGCTGAGCCATTCCATTCTCTGCCAGAGGGCAACAGCCTGCAGCCCCTGCTGCTGACAGTGCCAATGCTTTCCAGCTGGGAATACAGCTGGGGTTTTTTTGGTGGGGAATGGGTGGGTTTTAAGCAAAGTTAAGAATTTGTGCATATTTTTCATATATGCTAGGTAGAACTATTTATTGATACAAACTTATTTGTACAGAATAGGGGCTGGTTATAAGCTTGATCTAGTTTTCTGCTCACTTTACAGCTCTCAGGACTCAAAAACTAACATATGTGGGTTCTGGTTTTGTTTGTAGGCACTTTGACAAGGACAAATCTGGACGACTTAATCACCAGGAGTTTAAGTCTTGCTTACGCTCTCTCGGCTACGATCTGCCCATGGTTGAGGAAGGAGAGCCAGACCCTGAGTTTGAGTCTATTCTTGACACTGTAGATCCCAACAGGTATGTGAGTTGGACCTTTCTGCACTGCAAAATACATGGAGGTGCTGGCTGGGGAGTTGGCTGGAAAGTCCTTCACGGGCTGAGAGCTGTGGTTGTTTTTACAGTGACTCATGTGAAAGCCTTGAGGAAGGCAAGACTGACATTTGTAAAGAAGAAATTTACTTTGAGAGAATGTTCTGGTGTTGAGTCTCCTGCCTTAAGACCTTCACTCCTTCCAGAACAGCTCCAGCCCCTCTCTGGAGGGCCTGGCAGTGCTGTGCTCTGGGTGCTCACACTGTGTTTCATTGGCAGGGATGGACATGTCTCGCTGCAGGAGTACATGGCCTTCATGATCAGCCGGGAAACGGAGAACGTGAAATCCAGCGAGGAGATCGAGAGCGCTTTCCGCGCCCTCAGCTCTGAGGGGAAGCCCTATGTGACCAAGGAGGAGCTCTACCAGGTAAGTGCTGGTTGTCAGCCCCCAGGGAGGAACACAAGACTTTGATTCATAGATAAAGCCCAGCACTAATGGCTTGGAGGCTCATGTCACTGAGGCTGAGTCAGTTCTGACCCTCCAGGGGATCCCCTGCAGCAAACACAGATTGCTGTGACAATCCTACTCAGTTCTCGAAGAGGAAGAGGAAAAGCTTTATGTACCAAAGAACTGCTCAGGTTGAATAAAACAAGAGCTACTCAAGGGCCTGGAAGGGAGTGCACTGTCCTCAGAACTTCCCTTCCATCGTTTGGGAAATTACAGATGGGGGATGTTTCTCCAGACAGCAATTCAAAGGAAAAGCTTGAGCCTAAGTTTAGACAGTATGAACATCTCCTCCCTCTCACTGCCCTGCCAAAACAGCAAGTTTTTCCTGTCTGAATACCACCAGCTGGCAGGGAAATAAAGAGTTTGCAGTGCTTCCTTGTCCCAGTTACCTGTTCTGTCTTCTGTTTGGTGGGAAGACTCTGGTCAGGCCTTCCAACCCTTAGCCCAATAGTGCCAACAGCCAGAGCATTTCCATGCTGGGTGTAGTTGTGCTGCTCTGGTTTCTGCCCCGGGGAATGGGAGGGCTGCCTGTCAATGCCCCTTGGCAGCCCCACAGTCCTCTCACCCCCACGCTGTCTCTCTTTCAGAACCTGACCCGGGAACAGGCCGATTATTGCATCTCTCACATGAAACCCTACATGGATGGCAAGGGCAGGGAACTGCCTTCTGCCTACGACTACATAGAATTTACACGTTCACTCTTTGTGAATTGATCTGAAACACTAGTACCAAAAGATGCAAAGGACATGCTCACGTTTGCTGACTGTAGCTCTGCATGTGTCTCTCTCTCTTTGTGCTCTACAATAATCAATGTTACTTTATGATGTAACCTTAAAGTGCTTAGCTTAAAACTCTTAGGGAACAGAAACATGTTGCAGTGTGCTTCAATAAAAGTTACTGGTCGGACCACATCATCTTGTGTTTAATGGTTAAATGAAAATTTAACTGTTATGTGGAGGCAACTCCAGCTGTTCGTTACCTGTGTTTTCCACACTAACATTGGAACAGGTGAGTGGGGAACTGTTCCTGGGGTCAGGGCAGTTACAAGCTTCACACAGCCATTGTGCTGCTCCCTCAGTCCATGATCTCACTTGCCAGCTGCTCCAGGTGACTCATTTCCCTTGGTCCCTGCTCAGTGAAGCTGGAGCTCAGCTGCCAGACTTTGACTGTCCCAGCAGCATCCCCTGCTGCCAGGAGCCGCGTGTGCTTGGTGTTGAATTCCAAACAATACACAGGGCAGTCACTCACAGACTGCTTCAGGGACACTGTGGGCTTCTGCGTGCTCCTCGCCAGGTCAAACAGGTGCACCTCTCCTGCAGACACAGACATTCATTGCACCTCTCCTGCAGACACAGACATTCATTGCAGCTTCATGGCAACAGACATTGTATCTAACAGCAGGTGAGTATCTGCTCAGTCTGGCACTGAGAGTTATTTTTAACCTGTTTCTCCTGCTGATGGGTGTCTAGGCTGTGACAGACAGCTGACATTACTGAAGGCAGCATGGATTTGTTCTACTGTCAGAAACCTGAAACCAGCTTGCCAAATTTTGTGAAATCTCTATTCTTTAACTCAAAAATGTTAGGGCAATTTTCTAAGGAGAAAAAGATTTCATTGTAAACCATTAGTTCTGGAAGTAGATGTCAAAAACAAGCTGGACATAGATTTAGCCACAGTGACCTTGCTGTGCTGTATTCCTGTGAATACACACTGTGGTAACAGATTTAAGGGTACCATCAGAAGTGAAAAATGACTGCTGGTTCACCTTGTTAAAAGTTAGAAATTACTTCTTTGTATTAATTACACAGTGAAAACAATGGCCACTGTTCTTTGCTTGTGTGATCTGCTAATCAGTGCAATCGATCTGTTTAATTAATACCCAGCACACTCTTAATTTTATGCCCAAGAGGAGGCACCTGCAGTTACTTGCCTTCCCCAGATGCAGCTGCAAAAACCAGTGGTCGAACTGGAGACCAGCATACACAGAACAGGTATTTCTTTGATAACTGTAGAGCAAAGAGGGGCTGTGTCTGCAACATGGAGTGCAAGTGAACTTGTCCATCGGTCCCACAGCTCAGAAAGAGGTTCCTGGGGGAGGGAGAAAACAAGAAACAGCTCTTTTTGTTCTATAGCTAGCGATAAAGAACAGAAATCAGTCAAGGAGCATGACCTCGGACAATATTCCTGCTTTGTAAAGGTCTGTGTTTCCTAAAACAGCAATTGCCAGGCTGTGCTGTGGGCTGTTTGTTACTGCCCCCAATTAAGCTTAATGAGGGCTTGTATTGACCACTGAGGGGTTGTGGCCCAGGGCTGCCAGAAAACTGCTGATCTAGAGCTGAGCATTGTGTGAGCTGGACTTGTCTCATGCAAATTAAATGCAAACCTGGGCTGTCAGCATGTTTCACAGAAACAGGGCTTGGGGCCTCCACGGATGGTGGGTGAATTGCTGGCAGAGATGGGAGCTTCTCATTTAAATTCTGGCAGCTACTGCTGTCAGAAAAATCTTCAGTAAGATATTTAGTGATCTGCCCAAGTGAAGGACTTTTTCATCTCCTTGGCTTTAAATTGGGTTTTAATTGTAACAGGACAATCTAAGGAAGGTGCTTATGTGCCCACATACAGCATAGTCCAGTAGGCAGCTTCACCAGAGCCAGTGGCTGTTTCTCCCACAACGGGAAGTTCCTAAAGCCAGGTGACCCTTTTTTGGAACTTGTACGCAGCCCCAGGGGCTATTTTATGTTTAGAGCCAGGCAGTGATCGTTTCCCACATGCAGCACTTGCCTGTGGAAGGGCGAGCAGCTCACGGAGTACACGGGCCCAGCATGAGGGGAGAAGGCGAGTTCTGCTGGTGCCCTGAGGGGAACGGAGCCACCCGGCCGAGGCAGAGCCGGAGTCTGGGCCAGGGTGGAGCACCGCAGGGAGTACCCGCCTTCCACACCCACGACGAACACGCCGGCATCGAAGTGCGAGAAGGACAGCGAGGTCACCCCCACGGCTGCCTCTCCCCAGGCCACCTGGGCAAAGAGACACAGAGCTGGTGTGAGCTGGGGCTCCCCACGCGGGCAGAGCCTGCTGGGGCCCAGTGGGCTGTTCACAGCTCCGTGTTTGTAGCACTGAATCCTTCCTCCAAATGGGTTCACATCAATTAACACTACAAGCAAGTTCTCTGTCCCGGCAACTTCTCTTTAGAGCATGGCAAAACCTCAGCTGTTGTCAGTCTTGTAAGAATGATTTCTGTTCAGCAAAGGAGCTGTGGATCAAGGGGGTGTGTGTTCAGAAGGGGCTTTTCCTGGCCCTTCCTGGAACACGGCAAACTCTGACACTTGGGCTCCAGGGTTCAGAATGTTTTTGTGGAAAGAACACTCTTTGAACCGCTGAACTCACCTTCTTCAGCCGAGTGCTGCGAGGGATCTGCTGAGCCACGATGGCAAATCCTTCAGCCAAGACCAGCCGCCCATCCCGCTCCTCCCTCCACACGAGGATCTTCCCATCTGTCGCCACACTCAACAGCCGGGCGTGGTTTCTGTGCTTGGTGTCAGGTAACCAGTTAACCTGTTCAAATGCCAGGAGCTCAGGAAAACGGGGACTGTCACAACTGCCCAGCCCATGCAGCCTGCGGTGACACAGAGCAGAGCCAGGCACCAGCCTGGTACCAAACGAGCTTCTGCTGGGAGCTGACACAGATGCAAGGAGAGAAACACATCCAGTGTTCAGGGCTGAATCTCCATTGCAGTTTCTATGGTTCACCTGCCCTCAGTTTTGGGATGGGCATTTACAGCACTTTCACCCAGCTCTAAACAACAGCATTTTCCTGAGTAGCAGATGAGAAAAATACACAGAAGGAGACCCCAGAATACACAAGACCCCAGAAGGGCAAAATCCTTAGGAAACCAGACTGCATGACATACTTGTAAATGTTCTAAAAGCATGTGCCTTTAAGCTTCAAAGGATCAGTGACACTTTCCCATTTGTGTTTTTAAACCACTCCAAGTATCATTGCTGCATCTTCCTTAACAAACAATTGCAATTTGGGAATGGCTCTGCTCTTCATTTATCCCGGACAGTGAGAAGTTATTTTTTACAGGCTGTTCAGGAGCTAATTTGGGAGAAAACAGCCAACCAAAAAAGAATATAACTGCTGCAATGTCTGTGAACTGCCTGGCTGTGGATGGGAACCAAAGGGATGACACAAAGCAGTGGCAACTCTCACCTGCCCAGCCCCGTCTGCTGTCAGTGTTCTCTGTTACCTGATAGACTGGGTCAGTGTGGGTGTCATCTGTCATCCCTGTCCTCCAGATCACAGGGTCTTCTGTTCTGCTGGTGTCCCACACCACCAACTCCCCACTGAACAGGCCACCTGAAAGGACAAATATAAAACATCTAAGGTGTGACAGCTCAGAACATATGCACAAATAGAGCAATGGGAGCAATGGTGGAAACAGACCCACCAGCTTCACAGGTTGGGCAGTTCTGTGCAGGGCACAGCCAGTTCTGGTGTAAGAAAATATTGCTCTGCTGAAATAAGTTTATTCCCTTACAGCCAGGGCTGGATTTCCTTCCTCTGAGAAGAGGATATAAAGGCAGGTGTCACTGCAGAGGCATCAAGCCCCAGTTCAGATGCAACAGTGCACTTATCTGTGTTGGTAGGCATTAGTTTCTCAGTTTGAGGAGCTGCAATGCTGCTCCTTTACAGGAAATCTGAGGTTGGACTCAGAGAGAGAAACCAAAGGATCGAGGTTGCAGGAAAAAAGAGTATGTTTCAAGCATGGTCTGACGTAAGAACAACCCACCAGCTATCAGTGATGGCTGGGAGGGATGGAAAGCCACGCACATGACAGAACTGGGAACATCCACCACCAGGTCAGGGTGCTGTGGATTCAACCCTCTTCTGTCCAGATTCCAGGTACAAACATAGGATTTTTCTGTGCTCCAGTCCCCATCATCCAACCTGAAAAACAAAAAGCTACACTTTGCTTTGTGTGTTCCAGAAGATTCCAGTCCAGCAGAGCTCTGAGAGTCCCCCCTGGTCACCTCAGTGTGCTGCTTTGTGTCTCTTGAAGGAATCATGAGGGGATGGAACTTCTCTGGGGGCTGGTTTATACAGGATGTGACAGGACACATGTCTGTGCTTACAGCAAAGTGGCAGCTAGAAAATTTTGGGTACAATTTCCCTATTCCAAGACCTACTCACCATTCAAATAATGGGAACAATCAAAAGGGTGCATATGGAAAGTTCATGGAAGGAATTCTGCTGAGAGTACCCACAGACACAGAAACCACATCCTCATCTGCAAAGAGTTGCAGACTGGGAGAGCAGAAGGAGCAACTAATATACAGGTTTACCCTGTTTTACTCTTCCCTATGCATTCTCTCATGGAAACCCTTTTCGCTGGGGCTTTTAAGCTAAGGAAAGGGGAGCATAAAAAAAAAAAAAAAAAAAAGGGCAGCAGGAGGGCCAAGAAAGAGGGGGCTGCTACAGATGTTAATGGATTAGATAAATGATCTGTGAAACCCTTATTTCAGACATCCTTAAACATGTTATTACATGCCCATGGCACCAGGCATGAACAGGTGCCAGGTTCATCCAGGGTGCTCAGAGACCACATTAAACATCATGATCTCAGTGAAGATAAAGTGCATTCTCCCAAACCTCACCTACAGATATTTGCAAGTGCATCTGCTCTTTATATTTTTCAAACAGAATCTACCTAGAAACAAATCAGTAACATCATGCATCCATTTTCAGGGCGGAGAGAAGGTAGAAGAAATAAAAGATGTAATTCAGGACTTGCCTGAGATTTTGTTACTTTGAAGATTAATGATTTAACTTGCATAAGGAGTGGATATATATATATATATATGTCCGTTTATTACTGCAGAAAAAGCAAACATATATTGACCTCAGGTCAGCCTGAGACATCACATCAGCCTCGGCTGCACTCCCAAATCCGTCTGGATACCCACCGGCCATAGGAACATGCAATGACAGATCCTGTGGCATTCCATGAAACACTGGTGACCTGCAGGTTTTGATCCTGAGCCTCTGGGTAGGACAATGTATGCAAACACAACACCTGGAAGAGATCAAATCCAAGCACTGAGGCAACAATCTCTAAACAGAGCTAAATGAGATCTGTGCCCGCCCCTGATGTGATTGTGTGGTTACAGTGTTGGTTTTTCTCAGTCCAAGAATTTATGTGAAAAGGTTGTTGAATTCCTGTTGGGAAACAAACCCACAACACAACTGTCACTCAAACACAACCTCTCAGAGAGTGCACAGCTCTGAAAGGCTGTGCCTAGGAGTTTACAGCAGCTGCCAGGTGTGAGTTTGGCACTCACTGAGCTTCACAAGTAACAGCTTGAAAATGCCAGTCCCAACATGTACTGTCTGATACAAATTGCTTCCATTCCTGAGTACCATGCAGTAAACAAATATAATCTAAGCAGGCAGAGCTGCCAACTCACTGACTGCAACTCTTCCCAGATCCCTGCTAGGCTGGAGTGCTCTGAAGGGCCTGCAGAAAAGCCTACACCAACTGCAGACTTCCTCCTCTCACTGCTGCTACAGCTCAGTCACCAGCAGGAAGAACAGTTTTACCAAGCAAAGAGAAAGCTGAAAAAAACCCCAAGGCAAACCAGCTGGTAATGTTTCATTATTAGAACCTGGTAAGAACAATCACAGCAATAAGGACTGACAGCTTAGAGTAACTGAACTCTGCTTGGACAATGACCTGAATTCTGTCACTTACTGTTTCATCCTGATCTGTCCAGTTCACTTCAAAGCCATCAAAGGCATGACTTTTCCAGTTTTTATTTAGTTCTTTGATAACAGCACCCTCCACTCTCTGAAGGAATGACAGAAGCCCAGTGTAATCTACTTGGACTTCTTGCTGGAAGTCTGGGACAGCATCTTTGCTCTGTTCTGTCTGCACCGCAGCATCTCGGGCTGTATGAGACTGTGCTGCAGCTTCTGCTGTTGAAATTTTCCCAGTCTGGCAAGTTTTCTAGTGAAAGAAGACAGACATTCTACAATCCAAGCAGAAAAACAAGTGTTGCACAGCGCATTGAAAACCCCTTCCTGCCGTTTCACGGAGACATTCCAGCCCCTCTGCACAGCTCTGGATCACGGTTAAACACAGGGTACCGCCGCACCTGCCCAGGTGCTGGTGATGAGTTTGTGACCTTCCCACAATCTGATGGGAGGCAGGGATGCCCGAATGCCAGTCAGACTCGGGCAGTGCTCTAAAGCACGGAATGGGAAGGCCGGGAGAAGGCAGCGAGCTGCGGAGTATCGAGCGAGCAGCGCGCACGGCGCCAGCGCAGCATTATCAGCTCTCAAACTGCGGGGCGGCCGCCGCTCGGCCGCTGCTTCGCCAGTTCGCACACAGAGTTAGCTAAACCGGCAAAACGCTGACGGGACACGGCCGGCGGGCGGACACAGGCCCCGCTGCCCCACCGGTGCCAACAACTCCCTGAGCGGGAGCCGCGGGACCTGCGGGGGGGACGCGGACCAACAGGGAGGGGGAAGTCGGGGCAGGATCCCAGAAGGTCCGGGGAAGGCGCAGCCTTGGCAGCCGCCCCTGCCCGGCCCGGCGGTACCAGAGCGCGGAGCGGGGCCGCCCCGGGGGTCTCTCACCGCCTCGCAGCGCGCGCTCCGGGCGCTCCTCCACAGCGACTGCACATCGGCACCGGGTGCCGCCCTGTCCGCGAACATGCCGAGACCGGAGCGGGCCCGGGGGGATCGGCGGCCGCGGCCCGCGGCGCTCCCGCCGCCCGCGCCTCCGGTTCCCATGGAAACGGGCGCGCGGTGGCGTCACCTCAGCGACGAGCCCGCCGGCCTGCGAGCGGTAAACTGAGGCGGGCGGGGCCATGTTGGGGAAGGGCGCGGGGCGGCGGTGCTGGGCGGGCGGTGGTTCCGTGCGGGAGAGCGGTGCGGTCTATCCCGGCACTTTCGTTAGAGCCGTGGGTCCGGCTGAGGCTGCTTCTTCCCCTTCGGTCGCTCCCGCCGTAGCTGCGCTGGGGCCCGGCTGGTCCCGCCGCGGGCACGAGCGGCAGCGCAGGCGAAGGGCGCGGGGCTGCCAGGAGTTAAGATGGCGGCGGGGAGGGGGCGACAAAGCCGAGCGCGGTGGAGAGCGGGGCTGGGCCGCCTTGTGAGGGGAGCTCTAGCTGTCTGTCACCGTGTGGTTGCCCAGGGAATGGGGCACACTTAGTGCCCGGGATGTGCTCTGCTCGTTGCTTTGCTCGCTGCCGCCGTTGGTTTTGCTGGGGGAATGAGGGTAATTCGTGCCGAGGGTGAGTTTCCGTGTGGCCGGGCTGGCTGCACGCCCGCGGGGCAGCTCGCCGGGAGCCGCCCGGTACCTGGGAAACAGCTCCTGACCCGGGTAACCTGTGCTGTCCTGTCCGCAGGGACAGTGACTGCGGGTGTAGCTTCTTTAAGTGATTATTCCTAACAGGTATGGCTCTGCTTAGAGATTTTTTCTAACTAACGCATTGGAACAACTTGATGATGAATGCACAGGCTAAATTTAGTGCTGGCATAAGCAGGCACAGATGCACCAACTTCAGTGGAGTTATTCCGGCTGTTGCTGGGAAGGAGTCTGGCCTGTGTGTAGGAATCAAGATTGCAGGATACAGAGCAGGAACTCAGCAGAGTGATCCTAGCGCCTTCACCTCTTGAGCACATGTGAGTCCATTTATATCACAGCTGAGTGCAGTGGTTCGTCTGAGGAATTTAAAGTACTACACAATTAACAGTGAAGTAAGGGTCCCTAAAATGAATGGTAAAGAACTCTTATGGCCATTTTACAGACAGTGAAACTGGAGCAGAAAGAGGTTCAGTGGCACCTCCTTCAAAAGCAAAAAGTCTCAATGGACCTGAATCCTCTAGAATTTCAAATCGTGGCTGGAGTGGACCATCATGATACCCCATAGAAGAGACAAGAACCTAAAAGCATAAACACTCTTGGGCTGGCCCTTTTAGCCCACAGGAGTTAATCTGAATTTCCAAATTTCAAGCTTGGCATCTCCAGCAGCAGCTGGTTCATGTGGAAGCGTGAGCAATGGCAGAGACTGGCTGGATGTAACTGAGCACTTTCCCAGCCCACTTCTCCTGCAGGCAGGCTCCTCACTTTGGGTCATTGCACGGGGCAGCTTTTTATGTGTTGAAAAACTGATACTAAATATTTGAACCCAATAGCAGAGTAGTTTTCTTAAGAAGGTCTAAATACTTAAAATTTATCCTCTGTAAATAGATCATCTTCAGTCATCAATGAATTATCTTTACTTTATATAATTAGAACTGTAGAACTGCCAAGGCATATGATTCTTCAGTAGAAGAGTAAATATTATGAGTGTGAATTAATATACAGGCTGCATCATCATAAAAATGCTAAGCACAAACTGCAAATTAAAAACTTTAAATTAAACTTATCAGGGGGGACTTAAGGAAAAAAGTTTGTGGTTTTTTGAGATGGCAAAGAGATAAGAAAACTGGAATTTAGGTATGTGAAACAGACCAAAATTAATCAATTTTTTTAGCCAGTAGTATGCAAAGTTACTGCAAATGTAGAACATGTTCCCTGTAACGTGGTGCATGTCTGGGCTTTTCCTTCCCTGAGGATGAGAAAGGAGCAAACAGCTCCAGACAAGGACTGTTCTAAGTAACTGCACTTTGATCCTTTATTCCAATTTCTCTGATTTGCTGAGGTTTCGATATATAAAAGGTATTTCAGGAAATCTTACGTTGCTTTTTTTTTTTTTCCTGGCCTGGCAGTATCAGATACATGGATGTTTTTGTCTTCACATCATCAGAAATAAGGCAAAATCGGGGATGAGTGGGGGAGGGCTGTTACTTGCCTGAGGCTACCCAGTCTCTTTTAAGTGGCTGCTTTTACGGGGCTGATCTGTGCTTTTTCCTTCCAGTTTCACGAGACACAGTATAGGAAGTTTTAACTTTTACATAATGGAGCAAATCAGCATCAAAAAACAACAAAAGAAGGCTGAGGTAAAGAGAAAACAAAAAATAAAAGTGAGGGGGAAAACATCAGAAAAAAGCTGCACGATAGCGTGTGATCGCTGTGACCTGAGCAAAAGAAATACTCGGAGCTGCATCTCAGTAAAAATTCCCCCACTAGTGGGTGCAGTCGCTGCCCTCGATTTGTGATAAATGCAACTATTCAGTTCTGTTGAGGCTCCAGACAGGCGAAACAGGAGATTGTACCCGAAAACGGAGAGTCGTAACTGAGCCTTCTCCTTTTACACCTTCCCCTTCATTCCTTCCACCCCAAACAGATGCCTGTAAAGACGAATAAAACAACAAGCACAGATCAGTCCGGCCATGAGAGAGTTCTTGGACTTTGTCTGGCAGGGAGTGGCTTGACAGGGGATCGAAGGTATTGCCTTTGGCGTTTGATGACTGTTCAGAGGAACAAAACCTCATACATATTCTCGTTTATTCATAGCAAGCCACAGCCAACAAACAAAACTCTTCAACCGACAGCAAGGGTTTTGTCACTCCAGAACCTACTTGTTTCTTCAGCTTCTATAACCAGCAAGACCTAAAGCTGTTCCCTGATAGTTCCCATCCTACCTGTGCACAGCTGAACAGCCCGAGGGGACAGATGAGGTCTGCCTGAGGCCTGGGAACTGAACTATTGCCTTTGCATTAACCAAAGGATGTAACCTGGAGTTTGAAGTGGCTTGATGCTGATATTTTGTGCTTGTCATTTGACTATAGGCAATATCTGATCAGTTACTCCCGTGTTTCTTTTTTTGTTAGAAATCAATGATTTTAAAATTCACCAAACCTTAGTGGAAGTGAGGTCCCCACAGCTGTCAGTGTTGAACCCATGTCCATGTACCCCACTAGGTGCTCAGGAGCCTGATGAGGGTTCAGGTCCTCGTGTGGATTCTGTGTTACCTCAAGCTGTGTGATTCCCCCAGCTATTTCTTTTCCAGTGCCATCTATAACAGGCTCATGCATTTTCTCTAATTTGTGACCTCCTTTTCCCTATCCCCCCTCCCAAATGTCCCTGCAAATGCTCTGCCTTTTTTGCTTTGAAAACCTATTTTTCCTTCTTAGCAGAAAACATCAGCTTGCTTCTGAAGTCCTGTTATGCCAAAAGACATAATACATTATCAAAATAATCCATCTCCATTAAAATCATGACCTATTGTGCTTTGCAGAATTAGTCGGGGGTTCCCTATAAATATGGGTGTGATTTCTTGCCCTGTGCAGGTATTGTTTATCCCCTATTCATTCCTTCATGATTAATAATAAGACAAAGATTTTAGTCAAGTGTAAGCAGAGCAGGAAGGAGCAGGGGGGAAGCTCTGTGGCAGGTGGCAGCAAGTTACCGCCACAGGGGCACAAAGGCACTGCCGGCAGGGTTGGAATGGCAAGCAGAGCTGGCACGGGGCCCAGTGCCATGGATTGTCCAAAGAGGCATCTGTGAAAGGCTCAGGATCCTGAATCCTGGCTGCCATGGTACTCTGAACTCGGTGGCAGCTGGGAGTCTCTGCCTTGGGCAGGGGATTGCTGCTGTCAACAAGGTGACTGGCAGTGTCTCTCTGCTTTTGGTCTCAGCAGCCTCTAGTTCCTGCTGAGTTTGTAGCAGCATGTCCAGCATCTCATCTCAGAAATAAAGGTACAATCTGCTGTGCCGTACCTGACCCTTTGCAGTGCTGACAGCATGAAAGAAAGCAGAGATCCCTTAAATTGATCCCATGTTCAGTAAACATGCATGACTAAAAATTAGTTATCTGTTCTGTACATCACTTCATCAACTCATATTGCATCTGTAGTGCCTCAAACAGTTGTTGGAATTTTAACTGCTATGTTTAAAGCCAGTGGCTGTATTAGAAAATAATGTGGACAGATATTAATCCTCTAAACAGAACTGGCTTTCCTTGACAAAAGTGATTTCAAAACAGGACATTCAGAAGTAAGTTGTTACACTCCACTTGGTACCGTCAGATCTGTGCTTGTGTAAAGCAAGCAAGCAGAATTTGCATGATAGTTCTGGGTTGCTCTTCAGAAATATCTGTATTTATTTAATTTCAAGCATGCCACTTTTATTTCTGAGACATTATTTCTATGAATACTGAATGTTCAATAAATACATCTTAGTTTTACTGGGGAATGGATATGTAATTTAAGAGTGGAGAAGAAAATAATGTTTCTACCATGTTAGTGAATGCAACAGGAAAGACAGATTTGCAAGGACTCCTCTTTCTGATATAAATTTTACCTCCATTTAGCAAGTTTGCATATTGCCAGATTAGCTAGACCAGCAAAAACACTTACTGTGAAAGCCACTTCTTAAATGGCAAATAAAAATATCTAATTTGATTTTGTTTTTATCCCAAGTATAACAGAGATTACAAAGAATCCTGGAATGTATTATACAAGCACAGAGAGATAACTTGACAAACTTATGCACTGCAGAAAGATGATCACCTTCTCAAAAGCACATGGAAGATGAAGGGAAGCAGAGTATCTTGTATAGACAAATTGGATGTGTCAGTACAAGTGTTTTAACTGCTCGCAGAAAATGCCAAGTGATTTGTAATGATCACTTTCTTTTTATCGTCTCCCTTTATCTTGTAGCAGAGTGACAGTCTGGTACTGAGAAATAACAGAATGAACCACCCCTACAGCCTGTTTCTGTGACTTCATTCTTCAGTATATGTGTAGGGCTCCCAACACAAGTACTGATCCCAGTCCAGCTTGGAAAAAAAAAAAAAGGAAAACATGACAAAACAGGGCTTAAGCAGCATGAATGTGGCTCTCTCTGGAGAAATGTAAAAGACAATTGCATCAATTACATGCTGGTTTTGGAACTCCATGTAGCTTAAGCCTATTGAAATATATATTTGTGAGCGGGAGTGGAGGGGCAGGAAGATGCTCTGGAGTGAGGCCTGGAGCTGGAATGCTGTTGTAAAGGCAGCAGTAGGAGGGAGAGCTATAAACTGGCTGCAATCCTCAAATTTAAAAAAAGGTCCGGAAACATTTAAATGCCAAGTTATGTGACACCTTTCATTCCTGTTTTTTCTTTTGTCCTTAGTTTTCCATTTAATTGACTGAAACTTTTCCTATTTATGCCACCAACTGTGTAAGCTGGGCTGACTAAAGGCATTTTTATTTTTCTCTACTCTAGCCTGACAAACTGCTTATGCAACAGCTTACACCTTTAATAACACCAATAAAACTGCATCAGAACTTAAAAAAAACCCCAGATTTCTTAGCATCAAGGCCTGAGAGAACTTGCTGCAGTGCTGGCATGTGACAGGAGGCAATTTATAAGGAATTAACTCTGACAGTCACTTTATACAGCTGATTTTCAAAGATCTAGGCACTAAAGATGTGTTAATGAGGGTACTGAGGCTTCATAATTAATTATATTAGCATCTCTTTGTTACTCTCTACAACGGTAGTGGCTGGTTGACATTTGAATAGGAGTCTGGTGGTATTCTTTGTGATTATTATCCAGGAGTACAGTTTTACCTTAGCTCCCAGAGGGGAACGTTGCATGTAAATGCCGCTGTGAATTGCAGGGGCTTTTGGAGCTCAGTAAAAGCCCTTGAAGGAGACCCTGGAAACTGAATGGATGTCAGTAAAATTTCTCCAGTCTGGAATCTCTCTTCAGATATGGACTCTCCTCCCCCTTCCTTTCCCTCCCCCCTTCCTTCCAGTGAGCTGGTCCTTCTCACAAGGCTTAAGAACAGCAACATCTAGCCCTTGCTGAATGTCGGGTTCCAGACCCCTAAAGGAAGGGATACTGACCTGAACAAAGCAGGGAACAAAGTAAACCTGAAAATAGGGAATATTTTCACAGGCTTGAATTTTCAGTGCAATAAAACCAGAGCTGCCAGAAGGAGTCCCAGAAGTGGTGAGTCAGATAATAGATGTACGGCTGTGGTGGGAGGGAAATGGTCTCTACTTTGTTTTATACCACCCCACCCCCCCCACCCCGTTACAAAGGCAGATGAAATTATTTTCCAGTCAAACCACTGCAAAAACAAACATGGAGTTTAAAGGTTATTTCCTTTGTGTGTTTCTGAGAGACATTAGTTTTTACTCCAAAGGGGAAAGGAAGATGATTTGTCAATTACCTCAATTTCTACTCTGAAAGTTTTTACAGTATCACCTGAGGTGGCAGCTCTGCTCTTTTGTTTACTGATATATTCCACTTGTTTGTGTTAATTTAAAAAAAAAAAAAAAAAAAAAAACCAAAAAACAAAACCTTACAAAACCAAATTGCTATTTTTTCACACCAGTTGCAGTTAGAACCTTGTCATGGTTGGGCTCAGTTAATGGCACAGTTTGACAAACACTTCTGCTAAGTGAAACTTTTGTAATGTTTCTCACTCTTTCATTCCTGTCTTCATGGGACTCTCTTACTTGTAACATTGTTCCTGCATCTGCACCAGGGAACCAGATCAGAGTACTAGTCTGAGTTTAAAAAAAAAAAAAAAAAAGGGTTGTGGGCACTATTTCTAATTGAAATCAGATTCAGATTCAATTTAACACACACAAAAAGAAAATCACTGGCACAATGCACGAACAATGTAAAGGGGAAGAGGGGAGGAATGTGTGGTGGGGAATGCATAAGTAGGAACTTCTACCAAAAAGTAGTTTTTCAAACCATGTCCTGAAAGACTTTACATTCTTCCAAGCCAGAGCCCCTCTTTCCTGTGCGTGCAGGTATAACCTTGCACGCAGGGATTAGTTTCAGGACTCTCAGAGCTATTGTAATACCAAAAAATAATAACTGTTCCTACAGACTGACACAATTAACCAAATTCCAGTCACAGATCATAGTTGGCAACTCATGCAGCATTTTATGTAGCTGAAGTTGGAGACCAGTTCTATTCCTGAGTTCCATCTCTGGCTCTAATGAGCAATAACTCTGAATAACTCTGGCATTCAGTTCACCTACCAGTAAAAGAATTACTTTCCTCACAGAGCTTTTTACATTTAACCAGATTTTTAAAATGAGCTTTGACATTCTCAGATGAAAAGAATAATGTGCACAATGTATTATTATAGCAAAAACTGTATATGACAGATTCCTACATGTTTTCCTGTCTTTTGTTTCATCTTTCCTGTCACCATACTCCTACACGGAACTCAATAGACACCGTAAATGTTTGAGGAACGCCAACTTCAAACTAATGAATTGTAATTAATGTACTTGTTCTTTGCTGAGCAATGTTGTGTGTGTTTATTTTTATCTGATACTTTTTGGATAGAGACAGAGGTTACTCCCCCTGAGAGTTAAAGTATCAATAGTGCTCTGCATAACAAAGGAAGGTTTTAAAGATTCCCACAAAAACCGCTGCCACTTGGTAACAAGACAGTGAATGAAATACACTGAGTGTAAAATTTTTGCCTCTAGTTTATTCCCAAGGAACCAAATCTAGAAGTGATAGTGAATTTTGCCTAGGATTCAGCAAGAGTTTTCTTGCTGTAGGACTGAGGAGATGATAAATAAGAGTTTTAAGAATTGGCCAGAGTTAAAATCCTGGAAAGCAAACATTTATAAAGTGACTCTGTAGAAATATTGTCTCCCTTTTAATTTTCCTATGAGTGGAGAAGATGGAGAGGATCTTCTGTATATCTCCTTGCAGAAGCACAAGGTACAGTTTTATCTCATCCTCAACATGTCTGAAAAGCTTATGCCTCATGTTCAGAAATGTCTAAGGTTTTGTTGACTTTCAATTTAATATTTTAAAGAGTATTTTGCCTGCCTCTTTGCCTCTAGTATCTGGGAACAAGCACAGGTGTTATGTAACTGTACATCTCTTCATGGATTACAAGCAGGTGCTCTGGTAAGTTAGAGATGTTGGTGTAGAAAAAAATAAAAGTCAGGTTTAGCAATGTCTAACGATGTCTAACGGATATTTAAGAAAAAATAAAAATAAAAACTAATACAAGTAGGATCACTGTATTTATTCAGTGACATTGTTAGTCACTGCCTGTGTTACTGAACTGCTGTCCTGCTTCAAGGCAATTATCAGTCCTGAAATGTTTTCATTCAGAGGTTTAAACTGCAACAACTGTGAGGACATGTGGAAGATTCTTCTGTCATTATCTCACCTGTCAGTTCTAACATGAATGCTTGACTGGGAAGGTCTGTGACTAGTGGAGACGAATAAACAGTTGGAGCTGGTGTTTGACTGGTTAATGTGTGTGCCAAACTGTGTGTGTAGTGCCAGGGAGGCTCAGCAGTTCCTGGGGGCTGTCAGACTGATCACACACAGCAAACCAGCCCCGTGTCTCTGCCTGACGTACCAGTCAGGCTTTGCTATCAAATACAAGCTTGTGTGTTCTTGAAATGTGCCTTCAACTCACAGGTGTACTCAGTGGCTTGAAAGCTTTCATATACTCTGAAAACTTGTCTTGCACTCCAAGGGGGAATCTGTGTTCTTAACACAGAGCCCAAGCCTGCAAGTTCTCTGTGGAAAACCAGGCTCCCAGCATAGATGTACAGTTCTTAAGCAGTCGTTTGCATTTCAGCGATGGTAAAATGATCCTTGTTTTGTATTTCTCTACAATAATTCCCAGTTCTTTGGGATGGAAGGCTATGAAACCATAAGATGCTATTAATTACATTGACTTACTTGCATGATGGTATATATGCCAGTTTTCCTTGCAGAAATACTTAGGGGGAAATGTACTCTTACTTTTTTCACTGCATTATATATATTAGAGAGAATTTTAGCACATTTTCTGATTTCATTTGCCAAACTGAGGGTTCAAGTTTAAAGTTTACAGCTGACTTGACAGTCCAGAAAGTAAGCATGATTATCAATTATGTCTCTCAATTGTAGTAACATATCTAGCCAAGGAAAGAAACACTGGAGATCTGAACTTCAAGGAGCAAATATGAAATTTCCTTTACAAAGAAAGGAAATTGAGTCTGTTTAGTCAGTTCTTGAGGAATATGTGCAGTTATAACTGTACATTTAAACCCTCAACAGTTATTCAAGGACTAAAACTGCCTTAGAGTTTAGCTACAGGTCATGAAAACATTAGAAAGATTTGAAGGGAGGTAACTGAATATTTATCAATAAACCCTCTACATTTTTGGGGGTTCTTTTATTACTGTTTTGGTGATATTAAACTCATATTCTTTTAATATTTACATGTATTTATAGTCTTTTAAATATTTATATATAATCTATACACCCTTTTTTGTTGACAATAGCTAGTTTTAAGGTAGTAAAAACAGATCTTGGAAATGGTTTTTTAATAGTACAGCAGTTAAAATTCATGATTTCTTGGTTTTAAATACGTCAGAGTATCATCATAACCATGTACTTCAGGAATACCTGGTAATTTATAGACTAAACAAGGAGTTCTAGTAGGGAACTGACAGCTGTCACTTGTTACTGCTTGGAATTAGCTTTCAAATTTGCCACCTGTATTTCAAATTATAGATCTTCAAAGACTAATCTAGAGAAAGACAATATAGTAAATTAAAGGTGAGAAAAGAGTAGATACAACTTCATCATCAAGAGACCCAAAGGAAACAGAAGGATGAAAACCAAGCTGCACACATGAGTTTACCTCGTCTGAATTGGAAGATATCCATATTAATCAATCTTGGGAGATGCAGACAGAATAAGGAAAGAGTCATCTCGCTGTGATGGGCTTCAGGAAGGCCTTGAGACATCCCCCCCTCGGGGAGGATTTCATAATCTTGCATTTATAAAGTTGTGATGCTTTGCTTATCTTTCATGCCCAGCACTTACAATTGCTGTATGTGAAACCAGAGAAGTAAGGGGATGGCAGCTCCTCTCTCCTGCTGTTTGCACGGGGAAGCACAACACAAACCCTGCGCATGCCACAGCCCTTGTGGGTGGCAGTGGAAACGAGGGCATAGCTGGTGGGAAGTGACAGCTGGGAATACAAAAGAAAAAACAATGGGGATTTGGAAGCAACAGGTGGGAGCAGGATTCAGAAAAGTATAGTCAGGACTTCTGAGGAGGCAGGAACTAATCCGGGCCTCATTGAGTAGGTCCAATAGAAGAACAACTTGAAGAGGCAAAACAGGAAACGAGCAGGAAGACTATGCTAAAGTTGTTTGACTGGGGAAGCAAATACAGACAGCAAATTCCTACTTCATCAAAACTGTACTTGTTTCTTAACCCAAACTATATCCTCACACTCATCTGTGAATCATATGCTGCTGCTTTTGATAGAAAAGAGTGACCCGGCTATTCCTTTAAGAGCAAACACGGGCGAGCTGTAGCTGTGGAGCTGCACTGAGCTCTTCCATGACAGGTGGACAGGAAAGGGACAAAAAGGGTTATTTAAAGTCTGCCTGCTCTCGGTGCAGTGGCAGGTGTGCTGGCAGGCAGCTCTGTGACCTTCTGGAGTCGAGCTCCCCAGTAACTGAGCTGGATGTGACTGACAGGGCTCTGTGCTCTCATCACAGAATGTCCCAAGTTATTTATATGGGTTTGTTTAGTCTCAAGGAGGCTCGGGGGCACCTCATTGCTCTCCACAATCACCTGAAAGGAGGGGTGGTCTCTTCTGCCTTGCCTGCAGTGAGAGGACTTAAGCTGAGATGGGAAATTCTGGTATTTGATTTTTCCCTACTAAGGTGGCCCTTCTTTGGAATAGGTGGAATCACCATCCCTGGAGGTGTTCAGGAAGTGTCTGTATCTGGTTCTGGGTGATGTGCTTTAATGGTTTGGGGGTTACAGTGGTCATACTGGGTGAACATTGGACATGATGTTCTTAAAGGTCTGTTCCAACCTTGGTGATTCCATGATTGCTTTGTGCCATGTCCCAGGTAAGGCAGGCAGCGCAGTGGGCAGTGCACATCCCCAGAGCGTGCCAGGCTGGAAGCGCTGAGCCTAGAACCAGGGGAACCCCTCAAGCAGCGGGACCGCAGCCTTCTGAGCACTGTCTGGAGGCCGGGGGTCCGGAAATCCATTTCTGCCCCCCGATGTCCCCCGGTCGGGGAACGGGACAGGACCATTCCGGCCGCTCCGAGGGCTCGGTGCCCCCTCAGGCCGTGAGGGGCCGGGGCGGGACTCACGGGGCCTCGCGCGCGCCGCCACAGCGAGGGCGCGCGGGCACGTGCAGCACGCGCGCATGCGCGGCCCCGTATCTTACACACCCCGCGCGCGCCCCCGCCCTCCCGCGCGCGCCGTCCTCTGTGTCTCCGCGCCGCGGCCACGCCCCCCCAGCGCTCCCTGACCAATGAGCGCCCGGCTTGGGGCGGTCGGGGGGCGCGGCCTCTCCACGGCTGCGCACGCGGGACCTCCCCGGCGCGTGTGTGTGTGCAGGGTGCAGTGCGCCTGCGCATCGCACCGCCCGCGGCACAGCGCGCCCGGGGCGGGGGGATCGGTGCGCACGCGCGGTTCGGCCGCCGTGGCCCGGCCGGGCGGGAGGGGGGGGCCGCGCATGCGCGCCGCGTGCCCGCCCCTCGCCAGCAGCAGAGGAGGAGGTGGCGGTGGCGGCTCTGGGCGAGGGAGCGCGAAGCGCCGTTGCCGCCCCGGTATCCGGCAGGACCGCGCGGAGGAGGCGGGAGCGCCCCGGCGGCGGAGGGACCTGAGTGGCGGCGGCAGCAGCAGCAGCAGCAGGAGGAGTCAGTGCCCGGCCCCCCCCCCCCCCCCGCGCAGCCCTTTGCAGCCCCCCCCCTCCCTCCCGCCCTCCGCGCTCCGCAGCCACCAACATGTCGGCGCCGGCGGCCAAAGTCAGTAAGAAGGAGCTGAACTCCAACCACGATGGGGCCGACGAGACCTCAGGTGAGGCCGCGCCGGGGGCGGGACGGGAATGGCGGCAGCCGGCGCGGCCTCCGCCTCGCGCCGACCGCCATTTTCCCCCGCCGCACGGGCCGCGGCCGCGCCGGGGGCGGGCGGAGCGCGGGCCCGGCCGGGCGGATGTGCAGGCCCGGCGGCGGCGGGAGGAGGCCATGTTAGCGCCCTTTTGTCTGCGCTGCCGGCCCGGCTTCGCTCCCCGCGGGGCCGGGCGGGGGGCGCTGCGGCTCGGCGGAGCAGCGGGACCCCCCCGCCGCCCCTCCCGGAGCAGCATCCGCGGAGCCTCATTGTGCTCCGCCGCCGCCGCCATGATGCGCCGCCGCCTCCCGCGCCGGCCGCGGCCGCGTGGTGCTGCCGGGCCGCGCGGGGATGGAGCGGCGGAGACACGCGGTGCCGAGGCCGCCCGCGCCGGCCCCACGTGCGATCGGCTGTTGAAGGTCGGGGTTGTCCCCGGCCGCAGTGCCCTATCCACGTGCGTCCCCCGCGCCCGGAGAGGCTGAGCTGTCCCCCAGCGCGGGCCGGGCCCTGCGGGACGCGCACCGGCCGCTGCTCCGCTCCAGCCGCTTCCCGCTGCCGCTCATTCATCTCCCGCGCCGTGGGTAAACAGCGCTCCGTAAGCCAGGCCTCGGCCAAATGCGGTCCGGGGAAAGTGCCCATTAGAAAATACCTGCCAAGCGGCGGCTTTCGCGACTCTTTCATTTGTAACTGCCTTTTTGAACGTTCTTTTCGGTTTTTGGAAGGTGGTATATACCCAGATAGGCTATTTCTATGATATTCCAGCGCTCTGTAAATTACATCTCGTTTTTTCAAATGTGTTGGTCGTAGCAAATTGTGGCTTACAACTTTTTAATTAAAATAGTATTGGCTTGTAATTTAAGTTGGCTTGTAAAACATTGTAGCGGGATGTGAGCTGTGGGTTCCAAGGGTGAACTCGATTTAAGGGCTGTTTTATCAAACTTTGCTGCACTTTATCTGCAACACACCATGTAAAGCTGGTGCTTTGAGGCCTTGTAACTCTTGTGACATTGAATAGAAATATCTGAGAACTTCTACAGTAGATTACTAGAAAATTTCTCAAAGAGAAACCCCAGGTGATTTGTCAGGCTTGTGAATGAAGGGATATTGACACGTTTTCATCTGTTTTTCAGAAAAAGAGCAGCAGGAAGCAATTGAACACATTGATGAAGTACAGAATGAAATAGACAGGTAAACATTATCTAACTTTTAAAATGTTGTAGCAGAAATTGAAATATAACTGACAGAAGTGAAAGTGTTTTGTAAAGTGAACACTCAGAAGTACTCACTGTCTTTGAACTCCTCCAAGATATACCTGTGTTCCGACTTGATTAGAGACATTAAAATAACAAAGAAGTGTCCTGGTTTCTTGCTTAATTATGTATAATTAAAGAGGTAGAACTTGAGTTTAAAATTTTTAATTAATTGTGGTATTCTTGATAATAGAAATGTATTTCACACTGTCTTCTCAAGTTAATATGTAAGCTATTTGGTTAAAGTATTTCCCTGTTAGCAAGCAGAACCAAACACTTGGATGAAAAGTCAGCTTTTATTATACATTTTTATTACAATATTCATGTGCTTGTGCAGTAATACACAGAAAATGTCTCTGAGATGTTAATTTTGTATGCCAAAGCTCTTGGGGCTGTGGGTTCTGTGTCAGTCCCTGCCTGCATGTTCTCTCCATGCCAGTGTCCTACAAGGACTGCAGGTGGCTCTTGGGGCTGTGAATGTGTGAAGTTGTTGCAGTATGAGGGCTTTGCCTTTTTACAACAACAGTTCAGTTTTAAGTCTTCAGATTTTACTTGCACAGGGTGCAGAATTTCTTTGCTGAAGCTTCCTTGCCTGCCTAGAAGTTATAGGAGGCAAGTGATAGGGCTATGTTAGCCTTCTTCAGGCTTTATGCAGGCAGAATGTTCAAGAGGTAAAACACTGCTTTGTGATTAGAAGGTTCCATTCAGACCAGTGAGATTGCTTCTTGAAGAGTGTTTTTTACAGTTGTTACAGCTCTGAGCTTCTGGGGTTTTTGGGACACTTCATCTGCAGAATATGGCAGACTGGTCTTATCAAACCCTTTCAGCTCTTAGTTAACTGCTCTGATGTGTCCTTCAATCCCAGTTCTCTCCATGTGGTTAACATGCCTCTTTCTATTACAGACTGAATGAACAAGCCAGTGAGGAAATTTTGAAAGTAGAACAGAAATACAACAAACTCCGCCAACCATTCTTCCAGAAGAGGTCAGAATTGATCGCCAAAATCCCGAATTTCTGGGTAACAACATTTGTCAACCATCCACAAGGTACATTTTTAATAGCTCTCTTTTTTACCCCCTGTAAATTCAACGTTTGCTTGCTAGTTATATGAGTGTTTTAAAGCTCTGAGGGTCTTAGGGAGTTGTTACTAGGCATACAATACTTCCTTTCTGTCCTAGATTTCATTTTTAAGCTTCTTCTTTCTTGCACTTGTTGGCCAAAGGAACATCTTGTTTACTAAAATATTTCAATCCTAAAATTTATTTCTGCATTTTAAATTGCAAGTTTCTCACTTTATACCGTTCATTGGGAACTTAAAGCAAAAAAAAAAAAACAAAAACAAAAAAAAATTGTTCTAGAGTGTTTGGATGTTTTTTTACTTGGATGTGAGCTCCCTGGGACTCCTGACAATAAACTTTCTACAAAACAAGTTTGTAGACTGCTTTAAATTGGGCAAACTACATGCATGAAAATCTATTTGAGAGGGAAGGGTGGGTATGTGTGGGTAGGCTGTTGGCTGGTAACTTGAAAAGAAAGAGCCATGAGAAGTTGGCTTGGACAGATGTGTTGCTTTTTAGATCTTCCTAGCTATCAGTTTCCTGTGTTTTGCCTGCCTGTTTCATGACTTTGTTAATATGGGATTCCTCCTTCTCTCTCAGTATCTGCACTGCTGGGAGAAGAAGATGAGGAAGCACTGCATTACTTGACCAGAGTTGAGGTGACAGAATTTGAAGACATCAAATCAGGTTACAGAATAGATTTTGTAAGTACTTTAAATGGTTCATTCACTTGTGATTCTGCTGTTGTTTTTTTAATGTGATTGCATGTTGGGTTCTAGTTTATGACTGAAATATCTGCAGTTACCTGTTTAGTGCCAGTTTTGACTCGATATGTGTGTTTCAATTCTGTGGGTTCTAACTCTTTGCTTTCCACTCTGCAGTATTTTGATGAGAATCCCTACTTTGAAAATAAAGTTCTCTCCAAAGAGTTTCACCTCAATGAAAGTGGAGACCCATCTTCAAAATCGACTGAGATCAAATGGAAATCTGGAAAGGTATGTATTGCATCTGGGAAAGCACAAGTGTGACCAAGTAAAAACATTACCAAGTCCATTAGCTTGTCTCTTCCTTGGCCAGGATCTAGACTGTCTTGTGTTTACTTAAAATAACTATTAAATTAAGAATTCTAAGGACAACAGGTTTAGGGGGATCAGATAGCAGTGTGTGATCTTGTTTTATATTTTCCTCTATTGCTTTGACTTCATTTCCAGATGGCACATCTTTTGTAGAATTTGTAGCTATAATAATGTGGGCATACTTGTCACCCAGGCGGTGTTTAAGAATCATTAATTTACTGCAGTTTATTTCTGTAGAAGTTTGTCAGTGTTATCCTGAAGATTTTGAACTGGGTTTTTAGAAGTAGAGCTGGGGCTTGCGGTTAAATTGCAGCTTGTTTTGTCACTCTTAGACTGAGGAGAGTGTTGAGTGTTGAGAACTGGAACTTTTCCTCTTGTACCAGAAATTGCATTTCTGTACAGGACTTCATGTGATCTTTACAATACACCATAAAATCAGTGTGAATTCTGCTTTGTTCTTCTTAAACAGTCTAAACCTATAAATATTGTCATTATGTCAGGAGAAAAAAAACACTGGAAGTGTAGTGTAACCATATGGTCAAATAAATAAATTATTTCATTTCAGATTTAACAGAAAGATTGTTGCAAACTTACTACACTTCTTTTCTAGGATAAGGTGACAGATACAGACCGTACACGTATTCTTGTGGCCATGTGTTTCAGCAGTTTGTGTGGAGGTTTTTTGCACTTACCACAGAGAGTGGCCTGAAGACTTCAGAGTGGGAAATCTTAGGCAAAAAGGCCTAGGCAGGTCTTTATATCCAAGTGATAAAAGAGCTTAGAGGTGTAGAGACTTTCTTAAATTGGGTGTATGTAGTAGTTGCTGCAATTACAACTACTCTGAGTGGCATTTAGTCATTGTGAGACTTTGTAAGTTCAGTATGTCATTAAACAATTGTCATACTTGTGTTTCCCTGAGATAGGGAAACGTAAATCAGATGTGAGTTTATCTGAATTTTCAGTGTTCCAGTGGAGGCCATTGGAAGAACCAAGTGGATTTACTGTTCTCTCCTGTTCATGAGAAATGCCAGTATCTTCTGTCAGTTTGGGCTTGAGATGTGTTTTACAGACTTGCCCTTGAAGAGGGAGGGGAAGTGACTTATTAGGGTTGTTCAGACAAGTACATTCTGAAATGGTGCTTATAGGAAAAAAAACACCATAGAAAGATGACTTTAGGGAACTTCTTAACTTTCTTTTCAGGACCTGACAAAACGTTCAAGCCAGACACAGAACAAAGCCAGTAGGAAGAGGCAGCATGAAGAGCCAGAAAGCTTCTTCACCTGGTTCACTGACCACTCTGATGCAGGGGCTGATGAACTAGGAGAAGTCATCAAGGATGACATCTGGCCAAATCCCCTACAGTACTACTTGGTAGGTACAGTCCTGAGCAGGGCATCTGCACCCACAACAGCTCTGTGAAAGACTGGATTTGATCGCTGTAGTTGATGTTGCAAATGTGTCTTTAAGGTTCCTGATATGGATGATGAAGAAGGGGAAGGAGAGGAGGATGATGATGATGATGAAGAGGAGGAAGGGTTAGAGGATATTGATGAAGAAGGAGATGAAGATGAGGGGGAGGAAGATGAAGATGATGATGAGGGAGAGGAAGGAGAGGTGAGTAATCTTGCCCTTCATGCCATTCATTTGGTGTTTGAGAAGGATCTTGTGAGAATACCAAGCCACTGGTTCTTTTTTGCACCCCAAGTGTGAGAACTGTGACTGCATTCAGTGATTTCAGGTAGTAATAAGTATGTTTGTGTATATGAGAGACAGTGGAAGTACATATTTGCAGTAAATTTGTAAGGGAAGTGATCTAGGAGAACTAGGATATTAATGTGATAAAATTCTTGCTTCATTACTGAGTATTTTAGCAATGCTTTACATATAAGTGGCTTTTGTTGAGGCATCCAGTCATCCTTCCCGCTTGTTGGTTTATTTCTGTTTATGGCCAGCCTACCTAACACTTTCTGTTGGGTTCAGGAATTAGAAATTTGCTTTTGTAGTAAGAGGGATTGCAGGATCCCAGGGTGTTGGGAAGTTAGTTTAGAATGTCTTTGTTTCTTGGAACTGGGCGTGGTGTGTCTGACTTGCGGCAGCACAAACCACGTGCAGTGAGAGGAGGGCTCTGTTTTATAACCTAGAATTTGGCATGTGAAAGGTGAAGCATTTTGTTCTTCGGAGTTTTAAATGAGGGGGAAATGACCCCTTCATTTTCCACGTCTTAAACTCATATCATGTCAGTGCTTGTAGTGATTCTAAGTCACAGTTTGTCAAACCTCTCGTGTTTTCCTTGGGACACCCAGGTAGTGAGTGATTTCTGTGTCAGAAGCTTGGCACCCTGGGCAAGTGTTACCATCCTTTAGTGAGGGAAGAGATGATCATACAGCACAATGAGTAAAAGGTTCTGGTCACTGCATTTGCTATCTGAAGTTTAGTGATTAGATTTATTTAATTCTTGCTTATCTTTCAACAGGAGGATGAAGGAGAAGATGACTAATTGAACACTGATGGATTCCAAACCCCTTTTTACCTTTTTAATTTTTCTCCAGTCCCTGGGAGCAAGTTGCTGTCTTTTTTTTCTTGTGCTCAGTCGCCTTGTTCTCTTGAGGTCTCTTTTTCTCTCCCTCTACACCATGGTTCACGAGTTCTTTTGGGGAAATATCTTGAGCAGAATACAGTGGAAAAGAATCTACCAGTTTCTGTTTCAAGTTCATTTTTATCCCTTTCTGTCTCAAAACAAAAACTGTTTATGAATTCAACACACCATGTTCTGTGGGAAAAAAGAAAACCTTCTGCTCCCTTCACTCTGCTGGAAGCTGAAGAGTGCTAGGCCCCTGTGTAGTAGTGCATAGAATCTAGCTTTTTTCCTTCTTTCTCTGTATATTGGGCTCAGAGATTACACTGTGTCTCTATGTGAATATGGACAGTTAGCATTTACCAACATGTATCTGTCTACTTTCTCTTGTTTAAAAAAAAGAAAAAAAACAACAAAAAAATAAAAATAAAAATGGGGTTATAGAAGGTCAGCCGGGGTGGGTTTCAGAAGTTTGGGTGGGTTAAGTGGGCATTTTGACAACATGGCTTCTTCTCCTTTGGCATGTTTAATTGTGATGTTTAACAAACATCCTTGCAGTTTAAGATGACACTTTTAAAATAAAATCTTCTCCTAATGATGACTTTGAGCCCTGCCACTTGATGGAGAATCAGCAGAACCTGTAGGATCTTATTTGGAATTGACATTCTCTATTGTAATTTTGTTCTTGTTTATTTTTAATTTGTTTTGTTTTTCTTTTTTTTTTGGTGGTTTTTTCCTTTTTTTTCTTTTTGGTTTTTTTTTTTTTTTTGTTTCACTGGAAAGGAAAGAAAGATGCTCAGTTTTAAACGTTAAAGTGTACAAGTTGCTTTGTTACAATAAAACTAAATGTGTACACAAAGGGACTGGTTGGTCTTCACTGAAAGAAACAGCTTTTATATCCTATTTAGAACTTGCTGTAGTTTCTTGGCATTTTTGGGGGCATTTTGTCAGTATTTCTGTAGTGCAGTGCAGCCTTGTGGTTGTGTGGACTGAACCAGTTCATGTAGTTCCCACTATTTCAGTACCTGTAAAGTGTTTCCTGTGGTAGTTCTACTGCACACTGACTCTTGAGTTCCCTGTAGGGTCATGTGCTGTGTGTGAAGACACAGGTATATAGTTTTGCAAAAAGGAAAGTCACTTGATTTGTAGAACTTTTAGTAGTTTGCAGTACTGTATCTCCAGTACATCAGTTTGCATGAAAATACCTTGCAAGCTCAGAACAAAAAGACTAAGGGGTGGTTTTAAAATATTTGGGTGGTTTTGTAAGTCTTTTCCGTTGAAAACAAATCTTAATTGAAAGCTAATTTGGGGGCTATTTCAAAGAGCAAGATTCTTAGTAAAGTTCATGTATAAAAAGTTGCTACTTCACTGTATTTTTTCCTTGGTAGCAGCATGTATATGTGCTTTAGATACACTGTACTCTCATTTTAAGAGACTGCATTTGAGAAACTTGTAACAATTTCACGTAAGAAGGTGTTGGAACTGGTATTCCACGAAATGTAATGGAAGTTGTTTTAACATGCTTTGCTTTTGAAATATTTAAGAAAAAATGTTCTATCAGCTCATCTGAAATTCAAATAGCTCTTTGGATGTATAGAAAAGACTGTCTTCTGGGAAGACTTGTTATATTCTCTGATTCCTTTTCCTCACAGAATTTGGTGTAGTCAAATTCAGCTTTTTTTTGATGCTTAAGAATACACTTGGCAGAACAAGATCAATGTCTGGTTGAGACGTGCACAAATAACATGTGTGAGGGAAAACATTCTGTAAGTGTGTGGTCCAGCTTGGATTCAATCCAGTTATCAGAGACAATGCAACGTCCAGTCTCATGTGATCAATGCGAATATAAGACAACCATGTACTTTATTCCATCTCAACAAAAGCTTCTGCCCTCATCCTCCTTTGCAGAGCCTAGAACAACGTTGATAAGTAATGGTTTCTTACCATCTAGAGAGAGAAGGAACAAAACCCATGAAGTCCTATAAATTTTAGTGGTTTTTAATTTGATTCCTTTTTGTTGTAAGATTGAAAATAGCTTCCTCTTGTGGTAGAGGGTCGATGTGCTGTTTCTTGCCATGATGCCTCATTACTTAATTTTATGTAGTCCTAATTGTAGTTCCTCAAGGAAAATAATCTTCTGGCAGTCTTGAATGCTTTAGGAAAAATAATTGTGCCATTGTTGTTCCATCCCTGTTGGTTACTAGCAGAAAACTTATAAAAACTGTTTTGAAAGTAATCAAAGCTTCAGGCTCTGTAAAGTCAAATACCAGGAACAAGAAATGAGAAGTCTGGATAATTAAATGCTACTTAAGACATTTTTCTTGCGCTTTCTTAAGGATTTTTCAGGGTGCCAAAATACTCTTACTACTGTACTGATAATACTGAATTTGCTGTGAAACTTGAGGGTTTACTCCTGGCAATGGCTAAAGAGTAAACTGACATGGTAAAAGAATAAACCGTATTAGTTAAGTGTTATTTAAATTTTTTTTCCTAGCATGGATATGATTAGGTATTAACACATTTCTCTGCAATGCTCAAGAAATACTACAGCTGGCCATCATGTGCTCTGACTGTTCACTTAATGTCTAATTTGGCTGAATATATGTAATGGGTGTCCATTTTTTGCTGGATTTATTTTATATGTGTATAAAGAGCTTTTAAAAAGACATCTACCTTGGATAATAATGGGAAATTAATTCTTATTAAATATCATTAATTCCCCACTGCTTGAGCTCCTCACATGCAGTTAATCCCACCATGTGAAATCTATCACAGGTGGTAAATGACTTCAGGTTTTTTGGCTTGAATTTCCAGGATTAGAACATAAAGTTGGCAGCAATTTAATAAAGGTGAAGCTGCTGTGCTGGGGCTGTATGGCCTATCTCAAAGGTTATTTTTAAATTTAAAGTTTAATTGCTATAAAATGGAATCTTTTGTCTGTAATTTCTCGTGCCAAAGGAAACAAATATGGCTGAGTGTGTAAATACAGTCAGGAAAGTTTGGGGTTTCTAAAGAGATTATCTATGTACTTATTCATACTTGTCAACATAATTTCTGCCCTGTAAACAAGCATTATCTGAATCGATTTCTCAGTCATTTATGATATTCACTTGAATCTGTAAGCTCTTTGTACCACACTAAACCAGGTGCATAAGGATAGTTCTTTGTTTATTGGATACTGTTCCTGAATTTTGAAGCCATGTTGTTTTTTGGTTTGGTTTTTTAAAGAGAATGAAATCAATGAAATAATTTCTCTGCTGTACCTTCAAGCTATCCTTCTGTTTGAAGGAATTAAAATACATTTAACTGTTACTTGATGCTACCATTTCTAAGAGTCTTTTTCAAGAGAATCAGTTTTTTAGTCCCAAACTCGGCACAGTCTTTCACAGATGATGTGGGCAGTGCTTACTTTTCCTTTATGGAGAAGAGTGAGGGGAGGTAGTAAGTGACTGGTACACGATACTTGCTTCCCGTGGGAAACAGATTTATGCTTAATCTCCTTCCTTCCTCTCCTGGATTAAAATTTGAGACTTTTAAGACTTTTTCTTGATCATCACCTTTTCCGCGTGCTCTCTCGGGTATCATGGGAGGACAGGGGCTGCCGGTTGAAGGTCAGGACATACCTTTAGCACCCGCCCTGCTCTGGGAACCCCCAAGGAGTCCGCACAGCTCCCGGGACAGTGCCACTGCCCCTTGCCGGCTCCTGGGCAGGATCTTCGCCGGGATCATCCCCGGCACCAGGGGATGGTGCCCTGCGGGGTCCTGGGGCTGCCGAATGGGCAGGAACTGCTGCTCCCACCTACTGGCCCAGTCTCCGCAGGATTTGCAGGACACAGTTGAACCATGCCTGGGGAATGGGGCTGGGATGCTGGGTAGCCAGGGACACGGCCTCTGGGATCACTGGGAGCTGAGAGCCAGCCCTTTCCCTCCAAGCACCCCTGAACTACCCCCTGCCCTTCCTCAGCCTCCCTGGAGGGTCTGAGGCCTGAAGGAAAGAGGGGGAAGCTGCGCAGGAACCCAATTGTGTGGTGGGCAAAGCACCCCTGGAGGCACCGTCCCAGCCCAGAGCCCCCCAAGCACGTCCCCAGTGAGAGCCAAACACAGCCTTGATCTGCTGGAGGTGCGGAAGCATTCCTGCTCCTCTGGAACTCAGTCTACACTTGCTAGTTTGATTTTCCCCTTTTCAGTATTTCCACTGAATGAACAGTCAATTAAAATAATTACTTAAACACTAAACAGAGCCTGGACCATGTTCTAAATATCATCAGGTTTCTGAAGGGTTTATATTAATCAAATGCACTTGCTTTATTAACAACAGGGGCATATTCAAAGGCTTTGTATTAGTTTAAAGCTTTATTAATTCAAGTCAGTTAAGCTAGTTTCGCATATTTAATTTTATAATGAGTTCCTTTTATTAGTTACTCAGTTGCAAATTGCTTACTGCATTTTCTAGCCTAAAAAATTTTTAGGCTAGAGAAACTTTTCTAATTAAGTAAAAGGAACACACTTCTGTTTATTAGTATATTTCTAAATTTGTATGTGGGAATACTGTCACCTCCAAATGCCTTCCAATTCACAGCTGTGCACTGCTCTATGATTGAAAAGCATATTAGTAGGACAGTAACATGTAATAGTGCTGAGGAGCGTCTTTAAGCACCTGAAAACAACAAGTATATTTTAATTTTGTTTAAAGCACTGGGCCTGTGACACCTTGTCGGTTCTGTGTGATCCTGTGGCACTAGTGCAGCACAGTGTTTTTTCACTACGCTAGCTAGGGGATTGCTGCCATCCTCGCCAATGCGTGTGGGACGTTTTTTCACTCAAATATTCAGCAGAAACTGCGTGTGAAGGAGCAATCCTGCAGGGGAAAACTCCCCCAGAGCCCAGCATCGCCCCGTTCCAGGGATGGGGTGCAGGGATCCCATCACAAGGAGAACTTCACTTCGCTGGCTCCCATGTGGAGAACTGAAACTGGGAACCACCCGATGGCCCCAGCACCAAGGGCCCGGCTGGGGCCACCCGCGGGTCTTTCTGCTCAGCGCTTCCAGAGGGACGGAGCGGGCACCCGCCACTGTGCCTCCCGTCCCCTCCCTTCGGCACGGACCGCAGCCTCCGCAGTGCCACCGCGGGGCCTGACCCCGCCGGCCGCTCTCCGGCCTCTCTTCCCCGGCGGGCGATGTCCGGTACCTCCGCGTCCGCGGCGTCCTCGCTCCGTCCCGCCGCCTCACGGCACCGCGACCGCGCGTTTCCCCTCGGGGCGGGCGGCGGCACCTCCTCAGGCGGGGGCCGGAGCGGCGGCTGCCCCGCGGCCGTGTGGGGAAGGGCGGCTCCCGCTCCTCGTCCCGCCGCCGCTCCCCAGGGCCGCCCGCCGGCGGCTCCCCCGGGCCGCCCCCGCGAGAGGGCGCTGGCGGCGGCCCCGGGACCGCCGAGTTTGAAAAGTGCCGGTCCGGGCGGAGCAATGGCGGCGATGGCGACCCCGCAGGTGAGCGCTGAGGGCTCGGGGGTGGCAGCGGGCCGAGCAGCGCCTTTGGGGAAGGCGGTCCCCGCGCCTTTTGGGGTTCTCTGTGCCCTCTGGGGGTCTTTGTACACTTTGGAGGTCCCTCCATCCATGTTCGGCATGGAAAGCACCGCGCCCCGCTCCGCCCTTCGGAGGTCCCTCCATCTATGCCCCGCCGGGAAAGCACTGCGGCCCTGCGCCCTCTGGGAGCCCCTGTGTCCCTTGGGGGTCCCTCCATCCATCCCCCGCTGGGAAAACCCTGTGCCCGCCCCGCCGGAGCCCCCAGAGGCGGCTGTGGTGAGGGGCTTCACGCCGTCCCCCTCCGCTCGCATGGCCGCTCTCCAAGGAGATGGGAGGGGGTGTGGGAAGCCGGTGCGATCCCCTAAAAATGTTCCTCTTCGCCTCAGGGAAGTGGGGTTCAGGCCAAGTTGGTGCCAGCTGAGGAAATCTCTCGGCGTCGTGGAGGTGTTTGGTGGCGAGGCGGCTGCTGGGGCTGGCGTGGGGCCGGGAGGGCGGCCAGGCTCCGTGCTGGGAAAACATTCGTGTCTAGAACAAGCTCCTCGGAGAGGGGGAGATGTTCTGCCCTGTTCCCTTGAGACGAAAGTTTAAAGCCTAATCTGGGAAAGAAGGGACAGAGAGACCGACACAAAGAGCGCTGGCTGCCGCCTGCCCGGGTTCTTCCCATCCCGGCGCTTCCTGGGCTCGCTGCTTCCTACCCTCAGCCTTGGAGTTGGGAATGCTCCAGGCAGGACGGCAAGTGTCTTTTTCCTAAGTTAGACGTAACTTTTTCTTGTACGACATTAATGTAGCTGGCATGAGGCTCCCCAACGTGAGTCCCATCCCTAGGGCATAAAGTTGCTGTGAAAGATGGGATATAAGATGTCCTGGGAATGTTTGGGCTGCAGGGAGGATGGCAGCTTCACCACTGGCTTACTAAATCAAATTATAAATCAATTTCTGTTATAGTGTTGAAAGTGTAAAGGCCAGGTCTGCTCTGGGCTTTGTGCAGGTGAAACTCATTTCCAAGCTGGGCATAATTGATGGGATGGGATCTCCCTGGCTGCAATCCAAAGGATTAAGTGTAACTCATACTGCTGAAATTTTTGCTAGTTAGAAAGCAGTCTGGACGCTTGGGTATGACACGAGCCTGGCAGAAGCTCTGGGTGAGCTCCAGCATCTCCACTACAAGTGCCAAAAGAAAGCCAATTTCAGCTGCTTTGGGTATTTCTCTGCAAGCTGTAAATGCATATCAGGATTGTGTTGGAGACTGACCTTTGCAGGGAACCCAGGAGCAGCTGCAGCACAGGCTGTGGCAGTGTCCTGACATCCCACCGAAATTCCTGAGCCAGAAGGCAAAATGGCTCAACCCAAATGCAAATTTGTCTTTCCCATGCTTCTCAAAAATGGAGTGTTTTATCTTCCTGGTGCAAACGATGTTGATGTTATGACACCCTCTAAACCGCAAAGGGGAAAATGAGGAAGTGAAACATGGTACATTCTAAATATAGAAATTTAGCCTGGTGCATTAAGTGATATTCAGATTAACTTTTGGCAGAGACTGATGTAGAGGAAAATTGACTTGAGAACTGCTGAGACTGTACCTGTTCTCTGAATCAATACCCAGAGCTTCATATTCAGCACCTTTTGTTGGTATTACTGTTGTACCACTGCTCATTCCTTTACTCTGAGTGGATCCATGGGGGAAAATTTTTATACTCACATAATTTGGATAGAAGATGTTCTTTTATTAGTTATTTAAATGAGAATTGTAACCATCAAACTCATTTTAGTAACTTGCTACAGACTGGATAAAGAGCTTTTTGATTTTCCAACTAAGGGCTGGTAAAGGTTGCCTGTGACTCAGGAACTCCATGATTCAAATTCTTCCTCACAAAACTTTGGATGTCTTTCAAAGCTCTGGCTTAGTTCCTGGCTTTACTAATTGGGCGAGAACTTCCTGAAATCAGGATGTTAGTCTGAACCTTTTTGTTTTGCTACCAATCTGAACAACTCCTATTTTGGCTATTGCGGCCAAAGCTTGGATTTAGGCCAACTTTTAAAATGGATATTTTCCCCTGTTTTCTTTGTCCTGTTGGACTGAAATTGTAGCAAAAACTAATCAAGGATGTTCAGTTGAGTCTTTGATTAAGTAATTGTTTCTGGAGGAGGCTTTGGATGCACAGCACACTCTGGAAGTGTATTAATGTACATGAGTAACACAAAGCCAGGATGGTTTGTTGTTGGAAATGTGGTCAACCAGTGACAGAATGTGAAAACAAGTCAGGATTCCCAAGCCCTGTCTTTAGGCACTGATGTGCTCTGTGATGTTAAGCCAGTTACTGTAGCAGTACTTGGCCACTTCTTTTGCATTTAAGCCATGGGTGTGAGTCATTAATGTGAGGTTATGAATGCATTCATTGCTTTGGATGCCTTAAAGCTGCTCTTCCTGTTGAAGAGAGAAGCACAAGCTCTTGCTTGGATGTGTTCTGGTGTTGGGTAGCACCCTTAGGGATGGTTTGCAGCTCCTGTCTGAATCCAGTGTTTGTTTGGGCAGTGAGATAAACCTCTACTCTGCCCCAACTGGGTATGTCCAGAGGCTGTGACAGAGCAGCTCTGTCCAGAGCTCTTGCTGAGCCATATATCACTAGAACAAGTGGTACTGGAAATTACATAAAACAAAGCCCTGGACAAGCTTGAATGCCACTAATGCTACTCAAAATAATCAGTGTTTAACATGGCCTTTAGAGAACAGAGATTGAGACATTAGTCTGCTCACCTTTTCAGACACAGCAGACAGTCAAACTTACTCTTTTGCTTGTTCATTTGTAGAAGCAGCTGTAAGGCTTGCGTTCTTCTTCTTCAGGAGCAACAGCTGAGGGTTAACACATGCTTGTGGCATTCCTAAAAGCTCTAACAGATTAGCTGAGATGTGTCTTTGAGCAGTCAGCATCAAGGCATAATCAGATAAAAATCTGTATCTAAAATGTCATACTGGTAAAAGTTAATGTTGATCAGAGCAAGGGCAAATATTGGCTGAGCTTTGATTCTTGAAGAACAAGGATGTGTGTAGACATTAAATAACAAGGAGATGAGTAAAATGAAGGTTTTTCTCCATTATGGTTTAAAATCAAATTAAGTCATGTTAAGATCAGAGTTATATTTTGTCTTCTGCAGTTGAAATGTAGATTTGTCTTCTTGAAAATTTGGTGAGAATATTGACTTCAGAATTTCTGAAAGAAATGAAGGAGTGGAATCTAATGAGAGTATTGCTGCAGTGTCATAAAAATGGTTGGAGAGTGTTCTCTCTGAAATCCTCTTGCTCAATGCTCTTGGGCTGCAGGGCAGCTCTCTCTTGCAGCTGGGCGATGATGTGAACTTAATGGATCCAAGCTTCCAGCAGAAACTGGAGGGTGAGAAGGAGCTGCTTCGCCGGGCTATACAGAAAGAACTGAAGATTAAAGAGGGAGCAGAAAACCTGCGCAAAGCGACAACAGACAGAAAGAATCTTGTTCACATTGAGCATGTGCTGAAATCTTCTAACCGAAAACTGGAGCAGCTGCACTGGGAACTTCAGGAGCTCAATGCAAGGATTTTAATAACAGACAAAGAGAAGAGTACAACAGGTAGTTTTTGGGTCATGATTGACTGGAACATTCTCTTAGAGTGCTTCAATCTCTAGAGATACTGAATTGAAATAGTCTTCTATTGAGGGCTCACAACTACTGGGAGCATCTTGGTATTTAGATGATGAAATTATCTGTGGTATAAAAAGTTCAGAATGGTGCTATAAAGGTGAAAGGAGGTGTAGGGAGAAAACCAGCTGAGAGTGCTGGGCATGGACAACATTCAAGAATAGGTTGTAGGTGGAATTGAAGAGATATGAATAGAATTTCTGGGCAGTTCAACATCCAAGTAATTTATAGGACAATGAGTTTAAAATTGAAAGAGTGCTTGTTAGGACAGGTTAATTGATAAATTAATAAATATTTACACATATGACCTGGAGCTTCATTTAAAAGTGTTTCCCACTCAATTTTGTAGACAAGACCTTTTTGTACCTTATTTTTTAGCCTAAATTTCCTTTGCAGAGTCACCCATCTGTAACCAGTAAAATGAAACGAGACAAGATGACTAATGGTATTGATTGTGTTGTTTGTGTAGATGGATCTGTATCTCCAGATCCCTGTCTCTGGGAAAGAAACCCAGACCCCATGGCAAGGAAGATTGAAGCGTTGAAAAAGCAGCTGCATGTTGAAATGAAAGTGAAACAAGGAGCTGAGAACATGATCCAAATGTATTCAACATCCAAGGTAAGCAGGAATAAAGAGCCATTTGGGAGCATGGATTACTGGATCAAAATTTGTATTTTAAGTTTAACACAAATTTCTCTCTGATAATTGATTTGGGAGAGAAATTAATTTGCAAAGCTTGCTTGACTGAATCCTAGCTCTCTACTTTGAGTCTCAGCATAATGACAGCACATAAGAGGGGTATAAGAGGTACATTAAGTCACTGATGAGGAAAGAAAGCTAAGAAAGCATTGATGTTGTAACTGAGTTGGTGTGATGTTTTGATATCACTGAGTTGTTTAGGATAAAGCACAGCATGTGGTATCTCTTTATGTAAGAAAAATTTTCAGAGGTTTAGTGGATTCATATTCATCTAAATTTTTGAGTTTGGCATAATCGTATTTAAAAGTCAAAAGATAATTTAAAACATTTCAAATCCAAACTTATTATGAAGCTTAATTCAATAAGACCAGCAGTGTAAGAGGGCTGTGATATTTTTATTTGTTCAAAACCTCTGCTCTGCTTACAGAACACTGTAAGTGCAGTTAACCAGGGAACAAGGAGTCTCAGTGACTGCAGGATTTGGTATTAACTGGGCACGTCCTTGACCTGTCCTTTCCCTCTGCAAATGGAGATCGTGATCTCAGAGTCCTTGATCCTCAGTGGTGCCTCCTTTACGTAACTACTTGTGTATTCCATTTCAGAGTCAGTTATGACCCTTTGTACAAGTACCACCTCACCCTCATATGCAAGCACATCATCATTACCCATTTGTAGTGATCGTGGTTCTCTCTCTGCATCTGATTCCTTTTGGCAGGAGCGGAAGCTGTTGGCTACAGCTCAGCAGATGCTTCAGGACAGTAAAACAAAGATTGAAATAATCCGCATGCACATTGTGAAAGTATCTCAGTCTGCAGGAGGGATGGAAGATAGAGTTGATCCATCAGGTAACATACTTTAAGTAACTGATACAGCCCACAACAGATGCAGACAGAGCCCTAAGATCCACAGTACTTGGTTGATTTTCATCCTTGCCATGTTTTACCTCCCAAATGGCCAGTGAGGATGGGGACCACCATCAGTGCTTTGGAGCTGCGGATTGAGGAGCTGAGGCATCACCTGCGCATTGAAGCTGCTGTAGCGGAGGGGGCGAAAAATGTGCTGAAGATCCTGGGGGGGAGTCGGGTACAAGATCGCAAGTTTTTGGCTGAGGTAAGCAGACATTGCTCAGGCCTTCTTGAGAAGGTGGTTTCGTGCCTCCACATTAGTGATTTAGCATGAACAAGTAGGGTTAACCAAGTTACTAATTTAGGAATTTCCTGTCTCTCTGTCAAGACAGACTGGGATCACTTCCCCTTCTAGGGATAGCGTTCCTTGTTTTGCTGAAATTTCTCAGGAACATCAAAAGTGACACTGGTGGGGATTCAAGCTCTATGGGAAAATATTTTATCTTTGTCCTGTATTAGCAAGATGTTGTCTTGTTGAGTTTTTTTTAAGCTTACTCTAGTTCATAATACCTGTCTATGTGGCTCTACATGGAAAATCTCTGCCTGCTTTCTGTTCTCCTTCACACTGGTAGGCTCAGGGTCGTTTGCAAGAGTCCTCTCAGAAGATTGATCTGCTGCGCTTCTCCCTGGAACGTCAGCTCAGTGAGCTTTCTCCTGATCACCCAAAAAGAGCACTCATCAAACAGGAACTGATAAACACTTCCTCCCTGGGAGCCCGGCATGGCAGCATCCAACCCACTTCAGTCATCAAACCTACAGCCCTTACAGGTAAAGGGATCCTGCATCACATGTTGTTGTATGGAGGACAGAGAGAAAAAATAATTCTATTTCTTCTCATTGTTGTCATATGGACATTGGATTTTCTAGCACCTGGAATTCTGTCTTCTAGGTCAGGCAGAGCTTTCTGAGCATACAGATTTGCAGTCTAATAATCTGGAGTAAATTTAAACTATTAACCAAGAAATCATGAATCTGAGAAATTCTGGGACCTCTTTGAGGTCAGACTGACTGGAATTACTTTATTTTTACATAATACTATTCCTTATTCTCCTAAAATTCCTCAGGAACACTGGAAGTGAGACTGATGGGGTGTCAGGATCTATTGGAAAATGTTCCAGGACGTTCCCGAATGACACGTTCTTCTCCCATCTGTGGCAGCCCAAGTGATTTGAGGTCCCTTTCCCGGACACGAGTTGGCCTGGGCATCCATGGCCGTGGTGTTGCAGGAAAATACCGGAATGAAGAGCCAAGTAGTGAGTACAGGGTTCCCTGTTGACCTGCTGGTGGCATATCAGAGCAAGGGGGCTTCTCACTGGGTCAGCCTGGTACAAGTGTTGTTATGAGAAACCAAATTTCTGCAAAACTAAGAGAGAAAATGAATTGCATTATGCCTGGTCCTCCTAGGACTCTCCTGGAAATTGGTTGGGATGTCCACCTTCAGGATGAGAGATTAAACATTATAATCCATGTTTCCTCCTTTGTCCAGATGAAGTCCTTGCTGTGCTCAAAGTGGACAATAAAGTGGTTGGCCAAACAAACTGGGGACCAGTTAATAACCAGGCATGGGACCAGAGCTTTGCCATTGAGCTGGACCGGGTAAGTATGCCTTAGATTCATGTGGTGTTTATTTTTCCATTTAACCTTACCCGATTTCCTTGTTTAGCTGTCATTCCACTTAGCTCAACCCCGTATTGCTGCTGTCCCTGTGTCCTTTGATTTGCCAGTTAGCTCGGCCTTACCCTGAAGGCAGAGATTCAGCTTGAACAGTGTCTGCTGTCATTCTCTCCTTATCTGAGCAGTTTTGTTTCATCTTATCAGCAAAGTGGCTCTTAGGGATTTCTAAATAGGGACTCCAAGAGGGTCTGTAGCTAAGAAGATCTAAAGACATCAAAAGCAGGGAACAGAACCACTAAAGAAGTATTTTATGCGTACTCTTTAGTTTACTGATTTTATTATTTTTTTTTTTTACAAATACATGTGCCATTTATAGAGTGTGGAGCAGTAGGTAATTATTCTGTCTTTGTTTTCTCCCCCACCATTCACCCATCCCACCAGTCTCGTGAGCTAGAAATTGCAATTTACTGGAGAGATTGGAGAGAACTCTGTGCAGTGAAGTTTTTACGTTTGGATGATTTTCTTGATAATGAACGTCATGGGATGTGCCTCTCACTGGAGCCCCAAGGAATGCTTTTTGCAGAGGTATAAATGTAAGCTTCGTTTCTTTCTCAGAGAATTCAGTCTGTTTAGGGTGTCTGCCCAGAGTACCAGGAATGGAAGGAGCAATAATCTGGAAGGGTAGAATGATACCTGAAACCCTCTTGCATCAATAGCCCATGTAAGAATAAGGAACAACACAATAGAATAGATGTGCACATGCCATAGCCTGGAGTGACTCTTCAGCTGCTGCACTGTAACTATGTGTGTGCCTGCTGCGAAATCCATTCGTTTTTATTTGCTTTCGTCATTGGTGGCACTTTAATTAAACATAAGGCTTAATGGTCAGGATTGAATCACAGAGACTGCAGAATCAGAAATCCCAACTCCCTCTGGCTATGCTTATTTTACATCTTTCTGAGGCTAATAATAGTTTGAGGTACCATCAATGTAGAGATCATCTCGATAATCCCTTAAAAGCCACAGTATTTTCTCCTTTGTGTTGTGATGAAAGTTCCTGTGGTTTTCATTCCGAAGTAGGATCTGAACCTCATGTACCAAAATTTGCCTCCTCTCCTTGCTGTCTTGTTTTCTGTGGTTGGTTTGTGCCATTTGGTTTTGTTTTTTTCTGGTTTTACTTCTGTGCCATGAACTACTGTGTTAGTTATCCTATAAATGGGCATGTTCTTTATGCATGGCTTCACAAATTAGATAAAGTTTTTGGGAGATACAAATTGGCCTTAATTCTGGGGGTTTTCTCAATTTCAGGTAGCAGATAATTCCAATCTCTAAACCCACAACTGAAGTAGCAGCTGATCAGAGGATGAATCTAGAATAACTGAGTCTGGAGTCTGGGATTGACTGAAAATTTACCAAACAGATAGGAATGGAGATTTTGATAAGAAAACAGGCATGTGTGAAATTTAAATAGAGAATCCTGACATCCCTTTTACTTCTCTGACAGGTGATGTTCTGTAATCCTGTCATTGAGAGGAAGCCAAAACTGCAGCGACAGAAGCGCATTTTCCCCAAACAGAAAGGTGAGGTGCTGGAGAAGTGACTGTCCAGGGTGAGAGGAGGGGTTTGCACAGGCAGGTTCTGCTGTCCTACTCAATCTGGAGATGTTAAAACTCTTTCTAATTACTGTGTATGTGAAAGTTTGTTCAGTCACATGAAGTGCAGGCAGTCCGGCTGCAGCACCATCTGTAATGTAATATTGTCATGGTGCTGCTACTCACAATTAACATTGCGAGGGGGATTTAATTGCTACTTATTTAACAGACTACTTAGCTCTGGGGCCTCCAGCCTAAGAAGGACATGGACCTCTTGCAGCAAGGAGGGCCACCAAGATGCTCAGAGGGCTGGACCGCCTCGCTCTGGACACAGGCTGAAAGAATTGGGGCTGTTCAGCTCAGGAAGGCTCTCAGGAGACCTTGGAGCTCCTCCCAGTGCCTTAAAGAGGCTCCAAGCTGGAGAGGGACTTTGGACAAGGGTCTGGAGTGACAGGACAAAGGGAGAATGGCTTCCCACTGACAGGGCAGGATTAGATGGGATATTGGGAAGAAATTGTTCCTTGTGAGGGTGGTGAGGCACAGGTTGCCCAGAGAAACTGTGCCTGTGCCATCCCTGGAAGTGCCCAAGGCCAGGTTGGATGGGGCTTGAAACAACCTGGGATCGTGGAAGGTGTCCCTGCCTATGGAAGGGAGTTTGAATTAGATGGTCATTAAGGTCCCTTCCAACCCAAACCATTCCATGATTCTATGAGAAGATCCAGGACTCAAACTGTACATGGCTGATTAACGATATTTAATCAGCCATGCTGTTACTGATAAACAGATATTAGAAGGTTTTCTGGAAAACTCTGAATGACAGAACACTGTAGCATGAACAGCCTACTGACTGTCAAGTCTCTAGAGCTGGCATCTCAGATTTATGAGATTTATGGACTGGAATAGCTTGCATACTTTCTTATTTCTCTGCAAATTCTTTCTTGTGAAGCTCAATAAGGTGAAACTTTACATACTGAGCTTTTGTGGCAGTGGGGATAAATGAGATTTTATATTTATACTCTTCACGAAGTTGTAAAAATAATGAAAATATCCCAAATATTTTACTCTTTTTAACACATTTTCAGAAACTTCCTGTTAGCAGGCTGCATAATTAAAATGTAGTGTTGAAAGAGAAGAAAACCTGACTTGAAGTTAAATCAATTTTTAATGTTCTATTCAATTTCAACTCGAAGATTCTTATGATATTATATGGAGTTGAACTTAGGTGAAATAGCAGATCTGTTTCATGATCATCATCATCATTAATCTTTATTCCCTGAAGAAAAGTCCATTCTCCCAAGGGTGAGCTACCCTTCTGGGGTAACCCACAGGTTTTAGTTGAAAACTGGAGTTTAACACTATGTGAAACTGTAATTTATATGTTGTATTCTTATTGGTGGTTTGACTCTGGCTCCTCCAGGGAAGGAATTTCTCCGAGCTCCTCAAATGAACATGAATGTTGCAGCTTGGGGTCGCCTGATGATGAGTTTCCTCCCTCCCTGTAGCTCCATCAGCACACTGAGCCCCCCACTTCATGATCCCAATCACACAGACTTTCCTCCAGTTTCCCCACAAAGTCATGGTGATTCAGTCTCCAAATTGAGTAGGTAAGTGATGTCCTAAGTGTTGGAATGGCTGTAGGGTAGATCTTAAAATTCTGTTGCACTTTACTGAGGTGGAGGAAGACACTGATGAGAGAAATTTGCCTAGAAAAAAAGTTGTAGAGTTTCTGTGTTGTAAAGAAAAGAAAATTCCATTCATTAAATGTCTTCACCACAGCTCTGCAAGGTCACCATGTGATAAAAATGCACTCTGTTTTCATGAGTCATGTAGCACTCAGAAGGGACATAGCTGAGATTTAAAATGTGCTATAGAAGAAAATTTCCCCCAGAATAAATGTTTTTAAATTGAATCAGTTATTCTCCAAAGAGATTATTCCTACTGATGCACAGGACCTAGGAAAGAAAAGAAAAATACTCAGGTACTATGTTGCTATTAAAATCAGTATTTCTTTAAATTCTTGACTTATTTCTACATACCTGTGTTTCATTAATTTTATAATGAAATAAATATAGACAGCCAGTGTTAGAATGTGATTCTAACCAACTTCTAATTAGTTTAGGAGAGAATATGTCTCGTTGGTACTTCACAGACTTACAGTGTGAGTCATGGAGTCCTGTTGTCCAGTGATTTGGACCGAACTAGCAGAGGTGATGCAAAGGTGTCTGTGTACAGTGCTCTGCTCTAAGGCAAAATCTCCTTCAATTCTGTCTTACAAATGCAGTGACTTCCCTGTGGCTAAGCTTACAGTTGCTGATGAAGCACCACCCAAGCCTCCACGCCTTTTTCTGATGGCCAGCTCCAAGGAATCAACGCTGTCTCCTGCAGATTCTCCGGTAACGATCTGAGCTAATTGGGCATGTTGTCTCTCCTGGTTAGTGTTCTTTCAATGCCCTGTTCTTCTAATTTATTACTGAAGAAATTTGCTATACTTCAGGCAGGTGCCTCATTAGCTGGCTGATCTCTAGGAATTCAGAATCCAGTGAGCCATTTTGGCATGGACTCTTTAAAAAGAGTTGCACATTTTTTTTCTTCCCTCTTTTTAAAAATGGGAGGTAGGTCAGCATTGGGAATTCAGAGCAAGAGTACAGAAGAGACTGCACAGAAAAAGCAGGGAAGGAGGGTCAGCAGGCTTTCAAGAACAAATGAGGTTCTTTGTCATTAAAGAAACTGGACAAAACCAAGAGCAGGTCTACTTTTCTGACAGGAAGGAGCAGGAAAATTGCTTTGAGCGGTAAAATGACCTGTTCTACCACCTGTTCTTACCCTTTCTAATTTGGCTTTTGTGATAGAGGAAACTGCATTCTTTGATTATTGTGACTCTTGACATGAGATGCCATTTTCTAGGAAGTAAATGTTCTAGACTTTTAAAAGTGTTTATTTTAAAAGATTTGACCCTATAAAAATCATCGCACATGGGAATAGTTTGGGTGCTTATAGATAATTAATTTTTATGTTACTTACATCCAAGCAGAGGCAATGACCATCTGCAAGAACATGTCTGTGGTCATGCTGGATCCTGACAGAGGAGAAAAGTTGGATGTGGGTGTTCAGGTTAGACTTGGAAATTTCAGAGAATGACCCATTGTATTTTTCTTTCTCCTCTTAGTGCCTGAAGAGGCTACATGTTGAGGAGAAGACTTGCAGCTCTCCTGTAACAGGATTTTCAATCCCAGCGTCTCCAAGGTAACTGTGGATAGCAAGGGCTGTCTCAGGTCACAGACTAAAGAGTCACTGGGATCAAATTTTTGAGCATGAAGTCTAAAATTCTACTCAAGGTGTGCTTTGGTTTCTCAGCAACAAATCCTTACTGCTGAGTATGGACAATACAATGAAAAATCTCTGAACTTCACTTATCTAAATGTCTGCTGTGTCTTATCTGTTCATTAACCCAAATACTGAGCCCCTTGGTACGCTGTGCACTGCAGTGTAAGAGGTGATTTAGTAGAAGGTAAAGTCATTTAGCTGTCTTCAAGGGCTTCCTTGTGTTTGAAGTGCTGTGGTGTATTATATTTAGATGTGTCTGTGTGCTAAGTAATACATTCCAGAACTGCTTTTGGCATCCTCTTCTATTTCTATTGATTTGCAGTACACTGTCTCTTGTGGCATAAACCAGGAAGGCAGGGGAGGCATAAACCAGGAAGTTGATTATAGTCTGTAGCACTTAAACAGACACATTTTGTATATAACAAGGATACACAGCAGTAAATATACCCAGGACAAGTAAATAAACAGTTTATTATTATTGAAAAAAGACAATTTCCTTACATTGGGGTTTCCTTCTTCTTTCTTAAGTGGCAGAACAGCAGCACAAGCTTTAGTTGTTGGGATTAGGTGAGGGGTGGTCAGCACAGCTGTTTGCTTTCCTTTTTGCTATACAGAGCTTCTTTCCTTGACACAAACACACACTCCTTTGTTATCTGCTCATGATCTCTCTTTTCCTGCAGGAAAAGGACAGTTCAGCTGGAGGATTTTCACTGCATTGCTGTGTTGGGTCGTGGCCACTTTGGGAAGGTAGTGGAGGGGGGCAGTGGTTGTGACAATGGGGCTCAGCCTGGAGGTTTCAATAGAAACATTGCAGGACAGAAGAGATCTGTTGCAGTGCAGATATGGAACAACAAACCCAGCCCAGCAGCTGGTAACTATTGTTAACAGTCAAAATTCCTGAGGATTTGTGACTTCAAAGCTGTCCTGAGAGTGCTAAATGAAAGCACACCATTATCATTCCTTTCACGAGGATCCCAAAACTTTGCAAGCTCTCTCTGTGGGAACTCAGAGGTGCTCCCAAAGCACTGGGCCAGCTCTGGTAGTGCTGTTTGGGAGAAGGACATAACTGACACTGACATCCTTCTGGACTGCTGCAGCACAAAGAGCAAAACAGACATGCTGTGTTTTTTGAGTTCCTTGAGTTTGGTTTTGGGGATGACTGGAGTGGATGGAAATAGCTGGCATCAATTTGAGTTAAAGCAATATGATAAGGAAATACGAGATTGCTTAAAGTACAGCTTTTCTGTTGTCTTTCAGGTACTGCTGGCCCAATACAAGGCAACTGGGAAGCTGTATGCCATCAAAGCCTTGAAGAAAAGAGACATTATCAGAAGAGATGAAATTGATAGGTGAGCTTTGTTTAGAGATGGTACTATTGCCAGAGGCTATATTACCACAACTGTAATCAAATGTTAGCAGGTATGGTACTGGCTGTGTACTGGCTGTGGTACTCTTAAGGTTAAATGTGACCTTAAGGCTTGGTAACTAAAATCAGAAATAAGGAAACTTAGAATGGTGTCTAACTTTTGTAAGAATGGCACCTGAAGAGCACTCTAAAACTCAAGGTTTGGAAGTATATAAGATAAATATTATATTAGCCCTCACTTTTTATTTCTCTAACTTCAGATGTGAAGATTTTCTTCTTTGTCCTCTTTTTCTCAAAACTTTTCTGCTCAATCTGTTTAGCACTGATGTTTTTGTTCTTTCAATCCTGGCAGCTTGAACTGTGAGAAGCGAATATTTGAGGTGGTCAATTCTTCTGATCATCCATTCCTTGTGAACATGTTTGCATGTTTCCAGACCCCTCACCATGCCTGTTTTGTGATGGAATACACTCCAGGTGGGGATCTGATGATGCGCATACACGAAGATGTCTTTCCAGAGCATATGGCGCAGTGAGTTAGAATTGCTCTTGTCTCCAGGCACTATAAATGTTTAACTTGAATCTCATATATTGCCTGATAACTATTTCTGTCTTTTAGGTTTTATACAGCCTGTGTAGTCTTGGGGCTCCAGTTCTTGCATGAGAAGAAAATTGTTTATAGGTAATGCAGCAGAGACTCAAGACAGTTCAGCAGCTTGAAGGTTGATTTTTCCTGTAGCTGTGTCTGGAGCTCACTTTCTTGCTGGGGTTTCTAATCTTTCTGCCTGTCTTTATTTTCCCTGTCACTATCAGCATGTTCATCGTGCTCACAGTAGAGAAAGTCACCTAGAAGCTATTCATCTGGCATGTTGCAGGTGATTAATCCTCTGTGACATGTCAATACATTCTGGGGGGCACCTGTAAGTCACTGCTTTCTTTTCACTGGGATATTCAAGTAATTTGTCATGCTGTTGTGGGAGCTCTTTTCCAGATGAATAATCCCCACCCAGCTCCATGCTGCTTTTTGAGCCTTTTGTTTAGGGAAAAATATCAGTCAGTTAAGGGGAATCTTCCAAATAATGCACGATTAAACCAAATGTAGACTTTACTTAATCTAGATTTTATTCTCTTGATTAATATCTACCTTCTGCCTCTTGCAAAAAAGCTGTATTGGATGGCAATCTTCAGTCTTCATCCACTGTTTTCTTTAATCTCCTGTGCTTGCAGGGACCTGAAATTGGATAATCTCCTTTTAGATGCTGAAGGATTTGTGAAGATTGCAGATTTTGGATTGTGTAAGGAAGGTGAGTAACTGGAGAAGCTTAAATTGAGCCATTCAGGATCAGTTTAGGATCTAAGGGCTTTAGTAGGTGTTTGTGTGTAACTTGTATTAATCCCCATTTAAAAAATTACTATCAAAAAAGCCAAACGAAAAACCCCTCACCTGTCTGGCCATGATGAATTTGGGAAGAATACCTTGTTGTGTAATCTTCAAGAGACTTATGAAAGCATTTAAAATGTGCTTGTTTGCTCAGAGGAGCCAGAGTATAGGATCATATAAAACATGTAGATTAATAAATGAGCAAAGGAACATGCAGGAAGTTCCCTTGGGATTGCTGTTTATTTAATCATTGTATATTTGTTATTCGGAGTCATTGGGGGCCTCAGGTTTCACACTTCTCACTGGCAATTCCCCATGCCCTGGTAACAACATCAGGTGACAAACTACAGCTTTCAGGAGGTGAGGCTGCATCAGATCCATTCAGTAACTTGTGCTGGGTTTTACCAAAGTGTCCTTTTCCTACAGGAATAGGTTTTGGAGACCGGACAAACACCTTCTGTGGCACCCCTGAGTTTCTGGCCCCGGAAGTGCTGACAGACATCTCGTACACGCGGGCAGTGGACTGGTGGGGCCTGGGTGTGCTCATTTATGAGATGCTTGTTGGTGAGGTAAGGCCAGCTTCCCTAAGGGGATCTCACTGACCAGGCTTGGGGGCTTGACCACCGAGGTAAAATACTGCTAAACACAGCCAATTAAGTGGTACTTCAGTTACATTTTTCTTATTCATAGTGCTTGCCAAACAGTAATTAATTAATCCATACAACTCCCTGCTATTCTCATGCCTATTTAATAGTGAGGAATGGGTGCTATGTGGATTGAATAAAAGAATGTCCCAATTGCAGTCACCATTCCCTGGAGATGATGAGGAGGAAGTCTTTGACAGCATTGTCAATGATGAAGTCCGGTATCCACGATTCCTTTCGACTGAAGCACTTTCCATAATCCGTAAGGTAAAGGGCTGATGGGTCTCTGGGAGCCTGAGGAATTTGCATTTACTGTGTAAGTGGATCCAGAGGGACTTGAATAGGATTGTACAGCACTTGTGTGTATAGTCTGGAGCTGCCTACATAGGCTAAGGAAATATTTAAAATTTGAACATATTTCCCCTTCCTCTGCATTCTTTACGTAATGCAGTTCTTCTATGTAAGGATGACTAAGCAGGCTGCTTACTGTTCCTGCTAAGTCTGGCACATGGAAGTGTTGATTCAAGGGCGAGAGTGTCACAGTAATTCAGTGGAGATGACTGGATTCAGTTTTTGAATGTGACCCCATAGTCACAGGTGCACAATTAAGCTGAGATGCTCCATGCAGTTTATGGCAGGTATCTCATCGCTGTTGGCAAATTGTTTACAAGGAACCAGGTCTGAGTTATTCCTGGCAGATGATGACCTTGGTGCAAAGTGAGAATGAGGAAACACCTCCTTTCTTTTGTTTTTCTCTCTGAAGCATTATTTCTGTCCATTCTTGTTCCCGTTGTTTAATTTTGAACTGGTATCTCTGCAGCTGCTTCGGAAATGTCCAGAGCGTAGACTGGGAGCAGGGGAAAAAGATGCAGAAGAAATTAAAATTCAGCCCTTTTTTAAGGTAGGAACTTGGTTTATACCTCTCCCTTGTTTATTGTGTTTGAGCAGAGAGTGATTTGCTCTCTGTTGGTATTGAGGCTTATTTCCCTTTGTTATCAGGGAGATCTTAGTGATGGTTTCTGTTGCACCTCATTGCTCCATTCAGGAATATGTATTTCAAGTCTTGCTTGAAATGACATCCCCCAAGTCTGTTTTCTGGGATCTTTATGCTTCCAGAGTCAGTTTATTTCTGATTGTGCTGCTTCTATGTACAAATATACTTAACTTTAGAGACATGAACAAATATTCCTTTTAAAATAAAACTGAAGCATCAAAAATGTTATTTAGTGATGACAGTGATTGTCAGTCAGTCTATTTGATCACCTGCATTTGCAGGATACATATGACTCTTAAGAGAAATTGAGGTTAAATTGCTTTTGTAAGGGGTATGTGTTTGTTCCAGACAAAGGTGTTGCCATCCCTCATCAGTCCAAAAGTTTTTAGCCTTTTAACCCTTGTCTGGCTTTGCACTGGAGCAAGAAAAGAACTTGGATGTCAGCAGAAATTGCTGGGATCCACAGATCCACCTGGCCGTGGCTGAGCTGTAGTTTTGTCCCTCCTAAATACAGTTGTAGCTGTAAAATCCACTGCATGGAATCTCTTCACTACATCCTGTGCTGTTTGTTTTGGGCCTTTTTTCAGTTCTCTCTCTTTTTTTAATTAGTAGAAATAAGACAGGTTGCAAATGATCCGTAAGGGAGGCTGCAATTCTGCCTCTGACTTTCACATTTCATAAATAATCTTTGTGTCAATCTGGCCTGTTGCCTTCCTTTTCTTACAGGGAATTGATTGGAATGTCTTGTTTGCCAGGAGGCTGAAGCCCCCCTTTGTGCCCTCACTAAGAGATCCAACTGACATCAGCAACTTTGATGAAGAGTTCACTTCTCAAAAGCCAATCCTTACTCCTCCTGAGGAGGTTTCTGTCCTCACCCGTAAGGAGCAGACCGCCTTCAAGGACTTTGACTTTGTTTCCAGACATCTTTTAGATGTGTGATTCCTGGGCCACAAAAACATGAAGAGATTGTTACCACCTTGAGAGAGCATAGAGAAGACTTTGCAGGGCCAGTGGAAAAGCCAACAGGATTAGTAGTACAGGTAGTGATGATGGCCCCAGGATGAGGTGCCCTGCAAGCTGAATTAACCTGCTGTGGGTTTTCCAGCCTCATGTGTTGGAAGGATCCTGGATGTCAATTACCTTTAAGGAATAATTAATGTTTGATGGAGTATATCTTCTTCTGTCATTGAATGTAGATGAAATTTGGAATTTAAGCTGGACTTGAAATCAAATCATCTCTGCAACCCAGGTTACTCTTTGCAAAAAGCCTAAGCAGTGTGATTTTTTAAAGTTGTAGCATAGCAGGGGAGTGGCCACTTCTCACTGATTTTCTAGAGATGCAGCATTCCCTCCTGGTAATGATTGTATGCCAATTCCCATGAAAATCTTTATGCTAGATAAGGAATGGATTTTAACACTACCAAGACAATGATGTTTGATAATGATCCAAGTGATTTATCAGAAGGAAGATGAATCTTTCTACTTAAGGTTGCCAACTTTTAGCTATTGTTTATAATGATATCAAACTCCATAGCTTTGCACATGTTTTTTTTTTTCTTTTTTGAAAATAAAGATACCTTTCTATATGATAAATATTCAGCTTTCATCTCCTTTGTGTCAGCTGAATGTTTCAGACCAGAGCTAACCAAAATGCTCAACAGGCAGGACTTTAGTTTTCTCCATAAATGCCAGAAGTAATATTTTCTTTCTTTCTTCTCACTCAGGTTGTCTGTGTACATATTGCATGGTGTCGTCAGCTGTCAGATACCAATGGCTGCAGTCAGGTTATCTCTCCACAGATTTTATCAGTGTGTGCATCCTGTATAATTTTTGGGGACAGCTAAGTAATGACAGTCAGTACTGGAAAATCAGTGAGTAAAAGGTGATTTCATTGCCTTGTAATCTATCTTTGTAATTATACTTGATAAAATACATTTTCATGTCTTAAATTCATAATGTTAGCTCATTAGGCAAAAAGGGAAGGGTTTTTAGAGATAAGGCATCTGATACAAACAAGGACACAGTCATTGTTCTTTCAGTTTGTCTTCACCAGATGGAGACAGGAGTGGGCCTAAGGCAACTGTGCTGTAGCTGGAGACAGGGATCTAGGGACTTGTTGAGCTAAGGCAGGTCCCAGTGGTTCAGGATTCAGTGAGGTAAGAGCTCTGTTCATGCAAACCAGGGATATTTCACACTCAACCTAGATTTCCTATTTTCAGAGCCAAGTATAGCTGCTTCTGAAAATTCCCATGTACAAAGATCTTTTCAACCTCCCACTCACCCTGGCAGTGCACTGGCCTGTTTAGAGCAGGATATACATTTTCCTCACTCTTGTTGGAGTGGCAGTTGCTGTTGGCCTCTGTGGTGTGTTTTGTGGCTTTAGTTCAAGGCCACTGTGCAGTGGGAGGTAGCACAGTGGATTGTTAGCACAGGTGAAATCTAGAACTTGGTTCAAAGAGAGTCACAGACAATTTAAAAATGCATATTTAATCTTTATGGTTGAGTAAAAAAAAAGGTAAATTAACACCCAGGTGTATTTTAAAGAAATATCAGACAGAGCAAAACTCTTTTGAGCTGTTGTACCTGCTGATAAACTTTCACCTGACCTGAAGAACCGGGAATTGCAGTGTGACAGATGATCCACATTTTAGCAGGTACCACAGCAACACAAGCAAACTGCAGAATACTTCTGAATGGTGTAGCAGCTTTACAAAAACAATCCTTAGCATTCTGATATCCCTCTGATAAAGCTTCTACTCTGAACAAAACAGACTGTGCACAGATTACAAACTCTAGAGCTACTTAAAAAAGGGATCTTTTGCTGCATTTAAATTGCTTTTGGTGTGTCGTGCTGTGTTAGTAACTACACTATCTTTTCATGAGTGTTCATCAGCTTTAAACCCTGAGTGCTTCTGAGTTAGTGTTAATTCCTGAGCCAAGACAATTAAGGCACAAGATAATTTTAACTAACATTTTGTTGTGGTGGTTTTTCTTGTTTTGTTTGTTTTTGTTTCAACAGAAAAGGGTCAGGACTAAAATTCACACCACAGCCTTTTTTGTTTTAAAGCTAAGATCGGTCATCCCAAACTTCCTTTTAGTTCCCCATGGAAATCTGAAGTGTGACCTTTTATTTCAATGGAAAACAGATCCTCTTGCTGCTGTCCTAAAAGCTGTCAGCATCTTTAATCTCAGGACCTGGCAGCTTTTCTCTTGCACTAAATTGTATTATTTTATGAAAATGTCACTAATGAGTTGAGGTAGTAGTAGTGTTACCAACAGTGTTACTTTAGTTAGGCACGAGATACCCACATCTGCTCCTGCTTCTCTCCCAAGCTACAGCAAAAAGGCCTGAGCACAACATTATCTGCAGAAATAACTCAGTAGCCAATTATTACTTTTCTGTCCAAAGAAAAGTGATGGTATCATTCTTCACTGACTTGATTCGAAACAGTGAATTGTTAGCAGCATCATCAGCTTAAAAAGCTGTGAGGAAGCTGCTCAGGGCATCACAAAATACAGGTTAAATATCTCATAAGATTAATTGGATGTCTTACAGCTCTTTCTTATGCACATTATCAGTATTAAGCCTTAAGTCTTCATGGAAAGCATTAACTTGAGGCATGTGGACAAAATAAAATTTGCTTTTGATTCTCTAAATATTTACTCAAATATTTCTCTTACATGCCTGATGCTACTGCCAAAAGGCACTGCAGTTCTCAGTCAGAACCTGGCTGAAGAAAAAGGCCACAGAAATTACACTGATCCTGGCTGGTTTTATCTGTAATTGCTGCTGTTCCCTAGCAGCAAAAGGCGAGGGAGACCTTTGAGAAGAGAACACGAATAGTCACACTAATCTTGCATTTCTTCTGGAGAGATGTGGATGCACTTAACAAAAGGAAATAAATTTAGAGAGATACTTTCTTCAGTCTGGAAGTCAGCTCTGCTGGCTTTGCCCTTCCCAGAACTGTATTCTTGCCTTTAACAGTGTTATTTATATATAAAAAATAAACCTGACTATCCCTGAAATGTAATTTGCAGATGAATAGGTTGTGGAGCAGATTGCATAGTCCATGATGCACTGAAGTTCAGTGCAAGGAAACAGCAGCTATTGCATTAGCAAAGTTTTACCCAGCAGCCTGCCAGGTGTGTTGGCACACTGGGACTAGACAGGCTCACTGTTCTTGTGAAAATAGATGTCCTCCCATGCAGTGATGTGGTGTGAACAGAAGAATCCCCAGAGATTGAGGATTATCCCTTGGTCAAAGGGGTTCTCCAGCTCGGAGTGCCGCAGGTAGGAGATGCGGTGGTGTGACATGAACTCCCAGGTCGTGGTGTTGCATGAGATCAGGTAGAGGTGGGAAACAAGCAGCAGCAGGACCACAATGGTGAATATGAATATCAGGAGGAAGGACACAAGGAGGAAAATGTTGTCCTGCAGCCACTCCTGGGATTGTTCAAAGTAGAGGCCTGACCTTTCAATTCAAACAGAAATAAATCTGCAGTTAAAGAAGCAGAACTAGTTTCATAACCTAAGCAAACCTGATGACATATTTAAGTTTGATTTCTAACTAATGAGCTGCTAATAATCCTTGATTACAGAGAGTTAATATACTATGAAGTCCTGAGAGACTGCACCATAGGGATTGGAATCTAAGTTTAGAAGATGCTGTTTTCCTGACAGCTGTGAGACACAATCACCCTGTGTTAACTCCTTTCCTGAACAGCTGGAACCCTGTTGGAGTTTCCAGCACTTGAATGTGTAAACAAAGATTCTGTTACAGGGACTGAAGCAAAATGAACAATGAAACCTAAATTATCAGAGACTCTCAATATTAGGGGGTTCTAGGATGCAAAAGAGGGTGAAGATCCAAAGCCAGTCCAGCCACTGCTATGTTCTATGCCAGCCCAAGGAGCATTACAACTTTCAGCAATCTCAGAGGTCCAAAAGCCATCTCCCAGCCTTACCAAGCAACATGGCCTCCCCACAGCAGAACCACAAGCTGCACGCTCAGGTAGACTATGAAGAGGGGGTGATTCCTTTCTCCTACACAGTTCTCAAGCCAGGGGCAGTGATGGTCGTAGCGCCGCACGCAGTGCTGACACAACCGGCAGTGCCTGGCTCGCATGGGTTGCTGCAAAAGAATCAGGAAAAGAAAAAACTCCCTGGCTACAGTTCATGGCTGTCCCACTCCTGTTTGGTAGAAGAGAACATCATGCAAATCAGTCTTTCTCCACAGTATTGGTTCTAAAACACTCACTTGAGAGACAACAGCACAACAACATCACTAAGAAAAATCAAAGGGAGTGTGATTCTCCTGATGGAGACCCAAATGAGTGGCATTCAAATTAAGTGATTCTCCCACCCTCCTATCTACACATTTTCTTTATTATCCACCTATTATAGGAAGTCCAGCATCCCAAGGAGGAAGACAAAGCCAATCAGTGTAGTCAGGAAAGCATGAGCCAGAGTATTGAGGTGAAAAACTAGAACCACTACTATAAAATAGAGTGGGCAGGGATGTGATGCTTTTTGGCGACGCACAGAGAAGTGCCTCCATGTGAATACATGAAAACACAGAAAACAGCTCAATTACCAGGCACAGAGAAGGTGAAAGACTTGGCTGAGAAAAGTAGTGCTTCCTAGGATTTGTCCCCTGCAGTGTATAAGTGCTTTGCCAGCTTTCCCTCTTGCAATAAGCTCATTCCTCCTGGTTGATACTCTTCAGGAATTTATGGGAGCTGGGGTAATGCTTAATTTCATTAAACTGATAAGGATCACTGAAAACAAGCCTTTCTAGGCTTAGGCAAACTGTTTTAAGAGCTAATTGCATTGCTGTAATTTCTCCTCCATGCTGTCTTTTACCATCCAGGCCAATATTTTTTTGTTTTAAGGCCCTGAACAAGTTCACAACAATGAGCAGTTCCCACATGTTACGCTCAGCTGCCTTTCTGACTATCAAGGTATTTTCAAAATAACTTCTTTGACAGTACTGCAAGGTCTGGCTGACATGGCAGTAAGAATGTGGAATACAATTTTCTCATGGCAAAAAAATATTCTTGTTTCTGTAAGCCAGCAGGGACTTGTTTCAGCCTTGGAAAACTGGTCTGTGTGCCAGTGTCCATTACTATTACTTGTGTAGCTACACAGTCTGCCCTTCTCTAAGCAGCAATTACAGTCCACCAACAGCAGCTGAAGAGCAATATAAGCTTTCAAATCACTCATCCCTTTCTCTTCCAGCATGTTCTGGATGCCCACCTTCACCAGGCAGTAACCACAGCGCCGCAGCTTAATGTCACCTGAAATCAGAGGGATCACCACACCTTGTCCTTTATTTTTACCTTCCTACAAAAAAGAGAAAGGGAGGGACTGAGGAGGGTTCTTGGGCTGCTGTCTAGGCATAACTGAGCTGTCTTGCTGCATATTTTTACTTAACAATTACATAGTGCTTGTTATCTCTATCATTAGGAATAAAATAATTCATTAGAATACTTACAGAAGCTGCAGACAGTTATGGTACAGTGAGAGAGAACAGGTTACTGTAACCCTCCAAAGAATGTGAGGCAGAGGCAGAAATAACTGTGGACAAGATACAGTCTGGGACAAAAACAAGGTTAGACTTCACTTCTAAACACAGTAACAATGTATTTTCAGTATGAGCACTGCTAATTAGTCATACACAGCCAACACTGACATTAATGATGGATGCCTAAGATTGACCGTGCTTTTGTCCTACACAGTCTATAAGGCAGTGAACCTTGAGCAGACTAGCAGTTACTGAAATTTTGCATCTCCATTTATTTCACTGTAACTTGTTTGTGGACATGTCCTCTGAGAGGGCAACAAATCCATAAAGAGTTCAATAAATAGAGCTACAGAGAGCACTGTCTGCCAAGCCTGCCCCTCAGTTCGGGGCTTTTTTTGCACTTGTACCACTTAGCAGCGGTTATTGTAAAATAGGTCATATACACATTCTGCAGGGCACTGCAGCCTCTGCTCTAGGAGAGGACTTTAGCTCAAATGGCACAGTTATGTACAAGGGCAGTGTGGTGTGAAAGGCACATTTAACAGCCCTATTGCTGTTACAAAATACCAGTGTGAGACAGTCTGTCCTCGTCTCCAACAGTTTGTGCATGTGTCCTTCATGCCAGCACAAAAAAAAACCTGTTTCAGATTGTTCTTATCTACCAGAGTGGAAAAAAAGCAGAAAAGGCTATAGACTTTGCAGGTACTCCACTTTGTTCTATTCATGAAGGGATTTACCTTCACTTCCTCTTCAGGCTTAACAAAACCCGGATCCATGAGAGACACCTTGAAGTACAGCAGGATCGAGCATAAAACCAGCAAAACGAAGATCAGCGGCTGAAGCAGCTCCCCGCGCTCCTCTTGCCTTTGCAGATCTGAAAGGTACCCATAAAAGACAGAGAGCAGCAGCTCCTTGTGAAGCGTTCTGGATTTTTCTCTCTGGCCTCAACAAAGGGGTCCCGAATCTATGAAGGGGAAATGGGGAGAGACCAGGCGGAGAGAGGAGAGGCTGAGAAGGGGCTCCCCAGACCTCCCCGCCCTCGGGGCACGCCCGGGCGCAGCTCATGTTCCGCAGGGGCCGCACGATCCCCGTCCTCCGCCTGCCCGGGGGCGGAGCGGCCCCGGCCCGGCCGCCCCTGCCCGCAGCCCGGCCGGGCCCCGCCTCACCCGTGCGGTGCAGGAGGAGCCCGAGCAGCAGCGCCGCGCTGAGGGCCGTGTGTGCCGCCCGCACCCAGCGCCCGCCTGCGCCCATGGCGCCCCGGCTTCACCGGCTCCGGGGCTCCGCCGGCCCGGAAGGCCTCAGGGCAGCGCGGGCAGGGCCGGACGGGACACGGGCAGCGCCCCGAGGCGGGGCCAGGGCGGCCCAGCCCTGCGGGGGAGGCTCCGCTGGGCTGTGGGTCTGGTTACAGCCCTGGCGCGGGCAAACACCGTGAGGCGGGGTTGCTCGGCTCATTTTGTGCCCCGTACCGCCCCGGCGCTGTTGTGCTCTGCGGGGCCTTTCCTCCAGGAATGTGTTTTCCCTGAGCCCTTCCCGCTGCCCTCCCGCTGCCCTCAGCCCGGGCTCTGGCGCGCAGGGCTGGGCAGAGTGTTCAGCGCCTCCGTTACAGCGGAGCAGACGCTGCGGGGCGTGCAGAGCTGTGGGAGCTCGGGCAGCGATGGGTCGGGCAGCAGGTGCCGTTCAGAGGCTCCTGGAGGTGGTTGCCGAGGCGCTACTCTGCGTTAATCCTGCTCTCAACCAACGTGGTTATTCCATGTGTTGTTTTCCAGCCCCCGGGAAGAAGCGCAGAGAGGCTGTGCCTGGCTGTAAGCAGCTACACGGCCCCATTAACCAAACAGAGCCTGGAGAACCTCTGACATAACTCGAGGAGGGATTTGATCTGGTTGAGATGGCTGCAATCAGGAGGCTCCTGGCTGGGTGAGGTAATTGAACACCCCCGAGGGCTGCCGAGGGAAGCAGGTGTGTATGGACTCTTCTCAGCCGGAACAGACACATAAAAGCAATTGAATTGCACCTGAGATGCCTTTTTGTCTCTTGCTAACAAAAAACCCCACAAAAAACCACCGAGGTGACTATAGCACATATATGTTTACACTTTGAGTGTCTAAGGGAGATAAATGTCATCACAGATCTATAAAAGTTCCAAAATCAGTGTTTTCTCTTTACTTTCAGTTTTAACATAGATAATAGCTTGCTGATTTTGTTACCTTCTTTCCCAATAAAAATTTGGAAAGAAATATAATATTCTTTATAAATTTACCCTCCAGCACCTGGTAGTGGATTCTTTGGCATTGTTTGCCCACAAATTGATTATTTTAGTCTCTTCACATGAGTCAGTGGCCACCTGCTGATGCCAGGAAAGCACCTGGTTGTGTGGGTCACTTAAAGCTGTCTCACCTGAGACAGTTAGGTTAAAATGTTAACAAAAATTGTTGACTAAGTTTCCAGCAATTATTCAAATTATTCAAACTCTTTTTGTGTTTGGTTTTTTTGTTTTTTTTTTTTTTTTTTTTTAAATTCTAGGTAAATGCAAAGCCTATGGCTCTCTTCCCTCAGACACCTCAGGCTGTACTGGTGCTCAGAAAAAGGTGGGTAGTGTCTTTCCTTCTTCACAGACAGGTGTAAATTTTAAACCTTAATGAAAGAAATTTGAATAGTAATAGTATTATACACTTGAAAGTAGAAACATTTTTATGTTCTACAATAATCTGTCCTAAGGAATATATTCTCACTCTTTGTGATTAAAATAATTGGGTGCAAGTTACTCTTTTTACTCCTTCAGCTTTGAAACCTGTCTTACAGAGATCAGAACTCATTTCTTGTCTCAAGAGTTTCAGCCTCAGTGACTGGTTGAAATTCGGCTTAGTTATAGAAAGTCTCTACTAGTAAGTTCCTGAGGAGAATCTTGGTTCCTATGGCATTCCAGCTCAGAATCCCATGCTGCTGGAAGGCTAAGGTATCCCTCTGGACTTACAACACAGCACGTTTTCAGAGGCAGTTCAGTTTCATACAAATGCTCCTCCCATCCTGCTCCTTTACAGACTCCACAGTGACCACTGAACTACCTGGTACTGAGCCCTTCCAGGACCAGGGTCTTAAGAAGAAAGTCAGGCTGGCCTTAAAGCAGATTGGCTTCTCTTAAGGGCTCAGGTCCTGCCCCTTACAAAGCCTAGGCTGTTGAGTGCAAGCTGTAGATACATTTACAGAGTTCAGAGCAATCTGGACACTCAAATATTGTCCTGATTATTTTCTCCTCTCACACAATTTCCTAACAATGCTTCGTCCTCCACTGCTTTCTTCTGTTGACAAGCAGTATTGTGATTTTTGGAGTGATGAAAGGCAAAGGCACTGAACAGCATCATCAACATGTGGCAGTTCATTTTTAATTAAATATATGACAGCCAATGGACCAGTAATGTACCTAAGTAAAACCACATTCATAGAACAAAGGAAGAAGACACTCTTGAGCGCTAGGTTTAATACACAGAGGGTATCCAATGGATACAACAGAAAAATTAATTCATTCAGAATTGTAAGGAAGAAAGAATTGTGCATTTTGATTTTTTTGCTCAGTTTCACCAGGTATAAACATTTGAACCAGACCTCAGCATCAGGCAGGTCCATGGACAGAGTAAAAGGAGACACTTGCTCATTATTACTGAGGGTATTTTCATTGCAAAACAAGGAAATACATATTTAGTTAGCTTAAAAACTTTTTTTAAAACAAGAAAAGAGTTACAGAGAGAATCAGTGACAATTATATTAAATCAAAACAGTCTGCTAAAGCAGAAGTGTTTCAGTTCAGCAGAGTATCTCCCTCATTCCTTAAGTGCTCTCTTCTCCTTCAGCCTCCATGTTGCTTTTCATCTATTCCTGATGACTATTGCCCTCTGTGCTTCATCCACATACATGGTTGTCTTGGAGACCAGCTGCTTCCCTACTTTTAATTATCTATTTCCAGCACAAGCTGTCCTCTAACACCTGAGCTGTGGCAAACTCCTCCCTGAACAGTCTTGAGGAAATGTCTTTTCTATGGATAGTGCCTGACTGCAGTGCCCTCTAGCTCTTGCCCTATCGGTAATTAATTGCCTTCTTCAGGTAATGAGAGGGAATTGACTCACAGCTCCGAGAGTTTTCTTTGCACTCATCTTTTGCAGAGACCAGAGTGACAGCAGCAGAAGCCCAGCCAAGGTGACAAGCTTGGTAGCATTCACTGCTGAAGTGGATAATTTCAGTAGGAAAGTGCAGGGAAACAGCAGCCGTGGTGCAGATGAATTATCTGCAGTGTTCTGATTGCCACAAATATCAGTGCTAAACTTTCTTGGCTTGGTCTAGATGAGAAAGTCTGGTGCTTCTGGGTGTTAAACATCATCCAAGTAGATGCCAATCCTTCTGAGCAATTCCTCCCACAGATTTTGTAAAATGGAAGCACTGGTGGGAAGTTGCTCATCAATTTGCTCTTATCTGCTCCAGAGAACATGGACACCTGGCACCGCTGGGTCACTAACAAGGGCCACCGGAGGACAGAGCAGCCTCCAGCCAAGAAGGAAACCACACACAGTTCAGGTAGAGGGTTCCTTTCTTTGCACAGTCTCTTGCAGGGAGCTACTGAGTCATGTTCATGCTCTGCTTGCCAAGCTTTGGAATATTAAAGGAAATGTAGTAGTGAAAACATGAAGAGTCTGAGTGGGCCAACAGCTACTGAGCACAAGGGGTGCTTCTGCAATACCCTTACGTGCTGTGAACTTCTCTACAGCTGGATTTTCATTTGAAAAATAGAACCCCATTCTTGTTTTCTGAGCAGGGTTGATCACTGGCTGTATAATTTTGTGTGGAGCTGAAGTTTCCTGGCTTGTTCCTTGGACTCAGCAAAGCTGGAAGGCCTGAGAGGCATCCCTGGAGCAGTCAAGCATTTCAGGGTATCCGACTTCCCCTTTTACATTAAACATTCATAAAAAATCTGCCACTTTGCCCTCCCTTCCTTTGCAGAACATTGATGTGATGTCTGCAGGCAACTCTCCTGTTCTGTCCTCAGCTCTGCATCTATGGCACCAGTTAAATCCTTGCCACCAAAAAATGTTTGCAGGTCATGCATATGCCACTGTTTCAATTAGGGAAACTGAGGCCCAAACTAGTTTCAAACTTCCAATTATGGGAATTGTTGGATTGTGCTCTGGTGCTCAAAGGATACTTTTTACTCTTTGATCCTTACTGAGGGCAAAATGTTATTTTTCAGCTCACAAAATCTTGAAGACACCTAAAGTAGGCAAAGCTCATGTTACTCTAACAGGGGTGTTATTCCTTTTAATGTGCTGCCTTAGGCATTTACCTTTCTGGTGGCCTGACTCAAAATCTTACATGAGGCTTTCTGTAATTGCCCAGTTAAGAGTTCCCTCTTTCACCTGGGAATGGTGACAGATTTCAGCAAGCTGAGCTTTTCTGTCAGGCTGGCCTGGTTACATTCATCTCCTTATTGAAACTGAAATCTTTTTATCCTGGTTCAGGCTGAGGTACAGCTTGCTGAGAGTCTGTGAGCAGTGACAACAGAGGTTTCCTCTGCAGTGTGAAACAGCTTTGATGCAGTGTGGATCTTGTTAGTTTGGGATGCAGCAGGTGAGACTCCAGTAACTGCTCAATTTGTGGAAGCACTGGTTTGGAAAACCCAAACCTTTGGGGGTCTCAAGGGAGATAAAACCAAGCCATTGGTTTTATTGGCCTTTATGTTGTTGTGCCAAAGTCTCAGAGTAGAGCCCAACTGCTTGGCTTGGATTGCAGTGAGAGGCTGGGATCTGCTCCAGCTGAGATGGGAGTTTCCCAGCCCCACTGTCTCCCCAGGGTGGCAGCTGCTTTCTGGGGACAAGGTTTTCTGATACCTCGTATCTGTCATCTGTCCCCTTCTGCTCTACTCCCACCTTGCCAACAGGATCAGAATCTTGAGTGCTTTTTGTCAGTTGGCTCAAGATTTTAGTGACAGGAGCTTTCACTACATGGGCATTGGAAAGGAAGCAGATGTGGTGGGTGGTACTGCCACGTGACACAACTTCCCAAGGACAGCAGCACTAAATGGGGAGTTAAAGAGCAAAGCCTGACTCCCCTAACAACCAAGGCTGCAGCCCCTCTTAGTTTTGCATCTAGAAGGAAGATTAGCAAATGTTACACAGAAAACAGATCTTGAAATATGCTTTCCCATCTAAAAGCTCATAGGGACACAAATTCTTGGGAAACAGGAATAAGAGAAAAATACATTTCAAATGACTGCAAAAAAGTATAATTTGTCAAGTTTTGCAATCTTATGAAAACAATTTAAAAGTGACACAAAAATATATATAAGTTTGAAAAATACTTAAAAGAAAATAGTACAGATCTCACAATACCAAAACAAATTGACATATGGTTAAAAAGGAAAAAAAAAAGACATTGAATAACACCGTATTGGCAGTAAAAGTAAACCTCTCCAGGCAGTTGTGTTCTGTCAGTTAAAGTGTCAGTTTGTGGATCAAGGATCCATCCCTAACGTGCTCACAAGGACAACATGAACTCTGAGCATTAGCAGAACCTCATAGCAGCGACTCAAATCCGAGAGCAAAGTGTACAAGGGAAGAGAGCAGCGAGTTACTGTGCTCTGAGGCCTGAAATGTCCCAGCCTGCATGGCCATGGGCTCATCTTCCTTCTACCAGGCACGACATCTTTTCTGAGCCCTTCTAAGGGAAGATTTGTCAAAGAACTGTGTTGAGCAGTGGGCTATGACATAGACAACTGTGCTGTTGAGTGCCTGGCTGTGAGGCAAACCTTGGCCTTCAGCTTCTTGAGCCATTATAGGTCTGGACTGTCACAAGTGAAGACCAGCTCAGTGGGACTCTGCTCTCACCTGTGTCACACAGACTGGAGTAATGTTGGTGATGGAACTGGGACTGCACTGTAAGTGCTTCTGGGAGTTAGACAGGAATAGGGCCTTCTGCTTCTGCAAATAGGGGGAAGATGTTGGGGTGGAACAATCCCTTCAGAGGGGCCTGGAGACTCCTCACCTCCAATTCCAGCAGTTGTGCTGCAGTGAGCTTCTTGTGAAGGGAGACTATGATGCCACTGAGCACAGCTTGTGATGACACAGACTGAGGAAGGGCAGAACAGCTCCATCCCTTCCTGGGACTTGCACAAGGGGGTTCAGCTGCTCAGGACTAGGGCCTCGCAGAGAATAGTATGCAGAGGGAAATATTCTGGCCTTGCAGCCCTTCCCTACAAAACAGAACACAACTAAAAAAGGTGATGAAGGACTGGAATGAAGATGTGTAGCCCTTTGTGAACAAACCTTGTGCCTTGTTGCACATGCTCCCTTTGAGAGAGAAGCTCTGTGTAGCCAAGAATGAATAACTGATTCTACTGGTCATCCCTGACTTTTTGAGGCTGGGTGGGCTGGCAGATCCTACTGTACTGCCAATGGGGACAAAACAGACCTCTTGACTTTATTGGGAATGTTTTACTTCCAAATGACCCACAGAGAATTAGCAATGCTTCCATTAATGTGAGTCTTCTATTAAAATGCCCTTAAGGGAGTGAATTAGCTTCAAAGATCTTCTCTAGTTTTTCCATTTCCAAGTCTCACTGAAATGTCAGTTCTTTTGGTCTATCTCTCTGGTATTGTGTCCCCCAGCCTCTCTAACCAAGTAAATAACTCATCACTGCCTGTTGCCCCACTGAGCAGCCAATGCTGATTCAGGACTGGTGTTCTTGCAGACATCACAGGACCTCATGCAGTACAGCAAAAGGGAATTTTCTAAAAAGTGGGAAATAAACATGTCACACTAGTGATCACACAACTAGGTCTTCAAGCTCATGGTCATTTGAGGCTCTCTGTGTGGTCTAAAATAAAAGGTTAAAAGATACATAAATGTAATTGTCTTTGTTTTTTGTTTTCTTTTTATACAGAAATCATACACACAGAACTTCAACCTGAAACTTCATAACAAAAAAGTCCACTAAGTTAAGGAAAGCATTTTGTTGTGCAAAAAGTCCCTCCCCCCTCCCCTATTCACCTTCATCTACTGAGGGTCTCACACACACACATAAAGTTTCCTTCCAACGGGCGAGTTGGTAAGAAAGAGTCCTCCCTATGTACAGTGAGTTAGAGAGAAGCTGGATACAGTGCTGGCAAGAGGCATTGGGTGATTGCCTCTATCTGGAAGTGTCCATGTTCTCCTCCTTAAAGTTACTGCAGTGCTCTATAACTTTCCTATGGACAAAACAAGGACAAGGAGAGAGGGTTTAGTTTAAAGCTTATTGCACCTCAGCCGTGGGACAGTAAGGTAAGAACTGTCCCAGAGTTGATTTCTGTGTAACAGTGTCCTGTTTGTATCTGAGACACAAACTGTGTCAAAACCAGTAAACTCCACAAAAGCAGCTCCCAACTTGGAATGTCAAGTTATGGTAGTGCATATCCAGATCCAGTTGTGACCATTCATTCATTACCCGCACACCCAAAACTCAGATGCCTTTAAATCCCACCAGGAAATACAGTAATACAAATGTTTGTCCTTTACTGTGCTGTCACCTATCCTATCCCACGCACTGTGTGTAACTGTGACTGTCTTCTGCAGGCTCCAGTCCCCTCCAGAATTTAGTAACCCTCAGCTGTGGGATTACCTGCTGTCCACTCACCAGGTATGTACTCCCAGATCTCTACCTCTCTCTTCTATTCATCCTGTAGGTATGAAATTACAGCTCTCCCTCTGCTAATGATCAGAAACTGCAGCTGGCTTTTACAGCTCTGAAAGGGTGACTCCAAAGAAAGTGTCATTGCAAGGGTGATGGACTCCACTTTCTGAAAAATGCTCTTGTTTTAACTGTGCAGCTGGCAGCTCAGTGACAGGCCAGTATGATTCTGAAGACAGGCAGCCCACCCAAGTACAGGGAAAAGTGGCAACTGGAGACTACTGGCCTAAGAACTGCAATTAGCCATGTGGCTCCCTTGCTCAACAAGCCAGTCTACAACCCAGCTGCCTGGTAATGATCTGTGTGTACTGCTCACCTATAAACATCTCTAGTACTCTGTTTCCATCCTCTTTTTCCTCTGCTTCTCCTGTATTCAATTCATACCTCTTGTACACATCACTACAGGCCTTGCTTTGGTAGCCTCACTTTATGTGGAAGAATTAAAAACTAAACTAAGGCTAAACTGAGAGCTTGTGATGGTGCACTGGTGTCCTACCGGGCCATTTCCTTGGTCTCTTGTCGTGCTGAGGCCATTTTAATCATGTCCTTCAGGAGAGGAATCCCACCTTCTTTGATCAGCAGCGGGCAGTACTTGTCAGCTGTAGAGAAAAGACTAAGTCAGATCCTTGTGAACCCTCACAACAATGTACAAAGGGTGGCAGGAGGGGAAGGAGAAGGATCAAAACAGTGAAGGAATTTCCTACACACCAAGTCTAATTAACTTTATTTGGTTGTGCTGCCTGGACATTCCTGCATCATTCAAAGGTTTTCTCTACCTGCATAGTTTATCTCACAAGACTTTTTCTACTGACAGCCTCAGGTTCACCTCCTCAACTTCTACAGTACAGGGAACATGATTTCAAAACGAGAACTTACGGTAGACAGAGACCAGGTTATAGAGTGCCCAGGTGGCCCAGTGCTGGCTGACTGGGGAGATCCCTTGTGGAAGAAGTCGAAGGATTGGTTCAAATGACCTGCACAGAAATATTACAGAAGTTGTTAGAAGTCCAAGAGCTACTTCTTTCAACATCTTTGCCACTCAACAGCAATACAATACAGCAAGGGATCTACTAATAAATACCACAGCAGTAAATCCATTGGCATTTCAAAGATTCTGGCACCAGGGCTAAGTCAGTGTCCCAGGGCAGTGCTGGCAGGATTACAGACCCCACCACTTCAGCACAAACACACTGCTCAGATAAATAGCTGCAATGAAGGCAACTGAGCCCAGGAACCAATTTCCATCTCCATTAGGCATTTCCTCACAAGACCTGAAATCCAGCAGCACTGATTGAGGAGGGACAAAGACAAACTATAACCAGGCAAAGCTGGCTGTGGAGGTGCAAGGATTACTCTGTTTCTTCTGACAACAGTACTATACTGTCTATACTGTAAACAGGCACTGGAATGCCAGTTCTGGATTCCTGCCAAGGACTAAGGGAATTCTGAGTACCTGATAACCTCTTACAGGAAGGGGTTTAGAGGATTCCAGCAGTTGTATTAGCCTTTGAAGGGATTTCTGGTACCTGTGTCTAGATATGCCCCAGAGAAGAGTGAAAGCATGTAGCTTTGGGAAGCAAAAAGACTGAAAAGGACAGAGTGCAAAGGACAGCAGTATCAGAGGAAAATGCTGAGGCAGTCCCAGACAGAGAGTGGTTTTCCCAAACTACTCAATTTCAGCAGAAACTTGCAGGAGAAATTCTGCTGGGCTGCCAAACTTCTCTCATAGGAATTGTCAGGTAAAGTGTCCAATTTCATCATTTTATGTAACATATAAAGATGTAAAACCCTCACTAAAGAATATGTCCCTGAAGATGTTTCTCCTTCACTCTGAACAGAACCTCCATGCTAGGCTCTCTCTCTTCCTTTCTTTCTGTTGGTGTTTCCTTCCTGTGACAATCCCGGCTCCCGTGAGTGGGCCAATCTTTTCCATTGCTCACCTGTAATTGATATTTCTCCTGGAGTTGATATCCCAGCTCTGGATGGCTGCCCACATCCTCTTCACAACTTCTTCTCTGTGAGGCTCACAGATCCCCCAGGCCTCTAAACCATCAAACATGATATGGGAGAGCACTCCACAGGCATTATATGACACCTCAATCCCATCAGCTTTGCTCTCCAGCAGGTTGCTGCCAAGAGAGAAGAGATCACTTAGAACTGCTGATACTGTAAAGATTCACAAGTCTCCAGGTGGTTCAGGAGAAGAGATCAGAGCCCAGCTGGTCACCAGCCAGGCACTCACCTGAACACGCTGATGAACTGGGAGGTCATGAGCTGTGGGCGGAGCTCCTTCACTTCTGCCACATTGCCCAGGAGGCCCAGCATGTTGCGGTGCAGCTCCTGCTTCTCTGGGAACTCCTGGCCAGGCAAGGAACAGGATTATACACAGGTAGGACTCTGGTGATGCTGAGAACAAGCAGCCCTGGGATAAAGGCTGTACAGCACATCTAGAAAGCTCAGTATTTCTGGGTAGTCAGCAATGGCTCCTTGGCAGGTGCCAAATGGTGCTAAAGGTATGTGTGAAAAGGGAGGATCAAAATCAGGCCCACTGTTCACTGCTGCTCTGTTTGAGGGGGCTGAACAAAGATGGGCAAAGGGGAAGATGTGTTCACTGTAAGTTTCTCTGTTCTACTGGCTGCATGGAACGATGTGAGAAAGAAGAACTTACACAAGCTTTTTCTTTCCTGTTTGTAAAGTGTAGGAAGTTATACTTGGAGAGGAGCAGAGCCAGGGATCGTGCCCAGGCATCTGCATCTCCACTGCTCCTGTCAGCATCTCTCCAGAGACAATCAGACACTTACTTTCAAGCACTCCAAGAACAGTTTCATGCCACTGTAGTTAAGGAACATCTCACAGTTATCTGGGGTCTCATCAGTGATGTTCCAGAGGGCACTCCAGGAGAACTCCATCACCTGATCACACTATAGGGAAGAGGACAGAATCAGAGCTTTGCTAATGCAGGAGCCTGGTGCAAACCCATCACCTGTTTCCTCTCTGGCATCACCCTAGATGACTTCAGAGGCTAAGAAAACCTTGTTGTTCACTTTCAGCTTTTCAGTAGGTGGTTTTTTTGTTTAATATTTTTGCCTCCCTGTTAACATTCCCCTGCCCTCACCCTGAACAGGAAATTCTGCAGCATCAGCTGAGATGTCTTGTGTTTGTTAGAGAAGCTGAGCTGGCACTTTGGGCTGATTTCCGTGCCTAAGTCAGACTGAAGAGAAAAGACTCTGGTTTTTTTTTTGGGAAACACTCACCGTTTTATCAGCCAACTTTTTCTGAATCAACTTTAGCATTGTCTGTGGGCAAAGAAAGGGGAAGAGTGAGAAACAATTCAAAAATCATGGAGCTAAAACTTAACCAGCCCTGCAGTATCACAGCAGTTATGGCCAATTTTGATCTTTTGCAGATAACCTACTTGATACATTTTCCTCTAAACAAGTGGGACTGGATCATGTTCCAAGTTGTAAGTATTCACAGAGCTGAAATATGCCACAGTCCCTGAGCTGTTGAATTTGCAATTGAGTCAGTTTTGAGCTGTATGACAAGGTCTGGGATGCACCATAACTGCACCAAAGCAACAGCCTTTGCAGTTCTTGGAAAAGGTGGGGGATATGGGTTCAGTTGGGAAATTGATGCGAACTTGGGGAGAAGCAGAAGGAGACAGTCACAAGGTAGTACCAGATCTAGAAATAACCCGATGTGGTGAGGTCAGGTGTTAGGTTACAGTACCTTCCTGCCCTCACACCAGTCTGTCTCTGAGATCACAACCTCCAGTGCTAGTAAGCAAGGAAAGGGGTGGGTTCCAGGCGAGGTCAGCATTGCTGGGACACTGGTTCCCTTCTGTGATATTGCGAGGTTGGATCACAGCTGGAGGCATTTGATGGACAGCTGTAAGGGAATTGTCCTAGCCTGGGTTATGGATAAGTAGACACCCTGGGACCATACCAACCATGACAAACCCCATCTTGCCCACAGCTTCTTTGTGGTCGTTGTCCACCTGGCAGACCAGGGCATTGCAGAGGTGCACAGCGATGCGCTGGATGGACTCGTCCTGCCGGCTCTGGTTGAGGATGTTCAGCAGCAGCTCGTTCACTCGGCGGTACTGGAACTCCAGCTCCTCGGGAATGCTGAAGTTACACAGTGTCAGGCAGCAGTTCCGCTGGACCTGGGTCAAAAGGAAGCAAACACTGGGCCAAGTGGCTACAAAAGCACAGACCCCACCATCTCATGTTTCCTTGCTAATTGGTACTGAAAACATCTTCCTGCCTGACTACCACTACTGAGATTTCTGTTACCCGCTGATCTTGTGCTGTCCTTCAGCCATGCTCCATGACTGTCACTCCAGTCTCACAAGGCCACCCAGTTATCCAGGGCCCACTGCTTTCCAAGCCAGTTCCTCACTGCCTATTGGCTCTCTATATAGCTGACTTCCAGTACAGGGATTTGAGATGTTTCTTTTTTATCCACAATAATTTCACCCCACAGACAGTGCCAGGTATCTGTGTGTCACACACACACTTTGACCACTGTTGATGGATAAAAAGGAGCACTCTGTAGGTAATCCCCATTGCTGAGTGGAGACCAGGAGCAGACCTGGGCAGGCAATAGCTTCTCTGCCTTATTTAACTCCCTGCAGGTAGTGGAAACCCAAATGCTGACACCAGGCTAAAGGATTGATACAGGGAAAGAGGACTACGGGAACCAAAGGTGCCTGGGCTGCTCTTACTGTGACCTCCTGGTAGGACTCCATGCCATTCAGCACCACCTGGATGACCTGGCGCCGCAGCTTCACGCTCTGCTCCATGCGGTACTCAGAGTTGGTCAAGTAGAACAGCGCGGCGCTGCCCGTCACCTGGATGTTTTTGTCATCTTTGTGGCACTTGAGGGCTGTGATCACCAGCTGCAGAGAAGAAACACAGAGCTTCAGTGCCACGGACTTGCTGCTAATTCTTGGAGTGACTGTTAGAAGCCTGCAAGGAAAGTGTGGCCCAGGCATTGCAGGAACGTGCTTAGGAAATGAAGGTACCCAGTTCCACTGTGTTACTGGAACTTTCTCTGGAATGGCCTGATACAGTGTCCCAGGGTAGAAAAAAAGACTGGGAGTGCAAAATTCCCCTTGTCAGGGTGAGGCCAAGGCTTACCTGGAGGGCTCTCAGCAGCTGGCTGCAGCGCTCGATGCGGGCAATGTCGAACAGCAGGTTGATGGCCCGGGAAGTGATTTCTGGCCGGTGCTCAGTGTAAGCCTCGATGGCATTCAGGACTTGCTCTTCGTTCTTATCTCCACTCACCTGGCATGGAAGAGCAAAAGGAGTCAGGGGAGAAATTATGAAGGAGAAAAACCAACATAAGGAAACTCTGAAAGGTCAAAGCGTATACCTTCCCTTTGCCCTGAGAGTAGATTCAGCCCAGGATGAGACAGAGGTTGAGTCACTTTTCAGTCCAGAGGGATGAGAAAGAGCACCTTTGGGGCAGGAGGATGCTATTCAAAATTAGGACTCCTAGTGTCTTAAATCCTTTTCTGTAGTCACAGACATCCTCCAGGAAGGAGCATTTCTCCATGCTTTTCTCCAATGTTTTTCAATCCTTATAAAAACTATGTGGGGTACAGGTCTTGCTTTCTGGCAGTTTTCTTGCATTATGAAGTAGTTATTGAAAGGTCGGAGCTCAGTTCTTATACCCAAGACCCAAAGAGCTCCATTCTACTGGCAGCCAGGGTTCTCATGTTCTTTCAACATCTAACAAGTTCATACTTCCAATATCCCTGCAGCCTCCTTACCTTGTAGGCTGGAATATGGGTCAGGCGGCAGAGGGATGTTTCAAAAAGGCCCAAGAACTGCAGTGGTCGTTTCAGACCGCGGAAGGGAGCAATGCTGCTCTTTGCTGGCTCAATGCTGGGGTGAAAACACAAGAGATTGTCATGTTGGTACCATGTTTCTTCAGGTGTCTCCTGCCACAGAGATGGCTGCCAGCCCTGCATTCACTCTGACTGTACTGCTTCATACCCACACTGGTAAAAGCAACACTTCATTTTATACCAGGCAGCTGCTTATGAACATAACTCTAAATATTCATTCCAGGTGATCCTGAGTAAAAGGTGAACGTGCTGAATGGAACCTGCAGTAAGAATTACTGCAGACAGGATGCAGCTTTCCCAGGTAAAATTTGTCCTGGAAATTCACTAGTTGGGGTGAAAATTTCCTCTTTATGGGCTGTGGATTTCACTCATCCAATATATTTGTAATGTTATAGACATGCTAAGTCTACTTCTGTGAGCATGCAAGAACACTGTTTTTGATGCCGTGTTCCTTACTGACCAAGAACCAGTGCATTTTCAGCAGCTCTGGTGAAAAGGAACCAGTACTGTCTCACTTTTTTGCTTCTGTTCAGCAAGTGCTGAATAGGAGGGCAGAGCTCTTGGCTGATGTGGAAAACCAGACCTCTAGGTATGCCTCTGCTGAGGGGCAACAGGATTTCCAAGGGTTGATTTCCCGAGTATACAGGTCAAATCTGACCTTTAGATTCCAAGCTTCTAAAACACTCAGCCCTCCTGTGAGTGCTGATGTATTGACTCAGTGCATAAATGTTCTGTCAGAAGAGCCTGGATTTCCACAAGGATAAGAGTATTTTGTGTAGGAAATGTGTAAAGGGCTTTGGAGTCATTTCAGAAAAACATCCAGCAGAAGATCCCTAGGAGAATGTGTGTGGAAAAAAACTGAAATACTTCAGATATGCATGGCAGGCAGATGGGATGAATTCTTTATTACTCTTACAAGTCTTTACATGTGTTGCATACAGCAATCACAGCTGATTCTCACACTAGTCTCTACTGTCAGGGGAACCTGGCAAGAGTTGTATCCTGCTTTTTAGTACTGATTAGACCTACAGAATTTGAGAACTCAGAAGAGGGAACTGTTCTTAATTCATCTGTGACTGATCTACCCATCCAAGCAGACCTCAGTAATTGCTGTTCCCTTACCTTGTCTGGCCCATCTTCTCCTCCATGCTGGGGATAGTGCAGTTCTCCAGCATGGTGTGCCCTGAGATGTCGAGCGAAGTGAGGTTCACCAGGTTTTCCACAAACAAGTTTAGAACCCGCCGGGTCAGCTTGAACTTGTAATAACTGGACAGATGGTCTCGGGAGATATCCAGGTGCCTGCAAGTGATAGAGAGCATCTCACAGCCTGGAAACCATTAGCTGGGGCTTCTGCCTCCCTACCAGAGCCAAGTGTGATTATTATTTATCATTATTTCCTTCCCAAGATACAGGAATGTGGTTCTGTAGGTTCTGGCAGCAGCAGCTGGCCCTGTGTCTAACCAAAGCATACAGGTATCTGGTAGAGAGCTACTTGGAATGGACCACAGTGAATCATCTAGCCACACATCACAAAGCAAAATGCTCCAGGCTCAGAAACTGCCTTTTCCAAACTCCATCACAGCAGCCACCTGAGCATTTCTGCCTGGAGATTAAGATGCACCAGATCTGTGCATCCCCAGAAATGTATCTTGCCTCATCCCACAAATTAAGTTGCACAGGCTTTTGTCTGCTTCCCCAATCTTATAATTTTTCCACCCCAGGCTACTACATTATCCTGATTTCTTTCAGGTATTTAAATACTTAAGCTTTGAGGAAATCTTGCTGCTAAGGGAGTGGTTGGACAAACCGACCAGCCATTGTGTACGGGTGGGGTTCCTTACAGGACAGAGAGACTTTGCTGGCTCGTACCAAAGACTGGAGCAAACACCCCACTCACAAAAGTGTCTTCTACCTGTTACACATCAAGTGGATGTGATGGGGTCAGATGTGCTTTTTGTTTTTTTCAATGGGAAATTTCTGCTAAGTGGTGTCTCCTTACAAGCAAAATTCAGGCTGGCTTTAGACATGTCAGATATGTACAGTGATGAGTAGATATTTACAATGAGTGAGCCTGTTCACAGGAAGGTTTATAAGCTGAACCCAGCAGTGTGTGCTTCTCTGATAGCAGGCAAGAAGACCATTCCTGAAAGACCTCTCCTAGAGAAGATAAAGAAGGAAGAACAGATCTGCTGACCTGAGCTTGCGAAGCTGTGCTATCACTTGGATGTGCTCCTCTGAAAGGTCCATGTTGTAAAGCACTAAAGAAACCAGAGTGTCCTTCCACTGGGTCAGGAATCCCACATCATTCAGCTGGATCCCAGAAAGGTCGAGAGCTGCAAGGGAGGCCAGGGGCCGCAGCAGAGTCTCCACGTTTACCCCCTCGATCAGGCGGCCCAGGTTCAGGATGCGCAGGCGGCTGAAGCCTTCAAAAGTAAAGTCCTTGACCAAGACCTGGCGAGTGGGGTTCACCAGGCAGTCGTCCTCACAGCCCCCAGGGTTCTCCTCCTCGTAGAAGATATTGCTACAGCCAAAGAGGCTCAGGGAGACCAGTGTGTGGCTGAAGCTCACCAAGGTTTGTAGGCTCTTGGCTGTCAGCTTCTCACAGTTAGTCAGGTAGAGCTCAATAAGATCCTGAAAAAAGGGAAATCAAGGTTAGAGATATTTCACAGGTAAAGTGCCCGCCTTGTTTGCCCCACAGCTCCCACTGGGACAGTCTGAAATCATGTACCACCCAACTCGACCAGTGTCCTATGCCATTCCCAACAGTGGCTTTGGGAGCTGAGAAAGGAGAAGCTGAGGTTAGTCCAAAGAAGACCTGGACAGTAAAGGATGAAGCCTTGGGAATCTCTGGGTGTCTGTGATTCCAGCTGGTGCCAGTGCAGCAGTGCTGCTATGTGATGTGGCAGCTGTCAGTGCAAACCCCACCTGCTTCCTGATGGCCTCCAGGTCCTGGTCCTGCACCATGTGTTCCCGCAGGTGGATCCGAGCTAGCCTGGTGCTCCGTGGGTCTGAGAAGAGGGTGAAGAAGCTTTCATGGGGTTCAAAGATGCTGTCTGTCTTCACCAGCTCCACGTACCTGTGTGGGGCAATGGGGTTAGCACAGCACAAGCTCAGCCACAGCTCTGCCACCTGTACTGGTGACAAGGAAGCATGACAGAGTTGTGAGCATACACCAATCCACCCCCTCCCAGTATCACCCAGATCAGCCTTTGGGGCAAAGGAGCCCACCCACCTCTTCTGGCACAAACCAATGAGCTGTAGGAAAATCCTGGGCAAAGATTTCTGCAGGACTCAGTATGTGTGAGTAAACTGGATTCTGTCAAGAAGAGACTCCAGGAATTTTTTCCCTAGCTGTTTAAACTTAGTAATTTGATGATTTTTCCCCCCATTTTTCAGAAATTAGCTGCCCAGAATTCTCTGCCAGATTTTGTGGGCACAAGTTCAGCCAAGAGAGACTGTGACAGCCAAATTACATAAATCCCTGGAAAAAAGCAGCTTTATAAAACTATGGGAGCAGCAGCCTTAAAATTTTACATCTGTCAGCACTTTGCACTCTTATTTCTCTGCTTGGACTGAGTGTTGTAATGTTTCAGTGATAGGAAATAGGAAGGCTTCCTTGTTGCTCACTGACATTCTAGGAAGAAGCAGTGACTGTTTCACTCAGGGTTTACTTTTTTCATTTCCCTTTTTACAGCATCTCATTGAGCTCTGACTAACTTGGAAAGGGTGACTACCACAGAAATTAGAATGATAACAGTACAAAAGGGAACACTTCTTTCCGACGTTCGTGCAAACCCTTATTTGCCAACATGATGAGCAGGAAAAACACAGCCCTATGAATTCTTTCCCATAATTCTTTTTGGAGAACTATACTCCCCCTTCTCTGTGCTCCCAGCTCCTTCCCAAACCAGGCCTGAAACATACTCGTTGACAAGTTTGTCACAGATCTCGCTTGGCAGGAAGATGTCGGGATGGAGCCGGAGCGTTTCGTTGTCCAGGAGGTAGCAGAGAGTCCCCTCCAGGTTGCGAAGGCAGTAATCAGTGCACAAGGTCATCAGCGACTCAGGACTGTCAGATGCCATCTTGAGGGAAATTATGGGGAGGGGAAGAGCAGAAGGAAGCGTTTGATGCAGGAGGTCTTTCCCTCAAATGAAGTACTGGGATGAATTTATGGGGCCATCAGGATAGCTATAAGCAGAGAGGGGAAAAAAAGATGCATTGAGAATGGCAACAACTGCAAGTGTCCCACAAAGCTGTCACACCAGCAGGATGTTGTATTTACAGCTCATCACTTGCTGACCTCAAAAGCACCTGCAGCAGTTTGGCCTCTCTGGCAGTGTGCCCTTAGTTCCTTGGTATTCCCCCTCCAAGGGGATACCGTGGTAATGAATTAGTGTGAAGTGTTTGGAAATGAGGCTACACAGCAAAATGTTTCCTCATTGCAGGGTTATCTGGCTGACAAAGGCCCTCGGAAAGGGAAGTGGTAGAAGCCACGCTGCTTGGTTTCCTTCAGGGTGGGTTGGATAAACCAGCAGAACATTCACTGTCAGCATAATCCTTTGTAAGGCACCAGTGGGATCTGTGGCCCCGTATTTCCTGCCTGTCATTCTCTTTGCCAACATTCCAAGTCAAGTTTCATTTTCGAGCTCTGTGTTTCTCTGTAGTGCCAAGTCAGAAGCTTCAAGCAAGTCCTTGAATTAGAGCATGAAGTGGATCAGAAGCCAGAGGGAAACACACTGACCGGTCTGGGATCCCCCTAAGTGCAGTGTAAAGGCAAGGATTGTGATTGTGCTGGACACTGCTACATCCAGCTCACCCTCACCACCCCAAATCTGTCACAAAGACTGACTAAACTGGAAAAAGGCAAGGTGCTTTTGCCCTTTTCATCTTTGAAACAGGATAAAGGATGGGTGAGGCAGACAAGTGGGGGAAGCTATCCCTGTTTTCTGCTTTGAAATGACCTGACTGCTCTGGTATCCAGACTTGCTCGCTGGGGCCCTTAGGGGCTTATCAGAGAAGTTAGCTTGAAGATCAACAGTGACAATTTCACTTTCAAAGGGTCAAATCACATTACAAGCAAACCTAAACTTTCCTAAATATTTCTACAGACATAAAAGATTGTGTTGAAATGTTTATTTTTGCTATAAAACCTATGTCTTATCAAAAGTCTGTCCCTGCTGGCCCTGAGAACACTGATGCTGTGGAGGTAGTTATTCTTTCTACCACAGCTGAGCAGCCATTGCTGGAGAAGTTGTTGCAAAATGTCCTTAACCATATTCCGTTTCTGATCTTTATCCTGCAGCTGCAAATAGCAGGACATTTGTGTGTCACCAGCTCTCTGCTTCTCTAAAGCCTCTGCTGCTCTCTTTCCTTCATTCCTATGGTATCAAAACAGAAGAGTTTAACTCCCATTCCTCAGCTTCATCACTCTAAAAGCTAATGCTGAGGCAAAAAAACCCAAAGCTTCAGCAATCATACAAATTATACTTTAAACTCTCTCCAATCATGGTGTTAAGGGTGGAACTTGCTATTTTGGTGACTGAGTGCTGAGGTGGGGGTCACAAGAACATAAAAGTGAGACTTCTCAGTAGTGCCACAATAGCTCCATTGAGCGTGCATGAGGTCCAATCAACAAAAATGGAGGGTTTTCAATTTTGATAAAGGAAGAACTCCACAATCCATAGTTCTCACCTTTGGAGTTAAGAAAGGTGAGAAGTCAAGGCTGAAATGTGTCAGTGAGTGCAGAGTCTCCCTGGCTGGGAGGTCCTGGCAAAGGGAATGCAGGTGGGAGGAAGCTGTCCTGTGTGTCTGCTTTGGAGATGAATTGGCCTCACCTCCAGAACAAGTCCCTCTCGCAGATTTTGCCTGAAGCTTGCTGGAGAGAATCTTTCCAGAAAGGCAAGATCAACAGGAAGATCTGAACCAGCTGGGAAGCGTGTTCTGCTGTCCCTACCAGTTCCCCTGTGCCATCAGACAGGAGGTCCCTGCAGCCAGTGTTCTTCCACTGTTGACTACCGACGGCCAGAGAACTCGAAAACAAATTCCCATTGACAATCTATTGTCACGTGCAGCTGGAAACAGCCAGTGCTTGGGACTTGTCCAAGCAGCTCAGAGCACCAGAGGGCAAGGACTGCCTTCCTGTGGCTCTGACAAGCCTCTGTTCCCTCTCTGCTGAGAGCAGCACAATGCAGCTGGTTGATCTCAGCCCTGAAGAAATCAGCTGCCCTTTAACTTTTGAGCTCCCCCGTGATCCACCAACACAATCCCATGCAGAAGTTTAATATCAAGAATGGTTAAACTGTCCCACTGAAATAAGACCAAAGAGAAGCTTTCATCCTCCTGATTTATTACATGCATCTGAGCAGCTGCTGTGACCTTTTCTCCAGCAGACAACACAAGCTGGTCTCTCCCTCTTTAGACTGAAGACGTGACACCTCAGCAGCAGAGGGGGAAGTAAAAGTGCCAATAGCTGCCCTCATCAATACTGTCTCTAGTCATAACCTCAATGTGTGACAAAAAGAAAAGAACTGGAGAGGCTGAAAAATCATTAACATTTGTCTAATTGTTCTCCTCGGGAAGCTTCACACAGGATGAAGCTGCCTAGTGACTGCCACCGGTGCTTTTCCACCAATGGGCTTCCTGGTGCCATGTGGGTTTTGGTAAAGACAGATGCATAAAAAACGCTGAAAATTCAAGAGCAAGAACTGAAAAATAATCAGAACTTCAGCTGCCAGTATTATTTCCAATTTATTTCTCTGACAGGCTTACTTCCACCTGAGTGCACCAAGGAACTGAGCTCCTCAGAGCCTCAGGAGCAGGCACACAAGAGCCCTTTCCATGGGCACACAGCCCTCTCTGTGCAGTAACAGCACCCTCCTGCTACTCACAGACCCAAACCCAGGTGCAGTACAGGCAGCTCTGCTTACCCCCTCCCCAGCATCCAGGACCCACCTGCCTCTTTGCAAATATTGCTTATTTCCAGGCTGCAACTCACTGTTATGGCACTCCAGGCTGCACTGGCACGTGAGGCTCGGGACCTCTCCTGGGGCTGCCAGTGCCAATATCCTCTCCCTTGGACTTCAGACCGATCATCTCTCCCAGCCTCTCTCCGGGCAGTGCCCGGAGCCAAGCCAAGCCTGACTCACTGTGGCTCCACGCCAACCACACAACGTTTACGCTGCAGCTACAGAAATGATTGGCAAAGCTGACTGTTCCAGCATCAGGGACTCATCCAAGGAGAGGGCAAACAATATGCACTGACATGAGCTGATTACAGCGACTTCAGAATTACAAATGTAATGTAAATGCAGCGTTTGGCACGGGTTATGTTCTGAAAGGAAACTGCACTGTCACTTTAGCTGGCACCTTGCCGCTGCAAATCATTGTGATTTTATTAATTGATGGGTCATCGCTGCCTTTGTGGGGAAACACCATCCCTTACACTTGGGAAAGTGAAGTAGGAGGAGATCAAACTACCCTCTGTCCCAGCAAAGCCTGCAACTTCTAAACTTGTCAGCAGCCAGACTGACATTGTAAATGAGACAGCTTGCACTTGCGTTGGTCTTTACCTGCCTGCAGTAAAGATGCTCCTTCAGCTCACTGAATTACATCACGGATTTCATAGGTCACCTGCCCAAGAAGAGCACCTGGAGTCCCTGGTCAGGGCTCTCTGGGCGCTGGGGCCCCATCAGCCCGCGATGGTCTCTACCAACCCCGCGGGCAGCGCTGGCCCCGAACCCGAGCCCTCCCTCGTCCCCAAGGCACTCAGAGGTCACCTCGCCGGACAGCGCCGGAGCTGCAGCCGCAGGCCGGAGCCCTGCCCGGCGGGGCCCGGCAGTCCCGGGGAGGGGAGCGGGGCTGCGCCGGGGGCACCGTCCGGTACCGCCGGGGGCGGCGGTTCCTCCCCCGCCCGGACGAGCAGGCCTGTTGCCCCAGGTCGGGCTGGGGAGGGGGCAGCGGTACTGACCTGGCGCCATGGGGGCTGGTCCCGGCTGGTCCCGGCTGCCCGGGGCGGGCCGGGGTCCGCGTCCTGCTGGGCCCGCTCCCCCCGCCGCAGCGCCGCTGTCAACAAACCCGCCGTCACTTCCTCCGCCCGCGCCGGAAGCGCAGCGAGCCCTTCCCCGGAAACACCGGCCCGCCCGGAACGCTCGGTCAGCGGGGACCCGGCGGGGACGGGGATCTCAGTGACGTCACGGGGCCGTGACGTCACGCGGCGGCGGCACTGACGTCACCGCCCGCGGCAGAGCTCGGCCGCGGCCTCCCGGGACAGCCCGGCCGGGCCCTCGCTCAGGGGCCGCCGCAGAGCCAGAGGCCCGCCGCGCCTCCTCACTGAGCGGGGCCGTTCCCGCGGGCCCCGTTCACGGCTGCCATTGGCATGAGCAGGAACGTGCCCGGGACAGCGCGACCACCCCGCGGGTCTGCTTAGTGCTTGGGGAACCGGCGGCTCCAGCCCGCGGGGTCTCTCCTGGCGCTTGGTGCCTGTGGAGGGACCCACGCCGTGTCCCGCAGGCCGCGGGGAGCCGGGACAGGGCAGGGACCGGGCCCGCGGCGGCGGGAAGGGGCGGGGCTTACCGGGCAGGGCGGGGCTGACCGAGCGGTGAATGCACCGGGGCGGGGCTTGGCGCTGTGGCGGGACGGACGGGGCGGGGCCGTCGCTCGGGAAAGGCGCCCTGAGGGGCGCGGGGCGGGGCTCGGCGCGGGGTCCGTGCGGGGCGGGCGGTGTGGCCACGCCCCGGCGGGGCGGGCCCGGCCCGCATCCCCCTCCCCGGGCAGCGTTTCCAGCCGGAGCGTTTATGCGGAGCGCGGGGAAGGGGCGCCGGGGCCGCCATGTCGCGGCTGCACCAGAGCAGGTCGGTGTCGGTGTCTGTGTGGGGACGGGGGTGCTTCCCCTCCCCACGCTGCCGGGGCTGCGCTGAGCGGGGTGGGGGCTCTCGAGGATCGGGGGCTCTGAGGGGTTGGGGGCTCTGGCGGATCTCGGGTTGCCTGTGCCAGCTCTGATGATGCCCGCGGCTTCGCTCCCCTCAGGATCGCGGACTTCCAGGAGGTGCTCGGCGAACCCACGGTGGCTCTGACCAAGCTCCGCGAGCTGTGCTTCAGCGGTGAGTGCCGCGGGGACCGGTCCCGGGCTGGGAGGGGCTCCGGGCACCGGGCTGGTGTCGCCTGACGCGGGGTGTTCCTGTGGGAGATAACCCTGCGGATAACCCCGGCAGCGTCCCTGGGGCAGCTCCGTGCCCCTCGGGGAGGAAAAGTGTTGCCAGGCCTGTTTGTGAGGTGACATCAGCAACCCGCGGTGAGAGATGGGCTAACGTGGTTGTTTCTCTGCCTGGTGTTCCGCAGGAATTCCCTTTGATGGTGGGCTGCGCTGCCTGTGCTGGAAGGTGGGTTTTGCTTGGGGCGCTTTTCTTTCTTCCGAGTGATGCTTTAGGTTGATTAAGTACACATAGCACTTTTTTTGGCGCTTATAGTTGTAAACAAACAATAAACCCAGCGCTTAAAAGCCATTAGAACGCAGCAGTAATTTGTGGAGATCAGCACTTTGCATGTGAACAGCCTCAGTTTCAAGCAAGCAGTGCATTTCGGTCAGGTTAGCTATTGATCAGTCCTACAAATAGCTCTTTGTGGAAAGCCAGTCCCTGAAATATTTCTGACTGTTGCTTAGCAAAGTACTTGGCTTTCTGGAGAGAACTCCCAGTATTTTCCAAGGGCTAGTTCAAGCCACTGTGTTTGCTTTGCTCATCTTGCAGGTGTGACAGCTCATTGAATACTAATTCCTGTTCACCTGTTTCCTGTGCAGATACTCCTGAACTACCTCCCTTTAGAGAAAGCCTTATGGAGCTCTTTGCTGAAGAAACAGAGGTGAGGCTGTTGGTACTTGTCCCTTTATTTTCAAAAATACCTGCAGAGAAGAAGAGTCTCTAAATAATTAAGTACTTTCATGAAACAAATTGTTCTTGTGTGCAATGTGCTGTTCTCCGTGCTGCCTGGTGGACTGACTCCTTCAATTGCTCTGAAGGGAAAATCAGATGTCTTCTGGCTGGGCAGGGTAGAACAGAAACATCTGTTTGAACTCTCTCTGTGTGCTCACCTTGACCTTACCTTCCTCATTGCAAATTCCTCTTTTCTTCTTTAAGGGATCTGTATTCCCAGTTCCTAAAAGAAATGATTATCCAGCCTGGGATTGCCAAGGCCAACCTGGGTGTTTCCAGAGAAGATGTGACCTTAGAAGATCATGTAAGTGTTGTTAAGCCTTTGTGCTGCAGAAAACTCCTTGGGGATTTTTCTGGCCCCCTGGGCTGCTCCTGGCTCTATTCCCAGCTGTCCTGCCCTGCCCAGGGGGAGGGATGGTTCCCAGGTGCCAGTCTGGCACTTTTGTCGTGCTAGCCTTCAATGTGAATTATTGGTAAAGCACCAATAGCTCCATAGAGAGCTGTTTCCAGCTGTGCACTTCCCTCCTCCTGCCCTTTGGGGCTGCCTGCCCAGACTATGGGTCTCCTAGGGAATGGGAGAGGCTCACAAGAGGTTTCTGGAGCCATGAGATGCTCCCCTGGGAAGTTTGGTCCATGAGTGCTTTTGGAGCAGAGGATAGAAAAGAAGCAGGAGAGTCAGGCTGGGCTGTGGTGTGGAAGGCAGGAGAGTTGATTATTTCTGGTAATGCTGCTGGGTTGTTATTTTTTTTAACAGACTATTTCCTGCATGCCTTGGCTTTCTCCTTCTCTCAAAGTGCTGTTAGGAGTGTGTGTGTGGGAGGAGTGAGTGAAGTAACTGATCAGAAGAGCCTGTAAAATGATACAGCTGCTCCCATGACCGTTCTGAGCGTTCACTCCCCTGCAGTCACCTGCCCCACTGTGATCTCTGGAGCCCTGGTGGTGTAAAACTGGCACGTCTGTAAAACCACACAGGCAGGTCACAGTGGTCTTTGAATCCCTTGGAATGTAGCTGGTTGTTTTTTTCTTGGTTAGTTGTTAACTTTGTGTGGATCTTGGTGTGGAGAGAAGAACCACAGCATCAAAGTACTGGGTGGGTGGATAACTCTTACCCCAAGTCCAAATACCATCTCCATGGTACAGGTTTGGAGCTGCAGCTAGGAATCTTGTTAACAGGGGGGAAAAAACAAACAAACAACAAACTGATTTGGAAACAAACTCTTGAAGAGATGAGTGAAAAAGATCCAAAATGTGAGAGAAAATAGGACCCTGATATGCTTAGATTGAGCTGATGGCAGAGTGACAGTAGAAATGTTAAATCACTGTATGTTTACTGAGGATTTTTGATATGTGTGAAACATGCTTGTTCTGTTTTTGTTGTTTCCCTCTTTAGCCCCTCAATCCAAATCCAGACAGCCGATGGAACACTTACTTCAAGGATAACGAAGTGCTCCTCCAGATAGACAAAGATGTCAGGTGTGTGAGGCACAAGGACTAAGATTTCTGAACCCAAGAGGTTCAGTCAACAAATTGTACTTTGAAAACAAAGTTTAATATTAAACCGAGCCTCCCACTCAACATGGGGCAAGTACTTCCTTCTTGTCCCTGATTTCCTTCTGTGTCCCTCCTAGGAGGCTGTACCCTGACATGGCGTTTTTCCAGCGCCCCACAGATTATCCCTGCCTGCTGATCCTGGACCCCCAGAACGAGTTTGAGACCCTGCGCAGGCGGGTGGAGCAGACCACGCTCAAGTCGCAGACGGTGGCACGAAACCGCAGTGGGGTGACAAATGTGAGCTCTGGGTTGGGGCTGTCCTTGTCACAGGGCAGGGTCTCGGACTGGGAAGGGGAAGGGTGATTCTTGGGCTATTCTCTGTTTCTCTTTCTGCTTGTGCAGTGGAATCAAGGAAACACCCCAGCAAATACTGAGACTCACATTGTAGAATCAGCTGAAGTGCCTGACAGACTGTAGGAAATTTTAGGTGTATTTAATTTTAAATATTGTTTTTACCTAACTTGAAGTCACAAGTTATTTTATACCTGACATATGCCTTCCTGTATGGCAACAAAACACTGAAGGATTAATTTACTATGAATTTATTACAAATTCCCATAGTCCTCCAGAACTGGATCTCAAGAGCTGAGTATCTGTTAAAATAAAGTCTTTCCCCTTTCCTGAGTGTTGCAGCACACGTGCTGTTGGGGAAGGTGGTTTCTCCCACAACTTTCAATACCCTTCCCTCATACTACTAACAAAGAAGTGGAACTGCTGTGGTTTTTACTGTACGAGATCATGTGGTGCAATGATTCAGAGGGAACTGTGTGTTGCTGCACAGACTTATTCTTCAGGGACAGCCAGCACCAGGACTTCTCTGCCCGTGTGCTCCCAGAGTTGCTTGTCTTGGTTTATGTGGTATAAACAGCCCAGATCGTTTGGGGGGCCTGTGTGTGTTAAAAGCCAAGCTTGGCACAGGTGCTGAGGGATCTGTGCCACTTGGTTACCCTGATTCAGCTTTGTTTTCCAGGTGAGCTCCCCTCTTAAAAGCACCCCCAGCTCCCTGAGCGAGTACGAAGTTCTGCCCAACGGCTGCGAAGCTCACTGGGAAGTGGTGGAGCGGATCCTGTTCATCTATGCCAAGCTGAACCCCGGGATAGCCTATGTCCAGGGCATGAATGAAATTGTGGGGCCTCTTTACTACACCTTTGCTACAGACCCTAACAGCGAATGGAAAGGTGAGGAAGCCTTTTGACTGCTCAGCAGTGGCTGTGGTACTGTGACTTCTCTGCATGGCATGAGGAGTTTTGGTAGGAGCTGAATGAGCTGGGAAGGAGGATTTTTGAGCAATTTTTGTTTGTTAAAATCCCCTCAGAAGCTCTTGTTTCCTTGTACTTTATATAGATGGTAAGGAAAAAATGGAAAAGGAGGGCTTTGCCTGTTGCTTCTGCTTCACAGGAGCTCTGAGGGGTGTGCTGGTGGCAGATTATGTTCTTGTACATAGATAACTATTTTGTGACCTCATGTCACGAAGACCTTGTGTTGGACACAGGGTTAGTATCTGCAGTGACTGTAAATGTTTCTAGTTAAAAAAAAAATTTTAAAAAGTTGTCAAATTTTGACCCAGACCAAGTAAGCCAAGCTCTGGTAGGATGTACTGCTCAGATCCAATACAGCAACCAGATTATGGAGCAAGGACAATTTTACAGCTCTGTACCTCTCTCAGAGAGGCTTCCTCTATTCTCCCATGTTCTTTTCTTTCCCCAGAACATGCTGAAGCAGACACATTTTTCTGCTTTACCAATCTAATGTCTGAAATTCGGGACAACTTCATTAAGAGCCTGGATGATTCTCAGTGTGGTATTACGTACAAAATGGAGAAGGTGTACTCCACCCTGAAGGAAAAAGATGTGGAGCTGTACTTGAAACTGGTGAGGAACTAGGTGTTTCTCTGTGTCTCGGGCGGGATTACAGTGTCTTAACAGTGCACGTGAATGTCAGTTTTGTTAAACTGTGCTTGTGTAGAGCAGAGAGAGTGTATGAAAGGCTTTGCCTGTGGGGCAGAGAGACTCTTACCTGAGAGCTGAAGCAGCCTCTCCTTGGAGTGAGCCCAGAGTGAGCTGACACAGCAGGGCTTCCTCCCCTGCCTGCCTCTGAAAGCAAACTGTGGTTGTTGCACAGCTGCCAGCTGGGAGTCTGAAGGGACTTGGCCATGATCCTTGGTCACCTGCATAGCTGGAGCTGGAGTCTTTACTCTCTTGTAGACATCAGTCAAAACACGAGTCTTGCTGTAGAGCTCTTCTGCATTCCAGGTTACAGAATTTGTTTCTACTTTTAAAAGCAAAACAAAAATCATCCCCTACACTGCACACACACTTCTATTGCCGCTGGCTGCACTGACAGCACTGGCATAAACTCCATGGAGCACATTCCAAAGGAGAAGTGAAATCCAGTGAGCTGAATGATCCCACTGGCCAAATTATACTCTTCCCTTTCATCCAGAGTTTTTCAAGTGCTTTGGGTTTGTGTGGGTTTTGTAGAACATGAAGGCAGCTTTCATCACAAACATCTCCAGTCTTACAGTCCATTTGGTGTGAAAGGACAAGGAGACTTTGGAAGGGAAAGCTATTCTTCTTACTGCAACCTTGACCAAATTACACTGAGATCTTTTTCCATCGAGAAAAGTTAGGATATATTTCTTTATAATCCAGAAGATGGTTTGTCAGCACACTGACACAGCTGAGAGTGTTGGCTGGTAGCTGATTCAGTGGGGAGTAAAACTGCTTCGTGTTTGGTTGGCAGGAAATGGTCTTGGCCATGCAGCAGCTGGTCCTTAAGAATATCAGCAGAATCCTGAGCTTGTTTGACCTTAATTAAACTTAGACTATATTGAATTTAACATCAGAAAACAGGAAAACTTCAGGCTAAAGGTGCTTACAGCATGTTTTACCGACCATCAGTGTGAACTGTGTTCCATCTTTGTTTATCTTTGTGAATAGTAAACCTTTTCATAAATGCAAGGGTTCTGGAAAGGAGAGGAAATCCTGACAAACAGTGCCTGTGCTAGTGGGGGAGGGCTGCAGCTTTGCAGATAAAATGCTGTTGAAATGGGAACTTTAAAATTACTTGGCAGGTTCAACGGAACACAAATAGAGCCTTTAGGGAGAAAAGCTTCCTTTACTCCATGTTTTGGATAGAGGAGCATTTTCTGGCTTGGCTGTAGGTGTGGAGTATGGCTGCACTGAAAATCCCTGTCTAGGTTGAATGGGAGAGTCTCCAAAGGATGCAGAGGTTTTCCTGCTGCTGCAGGATGAGCTTGGAGCAGTGTTGGGGAGGAGGCAGGGATGGAAACATGGGGTGCACCTCTTGCCTGTAGGGAACTGGCCAGGACCACGTACTCATTGTTTGCCTGGTGCCTGTCTGACAGCAAGAACAGAACATCAAACCCCAGTTCTTTGCCTTCCGCTGGCTGACGTTGCTCTTGTCCCAAGAGTTCCTGCTGCCAGATGTCATCCGCATCTGGGACTCCCTCTTTGCTGACGACAAGCGCTTCGATTTCCTCCTGCTCGTCTGTTGTGCCATGTTGACGTAAGTACACAACAGCCTTCCTCTTCTCCTCTTCCATGGATCCTGGAGTCTTCTGTAGGCATGTGTTAGGGCATCTGGTGAAGAGGTTATCGGTTTTAAAGTTTCTTTGTAAAGAGTCAAAAGTAGCTGGAATAATTTCCATCTTTCAGACTTATCCGGGATCAGTTGCTGGAAGGAGACTTCACTCTGAACATGAGGCTGCTACAGGTAAGAATTAAATAGAGTGGGTGCAGAGAGCAGTTGGAAAAGTCTTAAAATAGTGCTGTGAGAGAGGATGACAATATGTGAGAGGGTGGGAGGGTATGCCAGGTTCAAGACAAGTACCACATTTGTGATGTTTGCATGAAGGAAGATCTGCAGGGACCTTACAGCACTCTCATTACTGGAAGTGGGAGTCTTTAGCACACGCACCCTTTCTACCCTACTGAGAAATTATCACATATTGGAGGTTTCTGATGTTCCTTTGGTTTGCAAAAAAAACTGAATAATTTCAAGCAAAGATCTGAAACCTTATGTAACACTGCAAAAGTTTTTGGCCAGAGGTTTTTGTTCAGTTTTGAGATCTGTGAGAGCCTTAGGTTGGAAACGCCTGCACTGCACAGTTGGATATCTCAGGTCTGCGAGTTCCTGCTTTGGGCTGTGCAAGATACTGGCTTTGATAAGGCTCTCTGGCATGAGACAGAGCCCTGTGGCAGGCCAGGTTACTGTGCCCTTGGAGGACAAAGTGAAAAAAACCCAGCAACAAACCTTCTGGAAGGGTATTGAGGTTTGATCAGTTACAAAACAGGAAACACTAGCTGTTAAGGGAGTAACTGAACATGGCTGTATGTTATAATAGGCCAAGAACTTTGTTGTCAAGGTTTGCCTTGCTTAAGTGAAACAATCTGTATCAAGAATGCGGGGAAGTCTCTGAAATCCCTTTGCTTCTTTGCCATAGGATTATCCTATCTCTGATGTTCATCTGATTTTGAAGAAGGCAAAGGAACTTCAAGATTCCAAATAGCCCATGGGCCTGACAAAAGGTGTTAGAGAACTGTGTGGCAGTGGATCCTGGGAGATGGCCTCTTGCAGTGTGGTGCACTAAAGCTCCTACTGGTCTCTGCAAGACTTCAGGTTTTGTTAGGGCTACTGGCCACCTTGAAGACTTCTACTCTTTATTTATTAGGTCAAGGACTGATTACTTCCCTATCTACTTGGGTCCTGCACTCCAGATTTTTCCACATCTGAAATGCCTCTTTGCTGCCAAAAGCAGCTCTTTGTATCTTTTTTTAAATGACTTTGAGTTTGGGGAGAAAGAAACCTTCTGTCTGCATATCCCTGAAGGGATGGACTCCTGTATTGTGGAAGTAACACATGGAGTAACTTCTGATGGGGAAAGGACAGACTTAAGTCCAGTTAATTTTGGTGGGTGAGGATAGAAGGATCTTCCTCCTGTGAATATAATGTATTCCAGTGAAGTCACACATTCTGCCATTCAAGTGGATTCTGGATTCTTCTCTCTCGTGTCTGCACTTGGCCATCCCTGAAGTGTGTGAAGAAGAAGATTGCATCACTTTCTGGTGAAGGTCACCTGGCAGTTTGCACTCCTTTGACTGGGAAAGAGACTTGGGAAGTTGAGGTGGGAGGACACAGTGACAGCTGGTGGCTTTGTGCACTCTAACTGCCTGAATCCAGAGCTGCCTTATCAACGAGGTGTCCTTGAAAGCAAGACTGGTGGTTTTAATCCCCCGCTGAAGTGTAGTTCCAAGTCAAGCCTTACTACGCACAGCCTTAGAGCAGGATTGTTGCTGAAGGGAGGCCTCATGCTGCTCTGAACTGGAGCATATCCAGCTACAATCAGGATTCTGAAACACAAGAAATGGACACCTAGTCATGTGCAATTAAGATAGATGTATTCAGGGGCTTATACAGGCACAGAACTGGAGTTTTCTGCCTCAGTGGCTTAATATTACTCCCATTAAGGTCTGGTCACAGTAACCTTGCTATTGTCTCACAGTACTTCTTGCCAGGAAGCGACAGTTCTGATCTGCAATAAGAGTCCTTCTCTAGCACAATCCAGCAGGCACACAGGCATCTGTCATGAGCTGACTGCTGGGGCTGATCCACTCTTCTGTCTTGGTCCTGTTGGAGTCACAGTGCTGAGCTGGACACTTGTTCTCCTGAGAGGGAAACTGCTGCACTTCAGATACGGTCCAGTGGGCTCAGGTGACCAGGGACTGAGACAAACCACAGGGAGAACTGCTGACCTGCCACAGTGCCGAGCTGAGCAGAAACCCTAATCCCCAGAGAGAGGAACTGCCAGCACCCAGGTGCTTGTGTGGTGCAGGAGCTCTTGAGTGAACACTAATCCAACATGCTTTTCCCTTTCTTTCTGTGCTGTGCTGGCTCACCTCTGCTGTTGGACTCTGCAGTTTTTGGTATTTATGGGTGTTGATTTGTTAAAGGTCAGTCAGTCTTTGTAATATCTGCTTAAGCTGCTGCTGGCCTAGACTTGCCCTAGCAGGAGGGATGCTGGCAGCCTTCAGGTTTCTTACTGGTGTTATTTCCTTCACTGAAGGCCTTCACAGGCTGCTGTAATTCTCACCAAGGTGCTTGGGGAGACAGCAGGACAGGTTGGTGCACGTACCCATGTTCTTATTGGCAATCCCAAGCAATCTCTGCCTCTTGAATAGAGGCTCGAGTACCACTTGTGCAGCCATGTCTTGCTGCTGTGTTGCAAGAGCAATTTAAGGTTAATAGCAATCTCTTAATTAATACCTGTGGCAACAGTATCCCTCTCTGCTGCAATCTTTTCTTGAGGGTATAGCTTTCCTCCAAGAAAAATGGGACAGGTAGGTGCAGACAGCAGTGTGATGAAGCACCCTGGCTGCTCTGGCCACTGGATGGATGTTCTTTCTGAGCTGTTCCAGGTGGTCTTATGTCTCAGCTCTTGGGTACCTGCACTAGGGAGGCTGTTGGCCAGACCTGGTGTTGTCAAAGAGCCACGTGGGAGGTTCTCTACAGACGTAGAATCACTCTTAGGCAGAATTGTACCTGCTCCAAACACTTCTGCCTCAGAACTGCTGTAAATACTGCAGCTTTCCCATTCCATGCACAAACTCTGCTCTCATCTCCCTGAATCCTTCGCTGGGCTGTTCATTTTGGGCTTCCCTGGCACCTGCAGGGTTTCCTTATGCTGGAAGTTCTTACTGGCAACAGGACCATCCATGAGTGTTCCTGCTCTAAGCAGCTGGAAGTCTCCTTAAAGTAACCTGAGGAGGCAGCAGACAAATCAGGATGAAAGCATTACTTGGAGAGGAACTTCTCCATGTTTTCAGCATAGCTTTGGGCCCTGAGGGTGATCATCACACTGGTGAAGGCACAGGGGAGGTGGCAGCACAGGTGTTGTGCTGTCTTCTCCCTTCCAAGGTGTGCTTTAGAAAGGAGTTTGCAGTGGTTTTAAGGGATGCAATGAGAGATTTGGCTGCTGGAAAGGATCTCTGGGACAAATTCTGTAGCCTTATCCAAACTATGGCTGCCAAACCTACTGAGTTTTGTGGGGAGAGCTTGCAACTACTTTGAAATGTCCAGACAGGCTGTTCTGTACATAAAAAGCTGTTTTATATTTGTGCTTATTTCCTTCCTGTGTGGTAGAACTTCTGTCCTGCTGTTGAAAGGAGTGGTGCTTTTCATTGTCTTGGGACATCTATTTCTTTATTCCAAGACTTTCTCATTTCTTTGAGAGTAAAACCAGATTTTCTGAGGGGACAGAACAAAATCTTAACCTTTTACCAGCTTTTGAATCTCCTCATGTTTCTCTTGGCTTCATTCCTCAAAGGTTTTTGGTGATTTATTTTTGTTGTTCTTGAAGTGAGGCAAAACTGGTGTTTCCTTGCTTGTGTGGCCAAGTAACACCTGCTCCAGCCTTGAGATGTTTCTGCTTCTGGTTTCTTACAGTGCTGACCTGCTGAAAGAACTGATCTTTGGGGTGGGAGGTGTTAGTCTGGGCTGCTTTAGTAACCCATTATCTTACAGGGACTTGAACAGAGGAAGTTTAAATAGGCATTACCGTGGGAAATCACCTTCAGCTGGGAGGGAAAAAGGACACTCCTGGATGTGGGAGGAGATGAGCCTTCCCTGTGAAGGAGAGGTCTGTTCTACCTGCACCTCACTGGAGTTCAAGCTTTGTAGAACTTTGTGGCTTTGCCAACAACGTGGATCAAGTTGCTGGTGGTGGTCACTCGGGAGACTGATTTTGAGTTTGAATTTTGTGACCTGACCTAGAATTAATCGCACTTTGGCATTGAGAAGAATGAAGGCCAGAAGCTGTTTTGGGGGAGTCTGGGGTGTTTGGGAATCAGAGGCTGGTTTTCCTGAAGGAATGTCAGTGACTTTGTTTTAGCTGTTCAGAGCAGTCTTCTAAAATGCCCTTTCCCGAAAGAAAGGAACAGATAAAACACTTTTTTTTCCACTTTGTGAAGAGCTGTGAGAAAAGGGTGTAGTGAACATTTCATCACTCTAAAACTCCTTATTTTATGCTTCTTTTTTCAAACACTATTTTTATAAGGTTTCCTTTAAGTAAACGTATGTCTGTGCAAACCTCTGCTGTTGGTGTGAGTCGGAGTTGGGGCTGCTCCAGGTTCCTGCTGAGGTGTCCGTAGGTGTGACAGCAGCACAGCGAGCTGCGGAGAGCCCTGGCGAACCAGCCTGGCTCCTCCACCGCCTTCTGTCCGCGATGGTTTTGCTTTGCCTTCCCCAGGAATGTGTGGCACAGGTGGCGGTGGGAGCGGGCGCGGTGTCCCCGTGTCCCCGTGTCCCCGCCGCTGTCCCGGCCCGGGGCCGCTCCGAGCAAAGCGGTCCCGGCATCGCGTCCCCTCTTAAAGCGGCGATGCCGCCGGCACAGCGCCGCCGCCTGGGGCGGAGCCGCGGCCCGTTTAAGGCGGGCCCGGCCGCGCTGTGGAGCGGCCATGCTGCGGGCGCGCTGGGCGCTGCCGCTGGCGGTGGGCGCGGGGCTGGGGGCGGCCCTCACCCGCTGGCAGCACCGGCAGCACCGGCAGCACCGGGAGCGGGGCGATGCCGCCGAGGGGCTGCTGGCCCGCCTGCCCGTGCTGCCCGCCGTGGCAGCGGCCAGCCTGCCCGCGCCGCCGGGCTCGGGGCGCACCGAGCTGAGCAAGTACGGGCTGCCCGGGCTGGCGCAGCTGCGGAGCCGCGAGTCGTACGTGCTGTGCTACGACCCGCGGAGCCGCAGCGCGCTCTGGGTCATCGAGCAGCTCAACCGCGACACGCTCAGCGGCTCTTCGGACCGCGCCGCCTGCGACTTCCAGGAGGACGACTCGGTGCACGAATATCACCGCGCCACCAACGCCGACTACCGCGGCAGCGGCTTCGACCGCGGGCACCTGGCCGCGGCCGCCAACCACAGGTGGAGCCAGAAGGCCATGCGGGACACCTTCTACTTGAGCAACATCGCCCCGCAGGTACGGCCCGAGCCCTGCGGAGAGGCAGGAGCTGCCCGCGTTCAAGGGCAGACGCTGCTCCGTGCGGGAAACCCCCTGGGAGCGTCCCTGTGTTCAGGCAGAGGGGCCAAATTCACTCGGATGTGCCGATTTCCTGCTAAATTTAATAACGGGGATCCTGCAAATGCACCTGCGTGTGTGTGCCTCTTAAAGCCATGAAAGAGAGACCACGGTCAGTGCAGCTCCTGTCAGGAGCAGAATTAAACAGGTAGATGCACGCTTGCTGAAAATTGAGGCCTTAGGCAATGGGTCCTGCCCTGGGTGTGCAAACCAGGCCATCACTGCTCCCAAAGCAGAGGTGATAGTGGAGATCTGGTATGGAAAGTGCTTGGGACTCTGTGAGCTGTGTTACTCTGAACAGTGAGGAAATACCCCAGCAACTGACTACTGGTTGTGTTTCTAGAATCCTCATTTAAACCAGAATGCCTGGAATAACCTTGAGAAGTACTGCAGAAGCTTGGCAAAAAACAACAGGAATGTCTACGTCTGCACAGGACCCCTCTTCCTGCCCAGGTAAACACGAGGGCTGAGCTGGACTGGCGCCTAAAAGATGATTGTGCTGGCAAAGGAAAAGAGGCTGAAGGACCAGACAGGAGGCATCTACTAAGTGCCTTCTCAGTAGATGGGAGCAGCTGTGCACAGAGGTTCTGTAGAAAGGTACCTTTTTAGGATTAGTTTATGTATTTCCCATCCAGATTATTATTTCATGAGTTAAGTGGCATTGTTGAGCTGCAGTATAAGCACAGCTTGTTTTTGTTTGCAGTCCTTAACAATTTAGTAATTTAGCTGATTATCAGATTAGACTGCTGACCCCATCCCTGCAGAATAAAGCTTTCAGGGTCAGTGTCATGGACTACTTCTCCACTTCAGGACACAATTTTATTTTCAAACATCTCCATGTAGCACCAAAGCGCAGCTGTCTCATGTTGAGATCTCTTCAGCAGCAGGAAATAGCTTGGAAAGTCTATTAAAGAGAGCCAGCAGGGAGGGGATTTGGGAGCAGCCCCAATGCACAGCTCCCCCTCACCATGTCACATGGCCTCTGCCCCAGCCGTGTTTTACAGCCCTGTTGCAGGAGCAGAGCTGTTTCCTCCTGTTGGGGGGGAGGTGTCTCACTGAGGGGGTGGAGTGACACCAGACTAAGAGATAACCTGGGATGTTGCTGTTGGTGCAGGATGGAGGCCGATGGGAAGATGTATGTGAAGTACCAGGTGATTGGGAAGAACAACGTGGCTGTCCCCACCCATTTCTTCAAGGTGCTCATCTTGGAAAAGGAGAGTGGGGAGATTGAGTTGCGCTCCTACGTGATGCCCAACAGCCCTGTGGATGATAAAATCCCCCTGGAACGGTTCCTGGTTCCCATTGAGAGCATTGAGCGAGCTTCAGGGCTCCTCTTTGTCCCAAACATCCTCAGGAGAACAAGTAACTTGAAAGCCATCACAGCTGGAAAGCAGTGAACCCTGACTAGAGCAAATACAGGTAATCCCTGCCAAGGCACTGGCAGTCACCTGCACAATCATAGTTCCTTGTGCAGTTGTAAATGTGGGAATTAAGATTCAAACCTGTGCTTCTCTCTACTGTTCCCCTTGTGTCAAACTGAAACACAGATGCACAACAGGTCTCCAGAGTGGTCCTGCAGGAGGCTCAGGGGCACCTGACACTGTAGTAGCTCTCTAGGATTTGCCCCTCATCCACTGCTGCCTTGGAGTAGTGTGAAGCTCATTCAGGCAGAAAGAGAAGTCAGCTAACTGTTGCTGTTTAGCAGGGAAGGAGGGGAGCAAGGTGGGTGCAAGCCAAGGGAGAAGTTCCTGCCTTCCTGTGGCTGAAGAACTGTACAATTGTTTTCTTTCAGAAGATGGTTTTAGCAGTAAAGCTTTGAACACCCATGGTAGTGGTTGTTTCTTATCTGCTCTCACCAAAGCTCTGAATATCTCAGCAGGAGGAGGGGAGGATGGAGCCAACTTTTGCAGCTGCTTTCCTGTCTGAGCTCACTGTAGGCAGAGCTTAAGGCATCACAGACAGAGCCAGACTGTAATGAGATGATGTGTTTTAGTGCTGAGGTTCAGTTGAAGCTCCAGCCCTTCCGGCTGTTGGGAAAGATGAAGCCTTGAAGGGGGGCTGGGGAAAATCAGGCTGAGGCAGGAACAGTTTCTTAGCATAAGTTCTGACTTTGTTTCAGTCTGAAGGCCACATCGCTCCAGAGGCACTGCCTGAAATCCAGGCACACACCTAGATTCCACAGCTGAGGTTCCATACTGTTTATTCCCACCCCGGATGTCCGAGTTGCTGAGGCTTGTGCCAGCTTCTGGGAAGCAGCAACCAGCCCTTGGCTGGCCCGTGCAGGCAGGAGGGCACAGACTTGCTGCTCCCAGCAGCAGTGAATGCCTGGCTGGGTGTTGTGGCACATCCACAACCAGCCTCTCTGAGCTACCTGCACTCCCAGAGCACGCTTGCCTAAACTGCTGACAAATGAGGCGAGACACGGGTCTGTGTGGAGCTCCAAACCTGGTTTATTACAATGAAGAGGGTCCCGGGACAGAGACAAAACGCGGCTGAGGACACAGGGTTTTATAAGGGGGGAAAAGGGGCAGGTCTGAGGGCCAAGGGCCAACGGGAATTGAGTACCAGTGGTGCAGGAGGGACAGCCAACTGGCGAACCAAAGAGGTAACCGGGATGGAGCATTGCAGCAAGCCAGGACCAGTAGGAGACAGAACGTTCTAGAGGGAGTACATACAAGGAAGAAAGAGCAGTCAGAGGTTTCCCTTCCCTCAGCTGTCTCTGGGTGTCTTCACAGCCTCCTCCATGTGTGGTCTCAGTGCAGACAGAGAGATCAGCAGCGCTTCCTGCAGCAGAGCCAGGCCAGTCAGAGCACACCTGGGCCCCGTTGTCACTGCCCCAGGCAGACCCCCAGCACTGCCCTGTGCCTGCCCAGTTCCATCAGCCTACCTCTGTCCGGATGGTTCTGCTGCCTTGGCTGGGACACGTGTTCAGGTAAAAGTCAAACAAGACACTTGGGTCGGTGACCTCCAGGTTTGGGTCCACATCAACCCCAGCTTCCAAGCCTTCAAGGCCTCCAAATACAACAAGGGCATGCCTGGGGAGAACACAAGTGTGAGAGGCAGATTGTCTAGGTCTGCATCCAAGTGCCTGTGTGCTGCTGAAGCAGGGAGCTGTGTCTGTTGCTGATGGTGCCCACTGCAGCTGGCCAATGTGACAGTCCCTGCTACCAGCTCCAGAGAAAGAGGAAAATAATTGGCCTTGTTCTGAGGTATTTCCCCTGCTCTGCTGCCTGCAGCAGCCTCACTGAGAGCTCTGAGTGGGACCAAGCAGGCAGGACACAAACCTGAAGGAGGGCAGAGTGACCTGGTCCACGGAGCTGCCCCGCTCTGAGGTCCCAATAGAGAGATCATAACCTTCCTTGAATGGGCACTCAGAAAAGACAGCACCTGGAAAACAGGGTTTGAGGTTACTGCTGCTATGTCCTCACCCACATGCCTTCTGGACAGGCTAAACCACTCCATGGTTGAGCGGTGGCAGCAGGAGGAGTTGCTTTCAGTGCCGAAAGTGCAGCTGGAGACAGAATAACTCCTCTTTCTCACAGAATTCCCTTGCTGCAAGAGTCTCCCACATCCTTTTTCTCAAAGCTCAAGACAAGTGCCAGGAACCATCCCCTAACAGCTTGTCTTCCTACAAGGTCCAATCAACCAGAAAATACAAAAAGAATTTTCCAGGGCTCTTGAACTCAAATTCGACTGCTGGCTCTGATGTGAATGAGCGGGATGTAGTTATCATGGAAGTAGAGAAGGGCATCAACTCATCTCTTGCTGTTGTGCAGCCATTTGGAGCAATGGTGAGTGGAGGTTACAAGGCAGAGTCCTGGAGGGTGACTGAAGTGGCTCATGCCTCGTTTCAGCCCTAAAATTTGACTGCCACATGGCTGCTGGCAGCACGTGTAATGTGCAAGTCTCCTTCAGACACGATTTCTAGGAAAGAGATGCATGCAGCCAGTAGCCCTGAGACTGGTGTGGATGCCCAGGTGGAGAATCTCTGTGGATACTCACTCAAGCAGGAGGCCAGGCGGACGCTGTAACCCCAGTAAAGGCCTGAGACTGTCCGGGGGTGGTGCGAGGACACCACGGTGCCTTTCCGTACTTTGGCTTCTGAAAGAAAGCAAAGAGGTTTAACAGCCCCTGTGATCTGGTGAGATCTGACCAGCCACAGCCAGCAGTTTCTCCTGGAACATGGTACTGACTTGGTATGCAATATCACCCTCTCATTTTCCAGAATGTGAGTAAGTATTCTGAAAATCTGAGTTCTGGAAAGCCTGTGAGTGTGTTTGGGCTGTTTACTGCCGAGAAGAGCTGACAGTTCTTAACAGTTATTGAGGGAGGCATGGTGAGGGTGTTACTAAATTTGTGTATGGAGTGAAGGGAACATGCAGAACCACTGGGTACCTTCAAACCTGTCGTACAGAAGGACCAGCTCCTGCAGGACTGAAGTTTACAGATGCTCCTGGAGCCATGGATTACCTGGATTCTGGGGCTCATTCAGGCGCACGGTGACTCGCAGACCAGGGTTCAGCTGTTTGTCAATCTGCACCTCCTGCAGTGACAGTCACCATCAGCACTAGACATTCTGGAAGGACTGGGGAAGGAAGGGAATCCTTTGAGGAAGTGGGGGTCTGGAGTTGGGATGAGGAGCTCTGTGTGTGGCTCGGGCTTGCTTATCAGTCTGAAGCTTATTTTGCTACTCAAAGGTTCAGCTGCAGCCGTAAAGCAATGATCTGCATGGGGCCTGCTGGGACTTGGGAAGCCACAAACATTGCCAAGTCAGAAGGGACAAGACAGCAACAGCCCTAAACCCCCCACCAGCCCACTGCAGCCTTCAGGAACCCAGCAGCGCCCACCCTGCCTGCTGCTAATCTGCCAGAGAGACAAGGGAGGTGGTTTTGGCATCTGTGGGTAACTGACACACCTTCCTCATCCCACAGTTCACAAAAGAGCCTCTGCCTGGCTTCGCTGGCCGGTCCAGCACGACGCCCTCCCGGTACTCCGAGTCCTCATCTATCCGCATGTGGTGGGGGCTGTCCAGGGGGTTGAGCAGCCCTAGAACAGCACAGAGCAAAGAGAAGCTGAGAGGAGAACACAGGTGTAGGTGCAGGTGTTCCCCTGCTCCTTCCCTCTCAGGTCCAGTCCGAAGTGGGGAAAGGCCCTGGCTGTCCCACACACAGTGAGCCAGAGCTCAGGAAGGAGAGAGACAACTGCATTTACCTGCAAACTGCAGATCCTCGTGTTTTGGAAAAAAGGACTTCCTCAAGTACCTGTCACCAGAGAAAGGTGAAATGTGAAAAGGTATTCTTATGGAATCTGGATCTCAATTCTAGCTCTGACTCAAAGGAGCTGAGTATAGAGAAAAGCAAACTTACTGAGGGCACTCCAAGTACTGCAGGATCCGAGCCAGCTGCACACAAGCCTTGCCTTTCTTCCCAATTCCTTCAAAATCCCCCTCCACGGTCCTGAAAGTGAAAGCAAGCAGCTTGTTAACTCAGCATGAGATTGGTCAGGTCTCCAGAAAACCAAGCCTTGCTTCTTAATCTGACAATAGCAGTACATCCCTCCTCTCTAACCCTTGTAAGAGGGCTACTCCAGAGGCAGTCTGTTAACAAATCATCCTTGGAACTCTCTCCAAGCCAAGTACCTTTTTCAGTTTTGTTTATTGATCTTTATGTATTAGTGTGATGTGGCAGGATGTCAGGAAGATGTCCTGACAGATGGTCCGTCCCTCCACAGCAAGGTTTAAGGGTACAGGAAAACTCGGCCTCCTGTTGCTTTGTCAGCTCCATGTTGGGATAAATTATCTGAGCTGCCAGGGCAGTTCAGTCAACATCTTTTTCCCTGGGGCATAGTGGTCCCTGTAATCCTGGCACTGAGGAGGTACATGCAGTTAGCTTAATGAAAGAGTGAAGGAACAGAAAGCTGAGAAGAAATACTGTGCAGAACAAGATGGCTCTTCCTTCAGAGAATCACAGAATGGCCTGGGTCAGAAGGGAACTTAAAAGATCATCTTGTTACACCTCCTGCCATGAGCAGGGACACCTTCTACTATCCCAGTTTTCTCCAAGCGCCATCCAGGCTGGCCTTGGACACTTGCAGGGACAGTGCAACCACAGCTTCTCTGGGAAAGCTGTGCCAGCGCCTCAGCACCCTCAGAGGGAGGAATCCTTCCTGAAATCTAATCTGAGCATGCTCTCCTTCAGTCTTTGCCTTACTTCACATCCTCTCCGTGCTCGTCGAACACCACGATCTCATCCACGCAGAAGATGGTGCAGGCCCGGGCGATCTGTCCTGCCAGGTAGGTGCGCAGCGCCGGCGACTGCGCGTTGTTCAGGATGGAGCCGGGCAGGGCCACGCTCAGCGTGTGCTGGCGGCCTGGGGAGCAGAGACATGAGAGCCACGGCCCGACAGCCAGTGTGCAGCACCACTTACTGCCTCAGCTGCACTCGTGGTGGGGGCAAAAGCAACTTCTGTTTCTTAGATTCAATCACTGGTTTTCTCTTAAGAAAGATTTCTAGTGCAGTGGTTGCTGCACAGTGTTTGTGGACTGATCCACATCGGATCTATGAAGCAACACCTTTCCTATCGATAGGTAACACTGACTGCCTTTTAACAGCCAGGTTTTCTAGCACTTTCCACCCAGGTCTCCCTGCCGGGTCACAGCGGCATCACCTCTGTCTTCCTTCTGCTCCTCCTGCGTCTGGGCTTGTTGTTCTGCCAGCTCTCGAATCCGCTGTTTCTCCAGTTTCTTCAGCAGCTTAATTTCCTTCCATTTCTTCGTCTCTGCTTTCCCTGGGACGGAAAACAGCGCCTGGCGTTAAACCCCGCGCCGTGACCGCTCCGAGCGGCCCCAGCCCCCGCGTGTGCTCGGCCTTCCTTACTCTCCTGCTTCCAGCGCCGCCAGTCCACCTTCCTGTCCTGCACCTGCGGGGATAGCACGCGTTACCGCCGGGCTCCCCTCCGGGTGCCCTGAGGGCCGCGGGCCGGACCCGGACCCCCGCCCCGGGCCCACCTCAGCGCCCCGCGGCCGCTTCCCCGCGCCGCTCTCCGCCGCCGCCATCTTCCCGCGCCGCCGGCCCCGCCCCGCGCGCTGATTGGCCGGAGGGTGCCGGCCCCGCCCACCGCGAGGCTGAGGAGGGTCGGCCGCGTTCGGCGGCCGCGGTTCCCGTGTGGGGTGTGGGTGTCTCCCTCTCTCTGTGTGTTTGTGTGTGTAAAATCTGCGTACTCCCCTCTGCGTGTCTTTGCACAAGCCCTGCGTGCATTCTGGACCACAGGTAGATAGATGAACCCTGCCCTTTGCAGGTTGTGTCATGGCCTAGGTAAGAGCCCGATGCATGTGGGGGTGTTGCAGTTAATCTTCATATTAACAATCGAATTGCACGGTTCTTTCTCTATTTCAGCGACTGCGACTCTTCCCCACGTTTGGTAGGTACATGGGTGCTAAGGGGCTTTCAGCAGCACCCTCGCCCACCCAGGCAGAGTGAGCAGGTGAGGTGGGACACCAGGAAAGGCAGGTGGCTGTGTTTCTCCTTCCCTCTCTCCCTCCCTCCTGCTGGCCCATGCAGCTCTGCCTCCGAGGCGATTGGTATCACCAGCTGCAGCCCAGTATGGAAAACCTACGGAGCTCTCCCCACCGGCCTGAGTGGGACAAGTAGCCACCATCACAGGACCCAGCACAGATGAGGCACCTCTCAAGGAAAGCTCCATCAGTCCTGCAGTTAAGGAGACACTTACTCTTCCATGATTGCAGTAATTCCACTTTAATAATTTAACTGCTACAAACACTCATCGCACAGTCTGTTGTACACAACTCCTGCATGGTTGATGATGATGTTTTACACTCTTATCCAGGCTGAAATCGACACTGATGCAAGAATTGCATCTCCAGAATTGCTCATGTTACCCTACCAGCTGACTGGGTGGGAGGTTGTGGTGGCCACCAGCAGTAGGAGCAGCCAAAGCCACGGTGCCCATTCTCCCCAGCCACTGTGTGCATTTGTCAAAGGCAAGAAGGTTTTGCTCTGCAGCCTGGATGATGCTGCCAAGCCCTGAGAAAGTGCCAGGAGTAATCTGGAAGGTTTGACAATAGCCAGGCTACTGATGAAAGCCTGTTTCCTGGGGGAAAACCAATTGTGTGGTCATCTTCTCCAGAGAGGGACAGAAAAAAATAGTGGGAAAATAGTTTATGATGGGAAATGTCATTTCACTGGGTTTGTAATTGTCAGGATTATAGGAGTCACCTTACTGATGGCTGGTGATACTGTCCAGTCCTGTGGGAACATGAGTACTGGTGGAAATGCTGCCCTAAGTGGGGATGTGGAGCAAGACAAACCATACTAACCCTCCAGCACGGCCTTTAAGGTAGGTCCTGAAACACCTTTTCAGAATTTAGTGGTGAGACAGAGCCCAGGAACCATCCTCACCTTGTGTGTTGCTGGACACATCCCAGAACTGATTAGCAAAGTTTTTACATGTAAGAAATGTCAAGCGCTGTCAGTGCACACAAAGTCTCACTTCTTGAAATCATTGCACAGTGATTGAAAATGTCCCCCAGGCCCTGGGCCTGGACAAACATAACCATTTGTCTGACAGAAAATGTTGTTGAAAGCACTGAAGTAAGAACATACCAAAGTTTGTAGACAAGTGAAGAAGAAGAGCAGCTGGGGCAGATGAGAACCAAGGACAGCCTGGTTCTCTCGGTGTGTTCAGGAGCTGGTTTTCTTCTGTTTCCATTTTTGCAATATGTCACTTGCTGCCTTCAGTGTAGCTTCCTCCTAAAAAATACCACAGGTTTGGTCAGTGGCTCACAGCCAAATCCTATTCCCCCTCACTGCAGCCGTTGTTGATACAAAACCCCTGTTCTCATTCTGAAGCATTGTGGTTCAGTATGAGACAGGCACAGCCACTGGGCAGCAAAAGGGGCACCTAGAGGGTCCCTTCCTTGGCCAAGAAATGTAGGATGCTGATGGGACAAAGTTTAGGATGCCCTGGCACATCTGGTGCCCCCAGCCCAGCTCGTGTGTCTGCAGGAGTGGTTGCTCCAGCTGGGATGCCATGGTGGGGCTCCAATGCCCAAGACATCCTGAATTTCTTCTTGGCATTTCTCTCATTAAGCCAGCCCTGATTATTACTCCCAACCTTGCCTTCCTAGTGCTGTCCCGTATCTCACCTTTGCAAAACAGAACCGGATGAAATTGGTGTAGTTGTTCTTGTGGGCCTCGCTGTAGAAAGCGGAGAGCGGGATGGCAGCAAGCCCCTGGGAAGAGGAAGCACAGGGAGCTGAGAGTCCTGCCCTGGGGCTGGCCTGCAGCCTGCTGTGCCCCAGTGTGGGTGAACTCCAGGCCGCCCAGCCATGAGCTTGGGTGGGCACAAACCCACCCAGGGTAAAGCAGCAGGAAGGGCCACACCCTTTTACCTTGTTCTTGACCATCCACTTTGCAAATCTGGAGTCATAGGGCTCATCTGAGTTGGGGACATCAGGGACATCAGATTCTGCAGGAGAAGCACGGCAGGACAGAGGCTGGGGCAGATGCCAGGAGCTTCAGCTGAGCCCCAAGCCCACATCCTTGCAGCTGGTATGGGGAACATGCAGCCCATCCCTGCTTTGATGGTTGTTTCTGCAGGTTCCTGTCCCTGCCAGCAGTACCACGCCCCACACCCAGCCCACCTGGGCAGGACTGCAGGTGACTCACTGAACGGGGAGATGTCTGCCACCAGGAAATAGGTGCCCTCTGGGATGATGGGTTTCATCCCCACACCATCCAGGCTCTGAACCAGCCAGTCTCTCTTCTGCTGCAGCTCCTTGGGCAGCTGGACAAAGTAGCTCTCTGGTTTTCCATAGAGCATGAGCTCCCTCTGGAAACCCTGAGCCACGGCCTCCTGTAAGGAGAGAGGAGCCAGTGCCCAGTGGGAAAATGCTCAGGGCTTTCTTGGGAACTGAAGTTCCTGCAATTCACAAGTGATTAAGGATCTCTCTGCCTCCAGCCCCTCTGAACTGCCTCTTAAATTTGTCAATGCAAGATAAGTCCAGGCAGGCTGGACTCTCCCCTTTCTCCCAGGCATGGAGCAACTGTAGGGAGAGAGGAAGGAGCCTCTCCAGGGCACCACAGATCACTTGTGTGTGCCTTTCAGGTCAGCTGTGGGGAAGAGGACCATGTCTTACCCCTGCTCTGAGGGCTTGGGAATTGCAGGGCCAGATGCAGGGAGCTGCCTTACCTGGGCAATTGTGGCACAGTGGTACACCGAGTTCTGGTGCACAGTACGGAGGTGCTGCAGCAGCCTGTCGGGTCCCACAGCCCAGCCCACCTGTGGCCAGGAGAGGAGGAAGAAGATGGTGAGTCTCTGTCTGCCTGAGCAGGCTCCCCTTTCTGTGCCTGTGCTGGTTTCATTGCACTTTCTAGACAGAACTTTCATAAAGCACCTCTGGTACTTTCAGACCCCGAGGCTCAAAGCAGAGCGTGGCCACAGTGTCCCCAGTGCTGTGCTGTGGCAAAGGGACAGGGATGGGGACACAAGGTGCCACATGGGATATTCACCTTCCATCCAGTGGCACTGAAAGTTTTCCCAGCACTCCCGATGATCACCGTGCGGTCCCACATCCCTTGCAAGCTGGCTGGCAATGAGAGGAGAGAAACCCCAATGGCAGAGCTCAGCATGCTCCTTTCTGGGCTGCATTAATGGCACGTGGTCTGTCCACCATGAGCCTCAAAGCACATCCCAAGCAGGCAGCCAGGGTTCTCAAGAATATCTCATTTTAATTAAGCATTTCCAGTTATGTACTCAGCCCCAGGGGCTCTCAGAGATGCCACACACCACCACCCTGCATCAAGGTGATGGCATGTTACTCCAACTGGAAGAACAGGCTGAAACTGTGTTGGAATGAATTTCCTGGCACCAGAGACACTCAGAAAACTGTCTTTACAAAGCATGGGAAAAAAAATCAGTTTCACTGGAGCCAAGTGGCTTTTTGTTCTAGATCTTCCCTGTGACTGGCTCTGAAGTCAGAGCTTCTGTTTCGGACCTGCTTTGGCAGAAAAATACCCTCCGTGGGGGATTCATGCCTAGTACAGCCGTGCATGCAGGCAGCTCCTGGGATTTCCAGGGCCCACCAGTGCAAAGCTCATTCCCTGGCCTGAGCAGCCCCGCCCAGCCCTGCCCGTACCGATGCGGATGTGCTGCTTCCCGTCGTAGACCAGCCACTCGTACACCTCATCGCTGATGCACAGCACGTCGTGCTTCACACACAGCTCTGCAATCAGCCCCAGCTCCTCGCGGCTGAACACCTGCAGCAGGCACGGAGTGCAGCAGAGGTACAGCAGGAGCATTTCTGAGCCCCTGCCTGTCCCTGCTTGTCTCTGAAGGCTGTGTGTATCCTCCTGGTACCATCTCCCATGCCAGGGAGGGGCAGGAGCTGGCTGCAGGGTCTAACAGGGCAAAAGCACTGCTGGCACAAAAGACAAGGCTTAAAAACATCAGGAGACTGAGCACAGCATGTGGTGCCCCCACAACACCCACTTCCCTTGTGTGCAAGGCAGGCTGAGTCACTCCTGCACTGCAAATGTGGCTGCACCACCTCAGCAGCTCAGGGCCCAGCTTGGCCAGCAGTGTTACCTTGCCCAGAGGGTTGTTGGGTGAGTTCAGGACGATGGCTTTTGTCCGTTCACTGAATTTAGAAGCCAGTTCAGCTGGGTCCAGCTGCCAGTCTGCACTAGACATCAATTTTCCATCTTTTGGAGGATTCTAGAGAGAACATGGGAATCTTGGTTTGCTTTGCTACCTCTGCACCTTGTTTTCCACTCACCTCTTTGCTGACTGCTGTGACTCTTCCCTTCTCCACCCACTCACCGGCCTCAGAGGCACAAACACAGGTGTCCCACCAGCCATTTTCACCATTGGCTCATAGCAGTCAAAGAAGGGTTCAATGATTATCACCTGGAAGAAAGGGACATGTCAGCATCCTCCTGAGCCTGCTCAGACCTTCCCTGAGGAGTACAGAGAGCAATAGAAGACACAGGACATTTTAATCCCTAATTACCGTAATGGAGAACCTGCATTGCCTGTGGGGAGTGTCAGGAAGGACACTCAGGACAAAAAGTTATTTTGCTTTATGCAGAAATGAGGTAGTGCCCTGCAGCAGGTAATTTCTTCCTTTGGAAGCTCAGATACTGCAGAACAGGGATAAAATTGGTTTTGCTTTGGAAAGGGACAATGAAAAACCAGCCTGCAGGTCCCCTGGGGGAAGGCTGCCACTGCAACAAGCCCTTCTATTGGATTACCTCATCACCTTCATCCACTAAAGCCTGGAAGCAGCAAAACAGGGCCTGGTATGCCCCCACAGTCACCATCACATTGGTCATAGGATCCAGGTCTCGTCCAAGCAGCTTCTCGAAAAACTGGGCTAGGACCTTCACCAGAGGTGGGTGGCCCTGTGGGGTGAGAGTAGGGTTGGAATTGGGTTGCAGAAGACTCCTAAACCAAGGACAAACCCTTGGAAGGGGACTGGGAAGCCAAAAGCCCTGTGAGATCTTCCAGCCCAGCTGTTTCAAACATCCCAGTAGAGCAGGGAGTTACTGGGAACAGTGGGTCGAGGCTGGATCTGTGTTTTGTCTCATGTTTGTTCCTGTTTATTGCTGCCTGGTGAGCTCTGAAGCAGCCAGGGCTGGTGGGGACTGAGGGGGTGGTGCTGGGGAGGGAGATGTGTCACGCACGAAGGCACGGGTGTACTGGTGCAGCATGTGGTTCCCCCCGCCGAGGGCTCTCGTGAGTGCCTCTGTCAGAAAGTCTGGCGCAGGGAAGTCGGGGAAGCCCTGGCCCAGGTTCACCTTGGAGTAGGTAGCAGCCAGGTTTACAAACTCCACCCTGGAGGGAAGGGAAACAAAAGCACTTTCAGAAGGTCTGAGCCATGTGCTGCATCGGGTCTGCTCGCAGCATCCTTTTGGAAGGGAGTGGGGTTGGGGTCCCTCCTGCAGAGCCTTCCTGCTGCTCACAGGCAGGCAGGACCAAGCAAGGTCATTTCAGACCTGTTGCAATTAAACCAAGGATGATGAACTACTGCACTGGGGGAACTGTGAATTTAATTTAATTTAACTGTTTTTCTCCCAGGAAACAGCTCCCGTGGTCAGCGTGTGGTCACAGCTGAAATCCTGTGGTGTTTCTGATCACACTGGACTGAACAAGAGGGGACTTGGAGGTTTTCAAGCTCATACCAGCTCTGCAAATTTAGCAACTAGACATTTAAGGCCTCTGCAGAGGTCAAGGTGAGTTGAACTCGCTGCTCATGTCAAACAAAACAAGAGCCAGCTCACTGGCAGTTTGTAGCCTGAACCCAGACACAGCAGGGCCTTGGGGAAAGACCATTAAAATCTCTTCTTCCAGCACACAACTTTCCCAATGCTACATTGTGCTGGCAGGATGGGAATGGCATTGCAGCAGCCCTTCCCCTGCCTCTCTGCTTGTGGTGCCCCAGGGCGAGCTTGGAGCAGGTGCCAGTGTGCAGCAAACACTTGGCTCAGATTTGGGTGCCACTGGGATCATTTGAGTGGATGGGTCAGAGGGAGGGCAATGGTTCTGCCTGCCCAGTGGTGCAAAACACCTGATCCATCCTGCAGTGAGAGCTGCAGGTACAGCACTGACTCATGGTAAAGTCTTCTGGGACAAACTTGCTCTCATGGGCTTCCTGAACACATGCAAAGCAGTTGAAGGAAACTTCTGCTCTGTGCTGTGTGGCTACTGTGGTTTCAATCTGGTTTTAGGATGCATAAAACCACATCTACCACCTGGGTAAACCAGATATTCTTTTAACTCACCAGATATTTTTATCTATTCCCTCCAGCCTCCGAGCTCGCACTGGTCTTGACATTTTTGCCTGCAGAGAGTGAGAAAGAAAGTGAGTTTAAAGCTTTTAAATGAGGCCACAAATGAGGAGCTGTGGTCTCCCCAGGGAAGTTTTTCCCAACAGAAGGTGTGCCCTTTAGTATTGCTTCATGGGCTGTTCCTGGCTGATCTTGGAGCAGTATTACTGTTACAGTGGTTTCTGCTTTCACTTACAAGTTTCAACAAGAATTGGGAAAATAGATGAACAAGATAAACTTTTGTACACTCACTGGGGAGTTGGCAATGCCTTAGACCTCATTACCTGTTTGGATTAGTCACGAGGTCAAGCTCAGCCAGGCTGTAACAGCCAGGCCAAGCACCCCAGAACTCAGGCTTTTACCTTTCAAAACCTCTCCATCTTAATGGGAAGGACCTCCTTACTCTACAAGCCATGAAATACCCCCTTTTCTGGTAGAAGAACAAACTATTTTATCCCATGATGCTCTATGAAGTAGCAGAAGTAGATCCTCTTCTGTCCTGATGAAGTGCTTGGTGAGGGGGCTTGCTCTAGATCCTATCAAATGTGGTTTTCTATTTAAAGTTCATGTCAAACCCAAGCAGAAACTAGGTACTGACAAGAGAGAGCAGAGCACAGAGGTCAGTGTGATGTACAGACACTGAGGTACCATGCCGTGACTGGTTTGTAATTTCCATGTACATCATGGCTCAGGGGAGTGGAAAGACAGACAGCAGGAAACACTGAAAGCAAAACCCTCCTTCCAGCTGGATAAGCACAGTGGAAGAAAGATGTGCTTTATGGGGAATTCATTGCGAGGATGATGAAAAGCAGCAGAGACAGAATTTAGTAACTCAGCAGTGCAGGGAAAAGGTACCAGACAGGGAAGGGGCTGGAAACTGGAGACAAATGATGCTCAGTGCACCAGACAGAGCCAGCGTGGGGGCACAAGGAGGGCAGCCCTGAAGCAATGAGTCAAGAAAACCATTGTCACCACAGCAAATAAAATACATTTGAACTACAACAAGGAAGGCATGTGAAAGCAACTGAGCTGAGGTGCAGAGCTGGGATGTGCAGGGGTCTGTGCTCTGCCGTCCCAGGATGGTGAGGGGGGGGTACCAGGTCAGCCTCCTCCCAACACTCAGCTGCAGCAGGACTTACCTGCTCCTCTCTGCTGTTTCCACAGTACTGCGCCAGAGTTTGGGCAGTGCCCCAAAGGTACTTTGTGCTGAGGTCCTTAGATTTTTATACAGCTTCAGCCCTTACCAGAGATCTTTGCAAACACCCAGCTGAGGAGCCCTGTGTTTCACAAGGCACCAGGTGGACTCTGCTCCACACGGGTGCCAGGCAGGTAGCCAATGACAAGCAGAAGTCACTGGCTCCAGGGCAGCCTCTCTCCTCTCCCTCTCCTCTCCTCATTCTGCACAAGCTCATGGCTGTTACAGTCACAAGACCTGGTGCCTGAGCTGATTTGGGTGGGAGCAGAAGGATTTATGGCTTGGGAAGTAAAAGATACCTGGAGGTAAAATATTAACAGCTCCAGTGCTGTTCTTGCAAGGTGGGGCTGCTGCAGGCCACAGGTCGGAGAATTTAACCTCATTTAAGATGACCAAGTGTGGTGGGGATCAGAGGGAAGAAGGTACCTTAAGCCTTGAAATTCCCAGTTCTGAGGAAAGGCCTTGTCTGCTTCAGGAACAGAAATAACAAATACTTTTTTTTCTGATATTCCCTCCATCCCATCCTATCCCAGCCTGCATGTGATACTGCCATGGAGAGCAACACAGGCTCAGGATCATGCAGCCCTCAGATCTGTTTCAGCCCGTTCTGTCCCCAGACAGAAGGTGCAGTTTGCCTGGCAGCCACACAGGAGAGCTGGGTGCCAGTGCAGAACACTTGGCATCCACGACCTTCCACCACTGACTCTCTGCTGTGTGTGACTGCCTTGCTCTATAGGTTGGGATCTCTGAGTGGGAATCTGATATTTTCCAAGTATTTTGCAAGCCAAGAGGCTCTAGTAGAGACCACCAGATGAAGCAACCCCACAAACAAGGAGCCTTCTCCTCTGTGAAGGATATCCCCTTACTTATCAGGATCCTTTAAACACTCCCTGGAAATAAGCAGGTACAGAGGAAGTTGCAGCAGAGTGGCTTTTCCTGATGTGCTCTGTCTGCTCTTGCTGCCAAGCTGAGCTGCCCTGGGCTGTCTGCCAGCAGTCTGCCAACAGTCCCACTGGGCATTCCATACCTCTCTGGAGCACGAGCTGTGCCCAGCGCTGCTGTTCCTCTCCAGCAAGAAGTGACGCAGGGACGGTCCCGCTCTCCTGAGCATGCCACAGCTCCTGCTGCCTCACTCCTGCAGGCACAGACCTGCAATTCCCAAAGGACAGGGCTGAGATAATCACTCCACAGCGTTAAAGCACACCTGTACCTGGGTCAGGCAGGCCCAGACCCAAAGCAGAGGTTGTTCTGCCACAGAGAGGAAAAGGCAAAACAAGTTGCTTTGTGTGTCATCACTGCAATGTCCAACACTGCTGGGGCTGTACTTTGTGCCCATGACACACAGGATCAGGATCACAAAGGTAACCATGACTTCTGCCTCCTCTCTCCCAGCCCAGGCTTCCCCCACTTTCCTCTGCACCAATGGAGTATGGACACCAGTGAGAGGGCATCCTCTGGGAATTTGGTACTAACATCAGCTGCCCATCCAGTGTCACTGAGCCCAGGTAACTCTTGCCTCTGCCCTTCCTCCTTTGCAACACTTTCACCTTCCTGGCCTACACAGAGAATCTCTGGCCTCTCACCTGCTGCAGCTCTGGTTTAGTCGCAAGTTTTATTCCAATTAACAGGATGTCACCTTCCATCTCTAAAGTGATTTTGGTGATTATCTTTCCTTCAAGGCCCCAAACAAATTGATTTCTGTGTGTAAAATGCAGCTTCCTTCACCTCAGGTTCTTTCAACTATTCTACAGCATTACTTAAACATGCAGTATTTAAGCTAAAATAAGTGAATGTTTTGTTAGGTACTTGAGATAAAAGCAATGAAGCTGGAGGATGTATGCACCTTTATTATGACCAGCCATGAATTAGTTTACCCATCTGCCAAAAAATTAATTAAAACAGATTTGAAGCTGATCAGCCCACAGGTAAGCTCTCAATACTCCTAAGGGCACTTTCCATCCTTTCATGCAGGATGCAAGTCCCCAGTTGTCTGCATTTTCTGTTATTTCTGAAAAAGGTGCAAAGCAGCTGAGAGCTGAGACCAGTGGGATTTCACATCTGTTTGTCTAGTGGGAAAAAACAGCACAATTTATGGAAAAATTGGAAGCCAGAGCATCACATTGCTTATGACAGTAAAATCTCCACCTTGTGCTTGCATGACACTGAGATGTGGGGGGGACACTGCTTTGGGGTGCAAAACAAAGGAGTCCTGGAATGAGGAGATCTACCCTGCAGGGGACAGAATCAAAGTGTGGCAGTAAAAGGCTTTATCAAATTGCAGCAAACTCCAGAGCTGTGTAAGAGCTGCGCGCAGGGCTGAGGGCAGCACCGGGAGCAGCTGAGCGGGACACGGCTGGCTCTGGAAGGGTGCACTGGACTGAGCAGAGGATTTGGAGGCGACAACCGGGAAGGTCACCTCGGGGACTGGTCACTCACCACCCCCAGCCCGCGGGTCGCAGCCGTCTCCTCCATCCCGGTGCTCCTCAAGGCCGCCCTTGGCAGCTCGGGGGTGCACTCGGGAGGCTTTGGGGACACGGCTGTCCCCGGGACACACGCGATGTGCCCCAGCACCGGGGCGGGGGCAGGGCGAGAGCGGCAGCAGCAGCGCCAGCAGGAGCTGATAGTGGGGACAAAGCAGCTGCCAGAGGGACTGCGGGGACAAAAACAACTTACATCGAGCTGGGCCACGCTGCTTTACGCTGCAAAGCCTGGCACAGCCGCCCGGGCTGCCCGGGCACACATTCTGCCTTCTCCCCTGCCCCAAAGGCTTCAACTGCGGCTGGCACTTCCTGGGAGGAGCCGCTGCGGCCGCAGGAAGGCGGCGGTGCATGGAGGCGCAGCCTTGGAGCTGCAGGCGGCGGCGCGTGGAGCCGCGGCCCTGGAGCTGCAGGCGGCGGTGCATGGAGCCGCAGGCGGCGGTGCATGGAGCCGCGGCCCTGGAGCTGAGGGCGGCGGCGCGTGGAGGCGCAGCCTTGGAGCTGCAGGCGGCGGTGCATGGAGCCGCAGGCGGCGGTGCATGGAGCCGCGGCCCTGGAGCTGCAGGCGGCGGTGCATGGAGCCGCAGGCGGCGGTGCATGGAGCCGCGGCCTTGGAGCTGCAGGCGGCGGTGCATGGAGCCGCAGGAGGCAGTGCATGGAGCCGCGGCCCTGGAGCTGCAGGCAGCGGCCCTGGAGCTGCGGCCCTGGAGTCGCGGCCTTGGAGTCGCGGCCCTGGCGGGGAAAAGCGTTCCGAACCAGCTCTGTGGGCTCTGGGGGCTTCGGCTGCCCAGAAAAATACCCCCCTTGTTGTTCACCTGGAAGCTCATGCTGGCATAACCACAGTGGTGTATTTTTTGTGGGTTGGCTGTAAATACTTCAGCGTGGCAATGGCAGGGAATTTCCCTGTGAGTGAAGCGTTCGGTCATTTTGAAAAATGAATTTATAAGTCGAAATACTCTCAAAAATTTAATCCTTCAGGCTTAATATGATTAGAGAAGGGAAGGGATAAGTGTAAGGTCCTCTTGCCTAAAGCAGACCTTGCAGCATTGCCCGATGCTGGGCTGGGGGTGGCCAGGCAGGGATTTCAGTGCGGGATGCAGGAGCTGACAGCTGCTGCATGAGGTGTTGGGAGAAATATGCCTTCTCTTCCCTCTTCCTTTTGTGACAAGGGTGACCTGCACCGATGAGTCAGGTCGTGTAAGTCGAATAATTTCTGTAGCCCTTTCACAGCAGGAAAAAGTGAGCCATGGGGAAAGGAAGTGGCTGCATCCACTGTGCCAAAGGTTCCTGATCCCAACAAACACCCCACAGCCATCCCTGAGGGGATTAAGCAGCAGGGAATGTCTGCAAGGAGAGGAAAAGTCTCTTGTCTACATTTCTGTTCAACTAAAACACTGAAACAAACAGATGGAAGGAAAACTTGGTTCTGTAAGAATGTTCATGTCACATCCAGAGCCATCAAGTGGCTCTGTGGCATTTTTCCTGTGCTTTCTTTGCCCTGTCCTCCACCAGCCTTGTGCCTTCCCTGGTTGTTTGCCCCTGAACTGAGCTTGTTTGATTAGATATATTAGCAAAAAGCCAATTTTGAAGAAAAGTGGCCAATTTTCAGTCAGGGCCATGAGTTGAACTGGCTCAGGGTAGATGTGAAGGCAAAAGGTCCTGCAAGGAAAAAGAGATGTGGGCAGGGCAGGAGTAGGGAGAAAAAGGGATGGACACAAGCCCCCACCTTCTTCGTCAGGATTTAGACTTTATATTAGTCCAACAGTATCACCTCAATGCCCTCTTGAAATTCAGCAGAAATTTCTGGATGAGGTCAGTGATGTAAAGGCCTTGTACTTTTTACTGTAAAACTCAAGGAAAATTATGACCTTTTTCTTCAGGTAATTTTAATTTAACAAATGCATCTGGACATGAACAATTCTTAATCAGCATTGAGTTAAAAAAAAAATAGCTATTGCACTGGGCTGGTAAGAGTCTACAGCTCTATGTCGTGACACTGCTCCTCTGGTATAGGTCCTTTGCCTGTGGCTACAGGAAGTTGCTAAGACTTGTAATATTCCTAGAAAGCCACAGATGCACTTACTTTATTGTTACAGGCATCACTGGTGTAGACAAGTTAAAATTGGTTGCACTTAACCACTCAGAACCGCCTGCTGTACGCTAATAAAATTACAACTAATGCCTTTGAACCATCCTTTATGAATGTAAAAAGAAATTATGCTGCACAATGCTCTCCATTGCGTCAGACAAGTAAAAATAACTACCAGTGAATCACTTTTTTTAGGCACCACAAAATTCACAGCAGCTGAAGGCACTCAGCTCCGCCTGGAGCTCAGGCGGCTCCTTTAAGGCTGGCGCCATTTTCAGCGCTGCCCGGCACCAAGATGGCGCCGCCGCCCTCACTCTCTCCTCCCACCCTTCCCTCCCACCTCCCTATGGAGCGCGCCCTGCACAAAGATGGCGCCGCGCCCTGTCGCCGTGCCCACCCCCAAGATGGCGGCGGGACGGGGCCATGGTGGCGGTGCTGGCCGGGTGAGGTCAGATCCGGGGCGGAGCCGCTGCGGGCAGGGCGGACAAAAGGCGCCGGAGCGGCGTAAGGGAGGGTGGGCGTCGCGGGCAGGTGGGTGCGGTGGGTTCCCGTCACGGCCGCGGCGGGCAGGTGGGTGTGCCGCGCTCCCCTCACGCCACGGGCGGGCTGTGGGGACGTGTCCCCCTGTGGGGTGATGTCCCGGAGGGGATGGGGTGGGTCGCCGGGTCGGGGAGGGCGCGGCTGAGGGGGCTCGGAAGCGGCGAGCAGGAAGGATTTGCTGAGTAATTGGGCAGCGATTCGGTGTCTCCGTGTCCCGCCGTCCCTGCTCGCACCCGCCCGGGCAGGGGGGTCCTCACCCGGTCTGTGGGGCGAGGCGGGGCCGGGGCGTGCGCGCCGTCCCTCAGCGAGAGGAGGACGCCGCTGCTCGTTACCTGCGGACGGAAGCGCGGTGGGATTTATTTATATCTCCCGGAGGATGTTTGTTTCTGTGTCCGGAAAGCCGCGGTGGAGTGGCGGCGGCGGGTGCCGAGGTGTGCTAGGCTGAGGCTGGTACACATTGCCTGGAGCGGGGAGAAGGTCAGAGAGTCCTCTCCTCCTAGTGCTACCTTTGCGGCACTGTGGTACGGCTAAAATGCAATGGCTTTGGATGCCAGGGTGTTGCTTCAAAATCTGTCAGCCCGAATGGTAACTTTGGGATCAAGAGGAATTAACCCTCGGACATCTTCAGCATTGTGGGGTTGGACTTGCTCCCACTGATGTCTGTTCTTTCTCATTTCTTCTTGTTGACACAGCGCTTTCCGATGTTCCGCAGTCCTCTCCTACATGGCTGGGAGACTGGATGCTTGAGAGATCCCTCTAAGGATCTGCTCTCTTGTCTGTTTTCCCATGCCCCGTGCTGACATGCAGGAAGCAAGGAAAAAAACCTCCAGCCCTGTTATAATTTTTGTTGATGGTGCTAAACTGCTTCTACTTCAAGAGGATATGTGGTGTGACAGAAGGGGCAGTTGCTTGAATCTGGAGTGGTTAGGAGTGTGATCTATGCTGTCTGATACCCCTGATAGTAACATTTAAAGAGGATCAGGCCTTTCAGACTAGAAATTAGGCAGTAAAGTAATTTTTTTCCCCATCTGACAATGATCTGTTATTCTGCCTCTACTTGTGTAGACTTAGTTGTGATATTAGTATTCAGCATCTCTTTTGGCTGGGTCTGCAACACCTGCCTTTTGGTAACTTCTGTCAGAATAACAGATGCTGGAAATTCCTTCCTGCTGAGTTTTACTTGACTCCTAGTGTTCTTGCTATATTTCCAGGTATCAGCATGTCTCTTTCTGGCTCCCAGTGACCCTCTGAGTTGTTTGTTGCTTCTTAGATACTGTTTTCTGAGCTTTTACATGTCCCTGTGTAAACTCGATCCCATTTTTTTTTGCTGATAATCTGTGTTTCATTTCAGGGAAACTGTTCCCATGGCTTGTGGGGAGTGCAGCACTTCAGCACTCGCTCGGGATCCAGCAAGTAGGAATATCAGCCACTTCCAGCACAGAGAACTGACGTGCAGATAGCAGAACCCTGCTGCAAGGTGAGGGCTCTGGGCCAGCTCTGAGTGGTCGAGCCAAAAAAAAGGAAAAATAACAGTATCCTGCTTAAACATAGATGCAAAGTACAGTACATGAAATAATTTATATGGAGGAAAGGTTGTTGGTCAGACAGTGATGGGGAAAGTGGTGGTATTTAATTGTGGTGATGTTAATTAAATTCTGGGAGCCCTTAGCCAGCTTGGAGATGACAAAGGAACTGAACCTTGTAAAAAGTAGAATATAACAGTATATAACCACCCATAAAACTAAATCCTGGCCACATAAACCCTGACTTATTACTGCACTTAACGGTAAATACAGAGGCTGCCCAGTAAATGTTTTGGTGACTGCTGCCTGAAAGGAGTGCAGCTGAGAAATTTGGTTTGGTTTGAGCTGTTGGGTTTGGTGGGTGCCCTTCCATTTCCCATGGGGTAATGTTTGTCCTCCTGTACAGGCGTCTCTAGGCAACTTTTCCCAGTGCATTCACCTGTGTGGGTGTCAGTTGGGCAATGGCAGAAACTAGTTGCAGGAGTCTCCCAGCTTCCTTGGTTCTGTACTGGGGCAGTGATTAAGGGGATTGCAGAGTTCTGTGCCCATCTTAAATTCTATCCAGCTTGGCTGTGTTCTGAGCAGGGATGTGCAGTGTGTTGATTCCAGAATAGAAGAAATCCCTAAGGCTTGTCTGGTGTTCTGGCAGTTCACTGACCCTTTTCTTTTTTTAACTTTGTCGTGGTATTTAAAAACTCTTTTAATTCTTGTAGGTCAAAGACAACATGCATAAATATTTCCTTAAAGCATGCCAGAAGCCATGTGTTAAAAGCTAATGTTGCCATGTTTGAGATGTGAGTGCCTGAAGCTTTCCTGTGATGATTTTCTGAAGCTGGTTACATTATAGTAACTACTGCAGGCAGTCAGATGGTCTGTGGTTTGGGGATCCCTGATGGTATTTTAAAAAAATTAAATAATCAGTGAGGTCACTGTTTGATTAGAGCAGGCTTTTTAGAAGCCTTCATGTCCTTCTAACACATACTAAAGAAGGTTTTTGTAGTAGAATAGTTCAGAAGCAAGCCTTTTTGTGTTTAACTGAGCTTAACTGGTATCTCAGAAAATAGAGGGGCACTATCTGGTGAGTGGTGCTGGAGAAGGGTTTATTAGGATTAATTTATGGGGCTCATTACAGCGAGGAGAGATGTGCACAGCTATTGTTTTGGTAATGGTTAAAATTCAGAGTCTTTTCAGCTGCAGTGTGGCGAATCTCCCTTTATGCATTTTTATAAGTGTTTTCAAACCTAGCCTCAGTTTGGGATATACACACTAATACTGAACAGGCATTCAGCAGTCTACATGCTTTGGAGTGTATATCTTGAATGTTTCCAAGCAGCTTTTATCTTAAACAGTTGATGTGGTGCATGTGTCTTGTATTGCAACTTGAAATCAGTTCCTATAGCTGGGTTGTATCTGCCATTCCTGCTGCTGTGGAACTGCTTTTGAAACTAAAAGGTATTCAGTCCTGACCCCCCTGCTGAAGTAACAGTGCTGCTGTTACACAAGCATTGTTACAAGCATTGTTGTGTACATGTTAACATGTGATATAAAATTACCTTAGCAATTCACAAAGCTCCTCTGGTGACTGCTGCTCCTGTAGCTTCAGCCTGCTTCTGTGCACAGTAAAGATGTGTGTTGGACTAATTAGCAGGGTCTCCTTTAGAGTTGTGGTTTTATCAGGCCTTGATGATGCAGGGTGAGGTGATCTGTCCTCTATTAATTAATACAGTCAGAAAATGTTCTGAGCTGGAAGTCACAGTTTTGGAGCTGGTGGTCCTGAGGGCAAGCCCTGTAGGGCATGTATGAACAGGTACTTGCTCCTCTTTGCTCAGACTGGGGCAAAATATTAGTCTGCTGATAGTTGATGCCTTAATTGTCTTGCATTGCTCTTGTCTCTGTCATCTTTCATCCTGACTGGCTCAGCTCTCAGAGCTTGAAAATAGTTGTGGTAACACCCATGGATTTGTGCATGTTCTGACAGTCTGTCATCAATGAATTAAGTTATCCTTGCTTGGAATTTAGTGTTGATTTCTGATCTGTTGTTAGTTATGCCAAAGCTCTGCTCTATCTACCCTTCCAACAGAAAACTGAGAACAGCTGGTTCCTCCAGCTCTCAGTGCTGGAGTTCAGTGCTGAAGAGCCCCCTCCTGCATCTGGTGAGGTGCTTGGAGCTGGTCTGGTTTTCTTGAGTTGACAAAATTAATTCAATCACTTGTATTAGGCAGCACAAGGCACTGCTTCGTTGTGTCCTGTTGGAGGAAGATAGTTGTACTTTTCCAAGACAGCTTCAATTCCCTGTCCTTGAAGCATTTTCGTTATGTCAAAGAGAAAATTAATTTTGGATAGGAAGCCTGTGGCCATGTACATTCATAATTTATAAGCTGACACAGCCATTTTGCTCTGGTTTACATCAGTGTTGCAAGTCATCTGATGGACTTAAATTTACAACACCAGCACACAGACCCTGCCCCAAGTGTCAGTGATGCTGGTAACTACAGACTGTGCTCAGTTCTGTGCGGCTGGGGCAAAACACTGTCAGGAGGCAGAAAATATGGCAGGTCAAGCCAAGTCTAGCATGGGTTGTTCTGGTGGTGCAGCTGTTCTTCCATGTACTTGTCAGGGCATGCATTGTTGTGTGATGGTAAACAGGAGCTGTTGCACTAGGCTTAAGAGTGACAGTCTTGCATCTGACAGAGTCAACTAATGGGTAGGTGTAAAGATGATAAAATACTACCCCTAATGTAGGTGGATGATTTTTTTAAATGAACTTCAATAAAGACAATGTGATGCAGTGAATTCACTTGATCCTGCTTTGTCATGTGGCTTGGGTGGGGCTGAATGTTGTGAAAACCACCTTGCCCTGCTTTCAGTGTTGGGTTCACTGCCTGTTCCACTGAGAGAGGAGTTTAAGTTCTGGCAGCTGCTCTTCTACCAGTCTCCCTGTCAAAATGATAAATGGCCCTTTTAACTTGACACAGAATCATAGAGTGGTTTGGGTTGGGAAGGACCTTAAAGATCTTCTAGTGATCATATTCATTTTTCTGCCTCAGAAGATGTTTTGTCCCACAGGAGGGGTTTATCTTTTTAAAGCAGAAGGGGCCTGATACAGGAATAATGGTTATTTAGGGCTTTGGCATCTGGCTTCACTGCTGTTTTGTTCTAAGCAGCAAAGGACAAAACAACCTGAGTTGTTCCATGTCATGTCTTGGGCTTTTCCAGTTGATCATGTGGCTGTTCTTGAGCTTGGAAGGTTTTCTGAGGGGTGCCTGAAAGCAGCTCTGTCTTCAGCCTCCCTTTTTTTCCCCTCTCTTAATTCTAGACCTAATAAACATGGGGGAGGAGAAACATAAATTCCCAGTCCCATTTCTGCCTAGTAAGCTCTTGCATTTCCTGGTTTTTGAACAAAGAGCTCAGTGTCATGCCCTTCTTTAGGATTTCAGGTGGCAGCTTGCAGAGGAGGGAAGCTCTGTTCTGTTGAAAACTTACTGTAACGTGTTGTAGCTCGTTAATAATCAGGGCTGTAGTCTTGAAAGCATCAAGGCTTTTTATTTGCTCTATCCACCTCTGATGCTGTCAGCATCTGAACAACTCCCTCTTTCTCTGGGCTTCTGAGAGGTAAGAAGTTCTGTCAGCAGGGTTTGACTTGTGCTTTGCAGTCCACAATCTTAAAATGAAATCAACTGAGCACTAAAAATGTGTAGATGAAACTAAACGGTTGCCTCGTTCAGCATAAAATTCATCAACATCTACTTACCCAGAACTGTTTTGTGAAACTAAAGGTGAGGATTTTCTTCAAATCAGGGGAGTATGTGCATTCTTGTATGTGTCTTAAGGTTGTGCATATAAGTGCTTTCTGACCAGTAGCTTTGTTAGTAACAGAATGGTCAACAGAAAAGAAAGAGGAGGCTGGATAAAGTATTCAGCAATGATGAGTCAAGCTGACAAACTGGCCATGAAACAGAGCAGTGATGTTGTTTCTGTTCACTCTGTCCCGAGCTGGATGTGCTGGCCAGCAGCTGCAGGCAGGAATTTGAAGTACTGTTTAGCTAGGTGTCTGTTTACAATAGGTCAATCTTCAGTTTTTGAAATTAAATGGTTTTGGATAGAGGAATTGTCAAAATCAGAGAATAGGTACTCTGTTAATACCTGTGGTTTGTGGGAAGCATTCATGCTCTCAGCTCTGTCAGTCTTTAAGTAGGTACTGCTTTTATGCTAGATGCATTTAATCTTGTTTCTGGATGGTTTTACTGTGCAGGTGTGGTTTGTTCAGAATGTCCCTGTTACTCCAACATGACTGATTATCTTTCTCCTCCAGGTGTGTTTGGTAAAACATAGGATTAGTACTTGGTGATGCTTATGGTTGGCTGAAGGCTGGGTAGGTTTGGCAGGCTGGTTATGTAAGTCTGGAACTGCTGTTTCTTCACCCGGGACAGCCTGTTCAGCATTAGTGGGGAGGCTGTAGGTTTGTGCCCAGCAGGCTGAGGCAGGGATGGTCCCTGGTGGGATGGAAATCTGGATCCAGGTGAATTTCCAGGCCCTGAAGAGGTATGTAGTAGCCAAGCATGGAATGTGTAAGTATTTCAGGAGCATATTTATTTAGGCAGGATTGATCCTGTTGTCTGATAATGGGGCTTTAGCATACAGAACTTTTACTGAACAGTCTCAGATGTTGCTGCTCTAAACTGTCCTCAGCTTTTATCCTTTATTGAATAAAAGCTCAAAGTAGTGTTGCTTTAAACTCTCCAATCTAAAGCCATTCTGAGGGGGCAGGGGTTGGGGGACTGCTCAGGGACTGTGTGGTAGATGTGTCTGGTAAGTTGACAGGAGTTTAGACAGAGAAGTTTTGATGTATCAACTTAGGCAAGTTTAGTGAAGTCAACCTGTCCTTAAACTTAAGCAGTCTTTCAGAATCTCAGTATTGATGAGATGGCAGAGATAACTACACTGTAAATACATTGTTTGTTCCTGAGCTCCAGCTGGAAGGCTCTGCAATTTGAAGTATATATGAAGGAGCTTGGACCCTTCTTCACCAACACTGCTCTGACACTGAACTTCTGCAGCATCCCATGAACTCTCCCAGCTCGGTCAGGTCCCAAGTCCTCGGCCTTGGCAACTAGGATTGCTCCCAGTCCTACGGCAGTAATTACCGTAGTCAGTTCTCCTGCGGGGAAAAGCAGTCTCTGTGCAGTAACTTCCCTGCTTTCCCCTTTCCCTGACCTCTCACTGGATTGGTAACCCTGGTGGCCACCCTCCTTTCCCTGGAGACCAAACCCCCCTGCCCAGCCCGTAGCTCCGCCCCGCACCCCTTCCCCTTCTTAAGCTGTCTCCTCCACGTGGTCGGCTTCTATTTTACCTCGCTCCATTCCCTTCAGGCACATGTGATATTCTCCGCTGGAATAAAACCCTGCAAAAAGTGCCTTTCTTGCCTCTGTTGCTGAGCCAGCTGTGGTGAGTGTTGAGTGAGGGTCTGAGTGCATTGCCTAAAGGTTATCTCAACTTGCTTTTCTACAGGAAAGGCTTTTGTGGGACAAATTATAGGCAGCAGCAACCACTGCTCCAACACCCACATTTTTAAACTTCCTTTTCCGTAGTTGTTCCTGTCCATAAACTCAGTCACTCAGTTCAGGTGTTCTGTGCTCAGCCCTGGGTGAGGCTGTGTGATAGAAGTGACTTGGCAAATACAGCTTCTTCACAATGGATGTTTTGCTGCTGACATGCTGTCCTGGAATCCAACTCTTAAAACGAGCAGAAGCTTGAAATCTCCAGTGTGCTGGTCTGGGATCTTGGTTTGCTCTTGGTCACAAGGGAGGTAACTTTATTTCTGGCCAGGTCTCTTCGTGCAAGGATTGCTCCCAGTCCTACGCCAGACTAATGCCCTCCATGTAAATCCTTCTGTTCTACTGCCCATGTTGGGAGAGTTGGTGTTCCAGCTACCTGTGTGTTTTCTTCCTATAGAGTGGTGGAACTCCCAGTCCTTGTGGGGAAGAATCCTTCTGTGCATGGGAGAATCAAGTGACAGAGATGAGCCCTGAGAATTTGACTTTTAGTCTGCTGTTGTCATCCACCCCGGCAGCAAAACTGCTCTAATCCACCATGGAGGATGTTGCAACAAGAATCATGTTCTAAAATCATTACAGGATGGAGTTCACAAAATAAAGATGACATTTGGTGACCAGATCCATCTCCTGATGTAGAACCATCAGGAATTAGAACTGAATTGCATGCACAGGGACTCTGGTGAGGAGGGATGTGACTTTCCCCATCTACTTTTTCAAGTTTTTGCTGAGTACTTTTCCCTTTTATTGCAGACACTGGGAATAAGTTTAGATAAGATAACAAATTTCAGCTCCTGCAAAAGTGGCCCCTAGTTTTATTGTTCGTCTTTGGGACTTGAATGGGATTTCCACTACAGCCAGAAGTGGGAATTTGCTGTCAGTGTTGTTTTGTTCCCCTAGTGCCCCTGTCATTGTTCCTGGAAGGCGGGAGATTTCCTGCTCCACCCTGTTAATTGCTGACACTGAAGTGTAATAGGTTTCAAGGGATGCTCATGATATTTTTGTAGCTGTCTTGTAAGTGCACTGTGTAAAGGGGGATTTCCTACCCCATGTAACTGGTAAGCAGAATTAGGGAGACAGCTCTGCTAATTTCTTTTTTTTTTTGTTTCCTTCCTACATATCCTGAGCTACAAATCAAAGTGAGTAAAAGTTTCATTTCGTGTGAGAAAGAATTAAGCATTTTCTTGTTTGAACAAAATGAGTAAACCCAGCACTACAACACATGTTTGTAAACGTCATGAGACCCCAGTTCCTGAAAAGAAATCATGCCAGTTTCATAATCCTACTATGGAGGCTCTGATATTTCCTACAAGTTTCTCTACCAAGAGGGATGAAGGAGGAAGCAGGAAGGATCTTTGAAGACAAGTGGTATCAAGGCAAGAGGAAAAAGATAAACATATTTTTTCCCATTGATATGGAATAGGAGTAGATGCTTTCAAGAATAGCTGTTTAACTGCTGGATTAATTTCAGGTGTTCTGGTGTGTAGAGAGAACTTCTGTACTCTGCTTTATCCTGCACTTATTATTCCTGTAGTACTCACAGGCAGCTTTTCCTAAACGTATCTTGCATATGGGCTCTCCCCTCCTGAGGCAGGTGTATTCCAAGGAGGAAGCTGAAATGCCTTGCCTAGGGCTTGCAGCAAGGTAGTCACAGGACTGGGAGGGAGGCTTTCAAGACCTTGTCACTCTTCTCTGGCTGATCAGGTGCTCTCCAGAAGAGGTTCAGCTTTGCCTGCTCCCTCCCCTGTGGATGCACAATTCTCCTGCCCTGTTTAATGCAGTTCCTTCTGCTAAGGTGTGTCAGCCACTTCTCAGGGGCTCTGCAGTCCTACAGGACTTTTTTTTTTCCTCTGACAGTGCTCTAGATGGCTGTTTTCATCCCTTGTTTGTGACTTTCCTGGATGATCATTAATAGATTTTCTGTTCCTTGTTTTACTGAATCTGTTGAACAGGTAGTACCATATTTTCTTCTCAAAGTTACACACAAAAAAAAAGTGGCGTTTCCCCAGTCTGGCTTTTGTGATGGACTAATGTAGTGTTGGACCTGGATGGGCAGAAGGAAAAACTTTCCTTCAGAAATGTTTTTCATCTATCAATCTACCACCTGTAGTTGCTGGAAACCTTCCTAAGCAGCACTGAGCCAAAGCTGTAATTTGATAATTTAATGTTGTAAACAGCAAACCAAAGAATAGAGTTCTGTATTTAGTGTCTCTAGGGAATGTGGTGCTTTTTGAGTTCATGTTAGGAATGGCTTTCTTTGCAATTCAGTGGTGGAAGTTAATTTTAAATAACTTGAATTCTACCAAAGCAGGTGGTGTGAGCATCCCCCCCCTTGTCACAGAAGGCTTTGTCCCAACTAGTGATATTGAGCTTTTGGCACTCTATGACTTGTTGGACTATTTGTACAAACCTTATGGCTTGGGGTAGCATGCTTGAATTTTTTTCTCCTTTATACTTGAATTGTGTGAGTTTCAAAATGACTGAAAGATCAGTGCTTGTCTTGCTCCTGAGCTTTGCTAGAAGGATGCTGTGGTATTACTGCTTTTTTGCCATCATTAGAATGAGGTACAGTGACTCCATAATCTTCTGTGTTACCTGTCAAATATGGGAATTTTGTGAGCTCCATTATCCACGGGTCAGTCAGGCTTTGGGACTTTCTATGGCTTGTTGAAGAGCATGCTCAAAGTTTCATCTGCAAGTCTAAAGGACAGAATAAGCACTGCCATCAGGCCTGTGCTTCCCAGAACCTTTTGATTTCCTTTGTGACATTTAAATCCCAGCTGAGATGAGCTCTAGGTGGGAGTGGCTGGTCAGAGAAGCAAATTCTTCGAAGTATGTTTCCCCCTTTCTCTATTTCTGAAGTAAGGCAAAAACCCAGCTGCTACAGCATTTCAATACTGAATTTGTCAGAAGGCAAGTAGCTAATCTTTCCTTGGAGAATTAACACAAAGGAAGGAAGCCAAAATTACTTACTTGGAAAAGTCATGATATTGAGCAATGTTTTTTCTCTTTTCTAGCTTGTTTTATGAATGTCATAATGAGTTGCATCAGAGAAGTGTTTATAGGAAACATGACTCTCTTGTATGTAGATCTTTTTCATTGCCCATTCAATCTGACAACCAGCCATATGCAGAATTTTATGTAGAAGCAATAATAAACCAATGATAAATGTGCTCAGTGTGTAGATTTTATCACTTCTAACAGTGCTGGCAAATTCCTTCATCCCTGAAATTAAATCCCTAGATAAAACAGTAAATTTCCAAATACTGGTCTGGTCAAGGGAGCTAAGTCTGCCCTGTGAGCTTTCTTTGGGTGAGTCTTACCCCCCCGACTGCTAACAATAAGTGCCACTTCTGAGGTTTTGTGACAATTTTTCTGTCAGGGAAGGCTGAACAAACTTCATGGCCTGAGCTGTAGCAAATGACTCACAGGCAGCCTCATTCATTTGTCTCACAGTTACTTGAAATTGCATCTCTGCTAATCCCAGTTTTGCTATGCCAGCACTTAACATGTGTTTTCTCATGCCCTCTTGAAGAGCAGAACAAAACTCTTAAAGTTATTTCTGGTTTGCTTCCAGGTGAATCATGATTCCAGTCACTGAGCTGCGCTACTTTGCTGATACTCAGCCAGCCTATCGCATCCTGAAGCCATGGTGGGATGTCTTCACGGACTACATTTCCATAGTGATGCTGATGATCGCTGTGTTCGGAGGGACGCTCCAGGTCACCCAGGACAAAATGATTTGTTTGCCCTGTAAATGGGTTACCAAAGACTCTTGCAATGACTCTGTCAGGGGATGGACAGTGGCAGCCCCGGAGCGTACCTACTACAACACTAGTCTTGTTCCTTCTGCTGATTCGGGGCCTACAGGGATCCGATACGATCTGGACCGGCACCAGTACAACTATGTGGATGCGGTGTGTTATGAGAACCGTCTTCACTGGTTTGCCAAGTATTTTCCTTATTTAGTGCTGCTACATACCCTCATCTTTCTGGCTTGTAGCAACTTCTGGTTCAAGTTCCCAAGGACCAGCTCCAAGCTGGAGCATTTTGTGTCTATTTTGCTTAAGTGTTTTGACTCTCCATGGACAACGAGAGCATTGTCTGAGACGGTGGTGGAAGAGAGCGATACCAAACCAGCATTTGGAAAAATGAATGGCTCCATGGACAAGAAATCCTCCACAGTCAGTGAGGATGTGGAAGCCACTGTTCCCATGCTGCAGAGAACAAAGTCTCGAATTGAGCAAGGGATTGTGGACAGGTCTGAGACTGGTGTCTTGGACAAAAAGGAAGGTGAGCAAGCCAAAGCACTCTTTGAGAAAGTGAAAAAGTTCCGTACTCACGTGGAAGAGGGAGACATAGTTTATCGCCTGTACATGAGACAGACCATAATCAAAGTAATCAAGTTCATTCTGATAATCTGCTATACTGTGTACTATGTCAACAACATAACGTTTGATGTAGACTGTAAAGTGGACATTGAGAGCTTGACTGGCTACAGGATGTACCGCTGTGCTCATCCTTTGGCCACTCTTTTCAAAATCTTGGCTTCTTTCTACATCAGTTTGGTGATTTTCTATGGTTTGATCTGCATGTACACCCTGTGGTGGATGTTGAGGCGGTCACTCAAGAAATACTCCTTTGAGTCCATCCGTGAGGAGAGCAGTTACAGTGATATTCCTGATGTGAAAAATGACTTTGCTTTTATGCTCCATCTGATTGATCAGTATGACCCCCTCTACTCCAAGCGCTTTGCTGTCTTTCTGTCAGAGGTGAGTGAGAATAAATTGCGGCAGCTGAACCTCAACAATGAGTGGACTTTGGAGAAACTACGCCAGAGGATCACCAAAAACTCTCAGGATAAGCTGGAATTGCATCTTTTCATGTTGAGTGGCATTCCTGACACAGTGTTTGACCTCATTGAGTTGGAGGTCTTGAAGCTGGAGCTTATCCCTGATGTCACTATTCCCCCCAGCATTGCTCAGCTCACCAGCCTTAAAGAACTGTGGCTCTACCACACAGCTGCCAAAATTGAGGCCCCAGCCCTTGCCTTCTTGAGGGAGAATTTGAAATCTCTCCACATCAAGTTCACAGACATTAAGGAGATTCCTCTTTGGATTTATAGCCTGAAGACACTAGAGGAGCTTCACCTGACAGGGAATTTGAGCGCTGAAAACAACCGGTACATTGTGATAGATGGACTGAGGGAGCTGAAGAGGCTGAAGGTGTTGAGGATGAAGAGTAACCTCACCAAGCTGCCGCAGGTGGTGACAGATGTTGGTGTGCATCTTCAGAAGCTTTCCATCAACAATGAGGGCACCAAGCTCATTGTCCTCAACAGCCTTAAGAAGATGGTCAACCTGACAGAGCTTGAGCTGATCCGGTGTGACTTGGAACGCATTCCTCACTCTATCTTTAGCCTCCACAATCTGCAGGAAATAGACCTGAAGGACAACAACCTAAAGACTATTGAGGAAATCATCAGCTTCCAGCACTTACATCGTCTCACTTGCCTTAAATTGTGGTACAACCACATTGCCTACATCCCCATGCAGATAGGCAACCTGACCAACTTAGAACGCCTTTACCTGAACCGTAACAAAATAGAAAAGATCCCTACCCAGCTCTTCTATTGCCGAAAACTTCGGTACTTGGATCTCAGCCACAACAACTTAACTTTCATACCACCAGACGTTGGACTTCTTCAAAACCTGCAGAATCTGGCTGTGACAGCCAACAGGGTAAGTGAGCAAAGAGCTGAGTTGCTGTGTGAGGAAATAGTGCTGGCACTTCTGTTATCTGTGTGATTAAACATGCTGCGAGGATCTTGGATACAATGACTGCTTTTGTATCTCTCTGAGGGGTTTATATAAGGCCAAACATTGCAGATAGCTCCAGGGCAAACCTGTCTTCCAAGAGTCCTTGTCCTGTTGCATTTCCTCTCTTAACAGTGAGACTGCTTCCAAGTGCCAATTAGAGGCTGTTTAGAAACCCTGCAAGTCAGTTGTTTCTCTGCAGTTGGAAACATGTAGTCTCTAGACTGGCATCAATTTGGGGCTTAAAACGGAGATCTGAGAAACTGTAGTCTTAATCTAAAACTATGTGCTTAAACCTGTCTACTTCAGACATGTACATACACTGTGGGAGCAGCCATGTAAGGAATGCATGTCTGGCTTCCAGTTTTCCTTAGAGTAGTTCGCATTTGCAGAGAGTACTCCATAGTTTGGTCTTGTAAACATGTGCTTTTTGTTTCAGTCTAAGTGCAGGGCAGATAAGAGAGGATGACCAAGTGTTCGCTGCTGTCTGATTACCATGAAATGTTTCTTGGCTTGTGTTGGAGGGTGTTTATTTGCTTAAAGCAAACTATACCCGTGTCTAGTTCTTTGTTTAAGACTAAGGAGACTTCATTTACCATGTCTGAGAAAGCTGAAACTTTGATTCATTCTGTCTGCAAATTCCTGGGAGATATTTTCCCTTTGATTTATTATCACCTAAAGTTAAAAGAGCATCATAAGTACAAATTGCAGACAGATAATTAGGTTCTTCTGGGACCAAGGAGAATTGTCCTGGAGTAGTGCTAGTTTTCATTGTCATACATCAAGGTCCTTCCTACTATTGGTGAGATCTGTTCCTAGCTGAACACTGCCAGATTGCTTGTGAGAGGCACACAACAGCTTGAGGGTGGTTTGGCTTTTCACAGAAGTGCTCTCAAATAAAGTATTTAATTGCTAATGTATTTCAGTATTAGTCAGGGTTCCTAAAACTCCAGCCATATTTTGAGGTTGGTGTCTGAAAGCTTGTGCTTCTGCAGACAAGGGGCAGTCATTCAGCAATTCCAGCTGAACATCTGCTCACTGGGGTTTCCTGGCACTGGAGGATTGTGCATCTGTTTGTGTGGGTGGCTGAAGCTCTGGTAAACTTTGTGGTATGTTACTGTTAGAACTCAGATAATTCTGCACCATTTGCCTTCTGGCAGCCTTCCTGGCACAGCTTCCCAAGGGTTAATCTGCAGTGTATCCTCTGCAGTTCTGAGGTGGGGCTATCGTGGATGAGTGGATTTAGAGGCAGCTCCATTTCCTGCAGCACATTGTGGCGCCACCCATTTCTCTGGAAAAAAAACCAAACATGAAAAACATGCAGCAGGAAGGCTGGAGCAGCCTTTGTTCCAGTGTGTTCAGAAACAAAAGGTGTTGAGGACCCCACGGAACAGCCGACCTGTACTAGATACCTTGGCAAGCCAGAATTACTGACAGCCTGGTTACTCCCAGTAAATGGTGACAGCAAGAAACACAAGGACGGGTAGACTGGCACTTCCCAAGGCCAGGAATTATCTCAAATGTCCTCTCCTAGCTCAGCAGTCTTAGTAAATAGAGACCTCTGGAGTTGGCTGGCACTACTGTCTTGTTCTGGAAAGCAGTGTGTTCTAACACATTGCTTCCTTCCTAAACCAGTACTTGTCCCTCAAATAACTCTTATTATTTTCAAGAGTCTGTGATCATATGTTGCTGTTTGCAAAACACTCTAGTACCAGTAACAATGACTGCATTGAATTGTCTCTAATTGGTCTGGTTTCATCTTGGCTTTTCCTTAGATTCCTCCTCGTTCAGAATGGATTACAGGCTAATTTAGCCACAAATTATATGCTACATAATTTGAGTTTTAGAAAAGTTGTGTTTGCTTTTAAAGGCAAATGATAGCCTCCAAGCTGAGACTTTGTATTAAGGGGAGAATCCCGAGTTGCTGCATTTAGTTTCTAGCCTAGTGTTTGCTAAACCTTAGCCATAGAAAGAATTTCTTTGGGAAGACTGCACTATTACAAGGATTTGCTAGAAATAAGACTTATTAAATTAGTGATTCATGGTTACTTGAAGATGGTGCTGGTGACTTTGTTGTATTTAAGCACTGTAAAAAACCTCTGTGACTTGGAGCTTAGAAAGTCTTTGCAACATTTTGCAGCCCTACAGAAATGATGGAAGAAGATTCCCAGTTCTCAGGGCCAGGAGATTGTGCCCATGTAGCCTCTGTCGCCTTACAGCCCTACTAGAAGTCCTGATTAAATCCAGTCTTTGTTCAGTGTAATGTCAACTGTAGAATGGTGTCTTAAAGCAAAGGAGCTAAGATCCAATGACAGAGTAAAGGATTTGGGATGGAAAGAAGGCAATAGAGATGAAAGCCTGTGACAGTATAGGCCAGCTGTGAGCAGGTTTCTGGTCCTATAATCCTGGCCTTGGATACAATACCTGCTTTAGCCATCATCATTGGTGATCTCCTGCAACTACAGCAGTGTTTGAAAGAGGAATCCATACAATCATAGTGCTGGGAGCACGCAAAGCAGGAAGCTCAGAAAACAAGAACTCACTCAAGGGAGAAGTGGACTATTGAAAACAATGACTCTGTAAACCTTGGAGCTTCGTGTTGGCTTGTTGGTCACCTGTGAAGGTGTCTGTTGATGACTTTGCCTATGATTGGTTTCTTTTTTTCAGATTGAGAGTCTCCCACCAGAGCTGTTCCAGTGCAGGAAGCTGAGAACCTTGAACCTGGGAAACAACGTGCTGCAGTCCCTGCCCTCCCGGGTGGGAGAGCTGACCAATCTGTCGCAGATAGAGCTGCGAGGGAACCGCCTGGAGTGCTTGCCTGTGGAGCTGGGAGAGTGCCCGCTGCTGAAACGCAGTGGGCTCGTGGTGGAGGAGGACCTGTTCAACACCCTGCCCCTGGAAGTCAAAGAGCGTCTGTGGAGGGCAGACAAAGAGCAATCTTGAACCCCTGAGGAAAGGGGAAAGCCTCTGATCAACTAGAAGGAAGCAAAAGGCCATTTCAGTCCCCTTTCACCCAGATGCTCCCCTTTCTCCACTCCAATCACTATCAAACTGGCCAAGGAGTACTTGACAAACATGACTCTGAATGAGTCAACTTCTTGCCACAGATGCAGGATGGGGGAGGCTTGGGATCAGGATGTGGATCAAGACACATTAATTGGCCTCTGAGCAGGGCCCAGGGGGAATTAGAGGTGTTGCTGTTCTTCTGGACAGGAATTGGGGTGAGGTGGATAGTACTGGTGAGAAGAAATGACTTGAACAGAGGAGAAAATGAATGTAGGGATTGCTGCATTGCTCCTAATAGGGCTTATATGTGTCAGGGACCGAGGGAGTCCAGTGTCCTACAAGCAAAGATCAAGAGACAAGGAAACCTCCTTAACCTCCATCTCTGGGACAGCTGGTACTGCTCCCCTCGGACTTGGATTCAGTGAGTGAGCCCCCGATTGGGATGGGATAGGACACAGACAGCTAATTTTATCTAGATGCTGGCATTAGGATTTGGGAGATAAACATCTCACAGCTGCTTGAAGGCAGAATTTTTTTACTAGTTTTCTTTCCCCTTTGCACACTCCCCATCTTCTCTGCCCCTGGAGAAGGAACCAATCCCTTAAGATTGCACTACTGTAATGGTTTCAAGTCACTTGTTTGGGTGAGTAGATCACAGCATCCTTCTCCAGCTGATGTCCTGGAGGCACTAACTGACACAGTTCCAGACCTTTAGCCTGTTGTGAAAATGATGGTTATAGTGCAGGTGGGAGATCTGGATAAAAAGCGGTTGGACTGTCTAATCTACTCTCTCAGAAGCATTGAGTTGCTTCTGGCTTTTAGTTCCAAGTTACGTTTTATTTGCTGGTATTTTGTTGCATATCAAGCAGAAATGTACAACTGGCCAGTGTGTCAGGGGCTCTCATGGGGTTGGAGAGGAAATTTGGGGTTCCTCTGCACCTCTTGTCCCCAATTCTGCCTTCTCCCAAAATTAAGTTGTTAAATTAAGTTGTTCAGTGCTCTGCCAGTGTTTTGCATGGGCACAGTCTAGAGAGCTGCTTGATTGTTCTCTTCTGTTGTTCCTCTCACTTTAACAGCTGTCAGTTCCTGTTACATCTCTTGACCTAAATAAGAGGCTAATGCTGATTGAACCTGGTGCTGGAAAAGAAATCTTGTCCTATTGTTTGTTCCTTCCCTTTTCATTCCCTCAGTGTTAAGGAAAAGAATAAAAATCCTCTGTGGACTGAGCTCTTCTGACTTCCTAAAACAGAGCAGCCTTTACTGAAACAAGTTTGACCTGTTTGGTGGTATTTGTCAAAAGACCCCTCAATCTTCTGGGCTGGCAGAGGTAGATAATGTGTAACAGTTGCTGATTATCATGTTTTTAAGGTGGGGTGGTTAAGATGCCTCCGGGACACAAAGGTCTTGGTTTTTCTGTCAGAAGGAAGAGGAAGTGCCTGGACCTACAGGTCCTGGTTGTAACTCTGCATCAGACCAACAGGTCGGCTCCAAGGTGCAGTGCTGCAAGCTGGGGCATGAGAAGTTTGGAGGCCTCCCATGTGTACAAAGGGGGAAGCTACATCCAACTCCAGAGTGATTCCTGACAATCTGCCAGCGAGTGCCCTGGCTTAACACCTGGCTTGTGGTGATCCCGTGGATGTTCGGGCAATAGGGCACAGTGTGGCTCTCTTCATCAGATGTAAGATACGAAAAATATATATATACTAAATATGCTGAAACCATGAACAATGTTAACTGGACTCTGGATTTATTGATGTTCACATGCTTAAATAAAGCTACATTAAAATCAGGAGATCTGTTTATAAAACTGCTTTTAAGAAAAATGTAAATCTTGCTTCCCTTAGTCCATTCATTATGAAACATCTAAACAGTCCAGGGGATAATATAATTAAATCTCCATCTGGGAGGCAAGGTACTGTAAAAGCTTTCCTGGCTTCTAATAGAGTTAGTGTCTTGAAATTGTGTTAGAGCTGGGGCCGCAGCTGAAAGGATGGGGAAGGACTGATGCCGATTGGATTGTATTTGTATTTGCTTGAGCATTTTGGATTGCAGAAAAGACAGAAGTTGTTAGGTGGGCTTTGTTTCCTGAATAAAACAGGAATGGCTTCAGGCTTAGCTGCAGAAATGCTGTTTTCCAGTCAGTTCCTTGTGGTGGATGTGAGGGCTGTTTGGATGGTGAAGGAAACTTTTTTCCTTAGTCTGTGCTAAAAGATAGCACCAGAGAATAATGGCCACTGAATGGAGACGTGGACTCTGCTTGCTATTCAAGGCCACTGGCTGACTGTTTCATTACACAAGTTTTAGAGCAGGAAGGACTGAAAGGGCAAAGCACCCCTTGGGAGTTTCACCTGGCTCACAGGAGCAGTGAGATTTCTCCAGGATGTCTAGATTGGTGATGAGTGCTTTGACTCTTGATTGCAGGTGTGGTCTTAGTTATACAACCTAAACTTTGCACAGCTGGGTTAGAGTTTCTATAAGCAGCTCCTGAAAGTGTGCTGCAGTGCTTCTAGAAGCTTGCAAGCCTTCTGAACAGCTCTATCCCAGCAGGATGGGTGAACAACAGGCTGTTCTGCCAGAAGGGAGGTACTGCCTCCAGTTCCTGACCATGTCACAGTGCTGTGCTCCTGCTGCTTCCTGAGTAGAGACTGCCCTGGGCCTGAGGTGTGCAAAGTGATTGTAAAACTAGCTGGTAATTGAACATGCATGAAAATGCCAGCTATGTGCTGCTTTTGCAATAGTCCAAGCTTACCTCTTTTGGTTCTGGCTGCTGGGGCTTGAGAGCTTCCTGTGTGGCAGAATGGAGATGAGCAGTCTGATAACATTTTGTACTGGGAAACAGGTGGAACAAATACATTGTCAATCTGAAAGACAGCAATCTTGTTTACTTCTGATATGTGCTGCTTGGTCTCCCTTTTAATTCCAGAGTATCAGTCTCGTATGATGAAATGGAAAAAGCTTTAAAACTTCAAGGATATGATCTAGATCATGAGTCCTGAGCATGTTTATCACTGAGGACTGCTGCAAAACTTAACCCCACAGCAGAGCGAGTCACTTCCCAGACTTTTCTGGATTGCTCATTCTGTGAGCGATGTCCTTACATCAACAATCCATCCTCACTTGCGATCCACTTGCATGGATTATTCAATCCATGAATATTCTGTATTTTCCTTCAAGTGTCCATCAGACTGAAGCTTAGGGGGTTTATTTCTGACACAGATTGGTGCATTCAATTAAGCAGACAGTCACTGCTTTGGTCAGTGTCTTGTTCTAACAAGCTTTTCACAACAGTAGCAAACCAGATTATTATTTAGCTGCTAAACCATACAACAACTTTAATTAAACCCACCTGTTTCCTTAATAGCACTTCTGAGCTGAACAAGTTCTTGGAAATCACAAGGATGCTCATCCCATGTTAGGATTGAAGGTTAGTGACATGCACTTTACCTTTCCTGCTAAATACCCCAAAAAGTGATAAGTTGCAATTAATTATTTTGAACCAGCTGAAAGGCAAGGAATACCAAACCTATGAAATGTGTAAAATTGTGCTGTACTCTGACACTATGCACTGGAATGTTAGCCGAAGTTGTTGTTTCATATTACTTTCTGATTTTATTATTTGATTCCCACTTAATTTAGCAGCTGGAAGTATTTTACTCTGTCAGTCTGAGTGGTTAAATAGCTGTTACCGGTATCTTTCATGATGTGCTGGTCTTTCATTTTAATTGTCACTTCTTTTTAATAGCCTACCTCATATTTTTTTCTTATTACCATTTATACACTCCATTTAGCTCACTCCATTTTAATTAAAGTTCTTGGTGTTCATTACTGTAAATAGTATTAAGTGGCTTTCTGTTGCTGAACCACATGAAGCTATTTTTTTGTTTTTTTCCTCTTTAACAATTGATTCCAAGAATTTTGAGAACAATAACACATCCTTTACAGAGGATGACTTGTCTGGAAAAAAACTTCAAATTTTATTGATTCCTAGTCTGTGACATTGTTTCCTTTCCTTACCTCTTTTCCTGCTTTAGAATGGAACTCGCATGGTTTGAGTTCCTTGGATTTTTAAACTTTTTTTTAGTCCTCCTTCAGGGGAGGAGTAACTTTTTCCCCCCCACATCAATAGCTGTGCCTTCTCTATAGATCTGTTAATGTAACATCTCCCCAGAGGCACTTGCTCCCTGGAGTGTATTTGTAGCAGTGCCTGCCTGAAGCCAACTCATCCCTTGGATTTTTTTTCTTTAAACCATGGAGGGATTTCCTAACTTCTGGGGTGATTTCTCACTGCCAGACTACACTGTCATACTGTAAGTAGAGTCACCTGCTCTGAAGGTCACCTAAGGTAGGACTGTGGGGGTGTTGACTAGAAAAATTATTGCTTAAGCTTCACGTTTTAAGTTTTTCTTCCATTTTAACTCTACTGTTTGGCCACAGTGGATAATGTACTTTTCCCAAGGATGTGCCAAAAGTGAGTGAGTTTTCTGTCTTATCTCATTCTAACAGTGTACAAAGCACAGCTGGAATGGGGCAGGATTATTAAAGTTTGAGTCAGACCCTTCTCCCTCCAGCTGTGGCAATGGGTTAATGTTAAACTGCTTTGGGAGTATGAAATCCTCCAGAAATCTCATATCCAAAATCCAGTTTCAAAAGTAGTAGCACTTGAATTGCTGGACCCCAATGGCAAAGGTCAACTTTGTGTGAGTTCACACAAAGGCTTAATTAGGATTCCTGGAATTTTCCATCACTTCCTCCATTTCCTTTAAAGGAATTTTATTTGACAATGGAAGAGTTTTTCTGGAGGAGGGGGCTACTGAGCCTGAGTCATCTTTACAGCTGACAAATGTGTCCATTTCAATAAGTCACTACTCATGGCTTAAACATGGTTCACTCCCATTGTGTAAATGCACAAGCAGGGCTGTGGTTTGGCATCTGGGACCTGCAGTTGGTGTAACATTTCAGAATCATGACATTCACTTTGTACGTGGGATTGTTTGGGCAGCTGAGCAACAGCACCTTCCCTGTGAGCACTGAAGGCTGCTCTTGTTTGCTCTGAAAGACTTGTACAACTGGACACTTCACCAGAATAAAAGTTTTAATTTTCATTTTCTTCCTATGTCTGCTTTCTTTGGTGTTTCCTGTGTGGGAAGGCATTCAGCCCTCCATGATGTCACTTTTCAAAAGACAGATGTTAATGATTCCAGCTATTGTGTAGGTTTATTGGTTTCTTTTACTCATTACAAAAGTCTTAGTGGATTATGACAATCCTCTATGAATTAAGTAGATAGACAGAGAAAGAGCTGTTGCTCTGTGACAAGCTGGGGCTGTGTCACAGATTTCACTATCACTTCAACAAGTGTCTGAAACAGTTTCTGTTGCTGAATTTTTAAGGCAGTTGCCATAGGAATTGTCTTCAGACTGGTGAATTATTTCAGTACTTGCCTTCCCCATGGGATCCTTAACTGGAAATGCTGGCAGATAGTCTTTCCCAATTAATGAAGTGTTACAGAGAGTCAGCCTGTGACTTGCAAAGAAAATTTGAGTTTCTGTGCAGCTCTTTTATTGTGTAGAAAGGTGTTTCTCTTGAGTTTTGTCTTCCCTCACTTTCTTTGTCAGTGACTACTTGGCCACAGTGACATTGGCCCCACTTCAGAGAGAGAATGTAAGCAGGCTTTGAAACAGATGAGAGTTTGTAATGCTGCTTATTGATGACTTTTAATCAAATGCAAGACTGAACCAAGAAAGGAGAGGACAAAATGTCCCTTGTCATCTAAGGCTTACCTGGACCTCAGCTCCTTTTGGCTGGTTCACTTTTTAGAGGACTTCCCTGGTCTTTGAGGAGCTGAGGAAATCATGCTTCCTTTGCTCCTTGTTTCTTATTAAATATTCTCTCACTTGTTGCTGATTAAAGATTTCAGGAGAGGTAGGTTGTTCCAGTGGAAAATTTTCCTCCTTGATAGCCCTGGCAGCTCCACAGCAGCAGTTGTGGTGCGAGTGCTGAGCTGTGTGAGCTGGCTTGGCTCCAAATGGCTTCAATAGGAACCCTTATTGGGATAATTGTGCCACTCCAAAAGGCATTTGAAACACATGATCTGCACCTTTCCTGCAGACATGGGATGGGCTTTGGCAGCCTCCAATGGAGCTTGCCAGAAATTTTCTTGCTGAGGTGGCAGGAGAAAGTGTTGACTCTGCAAAAAGAGCTCTTGGAGGGGGAGGAAGGGAAGGCAAAGGAGCCATTTCCCAGTTTTGTCTAAGTACTGTCAACCTTTCTGTGTAAACTTACTGGAGAGAAGGCTTTACAATGGTAGCATCCTTCTTTTTGACTTTTTTTGGGCATTGTGTGGCCGGAGTGGTTTTCCTCTTGCTGGAAAGGTCTTTCTGAGCCTCAAAATAGAGGCATGGCTGGAGTGGCAAAGAACAGGAGGACTCCGAAGGACAGACACTGAGAGCTCCTGGAACCAGGATGGGTTTTATCTCCTGGTAGCTGCTGCATTGTTTGCTGGGATCTGCTGTTTATATTGCTCAAAACATGCCATGGAACAGGAAAACTGTGGTTTGCTGCTGTGACATGAACCAAAACAGCCTGTGGAGTCATTGTGTGTGTGTAAGGTGGGGAGTGGAGAAGGTGACGTGATGGAAAAAACACCGTGTGTGGGAATGAGAAGGACATGACACGACAGTGACGGAGAGGGACTAAGGAGTGGTGTGGGAGTGTTTTCCAGGAGTGTTTCTCCAGGATTGCTGCCTCTGGGGAGGGGTGAGATGGGTCACACAATGAACTTGCAGGTAACAGCCTACAACTGTTTTTTTTTTTCTCCACTGGTCATGCATCTTCCTTAAAAACTTTTCCACTCCATCAGGTGAGAGTGTTAAGAGGAAGGAGGAACTACTGGAAATTTTTTTTAGCTTTGCAGCATTGGAGACTGATTTATTTTCCTTTTTTTTTTCCCTTCAGGTTTGTAGTCCAGTTATTAAAGTTCCTGGCGCAGAATTTAGCTTTTTAAACTACTGAATTTATATCCTCCTGTGTATGGGAAAAGCCTGAAAAAAGTTAAACCCCTAATTTCCTCTTTATTAAAAAAAAAAAGTTTTAGTAAGGTGCAGAGGGATTTTATCCACAATTCCCTTCCAGAATAGAAAACTTAATTTTTTTCAAACAACCTCTCTTTAAATGGATTTTCATTTGCTAGGATGTAAACTTTTCTTTGAGCATTTCGCATTCCTCCCGTTTGCTGGGTTTTCCTCTGGCTGGGTGAATGATGCAAGAACACGCCCCCATGGTGTTATTTTTGTGAAGTGCTGCTGCAAGGGTGTTTTCGGTGTTTCCTGTAGGAGCCAAACACATTTTCTTCTGGAGAGAAAACCCTTCCCCAGGGATTCCCGATGGGAGGGATGTGTTGGCTGGGAGCGCCACCACTGGGCTGGCAACTGTTGCTCCTTCTCTGCCTTTTAGACCCACTTTCTGAATTTTCCCTCTCTGCTTTGAACTTTGGGTGGATTTGGCTTTACTTATTTGTAAATATTACATGGACTTCTGGAGCTGCAGGAGAGTGAACAGAGCAGGTGAAGGTGTAAATGACCAAAAGCAAATGTGAATGAAAATAGCAGAAGTATTCTCTATGGGTTTTACCAAACCCTCAGTGACAGCTTTTTACCACATTTTAGTCTGTCACCTCCTGGGCTTGGGAGCCCTTTCAGAGGATATGCTGAAGTGCTGGCAGGACTCACTGACTAAGCAAAAAGGGCTCTGTGAGACCTTGAATCAGTACTTTAAATTTGTTCTAAGACATCTTGATCTTTTCTTCACACTTGAATCTTAATTTAACTCTCCCTTATCTTACCCCTGTGATTACCAGTTTAACTGCCTTACTTTTAAATCTGGGTTATTAATTAAAAGCAATTCCTCCTTGGAGCTCAGATGTTCATCAATTTGTGATTGCACTTGAATAGAAAACTTTTGTGTGCTTTGTTACCACTAAGAGTCAAAGCAATACTGTGCAGTCCTGAATGTCCCAGCCCAGAGCAAAGAACTGGTGATGGGGACAAAAACCTCTGGAGCTGTGCAAGAGTCCAACTGCCCAGCGCTGGCTTTTATCACATGCTGGGACAAGGATCACGTGGAGAGGCGGGGAGTCAGCCCTGCAGAGCCCAGGTGGCATTGCTGTGCTGGAGGTGGGATCTGGGGAGCTTCTGCCCTGATGGCATCTGTAACCCAGCAGCAGATCCAGAAGGTAAGGAGCTGCTCTGCAGGGAGGGAGCGTGTCCAGAGTGCAGGCAGGTGACCCAGTGTGTAAGACAGTCACTGCTAGTTAACCTGGCAGCAGGTCTAGCAAAGATCTGCTTTACAAACACTTCATATTCTCCTCAGCCTCTTCTATTACGTTGATTTTAGTGTGTGAGTGTCATGGCTGCAAACTCTTCCTGGGGGTAGCTTGTCCCACAGAGCTCTTGGATGGATTTCTCCTGTGCCCCTTCTGTCTGTATTGCTCAGCTCTCATCCCTGAACTTGAAATCCTCCAGGCAAAGGATAATCTCCAGGGTATTCTATATAAAGAAACGGAGTTCACTGCCAGGAGAGTTCACTTGTAAAGGATTGTGTAGTGAACTGTGAGAAATCACCCAGAGATTTTTTTTTTTCCTTAGAGAGAACAAAGCTTTACGGCTTGTAAAGGAATCTCGTTCTGATTTGGTGCACAGGCATGACTGCCCTGTTTGTGTTAGTGGGCTTGAGAGTTTAATAGCTGCTGGTTACAGGCATTAGATAAGATATCCTTGAACCACAAAAGGTTCTAGTGATGAGATCTTCTCTGTTTTGAGTAGACTGAGGGATTGAAATAGATTGTTATTAACTGTTTAGAATTTCAGCCTCTTAATTAATCTTTTGCAATAGAAGCCCCTCCTGAAACTAAAAATTAAGAACATGCTGCCTGGCTGCAGAGCTGGAGCTGGGATGCTCTTCACCCTATAAAGGGCCAGAACTGTTTCCTCTTGTGCTGCTTCTCCCGAGGACTCTGGGGAAGAGCAGTCACCCTGTCTCTTCCAGTTCCACAAGGATGGCTTCCTTGTCCTGGAGCAGTTTTTCAGTGCAGAGGAGTGTGACAGCATGAGGAGCCAGATCCAGAGAATCGTGGCGGAGATGGAAGTGCCGCCGCACTGCCGCACCGCCTTCTCCACCAGGCAGGAGGAGCAGGTCCAGGAGCAGGTACCGAGGAGGGCAGGGCAGCCCTGTTGGAGAGCTGGGAATAGGAAGGGAAAAGGCAAATTGCTGATCAGGGTTCACTCTGCGGGAACGTGACTCTTCCTTCTAGCTAAACATAAGACCGGGAGAGGAATTTGCTCTCCAGCTTTTTGCAAATGTTTGCTGGGGTCTTATCAAGAGTCTTATCAATGTGTGGCTCTGCTGTGCTTTCAACCCCTGGTAGCCACAAGCAGCTCTCCCAGATCACTTTGTACATGTTCTGCAGACAGAAAACTGGTTATTTTCCAGGCAGCTAGCAAAAAAAAAAAAGCAAGGGTAACCTTTATGTGAGAGGTTCTTGTAAAGCCCTGATCAACACAAAGACATGTAGTGTTGTGGAAAGCCTTTTTGAGTGATTTTTCACTGTGTTTTGTTTATGCTGCGGCTTGGTGGGAAAAAGATGCAGGTGAGTGTTAGTGCTTTGATTGAAAGTTCATTTATGTTTTTACAAGGATGCTGTCTTTACTGGGCTCTTATCCCTGCAGGGTAGCTCGGATTATTTCCTAACCAGTGGAGACAAGATTAGATTCTTTTTTGAGAAAGGTGTTTTGGATGAGAAAGGTAAGCCCTGCAATGAGTTAGCTACACAGAGGGGATGGGGAAAAGCTGAGTGAGGGATTGGGGGCCAGTTTCCAGCTCAGTGAATGATTCCTGCTTTTCAGACAATGTTAAATTATGGTTCTGTTTTGTAGGTAACTTTCTAATTCCAAAGGAGAAGTCTGTCAGCAAGATTGGCCATGGTATGTTTAAAGTATGGGGTTTGGAGAGGGATGGACAAAAGAGAGGTGGTTTTCAGACATGAGGATTTCTCCAGACCTGCTCACTGTACATAACTGTCTCTGCAATTCTCTCCATGCTGCCCCTCACTCTTTGCTCTCAGAGGACTGGATCTTCTGTTCCAATCCTTTTCAAAAACCCCTTCTCAGAGGTTTTTCAGTGATGAATAGCTCAGAGTCACTGACATGCAAAAGTTTGGACTTCAGCCCTCGGCTCTTTTATGTAACAGATTTGCTCTAAAAATTTACCACCTGAGACTGGTGACATTCAGTACAGACCAAACTCTCTCCTATGTCCTATGCCATGCTGGGTTGCTGATATTGAAGCTGTCCTTCCTCCTGTGGTGTCACCAACACCTTTTCTTTACCCATACTAGTCTGTTTGACCTATTTCTTCTCTCCCAGTTCCTGGACTTGCATTTTGATCCCCTTTGTTTTCCAACAATACATGAAAAATGAGAGCAGGATTCCCTGTGCCTGCAAATGTGAACTTTGTTCAAACTAAATTTCACTACAGTTGGAAATTCAGTACTGAGAGTTCTCGTTCTTTGGTTTTCTCAGAAAAACACTCTCCTCTTCCCTGGCCCACTGCCATTCTGTCACACTTCAGCTTTTCCTCAAGGGAAGTGAAAACAACTGTAGATTCCTGCTGACCCAGGAATTTAACAATGCAAAAGCCTTCTCTAGTCTTAATTTCTGTAATTACTAATTTTGGTCAAGTCTCATCCCTTGCCTGAGAGCAGCTCCTGCTGGATTTGAGCATGTGTCCTCGTGGCAAATCTGATCAGGATGAGCTGGAGGCACAACTCTGAGTCTTTGCTTTGTGCATTTGTCAGAGCTGTGTTGTAGCAAGAGTCTACACACACACACTCTGACCTGCTGGTTGGGGCTCTCTGAAGGACACCAAACATGAGCTCTAGCTCCTTTTTGCAATACTTCACTTTTCTGGTAGGTCTTAAGAGGTGTGTTTTTAAAGGATGAATTCACCCATATGCCTCAGGGTCATGTGTTGTCACTTGTGTAATATAATACTGCATCATACAATATTCCATTTTGTTCATCACTCTGTTATACACTGGCTTATATGTTTGTGCAGTTTGTGGCCAGGGAATGATGATATTTAGGATCTTTAATGATGATCGTACAACCTGTAAGTGTCTTATCACCTTAGGTGTGATAAGTCACATTTATCCATCTTGGGAGGGATGACAGTTTCTGGCTGCAATTTATCCTGCTTGGCTGTGGTGTCTGCAGCTCATCACTGAGAGCTGTTCCCTTCTTTTTCTGAAATCTGGCTGAGCCTTGTCTTTCCCCTTAGCTCTACACGCTTACGATCCTGTCTTCAAGCAAATCACCCACTCTCCCAAGGTGCAGGTGAGCTGTTATTGCTTCCTAGAATGGGCTTGGGGAAAAAAATGCAGAGTAGTTAATTTTAGTTTTCTACGCTCCCAGGGGAGTAATTTTGTCAGTGAAAGGAAATGTAAATATCTTCAAAGAATGATGTTAAATAGTGTTAAATGAAAACATAAATCTTGGAAAATTTTCTGGCAGGAACTGGGAAGAAAACTAGGCCTTGAGAGACCAGTAGTTGTGCAGAGCATGTATATCTTCAAGGTATAGTAACTCAAGTTGTCTTGTCATTCAAGAAATAAGACCCTGTTAAGTGGGAAGCTGTGAAATTCTTCACACATCACTTTTTTTTTTTTTTTTTTGTTGCAGCAACCTCGCATTGGTGGTGAAGGTGAGATTTGTGTTATCTCTATATCACACTGCAGGAAATGCTCCTTTAGGAAAGGAATAGTACCAGGGAAAAAGCTCAGAATCAGACTTAAACCTGTTAGTTTGCTGGTTCAAACCTTCTTAAAATAATCTTTGAAATCCACATTTTTCCAGAAAAGTTTCTATGTCATATGCAGCTTGAACAAAGCGCTGTTTCTACGTTTTCAGCAGGCTAAAAGGTGGTATTTTTATGTAAGATTTAATGTATGTGATAGGTGGGTGGGCAGGGGAGGGCTCTGAGTCAGGGAGATGCAACCCTGAAGTTCTCCTAGAAGAACTGAATCCCATTAAAGACCCCAGTGACAGTCTCTTCTTGCAGTGACACCACACCAGGATGCCAGTTTCCTGCACACGGAGCCCCTGGGCAGGATCCTGGGGTTCTGGATTGCCCTGGAAGATGCCACACAGGAGAATGGCTGCTTGTGGTTCATCCCTGGCTCTCACACCAGTAAGAGCATGTGCGTGACCACTGCTGGTCACTAGCACAGTTCTGCTTTTCCCCACCTCTAGAGCACACAGTGCAGCTTTAAAACTTCTGCTCACCTAAAGATTCACTCAGTGAGTGTAATCATAATGCTCTTCAGGTTTTAAGCTACTCGTTCCTCAAATCCTGGAGCCAACTGTATGCATATCGTGGTTGATGCTCCTGTAGAAAGCACAAATGGATCAAATGTTGATTTTGCGCAAGTGTGTGACTATTTGTGTTCCTGAGGGTCTGTTGCAAAGCACAGAAGGTCCAAAAAGGCAAACAAATGGCAGCTGTTTTATCTGTTTCTGCAACAGCTGGGAAACCCTCAATCTCTACTTAATGAAAAAGACCCCACTCAAATTACTAAGGGAAGTGTGAATATAGTAATAATAAAGTTCCTATCATTGCTAAGAGAAATCACTGCTAGTGTTCCTTTGCTGTGCAGAATGTAGCCAGGTGTTTAATTGTTGTGTGTTTGCTTATTCTGTTGATTTGCAGATGGTGTTACCAGGAGGATGGTCCGTGCACCTTCAGGTGCCTCAACATGTGTAGAGTTTGTTGGCTCAGAGCCAGCCTACGATGACAAGCAGTTCATACCTCTGCCCATAAGTAAAGGTACAAATAGCCCCAAACGTGGTGCTTCACAGCTCGAGAAAACACAAGGGATCTAAAATAATATTTTAACCCTGCACCTTCCCTCTCACTTGAAAGCCAGAGCTCATATTTTGGAAAACAGCAGTCGAGGTGATTCTTTCCCACAGGTGGACTCATCCTCATCCATGGCGAGGTTGTCCATAAGAGTGAACTCAACAGCTCGGAGTCCTCTCGCCACGTGTTCACCTTCCACGTGATGGAAGCCAAAGGCACCACCTGGAGCAAAGAGAACTGGTAAGGTTGTGATCCTCACCAGTGGCTGAGGAAATTGAAGCTTTTCCAGTGCAATAGTTAGGATAACTGTTGGGGGTCTTGCCTGTACAGTTTGTTGGTAGTGCCTCAGCTGGCGTTGATTTCGTACCTGCAGATCTGGAATAGCCCCTGAAATTTTGCTTTCTCCTCTTCTTTACTCCCTAGGCTCCAGCCAACGCCTGAGCTGCCTTTTCCATCGCTCTACACTTGAAGTTAGTTGACTGGCTTGTGGAGTCAATAGCTGATCAATATTCCCTTCTGATTGTTCACTCACAGTCTCTTTAAAAGCAGCCTTCACTAGATCAGCTCTCAATGTTAATTTATCCTCCTCTTCAAAACCAGGACCATTATAACAGCCCAAAACCTGCAGTAGAGAGAAGCTTCTACTGCAGCAGGAGCCCTGCCAGTATGAGAGTAGTCACCCAGTCCTTTTGGTAAGGAAACACCTTCAGTCTTGAAAACAAACCAGTGAACACCATTGCACCTTGACTGGGACCACTTACCAAGTACTTCTCCTTTAGATACTCAGTATTTTCCTGTGTTTAAGAGCTTAAGTGCATTTCTTGGCTGGTTGACTCCAGCAATGCAGGTGAACATGTTGTGGGGAGATGTTTGATTTTCACCCCTAGTTTTCTGTCTTATTGTTGGAATAACAGTGATATAAAACAATCTTGTTGTGGGTGAAATGAAGCAAGAGGTCTGCTTTTTATAGTCAGTCTTCTAAATACTCCTTGCAGACAGTAGCTGAGTGTTTTATCTCTTAGTGTGATCAAAAATACCACAATTTTTAAAGATTCATGTTGAAATGATAGAAACAAAGAACCTCAATCAAACTCTTTACACTTAAATACAAAGATAGAAATTCTTCTTTTCATCTCCATCTTTTCTTTGAGGAAGACACAGTGTGACCTTCTTCCAACAGATGGGGACAGTACAAATTGTCTGGTGAGCAGCTGGAACTCTCAATATGCACAAGAATAATTTCTATCCCCAAAACCTCACCAAACCCAAACCAACTTATAGCAAGGAATGTTTGGAAATGCAAGCTCCAGTCTGTATCCTGAACTGAACAGAAGCTGTGTCGGTGTGATTTCACCAGCACTGGTGCAGTGGCAGCCCTGAGATAGGAGCCCAGTGTTACAAATACAGAAATTATATCAGAGTAACCCTAAGGCTGCTGAGGGCCATGGTAGAGTGGACCCAAATCTTACTGACTCATCCCTTCAAAAGTAAATTGGGGAGCTGGGTCATGGCAACAACAGGAACATTGAATGCAAAGTTTCTGCATTCAAAAACTACTTTTCCTACAGTTTGTTTGAAAGTTGGAAGCAATGTGGAAGGAAAGCAAATTCTGCTGGTGCAATTTATGACATCAGTGGTGAAGGCTGTGGCTTGTGACAGAAGCAACTCAAGTTTTTTTTAGAATTTTGCTGAGGAAGGATAATTTGTCCTGCACACTACCAGCACCAAAACCATCTACTTCGAGTGCATAAATAAAATAAAAAAAACCTGGATTGATTGGCAGGATTTCCTGTTAAAAGTGAAGGAAACAGCCCAGCAGTTGTTGAGTTTGGTTTCCTACGGAGTACCTGACAATTTACTGTGTTAGTAACCAGCTGTGGCATCCTCAGGAAAAGCAGCACCAAATCCCAGGAGCCCTTCCCAGGCAGGAGGATGAACTGGGCAATGCTGCTGCTCAGCTATTCCAGTCCTGGCTTGTTGCAGGGACACACAGTATTGGCTTCTGGAGCTAATTCTGCTGACTCAGGGACTGGTTTCACTCCACCCCTGGTCTTAGGCTCCCTCCCCTGGCATGGCCTCAGAGCTACAGGCCTGCAGGACAGTGTTGGGTAAGGTGCCTTGGACTTCCCCCAGACTGTTCCCAAAAGTGAATTAAAAAAGGGTCAGAAGTGAACTTCATGATGCAAACTAGAAGCCTGGGATGACAATCTCCTCCTTGGACACGTCCCAGGAGACAGGAAGGACACTTGTGTTTTGTTCTAATGGACACTGGGCAAATCAGTGAGAAAAGACTGTTGATAAAGAGGGTTTCATAGATAGAAATGAAGTGGGGTTTTTGGCCACAAAATGGTAGTTGTAACTTTAATTAAATGGATGGAATTCAGTAGCTTTAGTCAATTTCTTGATAGAAGCATTTTTATACATTATTTGATTAAACATCTGGCTGAAAAAAAAAGTGGAAAGTAGGAAAGTGTAATAGTAGAAAATTTTATTGACTTTGACAGATGTTCTGCTTTCAGAATTAATGTGTAATTTGTTTTAGCTGTGACTTAGCTTAATTCCCCCCTTCCCCCCAGTATTCATTCCAAGTTAATTTGGATATTAAATCTTGAGAAAGATAAAACATTTTTCTTGCTGAAGCAAACTTCAGGGCTGAAGATTCACTGTTCTTATTTGTATGGTCTGGAATGAGCAGTCTCTGACATCCCCAAACCTTCACCACCCACCCACCCTGGATAACTCAGCTGTGGCAGCTAGTGATTTTGGATTTGTGTTTGTGCATCGTGGTGTGGTTTTGGCTCTTGCTGATGAGGACTGGACATAGCTGGACACTTGTACCTGGTTCCTGTGCCCCCCCTCGTTATCAAACATGCTTTACATCGTGCTTATACAGACATGACAGTTCACACATCAAACACAAGACAAGACTCGGTACAGAAAACAAGGTACAGTACAGAGGTACCAACATCTGAGAGACTTGCTTGTTTCTTTTTTCCCCTCTAATTGACTTACCTCTTCTTCCTCTGCTTCCCTTGTGCACCCAGAAGAAACTTAAATTGGATTATTAAACACAAGTGCTGCTTTTATCAGTTGTGTTTGTTGCTGTTAGAACATAAATCCGTCTATTTTTGACAGGGGTAATAACAAGGCCAAATCAAGACCTTTTTTGAATTAGTCTTTCTCATTTCTTTTCTCAGCAGCTTTCTCTGCTGTACCAAAACATCACCTTTGAGCTTTCATTAAAGTGCATTTTCCAGTACCTTTCTCTAGGAAGGAAGAAAACTCTGTTCCTGGAAGTGCTTCTATGCCATGAGCATGATCTGGAGGTAGAGAGGCAACAGCAGATTATCAATTTGAGTAGTGTAAGCTTCCAAAAGAGAAACCAAACTCACAGATGCCAGAATCCAGGCATAGCTGGAGTTCAGATTCACACTGCTGTCAAAGATCAGAATGAGAGCCACAGCAATGATCTGAGCAAAAATAGCTGTCATTGTCCCTTCAAAGGTCTTTTTTGTTCCTGGCCATTTGATTTCCCCCATTGTACTGCCAAAAACAGAGGCAATGGTGTCTCCTACCCCTACTGCCAACACCCCAGAGTAGGGGACCAGTGCTCCTGCCCCAGGCAAGGTGCCTTTAGGAGCACACGATCTGGGAAACAACCACACTGGGAGGGACATGCCGAGGAGGAGATAAATATGAGTCAAGATGAGAGGTCCACTGTCTCTTTCATCCAAAAAGAGAGAGAGCAAATGCCTCAGGGTTTGTCCAAAAGGTTTGATCCTGAAATACCGGACGTACTCTAAGAAGATAAACACTGCCAGACACAGCACTGCAGCAATGTAGAGGAGCTGGCGGTCATAAATTAGTCCAGGAACATAAGTAGCTACAACAATGAAGTGGAAATATTTCCTGGTTATAGTTGAGGCCTGGTGTTTTTTAGATTCAGATGATCTCTTGGCATTCTGGTAGAAAACCACCCCACATGCTAAGGCAGCCAAGAAAGTCCAATACACAAGGAGGTAAAGTCTTGTCTGTGTCTGAAACAGAAACTGGAGCAGCCAAAACAAAGGGTTCCTCTGGATCAGTCGGTACAGCCAAGGCATGATGACCCCTAAGCCTAACACTGCTGTCATCATGTGGAAAAACATGGAGGAGATCCACGTGCCCGAATCCATGAAAATGAAGAGCACAGTGAAAAAAAGACCAAGAAGAACAACTCCAACAACTGCTACCAGAAGGAAGAAGTCAATGGGATCCCCTCTGCCCTCGATTACATTCAGTGAGCGTTTAATGAGCTGATTGAGAACAAAACTTACACCTCCGAGAACCAGCAGCGCTTCCCCAGGAGTAAAACATCGAGGCAACAAGTAGAGCAAGATCATACTGAGGTAGACGAAAATGAGCAGCACTTCCAGAACCTCTATCACTTCTGAGACAGTCAAGGAATGTTTCATGGTGTAGATAATTACGCTGCCAGCAACACCAGTCAGGATGCAAGTGTTGGTTGGCACAGGCTTGGTGATGCCAACCGCTAAGACGGACAGGAAGAGAGCGAGCAGCATTCCCGTGGAAGCCACCACGATGCCAAAGCGCTCGAAGTAGACGATGCCGGCAGCCCTGCACCTCTCCTTCATCACCACCCCCAGCAGCGGGATGACCATGCTGGCGGGCAGGAGGCCGCTGTTGGCTGCCCCCCGGAACTGGAACACAGCCCCCCCCTGCTGCAGCAGCCGGTCCCATTTGAACTGGGCGTAGAAGGCCTGGACGGCCAAGGCCACGGCGCACCAGGAGAAGCGGTCCCACACCGCCGCGTGCACCGCCAGCACCGCGGTGAACACCAGCAGCGACTCCACCAGCACTGCCTTGTTCCACATGACTCCAGCCCAGCCTGCCTCCAGCCTGCAGAACTTCACGGGTCCCGACGTGCTCAGTTGTCCGTTAGGAAAAATTCCCTTCCATGCTACTGCAAGTGCTATTAAAAAAAAAAAAAAGCAAGCAATTAAAGCAACTACTTGGACAGCTGAAGTGTTTGCACAGCTATTTGGTTCTTAAACTCAATTTAAACTGATAGTTAAGTGCTGATTGCTAGAGTCAACACACAGATGAATTAAAAAAAAAATGTGAGGTGAGTAAATCCTGCAGTTCATCTTCTCTAAGTGAAGGCTCACAGCTCACTGACAGCTGCAAACCGTGCTTTGCTTTAACTGCTTACCTTCCAGTCCAAAAGTTTAAGATAATCAGCAACAGGCACATTTACTCTCTTAAGTTAAATCTCGTCTTATCTCCTTCAAAGAATTGTGGGCATTGACAATATTGTGCAATTCTCACCAGCATTTATTGCTTTCTAGTGACCTTGATTTCTCTATGGATACACATAATTTGATAATCGGCCATATGTAAACCTCTACCATTACACTGGCATCTCTTCTGGGGTCTTTGAAGTTCTCATGTTCTTTATTTCTATTGGAAATATTATTGTTGATCCAGCTGTGAAAAGGGCTTACTTTATCCTTTCTGGACCATCCTCAAGCTGATTAGCAGCAAAGTCTTACTAAATTCTGCTCCCCCAGTCTCAATGCCAGTATCTACACCAGCTCCCTCATGGAAGACCAGAAGTTTATTTAAGGTTCTTTTTTGGGTTTTCAGCCAGTGTTGAATGGTGACACCAGATTACAAAGCTGACAAAGTAATAGCAATATTACTGAGAAATTATTATAGTTTGTACTGTAAAACTTCCTTAGTGTGTCTGCAGTGTTTAGATATTTATAACTTTGTACTGAAAACTTACTGATGGATTGCTTTTTGGCATCCTTATTCATATAGCCTGAAATACTTGATTGCCAAACACCTTCATTACATGCACTGTTGCTACACAGCTCCTTCAGGCCAAATGTAATCTTTTGTCATTGCAATTAATTTTTAAACAGCAGACGAATTAATCATACAGTCAATAAAACAGAACTGGCATGGGCAATATCTGCCTCCAACCAATAACAGTTTTTGGATTGTACTCCCTGCTGTTTCTTAGCCTAAGGCTTATATGAGAAGAAGCAGAGTAAATGCCACCTGCCAACCAAAGACCGAGTCCTCCTACTCAGTCTGGCAACCTGAAGATTGTACCCCGTTTCCCGTATCGATGGCACGTACAGCTTCCCCGCCGGGCTGCAAGAGTCGGCAGAATTTCACCCTGCCTGAGGTCTCTGATGGAGCGGCTCTGAATGTTTAGACCTGACAATCCGCATTTCACTGCTGAGTTATTCCTTTCACTGCTGAGTTATTTAGTTTTCTTGTGCCTGCCACAATCCCCTCCTCCGCACCTTCTTTCAGGTAATGTGAAGCTCCTCGGCACTGCCGCTCTCATCATCGAACGGGACCCACCGCCCGGCGGATCGAGCCGGACCCAGCGTTTTCTGCCCGTCTGCTGCTCCGCATGCCGGCTGCTCAGGGCGGGGAAGCTTCCCACTGACGTGCTGCCAAACATCCTGGCTGCAGCCCCTGCTTGCTCCCTCTCTTCCCCACGACCCCGCAGCGCTGTGGACGCCCCTCAACCCGCGGGCTGCCCGCGCCCTGTCCTTCTACGCTGCTCGCCGCCGCCTCCTGTCCCCCTCAACCACGACACCCACATCCCAGCCTCCGCTACTGGGAACAACATCCGCCCGCGGGCGGTGTCGGAGGTGCTCCCGGGTGGTTCCCGATTCCAGCTGGGAGCTGCGGCCCCGGCCCGACCGCGCACCCACCTCGCAGGACGCCGCCATCTTGCCGCGCCGCCAGTCACATGACCCACATGCGAGGGCGTGATAGGGCGGGGCTTGTGCAGCACCACGTGACACCGGCGCAATGAGGGCGGCAGCTCCTGGGTCACGTGACAGCGGAGCGAAGATGGCGGCGGGCGGGCTGAGCGCGAGGTGCGGGGCCGGGGCCGCTCGGGCGGAGGGAGCGCTGGGGCGGCGTGGGGGAGGCCCCGGCTCTCGCTGCGGGCGGGCCGCGCTCCGCGGGACCGGGGGCCGGGAAGGGCTGGTGGGGAGGAGGCGCAGCGCGGGGCCGGGAGGTTTTAACCGCGGCGGGGCGCGCGCCGGGCTGGCCCCGCCCCCGCCTGGCGCGCGCGGTGCGGCCCCGCCCCCCCCCCCGGCTGAGGGACCCTCAGGGACCCCCGGCTCAGGGGCCGGAGCGAGCCGCGGCTCAGGGGCCCTCAGAGAGCCGCGGCTGGCGGCGCTTTGGCGGCTCTTTGGCTCTGCCGTGCGGGATGGGGCGCTGGGCAGCGCTCCGTGGCAGCCGCTGCTGCTGCGGGGCCGGACGCTCGGTCCGCGCTCCCTTCGCGCCGGTGCTCGGCTCGGCTCGGCTCGGCTCGGCTCGGCTCTTCCCTTCCCTGCCGGGACCGGCTGCGCCTCCCGCGCCGCTCCCGCGGACGTGCAAGTCAAAGTAAACGCGTGGAAATGTGTGACGGAAGCGATTTAATCAATCCCGAGTTCAGTGATCATCTTAGTTCAGTGGTTTCGTTTCTCCAGAGTACTTTTTCTGTCATTTATTATAACGCTTTTATGTTCTGGAGTTTCCCTAGTGTCTAATTTTTATTAAATTAGTGACACCACTGTTAGCTGTGGTCGTATACAGAGAGCTTTCCTCCCTTAGCTGTCTTGGAGCCTTATTAATGAGGGGACGACAAACCACGGTCTGTTTTATTCACAGGAGATTTTGAAGTGGTGAGAAGTAGGTGGGTTGGCGTTGCTAGGCTGGGACTCAGAGCTGACAATAAGTAAAAGAAACTGTGTGCAAGGCAAATGAAGGCACTGATCTGACATGATCACTGGACCTGGGATTCACTGAATTGCCTCTTTCACATTGCTGTTCAGTTCGTGGTAAATACCTGGGCCTTTGGGTGCTCTGCGTGGGCTGGAGAGGCTCATGGCAGAGAAGACACCCAACTATCGAGGAATGAGCAGGGAGGAATGATGCTGATGGGTGTGCTGGAAATAACAGGTGTTGTCATTCATTAAGTGTCACCACATGGCAGAAGTTGCAGATGACTTTCACTGCCACAGTGAGTTATTTTAATAATGTTATTCTAAAAATAAGGCAATGGGTGTTCTTGTGTAGACAGTCTTTGTGTGAGGAGCTGAGGTGTTTAAATCCTCATTTGTGATGTGTTGTTAGCAAATCATTGTCTAAATGAAATACTGTTTTTGGCAAATATCTTTTCTCTGGGCTGTTGTAGGGAGATTTCTTTTAGAATACATGTGCCAGGGGCAGGATGTGATCTGTAATTTTTATAGTACAGGTTGGCTTTTCTGCAGAGTTCTCATGAAGAAATGAGAAGCTGAGTGTAAATGTTCTGGTGTCTGTGTGAAGATGGTGGAGTTTTTTACTTCATACAGTTTTATGCTCTGCCTAGAGTGGAGGATGAAACTGTTGGAAAAATTCATTTGAAGGAGAGCATTGAATGTAACAGTAGAACACTGCTTTATGCTTCTATTTTCTTTTTAGGAGTCTTAAATCAAATTAAAATAAAAAAAAATCAAATTGAGCTGGTAATCTGATATCAATGTGAAGCTTTGATGTGAATTCACAGGCCTTGCTGTGTCAGTTGTCACCTCTCTGGATTTTTCCTTGGTTTTTCTAGGACATTTGAAACTCATTAGCTGAAAGCTAATGTGCCTTAAATAATTTTTCTTGCATCGCAATGTCATTCACTGCAAGTTAATTGCAGGTTTGAAAAGTGTAAGCTAAATGGAAGCCTGGAATAGCATTCATCATTAAAATGCTCTCCACCTTTTCCTTGTGTTTGCAGGAGCAGCAGAGAATTATGGACAATTTTGCTGGGCAGATCAGCTTTAAGAGAACCAGTAAGTTCATTCCCTGCAGAGCAGGTTTGGCCATCACTTATTGGGCTCCATGGCCAAACACATCATTTGTACATCTCTTTGAATATTAGTGAAAATATCTTCTGCTGCCCTTCCTTCTTTTTCAGCATGATTTTTTTTCCTGTACCTCTAATACTTGTTTATTCTTCTGTAAACTGCTGGTTTACAGCTGCTGCATGAACTGCCTGGAAGGGTGTATGGAAAAGGTGGTTCCTTTCCTGGAGTGGGCACAAGTGCTGCTTCCTGGATTGCCCTGGGGTGTTCATGTGTGGTACAGCTGCTGTCTTATATTGAGGGCTGGAGCCTGTGCTTTCAGGGATTTGGCCAGAGGTTGGGAATCCCAATGTTTGTAAACCCAGTCCATTGCCTCCCTTTTCCCCACCCTCCCTGGGAATAGGCCGTGCAGGGAGTTCAATGCTGCATCTGGAATCACTCTGAGCCACAGACACCAGTCTTGTGTTCTTCCTGCTTCTTTGTGCTGCTGGAATTTCTTTACTTTGCTGAAGTTTAACAGATGTAATATTTGGTAATGCACTTCGAGGAGTCTGTTCAGTGGTGTTTGTTTCTGTTTTAGGCTCAGATTGCTGCAGAGTTGAACAAGCACTGGCAGAGGCTGTTAGAGGGACTGTCATACTACAAACCACCGAGGTACAGTCACTGCCTGATTTTAGAAATTAATCTCAAATGTGGAGTTTCCTAGTAAGTAAACAAAGATTACAGAATATTGTTGTATGAAATATTGAAAGGTCACCAAGGAAGAAGCAAATGTTCAGTTTAGACTGATAGAGTGGAGAACTTTAAAATTATGCGTATTTAATTTTTAATGCATTTTTAATGACTAAAATTTCTTTTCACTTTAGTACGACTTCAGCAGAAAAAATTAAAGCTGATAAAGATGTAGCTGCTCCACTAAAAGAGTTGGGTCTGAGAGTCAGCAAGTTTTTGGTGAGTGAAGCTGCTCTTGGATTATTTTTTATCTCTGGAATGAGTTGTTACAGGATTCTGATACTGAATGACTTCATGATGTTGAATAGAGACACTTAAGATCCTTTCAGTTCAAAGTAATCTGAAGGATGTTGAAGTACATGTTGAGGCTCTAGGTCAAACTTCCAAAGTGGTAACTTTGAGATGCTGTGGTTTTCCTGCTATGGGTCTGAGTTGGGTTCTTCCAGGCCAACTGCTCAGCTGTCCCTTAAATCAGTTGCCTTGTTTGACAATCCTCTTAAGTTTACCTTCAAGGTTTTGTTTCTTTAAGCCAGAAGTTTAGAGTTCAGTGGCTGGTGGTACCTTTATTTAAATAACTGATGCTCCTTTAGCTGAAGTTAAACTGCAGTTCAGTGACATTAAAGCTTGTGTATTTGGCTTTAAAAGAAGTGCTGATTAAAGTATCTGCCTGGTGCAAAAATATTCTTTTGGCGTGTTATTTGTTTTGAAGATAAGAGCTGCCTGAGTATTTGGAGAGAATCTTAATATTTAATGAATTCTGTTGCCTTTTATTAATTTCTGATCATTTATTTTTCTTCTGTTCAGGGTCTGGATGAAGAGCAGAGTGTGCAGTTGTTACAATCTTATCTTCAAGAGGATTACAGAGGAACAAGAGACTCCCTGAAGGTCCATTGCTCCCATTTAATTCTATTTACTGCACATCTTTCCTTAGTAGCAGTTGTTTTTTGATGCAAATGGTCACATGTGAGTCCTAGCTCTGACTGGGAAATGGCTTTGTAGTTTTTCTTCTCTGGAGCTGCATCCAGGCTTATCTCTTCCTCCTTGGATCTCTGCAGGAACTCAGCTCCTCTCTCTGTCACAGGAATACAGGAAAGCTACAGATTTGTGAATTGAGAGTGGAGCTTAAAAATGAATACGTAGTTAAAAATGAGTGGTTTGGCTTTGTGCTTTTGGAATCTATCTTTCCAAATGAAAGAAAAATTGTCTTTTATTTTAGTCATTTTGTGAACATATATTTTGTCAGTAGGCATTTCTCCAGTAGCTATTTATTTTGTTGTATTTTGTTTACAGACAGTTCTTCAGGATGAAAGGCAGAGTCAGGCTCTGATGCTGAAGGTTAGTCATTTCCATTTGTATTTTCTGTGGAAAAGATCTGTTGGCAGCACACTTACTTTATTTCTGTGGAAAATTTTGAAATAATTGAAGTATTCCTTCACATAAAGGATGGCTTTTAGAAAGTGCTTCTGAAATCGAGGGATGTGTGTGTAGACTTGATGGTAATTGCTACAGAAATGAAATTTTAGGCTTGATATTAAGGAATTTAGCTGGGTTGATGTAAACTGCCTTATTTTCCAAAGCTTGTAGGTTTGTGTGTCACTGTCTGACATGACAAGATTGATGATCATTTCTGACAGGGTAATAGGGATGTCTTTTTGCCTTTCTTTTCCATGTTTTCTCATTTAACAGTGTAATTATCGACCTGTCGTTATGGCAATGCTAGATTGAGTTCTGTAAAGTTTATTAAGTGTTGGTTATTTTCCCCAAATTCAGAACTGCTCAGTTGAAATTCCATCTGTAGTAACTCTGTATTCCTGTGGTGAAGGCCTTGGCAGTGGTTGGGAGAGGGAGGTGGCTGGAAGTTGGACACTGTGCCAGGTTGGTATTGATGGCACTTTACATTCACAGCTTGCTGACTACTACTACGAGGAGAGGATCTGCATCCTGCGCTGCGTCCTCCACCTGCTCACCTATTTCCAGGATGAGAGACACCCTTACACAGTGAGTACAGGATGTGATGTCATTGAAACAGGCTAAATATGGGAGCTGTGGGGCAATTCCCTGCTTGTGCAAAAATCCCACAAGTGTGCATGTGAGAAGTTCATGGACTTTTGTTTCTTCAAGGCACAGTACTTCCAGTGTGTTGAAAAGTTGGACAAGGAGCTCGTTCCGAATTACCGCAAACAGTTTGAAGCGCTGTACAAAGCAGAAGCTCCTACATGGGAAACACATGGAAATCTCATGGTATTTTGTTTCTTACTATTATTTCTCAAGCATATAAAGTTGTTTCTTCCATCTGTACAGAAGCAGTTAAACAGGACATTTCTCCTGGTCCAAGAAACGTAAAATTTGTTTTCTCTGTAACAGAACACACTTTTGCTCAGAGACAGAGTTTTGTGAAACTTACTGTTCCTTGTAATAAATCTGTGGAGACCACTGGGCCAACAGAGCCATTTATGTGTAGTTGTTCATGATCTCTCTGGTTCTAGAGTGTCTTTCCTTGCCATTGACACAGTTGCTGGCTGCACAAGCCATTGAAATGCCTCCACACTTCTCGGCTTCTGGCTTCTTTAGCTGCCCTGTGAGCTTTGACATGTGATGGTGGAACTTTCCTTTGTGCAGACAGAACGTCAGGTTTCCCGGTGGTTTGTGCAATGCCTTCGGGAACAGTCCATGCTCCTGGAAGTCATCTTCCTCTACTATGCATACTTTGAAATGGCACCTGAGGAGCTCCTGGCATTTGCAAAGATGTTCAAAGAGCAGGGATTTGGCACAAGACAAACCAACAGACATTTAGTAGATGAAAGCATGGATCACCTTGTAGATCGTATTGGGTAAGTGTTGTGTGTATTTGTGATGTGGGTACAGAGCAAAACAATTGTTTTTCTTAGGAAAAAAATGCATTTATAATTACGTCTTCGTTGTTTCGTGTGGGCCATGACTCTAAGAGGGAATGAGAATCCTGCCATAGCTCCTGGTGGCAGAGAGTTACAAAGGTGGAAAACCTGTCTTCAAATTTCAGTGACCCTTTTTTGTCTGTTCAACCAGAAAAGGTAGTTCTGAAGATTGTATTTTTTCCTGTACCAGCATTTCAAGACAAAATTTGGATTATGTGCCATTCATTTCTTGTAATTTCTTATTGCTTCAAAGAAAGCTGAACAAAGCAAACTAAAGGCTGCTTTTTGACCTCTTATAGTTAAAAAAAACTCACCTGAATTCTCAAATGAAGTTACTGACCTACTTGTTTTTATTCTTCTCCTGCTTGTAGCTACTTTAGTGCTCTTATTCTGGTGGAAGGCATGGAAATTGACTCCCTCCATGAGCGTGCTTTGGATGACAGGACAGAGGAACACAAGTTGGCCAACAATCAGCACATCCACCAGGTAAAACACTGGCAGAGTAACCAACCCCTCCTCAGGCCTCACGGTACAGAACTTACTGTGATTACCCAGGCTGTGTCAACTTCTGGTCCTTGTGCTTGTTGGCCAGGTGTAGAAACTGTCATCCACATACCATGAGAAGGACACAATCAGCTATGTGCTTGTTGAGTATGAATTACTTTCAGATCTCAGTTATTTTGCTTTTGATTTGTCTCTGTGCAGGAAATGGACAATCAGCTGCTGCAGTTAGGGGATGTCTCACATCATGCTCCAGTGCTTTTGGCCTGGGCTCTGCTCCGTCACACCATAAACCCAGAGGAGGCCACAAACATCATCAGGAGGATGGGCAGCACTGCTATCCAGCTGAATGTCTTCCAGTATCTGACCAAGCTGCTGCGATCCCTCAGCAGTGGGGGCAAGAATGTGAGTTTCTTCAGTTGTACATGTAAGCTTTTGAAGGTCTAAATGCTCCTGATGTACAGCTGTGATGGGAAGCAGATGATTGAACCAATGTTCTTTTCAAACAAGCAGTAAAGCATGTTATCACCTTAATCTTCTTTCAGTGAGGATCAGAAATCAAGTTGGAACAAAACAGATTGTTATGTCCAGAGAATTAAGAAAAGCTTTGTAAAGCAAGGAACTACATTTCTCTTGAACAGAATAGACTCCAGTTAATCAAAGTTTTTGATTTGCCTCTATAAGTGTATTTGCCATTGTGGATCTTGAGTATTGGATGATTTAACTCTGTAATCATTCCTCTGCACTATTCTCCGATAGGGCTTCATTCGACAACATGGTGTGTTAGGGTAAACTGATCTGGTGACAGAAGCCAGTGAAAGTGAATCCTTTTGGTTCCTAGAAATGTTGAGTGTTTGTTTTTTTATTTATTTTGATGCCTGCAAGGCATTTGTAGTGATAATGGTAATGGTAATACTTCCCCTTTCAGTGAAATATTTTGTGTTAATGTGGAGCTTAACTAATGACTGCACTTTGTTTTGCTGCCCCTTTGCAGCAAGGATATCTAAAAAAGGCAGTTACTTGGTGTATAAGGCAGACTGAGTAGAGTTACAGTGTGTTTGTAATTCACAGTCTTTCCCATAACAGCCTTGTGTATTCTGTCTTTGCAGTGTACTGCCAGCACAGCTTGTATGTGTATTTATGGACTTCTTTCCTTTGTCCTGACATCACTGGAATTGCATACATTGGGCAATCAGCAGGTAAGCATCCAAGACCTGTTGCATTTGTTACATAATTTAAAATAACCTGTCATAACTGATGCTAATTGCCTATTAAGTTGTAATCCTGCATTTCAGACAGCAGATTTGAAAAGCTTTATGCAAAAATGAATAATTTATGCAAATTTACTTTATGCAAATTTGCTTTAAGTAAATTTGAAAGCTTTATGTGGCTTAGGGAGACCCAAAAGAGTGATTTGCTGGTTTTCCTACTGCACTTACACCATGTAAATCTGGTAAACACCTCTACAGACTGGCAGATTAGTAATGAAAGAGCACATCATGCATTTGAAGTCCTATGGATATGAAGCTAATTGTTGATGTGCTATTCCCAAAACAATTAAAATAATACAAACTCCATTTCTGAGTTGCACTGGACATTTTACAGCCCTCTGCAGATATCGTGAACATGTTTGTTGTGGCCAGTTCATTAATGATGAGGAGCATGGCTTTAGGTTGTGGTCTGGGGGTGGGTGTATTGGATGTTTTTAGGCTCCCAAAAAGTAGTTACATCTTGGTGGGTGAACATGGAAACTTAAATTCGAAAAATATGGCAGAACCTGGTTGGAACAAAATCCTCCTGTGTAAAGTAGCTTTGATTTTTTCCATCCTATTTTCCTTTGTAGGATATAATTGATGCTGCATGTGAAGTTCTGGCAGCTTCCAGCATTCCTCAGCTCTTCTGGAAGACGGTGAGTGTGTTTGCAACTTGTTTAACTTACCTTGTTTATAACTATGACCTGATAAAAGATTACCTTTTAGGAAAGGAACAGCTGGTTGTATTTAGTGAGTTGGTTTCTAGGAGGGCCTGAGAAGCAAACGTTCATTTGCATCTATCTTTGATTTACTTTTGCCCTTTCCTGCTTTTTAGGTACAGCCTTGGCTTTACACTTGAAAAGGATACTGGAGCGAGTTTTAATATAGGTGATAGTTGATAGCAGGGCTGGGGCTGCAAGGATTGAACTAACTGCTGGCAAAAGCATTGTGCTTATTTTTTGTTGTCACAGAATTAGGATGATATGTAATGCCTTACAGTCTTACTTCTTGCCTTATATTTGCAGACTGCCTCATGCTTTAGTCTGTGCAAGTGTGATCTCCAGTCACTGGGGTGATACTTTTGTGCATGATTAATGTTAAATGTACAGCTTAAAATAGAACTGTAACCTTGTGCTATACTGAGACCCTTTTAGCTTTTCTTTTTAGTAATAAGACATTTGTTTTCTGTTTCCACCACTAGGAACCTACTGCAGGTCTGGGTATTATCCTAGACAGCGTTTGTGGAATGTTTCCCCACCTTCTCACTCCTCTCCTTCAGCTGCTCCAAGCCCTTGTGTCTGATAAATCTACTGCAAAAAAGGTACAAGATCTCTCTTGGTGTTTGGGAGATGATTTATTTTGAGTCAGGGATGACATGCTCTGTGACTCTTTCTTTCTATTACATGTGCTTATCTCAATTGCAGTCTTAGATTGCAGACATGAGTTTTTGTCTAAGAACAGTGGACACAGCTCCTTCAGAGTTGTGTGCTGTTGTAGCATGCTGTTTTCTGGCTTTTAGGAAACTTTTCATCTTTGATGCTTAAAGATTAAGATGCTAATTTTCAGGTGGTATTTATCTGATTCATTAGATGAGACTTGTCCGAACATAAGGGCTGTGTAATAATGTTTTGGTAGGGTTGGTGTATTAGAAGGATATTGTTGTACGCCTCAAGTAAACTTGCCTGTTACTGGCAATGACCTGGTTGATAAATTTTTAAGAAGCTCTGGCTCTTTGGCTGTGTTGTTGAAGCTCTCTCTGATGCAGGTTTACAGTTTCCTGGATAAAATGTCCTTCTATATTGAGCTGTACAAGCACAAACCTCCAGATGTGATCTCCCATGAGGATGGCACACTGTGGCGAAGACAGACTCCAAAGCTCCTCTATCCTCTTGGTAAGGAAACTGCACTTCACCTTTTCTTACTGAAATGCTTTGGGGAATTAGCATTTTCTTTACCTTGCTTCTAACTCATGGGTAAGTTTGTGACTTTGTTTTACATGCTTCTTCAATCTTTAGGACTAGGTCAGACAAATCTACGGATACCTCAGGGAACAGTGGGCCAGGTGATGCTGGATGATCGGGCTTACTTGGTACGGTGGGAGTATTCCTACAGCAGCTGGACTCTGTTCACCTGTGAGATTGAGATGCTGCTCCATGTTGTGTCAACAGCAGGTGAGACAGGCTGGGAGTGTAAAAAAGAATAAATAATTACCAATTGGTGTCAGTTTGAGGTTAGTAGTACAACTAAACAGCTCTGAATACATTTGAAAGAGCGTGGAATACTTATTCAGAAACCTGATGATAATTAGTCTGTAAAATTCACTGCAAAAGGCCAAGAGCATGTAGTGTAATGAGATACACTTTAGGTGAGGGAAAAGTTGAGATAGATAAACAAATGTTTTTTGATATGGGAGATGGATGGTTTTGAATCCTACAGATATATGGTAAGATAAATGTGCATTGTTCCAGGCTTGATTACTGCTGAAGTAAGATTTTCTATTCTAATGTTTGGTTTTCTTTACCCAGATGTGATTCAGCATTGCCAGAGGGTCAAGCCCATAATTGATCTGGTTCATAAAGTCATCAGCACTGATGTGTCAATAGCAGATTGTCTTCTGCCAATCACATCACGAATCTACATGCTCCTGCAGAGGTGAGCCACTGACAGCAGAGGGTACCTAAGCAGATAGAGTGACCTGAAGGATAACTGATTACTTGTTTTGCCAAGAGCTTTACAGGATGTGTGTCATTGCTTGAATTCCCCAAGACTGGTGTTCAGCTCTCAAAACTGTTCTGGTTAACATAGTTAATTAACATAGGTTAATATTTTGATACAGCAGAAATGGCCCCTCTTCTACTTCTTTCCTGAAAAGTGTGCAATTTTATCCCTTTAGAGGTAATTTTGATTAGTAGCTATATTTACGTGAAACAGGGATAAAACATAGCATTAGAGCAGTAGCTCACAGGTTTTAAAACAGTTATAATTATTAACTCCTCCCAGAATCAACTGCCTGGGAATTGACGTTCAGCTGTATAATTATTGTTTGCTGTGACAACCTGCTGTCTTGCCAGCCTTGCTCTGGCAGTAAATTGATCTGACTCAGGTGTGAGGGGGAGGTGGCAAGTCTAGACTGAAAGTGCAGACTCTGGTGTCTGTATTTATCTACTTAAATTTTATATATGTGTACTTCAGTGAGAGGGAAAGAAGCTTTTTGATTCAAAAACCAGACTAGACCACAGGTGGCAGTGCTTTTTTTCATGCATGCTGTTTCTCTTTTATAGGCTAACAACTGTAATCTCTCCCCCTGTGGATGTTATTGCTTCTTGTGTCAATTGCTTGACAGTCCTGGCTGCTCGGATGCCAGCCAAGGTGAGGAAAGGACCTGCTGGTGAGAACTAGTACATTTATATGGAAACCAGAAGGAGTATCTGTACCTCTTCTCTTACAGGTTTGGACTGACCTTCACCACACGGGGTTCTTGCCATTTGTTGCCAATCCACTGTCCAGTATGAATCACATGATTAGGTATTCATGTTCCCCACCCCATTTTTTTTTTGCCTAACCAATTCATAACATGCAGTAAGAACTTTTTGCCAGTGTGCAGTCTATGCACCTGACATCTCTCACTCATGTCAGAATCCTGCTATTCATGTGATGAACTCTTGCTCATTTCACAGTGCAGAGGGAATGAATGCTGGGGGCTATGGAAACCTCTTGATGAGCATGGAACAGCCTCAAGGGGAGTACAGTGTTACCATCTCCTTCCTGAACCTGGTAACAACTCTTGTCCGGGTGAGTGCTTCTGGAGTGCTCTGGTGTGACACCAGCTCTGAGCTGTTGGGATTGAGAAGTGGAAGTGATCTCAGCCATGTCTGAGATCAATATCTTTGCAGCAGGACTCTCTAATTAATCTTTGCTTGACTCTCCCTTCTGCACTGTTGTTTGTGCTTTTTCTGTTCTGATTCTTACACAAAACAATTTGGACTCATCTCAAATGTACAAAAGACTAGAAATTGCTTGTAAATCTATGTCCCGTGTTCCATGGTTTTCTCACACTTCAAAGACAGTAAGCAATATCTTCCTCCAAAAGTTTTCTTGTTCCCCTCCTGGTTAAATAACATTTCTGTTTCTCCTAGGGACAACTTGGTAGCACCCAGAGCCAAGGCCTGGTGCCCTGCATCGTGTTTGTTCTGAAGGAAATGTTACCAAATTACCACAAATGGAGATACAACTCTCACGGAGTGAGAGAGAAAATTGGTAAGGATGTTAAAAGTGGGGGTATGAGGGGGAGGGAATAAAAGGGATCACCTGCCTTGTTTTTCTAGCAGCCATTTCGGATTTGCATTGTTCATCTCCTGATATTGTTAGATGCTGTGATTTGTTTGAAAACACTAGGAATGAGGCAAAAGTTTTCAAAAACTGAGTAGTCCATTTCATCTCTGTTTTAGGGTGCCTAATTCTGCAGCTGATCCATGCTATACTGAACTTATGCCCTGAAATGGATCCTCGCAGCAGGTAAGACAGGCGAGAGGTCTCACCTGCACTAGCCTGGTTTACAGTGCAAGAATCACTGTCATTTTGGTTCAGTTTTTGAATTCAAAGGACTAGAAGGGAGCTGGCGTAGCTGTGTAGTGCTGGTTTCAGCTCTTTGCTGCATTACTGAGTACAGGAAGGGTAGCAAAAGATTAGGGACAGAGCAAATCACGTTGGTTTCTAGAACTTCTGGTTAAAAAAAAGAAAAGAGTACATAGATTTCTTGGGCAGACTGCCACCCACTTTCCTATTTGGTGTACTCTGGTGAAAGTAGAACGGAGAGTAAAGGAAGGGGGTGTAGAAATGAGGAGGTTACTTAGTGGTAGTTTTCTAAGTACAAAGTGGCAAAATGCCTCAAGTGCTCCTGGTGACACTGTCCTGTGTTTGTGTCACAGCAATGCCCCCAGCCTGCAGTCCTTGTGCATCTTCAGCCTGGCCAACACAGAGGCAGGTCAAGCTGTCATTAACATCATGGGAATTGGGGTGGACACCATTGACATGGTAATGGCCTCCCAGTCTGGCAGGTGAGTGGGGTGTGGCTGTTTGGGCAGCTTCTGTGTGCTGGCTCTGAGTGAAAATGTCTTGTAACGGATGGAGTTTCCTCTGTGAATGTTGTGCAGTTAATAAATGTTGGTTGTGAATGCAGTTCCTTACTTTGGTTTCTCTTTGGAAGCAGTGATGAGTCCCAAGGCCAGGGCCAGCTGCTGATCCAGACAGTTAAGCTGGCGTTCTCCGTTACCAACAACGTCATCCGGCTGAAGCCCCCGTCCAGCGTGGTGTCTCCCCTGGAGCAGGCACTCACTCAGCATGGTGGGTACTGCTCCCTGGGGCAGCCTTGGAGCTGTGCTGATGGGTCATCTGAAAATGGCACTGTGTGTCTCATCACAAACACTACTTAAGGTTTCCAGGTTACAAAAAGTGGTCGCTACTGATGGGAGAATGCCTCTTCTCCCTCCTCTAAGGCATTCTTCCCCTCTGGGACAGCATTTAAAGGATTAATCAAACATGGCTTATTGTTTGCTGCTTTGTAGTGAGAATATTGTAATTACAGAATATATTAAATCAGCTGCTGTTAATGCCTCTGGTTGGACCCATAACATGTTCTTTTGGGAGAACAACTTAGTTCTCGTCTGCTGCTGTGGAAATCATTATTTGGTAAATAGCTACATCTTGTTGTTTCTTCTCTTTGATTTTATTTGTGTTCTCTCCAGGTGCTCATGGGAACAACCTTATTGCTGTCTTGGCCAAATACATCTACCACAAGCATGACCCTGCACTTCCACGCCTGGCCATTCAGCTGCTCAAACGACTGGCTACAGTAAGATAAAATACACATCAGTTCTCCTTTGCTTCTCCCCTTGTGATTGATTCCACCATTTAAATTTTTTCAAATGATCTCCTCAGGCTTTTTTGTATCAGGGAGCTTAGTGCAAGTCACTTGAAGCAGGGAGGACTGACAGTTGTCAGTTAGGGCACATGAAAAAATCATCTAAACGATCCTGTAGTTTTTTGATGTGATTTGCTGTTTCAGAAGTCACTCAGCACTCACTGAGAGGCAAACCACGAGTGGGGCTTTTTATGCAAAGTATTTGCACCTCCAGTTGTTCTTTTCCCAATTTTTGAGCAACTTTCTCTAGTCACACTCTTAAATACAATTCCTAGACCTTCCTACCTGGAACTGTACCACCTTACTGAGAAGAGTATCCTATTTAAGTTTTTATTGGGACCTTTCAACTTTTAGACTTCAGGACTTGATAAAAGTAGACATTAGACTTGCAAAACCTTTTACACTTACTCTTTTTGTCTGCTAACCGTCAGAATATTTGTAGCTTTCTAAAAGCATGTAAATCTAGATATTGGCTTATTTATTTCAAAAAATGTAATTCCAAAACTGCTTTTTCCTTTGTCTTTTTTATTTCTTTTGTATCCTTTGAGAAGTAGGTGAGGATAGAGTAGAATTGCTCAAGAGGAAAGTTTGGATCACTTGTCATGTTTCTTCCTGCTTAATGACAGCTTACTTTGATAGGTTTATAGACTCAATATTAAGTATTTTTGAGTTTCAATACTATCACCTTTTATGTAGAATTAAGCATTCTGTACAGCACGTTTATTTTTCCCATCTGATGTTTGTTTCCATGGGCAGGTTGCTCCCATGTCCGTGTACGCCTGCCTGGGCAGCGATGCTGCTGCCATCCGCGACGCCTTCCTCACCCACCTGCAGAGCAAGATCGAGGACATGCGCATCAAGGTCATGATCCTGGAGTTCCTCACAGTTGCAGTGGAGACACAGCCTGGGCTCATTGAGCTGTTCCTGAACTTGGAAGTGAAGGATGGCAGTGATGGGTCAAAGGTACAATAGCAGATACTTGCCCGAGGACTCATTAGCATTTTTTTTTTTTGCATATTATGCTACTGGATACTAAAATCTGATAGTTCTTATTTGTAACTTGATGTGCTTAATTTAGAGAGAAATGCAGGTTGTGCTTGTGTTTAATGGATGTGGTGCTATCCCAGTTTTGCTTTTTCTTGTAACCAAAGAAAAACTTTCCCCAATATTTCAAGGCAGATACTGAGCTAGCAACAGAACATCTTCTAAGACCAAGGGTGCCTGTGACCTGCTCTCTTCACTCTGTGTGTGTTCTTTAAGCAACTTTAAAACACTTGTTCGTGGCACTCTGGCAGTGAGAAAGCTAAAGATTTGTGTACAATGGGCAATATAATTCTCCAGCATTATAACCTCTTGTCTCCTTTTGCTTTAGGAATTCAGTCTGGGGGAGTGGAGTTGCCTCCAAGTGGTGTTAGAGCTGATTGACTCCAAACAGCAGGAGAGGTACTGGTGCCCTCCCCTCCTGCACCGTGCTGCCATCGCCTTCCTGCACGCGCTGTGGCAGGACCGTCGTGACAGTGCCATGCTCGTGCTGAGGACAAAGTGAGTTAGTGTTCCTCGACAAGGCATTTTCCTTCCTCTTTTCCAAAACACTCTTTCTGTGGTTCATCAGACTTTTCAGGGACATGTGCATCTTAGTCAGTGTGTGGCGAGGGTACGCAATGTGCGGGCTTTGAGTGTGGAAGATGAGAAGCCCCAGTGTGTCAGAAGCAAATATATTTCTACTTTATTTACCAAAGCATATTTTCTACAAAGTTTGGGACACTGAAAATGGTGCTAGGCATGTGGCACGAGGGAGATAACTGATAATACTTTCGTTTATGTCTTTTAGGCCAAAGTTTTGGGAACATTTAACTAATCCCCTCTTTGGGACCCTTCCTCCACCTTCTGAATCATCAGAGGTGAGTTACATCCAAACAAAATGAAGAGATTTATGTACTTCTCAGAAAAACATTCTAAGTGATGTGTGTGGCTGTGCCCTCTGCTTGCAGCTTCCTAAAAGGAGTTGTGACCAAGTGGGTTAAACACAGGCAGAAGATGAAGTGAATGCTGTCTGATTTTTCAGAGGTTGGCAGCCATGAACTGTCTTTTGAAATTCTCTATTTATTCACATATGAAATGAAAATAGTTGTGTGGCAGCTATGGTAACACATAGAAGGTTTCCTGTCTGAAATGTATCCATAATCTGGGCTCAGGCTGACTGGTATCATGGAGGAATTTATGAGGTTCTTGTTCTTCCTTTCTGTGCAAGTTTTTTCTTTCATTCTGAAAGTTCTGTGCTCTCACTGAAGAGTTCAAACTCTGAGCACAGTATTCTGTCCCTATTGTCACCAGTCTGTGGTGGTCAAAATGGCGTAGGTATTGCTGTTGTGGGAGAAATCAGTCTCCTGCAGAACTGGAGACTGGAGTATCAGCCATCCCAAGTGAATGGGTAGGGATAATTTCACTTACCCTCTAGAGCTCAGATTTTGATTTTGATTTTTTTAATTTTTTTTTTAATTCATAGCTCAGTGTCTTGGATACCTGTGCCTTAATAATGAAAATCATCTGCTTGGAGATCTACTATGTTGTCAAGTGAGTCTTCAATAGTCTCTCCTTCATCCCTGTGCTTTTTAGTTATCTAAATTGTGTGTTAACTCTTGATACACCATATGGGCTTTGATGGGCAAAGCACATATAATCCTGTGAAAATCTGGAGGTGATTCATGAACACATGACAAACATTTGAGATTCTTGCAATCACTAATTGCAGAAAGATATTACAAATCTTCTGCAGTCTTTAGGTGAGAATGTATCAGTATTTTCCTTATATCCTGAAATAAGACTATACAGTATTTATTAAAAGTGGTAGCTAAGCTGAGTACACCTGTAGTGATAGAATCACATTTAGCAGTTTTCTCCTACCTGATTTGTTTTCCTGAAAGTAACATCTGATTCATACATTGAAAAGTCAGGATTAACTAAAACGTGTTGTAAAAAAATTATAGATTTTCTTCAGGGATCATGTTTTTCCTTCCTTTGTGATGCAAAAAGTGGGATTCCCTGCACAGGTCAAGTATTTGGAATAACCTTCACTTGCAAGCTGTGTCCTTGACTTTCCTCCCTGAATCTCAGAAGAAGTGTATTTTCTGACTCAAGGATAAATGAAGATAATTTCTCCTCTTGATTTGGTCAGGGGCTCACTGGATCAGTCCCTGAAAGACACGCTGAAGAATTTCTCCACCAAAAAGCGCTTTGCCTACTGGTCAGAGTACGTGAAGTCCCTGGCACAGCACGTGGCAGAGACCGAGGGCAGCAGCTGTGCCTCTGTCACCGAGTATCAAATGCTCATCTCAGCCTGGCGGATGCTGCTTATCATCTCCACGAGCCATGTAAGGGCAGCCTCTTACCCTGCATGAGAGGCTGAAATGAACATTTTAAATAATACAATGTTAGCAGCTTCCTAGGGCCACTATGCAGAATTCACTGTTTTTTTCTTTCAGTTTTATTGTGTGTGTGAACACAGTACAGGTTGGCATGAGCATGGTGCAGACATGAGCAGGGTGGTGTTTTGTTGTTTGATCAAAATGAGCATATTGTCCTCTCAGCAGAGGAGGGAGGTAGTAGATAATTTTTAGAGGATTTCTGAGTAATTCTGCAATCCTGACAAGCTTTTCCTCTGTCGAGTGAGGCAGGGATGCACCATTAAGCAATTAATCATTGTCAATGGTAATGTAGGACTAAAGTGATTTCTGTAAAACTCAGCAGCTATAATATTGATGGATTTAAAGTAACAAAACAGTAAACTGATTTTAGCCTGCTTAGAAGATTCACCTTTTGTTCTGCTGATTGTCTTTGTTGATTTAGGCTGATATCATGCATCTGACTGATTCTGCAGTTCATCAGGAGTTGTTTCTGGATGTGCTAAATGGCACCAGGGTTTTGGTAGGTGTTGCTTTCTATCAGTTCTTTCATTTCCTAATTGTTATCTTTGCACTATTTCTGCAGATGCTTGTAGTCATAGGGGTTTTTAGATTCTGTGAAAAAGAGCTGAAACAGTCTCTCTCTCCATTGATGAGCTGCTTAAATCTTTATTTTGTATGTGTCATTCTTGTCATCATTAAATGACCCTGTGAGCATCCTGGCTCTGGTCCCCTCAGTTCTGCTGAAGGACAAACATGGTCATTTGGTGGTAGTGCTTGGGCTGAGCATTTCTGAAGTGTTTCTACCTGTGACTGTTCCAGCTGTAACTCTTACAGTATTTCTCCTTAGCTCCAGGTTCCCATGTCAGTGCCCTGTCTGCAGCTGGGGTCTATGCTGTGTACCCTTCTTCTGATCCTGCTCAAGCAGTGGAAAAAGTAGGTATTTTGTTTGGATAATTGTTAGTCACTGCTAGAAATGAGAACTTGGGAGGTCATGTTTGAATAAAAATTTGGAGATTATGTTGAAGTGTTTTGGTCTAGTGAGAATCCCATAGTGATCTGGGGAAAAAACTGAAGCCTTGTCATTGAAATCTCTTTTGGAATGTCAAATGTCTCTTGGCTGTTGCTGAAATTGTGAGAAATATCTAGTTAATTTGGTTTCCTGCAAATACAATTACAGTTAATTTGGTTTCCTGCTTGCTGGTGAAAAGTAGCAAAAGAGCTTTTGTGATAGTTAGTTCTGTTTTCTCACTCTGATTCTCACAATGAAGGGAAAATGCATTCTTTCCTTCTGTGGAATGTCTGTAGTGAGATCCAGGTGGTGACTTAAACTTTACTTTGAAGAACTGCTTTTATTTTTAGGGGTCATATAACTTATGATCCACACAGCTCATTCAAGCCAGTATATTTATTGAGGGATCTTGTCTAATCTGAAGAGCTCTCCCTTTTCGTTGTCAGCGAGTTGAGTTCTGTGGATAAAATCATAAACTCCTTGACGCAGATTCTGGAGGGAGTACTACAGGCAGATCAGCAGATGATGGAGAAAACCAAAGCCAAAGTGTTCTCAGCTCTTATCACTGTTCTGCAAATGAAGGAGATGAAAGGTGAGGTGGTGCATGTGCAGGTTGTTGAGGTGCCAGGGCTGAACACACCTTACACCCAGCAGTGTAAGATAAACAAGTGGTGCTGGTAGTAGCGCAGGGTGCTGAATGTAGTCACCAGCCTGTGGGACTTCTCTCCTTTTTTCTTCCTTTCTTTAGCTAGTTTTAGAAAGAGGTGAGGTTTATCATTCATTCACTCTATGTCCATGTCTTCCCTTCTCGTCTTTCCCCGGCCTCTGCTTGATCAGTTTAGTTCCTGTGTGTTTTTGGAAACAGCTCAGTGGATGTGTAAGTCAGGCTCTCTCAGGATGACTATAGAACTTAGATTCTGACATGGATTTCTAGTTAGAGATAACAAAAGACCCAAACACGAGAAAGGGTGCACTTTGTTACAAACAACAGAAACCAGTCTGGTCATTACTCCTGTCCTTTGTGGTGCATCTGGCATTGCAGTGGCACTTGAAGACCCTCAGTGCAATCAGGGCAATATTTCTCTGTGCAACACATATAAAGGCAGCTGTGATTAAAAGTGTGTCAGGTTACTTGTCTGTCTTCCTTGTCCCACTGCTTTAGCTCTGCAAACTTGTTCATTTTGAAAACTAAGTAGAAAGTGGAGGGTTGGTTGTTTAAAGAAAACATTTTAAATTGTTTTGTTTGCTGTTGAATTTGAGGTTTCTAGTCATGCTGGTAAAAGGTGGGGCAATTTATTATAATGGTTTTGATAATAATGTAGTATTTATATGGATTCACAGACCATGGACTGCACCCAATCTGCACAGGCTCATACCAGCAGTCTGGAGCAGTGGGTGGGAATTGCTGTGGTGGAATAATCTGTCCATAGTAGTGCTTCTTTCGTGTTTTGACATGTCCTGAGTTTATATGACTTAGTATGGCAAAAACTACATGGTTTTGTTATTGAGATGAATATAATCCCTTTATATATCCTCCTAGACATAAATATCTAACTTAGTCACAGTTCCTCACATTGTTTTGTAGGTTTTGAAATGAGAGCAGAATAAATGCTCATTCCCAGCAATGTGTCTCAGTGATGTTACCAGTTAAACTGGAAAGCTGAGTACGAGGACTCTGTGTTAACTGGTGTCTGTTGTGTGTGTCACAGTGAATGACATCCCCCAGTACTCCCAGCTGGTGCTGAGTGTGTGTGAGACACTCCAGGACGAGGTCATTGCTCTTCTGGACCAGACTCGGCACAGCCTGACCTCAGGAGATGCTGCAGATGATAAGGACAGCATGGAGACTGACGAGGCCTCCCGAGTAAAGCACAAGGACCAGCGAGATGGGGTAAGGGACCTCTTCATCTGCTCTGCAGTCTTGTCTCCTCTCTCTAGACAAAAGTTTCATGGTGAACAACTTATGTAGCCTGCTGCCTTCAAAGCAAGTTTCAGCAGTTTCTATTTCAGAATTACCTGATGCTTTCTTGGCTCACATCAGTCTGGAAAGTTGGCTGTTGCTACCTCTTCTTCAGATGTGTCCTAAAAAACATTTTCCTGAGTGCTAATACAGCCAAGAGGTGTACAGAGTATAATGTGAGGGATACCAGGAACCTTCATTTGTGATTCTGAGAATTATTGAACTTTAGGTTTTGTTAGTAAATGCTTTTGAGATTTTTCTTGGTACAGCCTTGTAGCTACCTGTCTTTCCTTGTCTGCAGGTGTGTGTTCTGGGTCTGCACCTGGCTAAGGAGCTCTGTGAAGTGGATGAATATGGAGACTACTGGCTACAGATTACTAGGAAAGTCCCTGTGCTTCCTACCATCTTTGCTGCACTGGAGATCAGCCTGAGAGTTAAACAAAACCTTCACTTCACAGAGGCCTCATTACATTTACTGCTCACCTTAGCAAGGACTCAGCAGGTGAGAGATGCAGAGAAGTGAGAGTGCATAGTTGTACACTTCAAATAAGAAAAGTATGTCTCATTTTTTATCTCATTATTCTGTCTGTGATGCAGCAGAATAATGAGCTATAGATAAAAGGGTATTTTTTGGAGGCTGGCAAGCAGCAAGTCCTGTATGTACACCTGCTTAGTGTGCCTTGTTCTCCATAGTGGGATGTCTGGGAAAAGCTGAGCCAGCCAGCCAGACCTGTCATTTAGAGCAGGCACTTCCACTGAATGCATTCTGCAATGCAAATAGCCCCTCATTAAACCAGCATTGAGTGTTGGAACCTGCTTCTTCATTAGTTTTTATCAAGTGTTACTTACTTATTTTAAATTCAACTTGTGTGGGGCTTTAGGTGACAACAAGGCTGTTCCAAATCCCTTTGCAAAGATTATGTACATACCAGAGCAGGTGATAAATGAAATTTTGAGTACAGTTACGCAGGTTCGATTTTGCTTTTCTTGATGTTGAAGTTTTAACAGCACAGAGGTGTGTATAGATGAAAGTTCTGTAAAAGGGTGGTGACAGTGCAAAGGACAGAAATATTTACTGCAACACAAGTCCCTTCAGTCTCAGAGAGCAGAGGCAGAGATCCCAACAGCAGTCTGTTCTTGTAGGGAGCAACAGCAATGGCTGGAGCTGGTGTCAACCTGTGTATCTGCCTGCCCCTCCTGAGTGTGTACCAGCTCAGCACAAATGGAGCCATTCAGGTGGGTGCTGCTTCCTTCATTCCAGCTGGGAATGCACCCAGAGAGCTTCCCATGCCCTTGCAGGCTGTGGCTGGAGACTGCCAGAATGGTGTGGAGAGAAAAAAAGTCACTTATTTTTGTATGTGATTTGTTCAGACATCTGCTTCATCACGGAAGTCCCTGGATGCCCCCTCCTGGCCCGGGGTCTATCGCCTCTCCATGTCCCTGATGGAACGTCTTCTCAAAACACTGAGATACAACTTCCTGACAGAAGCACTGGACTTCGTGGGTGTCCATCAAGAGAGGATCCTTCAGGTGTGCCACAAACTGCCTCTGTGCTTCACTTGGCTCCTCTGTTCCAGCAACTTGGGAATGGGTCAGAAAGGGCAGATGCATTGAAAAGCCACTGCTGCCTTGGGAAGGATTACAGTGGAAATAGCTGTGAGAGCAGGATGGGATGTTACCCCATCTGTCCCTTATCTGTCATGGCCCTGATTCACTTCTCTCTCCTTCCCAGTGCCTGAATGCAGTACGGACCGTGCAGAGCTTGGCCTGTCTGGAAGAGGCTGATCACACTGTTGGCTTCATTCTTCAGCTCTCAAATTTCACAAAGGAGTGGCATTTTCACCTGCCACAGATTATGAGGGACATGCAGGTAGGAATCAGGGTATTGCTGTGGATAATACATTGCCTTGGAGTGCAGGGATTTGGTTGTCTTAAGAGCAAATGGCACTATATCACTTTTTTATTACCACTCCTTTAATGGGAATTAGAGCTGTGGTTATTTAACTGCCCATTCTGTCAGTACCTTGTCTCAAGTAAGGAAGTGTAACTGTTGGGTGAGAGAGAAGTGGTAGCTGGGTAAAGTCAATTGGGCAATTCAGTGGCTTACTTTCAGTTCTTAGTGCCAGGTGATTTCAAGAAAATACTGGGAAATTAGGAGACTGCCTCAATCCTTTATGATCACAGTGCTATGTTTGGATTTTCTAGTTTCCAGCAGTGGCAGTGAATAGACAGGGTTTCAGCTTTTATGAGATTTCTCCCTGACTTTATTTCTTTCAGGTCAATCTGTGTTACCTGTGCCAGGCCTGTACCTCCCTCCTGCACAGCCGTAAAATGCTCCAGCACTACCTGCAGGTGAGGATCCTACACCAAACCTTAAATGTTGCATGGCCATGCTCCCTGTTAGAAGGGAGCATTATTCATTATCAAGGGTCTTGGATATTGAATGGATTATTGATAATCCTCCTGGTGATTATTGACACCTATCAGCAGTTAGGATTTCTTCACAGCAAAAAAAGATGTGCTGGGAGTAGTCTGGACTCTGAAAACCTTTGGACTGTGAAAAGCCAGTCCTAGATAACCAGCAGCCTGTGCTGAATGGCCTGTTGTTATAAGGAGGCTGCATTGCTGTAGGACTCTGGAGTGCCATTAACTAAGTCACTATTGACCTAGTGTCCTTAATTTGATTATTTGTTAAAGGGAGATAGTTCTTGTTCTTGGGACATCTTCAGATGCATGAGGTGGAGATGATGCATTGCTGCTGCAGTGTTCCTTCAGTATGGCTCAGGCTTGGTGTGTTGATCATTCTTTTTCCTGTGTGTGGAATCCAAACAGCCTCTGCAGCTGCCTCCCTGCAATGCAGTGTCTCCCCAGCCCACACCAACTGTAGATTCTCAGCAAGTGACAGACTTTGGGTGCCTTATTTCCTCCTTCTCTTTGTTCACAGCATATTTTTTTTCTCTAAACATTTGTCTTAGTGCAAAACAATCTATCTGTATTCAAAGCCTTCTCTTTTCTTTCTCCACAGACAAAAAACGGCGATTCCCTTCCGTCCAGTGTGACTCCCCGAGTGCAGCGTAATCCTCAGGCCTCCTCCAAACACCCCAGCCCCGAGTCAGAGGCAGCAGAGCAGAAGGCCCTGCTCACGGTGCAGTACAGCCTCCTCAAAATCCTCAGCAAGTCACTCGCTGCCCTGCGCCATTTCACCCCTGATGTCTGCCAGATCCTCCTTGACCAGGTGGGTGCTCCAAAGTGGGGAGTTTCCAGCATTTCCTGGGATATTCTGGATGTGTGTGTCCTTCTTGATACAGTGACCCTGCTGTGTATCTGTCTGCTGCTCTGCACAGAGCAGGAAGGCAGGAGACAAGGGATTTGCCTTGGGAATCAGGCACTGCACAGTGTGAAGGGAAGACTTGGCTGAGCTTTTGTGTGATCTACACAAGGCTGTGTATGTGTGACCTTACTGGAGCAGACAATAACCCAGTTGGTTTGTATGTTCAGTATAAAAATCTGCTTGTCGTCCTCCCATGCTGATGTGACCCAATGCCTGGTCTCAAGAATCAGAAAAGGAAGGTTTAATCCTTTATTCTGGCAGTGTCCTACTGCTGACTGTTGGGTGGGGAACATTCTTCTGTGCCTCTGGGAGCAGCCAGTACTTTGGTGTGCCAGTGATGGCAGCTGTGAGAGGAATGCAATGGAGTCTGATCGTGCAGTGCTGTGCAGGACACTTTACTGCTCCAGCTGCACACCTGAGACTTGACAAATTATCACAGTGCTTCTATTTCTCCATATAAAAAGTGTGATAAGGGACTGGGTATTCCTGTTCCTATGGCAACACCATACTCATGACCTCCTGGGTCTCACTTCTCTTTCTGTTCCTCCATAGTCACTGGACCTGGCTGAGTACAACGTGCTCTTTGTCTTGAGTTTCACCACACCAGCCTTTGATTCGGACGTTGCACCTTCCTTCGGGACCCTCCTTGCCACAGTCAATGTGGCCCTGAACATGCTGGGAGAGGTACTGGCCCTTTCTGTGTCTGGGAGCACGGCAGTTGCAGTGATCCCAGAGTGCTCATTCGGCTGAGGCTCTGAAGAGCATGAGTAGTTCTTTCCTGTCTCCTGTCTCTAATGCCTGTCTTTTTTTCCCTTGAAGATGGATAAGAAGAAAGAACCTTTCCCTCAGGCTGCAGGGCTGAATATGCAAGAGGGAACCAAAACCCTCAAGTGAGTTTCTGGTTACTTGATGTAGTTACAGCCAAGCAGCAGTCCGAGCTCCTCATATCAGAGCTGGAGTTTAGAGGCATTTGTGTATCTTCATACATCTGTTCACTATTTGACCTGGAAACGAGAGCGTGCTGACCTTTTTGGCTCCATTTGTGTTTCTTTGCCCAGGTCTCTGCTCATGTTTACAATGGAGAACTGTTTCTACCTGCTCATCTCCCAGGCTGTTCGGTACCTGCGGGACCCGGCTGTGCACCCCCGAGACAAGCAGCGGATGAAGCAGGAGCTCAGCTCGGAGCTGGTGAGCGCCTTGTGCTGTCCTCTCACTGTTCAGTGTGTCTTGTCTGTGGCTGCCCATTTTCCAGCATGACTGAACAGCCTCGGGCTGCTCCTGCTGGCACGTTCCTGTGCCACAGCACCTGCCTGGCAGAGGGAGAGGGAGTGTGGTGGGACGAAGCTGACTTTTACACTCTCTAATTTCAGAGTACGCTGCTCTCCAGCCTGTCCCGTTACTTCCGCCGGGGTGGTCCCTCTTCACCTGCCAGCGGAGTCCTTCCCTCTCCCCAAGGCAAGTCTGCCTCCAAGCTGGGTCCAGAGGGGCAGGAGCCCTTGTTCCAGCTGGTGCAGGCCTTTGTCCGGCACGTGCAGAGATAGATCCTGTCCTGGCCCTGCCTCCCTTGGCAGGACTTGCAGCGGAACAATTCACATCCACCACAGAAGGCATCACCTTTGGCAGAGCTGTAATGAGGACTGGGAAGGGAGGGAGGCCAGGTGTGGGCAGTGGTGTCACCTGAGCAGTGAGATCCCATGGAACTCTTGCCACCCAGGAGCAGAGTGAATGTAAAGAGAGCCCAGCTGGCTCTCCGTGAGCAGCCCATGTGCACAGTCTGCTCGCTCTGTCTGCCAGAGCATCCTGGCTGGTACAAGCATTGAACAGTCAAAACCTTTATTTTTATAGCTTGTACCTCAGCTGGGGAAGCTGTGGCTGGGTGGAGAGAGGAGATGCTTTCTGCTGGGCATTAACTCTGCTAACACAAGGTGCAATCTGTGTCTCCTGTGTGGAGTCCAGCTAAGGCACACCCAAGGGATCAGCCAGCAATTCAGAGACCATCTTTCTACTGCTATTTTTGTACTGAATGGTTCAAGGCACGATGGTGTATGTGTGCTCACGCCTTCCCTTCACCCTGCAGTCTGCGTGTTGTGTGTGTTTCTGAAGAGCAAGGCCTCATTTAAGGTTTTTACGTCAAAATTCCATTGCTCCAGTCTTGCAGTTTTTTGTAACTGTGCCCTATTTATACTGATATTAAAACCTTTATAGACAGCAGCTGTCTTCATGGGTTTGTGTTGGACACAGCAGCACCAGTTTTGCAACGTCTGGGTGGTAGTTCTGCTGAGCTGAAACCCCAGCTAATGTTGTGACTTCTAAGTGACAATCCAGAGACTCTCAGAAATGATGGTAATTAAAGGCTGATTCCCTGGGTTCCCCACACCCACTCCCTTTCTCTTACTCTCCTGCTGGGGAACTCGTAGGAGGTTTGAAATGAGCAGCACTATAAAATACTCCTCAGGGATGATTCCCCTGCACATGGTGGTGAGGGCCCTGCACAGGAATTGCTGTCTGCAGAATGAAGGTGCATCATGTGGTGTAGCTCTAGATCAACAAACTCTTTAAGGTTCTGAGGCTCATTGTGTAGTAATGACAGTAAGAGAAAGTCAGTGATTATTGCTTAAAATAGAGCCTGAAATCTAGACAGACTTATCTAAGCTAAGAAATCAAATTTCAGTGTAGCTGTGAGCTATTAACCTACCGGTTCTTTCCTGAACAGACACTTGATTGCTTTACCAGCCAGAACCTTTTTAATTTCAATGGTTTTAAGAGACTAGAGCTAGAAAATGAGATTATCTTGCTTTGAGGTTGTTTGGGCTTTTTTACCTTATAAGCTTAAGTGTTGGCAATATTGTGGCACATTTGTTTGATCTAGTGTCACATGCCCTGAGGGCTTTGGAGACATTTGAACTGGCTGGAGTAAAGTCTTAAAGTAGAAGGGAAAGGGGCTTGTGAGGTGGTGTGACAGTCCTAAACCCAGTGGTGTTTTGATGGGGCAGCCTGTAACCAGAAACACCTTGTGCCGTGGGGAACTGGGTGTGACCATGGAGAGTTGAAGGTGAACAACTCTGCAGAGACAGCAAATGGATGAGGGCTGCCAAGAGGAGGGGAAGCAAAGCTGGAATCTGGCCCATCTAAGCAAGTTCAGCTACAGCAGAGGCTGCTACTTGATAGCTGTGGTCAGGATCTTTCCTTTTTTCTTCCTTCCTTCCTTTTGGCTTTGGAAGTTGCAGTGTGCTCATCACTGTATTGGGGTCCAACAAGAATGGATTCTTCCAGATGTTTATTCAAGCACCAGAGTGAGTTGTGGTGCTTGGCAGGAGCCCATGGTGCCAGACAGCAAAAGCAGTGGGTGCTGTTGGTTATGTGTGTTTTAGGGCTACAGCAGCAGTTCAGTCCTGAGTTGTACCTGTCCCTGTCCCTGAGGCACAGAGGGGATCCAGCCACGGGGGCTCCCCCGACATCTGCAAAGCAGCAGCACAATTGTCACCTTCCTCTACAGAGTCAGGAGTAGCAATAGATGTTCCAAGGGCTTTTATTCCTACTGCAGAGGGAACGGAGTGCTGGTGCCAGGAAGAGAATTCCTTCTGGCTGCTCTGAGGGAAGAGACCATTTTCTGCTTCATTAAGCTGCTGCTGCTTTAATGTACCAAGGAGAGGAAGAACAGGGGAACAGGGATATCACTGGCCTGAGGGAAAATATACATGCTGGAAGGGAAATAGGCAGGAGTAGATCTCTAATACATCGGGACTATGAGAGTGGTAGTCCTGGCAGTTTTAAAACTAACTAGAACAGCAACATAATTTGATTTCCCTGTTCTCTTTAACTAGAACAGCCAAGCTTTATTTGCTGCATTACAGAGCATTTCAACAGCTGCTTTTCCCAGGAGTTCCTTCCAAGCTGGATGTTAGGGACAAGACTTTAGGATTTTAGATTAGCAGCAGATCTAGTTTCCATAACAACTAAAAAAGTCTGTTAGATCTAGAATAGCACTTGGGTCTCTCAGGAGCTGAAGTCATCCTGCTGCTCTATTTTTGCTTCAAGTGCAGGAGGAGCTGTTGTTTCTCAGAGCCCCTGAAGCTGTAGTACAACTGAGATGTGTCAGCTGGGAATGGAACCACAAGGCTCTGACAATGTGTTGGGAGTGCCAGGTGGGACACAAGGATGAGCAGCTTTGTTTTGCTTTTAACCCTGCAGGGCACTGCTTTCACCTGAGTTGCTCCCTTTGTCTCCCTGCTTGTCCCCACGGCCCCGTGGCTGGGGAGCAAGGACAGCCCTGAGCCCACAGAAGATGCTGAGGCAGGAGGTCAGGCAGTTTGTTTATTGGCAAATAAGTGCTGAAACCCATGAGCCCCACAGACACAGGTGCTCAGTGCCCTGTTACATTAGAATGGTCACAAAACCTTTGGGGAAAGTGCAAAAGATCAATAAACAAGCAAAGTTAATTCTGACATACCCAGGGAAGGGTGTGAACAGAGTTTGGTGCAGGTGAGTTTCTCTTCCATCCAGCTTGAGTGGAAAACTTGTGACACATCAAGTGGAAGTCCTTTAGGTGAGCTCTAGCTAAGAGTTCATTCCAGAGTGAGCAGGAACACACACACCTGAGCTAAACCACCCCATCCCTCCAGGACAGCCTGGCTCGTGGGGTGTGTGTGGCCAAGAACAGCTCCTTGTTGGGGGTCACAGCAGGTGAGACTGTCCCTGTCTGCACTAGGATGCACCAAGTCTGTTCACTGCTGACATGGGAGGGGAAACATTCATTAAATCAGTGATTCAGGGTAGAAATAAAGTCAGGCTAAAACATGCCTGGACAGACACACCGAAAGAAAAGCCTGGACAATAACACAGGGAGCAAAGCTTGTAAAAAGGCTTGTAAACTTTGCAGTCCAAGAGCAATTTCCCAGAGGAAATGCAAGCAAGATGCATGGTCCCTTGCACGGAGGTTTGGGGTTAGGCCCTAGGGTAGCAGGTTGGTCTTCACAAAGAAATCTTCCAGCTTCAGGGGACAGGGGTAGGGGAGAACCAGCCCCAGGACAGCGACTGTGGCTCTTGGCCAGCCATGCACTGCTGGTCTCCCATGGGAGAGCAGGGTGGGTGGGGTTAACAGGCTCCTCAATTTTAACTGCAGCCTCCTTGCCTTATGTGTTGAGACACTTCCCTGCTGGAATGGTCAGTGGTTGGACTTGGGCAATTCTACTGCTGGAGAAGAGAGGAGGGGCAGAGGGGCACTAACCTGACGTGAGGGAAGTGTAACTGATGAGCAGCTGCTGAGGGACACAGCTCACCCACCCCAGGAAAGCCACTGGGAGGAACAAGACTTGGGCAGGGAAGGGAAAATCAAGGAATCTTGTGCCATCAGGACTAACCTCAAAGCAGCTGCAGTGGTAGGTAACAAATTCAGTCTTGGGTGCCATCTGCTCTTTCCCAAAACCTCACCATAACAGTTTTCCCACTTCTTTCTCACAATTCCCATATTAGCAATGGAGTGTTGACCCTGAAGAGAGCAATGGTCTCGGATGAGGAAATCCACATTAGAAGTGCCAGATGAGGGGTGCATTCTGCTTGTACATTCTTCTTCCTCAACATTTAACTTAACAGTTCCAAGTAAGTGACAGGAACTTTCCCTTTCTGGTTCCCTCTTTCTCCTATGAGCCAGTCTGGATCCATGCCTGGCAGGCTGTACACAGTGATCATCTGGGGAGAGAAGACAGCACATTAGACAGGATCTTACTCTGCAGACAGAGCCAAGAAGTTCAGTCAGATGAGGACCGAACACTAATTCCTGAAGTTCATTTAACAGGCATCAGTGCCCTTTCCCTGGAGCTATCTGCAGCTTTAACACAAGATCTATGCAAAACTGCCCAGTGATGTCCTTGTTGCTTCTTCATTCTCAACAGTGACTCAAGGTACTTTTATATGTTGCTTCTAAATATGGAAGTTCAGTCTAGAGAACAGAAAAGTTTCCAACTTGCTGATTTTTTTTTCTTAGCATGATTAGAGCAGGCCTCCAGCCAACAGCTTATCCCATGGCTCTGGATAAGGCAGCTGTATTTGAGGGTCACAGTGAAGATACTGAGTATTGGAGTATTTTATTTTGGGTACTGTTGGTCTTCAACAGGAGGAGTTATTTGGGTGATGTTAAATAGTAAATGGCCGTGAGCACGAGCTCACTGCAATTCAGGAAATCCTGGTATCCAGGAAAAGACTCTATTAAGAAAGCAAGTTTAAGGGGCAGGAAAATGAACCAAAGTCCTTTTTGGGCACACCATGGGCAGCTGGGTAGCTATAGCCAAATCCAACACTCAGGAATGCCACCAACCTCATCTGCAAGAAGTGCCAGCTCGGTGCTGTCAGCTGCTTCGTAGTCGTAGAGGACTCTGGCCCTGCGTGTCCCACTGGCAGGAGGCTTGACTTCATTGGGGTTCAGCACACCCTCTGCCACGGTGTTGGGCACCCCAACGATTGTGGGCACCACTGGAATTGTAGGCACAGCAGGGAGCGTGGCAGCAGCAACAGCTGGAGAAGAGGTAGCGGCTGCGGGAGATGCGGATTCTGCGTTGCCCACGAAGGTACCTGAAAATCTTACGGGGAGAACAAAGCACAGATCAGTGAGGCTCCAGCCTGAGGAACCACAACGAGCTCTTCCTTTCAGCAGGTGCAGCCTACATACCTGTTACATACCCACACTGCCCTTCATGTGGGCACCACCCTCAGCTCCCAGGTGCTGAGACTGCAGCAGGTGACACTTGTCTGCCTACTCTGACCCCAGTGCTCTGTTTCACCAACTTGCAGAGTACCAGACTGATGTGTGGCACTGCAGAGGGGGCTGGGCAGGTGCTGCTCTCGCCTCTGTTTGGCTGGGTCCATTGTGCTGTGTCCTTGCCCTACTCTCACAGAGGCTGTGTTACCTGTTCTGCCTGCTAATTCTTCTGCAAAGGGATGGGCATTGATGCTGTTGAACTGGATGCCACAGCTGGAGGCTCCCAGGCTTTGCAGGCTCTCTAGAGAGACACAGTGATGGAGCTCAGGCTCATCTATCTAAGGGGGTATAGCTCTGCCCTGGCAGTGATCACACAGATACCCCAGAGTCACTGAGGGGAGGAGAGCGCTCAGAGCCCATCCTGGCCAATACCATACTTACATTTCTCCTTTGGAGCTGCAGGCATGGAAAAAGAATGGAACAGGAGCGTGAGTGAGCACGTAGAGACAACAGCCCCTCCTGGGTCAGGCCTGTGCTGGTGTGACAGTACCAGACAGAACATCCCAGCCCACCCCACGGGATGTGCAGCAAGCAGCACGGAATATGGAATCTGGGATTTGTTACTGCTGCAGCAGAGCATGCTCAGGCTCATTGCTTGGCAACAGGAATTTGAGTCCTGTGTGATTTAACAAATTTAGAGGAAAAACGTTCAAACTCCCATGGCCATCAAACTTTCAGAGGAATGTAAAAATCCAATGGCAAAGCCTGCTCCAAATGGACCACCAGCACTGATCACCACTCTGTAAACTCAGAAACTCTGTCAGAGCTGTGAGGGCACTTTGTAACTTCTGCCCAACACTGTGATGTGGGAGGGGGAAAGAGCCCTGAGTTGGAGGTAAGGAGATCAATAACCCTCAGAGAATAATAGCAGTCTCTTGTCTTACCCGCCCAGTTGCTTCTGTAGATCCAGCATGAACTGGTAGCACTGAGCATAGTAGTTGGTCTGAGACTCCACAAATTCGTGGAGACAGCGAAGATGATTCACCTGGAGGGAAAAGGATCATCAGCTTGGCTGAGTTTGCTTGCCAGGCACGGAAACTCTCTCGCTGCAGCTACTACTGCCCCGAGGTACCCCAAATTTACCACCCCTTCTACCTCTATTCCACATGCAGGACTCCATGGTCCTCTTAGCAGGAGCCAAGAGTCTCTGTAGTCCTGTCACCCGGTGCCAGGAGGACTCACGTGAGTGCTGCTGATCCCCTCCAGCAGCAGCCGGGTCACCTCTGCCTGCCGGTCGAACTCGGTCTGTGTGAGCCGCAGCTCGTGCTCCGCCTGCGAACAGAAGGGGCTCAGGCCCTGTGCTGCCTCTGCAGCCCCTGCCTCCACACCCCCCCCCCTTGCTGCAGCATCCACCTGCAGCTGGGACACTGAGCAGCAGGCACAGGAGACCCTGGGTTGGCATCCCAGAGACCTCTGGCTCTATTTCAGCCTGATTCCTTCTTAATCCTGCATTGGATCACTGCAGGTGATGGAATGGCAGCTCAAGGCTGATGCATCAAGCAAGGAAGCTCCGACTCCCACAAGACTAGAACATGAAGATGGGGAGGCTTTGTTAATCCTGAGGTATGTGGGAAGTCAGTCCCAGCTCTGGTCCCTTTAATCCCCTGTTTCTGCACCTGCAGGCATAGGAATGTCACAGCCTCCCTGGCTTCTCTCTGGAAGCGCAGTGGTTTTGTTTTTATCACCACAGAACAAAGACTGAGGCCAGGCAGCATTTACCAAACTGCTGCTGCTAATTAAATCTGCAATGGAGATGAACATCCCAATCCAATTTCTACCCAAGGGTCTCCTTTGGGGCTAATTACTGATTCTGAGCTAGGAGGAGTTAAACCCTGGTGAATAGCAGGCAGCTCCACAGCAGGCTGTGGGAATTCAGAGACAGACTCACACTGGAGACCCGTCCCTGCCCCCCACCAAACAGTGCATTTACACTGGGGCAATTCTGCAGTACCAGAACACCCAGGTGGATCCTGGCAAGGAGATCTCCAGAAGTGCTGGAGCAGCCAAGTGCTCTGGTGGTGGCTCTCCCCTCCTGCTGATGGAAAGGGGTGACAAGCATCCCCACGTGTTCTCTGCAGGATTCCTCAACAGCAGTGCTGGTGTCCTCTTGGGATGTGCTGTGACTGGTCACAGGGGAGTGACACCACTCAGCTCCAGCTCACTGGAACGAGAGCCCTTTCCCCTCCTCCAGGAGTGTGCAGCCATCAGAGCTGCCTTAGTGCAGGGGCTCCTGCTGCTTTGGGAGTGCCCTGACCATTCTGGCAGAGGACTGACATGTCTGGAATTGAGCCCAGAGGGCTGATCCAGCCAGGCTGACAGTCTCAGAGCAGAGGCCACATCACTGGTGACCCCAGAGGAGACCCAGGATTCCCAGCAGGACAAGCTGGAGGTGCTGCTGGGGCCAGCACAGCTCTCATCTGGTAGCAGCATTACCAGTGTAGAGCCAGGCTACAACAAAGAAATGCTTTGACTGTCTTGTAATCAGATTTGTCTATTTTAAGCTGCAACTCAACTGATCTATTTTCTTGCATCCTCTGTATGAAGGGGATTATTTAAAGGAGAAGGGGGAATGTAACAGAAAAGAACAGTGCAATGCCTTCAAAACACCAAGTGATTCTTGCTCCTGTGAGCTGAGACTCCAGTATTCAGAGCTATTTAAACTTGTGCCAGGCAGACCCAGCTCCATTTGGTGCTGCCTGGGGTTTGCCTCTTCCTGCCAACTCTGAGCAGTTGCAGGATGTAGTTTCCTATAAAGCCAGAGCTGGATGGTCCTGGGAGGCCCCTTCCAGTCTTGTGCTTCTCCAAGACATGGAGAACTTCAACAATTACTTACACACTTCGGTCTATCCAAGCAGAATAGCCCAAAGAGAGGATAGAGGAGCAGATCCTTGCATGCTCACAGCTGACTGTAGCCAGCTTGTTTGGTTGGGGACTGAAGGACTTAAAGAACAGGAAGAGCTGGGTCAGGAACAGCCAGTCCATCCTGCAGATGCCTTGGAATAACAGCAACAAGCTGCTGTCATGCAGAGCACACGGAACTTCTGCCACCCTGCACTTCAGGCTTCACAGCAATGCCTGCTGGGGGTGTTCAAGGTAAGAACAGGAGCCCAGAAGTGTCTCTGGAAGCTCCATGCTCTGCTGGAGCTCCACACAGAGCTCACCCTGGTCTCAGCCTTCCATCCATCTTCATGGACAAGTCACACTTCCCTTCCAGAGCCTCCATAGATCAGAAGGGTAAGTGCAGCTCATCCAGAGAGAATCAACTCCACGAGGTTTCAAACCTCCCTCCGTGACTGAGCTGCTCCCTGCAGCAGCTGGGGATGTGCTCTGTCCTTGCTCCAGCTCTGTGTGCAGCCAGCTGGGTGGATTAGGCCAGGGGCTACCAGAGGCACATGGAGGACCAGAGCCTTGGCCACAGGAGCAGAACTGGTCACACCTCAACCATCACCTCTGCAGGGCTCTGAGCCTCCTTTTGCCACACACAGACACACACCTGGCTGCCAGGGAAGTGTCTCCCACCAGGGACAGCCAATGGGCCATGGCTCATCCCAAGCTTCTGTCATTGCACTGAACCACACAGAGGGATCAGGGCTGGGGCACACAGCAACAGCAGCGGCCCCTGGTCCTCCCTGCCTGCGAGCAGGAGGGATTCCACAGCAGCCCTGTCCTCTGAACACCCCCAGAAGGTTTGAGCACAATTCCAGCTGGGTACTTACCTTTTCCACCTCGTCACTCCAAAGCTGTAGGGGCCACAGAGCAACAGGAGAGGAGATCAGTGTTGGAGGCGTCGTGAGGCACTCGGCATTCACACCAACAGGCAAGGACGCTCCATGGACACAGCAGGCCAACTCCAGGGACAAGCCAGCCCTTCACCCAGCAGCAGCTGCCAGATCCATGCCCCTTCCCCTCATTCCTGCACCCTCGAGTTCAGTTTCACAATGGCAGAGCAAGTCCCTGCCAGGGCTGCTACAGCCACTGCATTCCACGGGCTCCAGGAAAAAAAGGATCAACTGCAGAGTCCTCTGCACAGCAAGGCTCACTTTGCTGTAGCTGCAGAGGCTGGTGTTGGAGGACAGCCCTTCTTTTAGGATTGTGGAGAGGCAAGTGAGCTTTTTGAGCTCAGGCCACATAGAGGCAAGTGTTCCTCACCCACAGTCCAGAGAAACGGGATAATCCACCCAGCCTGCACTGCCAACAGGCCTGTTTAGGCACAGCAAGGAGGAAGCAGGGGATGGATGCTGCCTCTGAGCCAGGCAAAACATCACAGGACTCATTCCTACTCTCCTCATCCACAGGGGCACACCTGAGGCAGCAGAACACTGGACACCTCCAGCTGCTTGTGGGATCTGGCTTCAGGACATGAAACAATGAACAGAAGTCACACACAGCAATGGCAAAGGGAGAGAGGAGCCAGAAAAACACATTGATCCTTCCCAGAGGTCCTTGGCTTGGCCCTTCCTCAGCAGCCAACTACTGCCTCAGTCCTGGCAATGTGAAATCCCCCTGGATCAAGGAGCACAGCAGCCTGCAACATCCACAACACAGGGCCAGGGGAATGACCCCTGTGGAGCTCAGCTTCACCACCCAGTGTCACCTCTGCAGGTCTGGGGAGGTCACCAGACACAGCTGAATTTGCACTGGGGCACCTGTGCTGGACAGGGGTGTCCGAGGGAGCAGGATCTGTTTGGACCAGGCTTTCCCAGCTGAGCTTTGTTCCCAACTCTCTTCAGGTGGGCTTTGGGAGCCCCAGGTGCAGAGGGACTTCAGCAGCCAATGTAAGGAGCACCCACAGGACCTGCCTGCACTGGGGAGGAGCTGAAGCCCCTCTTACTTGATTGGAATTATTGTACTGGTCTGGGTGCTGAGGTGTTTTCTTTGACTTTTATGGGGATGTTTTGTAACTGCAAATCAGGAATTGGTTTGAGTAAGGCCTGGCCAATTTCAGCCATGTGTGGGGACACAAGTCCCTTCCCCTTCTAAGAGCTCCTGCTCTGGAAGGTGGTGGTGGCAGCATCCTGTAGGAAGCGGAGAAGCAGATCCTGAACTGCTTCTCTGGCACAAGGCTTTTGTCAGCACATCCCCAGGGTTTTGGAGTAAGATTTACTAGAGGAGCAAGGGAAGGCTCCCCTCTGATCCCAGGCCTTCCTACTCAGACACTGTGGACAGTACTTAAGCCATAGCAGCCCCATTTAACCAGTGCAGCCCCCACTGAATTTGTAGCCAGATTTGTTTCTCTTCTGTTGCCTTTGCTGTACCACCTCCAGAGCTGACCCTGTGGTGTTCTGGGACAGCCCAGCTTTGCCCAGCTCAACCCCTGGGCTAAGACTCTGTGTGGCTCCTTTTTGGACAGCTCAGAGAGCAAAAAAGGCCATGTTCTGCTATTGTCTTCCTGCACCCCAGCTCAAGCCAGAGGAATCCTCTTTAAGGCACTCAATATGTTTTTCTTGGAATCATTCCTAGGAGTACAGCACATGGCAGGGTCTGAGAGAAAGGGATATTTAGGCTTGCACAGCTCATGTACACCTTCTTACACAAAAACAAAAGGTCAGTGTGGGAGAGAGGAGAAATGGCTCCTCAGCCTCCAACTCATACAAAACAAGGGAGGTGCTTTTTTTTTCTTGGATTTAATTCCATCTGAGCCCTCCTGTTGTGGAAGGGAAAAAAAATAAAAGCACCATGTTATCCACCTCTCCAAAAAACCAACAAAGTAAATTTAGAATCCAAATCAGAGCCCAGCTGAGGGTGTGTGGTCCAGGAGAGAGCTGACCTGTTTGCTCACCTGTAAGACAAAGCTGTTACCTTGGGCATAACCAACCCCTCCCTCCAGAAAGGAGCCGAGCCCAAGAGCGAGGTGAGCAGCAGCCCCTGCTCTGCTCTGTCAGTGCACACTAAGAAGTAGCACAAGGACTCTGGCCTGGAAGAAAAGCAGAGCAACAGGATGAAGAGCTCCTACCTTGCTGCAGTGCCTGACCCTTTGGGATGAATGCTGGGATTTGAGAGCTTGCAGCAAAGCAGCCCTGCCTGTACAGAGCCAGGGAGCAGCCTGGGCTCAGCCTGTGTTTTGCTAATTAGAGATGCAAACTGTAATTCAGGTTACCCCTGCCAGTGCAGCTGGACTTCAGGTGGCCTTTCACCCACTAACTGCAGCCTCTGGAAGAGTTTTGGAAGCCACAAGGCCTGACACTGGTCAGGCCAACACATTTCCCACAGGCACTCCTGGTAGGAGGCCCTGCTGTGCAATCATCAAAGCCCTTTGGGTCAGTGCTGGCTGCTCTCCCAGAGCTCTGCTCTCACTGCCCACTGCCAGCAGAGCAGCAGAGCCTGATGAGGGAGCACTGAACTAGGCACAGATGTCCCAGGGTAGACACTTGTTGCCTGAAACACCTCACAAAATCTGATCTTCTGTTCTGTTCCTGTATGTGGCACCTGCTCCCCAGAGCAGAAGCAGATCAAGATACTTTTTGGTGAGGGCTGGCTGTGTCCAACTGAGTGTCTGGGCACTCCAGGAGATGCCAATGGATGTTGTACAATTGCTTGTCTTCAGCTGTGCTTTAGCCCTGCTCTGTTCAGAAGCAGAGAAAGCCCAGTCTCTCTCCTCTGGGTCTCCTAGAGCTGAACTGCAGCCCCTTGGAACAGACCTTCCCAAGGGAAAAGCCAGAGCCACAAGCTGGCTCTGAGCTGCACTAGGAGCCAGGAGAACTGAGCAGCTGCTGCAGCATCACCAGCATCAGCTTCTTCTGCAGGACTCTCATCACTGAGCCTGGGACTGATGGAAATTGTTTCCTAGTGTTGTGCAAAGCTATTTCTGATCCCAGCATCGCTCTCCAAGAAGGTCAGGACAGATCCCCCTAGGAACTAACACTGATGCTGTCAGCTCAGACACACCTCTGTCTCCAAATGGGATGGGTTTCCCATTAACCAAATCCAGCTTGTTTCCATAGTGTTTTTTGTTTCGGAGAAGGCTGGGCTGTCCTTTTTCATATCTGCAGATCCCACTCCCCAGCACTTCCACTTCCAGATTATTCTATTAGCAGGCATCAGTGTTGTTCTGAATGCTAGCTAGGAAGCAAGATGATCAGTTTTCAACATTTTAACGAGAAATGTGACATTGTGCAATGGGGAGCCATGAACACAGCATGGGAAGTCAATTGCTTGGCCACATCTACTCAGTGCAGCAGAGTGGAGACACAGCAAGCTGCTCACCCACCCCGGGCACATCTGGCTGTGGAACAGCTGCCAACACAATGAAACTGTAAAAAATGACCTCTGTTTGCACAGACAAACCTGGATTGTTATTGACTCTGGTGGCAGAGAGATTCCTCCACCTTTGCTTCTCTTGACCAGCTTCAAAGCCTCTGACACCACCGTACAGATCAGGCAGTCACGTGTGTGATACTGCCACTGTACAGCTGGAACCACCCAGAAAGGCCACTCTTGGGGGCTGTTCCTCTCAATTGCTCCCCTAGCAATGAAAAACTATCAGAAGATCCCCACTAGAAATGTGGAAGAGGGCTGGCAGGGAAGCTGGTTTGGAAAGCAAACCCAGCTGGAAAGGGCCAGACCCTGAGCAGGCAGCCCCACAGGGTGATGTGAATCCTCGAGGCTGAGTCAGCCTGGGCAGCCCATGTCACATTAAAATGTTGAAAACAGCAGAGCACTCGGCCTGAGTTTAAGTCAGGTAGAGAGAGGGGCAGGAAGAGGTTGGAGAGGCAGTATCCAGGAGAGGAGTATCCAGGAGGAGATGATCTTACCGCTGATGCGCTGGCGGAGAGCACGTAATTACGAGGTCTGGTTTCCTGAAAGTCAGGCACAGCCTGGGGGGGAATAGAGGGTCATGTACAAGGCACTAGAGGAGCCAACAGGAGTCACTGGGTGATGGGTGGAACAAGAGACCAGTGGCTTTTTTCCTGCCTGTGCTGGGAGCTTTGCTCAGATTCTGATGAGAGGCAGGAGGGAGATCTCCCGACACCTCAGCAGCGGCGTGTGGAGGCCAGGCTTGTGCAGTGGGAGGTGGACTGGCGTGTGCAGTCACACCTGGTGCTTGAACAGCAGACATTCCTGCTGTTAGGAACTCTGCCTGTACTCACAGCTATCAGCTCATACAGCACAATCCCAAAGGCATTCCCATTCCTTGCAGCCAGCAGGTTGCTCTTGTGGCATTAACTCAGTCCTGTGGGCAGGACCTCCCTTCCCCTTGTTTCCTGTCTGCAGTCACTGTACAGGGCTTTGCCCTTAAAGCAGGAGTGTTTACCAGCACTGGAGCATCCCTTCCACAGTGCCTTCCACTGCTCTCACTCTCTCCAAGCCACATTTCCTCCCCACAGCCAGATCTGCTGTTTTCAGGAAGGCACATGGCTTAGCCAAGCCAGGCCTAGCCAAAGGCAGTGTACGAGTTTTCATCCCAGAGGTCAGGAAACCTCCAAACCACCTTCTCCATAGTTAAACTTCTGCCCTGGGGCACCAAGACTTGAACACTCTGGAGATTTCCTCCCTGGAAGTGCAGTGGATCCAGTCCACCCCCACAGTTATGGGCTCACTAACCACCACGATGTATTCTCCTCCTGGGATGGCCTCTGGCTGCAGCACTACCTAAAGAGACAAACCAAGGAGCTGCCTGACATCAGGAATCCTCCTGGCCAGCCCTTACTGCACACAGGCTGCTGTGTAGGGCTGGCACAGTCCTGCTGGATCCCAGCTCTGGAGTTAATCCCCTCTTTCCCTCTCCCAGGTTAATCTCTCTGCAGTCACCCAGATCCACTTATACACACTGACCCACTTTGCTGGGCCCCAAGCAGCCAGCTGGAATGAGTGACCAGTGTGTGGAAGAGCAGTCAGGCAGTCCCAACCATTTTTTTTCCATACCATTTAGGAGTTTTAGGGATGGCTGGAGCAAGGAATAAGGAGGAGCAATTCCTACTGCAAGTTAATCCTGAATATAGGGAGAAAAATGCACCAGTGAAGTCTGAGGCCAGCATAGCAAGTAGGCTGGACTCCTCCCTGTGGGGAGAAAGTATGTTTCAGAGAAATAGCTGCTTATGCTTTTTGGTTTTTGACGATCAAGAGCAACTGAAGAAACCTCTCCTCCCATTCCCTGGTCTCCAGAGAGTCCCAAAACTAGTCACAGCACATGGGATGAAGGAGGCAAGCTTCTCTTGTACTTGTGTGCATGGAGAAGTTGTATTTGCAAGCAGTGGTCAAAAGGGACCCGCCTCCCTCCCCCTTCCACTCTGGTAATGGGGAAAAGGGGCAGAACAGCAGCACAACCAGATCATCCTGCCTGTCATTGTCTCTGGGCTGCCCTTCCAGCGAGGGACTGGCCACCCAACCCCACCTCCTCCTGCCTGCAGCTGGAGGAGCCCAAGGGGGTCTTAGGGGAGCCCCTGCCTCTCTTGAGCACTGCTTGCAGGCAATGTGGATGGACCCAAGGGATGCTCCAGAGGGGCTGCAGGCAGCTCTGTGACACTCCCATCCTTCTGGAGCACCTTCCCCAGGCAGCCACAGCCCTGATCACGCTCACAACATGCTGCAGGGCCAGTCCCAACGGGACAAAGGAGATATGAATTTTCTTTTTAAAAATGGGAAAGAGACAATGAGAGGTGTTAAAAGGAAAAAAAAAATCACAGCACTGTTAGCACAGTCAATACTCACATCTCCCTCACACTGAGCAAATCACAAAGAAACAAAACAAAAAGGTTAGTAAACAAAACAGCATCAACAGGAGGACAAAGCACAGAGTCCGTGGGAAATGCACAAGCCCAGGTGCTCCACAGCAGCTCACGGGGTCTGGGCAGCAGCTCCAGGGGCATCAGGAGACAGAAGCTGTGGGAACACGAATTTGCACTACAGAGGGGAAGAGCAGCAAGAGAGAGGTGAGCTGGGAGAGCTGGGATACTTCAGCTTGGATGGGGAGGTTTGACACAGGACTCAGGCATGTTCCAGGGAATGCTGTGATCTAGATGAGGTGTTTAGAGCAGAGGAAGCAGCTCTCCCCACTGCTGGGAGCTTCCACCTTGCCCTCCAGCAGTCAGGGAGGCACCCAGAGCCCAGGGACTCCACCCTGAGGCTGAGCTGGGTGAGAGGTGGGTCCCCACAGCTGAATGTGCCACTCTGCTCTCTGAGGCTTGGCTTGGGGAGGACACCTGGGAAAGCTTGGATTGGCTCTGGAAAGCCTGGATTGGCTCTGGAAAGCCTGGATTGGCTCTGGAAAGCCTGGGCTGGCTCTGCACCTGCCTGGAGCACCCCCGAAGTTCCAGTGGGAAACAAAGTTTTTCTTTTGCAGCTACAGAGGAGTCCCTAAACCAGGAGTGTGTGTGCAGGTGAGAGGCCCTGGGATCACCTCCTGCAGGAACCCAGGTAAAGAGGGTGGAAAGGGAGGAAGCACAGGAGGTATCTGAATTCCTGCTCTGAGCTTAAAGATAAAGCAATGGCCACCAGTTTCCCCTGAGACTGGGGGCACTGTTCCCTTCAGATGGGGAATGGGGGATTCCTGACCTTACTTTCAGAGGATCTGGGGAATCTGAGTGATTAGAGAAGGCTTTTTTAAAAAGGCAGCTACTTCAGTTCACAGCTGTCCTGGGTAGGTCTGAGCACTCTGTGAGGGCTGCTGAGCTTAGCACAGCTTCCCCATCTGCCGTGGATGTAACAGGAGCTGCAGGAAAGGGAAAACACCTGGGAACTGGCTACCCAGGGAGAGACAAGGCCAGAGGCCCAGCTGGCAGATGGTTAGAAACAGGCTCATAGCAGTGCATCCCAGAAACTGACTGACAAGGACAGTCTGATTCTGATTCGCACACATTGGCCACTCGAGCTCCTGGCCCCAAGGCAAAAGCAGAACTTGGCAGGTCTTTGTGCCAACAGCCAGAGCTCTACAGCTCCAACCAGGCCCTCCAGGGAACCCATCAGTGCCCAGTGTGATGAATTCCCCAAAGCCAGAGGGCAAGACAAGCCTGTAACCAGAGCACCATGAACGGAGAGGCTCAGGGTCTGACCCTGGCCACCCCTTACAGGCTCCCACAGCACGCCTGCCTGGGAGCTGGCAGAATCCTCACCAGTCTGACAGGCCAGGACTGCTGCAGAGCTCCAGCAGCCTTCCCTTGTGCACCTCCCAGCTCAGCTCTCTCTTGGCTTGGTTTAAGATCCCCTGTGAAAATCAGCAAGTCCTCAGAAGATGCAGCCTTTTAGTTACTAGCTCAACTCATCCAGCAATCCTGATCAGTCAGGAGGCAGGAACCTGGGTCAAGTGCAGGTTTCCAGACTCCAGAACTGTTTGCTTCAACAATTCCCCCAAGGCAGGACATCTCAGAAACAGGCACATGGCTCCTGCTCCCAGTTCCCTTCCACCCCAGATGAGGAATTCCCCCACCCATGCCTGCCAGAGACAGGATACACCAGGGTAGCCTAATTTTTGACCATGTGAGCCAAGCCCTGGGGCCAGAAGGACGGGGAGGGAAATGAGGGGAGGAGTTACCGCTGCTTTTGCCTCGGCAGCTTTGGCCTTCTTCAACCTGGCTTTGCAGGCATCCAGATCCAGGCGTCGGTTCTGCAGGATCCTCCTCTCTTTCTGGAAGGGACAGGAGATGGCTCAGAGCACATTGCTTAGAAGCAGGGTTGAGGAGGGGATGTGGTATCACCTAGGAACCAAATCTATTTCTTTATTAAAACATGCCAGGGAGAAAGAACCAGTTGCTATGCTCATCTTCTGAGCAAGAGTTTTGGGGCTGGTTGCCAGGGATACAGGATAACCTCATGGAAACAGGGCAGCCTGTGATGGGTGGTGCCCACAAGCTGCAGGAGTGGGGAAATTAGTTCCTTTTTTCATTCACATCAGCTGGCAACCCTTCCCTATCAGAGGAGGAACCTGAGAAGATGGAGGGTTGGTACTCCCTCATCCTTGCATTCTTTAAGGGGAGAGGTATGGATCATCCTTTACACAGGGAAAGAACAGGGGTTCTCAGCACTGTCTCCCTCTCCCCCTGCCCTCCTTGTCTCCAGGGCCATGACAAGCTTCCCCTCCCCTGGTGCCACACTCACAGAGATGGTTCTCCAGTCCCCCTCCAGGAAGTTGCGCAGTGGGGTCAGGAAGCTGATGGAGGCAGAGCGGATGAATTCCCGTTCTGCTGCACCCAAGCGCCTCTGAGTCTCTCCAACTTTTATCAAAGTCTTTCCTGCAACAACAGGAACCTTCAGCTCCAGAGAAACCAATTAACATTTGTTGGTTTCCAGCCAACTCCCCCAGAGCTTCCACACTGCCCTGCTGGAGGACACAGGCACAGCTGTACCGGGCCTGGGCAAGGTGACCGTGCCTGTCCCACCCCAGCTCCAGCCCTACCCACTCTGCTGTTGGCCTGAGGCATCTTTTCATTGCTCCCAGGGCAGCTCTGATCCTATCTACCTGCTGAGGCACTCATGCCACTGATGTATTTTACTGCTCTACCTGCTTGCACAGACTGATCCTTCTTTGCCTCATAAAACAGAGGAACAGGAACAGAGCAGCAAATTAAAAAGCACCAGAGCAGAAAACATGAGTTGATTAGGCAGTGTTGGCTATAGATGCAGTTACAGCTGCTCTGGCTGTAACAGGACTCACTATCGAACAACTATTGATTTGGAGAGCAGGAACAAAGCTCATGGCAGGGGCAAGGACAGCTGGAAGTGAAGGCTGTGTCTAAGTGCAGGTCTGCTGCTGAAAGAAGCCCAAACCTCCCCCAGGAAGGGACAACTGTGAGGATTTAAGAGCAGGAAGATGCTCTGTGTGGTCAGGAAGGAGCCTGTTGCAGACATCTCAATGCAAAACAGAATTAGGGATATTCTTTTGGGAAGGGGTGGATCTCCAGGACTTCTTCATTAGCCAGGCTGACTTACCATAAGGTGTCCCTGGCCCAAAGTCATTGGCTGCCTCTGTCATGTACTGTGCCAGCAGCTCCCCATTGGTGACCCGGGAAGGCACCTTCCGGTCCAGCTTCTCATACAGGAATTCTTCTACTCTGGCACCTGGAGTGGGGACACCAGGGAGCTTGAAAGAGGGTCCCTGAACTGGAATTCATGATAGCCCAGCCCATGCAGTCCTCAGCAATGCACTGACAGTGCCAGGAGCAGGTGTCCCTGCCCCAGGGCACTGCCAGGCTGTGGGGTGCTCAGGGAAGAAGCAAAGACACGTTTCTCCCAAGCCCCATGAACTCTACAGGGCTCCCTGCCAGAGGCCATCTTTCAGCACTGAGCTGCAAGTGACATTTGTCCCTCAAGCCTTAGGAGAAGCTGGACTTACTCGGGTTTGGCTGTAGCAGAACTTCAGTCTGACGCAAGATCTTCTCTGTCCAGTTCTTTGTGCAGTCTGCCCTGGCCAGGAGGTTTTCAAAGTGGGCATCAAGTTCAGTCTTCTCAGCCTGGCCCAGCTTTTCTTCAGTGAACTGCAGGAAGAAGGCAGTCATTAGGTCTGTTCTTCCAAAGCAAACTGACAGTGTGTTAGAGAGCTAATAAGGGACAGTGAAGCTGCTTTTGTCTGGTGTATTTACCTTAGAATAGAGCTAAAAACCCTTCAAGGTATCATTCTTTTTTCTCAGGCATCTTTCAGGGGAAGAGGGCAATTTTTTTGCCCAAGAGTAGAACAAGCACTGGGCTAAAAATAGACTCCAGGTTTGAGAGGTGTTCCAGAATAAGTAACTTTTAATAAGATCCAGTACAGAAATACTCCAGCTGGGAGGGAGCTATTTAAATATGGCTTCCACTGCTTCATGCAAGAGAGAAACAGACATCCTCCACGTGAGGGTAGGTGCTAAATCCCTTCATCTCCTACCAACCAACTCTGTGTCCTGCAAACCCAAGGGGTCAGGAATGCTACTACAACCTGAAGCCAGGAGACTCAAACTTAGCATTTAGATAAAATCACTTTCAGCAAGTGACTCTTCTTCTGGGACACACTCTGAAGCAGGGAATTGAAATACAGCACTGTCCAACTCCTCAGCACTCTGATTCATACTGGCAATGGACAATCCCTCCCTCTGCAATTCCTTTTAAGTTTAAAATTAGCAGCAGGGAGAATTCGATGGTGAAAGTCTCCAATGTTTTCATACTGGGCAGTGACATCTGACCAGGTTTGTCAGTCAGGAGATGCAGCCTCAGATGGCCTGGACACCCTCCATTGCTTCCTTGAGGGATTTCTGAGAGAAGAGCCCATTCCCTCTCATCCCATCTCCATTTTTCACTTGCTCCTTTCAGTGAAGTTGGCCAATTTCCATGTATTTTTAAGCACAATTCCCTGCTCTTTACAGAACCAGCATCTTGTTGGATCATGCTAAAAGATGCTTTGGACAGCTGTGCCATTTGGGGTCCAACAGAGGGGCCAGCTGTCCCCTGACCCTTGTTAATGGTCTGTGATGCCATTGCTGAGCCATCAGGGCATGGTGCTGTGCAATACTGGCCCAGGCAGATGCCAAAGATAAAAGCCTGGCTACAATTCTTAGATGAAATGCAGCTCCTGTCTGGTCTCCCACTGGTACCTTCTCCTCTCTGCTTCCCTACACCCGAGCTCAGCACTAGGTGGGCCAAGATGTCCCTTCCATGGGGTCTTGATCTGGTGTCTGCTGCCCTTCTGAAAGGCTTCCTGGCAGCTCTTTCCTTCCCCAGCCCAATGCTGGGAACCAAGGGAGATAAGGAGAGCCCAGAGCAGGGGCAGACAGCCCTTGGAGTCCTGTTACCAGATGTGTGAGATATCCAAGCCCTCCAGGTATGTTTACACAGTGACCTGTTTGGTAGCTCCAGCCACTGGAGTGCTTTGTCAGGTGTGGGTGGTGGCAGGTGACAGCTGCAGGGACAGGGATCCTGTCACTGGTCTCTGCACCAGCAGCCCCTGGTTTCTGGCATGTAATTTTACCTAGCTCTTGCCATGGTCCCCTGGCCACTGCTGGACAGGGGTAAAAGCAGATTTGAGGTGAGAGGGTGTTTGTATTGTTTGGTCTGTGATTTCCTTAGGGGTCACACGTGGCTCTCAGTGGCTGAGGCTGCTTTCCTCTGTCTGGGAGCCCAGGGTTGTTTGCAGAATCTGCCAGGCTGGGCTGAGTCACTGCCATGCAGCAAACTGGGACTTCCCAGGTATCTGGCACCAATTCTTGAGTCATCTGTTAAAGATCTTTCCTAAATAAGCCAAGACTCTTTGATGCAAAGGTAAGTCGCTCTCACCCCCTTTCCCAGACAGCATTTTGAGACCTCATCTCACTTTCAAGTCCAGCTCTTTTTCCTGCAGTTTAGGCTTATCCTGCACCAGCATCTGCCCTGGAGCTGTCAAACCTAAACCCAGTTTCCTATCAGCTGAATTGAGTCAGCTTCTTACAGCATTGCTGCAGTGCCAGATCACTGCTGAAGCCCTCCAGCATCTCCACAGTGCTGCTGCCACTGTCCTGAACCACTCCAGCTCTGGGGTCCTTTGCTCTATTAGCAAGTGACATCTTTGGCATCACTGTCCTCTGTGGCTGTTTTGTGTAACCCAGTGCAGGGGTCACAGCTCAGCATTTGCCAGAACTCAGTTCTTATCTCAAGTCAGGCACTGAAGCTGTTTGTCTTGCAACAAGGCTGAGGGCAGCACCAGGATCTCAGCAAGCCTGGGGATGCCTGGCAATGCCAGAAGGGGAGGGTGGGCTGGAATCACAGCCCCTGGTTCCAAAGGGTCAGGCTACACAACAATCTCTTATTCAGGCTTTCTTTCAGGGCTGGAAAGGAGAGCATGAAGGCCGGGAAGTGGGTACAAGGCACGGGAGGCTGTGACTCCACTGCCACTTAACTCCCTCAGTTCTCCCTGACCCCTGCCCAGAGCTGGATGTGCTGAACCAGCGCAGGCACAGCCTTGGGGGGCTGGTGCCTCACTGCAGTGACCCCTGGGTGCTATCCCTGCCCAGTGCTGCCTCCTCCTCCTCCTCCTCCCTGTCCAGTCACTGATCCAGCTCAATTTGACCTCCAGTGTGACTTTTTACACCTGTCAGAGAACCCACCTGACTTCCCAGCAGGAGTGGGGATGTGCCATGCAGTGCGAGGAGAGCAGGACCACCTGCAGGAGCAGCCTGCCATGAGATCAGATGAAGCTTCTGGAAGCACAGCCAGCACAGGAGATTACAGGTAAGCTACTCTGACCTACGAGCTGGCTTGTGTTTTTGTCTGGAGCAAGTGGAAACCTGAGATTTTGGGTGGCACCAGATCTCAGCTGCTGGTCCCTTCTTACCTGGCTGCCCAGTGAAAAGAAGGGTAGAACAGCAGTTTATGAAATTTGGCTACTCAAGCACTTCAGGCAGAACTCCCCTGTAAAGGATTTATATTCCTGAGAATCTGTTTTCATAACACAGAAATTTGACTGAAAAGATTTCACTGTGACACCAAGATATGCAGGAGAAATGAACTGATCATACTCTCAAGCCTCCTGACTGTAAAAAGACAGATTTTGAGTATTTTATATCTTGCTGCTCCCAGACTAGGAGCACTGCTGTCTTTTACAACAGATTGCCAAAAATGGGAGTGATACTGGGTTTTGTCAAGTTGATTTACAGGCTTGGTGCAGATCCCTGGGGAGAGAGGCAGGGCTGGCAGAGCACAGGCAATTGCAGTGCTGAGAAGAACCTCCAGCTCCTCCATCCTGCCATGGCAGAACTACTCCCATTTGTTTTCTAGAACCTGAGGACTGGGTCAACAGCTCTGAACCAATTCCCAGATCTGCATCCTGGGATCATGAGCCAGGTGGCAGTGCTGAGGCTGTTCCCCTGCAGGAAACATCCTTGCAGCTGACCCAGAGCAGGTGCTTAATAATGCAGGGCAGCCTTTTGTCAGTGCCACTCTCACTCTCCAGGAAGAGCAGAGCTGTGCTGCATTCCAGGACATCAATAATTCAGCCAAAGGTTGGGTTTCCTCTGGGAGGCTTGGCTGGCCAGCAGGAACAAGAGATGCTTTATCAGGGCCCAGGTGAGCAAACAGGGTGAGCCAGCAGGAAATCAGCACTTGGGCCACCGGCCCAAAAGGAGCATGGCCGTGCTGGACTGCAGTTAGGGTAGCTAACTGAGCATTCAGAGCTTGGGGAAAAGCCCCTTCCCCCAGGAGAGCTGGCAGACACACGTCTGGGATGTCAGGAAGGGCCCCTCTGCACTACAGGTACAGATCAGACAGGCTGGGCCCGTTACTGAAGGACAGAGATTGGCTTTAAAACAGCCCATGCTGAAAGCACCAGCACCTGCATTTCCTTAAAAGGGGCATAAAATCCAATATAATAAAAGCCCAGGCCTGTATGCTGCAACCTCTGACAGGGTGGCTGCAGCCCCCTTGCAGAGGATCTGGTGGCAGAGTTCAGGCCCTTATACCACTTGCAGGGTCCCTGTTTTATCCAGCTGGACATTACTTATGACTTTTCACTTTAAATTACAAAGATCAAACTGGAGCCAGGAGATTTAAACCAGGATTTAATCCTGTAGCTGCCAGTAGATTTAGACTGTTGGGTTTTTCAAAGCCTCCAAAACACAGTAACATTTGCTCTTTTGGTGATCAAAAGCACAACACGGTCAGTTCAGCAAATCTGGCTCCCTCTTTGCACAGGGTTGCAGTAGGAAAGAAGTCACAGCCACTCAGCATTTGAAAACTACCTGATTTTCAGCAACTCTGGACCAGATAGAGAGTCTGCTCCAAGTATTTGGTCACCAGGAGGCAGGAAAGCCAGGCTGGGAGCCAAGTGAAACTGTGCTAGAGGACAGAAGGAAGCCATTAACAGGGACAGCTTGGTTAACTCATGAGCACGGCGTTCAGGAGAGGAAAAACACTGTGATGGTGGCTTGACCTTGGCTGGACATGAGGTGCCACCAAGCCTCTCAATCATTTCCCTCCTCAGCAGAACAGGGGAGTTGAAAATAAAATGGAAAAACCTCATAGCTCAAGATAAAGGCAGTTAAATGAAAAAAAAGTTGTGTGTGGAAGCAAAGGAAACCAAAAGATTTTTCTTGTCTTCTTCCCATCTGAAATAACATGTGACCACTTTCTGGGAAGCTGGGCCTCAGTGTGTGTCCAGGTTATTCCAAAACACAAATGTACTCTATAATAACGTCCCACTTCCTCCTCTCTCTCAGGTTTTATTGCTGAACAATGTCCTATGGTATGGAATAGCCCTTTGGGCAGCTTGGGTCAGCTGTCCTGGCTGTGTCCCTCCCAAGACCTTGTCCTTTCCTTGGGTCACCTTCTGCTTTCTCAACTTTTAAAGTGTGAGCACTAATAAGGTTGGCAAGCAGAGGGTTTATTTTATCTACTATTGATAAAAGTCTATTTTATCACCAGAGTTCTGGGAGCTGGGGCAGTCTGTCTGTCTGCAGGGGCTTCAAGATGAGTAAGTCAGCCTCTGGCTCTTTTAGTAATGACATTAGGGGAGGATATGCACCCAAAAGCTGTATTCACCCTTGGGCATTTTCACCCAGAGCCTGCTCACATCAGAACTGACAAAAGACAGACACCTACAGCCATTTCCAGATCTCCCTGAAAGAGGAGGACAGAACTTGCAGCCTGTCTAGAACAGAGGCATCCAGTGTGTGACCACACAGCTTCCACTGGCCAAGGTTTGGGATCAGACCCACTGAGGGATAACTGGAAGGTGCATCTGATCAAAGAGAGAGGCCCTTCTTCAAGTGAAGATGAAGAGTGACCTGTGAGGAGTCTGTCTGCAGGTGCTGCATCCCCTCAGAGTACAGATCTGATGGCTGCAACTGGTGCAGGTGCCAACAGAGGCCATCCTCAGCTGAACGCTGAATCCCACACAAGCTCTAGACCCCTGCAGTGCCGCAGCCTAGAAGCTCCTTCCCCACTCCCAGGGTAGCAGAGCTGTCCTCTGCTTTCCTACCCCAACCTTCCTGTCTGCTCTGCTTTTCTGGAGGAGTCCTCTGACTGAAGCCTGAAGAAGGAAGAGCAGGTAAAGGAAGCAATGGGTTTGAGCTGTTTTGATTGGGTTTTGTTATGAGGAGCCTTGTCCAAAATCATTCTTACAGCAGCTATGTTGGGTTGTATTTGACAGATTTCAAACCAGCTCCTGCCCTGAGCCAGCCCAGAGGTGTTGTGCTGACCATGCCCTGTCTCCTTTCCCCCTGGCTGAGCTCTAATTCCAGTTCAAGTGAAGCTCCTGTGTTGGTCAGACAGCTCTGCCAGACAGAGCAGGAGCAAATGCTGTCTGAGTGGAACAGCACATAATGGCCAGTCCATTTCCCTCCCAGTCACTGCAGTTCCAGTAAAACATCACTTTGTTAAATGCCTGGAGCTGGAGAAAGCATCTCCAAATGCTACAGAAAACAGCTTTCTCTAGACAGCTTATTCCCATCCTAGAAGATCTGCAGTGCTGAAGAGGGCTACAAACCCAGCCCTCACTGCCCACAGCAGAGCTCAGCTGTCAGAGGTGGCTCTGGGGGAGATGGGGCAGGGCTCACCCACACCAGGGCTCCGTGGACACCCAAAAAGGCTGAATTCCCCCAGCAGTGACCCCTCATGAGGTCGTTTTCAGCCTCAGAGATCTCTTTCCCCCTCCTTACACACCTGCTCACTGTCCACAAGTGCCAGTGCTTGTTTGGTTTCAAGCAATTACTACTGTAATTAAGCATATGAATATTCATGTACGAGACAGTGGAGTAGGTGTAGCAGGCAGCAGCCACGATTTATAAACGCCTCCTTGCTCTGGAATCACTGTGTGCAGACACTGTTCCCAGGCCTGTCTCCTTCCTACGCCTTGCAGCTAAAAAACACTTATCAGAGACTTACAATAATGCTTCTAAACATAAGATTTCTTTCCAGCATTTCTTCTGCATCCAAGGTCATTTGCATGAGAACAACATCTTTAGGTTTTCCATCTGCTCCTTATTTTGCACCTGTAGTTAATATCTCCCTTTTTCATAACATATGACTCACTGGCACGGTTACAGGAGGTGATATTTGCTTACAGGAGACCGGTCCTCAACAGAGCCAGAATTACTCCACTGCACAGAAGGGCTGGAACAAGGCAGCTCTGCTCTCTTTGTTTACCAGCCCCCACACAATAGGCAGAGCAAGAAGCCCAGTCCCAGAGCTACCAGCTGGACCTCACCTTCCAGGCAGGATCCCAACCAGTTCTGACCTGCCTCTCGCCTCTCCTGGCCAAACAAGAGCAGTTTTTCAGTCATTATGCCCAAGAAATGAATACACTCAGCACTCCATCTCACCACCTGCTGCATGTCTGATGCTCATGTGTACATTGATTTTTTTCACAGCTTCATCCCCAGAAGCTCCTAATCTCAAGTTTGTGAATATCAGAATATTTTGAGGTGGAAGGACCCACAAGGATCATCGAAGTACAACTCCTGGCCTTGCACAGAAATAGCCTCAAGAACCCTGCTCTGTGCCTGAGAGCACTGTTCAAACACTTCTGGAGCTCTGCAGGCCCTGGGACTGTGACCCTGGGGAGTCTGTTCAGTGCCCCACCACCCTCTGGGGAAGAACCTTTTCCTAATTCCAACCTAAACCCCCCGACTGGGCTCCTGCCATTTCCTCGTGCGGTCCTGATGCCTCAGCAGCCCTGAGACCCGACCTGCTGGCTCTCAGCAGCTCCTTCCCATCCCTTGAACATCCCAGTGTTTTCCCAGGGTTGGGATCTCCTGCTCCTCCCTAGGGGCTGGAGGGCAGACCAGGTGCTGGACACCACCACCCTTCTCCAAGGCAGGGACCATCCCACAATGATGGGATTGGAAGGAACCCCTGGAGAACATCCCGTCCAAGGCCCCTGCCAGGGCAGGGTCACCTGGAGCAGGTGACACGGGAACGCGTCCAGGTGCGTTCGGGATGTCTCCAGAGTGGGAGACTCCACGTCCTCCCTGGACAGCTCCAACAGATCGCTGCATCCCTTCCCGGCGGCTCCGGGCACGGACAAAGCAGCCGTATGATGCCAGATCACCCCGCTTTGTTTCTTTAAGGTCAACAAGCGCCAGGCACGGATGTGCCCCCGCACTCCGCTCCCTATTCCGAGCACCGGGGCTCTCCCTCGGACCCTCCCCGCGCCATCCCGGGGCGATGCTCCCGCGGCTCGCACAGACGGACTCGCCCAGCTCGGATCTCCCCCCGCAGCCTCCCCGGGCCCGAGCGAAACCCCGCAGGGGCCTGGACCCGCGGATCCCCCGCGTCCTCCGGGCGGTGCCGCTGCCGTGACCCGCCCCGCCTCACCTGCATGGCGCGGGAGAAGAAGACCCCCGCGTCCGACGCCAGTTTCTTCACGTTGAACTCCATGGCGGCCCCGAAGCCGCCCCGGCCGCGCCGCGCCCCCGCTGTCACCGCGCCCGCCGCGCCGCCGCCTTTTATAGCGGCGGGTGACGCCTGCTCCGCGCCGCTTAAAGGGGCTGCGGCTTCTTGGTGGGCCCGCGCGCTCCGGCAGCGCCTGGGCGGGCGGGGGCGCGGGCGGCGGGCGCGGCCCCTTTAAGCGCGGCGGCGCGGCGGAGGGAGCTGTCAGCGCCCGGCAATAGGAACGCGCGCCGCGCTCCCCGCCCCTTCTCTCCGCCGCATCCCCGAGCCGGGCGCGTTCCGATTGGTGCGGCGGCGGGCGGCTCTCCGCGCTGATTGGCTGCAATGGGAGTGGGGGCGGTGCCTCAGCGTGGCCCCGCCCCCCGCGGGGTGGGCTGCGGCGCGGGGGAAGGAGACGCTGCCCTTCCGCGGCCATGGCGCGCGGCGCGGGGAGACGGCGCCGAGCGGGGCCGCGCGCCCCCCCCGCCGTGGTGAGTGGTGCCGCCCGCGCCCGCTCGCTGAGGCCGGGCCCGCCGGGCCGCACCATCGTTAGTGGGGGGGGACGGGAGGGGAGTACCGAGCCGCGGACCCCCGGCTGGAGCCGGTCATGGGGGCGGGAGGCGCGGCGGGTGCGGGACCTGCAGGTGCGCGGGCGGCGGGGATGCCCGCGGGGTGAATGCATGCAGCGGGCCGGGGCTGCAGCAGCGGTGCGAGGCACCCGAGGGCGCGGGGGGGATGCTCGGGGGTGCGGGGGATGCTGCGGGGGGTGCGGGAGCGCTTTCTGCAGGGCCCAGGTGCTGCAGTGCAGGTGCGGGGGGTCCCGTGGGGCTGAACCCCACGGCGGGCAGGGCTGGGGGGAGATGGGCAGACAGAGGGGCTGCCTTGGTACCTCGGTGCCTGTACCCCCTGTCCCGGTATGGTAACCCCAGGCTGCTTTCTGTGCCCAAAATTCCCGGCACTTTGCTATTCTCGTCGCTGCCGTGGCCAGGACGTTGTGTTTAACCTTGTGGGGAGAGCCCGGGTGCGGTGTGTGCGGGTCCCACTGCCCGGAGAACATTCCCCACGCTGCTGGGGCAGTGGGTGCGGGGAGGGTGTCAGCGGGGCAGGGCTTTGTCACCGCCTTCTGGGGTCACACATCAGTGCCTTCTGTCGCTGTGTCCTTGACCTGAGCACATCCCTCCTGCCCAGCCCCGCTGGCAGCACTGGAACCTCCTGGGCAAACCCCCTTTGGTTGGTGGCTCTTGAGCAGGGTTGTGATGCACAGAAAACTGTGTGAAAGCAGAGTTTTGGCAATGAAAATGTGTGTATGGTTATTCGGGATAATTGGGATTTTTTGTATATGGGGACTGCAAACAAAATCCCTCCAATCATATGCAGCCAGGTCTGGTATATGTAGAAATCTCTGGGAGCTGTCAAATCCCAGGGTGCTGCTGCTGTAGAGCAGTTTGGGAATCTATCCCCGTGGTTAGTAGGACAAACAGGAATTGCTGCTGCTGGTGAGAAGATATTTTGCATTCGCTGCTCCAAGTGACATAAAGTGTGTTTTGTAAAGTGCAGGAAGGAGCAGGGTGGGTGCTCCCCTCACTCATCTGATTTCCCCCTCTTCCCGCAGGAGAAGGATTGTTGGATGAAGGCCAACTCCAGGACTCTGAGCCAGATGTCAGAGAAAAGTTGGATTCTTTTGTGAGCAGCTCACACAGCATCCACAAGTGCCCTTCCCCGTTGTGGCTCCTGAAGGTGCCGAGATCCTGCTGCAGACATGGCATTCAGGAGGACAGAGGGGATGTCCATCATGCAGGCCTTGGCCATGACTGTGGCAGAGATCCCCGTGTTTGTTTACACGACCTTTGGGCAGGTACAAGGAGCAGGAAGGGTCTTCCTGTCACATTCCTTAGGCTGACTCTGTGGGGCTGTCTGTGTGAGATGGAGGCACAGTGGGGTGGTGCTGGAGGACCTGGGAAGTTTGAGGGATTGGAGGACTTGCAGGGGGAGTTTGGGGTGGTGGGAGAGAGTTGTTCTGAGTGGGCTTGGAGAGGAGAGAAAAGCATTTCCCACATCCCTCCCTGGGAGAACACCCAGGTTCAGTCTTTCTCTTCATCAAAGGCTCTAAAAAAAGACTTGTCTTTCAAAGAACAGTAATATGTTCCCCACTTGTAGTGATGCAGCACTTGGAGCAGTAAAGCTCAGCTTCACACCAGGATTTCAGAGCTGAATTTGGTAACCTGGATTGCATCTGTCCCAGGCTGTGTGCAGATTTTACAGTGTGTTTTGGAAATGAGGATCGAGACCCAAGTTCTCCAGGTCCTGTCAAAATGATGCTCCACAGTCTCTTTGCTGCTATATCTTAGTTGTGTAGCAGAGGGTGTGTTTTATGGGTGGCAGGGTAAAGCCAAGGTGTTTCATGTTTAACACTGTTTTAAAATTTAAAAAAAAAAAACAAACCGTGGAATTGGTTTTTCATTGTTGCTCTTCTATTTCTTTTGTGTTTAAAGTCTGTCTTCTCTCAGCTGCGGCTCTCTCCAGGCCTGCGCAAGGTGCTGTTTGCCACAGCTCTGGGGACGGTGGCCTTGGCTCTTGCAGCTCATCAGCTGAAGCGGCGCCGCCGCCGAAAGAAGCAAATTGCTCCGGACAAGTGTGGCTTTAAACCAGGAGGGATCACAGTGCCCATCCTGCCAACCAGGAGGGTCTCCTCCGTGAAGAAAGGTTGGCCTCGCAAAAAAGGAAAAATCCCCAAGGAGGTTGTACAGAGAGAGATGGGGAGGTGGGGAGGGGAGAGCAAAGCCGTTTGTGTAGTGCTCTGATGCGGAATGGAGTGGGAATTCTGAAGAGCAGTGCCATGAGCTCGGGGTTTGGGGAGCAATGGGAGAGACTGTGGGCTCACAGTCTTGGGAACAAAAGGTGTGCTGGTGTTTTCCCTGGGGTTTGTATTCCCATCCCATTTCCTGTAGGCAGCCTGTGGACCATTACCAGGCTGCCCCAATAACAACGACCCGGGCATGCAGTGACCTGCAGCATTGATCTCGTGATGTCAGTGCTCAGCTGAGGGAAGGGGAGGGTGGCCTGAGCCAGGGAGGGCAGTTGGGACTGTCCATCCAGCTCTGTGGTGACTCCCAGACCTTGGGCAGCTTCCTCAGCACTTGTACTGATTTTAGGGGTAAGACTGATCCAGGCCCTCAGCAAAGCACTTGAGGGATTAAGCATTTGGTGAAACATGAAAATCAAGGGAGCTGTGTCCGTGTTCTGCCTGTGCTGAGGGAAGGTGGAGGAGTTTTTGCTTGATTGTTTCCACTTGCCTCTTGCTGTCCATAAGCAGTGAATACCTTCCTCAGCCTCAGATCCCCACTGACACCAGTCTCAGAGCAGACAGGAGATCTGTGGCTTATTTCTAGGTATTGGATACTCCTTTGCCCATTCACAGTTACACCAGACAAGGTGATGATCCCCTCCCTATTCCCTGCTGCAGTCACCTGCGCCTAAAATCCTGTTTTTTTGTGATCTTCCCAACTGCAGGATACTCCAGCAGGAGAGTCCAGAGCCCTGGCAGCAAGAGCAATGACACGCTCAGCGGGATTTCCTCCATTGAGCCCAGCAAACATTCCAGTTCCTCCCACAGCCTTGCCTCGGTAAGGACCTTGTTAGCAGGGCTGGGAGATGTCAGAGCATGACCTGTCACAAGATCATCAAGTCCTTGGGCTTGTGCTGGCCCACAGAGCAGAGCAGATTGCAGTAAAATTGTAGGGCAGGTTGTGATGTTAACCTCCTACTGAGTGTCTGGAGTTCCCTGTGAGCAGCAATTTTTTTGTGGCCAGGAGCTCCAGGGTTCCTTGGCCAGTTCTTTGGCCAAGGAGAAGTCTCAGGAGGGATTTCCCTGTGGGACATGGCCATGATTCCTTGGAGCTCTCTGTTTCTGGGTCTCACAGCAATGGGTCTCACAGTTTGCTTCCCTCTGTGGTGGGAGTTTGGTAGCCCAGCAGCCCCACCCTTCTGTGTTGGGGCTGCTCACATCTTGCTTTCTTCTTAAAACCAAATTAGCTACCAAAATCTGATAGCTCTATTCAGGAGACAGCACAGGGTGATAACACAACCCAGTCATTCTACCTCCTCCAAAGCCAAAATTGCTGCCTATGAGTACAGGTATTTCAAGCTTAACCAGGTGGAAGAAGCCATAAGTGTTTATAGCCACCTTTAGTGAGACCAAAACTGGAAGCATTTGTGTCTTCAAGACCTGTTTCACATCCCCACTGCTCAGAGCTAACGTTCTGTTGGAGCAGGGGGAACAGAAAGAGGGAAAATCACCCCTTTGAAAGGAGGTGTTGGGTTCCAGCACCCCTCAGCACATGCTGGTGATGCTGTTTTTAGTACAGCTAAAGCACCAGGAGCTGCCAGAATCCATGCTGGCCGAAGGGTGTCTCCAGCAGGCGGCAGTGCTGGCACGGCGCCGGGAGGCACAGCATTCCCTGGGGAACTGGGGTGGGATGGGATGTGTCCATGAGTACCAGGCTGTGTCCAGTCGTTCCCCTCCACAGGGACTCACATCCATGTAATTCCTCCATGGTTTCTCAATTCACACAGATGCTGTCCAGGTTTTGCATCCCTGAAGTTCTATTTCTCTTTAAATAAAAAGCAATCCATAAATAAATACCTTTTTCCATTGCTGATGCCTGGGTGGGGATATCCCCACAGAGAGGCATCTGTTTCTGTACAGATGAGCTGACCCTGTACTTACAGTTTTTATATTACTTGGTGGAAAAAACCAGCTCGTCCTCTGCACAGCTGCAGGTTTTGCCTGTGCTCTCATTTGCTTCCTGGGCTCCTCTTTGCCATCCAGTAAGTAATTTGGCAGCAGTGAACTGATGATTTGCAGTTCAAGATCTCAAGGTGATTTATTAACACTCCACAGGGATTGATCACTGGTGGCAGGACAGGAATTCATTTGTCAGCTGATTATTGTAGCTTTTTTTTAGTACCAGGCTCATGTTTGGACATCCTTCTGTAAGCCACAGGAAAACACTGGTCACTGATCGTGCTTAATCCAGCACTTTATTGGGTCAGACTTTAGAAGACATCGATGCCCTGGTGTGAAATTGGACAAAGCTGAACTGACACTGCTGTGTGGATAGTCAAGCTCAGCCCTCCCAGGAGAGGGTCTGGTTACAAAGAGGAGAGTGAGGATTTCCCCTTGCCCTCTGGGGAATCCTCAGCTGTGTTTTTTCTGGGAAACTGTTTCTTTTGTTTGGACTGTGCTTGCTTCCTTGCCATCTCCAGTGTTTTCTGTGCAGGCAGCTGGGGCTGACACGAGCTTTCCATCAAAATCCTGATGCCTTTGTAGTGATTGCTTTGGAGCTTTCCTGGGCTGTTTCCTCCATCAGTGCTCTCCTTTCAGTGCTCATTGATACAGGGGAGCACAAGGGCAGACATGGGGAAGGAAAATGCCTTTTTACTGAAGGCTGGTGGTGTTTGTTTGATCTTAGCATCTCTAAGAAAATTCAAAAGGCATTTGCTGCTCTCTGCTCCCTTCCTGCAGATGGTAGCAGTCAACTCCTCAAGTCCTGTACCCCCAGGGATGTGGGAGGCCCAGGCAATGGGAGATGCTGGAGCCATTGGTGATTCCAGTGCAGAAAGCCTCTATGTTCAAGGTAAGCAGGCACAAGGGTAACATTACTCTGGGGAGGGGTTATCACTGTGAGAGGAAGAAGAGGGTGAGAACTGACGCAGCATCAGCAGCTCAGTGTAGAGCTCTAACAGAAAGATCCTTCCATTCTCAGCTTAAGCTCAAATAAAAATCCCATTTTCTCTTACAAAAAAACCAAACCTTTTTTGTCAGTGAATAATTTACTTCCAAAATACTGTTCTTGAGCAACAAGCTCATCTTGTGCAGAGAACAGTATTTTGGCAGTAACATGGATGATACTTTACCAGTTTGGGGATGTTCTTCTTCTAATTCATTAAACCATATTTAAAAAGGAAAGAAATAGAATATGTTTATTCTTCGTTTTGGGGAGGGATTTCCCTCTTTGCAGGATTGTCTGAGTGAGCAAAGACTCATCCTGTATCTCCTTGTTCCTGAGTGCCCTGGGACTCTCACAGCCAGTATTTGGTTGTGTTTCCAGGCATGGAGCTGTTTGAGGAGGCCCTGCAGAAATGGGAACAGGCTCTGAGCATCAGGCAGAGGGACAGTGCTTGTACCAGCACCCCTGTGCCCTGGGACAGCAGGAAACAGCAAGAGAGCATGTCTGAGAACATTTCAGAGGTAGGTCCTCACATCCTGAAAGGCCAGACTGGGTGCTGGAAGCTGTAAACCGTGGGAGGTTAAAAGGAGAGCAAATTAAGGGCAGAGTCAGGCCAGACTCTGAATAAGAGCTGTCTGTATCTGCAGCTTCCTTATGCAGTGGGAGTGGGTGTTTTTCATTTCTTTCTCTTTTTAATACGGCTCGCCCCCTCATTCCCCAGTGTTTCCATCCACCTTCCAGCCTTGTGTCACTCACTGTCACACGTGTCCTCCCGTGGCACAGCCTGTGCTGAGAAAAGCTGTGATGAAAGCAGCACTGCTTTGGTTGGCAGTGTTGTCTCTGTAACTTTTTAATGCATTTAAAATGGAGATCTTGATGGTCACTGTCATTTCTGGGAGCTGGGTGGAGAGCAGAGCCCAGCTCTGTGTGTGTGGATGAGGAAGGCAGTAGGAATTTAGTAGGAGCTGGGTATGGCCCTGGTCCCTGCAGGGAGATGTGTACCTCACTCAGCCTCTGCAGCTACAGAAACAAGGATTTTAGGGCACCTCTTGCTGTCTGGGACTTGAGGACTTCACATGGAAGATCTGTGTTGAAGGAGATCTAAACTAGAATGGCTCAGTGACAACCACAAAGCCAAAAAAACCTGCTGTAACTCAGGACTGTGAAAGGAGCTGAACTCCGAACTCTCCAGGAGTTCTCACTGGAAAAAAAAAGTGTTCCCAGCCTTTTGTAAACAGAGTCTGGTGTAGTAAGTATGTGAGGCATTCATCTTTTGTGCTGGATCACATTTATCCAAGTAAAATCTGGATTCTGTTGTTGTTGGCTCTCCTTGAAGGGCCCTGTAGTGTTTCTAAAACTGCCTTAAAACCAGTTGATTCATTATGAAAATAGATTCTGTGCTTCTTGTTAATGCTCCTGTCTTCTGGATGAGATACTCATGCAAACACAGAGGCATGAAGGCAAGATGCTGCTTAAGTCTTATTTTCCCCACACCTTTTTATTTTTTTTTCCATCCTCCTGTGTTGTTTATAGCAAACTTTGCTTATACCCAGCACCTTAATCTAAATATTCAGTTATCCAGTTCTGGATATCCTATTATATTGAACACAGGTTTCCTGATGCAATTTCTCCTGCAATTTAGGCTAAATTCTAACTTTAGAAGAGATTTAAGTGATGTACAACTTACTAAAATACCTGTTTTTCTGGCTGACAGGTTAAAATTCTTTAGTTCTTTCTTCCCTTTTTAATAGGAAAACAAAATTGTGAAGCTCAAAAGCCAGAGGGTTTGAGTAGGCTGTGTAGAAGCTTCCCTCCCCATCCCCATACATTATTAGCTGCATTGTAGGATTAATGACTCCTCTCTCTTTTTATTTTTAATCATTTAATCTGCAGACTGCAAATCCCATTTTTACTGAAAATTCCCTCCCATGTTTGTGCTGTCCAATCTGTCTGTGCCCAGCTGGCTAACTAAGGGTGACATTTCTGTGTGTTCCAGGAGGAGTCCCAGAAAAGGGAGTTTGCTGAGAAGCTGGAGTCCCTCTTGCACCGAGCCTACCACCTCCAGGAAGAGTTTGGCTCCTCGCTCCCATCGGACAGTGTGCTGCTGGATCTGGGTAGGGCACCTGGCTGCAGTAAAATGCCAATTTCCTGCCTGGTTTTATGTCTTTTCTATAAGCCAGGGGAAGGAGGAGTGACAAAGTGGGCGTGGAAGAGAGCACAGGAGCTAAGAGGAATGTTGGTCCATGAATTCCAACACATGTGGCTTCTTTCTCTTCTCCAGAGAAGACTTTGATGCTTCCGTTGGCGGACGGATCGTTGCGGCTGCGGACGGATGATGAGGACAGCTCCACTTCGGAGGATTCCTTCTTCTCTGCAGCAGAGGTGACTGAAGTGTCACCTGTGTGTCACAGCCCAGTGGCTTGGGGGGAAGGCACAAAGGCAGCAGAGCAAAGCCAAACATAATCTTGGGAGAGGAAGATGATCAAACACAGAGCAACAATAGCAGGCTGGGAGGTTCATGATGGATGTTAGGAAAGGTTTTAATGAGGGGGATGGTGCAGGCTTTTCCAACCAGCACTTCCATGTTATCTTCTTACCTACTATAGAAAACATGCCATAACAGCTAGGAAAATGCTGTTATCTATGTAAGATGACTTGGTAGTGTAAATCTTTCCATGAAAGAGTTGTCACTGACAAACTTTGCTGAAGATTTTCTGAAGGCGGCCCACCTTGCTTGTGTGAACTGTGTATTTGCAAATATTTAATGAGCTCATTTTTTTCTTCCCATGTCTCTTGTTACCTCTACAGCTCTTTGACTCTCTCCCCTTTGAGCAAATGCCATTCCACCTCTCCAAGCCAGCGGCAGCATATGAAGAAGCTCTGCAGTTGGTGAAAGAAGGGAAGGTCGCGTGCCGCACTCTGAGGTGAAAAGCCAGCTGGAGCTGTGGGACCTGGTGTCCCCTGGGGTGCTGTGAACACATCATCTGCCTTTGAGCAGTCCCACAACCAGAATAACCCATTGGGGTCATAAAATCACAGCATCCTTCATGCTGGTTCAGCCTTCCCAGGGAATTAACCCCAGATTTTAGGGACTTGCATGTTAAGAAAGAGTAATTGTCTCAGGAAATCACTGATAGGAAGTGTGACTGTTCTGGGAGGCTGGCATAGTCCTGTACCAGCCTGGCAGAGGTGCTCTGTTCCTGCAGGGAGCTGGATAAAGGGAATGTGACTGTTCCTTTCTCCTATGCACAGACTGGGAATTTAGTTTTTTGTCTTTAGAGGACCATAGTTGTAGGAACACCAACATCAAAACTGGAATCTACACAGTTCTTCCCCTTTCCCTCTAGGACAGAGCTCCTTGGCTGCTACAGTGACCAGGATTTCCTGGCGAAGCTGCATTGTGTCAGGCAGGCATTCCAGGTGAGAATGGCTCCAGGCTCCCATGTTTCCATGGCACATGGCTGCCAGCAGCATGTTCCTGGAGACTGCATTTTATCTCCTAGTTTCCTAGCATTGCACTGCTTCCTGTCCTTCCTGCCTTTTTTTCTTTTCCCCAGCTTAGAATTTGAGGGTGTGTAGGTGCTCACAAGAGACATCTGTGTTCCCTTTGCAGGAGCTGCTGGAGGATGAAAGCAACCAGCTGTTTTTTGGGGAGGTTGGGAAGCAGATGATGATAGGACTGATGACAAAAGCTGAAAAGGTAGGAAGTTTGTGTAACAACTAAATTGTTTTCCCATCCTAACTCAGAGTTCTTCCGGTGTGTTGGAAGAAGAAAACTTCATCTGCATGCTGGTGATTACTGTGATGTTGATGTCAGCTCAAATCCAAGTAGTTAAACTTCTGTTTTGTTTCTCTGCTCTTCCAGAATCCCAAAGCTTTCCTGGAAAGCTATGAGGAGATGCTGCGTTATGCCTTGAAGCAGGAGACCTGGCCAACCACTCAGCAGGAGCTTGAGGGAAGAGGGGTTGGTAAAGACATTGTCTTTACAGAGTTGCAGAGGAGTTAGAAGATAATCCTTGCTCAGAGAGGTTGTGGAAGTGTTCAAGGGCAGGCTGGATGGGGCTTGAAGCAACCTGGTTTGGTGGAAGATGTCTCTGCCCATGGCAGGGATGGAACTGGATAGTTTTTAAGTCCCTTACAAGCCAAACCACTGTGACTGTATTACAATGCATATGTAGGAATGGCCCAGGTGTGAAAGACCTGCTGTTGAAATACAATTACATCGACTTCATCTTGTCACATCTTCTTGCTTCAAACCCAAAGAACCTTGTCTCTCTTTTTAAAACCTGTTCATTTGACTGTTCTGCTCCCTGACAGGTGGTGTGCATGAGCTTCTTTGATATTGTGCTGGACTTCATCCTCATGGATGCTTTTGAGGATCTGGAGAATCCTCCCTCCTCTGTGCTGGCTGTGCTGCGCAACCGCTGGCTGTCCGACAGCTTCAAGGAGACGGTGCGTGAGACAGGGAGTGCTGGTGTGAGTGTGAGATCAGTGCCAAGGCCAGAAAAGAGCATAACCTCATCTTTCCCAGCTCGGCTGAATTCTCTCTTTATAGCTGCCATGCTTTCCTGAAGTTCTAAACAACAGCCTTCTTGTGCATGGAAATTGTTTACAGGAAAGCGTTCCTTATTTTGAAAGCATCTGGTTGGCAACGAGACTTATGGCTCTAGGGGCTTTTATCAGTGATGCCATGGAGATGTTAAAAGATGACAGCACCTATTTTTATGAATGAGAATAAAAGGGTCAAAATATGTGGGTTTTAGCGTGTAGCCATTTATTCTGGCAGTTCCTCAGCAGACTGAAGCTCAAATTGCAAAGATTTCCTTTAGTTCTGCCCTCCAGCTGTATTTTTAAGACTGATTAGTTTGATAGATTGAGAGTAAAACAGCACTTTGTAACAGCTGTCTGCTTACAGGGGATCGTGGGCTGTTGGGCAACTATGTCAGATCATATTAACAATCTTCAAAAACCCTTCGGCATCTCTGGAATGGATCTGAAGTGGCTAAATCTGCTTCCAGTTCACTTCAATTTTGTCATTTTAAAGAATTTCTGGCACAAAAGGGCAGCTGATGTTTTGATGACAATGTGTTGGTAAACTTTGTATTTTTTTAAATAATCTGAATAACTAATGGGCTCTCTTTGTTAATTGTAGGCTCTAGCAACTGCTTGCTGGTCAGTTCTGAAAGCAAAAAGGAGGCTTCTGATGGTAAGCAAAATTAATCAAAAGGGAAAGAATCTAATGTATTTGAGGCTGAAAAGAGAGCACATAGATCTTGACAAAGTACAAAATCTTAAGTGGTAGAAGACTGAACAGAGTCACGTTCTTTGTGACACTTTAGAGCCCTGGGGTCCTGCAGTCACTGCTCCAGTGCTATGCCAGCATTTTATTGAATCAGTCTGAGTTTATTCTTCTTTTTTCTTAATGTGAGGATTCAAACGACAGTATTGCCTGTCTGGAATTCCCTCTCCCTGCTCTCAATACTGTAGGAATGGCCACAGACTCTAAGCAACAAGGGACTGCTCCTGAATTGTGCTTTCCTTGCGGGCAGCAAAAGGTTCAGGCACTGCTCCACTCCCCAGTGCTGATTAGCCATTAGTTGATGAGTTTCACTTAAATCTGTGACTTCCTAAAGTATCACAGCAGACGAGTTTATGGAGCAGGGGAACAGGAAGCCACAACTTCACAACCCTGGTTCTGCCACAGGGTCTGTGGCCTCTGGCAATTTTTCAGCTCAATCCCACATCTAGCTGGTACGACAGGGTTTGGCTCCTGAGATGGCACAGGGAGAAATGAGAGAATTGGAAGCTCTACTGGTGCTGTCATGCAGTAGCTCTGTTTTGGATATTTGCATGTCCTTTCCTGGCTTGGTCAGCAAATTATAAATAGAGGCTATAAAGGCTGGCTGGTGATTGCTTTTCATTTTCTTCTGTTCATTTTCCTCTTGAAATAGCAGTTTAGAAACATGAAGATAAAAAGCTCTAGTCATCCTTCAAGAGATCTGAAAGATAAATGTAGTTTTGCAGGAAGAGTTGTTCCAAATAGCTCTTAACTTCAGTTACTGAAGCTTTCTGGCAGGGAAGTCAGTGGCTGATATGGAATAAGCTGCTAATTCTGTCTTGAGAGTGAAGACCAATTAATTCTGTCCTTCCCTGTGACAGGTACCAGATGGCTTTATCTCTCATTTCTACTCCGTATCGGAGCATGTCAGTCCTGTTCTAGCCTTTGGTTTTCTGGGGCCCAAGCAGCAGCTATCTGAAGTCTGCAGTTTCTTCAAGGTAAGGTGGTTTTTGTGTGCCTCATCTGTGTGGGACTCCTGTCTGCTGACTTAAAGCTGCTGATGTGTGCTCTTGGTGGCTGGTACCAACAGGTGGAGGAGGTCTGACTGTAACCTTCCTTTTCTTGCAGCACCAGATCGTGCAGTATCTGAAGGACATGTTTGACTTCGACAATGTGAGGTACACGACCGTGCACTTGCTGGCAGAGGACATTTTGCAGCTGTCGCGGCGGCGCAGCGAGATCCTCTTAGGATATCTGGGCACCGAGACTTCCCCGGAGATGAACGGCGTGCTTCCTGGGGAAACCGAGCCGCTGAAGGAGGAGCTCATCTGATGTCAGTGGAGGAAAACACTTTTGTACAAGGACCTTTTCCTCCCAGAGATGGATAAAACTACCTGCAAAGCGCAGTGGTGGCAGCAAGACTATGTGAACACACAGCAATCTGGTGGGACCTTCTGCTTTTTGTAGCCAGTAGTGTTTGCTGGGATGGATCCAGGACCACTTGCCAACTTATGGTTTGAATTTCTTCTTTGTTCCACCTTCCTGTCATTATTACTACTTTCAATATTTCATATATACATTGTGTCCTGAACTGCCCGGGCCCAGATTTTTGCCTAATTCTCTTGAATAGGGCAATGTATGTACCTGTTTTGCCTTTGTGTTTTCTGGGAGGTGAATCTCTGACGTTTACGATTGTGTGTGGGAACAGGAATATCGTTGGTAAATTCTCCACTTGACCATTAGCTTCTCAAGGAGGCTTTGCTTGCTTTGGGATTTTTAGTACTGTTCTTCTCTGCTGTGTTCCTACAAACACTAATTACTGCTGATTTGTACCTTAAGTGTGGTAACATATGCAATGTGACTAGCAAAGATTTCTTTCCTGAGGAGGAAGAAATAGTTCTGTAAAGCACTGAAAATGCAGACTTTTGTAAGTAGTCTGAAGCTCTTGGGAAATTGGTCTGTTCCCTTGGTATTGCTGCTCTTTGGAGACCAGGTGACGAGCTCTGTGTCCTGGTCATCCTTGCTTAGGAGGTTGCTGAGGTTTATGTTTGCCCCTAAGGCAGGTTAGTGTGAGGAGGGGGGGATTTGGATCCTGCCTGTGCTTGCACAAAGTCTTTGACATCCATCAAAGTGCCTTGCTGGATTTCAGCTTTTGCTGGGTAGGAGGTGTGGGGTGTGTACAGGCAGGGGGAAGGGGTAATAACGTGGTGCCTGCTGCTGTTGTTGCACAGGGTAGTGAGAGGTGTAGATGCTGGATGTGAGGTTATGTGTGTGGATAGTTGGAGAGCTGTGATTAAGTTTCTGGAGAGGAAATGAGTCTTTACAGTCTGTCAGTACTAAGAAATACAGCATAATTTTGGGTAATGATCAGATGTGTGTGTATGGTAGTGCTTCTCAAATGCTGTGATCCTGACTGCTCAGCCAGCACCTGGAATCTGTTTTGGGATGTGAGCTGAGCTGGATACTCGTGTAGGACAGCAGCAGTGGAGCATGCTGGACTTAGTAAATCATAAAAATCACAGAATAATAGAATATGCTGAGTTGGAAGGCACACATCAGGACCGAGCCCAACTTCTGTGTTTGTGCAGGACACCCCAACATTACCACCATGGGCTGAGGGAGTTGCCCAAACTTCTTGGAGTCTGTCAGGCTTGGTGCTGTGACTGCTTCCTCAGGAGTCTGTTCAGTGCCCAGCCACTCTCTGGGTAGAAAATCTTTTCCTGATATCCAACGTAAACCTCTCCTGACTCAGCTTCATGCTATTGACTTGAGACAGTCCTGGCTTGCAGGACTGAGGTTTGCAATGATTTGCTGAGTCCTATGTGAGTACAATGCCACAGATAAAAGTAGAGATCCAGCTTGTGCCTTCTTCTGTTTCAGTCCATAATACAAGTCCAAGTCCAGCCCTCAGAATGAGGAGGTCTTTAGGACTTCCACAAAAACATGAGCCTCACTGTTTTTGTTCCATTCTGATTAGTTACCCCTTGTGCCTGTTCTGGATGAAAGACACGTGTTTTTTGCAAGTGAAAAAAACATGTAAGGATCTGGAATATGAGTGGAAAGTCAGTGTGTGGGCTTGGAGAATACAAATGCTTTCTTCCTCTTCAGATATTTAATGTGGATTCTGCTGGTAAAAGCAGGAAGGAAATAAACAGAGAAAAAAAGTAAACAGGAGGATGTAAAAGGAGCAGATAAATGTGCTGTGCCATGTGTTTTAGGGACACCCTCCCTGAGCAGGGAGGTGGGACCAGATGACCCACAGTGGTTCCTTCCAGCCTGACCCTTCTGTGGTTCTGTGTTTCCTTGAAATGCTCCGGAGTTGTTTGCAGGGGGTATGTGTAGAGCACAGTAACATCTGGTGCTCTGTAAGCACATCTGACTGATGTGGCTTATCTGGAAACCAGATTAATGCAATAAACAGGACAATGCTGAGGCAGAAATTAGGAGCAGCTGCCCCAACTGAGGCTGCGTGGAATAAACTGTTGTGAGAAGGCTTTGAGAGACAGTGGTTGAAACTAGGAAGGGTCTCTGAGGTGTCTTACCCCTGGTAGTGTGCAGGAAGAGAAGAAATGGAGGATGTTGTACTAGCATGACACACCTGCTACATGTAAATTATGATTTGAAAATATGGTATATTCTGAAAGCAAGTTACTTTGCCAAAAAAATAATGTTGATAGTGCTTTGTGCTTCTGTATGGCTGGTTTGGAAGAAAGTCACTTCAGCAACTTTTGTATAGTGGTTAAAAAGATGCTAAAATGTGAAGATTAATATAATGAGATGGACTGTAGTTCTAAACAATCAGTGCTGTTAAATTCTCGGTTTTAGTGTTATTTTATGTGTATTTATTTTCTATTTTGAGTGTCTTTGTCCTCAGTTCTTGGGCAGCCTGCCTGTTTTGTGTACAGACAAAAACACTGGCTGCTGACTTTGCGCTTTTGCATCCTTGCGGGAGAGGATACTGAAACAGGGTCCCCCGAAGCAAACATTAACTTGCACTGTGGCTTTTTAAGCTGAGAAGTTGTAAATTCCTTATCAGTTGAATGAAGAAAGACTGTTTTATTACAGCTTGATGCTTTTCCTTAGCCCTTACTGCAAGTAGGTTACACAGCCCTCCCAGATAAGGTAAAGAGGAATCTGCCTTGGGAACATCCGCAGCTTCTTGAAGGTCGAGTTCTCCACCTTTTCCCACCAGCAGTGACTTGGTCCTGCACCAGCCAAGGATGTTTGCTGAGACAAACTGGTTTTATCTTTACTGGGATGGATGTTAAACTTCTCTACACCTCCCCCTCACTTCATCGCTGCTTTTTGTCCCTCCCCAGTCCCAGTGTAGCTCAAGAGGAAAGGCAGAAAGGCATCTGCAGCCTCTGAAGGGAACTTGAAGGATCAGCAGGTTGACAGGAGCTGTTCCTGTGGAAGAAGCTTTCCCTGGCCTGAGCAGTGGTGTCAGGCCCCTGCTGTGTTCAAGTCCTTTGGATGCAGCCCTCAGGCTGCTTGCACTGATCCCACCCAGAGCAGGGCCCAGCCCAAAAGGCGACTCTCCTACTCACCTGTATTGCAGGGTAGAGTTAAAGGCTGTGATGGAACACCTGCCTGCCCTCTGGCTTCCTGAGATCCCTAGAAAACCCCTTCCCCAGCATATTGTGTTTAGCAATGGAAATTCTTCAGTATTAGTAGCAGCTGCGTATTTGGGTAGAATCCCTTGAGATAAGACATTCACCTTTTTTTATGATGAATCCTTATTCTCAAGGGGTTAAATCATCCTGGGATGACACTTGCAAGATTTTAACACTGATGGGGATTTAAAGTGGCTTAGCAGCAATGAAATAAAATCCCTCAATAGTGTCTGATGCTTAAACAGAATTTAAAATCTGCATGACTTTCATTTTTTTTATGTGGAGGTGTAACAAGCTTCACCAGAGGTTAAAGTACATCCTTGGTACTTTAGTATGTATGTAGAGACTATGCCAAATGGCTCTAGGAGGGTCTTTATGGTCTTTAAAGCACATTAATAAAAAAAATTATGAGGAAAAATCTGCCTTGTATTTACAAGATCAGTGTGGCTTTGAAGAGCATGACTTGTGTTGTCTCATACAGGGAAATGGGAAAGAAGGATTTTATTTATCCCTCTTCAGTAGAACATTCCTCTGCCATATCTGAAACTAATGAATGTAAACTTGTGCCTATTTTTTTCTTGATTTCCTAAAGGTGTAAAAATCTGTTCTTGTTTTGCTTTTATCTTTTTCTTTGCAGCTAATTTTTAAAAAATATCTTTAATCTTAGGATGTGGGCATTACAAGTAAAATAAAACTTTCCCTCATGATTGTGGTTTTTGTTCCTAAATTTCCTGGAGAAACATGCTAGAAACTCAGTCTTTGGTTTCTTATTTAGGTGGCAGTTGTGGTAGCACCTCTGCTGTAGTGATAGTATCAAACAACGCTTGCTGTTCCTAGGGCTAAAATGAGGAACTTGAAAGGTTGAAATGCAAAGTAAAAGGGTTTGATTGCATGGGGAGGCTTCCTGGGTCTGCTGAAAAGTCCACAGATGAAGTGGGCTATAAAGTAAACAAAAGAGCTCCTTGTACTTTGAGCTGTGGTTGGAAACTGTGGGGTTTCATTTTTCAGATTTTCTGTGGTAGTTTGGCTGCATTGGGGTGTGGTGTGAGTAGGCTGTGATGAAGAGATAACAGAAATCCCAGTGAGGAGCAGAACCTCTTAAACATTGTCCAGGATCCTGTAGCATTTACCAGCTTCCCAAACTCTGAAACCCAGACTAAAGCCTGAGGGTTGGTATCAGAGCTGCTTATCTGCTGAGCAAGGCAAGAAAATCATCTTCTTGCTCTCCTGAAACAACCACAGTGGATTTAAATACTTTCATTTTCAAATGATAGAGAAACCAGACTGAATCAGATTGGCTGATTCTTCCACAGTGATTAAAACTTCATCCCTACGCTTAAAAATAAAAAAGTAAAAACGAGTCTCTGTTAGCATTAATGCAAGCCTGTCATGAACTTGGATATATGCAAATAAAATGTTCATGGATAGGAAAATTTTTGTCTCACGCCACACCCTGATCATTAGTTGAGAGAGTTAAGAGGAGTTTATCTCAGTTTCCATGGAGTCAGACTCCACACTCATTAGAGCTCCAGAGTAGCTTTGTGCTTTCTTGTGTTGAGGCACAGAGCAAAGGCTGCTCCGTGTATTGACACTTTTTTCTCCTGTTCAGGAAGGAGTGGGTGACTACAGCAATGAAGCCCACAATTTTCAGTACTTGTCATGGTACATAGATCAAATGTAATCCACTCTGCCAGCATAACTCTACATTCAATAGCTTGGAAAGGAGGAGATTTATTTAACTTGAATAATGAAAGGAGTAAATCACTCATGCTCCCTCATAGCAGTCTTCTGTGACGAACTGAGCTCCTGCCGTAAATATTTTCTCTTTCTTTCCAAATAATAAGACTTTAATGCTATTTTGCTTCTTGAAATGCCAGCAAGAATGTCAGCTATGAAGAGCTTGTTGAAATTAATGGGACATAATCATAATTGAAGAGGGTATATTACAACTGCAGGAAAAGGAGTTTTCTACCCTTTTTGAAATCTTAATTAACGGGATAGAAATCCTGGTCCGTGTCCTTCCCTGACACAAATTAAAGGCAACCCCATGCCTTTGTTGATCACTTCTTGCAGGCCTCTTACATGTTTATTTTTCTTACACTTAATTTTTTAATATATTGAATTAAATTTGGTTGTTTGGTCTGAAGGTGGATTTGCCTTCTGAAAGCTTTTCTGTCCAATGCTGCTCCATGTTGTTCTTTTCCTGAGGCTTCCCAGGTAAGTCTTATTTCTGGGGTCACATGGGAACATTCCTTTTGGCTTGGTCTTCAAAGTGATTTCAGTAGTTAAAGGTATTTGTGGGGGGAAAAAAAGTATCACCTGGACTACATGTTTACCTGGCCTTTGCAGAATCTTTAAAGGATTTTCTGCCAGGACTTAGGAAGAAATTGTTCCCTGTGAGGGTGGTGAGGCCCTGGCACAGGTTGTCCAGAGAAGCTGTGGCTGCCACATTCCTGGAAGTGTCTGAAGCCAGGCTGGACAGGGCTTGGAGCCACCTGGGCTGGTGGAAGGTGTCCCTGCCCATGGCAGGGGTGAAATGAGATGGGCCTTAAGGTGCCTTCTCAAACACATCATTCTGAGATTTGATGACTTCAGGTTTTTATTTTCATGTGTGCACACCCACACGGGAGCTGCTCGTTCTTTACAGAGCTGGATGTGATTCCTAAATGTTATTAAAAAAAAAAAAATCCAAATATTCACTTTCCACGACTTTTGGACGTTATCAGTGAATCACTTCTGTGTGGGGCAAAGAGAAATGTGCCTGGGGTAGGGCAGTGATGTAGAGCTGAATGTAGTAATACCCTTCTGAAATGAACGATTCTCCTTTACATTCTCATTTACATTTGTTTTTTTAATTTCGGGGTTTTGTTTGGTGGTTTTTTTTTTTGTTTTGTTTGGGGTTTTTTTTTTATTTTTTATTTTTTTTTATTTTAACAGCAACTGTGGCGGCGGCAGCAGGGTGTGAGGGCAGCCAGGGCGGCACCAGAGCGGGAACCCGCGGGGTGTGAGGGATGTGAGGGAAGCCCGGGCTGTTCCCGCTGAGGTGTGAGGGGAACCTGGGGCGGGTCGCGCCGGGCTGCAGGGATGTGAGGGGAGCCAGGGCGGTTCCCGCTGAGGTGTGAGGGGAACCTGGGGCGGGTCGCGCCGGGGTGCGGGGATGTGAGGGGAGCCAGGGCGGTTCTCGCCGGGTTCTGAGGGGAGCCAGGGTGGTTCTCGCCGGGGTCTGAGGGGAGCCCAGCCCGGCCATTTTCCCGCCCAGCCCCCGCCTCAGCGCCCCGCGCCCGCCGCGACAGCGGCGCCGCTGATTGGCTGAGAACTGGCGCCAGGACGAGCTGCTGATTGGCCCATCCGCACGGCAGCTCTGGCCAATGACAAAACGCTGTGCAGCCCGCCTTTCCTCCCACTGGCTGTGCCGCTCCCTGCGCCCTCCCACTGCCGGGCCGCGGTGCCGCCAGCCGATTGGCTGAGACTCTCCCCGGGCTGGATGTTTAATTGGGCGGTGCTGGGCTGCCCGGCGCCTCACCTGCCGCGCGCTGCCATTGGCCCGTCGCTCCCCGCGCCCCCGCCCATTGGCCGCACCGCCCCTCAAGAGCGTCTCGATTGGCCGTAGCGGCCCGGCCCGGTATCCGGGTAAGATGGCCGCAGTCGGGGAGTGCTCGCTGCCCGCGCCGTGGCGGCCGGTCTCCCTCACTCACGTCGAGTATCCCGCAGGTAACGCTCCGTTTCGCCGCCGCCGGGCCTCCCCTCCGCACCTCCGGGCGCGGCGGGCCCCGTCCCGCCGCCCCGCGGTTCAGCCGAGGGCCGCGCTGGCGGCTGCCAAATAGTGAGCCATTTAGCAGCAGCGCTGAGGCGGCAGGGCGCGCGTGCGCGTTGGGGGCGGCGAGGCGCTCTGCCAGATTGGGAGCCGCGGCGGGAGCGGCGCTGCGCATGCGCGGTGGGGACTCCGGGCTGGGGGGCTGAGGGGACGGGGAGCGGGAGTGGGATCGGGAGCGGGCTCGGGGGGCGGCTCCGTCCCGGTGATCCCGGAGCCGCCCGGCCCTCCACTGCCGCCCTGCCCGCTCCATCCCGCCGCCCCTGCAGCCCTCTGGCCATGTGTGGTGCCCTCGGCTTCGAGGCGAGGGTCCCACCCCCGGCGTGCAGCTCCCCGCTGCCGCCCCAGCAGCGTGCTGGTGCCGGTGTCACCTCGCTGCTCGCTGTGTCACCGTGCCGCCGGACTCCGGGGGTCCTCGTGGCACCCCCGGGAGCGACGATGTGCCCAGGGTGGCCGTGTCCCCTGGGTGGGCTCGGCTGCCAAGGGAGTTGGGTGGCTGTGCTGGGAGAGGGGGTGGCAGGATGTCCCTGTCCCAGTTGGATCTGCTGTTTTTTTCTGGGAGTGCTTTGGTCAGTCAGCGCTGAGGGAAATGCCCTGAGGACTCCAGGCACAGGGTGTTTGTGGCTCAGCTCTTGGCAAAATGGGTTTGTGTCCTGGCAGCGTTGAGGAGCCGTAGGTGCTGAGTGCAGGATGTGCTGTTCCAGCTGGGACAGGTATGATCCACAAAGGTCCTGCACACCAGCAGCCCGACCCAGGTGGAATGAATTCCTGAGCAAATGGGTCTGTGTTTAGCCGGCATATGCCTAAGCTGCGTCCCATCAGTATCTGTAGTTGTTTGGAGCTCCTGTGGGTGTTTTGTGCTGAGCTGGGTTTGGGTGCTTGTTATAATCAGAGATAATAGAAAAATGAAGTGTCAGAGTTATAGTATTAACCATTTGTTCAAAATCCAAATCTTGTCTAAACACTCTTCTCAGTATTTCCACTTCTAGTGAGCCTCCAGCTTGCCATGGAGTGTTGCTGTATGTCCTGTTTCAGTAGCTGGATTTTAGTTCCTGATGAAAGCTCCTCTCAGCAATGCAATTCCTAAAGCTTTTAAAGTGCTTAGGGATCTTCTGGGTTGAAAGTGCCCATTTAGCTAGGAGACCTGAAATGTGACAAGGCTGAAAAATACCTGGCACTGGAGATACATTATTTTTTGGCCCTCGCCCTTATGGCTGTTTCATGGTTTTCTGTGATGCTTTATATGAAATACTGGCATTTCCTTTTCTGTCTTGCATTTTCCTCCACATTGTCAGCTCCTCTGCCATCCCCCTTCTCAAATATATTAATGTGTCAGTTTGGGAGAGATGGGAAATAATCTTGCCAGTAGTACTGATATGTTCATGTTTGTATCTTATCTCCTTATCTGAACCTGGCAGTATACACAGAGTGTCCTGTGCTCCATTTGTTGGATTGGTTTGGGAAATGAAGGTGGTGGAAATCGCTGTACAAGGGTTATCTATCAGATGTTGAACAATGTGACATAACCCGTTTTTTTTCTCTTGGTGTTGGGAGCTCTTAAACAGGCAAAGGGAGGTGATGATTGTGTGGAGGGGTAAATCACCACCCAGCTTATGGTTGTGTTTGGAGAGGATGGGCAATGTGTTTATCTTGGATAAAACGTTTTCATGAAAGCCTGTAAAGTGGAGACAAAGGACTAAAACAATAAAACAACTGGAGGTATAAAAGTTTGTTAATTTATTTTCATAGAGCCATTTAAGTTGCAGAAGCCACTGAGATCACCGAGTCCAGCTGTTCCTCCAGCACTGCCAAGGCCACCACTAACCCCCATCCTCAAGTGCCACATTTATACAGCTCTTAAATCCCTCCAGGCATGGGCAGTCCACCACTGCCCTGGGTAGCTGTGCCAGGACTGGACAGCACTTTCTGTGAAGAAGCTTTTCCTAATATCCAAGTTAGACTTCCCCTGGTGCAACTTGTGGGTGTTTTCTCTTCTCCTGTCCCCGTTCCTTGGGAGCAGAGCCTGATGCCTGTCCCCCAGCTCTCAGGGAGTTGTGCAGAGCCAGAAGGTTCCCCCAGGCCTCCTTTTTTCTCCCGGCTGAGTCCCCAGCTCCCTCAGCTGCTCTGGGTGCTCCAGGTCCTTCCCCAGCTCTTTTCCTCCCTCTGGACGTGCTTCAGCCCCTCAATGTCTTTCTTGTTGTGAGGCCACAAACTGACCCCAGGATTTGAGGTGAGGCCTTAGCAGTGTCCAGCACAAGGAAATTTGGTGTCATCAGTGAACTGAGAGTACACTCAATCTCCTTGTCCAGATCATTAATAAACATGTGAAACAAAACCTGCCTCATAACTGAGCCCAGCCCCAGCTGGATTTAGCTCCTTTCCCCACCAATCTGTGCCTGGACAGGTTTTTTTTACCTGGAAAAGAGAGCACCTATCCAAGGTGTGGATGTTCTCCAGGAGAAGGCTGTGGAAAGCAGTGTCAAAGGCTTTACGAAGTCGAGGTAGACAACGTTTTGGTCTAAAATAATGACTTGCAGTAAACCATAGGTCTGATGCTTTTACCTGGATTTGGGGAAAGTGCTCTTAACTTTATTTAGAAAGCTGTTTCCCTTCAGCCTGGGCACATCTGAACTCCAGGTCCATAAAGTGCCTAGATAATGTATATTTATAAAGGAGTGATGTTGGCAGCATGCTCAGCACAGTGGAGTTAATGTAGCCTTGTGCTGCTGAGAGGGTCGGAACGAGAAATAGATCCTGCTTTTACCAACATCAATTATTAAGTTGTCTTGGCATGTCGTGTACTGCTCTGTGGCAAACAGCTCTGGCTCTTGGCTGATCCCAGAGGCTGCTGTGCTGCTCTGAAAATCTCACATCTTTAAAGATTTCCAGTGCAGAATCCCAGCTTTCATCTGCCATGGGTGACTGTCCTGGGACTGGGTAAAAAGCTGTCACTGCTGATTCCTGCCTGGCAGTCAAAGCCTGGATTTGGGCTTCTGCTTCTAATTGTGAAGGGGAGACGTGTCTCCATAAAGGTGCTCCCTATTCTGATCTAATGTTTCTTTGTCAATAGTGATATATCAGACCCATCCTTAGTTGCTTGTGTAGCTGTCCAGCTCTCCAGGGCTTTCTGTGATGTCCACTTTAAACAAAATAAATGAAAAACAGCAAATGAATGCTGTGGTAATCAACTGCAGACTGGTCTGAGGAATGGAATCTTGGAGACCTGACTGCAATACTACCCATAGGGAATGTTAGGATTAAACATAGGGAGAAAAAAAATGGCCATGGCAGTGCTGCCTGTGTGTGCTAAAGCATGCTGCTGCAGAGGACAGCCTGTAAAAATATCATCCTGATGCTGCTTTCAGAATTTTTTGATCCTGGAGCATTTCATATTACCGGCTCTGCTTTGGTGAGACCAAGGAATGATCTGGCATAGTGTCAGGTTGCTGGCAGGTTGGCAGGAATAATGCTTCTTCCCTATGTCCTTCCAGTAATGAGCTGGTGATTGCATCAGGGCTGTTAAGTCCTTTGATGGATGTATAAAAGCTGTATCTCTAAGTGTTCTTTGAATCCATTTCTGCTTTGGATCTCACGGTATCTGTGGCATTGAGCTTTGTAGCTTAATGTGGTTGTTGGTTCTTTTCTGTTAAGTCCACTGTTCAGTAATTTCATCAAACACTCTCTCATGTGCAGTGAGAGGCAGCAATTGTTTGCTGTCAATTTCTCCATGTAATTCATGACTTTGTGGAACTGTTGTATCATCTGTTTTCCTTTTTCAGCTGAAAATCTGATTTATTTGATGTTTTCTGAATGGCTGCTGTTGCATACTTATCTTTGTCCCCATTCTATTTGCCTTTTCTGTGTGTACTCTCCCTTTTTAGCTGGTGAGACCACAATTGCATAATAAATTTTTGTAGTGCTGTAACAGTAACTTCTGTTGTGCTCTTAAAAAAAGGTTCTTCTTGCCTTTTTGACTACTGCAGAGCACTGGATGCTTCTCTGAAGGTATTGGCAAACAACTAAGTCTGAGGGTTTTTGTTTGATAACAACTGAACTAAATCCTGTCATGTCATGGGTATAATTAGGGTTGTTTTTTCCCGTATGCATTGCTTTGCATGGGATGACTTTGTGCTGCAGACTTAAAACTCATCTTCAGGGACTTCCTGCCTGTAGGGTGAGTTTCACTGGAGAAACATTGAGTTCCTGGTTTGTTTGGGTTTTTTATTATTATTTGGAGAAAAGAAAGAAAACTTCCTCTCTTCAGTGCAGCTGGGATTCTTAGAGCTCTGGGACTTTCTGGACCTTCTCACACTGGACAAATTCTTTAAGGAGAGAAACCTGGCGTGCCAAACCTTTTCTCTGCAGAATGACAGACTATTCCCATTTTCCCAGTTTCTCCAGGATGTCCTGCAGCCAGGCAGAGTTGGAGGGGCAGGTGTGCAGAATCAGTCAGCGGGTAAAGAGGTTCAAAGGTGCTGTGTCTGTGCTTTGGCTCAACAGTTCTTGTTGCTGTTCAGTATCAGCACATGCAGCTCCTATAGGAATGTTTGTTCTGATAACCCTCCTGTGGCTCTGTGCAGGCTGGGAGCTCACAAGTCAGGGCTCATTCCAGAGCTAAGCAGTATCTCTTAGAAGGAGCAGATCCCACTCTTGTTTGGCTGCTTTAATGCGGGGTTTATGTTTAATTTCCACGCAGAAGGTATGTCTGATTCCTGCCTTTATGCCATAATTTAAAGCCTCCTGCAGATATTATTGCTGTCCCACAGCTGTGTTACGGGGATATGCACAAGCAGAGGAAATTACTCTTTTATATCATGAATATTTAGTGGTGTAAATGCCCATGACACACGTACACTGCATGTTGTCTGTGCAACTTGCACATTTGCCCTTAGCCAAGAACTCACAACCAGTGGCAGTGCCACAAATAGATCCTTCAATAGGAAGTGGTGGTGGCAAAGCTCAGTCTTGTGGTAGGATGTGGTTGGGGGCTGTTGATTCACATTTTTACATCCTATACAGGTTAAGTAGATGTGGTGAAGCTCAGCTATTTCCACCGACAGGATGCTGGGTAAAATGTTGAATTGGAGCAGAAGTAGATGCTGAATGAAGGCTGAAAAAAATAGCGTGTGTCTGAGCTATGTATAGTGCTGCACGTACTTATCTCTTGGCTGCCCAAAAATGGGGTAGTTGCATCCTTTATTTTTGCTTTTTGAGCTCCAAATAATGTCCAGGGGAAGCTGGACTGTAAAGCAGAATTTAAAACTAAACGAAACCCAAGATATATATTAAGTAGATTCTCCGTTTGCATTTTTGCAGAGATTTTGTCTCTGTTCCTGCTAGTTGGATGAACTGCTTTAAAATTCCCAAATGTAGTATATTAAAGGAAAATTAATTTTTTATTAAAAAAAGCAGGGGTGCTGCTTGCTAGATCTGACTGGACTTTAAACTGTGGCTCTCCTGCACGTCTCCTTTCCCTGGGAATAAGTCTCGGAGCGCACTGGAGCGTGAGAGGAGACAGGAGTGACAGAAGTAATCACGCTCCAAGGCCCCTGGAGCGCTGAGCAGCGCTGGCCTTTCTCTCAGAGCTCACTTTGCCTCCTCCGCTGGGGATTTCCAGTCCTTTCCGAGGTTTAGTCACTGAAGCTCTGCCTTAAGCTGCTGATCCCGTTTGTGATGGCACTAGTGTGTGCCTGGGCTGCCTTCAGTTAGTACCCAGCTGTTTATTTGCCTCCTCTGTAGGAAAAGTGGCTTCAGAATGTGACTGTTTAATCGCCATTAGCCACAGGAACAGGAAGTACTATTAGTGATATCTGCTGTAAATGGACTGCTGAAATATTTGAGGAGCTTTGTAGGCACATCTGGGAGTGATGGTGTCTGGTTCCCCTCTCAGGTGTGGTTTCTGTGCTTGTGAAGTCTGGGTGATTTGATTTATTGGGAATGTTATCATGTAACATAACAGAGGATTTTGAGTTCGCTGCTGCTGATCCTATTTAAATTAAAAGACTACTCGTTTAAGTACCTCTCCACCATCTGCACAAGAAATGGAACCATCTGAGAAGATAAATAATCTGGTTTGGTTTCTACTTGACAAAATTATGGCTTTTAGTGTGGAAGTGCTAAGCCTTTATGTACCATGGATTAACAGAGTGAGTGATCTGAAATGTGGTGATCTCTTGATGATGAGCTCTCTTTATTTGGTAATGCTGGAATTGAGACTTTTGTAAAGTATTCCTCAGGCCTTCAGGGTAGTTTAATTGTCTCTTAACAAGGTGGATTCTCTCATGAATTCCCTCATCACTGATGACAGAACTCATTTTGTTGAGAGTTTGTGATTTATGTAAAACCATAAGGGGCTTGGTTGTCTATTGCCAAGTAACTGGTATTGTCACTTACATCCCCTTTGTGTTACCATAATCCATTGCTTTGGGGGCATTTGGAACACACCTGGTGCAAGACAAACCTGCCATATGGAGCAAGAAGAGTTTCAAATTCAGTGATTTCCAATGCTTTGCAGGTTAAAACCAAAGCAGAACCTCACTTCAGGGGAAACCCAGCATGCCTGGGGGTTTTGTCCTCCAAATCTTCCTCCTTTCACCTGACTCCTGCTGGTAATCCTTGCTGATGATGTTGCTGGTTCTCAGTTTAACCCAGAGTTTGAAATTACAGGGGCTTCCATACCTGGTGTAACCACAGCTATGTGGCAATAACATCAGCAGCATGAACTTTGTTGTAAAGAGGATATAACTTGTTTTTTTTTTTTTTTTTTTTATCAGTTCCAGCACTCAGAGGCTGAGGTTAAAGTCCTTTTTGCCAAGTGCTGCTTTGAAATGTGGGTGTGTGGGCTGGAGAGACTGGGTGTCTTGCAGTGGAATTGATCTAGGAATGAGTCCAATGCTCAGACTTGCAGTGGCATCCTGTTTCCTTTTGAGAGGAGGGAAGAAGGACAAATTTATGTGGGGGCTGAGCCTTTTGTGTTCAGTGATGGGATGGAGAGGATCTGGTCTGTGAGAACCAATACTCAACCATCTCTTCTGTTGCTTGCTTTGTTCATACAGCGAGTTTGTGGTGACTTCTGTATTTAAAGATTTTCTGGCAGACAGCTCTCACTCTTCTCATACAAATTGCTGATGTTGGAGCAAAATTGCTCTGATAATTTTTTATGTCCTCGGAATTTGTGCTGACATCTTTTCTCCAGATACTTCTGTATGCATCCCTTTTTGGGGAAGAGAGGCAAGAGAAACTTGGTTCAAAATGCACAGCTGCTCCTTACTGTTGCTGCCCACTTCTGTGTCTGTTGTAGTTCAGAATAAAGGTTTTGAGGGACCTTATGACCTCTGTGAGGTCCCATTGCTACTCCCTGATTCTCTCTGGGGAATAATTAGACTGTTTATTATTTGGGTTGCAGGCCCAAATCCCCCTCTGTGTGGTACAAGTGGGCTACTGGTTAAAAAGGCAGAGTTTCCTTTATTTCCCTGACATCTCCTGCTATGTTTAGTTATTTATTTCCTTCCCGTTTTGCTAATGCTGGTGTTCATGCAGACACATGGTGAGACAGATTAGGAAGCTGATCCAGCTGAAAACTAACCCATTTTAGTGAGGGAGTGGGAAAGGATTTGTTTGGGGACTGTTTGCTGGCTCAGAGAAGAAATAGGAATGAGGGGAAGGGAAAGAGGCTGCCTCTCTTGCAGCAGCCTGTGCTCATGTTGGATTAAAGTGGCTGTGGGCTCACATCCATGACTATTGCTGTAAACTGGTTGGCAACAACTGCTGCTGAATGATTCCAGGCTCCTTTCATCCCTGATTTTGAACCTGTATGGAAGCATTGCTGTCTCCCTGCCTCAGCTCCTCTGTCATTCTGGAACACGGGGACTTGCTGCACTGCTGAGTTTGCCCCCTGCTCTGTGATACAGGCCTCTGACTGACCCATGTTGTGGCAAGCAAGTACCTGTGAAGTTCACACTGATTGGTTTCTCTTCTTTGTTTCCCCAGGTGATTTCTCTGGCCAGCTTTTAGCTTATTTGAGTCTTGGTCCAATATTCATTATTGTTGGCTTTGTAACACTCATCATATTCAAGAGAGAGCTTCACACGGTGAGTCCTTCTCTCCCTTCCCAGCCTCTCCTTATGACAAAAGTCTTTTCCTTTGTCACCTGGGGCTTCTGTATTCACACTTCTTTTTCTCTCTAAAAGGAGCAAGCTGAGGAAAGCCATCTTCCTGTCAGGGAACAGCAGGAGACACTTAGCACCTGTACAAGGTTAAAAGGCTGCTCAGCCTTTTCTGACTTCTCTGTTATACTGGTGTGTTTTGGACGTTATCTGTCCAGAACCATCCAGGGAGATGTCTGAGGAAGTACAGAATGCTGTTGCAGAGTGGGAACACTCAGAAAATCCAGCAGGATCATAACACTGGGCAGTATATGCAGGAAATGGTGTGTGTAACTCAGGGGGATGCAGTTTCTTTGAACTACTGAGGCAGAAAAGGGGATAAAAATAAAACTTAAAGCTTTCCAAGGGAGTGGATCTGTCTTTAAGGGTTGTTTTTCAAATGTGAGTTGAATACCAGGGGTAGAAGAGACTTGTTTCAATCCAAATTCTTAAAATGCTGTTTATCTGCTCTGCCAGGTAGTTGGGAATCAGTGTCATGGATAAACTCCCTCTAGGATATATAAACCTCTTGTAACATTTGTCTTCAGTAAACAGATAAAACAGGGGCCACTGAAAGGATTTCAAATGTAGGGCAACGGTGTCGTGGGAACCAGTGGCCCAAGGGACCTGGGAATAGGATTTTCAACTAGGGAAGGCGGCTGTTCAGTTTTGACAACTCCAAGGTTTTGTGTTGGCCCAAAAGAGAAAAGGAGCCAGAGTAACTATTGCACAGATTTATAGGTTTCTCAATACAGGGTTTTGTTTGGTGTTGGTAATGAGACAAGTGTTGAGGTTGATTCTCAGTTCTTCATGTGGGAAGTCACCACTGGGCTGGAGAGAGACACTGGCTGACTTGCAACAGCCTGATCCGTGGCTCAGGATGTGGAATGAAAAATTGCTTCATCATGTGGAATGGGACTGAGTGCTAAGGAGGCAGTGTCATCACCAGCTGGGAATTTGATCACAGCAGCAGGACTAATTCAGAGGAGGTGTATGAACTGTGAAGTTGAAGAGCAAAAATAAATGCTACCAGGTCTGGCTTAGCTCAAAATGTGAATTCATCTTAGACTGAAGACAGCAGCTTCAAGATGAAGATATTCATAGAGGGAAAAGCCAGAAAGCCTAGAAAGTCACCTTTGTTTTAAACTGTTTAGCCAAATAGCAGTGTCTGTACTCCCCCTGTTGGTCGTTGGGAAAAGCCAGTTCCCACAAACCTGCCCTAATAAAATGGTCACTTTTTACACTCGCTGGTACAAGGTGCTGGCAGAAGTGCCCTACTGTGTCATTTTTGTCTTTCTGTGTATCAACTGCTGAAAAGCTGCATGTACACAATATGTTGCCAAATAGAAAGTGAGATGAAAATAAATGCTTTTCTTCTCAGGTACAGAATTTGGAAGCCATTGGTTTTAACTCTTGTAGTCAAAAAAGAAAATTAGAAACATAATGTTTGGGGTTTTGTCAACAGAGAGAGCCTGGTAAGTAGAAGGATCTCTTAGAGGGGATGACACAGCTGTCTTGCCTTCACAGATCTCTTTCTTGGGAGGGCTGGTGTTCAACGAGGCAGTGAACTGGTTAATAAAAAATGTAATCCGGGAGCCTCGGCCGTGTGAAGGTAGAGTATGGACCATGAGTGTGGTGATGTCAGGGGAGTTCTGGGTGGAATGCTGACTGGGGGGGGATTTAGAGGGGTTTTCCCCCTTTGCCTTACATTGGCTGTGGATGTTTGGGTGTAAAAAGGCTGACAGAGCCTCCTGAGCAGGGACATGTCCTGTGGACTTTCTGCATGCTCCAGCAGCATGGTCTGGCTTCACATCTGGAGTGTTCCAGCTACTGACCATACCGTGACCATATTCTTTTTTTCTTCTCTTCCCAGAAGCCCATTCAACAGTGACCACAAAATATGGGATGCCGTCCAGCCACTCCCAATTCATGTGGTTTTTCTCTGTCTATTCCTTTCTGTTCCTTTATTTAAGGTAAAAATTCCAGGTCAGGTTTTGACTGTTAATATGTTGAAATGCCTGAAATGGGTGGCTCCCTTGCTAGGAGCCACGTGAATGGGATAATGGAACTAAATCTGAGGACCTGCACAATTTATTGTGGTTCAGGTGGGATTGGAGCATGTCTGTCTCAATCTGAATGTAGGACTGGAGTTTCTTTTTCTAAGCTGTGATGGTGCCCCAGTGTGAGGGAGCGGGTGGGGGATAGGGAGGAGAAATGAAGAGCTGCTTTCTCATTTTGTCTCAGTTTCAGTAGGGTTATCTACAGTCTTTTGGATAATACCAGCTGTCCACTTGCATGAATTTTTAGTTGACTTCCCTTACCAAGTACTGGGTTTACTTGTGCTTTAATGAAGTTCTTTCTGGGTCATGGCTCTGTGTGTGGAGGAAGACAAAACTCACAGCTCCTCCTGACTCTGTGGGTGATGGAGGGACTCTCTGGGCTCCCTGTTGCATGTGCTCAGCACATGCCTCTCACATCAGTGTGAGCATCCTGCCTTCCATCACAGCAGTCCCTGTTCACAGTTGGAGAGGAACATGTGTGTCTTCTTGCCTGTTCCTTAACTGCTGCCAGTGGGACAGATTGCTGCTGGAATGGGATTGAGCTGCCCATGACTGCTGTGGAGTAAAGCTTTCTTAGGGTTTCAGAGGGAGGGAGGTCAGAACTGCTTAGCTCCCTGCCCTGTGCTGATGGCTCTCCATCTCTTTCAGAATGCACCAAACAAACAATGCGAGGTTTCTGGATTTACTATGGCGACATGTGCTGTCCATCTGCCTCGTCACAGTGGCTTTGCTAGTCTCATATAGTAGGTATGGAGCCACTGTTTCTCTTCTGCTCTCATAGAGCCTCGTGGCCTGTCCCAGCCAGCAGCCCTGGAATTCCTTATCCTGCCTTCCCCACCTCATTCTCCACTGGCTGTACAAGTCAGAGCTTTGTAGAAGTGTTGCCATGAGACTCAATAAATAAAAGTGCTGCGTGTGTGGTGCTTCACAGAAGCATTTACAAAACCCCAAATCAGCTGAGCTTGTGCCAATTTCCCACAAGCTCCAGTGCTATTCTCCATCCACCCTCACTGCCTCGCCCTCTTTGCAGCACTAAGTGTGGAGGCATTGCCCCATGCCTGGGCACACCAGCATCTGCAGCATGTGGATCACTACAGTTGATCAGTCCCACTGCTTTGCTTGAGTATTAGTTAATCAAAACATTTATAGCTGTTGGCTTGCAAGATTTAGTTCTATTGAGATGGATGAAGAAAATGGAACTGTGATCGTGATTTTTTTTTTTTTTTCTCTTTAGTGATTAAATGTAAAGTGAGCTCCAGTGATTGGAGAAACAGACAAATTCAAGCTAGAAATAGGGTCACATTTTCCACAGGAAAGTACTTACCTGTTGGCACAGTTGACTGTACTCTACAGCTGATTACTTATTACTAATTATTTTAAAAGCCTGACAGGACAAATTTGTCAGAGTTATATGGTCTAATTAAAACAAAATTAGAGGAAATCAAGTGACCTATGTTAGACAGAAGGTCAGATAAGATGATCATAATATGTGAGCAAAAAGAATTTTGAATGTAGCTTGTGCACACATATGACAGGCCAACAGTGCAGCTCTGAGTGGCTGCAGTCAAATGAGCACATTGGTCATGCAGCCTCTGTGCCTGTCACATTGGAAAGCACCAAAATCACAAAATAAAAATGTTGTCCATGTTCTTAAAAGCCTTTAAGCCCCAGCTTTGCTTTGGTGGCCTGGAGGAGACTTGTCCTGTTACTGCCTTTGGAAAAGTCTGTTGTGGGAACTAACAGTATTAGTTCTTCAGCTGATCCAAAGATGGATGAAGAATGTGGAGGGTTATTGAGTTAAGCTCAAACTAGAAGTGCTCCAAGCTGAAACTGCTGTACCAGGGAAGAATTTTCTCCATCTTTTCCCCCCACTATTTTTGCCAGCTTTTTACTGAAAAAAGACACCCACTTTTAATGTCTGGAGGGTAACTTACACCCATGTCTGTAGGTCCAGTGACACCTCAGCTCATGAGTCTTGGCTCCTTTTGTTTTAAAGCCTGTCTGGTGACACTTCTCTTCCACTGCAGGGTTTATTTGCTTTACCACACCTGGAGCCAAGTCCTATATGGAGGTGTGGCAGGAAGCATCATGGCCATAGCCTGGTTTGCCTTCACACAGGAGATCCTAACTCCCCTCTTCCCGAGGATAGCTGCGTGGTAAGTCTCTTTATTCGTGGAGGTTTGTTATGGATGATAGAAATGAGAATTCCTGGGCTCTGTCCCAGTTTTGCATACTGGCTGTTGTGTAACCTACTTTGTTCCTCCATGTTTTCTTGTGCATGCATATATACAAAGGATCATATGTCCTTGATAAGGGTGGGGAAGAGGGAATTCAATCAATTGCCACATTTTTTAAAGCCCTGCTAAAGCTGTGAGGTGTGGTAGCCTGCTGGAGGAGCTTTGCAAGATGAACAGCAGACCTTTCTTAATGAATGTCTAATGACCTAGTCAAATTGCAGAGCTATTTACATGTAATATAGTCTGGAAATATTGCATAAGGAAATAAAAAAAAGGTTTTTTTAAAATGTAACGAAGAAGCCTTTTGACAGCCTAAGTGATAGAACATTACTGTTAAGGAGACCAGTTTTTTTTTTTAAATCAAAATTCCAGTAAGAAAGTCTTACTATTGTCCTTTGTCCACATTGTCCTTTTCCAGGCCAATTTCAGAGTTCTTTTTAATCCGAGATACCAGCCTCATTCCTAACATCCTGTGGTTTGAATACACAGTCACGAGAGCAGAAGCAAGGTAAGTTCTGTTGTGAGTGGAAGAGCTGTTGCTGCTCTGACCTTTCAGATGCAGTTATTAATTAATTTTCTGATATATAGCTGATAATTTTTGGCTCCTGTGGGTAGAATAGCTCGAAGTAAGGAAATACCAAATTGTGGATTAATGATTGTACCTGAAAGGTGAGTCTGAAGAGGGTGTGATTTAAGAATTTAATCTCATTTAAGTAGCACTTCAGTTCCCTGGCTTATGGTTTTTGCAAAGAGTTGTATATAATCTTGCATCCACACGTGAGCTTGTGTACACTGAAGATGGGATGGGTGTTCTGAGAGAGTGAGGGGAGAGGGGGGCTGATCAGCTTTGTGGGTATGACCAGGGGCACTTTGGTTTTGTGTGGAGCTAAGCAGAGGCATACTTTGATCCTCCTGTATTTCCCTCTGGTTTGCTGCAGCCCCTGTGTCACCTGTGCCTGTGTTGCCTTGCAGGAACAGACAGCGCAAGCTGGGTACGAAGCTGCAGTGATGGAACGCGGGGACCAGGGCGCGCTTTAACGGAGCCAGACAAGAGCAGAGACCTGGGAGCAGCAAGGAGCCTTTTAACAGACGGACCAAAGGAACAGGCAGGGACCATACCCAAAACCTGAAAGCCTTTGCTCTGCTTTAGCAGCTAAGCTGGATGCTCCCTGATGCATGTGGGACCGTGCAGGAGTAGAAACTCATTTTGAACACAGATGCACATGGTTGGATGTACCATCGTGTCTACGTCAGGGGAGGGGGGAGAAAATGCCTGGTGTTGTGTTCGGGGGAGGGAAAACCAAAAATGAATCCTTTCTGTGACTTTTTTTTTCAGCATGAAATATACACACTATTTATTTATTTTTTTAAATGGAACTATTGTTTATGGGGTGGGTGAGGCGTTGATTGTGTGTTTTGCTTTTTTTTTATTTTCTTTGGAAGAAGATGACAAAACTAATCTCAAGTTGGTCATGTTTAATTAGGGCTTTTAATTCTTACATGCTTCTTAGGAGGGAGGGGATCTAGGAGGGGTGACCTAGACAGAGGGAGAGGAAGACTTTCCTTTCTGCAGTCAGTTTGGGAGATCAAAATCAATTCCAACTGTACTTTGTACAGACAAAAAGACAGACTATAAAGATCTGATTTTTAACACTAGTGACAGTTCTGCAGGGAATCCTGCATGGATACCAATTAAGGGGAGTGTGTGTGTAAAACAAAGGAAAAACACAAATATACTGACTCTTATTTTTTTCCACTGCTGCTCCTGTTGTGTAATTAGCAAGAGTGTCCTTTTCAGAGTCTCTTCTAGGTGGCGAGATTATCATACATATCTCACATTATTCCATCTCTTCCTTTATACTTTTATTATCTCAGGGTTGCTGTGATCTGTACAACTTTTGTTGTACTGAGGGCACTGGGAAGCCCGTTGGTTATAAGCAGTGCTGTGCTCCAGTGAGAGTCAGCCCAAAGCCTTACAAAATTCAGTTGCTGGTCTCTGTCTTAAGCACTGGATTTTTTTTTTCTGTTAAAGCTTAAGGAAGGGATTTTTAAGAATGAACATAGTGACAACCACAAATGAACAAGGCAAATGACTAATAACTAACTCAGCTGTTCTCTGAATTATTCCTTGAAGAGTCCTGTTAGACTCCATCCATGAAATCCAAGTAGGGAACTTGTCCTAGCAGAGGCTCCTGCTAGTTATCACAGTAGCTTGGTTGGGGTTCTGCAGCTGTAACCTTGAGTGCTGAACTCCTACAAGCAAGTTTTGCTCTCCATCCTTCTTCCATTCCGATTCTCCGTCTGGCCGGTGGCGCTCTGGATGCTGTGTCTCTGTGGGAGTGTGCCTGCCATCTCTGTGTGCTGGTGATGCCTACGACCTCTGTGGCCCATGAGTTGACCTGGCAAGGGCTATACTCAAAGTGCTTCAGGGCTGTGCATGGACACTTTCTGTATTTCTAGTATATAATGCAGCAGTTCAAGTGTATCTGCAGAGAAGTATTTATTCAAAGCACAATTGACTTGAACTTTCACAGATAAAGGACAGCTTCTGAACTGGCTCAAAGGTCATCGGTGTGCCTTCGATGCAGTCATGAGCAGAGGTAAAATGACTGTCACATCTCAGTCTTGCTGCTTGTTTTACTATCTCCACTTTAATCAGACTCCTGCATTATAATGCTGCTTTAAGTGAGATTTTTTTTTTCTGTTCATCCTGGTTATTTTTTTTTTTTTAAAGTTTTCATCTGTGCCTGTTGCTATAGGAGTTTGTGTTTGTGTGGAGTGGGAGCTGCTGTTGGACACCCAGAGTATAAACTGTAGAAAGTGATCCTGGATCAGGAATGAAGGCTGTTTAAATTTCTGTGTTTAAATAGCTACGGGTAGTAAATGAACTGTTTCCAGTTGGTACAGTAAGTATATATATTCTTTTAAAAACTGTTTAGTACTTGCATAACATAAGCAATCCTGTAACATCTGAAGGACCTGAGCACTGGATCTGCTTTGAAGGTGCATCATAATAAAGAGGCATCTTGCAGCTTTCACAAGGACATTTGATCTGCCTTAGATCAGCTCTGTTGGGATTGGACAGGACATGAGATAGGTCCTGTGGCATGGTGGTACCATATGTTTCAGTTTGAAAACTGGTACTTACGTCTTGCAAAACCATTCATTTTCTCTTTATATCTCTTGTAAGTGTACTGACAAAGCCAGAACAGAGATCACACCTCTCTTCCAAGGTCACTGAAGGAGTGGATTGTTTCAGGAGTGGCTTAGCACTTCCCCAGCCTCTCGAGCTGTTACAACAGACTGATGGAAAAAATAAATATATGGAAACACCTACTGAGCATAGGGGGAAGAGTGTTCATCTCCCCATGGAGAGCAGTGCAGTGTAAAAAGCTGTTCCACTTCATGTTGCCTTCAAACCCAAGTTTCCTACAGTAATTCTTAGGAGTGAGGGAGAGGAAGAAGAGTTCTTGTAAGACACTGTAATAAACTCTCCTCTGTTCTCTGAGTTGTTTGTAACCTGCATCTCCTGCCTACTTTTGCTGTACCTTTTCAGAAATCTTTGCAATACTTGATATACAATAGAAATTCCTTAGCAATTCTGTGGATTTTCTTAACTAAATGGTGCTGTGCAGGAAAAAGATTTGAGCCCTGCCTTATTATCCTACACTTGTATGAAGTCTCCTGCCACTAGTTTTCTGAAATTGAATGTTTTCTTTGGAATATGTGGCTTTGCAAGCAGATGCTTTCTCTTCCTCCCCTGTACTCAAGGGGGCTGGATGGAGATATGACAATAAAAGGAAGGTGACAGAATGCTGTGGTTCACTGTTCTTGCTATCCCCACACAAACATTGTCCCATTAAGGGCAGTTATGTAACTTCTGCAGTGTTTAAGGAGATTTAAGCCTTTTTGTAGCATTTATCTGTTTATTGTGTCCCAGATAAAATTTAACAAACATTTCCAAACTTTGCATGACACGGATCCCACTACCCAACAGTATTTAACACAGGTAACTAACAAAACATGCAACACTATCAGGCTGTGTCAAAAATTGCACTCATACCCCAAGAGTTATCTGAATATTTTCAGTCTATGAATTTCTGAAATAATTGTTCCAAATCTGTTGTTTTTCTGGAGCTTTAGTTTCTTCTGCTTAATGTGCCTTTAAGACAATGGACATCTCTTGATAAAACAGTCAGAAACAGGGAGAACAGTATTCAGTAAGCCAACACTGAAAAAAATCTTGAAGATACAAACCAGAAGGATATCACATTTGAGAACTTTTACCATAAGAAAAGACTTTTTAAAGAAAAAACCTTGTAATGATTTTAGTGTCCTTTCAAGCACTTTAAAAATCAACCTCATTAATCTGAATTTCAGCTTTATGTTTTAATAGGGATGCATTAGGTGGTTTTTGAATCTTGTATCTCTTTCAGTCTGCTCCCTGCAGCTGTACTCTGCTGAAGCTAGTAGGATGTCCAGATTTAGATCCAGAATAGATCAATCTTCTGAGGTACAGTCTTCAGCAGCACATGCTTATGCTTAGTCTTTAATAGGTACTTTGCTTTGAGAGCCTTCCCCTTTGAGACAAAAGTGGAAAAGGGCCAGTCTCAAATACTTCAGTGGCACTACTTGTGCTTGAAGGCATTGCAGACATGGAAAAATAACTCATTTCATGGTAACAGAGGCTGATTCAGTATGGGGGGAGGATTACTCTGGCACAAGGAATATTTTTTCCATGTAAAAGGCTCCATAAATCCAGATCTTGTTCAGTAAAGTTTGTTCTTGTGTGTAGTATTTACACAATCACTTAGAGTTTGATAATACTGAGTATCCTCTTGCAGTTTTCAGTCTGATTGATTCAGAGGAGCCACCAGAGCAGGTCTGTAGTGCTCCTATTCGTGTTTTTAGGCTGTCTCTCCATTCAGGATTCTTCTAAAAGATCAACTAAATCCATGTAGATCATGTGAAAGTGGCAGTTCAATCAAGTTCAATACAATCACTGGCTGTGCAGGTGAGTTTCAATTAAATTTTCTTTTAAGGTATGTATTAGGTATAAGATAGAAGCTTTGAAATAACATCCTTTCAGGAAAAAAATGCCAAAGCATTGGCATGTATATTTTGAGAAGCAAATTAATTTTTTCTTCTTTTACTTTAAAAAGCTTTAGTGCAAATTTGTTCATATATGTTCAAGTCACTTAGATCATGTCCCTTGCAATTTTTTCCCTGTTAACAAAACAGGCCATCACACTCCTAATGCTTCTTGTTTATGGTGACATCCCAGCAGACACATCTTGAAGGGTGTGCAATTTAAAGACAGGATTCTAACTGCAGAAAGAGCACTAGAATTCTTTATTACCTTATGGTTTTACTAAATAAAAGTGTAGTCAGGAGCTTGGGTTCCGACAGATTGGTTGGAAGTAGTTCCTATGCTACTGTTGTATGTTAATGTTTATATATAATCTTTTACTGTCTCAAGTTTGTCAGCTGAACTTAAAAACATCATATCATATGAGAACATTCTCTCACAGAATAAAGCTGGCACAAATTGGAGTAGTATTTCAGTAAGAACAACAACAAAAATAACCTGAAACAGTAAAAATCACCTTAGTTTGTATCAAGTCATGTCCTATTGTTAAGAGGGTCAGTGCAAGATGAAGGAAATCCCAGTGTCCTGAACAAGGGGAAGGGAACATTCCTGTAAAGCCTGTACTGGTTGGAGTGCCTGGGATAAGTAGTGCAGTGTACTCTAACAAGACTGGATCTGCTCTGGCTTAACTTCCTCTTGCTGAAGTTGAATGATGAGGCTTTGCTGGAACAGTAGAAAAATCTTCAGTCAAGACTAGAAGATGCTCTTCAGAAGATGAAACCAGGAAAAAGACTTGGTTTTACATGAACAAGAACTACCTTCCTCACCAAATGGATTTAGATACTGGCAAGGACTGTGCTTTCTGTATTCCATTACAGTAGTTTTCATAAAAATCATATTTGCATCCTCTTTGAGGACAGGAAGGTGCACTTTGCATTGATGGGAGAGGCCCTCTCAGTTCTACTTTGGTTTGAGGCAGTGTTTCACTACAGAGTCTGACATCTGTAGGTGACTGACTATTCTGTAACATCTTGCTGAAAACAAATGGTAGCTATCTTCTTCGGTTCCAGGGCAAGCTGTTCTCTGAATTGTTTTCTGAGGAACTGGGAGCTTCAGTGCATCAGGGATAGCCCATTTAACTGGGGGATTTCCCTCTTACAGTTTGGATTTGGGAGCATCCTGGAGCAAACTCCTCATGTCTAGCAGTGCTTTCTCAAGATAATGTGCCATGCGGGCTGCATTTGTGTCAGCACAGCTATTGAAGGCTGAAATTGCAAAGTTGATGTGTTGCTCCATAGGGTTGTAACACACTCCGTAGCCATCTGGAACCACGGGACCAAAACACATCACACAATCTGTCTTGGCTGGGACCTGTGGAGACAATGTGATTAAAACCTTCTGACCAGTCAGAGAAAAATGAAACCATCAAATGCAAACAGCTCTGTCAACAGAGGAAACTCATCTTACTAAAATGCTCTAGAGAAGGGCCTTTGGTCACCCTCACCTCCCACCACACATGTGCTGGATCCTACCATTTAGCAGCAACGTGTTTTCCTCTACATTTGCACAGGAGTGCTTCTCCCCAGGGTAAGCCTGTAGTAAGTTGCAAGTAGAACTATTCAGTAAGAAGCAGAGCACAGCACTTAACAAAGCTGTTCTGGCTGCTGATTTCATTGATATCACTTTGATTTAGACACCAAACATCCTTGATGATCTTGGTTTTGGTTATGTTAGCGTTTTACATGTCTGTGAGGACTGTGGCAGGTGTAAGATCAGATCTGTAGCTTTATGGGATTGACAGCCAGTTTAGAAATTTCGGACCCAACGTAGATGAGTTTCTAACAGAAAGGAGCTGAAGAGAAACATGGATAAGGAAGGCATGAAAAGGAACAGAGAGTGCTTTTGGCTCAGATGAGTTGTACCTGGCTGGTTGAGAGATTGAAGTGCATTGCAACAGCATAGGCTGTGTCCATGAAGAGCTCGGGCACGCTCACCAGATCCTCGATTGCCTGGAGCTTCAGCCCCAAGAGGTGCCGGTCTATTGCATTGCCCCGTATGGCCTGGAGGAAAGCAAGGATGGACAGATGAAAGCCAGGCCAGCAGCAAGTGAGCAAAACTTTCTTTGGTTAAAGAAAAGAACACTTCTAAAAAGTCTCTAAAGTTAGAAGGAAACTAGACGTTGCCTTTGAGACTAATAATCTTGTTTGTAAGGACTGTGAAATTAAACACACCAATGGAAACAACCTTACAGTTCCTGCCCATGGAATCCCTCTGGTTTAAGGGTTCTTTGTGAAACTTCAGCATTTATCAGCAACAATGATGGTAAGAAATGAAGCTACTGTAATATTTGATTATCTCCTTTAGGGCAGTCACAAGGGACACTTAACACACCAGCTAGAGAGGATTCAGTCTGTGGCTTTCGAGCACTGTCAGAGTCAGACCTGTGCAGCACTAATGGCCACACTGCTGTGTCAGGAGCAAAAGATGTTCAGGTTTTGTCTTTTTCGCCAGAACTCTCATTTCCTGGGTAAACCCCCAAGCCTGTCTACATAGAGGACACTTACCATGTCTGTGTATTCCCTGTGGGCCTGTGTGGCTCTCCTCAGCAGGTCTGCTTTCTCCTGGTCCTGGGAACACACAGATCTGTAAGTTTTTCTGCAGAATAGGGAACCTCATTTTGGCTGTTCTCTAGGATAGAGGACATTTCTGCTTTGTGTGTCTGTATGAAACTCATTTATATTTACTAGATTTAATTTTTATATAATTTTGTTTGGCAGTGTTACTTCATTCTGAATAGAGTTCATCCATCAGTAGCAGAACTTAGTTTGAGTAGCTGAACAATCTTACAAAGGACTTTTTGGTGGGCTCAGAAACATCCACATGATGTTTTCCAGGCTTTCAGTACATATGATAGAAAAGTCAAATGAAACCCCTGATATGTAAAGATAATGCTGCAAGCTATGGTTTAGCTCAATATGGGGTGCAGCCCTTCTTAGCTGAAATTAGATGAAATGGGGTCAGCCAAATAAGCAGCTTTTCTCTTTTCTGGATTCCTCTTACTCCACTTCTTTGAGATCCTCACCGATTTGTCAGGGCTGTCCATGGATTGCACAAAGTTGAGGGAGTCCACAGAGGTGGAGCGGATGGTGTCGGTGCGGCCCAGGCGGAACATCCTCAGCGACGCACTCTCGTACGTGGCACAGGCACGGCCATACATCCTGGGACATGGAGGAGAAAGCCACACAAGTGAGTCTGTCCTTGGAAAACCTTGTCTGTACCATCTTTATCAAGCTCACATGTTTGAGTCTGTCAGTGAGGAGGTTGAGGAATGACCTCTGGGTGGTCTTACCTGTAGTATGCCAGCTGCAAGGCCAGCTGGATAAAAGCATCAGGGCTTATCTTCTCTGACTTGGGGAATCCTTTCCCAAATTGATGAAAGACTAAGATTTTGATATCCAGATCTTCAACCATGCTACAAGGAAAGAAAGAGGAACTGTTCCTTTGTTGCTTATTCTTGTAAAACAGTGGGAAAGGATTTGCTTTCTCAAGGCTCAGAGCGAACAGGCCATCTTGATCTGACCTATGCAGGGGCAGAGAGCTCCAGCACACATAGATCTTTTTGGGCAGCACCACAGAGGTAAGAATTTTTGGCCACTACTGAAAATCTTTAATAGGTTAGATGGCCATGTGTGTGTTTATGGTCCAGTATTCTTGGCTGGATCCAGTAAAGCCTTGCTCTTTCTTAGAAAATGGGATGAATCAGTAATAATCCCTTTCCAGCACCTTTCACCTTATTCCTGGCAGTGCTTTTCAGCTCAGCTCAATGCTGTTGAGCCCAGAAGTCACTGGGAAAACATCCTGGCTGCAGTGGGGAAAGCTTCAGTTAAACCACTGACAGGCTCCAAAGGGGACAAGAATTACTCCCTCAGTCACCCACCACTTTTCCATACTCACATGTTGAGGTTTTGCTTTGCCTTCTCTATGTCATTCTTGATTTCTGGGGTGATGTTAAACCGCAGCTTTTTGGGCATTGGCAGATGAACTGTAGGAGATTTGTCCATCTCGAGGTTCTTTCTGCTCAGAGAAATGGTTTTGTTTGACCAGACCTTTGGCATGAGGCTCAGCTAGGAATGCCACAGCCTGGATAGAAATGCAGAGGAGACTTTTCCCTTTGTGACACTGGTCCACAGCCTGACAGACTTTTCACAGTGCCAATTAGGGATCTCCAATGCTGAGGAAAAGCAGGGGCAGGACTCACGTGAACTTCACAACATGATCCACAAGAGCAACGATGGGTGGGCCTTCGGAGGGGGCATGCTCATATACGAGACCACAGGAGCCATCTTCAGCAACGATGAACTGGGAGAGAAGCATGAGAGGACAGTGTTGAAGACAGGCAGTGTGTGAGGCAGAAGATACCCAGAGAGGCCTTGGTGTCTCTGTATCAGAGTCTGTCCTTGCACACCGAGAGGTTTCCTTTAGCAGCACAGCAGTGGAATCCTTTCAGCAGGTGCAGGAGATCTGAGAGCACGTTACAGTTCTGTAGAATCCCCTGGATAAGGGTGTGCCTGACATATTGGTGTGCTCAGTGCTTTGGCCACACAGAGAGGTTCAGTAGTTCTGATTTACTGTGATGCACCCACAGTACAGGAATAACATAGCCCCATGCTGGCTTACCCTTACTTTTCAATCAGCTGGAACATCTAAACTTTATCCCCTTGGTGAAGAGTTCCAAACAGGAACAAAACAGCTGAAAACACTCTGAAGAGTTCAGCAGGTATGAGAAGAGTCCTCTAAATCCTAAATATTCTGGCTTGCTACAATCCGCAAGCCAGAATATACCAACTAATGAAAGAAAAAGCTCCAACAGCAGCTGCTGTTGAAGGATCTTGACAAGACTGAATGGAGAAGAGATCAGAGGGATGCTGTGGGATGGCAGTGCATGTTTCAAAAAACTAAACAAAATGCCATTGGGCAGCTTCTGGCAGAACTAGGAAAAGTGACAAGCCTGGAGGAGATCCAAGGAACAGACCTCCCATTGTTTGGGCTGCCTCCGAGCAGATGAGGCATTGTTGACCGCAGGCAGAAAATTGATTTATAAGGAACACAAAGACCTGCTGCACTGAATAAACGTGGGCAGAGGCAGGAAAGAAACAAGTCCCTGAGGCAGCAACAACTGCTGGTGACTGCAGGGGGAACCACAGGATCTCACACTGTCAGCCACTACTCCTCATCTCCCTTGTTTTTCACTATCTTGACATGAGGATCTTTGCTGCAAAAGGTTCCTGGGATTTTTTTAGACTTTTGTAGTCTCAGGAAACCCCTCCAGAGCCACCTCTTCAGTACCTTTAGAGCATCAGTTCTTACCTGCAGGGTTTTGTCAAACCATCGGTTGCCGCTGTTCAAGTGGCTGCCGCCGCCGTGCAGCATCTGCGCGGCCACGTGGCTCTTGTAGACGTCCTCGGACACCCGGGGCATGGGGGCATCCAGGCACACGGTGCAGATGCTCTTCTCAATCGTACGCACAGACTCCTTGTTGGTCTTATCTGGGAGAGAAATGAACTGTAAGTAAGAGGGAGTTGTGTCATTGGAAGGAGAGACATTTGAAAGAGTGGGTTTGAAGGATGCAGTGTTGGGTTCCTGCTGTACCTCAGTGGGGGTATACACAGCTATTAAAAGTGCAGCCAGCTGTGTTGTTACAGGTGTGAACATGCTGCATTCACCCTCCTTTTTTCACTTTTCTCACATCCTACTCATTTGCAAGACAACAAACTCTGAGATTTCATTAAACTTCACACTTGGAACATGTACCTCCCAACCCAAAAATTACAATAGATTGCAATGATTGCTTCTTTAAGGTGGAAGGCTCATGTTATCAGTCCAAAACAAGCTTCCAAAAGAAAGAACTGAGAAGAGCACAGTGGGGAGATTTGTTATTCAAAGATCTACAGTATTTGTTAGCACATGTTACAGACCTTTCAGGAGGTTGTTGTAGGCTTTTGCCCAGCTGTTTCGGTGGTTGGTGGTGAGGATCCCAATAGGTTCTTTGTTTGTTTGGAGGGAAGTGTTCCAAATCTTCTCCAGCTGAATGAAGAGCTGGTCAGCAGTAAGGGGAGATCCATCACTGTTGTAAACATCCAGCTCAAAGAACTGAAGGTGAGAAGAGTGGATAAGGACAGAGACAGACAGTGAGAGAGTGTAACTGCCCAGACACAGAAACTGGCAACAGCTACTTTGAGAAGGCAAGGCCTGGCTGAAGAACTCAGCTTGCAAGACTTTTGAAGGATGCTCAGAATTGAGAGACCCAAGTCCAGCCTCCTTTTAGGGCATAAATACAGTCCTGGTTTTATGAAGCCATGGTAACAAGGACCAAGGAGGAATTCCTGTTTCTGAGACTAAGCTGCAGTAGGAGGGTTTGTCATCCAATTTTCACTTTCAGTTACCAGCTGCAGACACGGTCTCTGGGCTTTGAGAGACAGGAATTACAGGGACAAGAAACAGAGAAAGACAGTATTTTTCTGCCTCTAGTCTGTTGCTTATACATGGCAATTCTGCTGCTGGCCAAAGAGGATAAAGGGAGCAGGAACATAACCCTGGCGAGAAAAACCTTGTGGGCAGAGACTTTGTTATTCCCTTTCTTCTGGATAACAGCTAGCAAAAGGGACATCTGCACCTCAACAAACCTTGAAAGCCCAGCAGTTGCCTTACCTGGAAGTTGTGAACGACCGTGATGTGTCTGGACTGCTTTTTGCCTTTGGCGTAGTTGACGATGGAGTCCCGCTTGGGCCCAGGAATGCGGCAGGATGAGAGGATCTGGTAGTACTGGTTCATACAGAGGGGCTTCCCACCCAGGTACTCCACTGGAAGGGTCTCACTGGAGACACAGCAAGGTAAGGAGGAAGGAGAGAGAGAACAGATCAGTGTGAGCAGGCCTGTGCTTCCCACACAGGTCACAGGCTCTGCCCTGCAGCTGCACTCCCTCCCTCCCTCCAGAAAAACCTAAAGGTGGCATAAAGAAAGGGGCTGTCCTTCCCCATTCATGGGAGCTTTCTTAGTATAGGCTACAAAAAATGTCTGTTTGCTGGCCTTTTATTTGGGAAGGGAAAAAACACAGTCCTTTCTGTGACACCAGAGAATCAGGTCTCTGGACCTAGTCCGTGGCTGTAGTTCTGAGTGACGAGTATCTGATGTGTTGATATGATTCATGAACTAGGCAGGGGCTCAATCACTCACTTCTGCAGTCATATACCAACTACCCTGAACTTTGACTGTTGGGGTTAGTAAACATATTTTTGGACCTTAAATAAGGCGTGTCCAGCAGAGATTTGCTGGTGACCAAAAGGGTAAGGGAGGAACAAATTTCTCTAGAGCTCATCCCATCTAGCTGGGAGGTGAGAAACACCAGGAACACAATGCTAGAGACTCAAATTCCTGCTGCCTGAGCTGTAGCTTGTCCTGTGAGCAAACAGAAGTGCAAAGTTCTGTGAGACTGTCAGTCGTGCTCGCTCCCTCCAAGCAAGTTCCCATACCAATGAAAGCATTAAGGTAAACAAAGAACATGAAGACAGAGCAAACAAAGTTTGCTTTTTTTTCACTGGAGGGGACTGAGGATTACAGTATCTCTTTTCAAATCTGTGCTGTCATCTCTTGCCTTTCTACGTGGGAGATTTATGGACAAGGCTTAGCATCTCTGTGACGTTAAAGAAGGTGTAAGCTCTCAGGAGGGTCAAGTAACTCACTTGTCAATCATGGTCTTGAAATCCAGGATACCCTCGATCAGCTTGGCAGCAAACCTGGAAAAATACCAAATGTAACAAGCTGAGATCAACCACAGCCATGTCTGGGGCTGAGGGACGAGCTGAGGAGGAGGATTAGCAGAGCTGTTCTCTACTCCTCAGAAAGTTCTGCCAAGCCCCTGTTGTGCCCATCTCTGGTTCACTGACAGCCACTCTGGGCTGTGATTTGAGATTGCTGGATAGTCCTACTGCGTGGCACTTTCTTTTTTTATGTGTCTTGCTATACAGCCAAGGAACTCTGGACAGCTCTCAAGAAAGAAGGATTCAGTCATGCATTAATGACCCTCTAACAGCAGTGTTTGCCACTGATGTGTTACGATTTTATCACATCTGAATGCTGATTCTTAGCATTAAAACAGCACCAAGAGAAGGGGATTTCTGCCCTTCCGTGGCTAGAGGCCAACTTGGGAGTGTCAAGCCAAGATGCAGCTGTTTCTTCCTGCATCTAAGATACCACTGGTGACTGAGCTCCTACCCCAGTGAACATCCTGCTGCTAACATAACTCTGGAGAACCTTCCTCTGGCATTGAGGGCTTTGGAAACAAAGCAGATGTGCTGCACATGGACACTGAGGTGTTGTGTTTACCAGGATTAACGTAAACAGTGCCAGTGCCAGCTCCCAGCAGGGCTGTGACATGCTACACCAAGCTGCTTAGCTAGAAGTGACAGATTGGCCTTCTCTGACATGGGAGCTCCCACCTGTCCCTGAAGGAAGGAGGTAGGAGGTCACTGGGTCAGGAGGTTGTGTTGTTGGCTGAGTGACGTGCTGCCAACATTTGGCATTTGCAGACAGTATCCTTCAGATTGGCTCAGCCTGTCCATCCCTAGGAAAGATCCAAGGACACAACTCCAAAAACCTAAGGGCTCTGTGAAGTGAGACATTCAGCAAAGTAGTTTTCAATTTAAATTCCTCAGCCTTACTGCAAAACACGAGGGAAACATCAGCAAGAGGGTCTATGTTCCTTTCCAGAGAATTAACAGCCTGGAAGCAGAGCTTGGGCTCGAGGAGATGGGAGAGGTTGGTTGACTTGTTTTCAAGCCAACAGTTTTGCCAGGTTAAGGAGTAGAAAACCACCACTTTCCAAATTTGCCTTTTGCATTTGGAAGCTTTAGTTTCAAGCTGCACTATCAAACTTCTTTGTGCAGCCACAAACTACCCAAACATACAGGAACCCACCTTCTTATGCAGCTGCTGAATTCCACTGGTTGGGCACTTGCAGTTCTCCCAATTACTTGGAAAATGTAAGAATAATATGACAGAGAGCTTTCAAGACATTTGTGTACTCTTGCACTGTTGTGAGACTAATGCTCTGCTCAGGTGTATTGAGGGGTGGGAGGATTTGTTCCCAGCCTCATTGATCCCCTGGCTGGTGCCAGCGCAGTGCTGACTGCTAACTGTGGCAAAGGTAGCTGTGTAAAGGTTGGTGCTGAAGTTTTGCAGATGGATTCAACACACTGCTAGTGGTGGTTAAAAATTAAAGGGAGCCCACGAAGAAGAGAGGGCATGGCAGGGTCTGATTGCAAAGAAAAGCTTGGAGTGGAAAGGTCGGTCTTTGGGAAACTGTGGTTTCCCAAACCATGAATCACAACAGGGGACAGTCCATCAGGCTCCCCCATCCCTATAAACTAGCAAACTCCAGAGGCATTTCTGGGTGGTCTCCTTTACATGAAAATTTACAACAAAGTTGCCTGGGCTACTTTTGGTGCCTCTTTTAACTGCACACACAATCTCAGTGCCTCCAATACATCCTCACAGTATCTTCAGCCAGTGATGGGACCATTTTGCAGTGAAGATCTGTGCTTGAGCTAAGACCTAAATGTAGGTTCTCAGTCCCTGTTTAATACCTGAACCACTACTCCGTGATGAAATATTTAGTCTGGTGCAACCAGGAGTTTCCTTACTGGCAGCCTTGCCCTTAGAGCAAAGACAGTTCTGACTTGGGGACCAGATTAGTCATTCCCAATCGGCCTTAATACCCTCATCCCTTTTGAACACAAAACTCATCCCACATATAATCTAAGGGAAGGAGGGAAGGTAGAAAAGGATTTTACCTGAGCTGACCTTGTCGATCCAGAAAATCCTGCTTAGGTAAAACCACACCTGGGCTGGAGTGGACCACAACTGGCAAGCGATATTCCAGGTAAGCTGTCTTCAGCCACCAGTCTGAGAGCTGGGATGGAAAAACGAAAACAGAGAGCTGTTGCTGCTGCCCAACCCAATTCTGGTGGATGGGTCTCAGCATCCTGCCCCCAGTTCTGTCCCACACTTTTCAAACAAAGTGTTTGGGGTTTGTACTATGCAGGTAGAAGGGGAAAGGAGGATTTAAGCAAGGCATGGGTGGCTTTTGGTGCAGGGCTTGACCAGAGGGTTTCCTTCAATCCTCTGCTCAACTTCCTGAGGCAGTTGTATGATGCTGACAGGTTCAAGCCTTCAGCAGCCAGAGGCAGGGCCAGTGACTCCCTGTTCTGCCATAATCTCTCTGCTCACCAAGTCCTGCTGAGGCGTTTGCACAGCTTGGGGAGATCAGTGGCGAACTGGTCAGGAAGGTTATTAAAACACAGATTCCAGTGGATGCAGCCAGGACAGGGAAGAGATGCACATCAGCCCTCCACTCTCCCTTACATGAGCTGGGGCCAGATCCCTGACCTACCCAGTTCTCTGTTTTCCTGGCTCTTCTCTCCAGGCCTTTCTGCAGCCTCTCCCCGACGCCTCCCGGCTTGCGGAACTCGGCCACCAGCTCCCGCGTGTGGCTCAGCTCCTCGGGGCTGATGATGGGCTGCAGGGCCAGCAGGTACCGATCCAGTGTCTGCTGCAGTGGAGGCACGGGCAGGGGGGGCAGTGCTTCCTGGTGGAGCTGGAATCTGCCCACAATCTTGTTCAGAGGTGTCTGCTTCAGCAGGCCACAGGGCCTGGCCTGCAAAGCACAGAGCAAATGTCGAGACAAAACATCCCCCAAGATAGCAAAGAACCTGGATCTAGGAGTTTCCATCCCAGCCTGTCTGTGGGCACATGTGTGTCCCAGCCTGGGAGCACAGCACGGCTATGCGCTGGAGAAGGGTGCAGGACATCCAGGAAAGCTGTGAAAGAGAAACTCCATCTCCAAAATACCTATTCTTAGCTCCTCAGAGAAAATGCTGCTGGGGTAATGACACATCTCCCCACTCTGTGGACACCTTTCAGCTGAGAGTCTCCATGTGATAGACAAAGTCAAACCCTTCCATCCCATAGTAAGTGGGAAGAAAGTTGTGAAAAAAATAACCATCTTATGTACTATCAGAAACTTTCATTATTTCTTACAAAAGCATAAGGCTAAAAAGCAAAACCCTTGTGCCAAACCAAACTACCCTTCTGGCTTTGAGGAGACAGGATTTAGCTAAGTTTGGGGTAGGATTAAAATGCCTTTTCTCTGTCGATTCAGGAAACTGTGGGTGATGCCAAAAGGCTCCTGTGATCCAACTGGGTCATGTGGGAGCAGAAGCACCGACCACTTCCCTGGCTGGAGAAATATAACCGAGCAAACCCAAGTGCTCACCAGGAAATTAACTCACCAGTTTTCCCCAAAAAGAATAACAACATCCTTTTGGATGAACGGGGTTGGACATTCTTCAGCTTGAAGATGTTTCAGTAGTACTCAAAGTTTCCAGTTCCCTCTGCACCTCCCTCTCCCATGGATCTACTGAATCAGACACTCCTGCAGGACTCTGGACTTTGCATTGTCAGTGTACTGAGAATGCAAAGCCACTGAGAACATTCCCTTTGACTTCCAAAGCGGTGAGAAAATAGCTGTCCCCACACCTCCTCCCAGCAGTTAAGCACCGAGAAGAAACAGCTAAATCTACAAGATGACAAAGGCCCGCCAGAAACTGCCCTGTTTTTGGGCAGCTGGGTCTTTGTGGGACCTGAGAAGAGCTGCGAGACTGAGGTTTGGAGAAGGAATGAAAAAAACAGCAGGGGGAGAAATTACTGAAGCATAAAAGAAGAGTGAGACTGGGAGGAAAAGAAAGGTATTGATCACAGCAGTTTGGGCATACTGTACCTTCTCTGCTTGCTTCTGCTTCCTATCCATGGCTGGTAGGACAGAAAAGGCCGTAAAGCTCTCCCTCGGCCTCTCTTGGGTCTCCTCTTCCACCTGACAATGTGCTGCCCATGCAGGGCGTCACCTCATTAGCCAACTGCCACATGACTGCTCTGATCAGAGGGCTCAAGGGCTGGCACAGCCACAGGGGACAGGAATGATCAGATCACTGGATTTCGACAACTGCCCTGAAGGTGCCCCTCTGGGCAGTTGATCAATACCTGGCTAGAGCCTCTCTGACCAAGCTCTGGGCTCCAGCTAGGGCAGAAGTGGGGATGCTGTTCCTTCACCTTTTGTCTGGACCCTGAAACTACTGTGGCTGTTGGGAGAGATACCTGGACATAATGCAGGAGAGACCTCAGTTTATGTCCTGGAGTTGGCACCGTGGGCAATACCCTAACTGCCCTCACTGCCCATGCATATGTGGTCATTATTGCAAGCTGAGACTCTGGGGAGTTCTGAGTTGTCAACTCTTAAAAAAAAAAAAAAAACCAACCAGAAACAACCAAAAATATCTACACAGCAGGGCAATGAGAGTGCCATGCACTCACAAGGAATATCAACCCCTCCTTTGTGTCTGTCTAATGAATTGAGGGCAGACAAGCACAGCCTGCATAGCTTGGATAGAGTATGATGATCCCAAACAAACAGCTGCAGATTTTCCATGGGGTAACAATGAGAATCCCAAAACAAACCCATGGAAGCCACTGTATGTTAAAATGTAGAATGCATTTGTTATCTTCCCTCTTTTCCGTCCCCTGTTTGTTTGGTTTGGGGTTAAACTCAAGGATTTGGTGGGAGAAGGAACAGTGATCAGAGCTGAGGGGGCAGCTGGCAGCAAACAGAGGGAACAGCCCACACTCCCCACAAGCAGCAGGAAAACGAACACCAGTGGAGCAGGGTGTGCAGACAGGGCCAGCCTGTGGGCTGGCATCGCTGCTGAGCCATGTTCCAACACAGCAAAGAACCTTTTCCAGAGCCTGCAAAGCTGGTGGGAAAGGAAATCCACCTGCTGGGGGGCAGAAGGAATTTCCTAGCCGATTCTTAGCACAGCCACAGAATTGAGTACCAGGATGTCAGAGGTTTGTCTTTTATTTTTAAATTATAATCTGGAATGCCCCTTAAGCCCAGAGACAACTGGCCCTGCCTGGTCCCTCAGTAACTGTGAGTGGATCTGCACTGTAGCTGCTGTTCTGCTGCTCTGTCTTCTCCTTTCAGGACCCAGAAGGGACTGCAAAGAGCAGCTCCCAAGCCTGGCAGGGGTCTGACAGCTCTGCTGTGTGTGTGCAGCAGGATGGGCACTGTGGGAGGCACCGATACCATCTGCCTGGGCTTCCCTGGCCCCTCCGTGTCCAGCAGCCACCTTCCTGCTGTCCAGCCCCAACTGGACAGCTCAGTACAAGACAAGGCACTGGTGGAGAGGATCCAGAGGGGGACATAAAGATAATTAAGGGACTTGAGTATCTCTTCTATGAGGCGAGTGAGAGACTGTGAGTTTGTCCTGTTTAATCTAATGAAGAGGAGGCTGACAGGGAATCTGAACAATCCATATAAATATCATCGAGGTGGGCGTCAAGAGGGTGGTGCCAGACTCTCTTCAGTGGTGTGCAATGACAGGAGGGGAAGCAGTGGCCATAAACTAAAACACAAGAAGTCTGCCCTCAACATGAGGAATAAGTTTTTTACACTGAGGATGGCAGAGCACTGTGCCCAGCGATGCTGTGGAGTTTCCCTCTCTCGTTTGGAACGTCTCTCTCTGGAGACGTTCCAGACCCACCTGGACACGTTCCTGGGTCATCTGCCCCAAGTGACCCTGCGTTGGCAGGGGCGTTGGACAGGGTAACGTCCAGAGATCCAACCCTGACAATTCTGGGGCTGTCATCTCCGTCCCGGACAGCTTCACCGCGCACGCTGCCGCCGGGCACGGGAGGAGCCCAGCGGGCCTGGGGGACTGACTTCGGCAGGTCCCTGCTCCTGCTCCTGCTCCCGGGGGAGGTGGCACCGAGCGGACCCGCCCGCACGGCCCTTACCGGGGATCGGGGCCTGTGCTCCGGGCTGGGGCGCGGGGCCGGACCCGACAGCGGCACCGCCGGGACCGCCAGCGCTGCCGCGGCTAAAGGCCCCGCGCGGAGCCGGGCTCGCCGCCCGCCCGCTCTCTACCCTGCCCGACGTAGCGACCGCCACCTCGCTCCCCGTCTCCGGCCCCTCCCGGTGTCGCTCTTACCGCAGCCCTGGCCACCAAGGCGAGCATGGCCGCGCACCCCGGGCCCACCGCAAGGACAGCCCGGCCGCCGCCGCCGCCGCTCCGGGGCGGGGCCGCCCCGCCGCCATCTTGGAGTGGGGCGAATCCCGCGTGGCCATCTTTGGGAAAGGCAGAGTGATGGTTTGAGCGGAAGGAGCGCCGCGGCCGGTGGCAGAGCCGTGCTGCTGCCCCTTTCTCCCCTGCCTTCTCCCGAAGATGGTGAGGATGGTCCTGTCTCTCGCCCCTCCGCTGCCCTCCGCTCACACCGGTCCCTCCCCGGTGTGGGCAGGGAGGGACGCGCCCTGCACAAATATGGCGGCGTGAGCATGACGGTGGCCGGCAGGGGCCGCTCAGCCGTGCGACGGCCCCAGGAACGACAGGGCCGGGCGGCGTGCCCTGCTCAAAGATGGCCGCCGGCGGCTTCGGCGTGTGCGGAGGTGGGAGGTGAGGGGCGGCCGGGCCGGGCCGGGCTGCGGGAAGATGGCAGAGAGCGAGCGGCGGACAGGTGAGGGGCGGCCGGGGGGCTCTGGGAACCCTCGGGCTGTGGGCTGAGCTCAGGGCCTCTCAGGGGCGTGCTCGGGGCCGGGGAGCGCCGGTACAGGGCCCCACGCTCCGGGGGTGCTGGGCCGAGGGCGCCGGGCCCGCGTTGCGGGGTCGGTGGCAGCAGCGCCCGGCCCGGGGAGGGAGGGGAGATTTGCTGAAGGTGTGAAGGACCTGCGGCCCCCGAGTCTTGGCACCACCCCGGGGCGAGGTTGGTGGTCGGGACTGAGCCTCTGGATCGGGGATCCCTGTGCCCCCAGCCCGGTTTTGTGACTGGTTCTCGTGCGGAGCTTTTGACTCCCCCTCCTCACACCGTGACACAAGCCTGAAAGTGCCCCCTCAGTCCAAAGTGCTTCTCGTCGTAAAGCTGACCCACCAGGCTCCCTTCTCCATCATACTAATAGGCTTGGACTCTGTGTATTCATCCCAGAATACTGTAACCCCTGCAGCCCTCACTGTTTCCTTCACTGAGTATTCCTGGTCTCCTCACCAAGAGGAATTGCACAAAGTTTGGGTCAGAAGCAGTGATGGCTGAGAAACAAACACAAAGAGAAGAAAGCAGTTCTGTTAATGGCAAACACCCACACCAGGACACTGCCCTGGGATTTATGTGTCACCTGTACTGATGGACACATCAGGGTTTGCCTTTTCACTTCATTGCTTGGGAGGTTTTCATTGTTTTCATGTTATAAACTCTTAAAAGCAGAGCTCCATTGGTGTGGTGCCAGCTGCTGTGAATTGTGTGCTGAAAAGAAGAGATACACACGTGTCTTTAATTTAAATTCATCACATGTTGTTCCTCTCATCCTCCTACCTGGAAGTTTTGCTGTAAGTTCTGCAGCAATGAACTGAACATTGCAATATTCAGGGCAGGAGATGAGGTTGAATTTGTTCATGGCATGGGGGATGTGAAAGGCAGAGAAGTCAAATGACTGGCAAAGGTTATATGACAAATCTACAGCGGACTCTGTGTTGTTCCTGGGACTTTGGTTTCCTTTTGATCTGATCTGCCTGCTAGAGAGCATTGTGGGAAAGGCTGCTGATGCTTCTGGGTGGTGTTTTCTATGTAAATGCAGCTGATGATATGTTAAGGAGTTGGAGTTTGGTGGCGTTTGTTAGGGAGACAGTGCCTGAACTGGCTGGGCTGTGGACAGCAGCTGCTGGAGTGTTTCAGGGCAGCTGGTTCTGCATAAGTGTCTGCAGATTTTCTGGGTTGAAAAAGATAAACTGAGTGACTCTGACAGAATTAATAAATTGACATTAGTGCCCAGGTTCCTTGACAGTGCCCTCTTCATTGCCTTTTCATATTAAAAGTTGCACTTTCAGGAGCATAATACAAATTACTTTAAATCTCCTGGAACTTTTCTGGTTCTGCAGGTTGGGTCCTGGGTTCGGGTGCTGCTGAAAAGAGCCCCTCTAATTCATTAGCAACTCACATTTGCATTAAATATTGCATCTTAGGCTCTGAGAGGGCTTTGAAATTAAATGATCTTCACAGCTTTCACCTGGAGGAGGCCGTGTCCCACCATCCCCCAAGTCCAGGTGCTTCATGGACCAGAGCTGTGGCTCTGGGCTGCATTTATTGCACTGCTCCAGCTTGTCCATGCAGGAATTATCCTTTCTAGAGGAATCAAGGTCAGGCTTAACACTTAAAAACAAGGCAGGGTTAGTTTGAAGGAGAGTTCAGTGTTTCAGCATGACCTGAGGCTTGCACTAGACAGAAATAATTAAACTGGCTGGATGTTGCTTTTGTTATCTCCTGCACTAGTCTCTGTCTGAATAGGAAATGCATCTTTAACAATAAAAACAGACATAATGCTTCTGTCTGAAGGCTTGCAGTGTCCTTAGGAGGATATTGGTGAGGAGGACTTGGTGAGATTACAGCCCAGATGGAATGGATTTGTGTGCTTTGTATCTCCTGAGAAATAAAGCTCATTACTAAGAAAGAAAAATAGAGGACTTCTCCTTCCCCAGTGCCTCTGTTTTACCTCTTTTTTGCATCTCCCAGGCGCCTCTGAGGAGGTGCCTCCTCCTGTCCAGCAATGCTTCATGGTCCCCAAAAAGGAGATAAATGTGGTTTCCGACATGGCCAAGTGGAAGCGATCTCAGGTAAGACTCTGGGGACAGAAAATGCTGGGAAATGCTGCTGATCTTTTGGTGGTAGCCAGGTCTGGTCTGGAAACAGCCAGGGAGTAAAGGAGGCTTGGGCAGAGAATGGGAAATAATTGAATTTGTGTTTTAAAGAAGAAGAGTTGGTGCTGGTTTGTAGGAAAATTACTTGGCAGTGATGATTACTGCTCCCTCCCAACAAGCTGGATGAGAAGCTGGTGACTGTTTCATCCTACCTGGCCTGTACTTTATAACCAAACTGGATTTACCCAGGCCTGTCTGAGCTCACCTTAAACATGGTTCTGCTGCCTGGCCCTGGTAGCACCAGCCTGGGTTGGTTCCTTCCCATTGTGCTGTTCTGGAAAGGACTCTAGAGCTGAGCCCTTCAATTTCCTGGATAATTTTTGTTTACAGCCTGTGTGGAGCTGGTGGAACAAGCAGGTTCTCCCCTCTCTGCCTTTGAGGGATTGGGGTGTTGGCCAAGACTTGTCCCACCTCTTAGGAGCAAATTCTTGCTTGATGACTGATGTGAAATGTCTTTAGAGAAACTGAGGTTACAGCCAGGTGTCAAGCAAACCTCTGGGTGCAGCTTCCAATTTAAGTCTCCTGGGTTTAAGGACTTGATTTTGAGGCAGAGAGGGAGAAGTGGCAGTGTGCTGCTGTGGAGCTGCACTGGAGATGATGCTTCCAAAGCAGCAAATCTTAGGAGCGGAGGAGTGAGGAGCTTGGGCTGTCTCCCTCTTCCCTTGCATGAGCATGGGGGGATAGTTCAAGGGGGAAATGAAAGGTAACAACACAGGTCTGGGAGGAGCAGTGCAGAGCATAATGCCTGGGCACAGCTGAGACTTTGCAGAACTGAGGAGTTTGAATTTGACCTGGTGGGAACTGAGGGAATGATTCTGGGGTCAGTGTGAGCATTTTTAGGTTTCTCCTTTCTGTAATTTTCACAGCAGTGCAGTCACCACCTGCCTTCTGCTTCTGGGGCTGCCAAAAAGAGCAGTAATTTTACAGCAAGCCCTGCACCCCCTGGTGTCTCTAAGGAAGCAGTGTTGTGTGTTGGGAAAGATTCCCTTGGGGTGCAGGATGCTCCTGTGCTGTGTTTTGTGCTCTGACAGACCCTGGGCTCTCCCTAAAGCTCTTGGTGTGTTCACAGGCATATGCAGACTACATGGGCTTCATCCTCACTCTGAATGAAGGCGTCAGGGGCAAGAAGCTGACATGTGAATACAAAGTTTCAGAGGTAGGAGAAGAGTTTGGATCCCCTTGTTACTTCTTTCCTGCTTTTTTCACCCTTTTTTTTTTTTTTTTTTTTTTGGCGCTACAGTGAGTTATTTCCTGGGTGAGGAATGAATTAGTAGCTTATCTGGGAGCCGAGGGAGATTGAATGGGGTTGGGGATGCAAATGTCAGGGTGTCATCCTCCCCTCAGGATGCAGAGAGTCTGGATGTGCTTGGTGGATGGGATATTGAGCAAGTGGGCAGAAGCTGGTGGGGAGTCAGTGATGCTTTGAAGCCGTGATATTCCCTCCTGGTTGCAGGCAAAAGGCTGGGATGTCTGTACCATTTCTGTCCCCCAAGTGGTTTTTCTCTAGGAGAATCTGTGGGCAAACTACTTCTCTCCCTGTCCCTTGTCTTTGCTAAGATTGTGTTAATTGCACCAATCTCCTCAGCCTAAGTTGTGCAAGCTCTGGTTGGACAGTTGTGACCTCAAGGTGTGTCACCAGCTGCACCTGCCTTGCCCAGGGTCGTGCTAAAAGTCCCGGGGCCTCCAGAACTCACAGAGATGGGACTGGGAGATTTCAGCTGGACTGGGAGATTTCAGCTGGGCTGGGAGATTTAACCTGTGGGGTAGGATCTCCCCTTCCAAGGTGTTAAGGAGAAAGCACCTGTTTTTCCCCTTGCATGAAAGTGGCTGTCACTTGTCCCTGCCTGTTGCCATAGCCAATTTTAATGGCTGTTCACCTTCTCAGGACATAGTGGAGCCAGAGAGAAAGGGCAGGCACCCACAGTGGTGTCACTGCTGCCCTGAGGGCTCTCTGGGTGCTGCCAATCCACAGAGCACACATTGCCCACCAGCTTTGCTTCCTTGTTACACACTGAATCCCCCTGCCTTGGTCTGTGCTGCAGTGAGGAGATTCTTGGCTGTGCTGGAGAGCTGAGTGATGTATGAAGATCTAGGCAAAATAGGCAGCAGACTGGGCCTTGTGTTTATAGCTGTTCATTCTGGTGGAAAAGGCAGCTGATGGTAGTGTTTAATCCAGTCCTCATGTTTGAAGTACTGTGTTGAGTCCAGCCTTCCCTTCTAGGAGCCAGTGTGTGAATGAGAAACTCCCCTGTAGTTCATGGAGGGGATCAGGGATAATGAGTCTCTCCCTAACAGGCTTTGTGCCCCTCTTTTGTTCCTTCAATTAAGTAGAAACTGCTGTCAAATGCTGCTCTTGCTTTCTGCTGTTTGCCTTTCACCTTTGAGTTTTGCCTTTGTCATGATCTCACTTGTTCCCAACCATTCACAGAGCACTTCTAGGGAAACAAAGCATTAAAAATGAACAAAACAAAGTGTGTGTGTGTGTGTGTGGGGGACGACCCAACCTTCTCCAACAAGCCCTTTGAGCTGTCAGGAAAAGCTGTACCAGGGCTGTGTCTGCAGGAGAGCCCTCTTGGAGTGAATGTTTTCCATCCATGGTCCCAGTCCGAGTAACAAACAAGAGACAAGATCCCAGCTGCTTGGGAAGTGGCAGGGAGCAAATCTCATTCCTTGCACACTGAGGAGAGCAGAAGCTTGTGACTTGAGGCACAGGTGGAGCATCCCCAGGGTTGTCTTGTTGATGAGGCTGCTTGTTCACACAGGCTCCTTTGTAGATCAAACTGGTTATCTGTCCTTTTAAAGGCTCAGCCCCTCGTGGCCTCTTCTTGCATCTCTGCTCAGCTTTCTTCTCTTTTGCTCTACCTGCTACCAATGTGCTTTTGTGCCATCCCATCTTCCTTCCTGATCAAATGCCAGGGACACCTTCCTTTGGCAAATGACCTCCTGAAATCCTTTCTGCTGAATGCTTATCCACTGTGTGACTTACTGGTATTGCTTTGCCATGGAATAAAAAATGGAAGTATGGTCTGCTCTGCTTTGAAAGAGGCAGCTTAGTGGTTTCCAGAGAGTGTGTGTCGATACCAACCTTTCTGCTGGATCCTGTTGGGGCTGAGCCCCCTTGGAGACCTGCTGAGCTTGCTCTGCTCCTGCTGACACATTGTGTGGAGCTGTCCAGGGTTTGCTGCAGGCATCTGACAGGCACTGATAGCAGACTCTGGCACAGACACCGTGTCTGGCACAAGGCTGTGTGAGTGATAGGCTGTGACCTGCCTTCCCCTCCTGGAGGGAGTGCTTTCCACGTGGGGATCCATCAGCAACTTGCTGGGGCTGCAGCCTGGAGCAGTGACTTGGATCAGAGGTGCAGTGCAGTGAGGAGGACGAGGTTAATTTTTGCCATGCAAGGAGCAGACCTTCCTGTCAAACAGCCCAATGCACTGGGGGAAACTGGTTGGTCTTGTGGCTTGCTCTGCTTCCAGGAAGGAAGTGGGGGAAGCAGCAAATGCTCTGATTTTAGCAGCTCCCCATTCTGACAGGGCCTGAGGAGCCCACAGGGGGAGAGTTGGTCGCTGTGGGCAGCTTTGGCTGCTGTGATGCCTCCTCAGCACCTCTGTCTGCCTGGGCCCTGCTCTTGAGAGCTGCTGACAGGTCTGTGCTCCGTAGGCAGCCCTGTGGTTTGCCTTTGGGACCGGTGGCAGACTCAGGGTCAAGGAGATGCAAAATCAGCACAACGAGGAGAGCAGGGGGGAGGCTGCCCTTGCTTTGATCACTGGAAAGGTAAAGCAAAAATAGAGCTTAAAAACCCAACCAGGCAAAACAGGCTGCAGTGGTGCTGATGGCTGTGTTCCCATAAGCTCCTTTCTCCCCCACAGGGGTCAGCCCTGGATGTACAGGCTTCCTCTGCTGGACAATGGGAAGCTGCTTCTTTTAGTTACCCCCTTTTCAAAGGGCCTTGAGCCCAAAATGAGACACAGCTCTTTAATTATTTATTGATGTGGCTGAGCCAGCAGCTGGGTCCTGCTCTCCCGTGTTCAGTGGGGCTGGGCTTTTAATCCCTTTAAAGCCAGCGAGTGGGGAAGGGGAGGTTGGACTCTCTGCTCCCCAGGGAAGGAGCTGGTCCGTGCCAGCCATTTATCCAGGCAGCACCGAGTGCTCGTGGAGAGGGTTTGAAATACGGTGGCTGCTCATAATGAGCTGCTGGTGCCGGCGGATAAATCACCAGCACCATTTAATTATTTAATGCAGCCCAGTGCTGGGGATGCTGTTGCTTAATTGGAGGGGAATGCAATAGCCAGGAAGGAGTAGGGCTGAGTCCAAACGTGGCCCAGTGCAATGGGAATGTGTTTGATTCCTGCAGTGTTTTGGGAGCAGGGAGCTGAAACAGAGGGGGCTTCGGTCCATGTGTATCAGGGGCACTGGTCTGTTCGTGCCTCCAGGGTCACCCAGAGCTTTAGGCTGTCTTATCCCTTTTTTTGTGTTCAAGGTGTGCTCAGGTCTTGTCCCAGTCTCTGGTCTGGCTCAGTGGCTAAATGTCGAGGTCCTGGGGTGGGAGAATCGCTCTTCTGCTTGTTCCCACTGGCTGATCCCTCCATGTCCTTGGGGTGGCACCTCAGGAGTCACTGTCTGTGGGAGACTGTGTCTGCCACGAGACCCTTCCCCCCATGAGTGACCTGCAGCTGGTTCAGTGGCAGCACAGCTCTGCCATGCCTGGCTCTGCCCACCCCCTCCCAGTGGCACTTCAAGGGCTGGAAACTTGCTGGGCTCTGCTGTTTCCTTGTCCTCCCGACAGCAGTGTGAAGAATTGAACCACAACCCAGGAGACCAGGCAGCTTCACACGGTCGATGCCTCCAGCAAAGTCAAACCAGCCGCCGCTTCTGCTGTCCTCTTTGTCCCCTTGAAGGAGGAATCCCCTCTCGAGACAGAGGAGCCTACATTGCCCGGGGCCTGGACAGCTGCTGTGGCGGCTGGTGCCTCTCCAGCTGCTTGGAATCAGGCAGGGAGAATCCCAGAGCCTCTGGCAGGCTTGACCAGTTGTCAGCAGAGCCTCCTGAAACCGTCTGGAGCTGCTAAAAGTGCTGCCTGTGGTGTTGCCTCTTGTTACGGGGGGTGTAGCTGTTCTCCAGCCATTTGGGCCAGGCAGGGAGATGGTGTGCATTGGCCAGCCCTGGTCTGACAGCACAGCTGGAGATGTTGTGCTGTGTCAAGTGCTGCACCTCTTCCTTTCACATGGGTCCCTCACTTCCAGCACTGGGTGTGAGAAACATGGCTGTGGTCTTGTTGTTGCTGTCTTCCCATCAGCTTGGAGTTGAGACATTTCTCTGAGAGCTGAGAGTTTCTCATTCCTGCTCTGATGAGAGTACTGGTGGACTAACCAGGCTGCCTCTTCCCCTGGGTAGGTTGTATTTTGCCACATGCAGTGGGTGTCCCTGGGCTGGAGCTGCCTGGTGGTGTGGCTGGTAGGAGTTTGAAGCAACAGGAATCATGCTGAGAAGGTTGACTTACTGTACAAATGTGTCGTGGTTTAGCAGCATCAACTGCTAATCCTGGCTCCTAAGAGACACTTCATGACAATTATTAGAGCCTTGAGAAGGGCCTTTAGATCACATCATCAGCCAGTTGTGAGGATGCATAGCACTGTGTATGTGCTGTTCTTTGTCCTATGGGGAATGCAGGACCCTTAAAAAGCCGAGCCTGAGTTATTGTGTTGAAGGTCCCTTCCCTGCCTGTCAGTCCTGTTAGGACTGTTCTGCAGCTCTTCTCCAAGAGATTTTGCAGCATGGTGCTTTTACAGCTCATGGAAGATTGTGTGGGTGACTGAGGAGCCAGCCTCAGGCTGGGCTTTGTACTGGACTGCTCTTCTGCAGGGAAGAATGTTTTTTCTGTCCCCTCTGCATTTTGAGGAGGATTGGCACAGCCCATTTCCACATGGCTCTCTTGGGAAGCATGGTGTGGGCTGTAATGACTCTCATTGAGGGGAGAGATGTCAGAGACTGAGGGACTGCTCTGTTTTATGTCACTGTGACCCCTCACCCTCTTGCTCTCTGTAGCCCATTGAAAAGCTGGTGGCTCTGCTGAACACCCTCGACAGATGGATCGATGAAACCCCGCCAGTAGATCAACCTTCTCGCTTTGGGAACAAAGCCTTCAGGACCTGGTACGCCAAACTAGACCAGGTGAGCATGTCTGTGCTGTGCAGTGTTACCTGCAGCTCCCACAGAAGGGCAGTGTGCCCAGCAGGGGTGGGGAATGGCTCTGTCACTGTGTGGCAGCCAAGCAGCTCACAGAGGAATTGCTCAGATAAGCCTTGAAGGATCCACCCCTTGGTACGCATCACTTACCACAGACTTGGTGCTATCTTTTCCTCTTGTGAGAGCATATGGGCAATGTAAATACTCTTGGCTGAGTATCCAGGTTCTGGATGAGTCACAAGGGCTGTCCAAGCCCAAGGAATTCCTCTGCTTTGTAACTGCCCACTGTGTCACAAAATGAGAGAAAGGTCGGGGAAAACTGCTTGAATTCCTTCAGCTCAGAACACTTGCTCTGCACCAAGCTCTGGAGGTGGTACAGCCCCAGTCCCAGCAGCAGTGACCTTGCAGCTGCTCTGCTGCTCTAGTGATGCTTTTGTCCTGGAGATGGCTCAGTGGGTAGCTGGTTCAATGTACTTGGGTGATGAGGCTTCTCTGTCCTACAGGATATGTATGGCATGAATAGGTCTGAGGACAAGCTCTCCCTGACTTGTTCCATCTCTGGAGATGACTTCTCCAACAGGAGAATTTGCTCCTCTCTCTTGCTGCCTCCAGGCATTGCAGAGCACTGTTGCAGCCCTCACACTGTGACATCATCTGAGCGCAGGGTGCCTTGTCCCTGGGGACTGTGACAGATCTGTGCTCACCCAGGGGAGTCCTCTGTGTCTTTCAGGAGGCAGAAAAGTTGGTGTCAGCAGTGATTCCCAAGCATTTGGCTGATGCTGCCCCAGAAGTGGCTGTGTACTTGAAGGAATCCGTGGGGAACTCCACCCGCATTGACTATGGCACAGGTACCTGGGCTTGCACACTGGCCAAGGCTGGGTTTGTCAGGAAGGGACCTTTGGAGTTGGGTGCTGTATTTTTTTAAATATATCATTACCACTATTTTTAGGGCCAGCTTGAAATGAACACCTTTTTAGGACCCCCTCACCCCTCTGCCCTGTGCGGGCTGTGACTGAGAGCTGGGGCTGGGAGCTGTATTAGAGCTCTGACACCCTTTCACATCTCATCCAAGGAGATGGGAACCAAGTTGTTCTGGGATGGGCTGTAGGACATGCTTCACTGCATGCAGCAGTCCTGCAGCAGGCAGTTTAAAGGATAAAATATGCTGGCTTGAATTGCAACTAGAGTGAGAGCCATGCTCATGTTCAGTGGGAGGTGTCCCTAGAGGGACATCATAATGGTCTGGTGGTCCCTAGAAGGGGATCACTGCTTACAGAGGGACTTTGAAATTTGAAGTTAGAAGCACCTGAGGAGATACTGAATTGCTGGTGAAATAACCACACAGGCTTCAGTGAGAACTAAGTACAGAATTGTCTGCATGCTGTGGTCCTCTCTGGGGGATAGCTGTATCCTCACCAAAAGGCAGGAGAGCAGGATGCTGTGAGAGCAAGGAAACATGACTTTGAGCTTGGGCAGGGAGAGGAAGAGGAAGCCATGGGTGAAAGCTGTGAAGTGCTGGCTGCAGCTCACTGGCACCAGGGGGAGATGTTGTCCTTGGAAAGGCTGGATGGGGTCTGGTCAGCTCAGAGAAGGAAATTCAACCTCTCCTCTCATCCAGTGTGTCCCAAGCCAGGGGCCCATGTCCCAGCTCACAGTGTCCAGACCATGGGTGCATTTTGTTCCTACACTGGGAGCTGCCATCCACACCTGTCCATAGTGTGGAGCTGCTGATTTTGTACTTTCCGTTCTTCCGTGGTCCTTCCCACTGAAAGACATTTCTGGGTTTGCTGGTTATTTCTTTTCCTTGCTGTTAGCTGGAGGGCCAGGCTGCAGAGGCTTAGCCTGAGATCCCAGTACCTTCTGGGACAGACTGTTCCTGGCAGTGTTGTTGGATCTGCATCCTTCCAACACAGAGATATTTTTGTAGCAGGAGGAAATCTGTTTGCTTGCAGATGTGAGGTTCTCTCGCATCCCCCAAGCAGATGACTCTGCAGTGCTCCACTTCCCTTGCTGTGCCAAGCTCCTGGGAAAGTCCCTGCCTTGCTCCCGGCATGCCCAGTTGGAGCTGTTTTCCCTTAAGAAGTTATTTTCTCTAAGTTAATGACCACCTTCTGAATGTCTAGAAGGTATAATTTGGGTGGGTGCTGCAGGGGGATGAAATATTGTCAACTCATGGAATTAACAGTGACAACAGGGTTGAGGGGAGGACTGTCACTGCTGTGATTGCTGAAGAGCTGTTGTGGTGCCCACAGAAAGGTTGTCCTGGGGGCAAAGACACCTGTGTCATGTCTCTTCATGTCTTTTTACTCCAGGGCACGAAGCTGCATTTGCAGCCTTTCTCTGCTGCCTCTGCAAAATCGGTGTGCTCAGAGTGGATGACCAGATGGCCATTGTCTTCAAAGTGTTTAACAGGTGAGGTAATGGGAGGAGAAGGGCTGGAAGTATTGGGCTTTTTTGGGGGAAGGGTAGAATGGGAAAGCTGAAGACAATTTTAGACATAATTAGGCGCAGATGTACATTTTAATGGACTGTATGCTGACCCATTATAACTGTCTCAAAAAGAGGAGATGGCCCCTTGTCTTCAGAGGCAGTGTCCTCCTGCAAAGTTACTTTAGTAGAGCACAAGTTCCTGAACTCTGTGGGTGAAGCTCTGTGCTTTTTGATAGACAGGAGTATCTGATCAGAGGATCTAACATCTCTTCAGGCATCAAAAATAAAAAAATCTATGCAACTGGCAGGCCTCCACTACTTCTCTAGATGTGTTTCCAGCTCAGGAGGTAGAGTTGATAGTGATGAAACTGGTGGAATGGGTGTTTGGAGTCCAGAGATCTAATCCCAGCTGTATCACTGTTTGGTGGCATGGAAACAATTTCCTTCAATAGTACTTCCAGCTTTAATTTTCCACCTGAAAAGTGGAAGCAGTGATTGCTGTAAGGTAGAAAACTCTGTGCTCTTTTGGAAGTAGGTGAAGGGATGTGAAGTGTCAATGTTTACAAATAGCAGTGGGCATAAGGAAGGATCTGCACTATCATAAAACTTTGCAAATAAAAGAAACCCCTGCCACTGGGTTTCTCTGTGCATTTGGTGTTAGGTACCATAAGGCTGCTTTCTATGGCAAAAGAGCTGAATATATATTCAGTGAACTGTGCTGTATGTGGGGGTCCTGCTTACAAGTGATAAATTGTGTCTTTTCCCCAACTGTTTTTTCTTGTCCTCACAAAAGTCAAAAAACAGGAGAAGGCCTTGCCTTAACCCTTCCTGTTCTCTTTGGTCTCAGGTACCTGGAAGTGATGCGAAAACTGCAGAAAACCTACAGGATGGAACCTGCTGGCAGCCAGGGTGTGTGGGGCTTGGATGACTTCCAATTCCTGCCTTTCATATGGGGCAGTTCCCAGCTGATAGGTACTAATAAAAATCTTCTTGTGTCCCGAGTTACCCTCTGCCCCATTTGTGTAGGATGTAAAGATGGTGGGACTTGGGGCTGACTTTTAAATTCAAATATGTCAGATTTGTGTATAACACAGCAGGAGAGTTTGGGGCTTGGATTTTTTGCTTTACCTCAGCTTTCCAAATAAAGCTGGTTGGGAGTTGGAAAGCTTCCTTGTATAGTACTTCAGTCTTTATTGCAATGACTGCAATTAAGCTTTTTAAAAGGAGAGTCTTGGTTTTGGTGCTAAAAAATGCAATTTCTGCTCTGTGGAGTTTTGTTCCTGCAGAGGCACTGGAGTGGGAGATGAGATAGAAGGTAACAACTCCGTGTCGCCTTTTAAAGAGCTCTCATGGGAGGGTCGTGCTTCTGGGTGAGGGGCAGCACACCACCTGGTTGAGCTTGGTCTCAGGAGGGGATTGCCATACAGGTTACTTGCTGTTGTCTCTTACTCTTTTTAGACCATCCAAGTCTGGAGCCTCGGCACTTTGTTGATGAGAAGGTGGTAAATGAAAACCATAAGGACTTCATGTTCCTGGAGTGCATCCTCTTCATTACAGAGGTGAGGAATGGAAAGCTTGTCCCACAGGGACATTCTCTTGACATTAGATACTTAGCTCTGGCAGTGGTTTTCTCTTCCTCCTTGCCTGTTTGTTTGCTCTCATGGAACTGTGCAGATGAACTATTGTTGCATGGCAGAGGTGTTCTCCTTGAATGAGCTGAGACAGGGATGTTGAGAAGAAAGTGTAATTAAAGTGGATGGGCTGTGGATTGTAGCTGAAGGGAGCTGTAACAAGTGCAAACAAATAACTTTGGATCATCACTTGGATCAGTCAGTGGGAGCTTGGATGGAGAAGAATGGTTCCTGTAGATACACCAGGAAGATGAAGTAGGAGCTGCGAAATGACTCGGCTTGCCAAGACAACCTCCCTTCCCTGCAGCCCTCGGGTGCTGCCTGGCAGCCCTGGGCCTCCCCTTGCTTAGGGCAGGCTCCCAAACTTCTGTTCTGCTCTGTCTCCTCCAGATTCTACCAAAAGAGCTGCCCATTAAATGCACCTGATTTGCAGCTGACCTACAGCAGAGGTGGTGCTGAGATTCCCCCAGCTGGCAGCGCTCTCAGGACTGTTTCTGCTCAGGCACTGCAGGGCCCTTTGGAGAGGGGCGGGTGATCCTCAGCTTGCTGGCAGCCCTGGGCTGTTTCTCAATGAGGGAGCTCATGGCTTGCTGCCTGCAGCATCAGTGGAGGATTTGGCCGTGTTTCTCCCAGTTCCCTCACTGCACAGTCTGAACAGGGAGAGCAGTAACTACCCGCTCTGTTGTGGTGAGGGATTTCTTGTCTCTGGCAAGGGGAAGTTGATGGGATTAATTCTGAAGGACAGAGTGCAGTTCTTCCCTTTTGTTCTGTTCACTTTCCCCCTTCCTCGCCTCTCTAATTTAGTGATTAGATGGGAAGGGAGGTTACAGACTATGAACTTAGCCTTTCATGTAGGGAATCTTTATAGGAGCCTTTGGCCCAAACCCCAGGAGGTGCTGTGTCAAGTCCTGCTAAATCTGGTAGGGTTTGTTGGTACTCAGCACCTCGCAGGGTTTAACCCTTAATGCCAAGATAAATCATACCATGGGTAATAAAGAGGTGCTGGTGGAAGAGATCAAGATGAGGACAGGAAATCAGGAGCCAAGGTGGTCAAAGATTTATTTTAGTTTGGGCCTCTGTGGTATCCAGACAGTGTACTGACCTCTTAAAAAACATACATCTCTTGAAACGTGTGTAGAAGATTCTGCAGCGCCCAGCTGACAGGTGATGTTTAAAATACCCAGCACAATCCTGCTGCTTCAGGTCACTCTGCTTCTGCCTGCAGAAAGTCAGCTTTTTAGTAGGCTTTTCAAATAAGAGATTTGAGTTCCTTTTCCACACATTTGTTGTGAATCATGGAATTCAGTGATCCCCAGTGCCACCTGGTGGCAAGGAACCCTCTTGGCCCTCCTGCCGTGAGCTGAAAGGGACGGCAGCAACCTGCATTACCAAAGCCATGGTAGATTCAGTGCATCTCCGTGCGGGTTGCTGCTTCATTTCTATGAAGATTTTCCTTTTAAATCTTGAGTTTTTTCCCTCCCAAGCGCCCGGGAAGGCTGTGACTGCCACTAGGGGGGGGGCGAGGCAGCCTCAGTGCCCTCCAAATGTTTTCTCTCCAAAATCAACAACAAAACAAAATAGCAAGGAAAAAAGATAGAACTGATTAAAGACTTTAGTTAATGAACTATATTATTTTGTTCTGAGCTTGTCATCTGGAAACAGCTATTCTTTAAGGGTGTTAAACATGCAACAAACACCACAGCAGTTCCCATAGTGGATCTGGTACATCTTGCCAACATGAGAGCAGGTTTTCTTTCAGACTACAACTGAGGAAGGTTGTTTTCTGTCAACTGAGAGAATATTCTCTTGAGCAGATACTGTTCTCAGCCCACAGGTGATGTTTCAGGAATATGAATATAAGCTGTTTTGGTGTTTGCCAGGCATGTATTTAAACCTCAGGCTTTTAAAGCAGCAGCAAGATGATGTCCAGGCTGAACCCACCATGGCATCCTCCTTACAGGAGTGCCCAGGCACAGCACTGAATCTTGCATGAGCTGACGTGATGTTGGGAAATCTTCAGGGTGGGTTTGGACCCAAACACATGGTTCTGGGACAGGGTGAGGTGTGTAGAGCTGGCTGGAACTCGAGCTGTTCCCTTGCTGCTGCCCTTGCCTTGACAAAGGGGTGTGTGTGGTACCTGAAAGTGCGAGGATGAGGAAGGTTTGGGAGCATCCCTGTGGTGCCTGCCACACAGGGGCTGTAGAGGACAGTGATGCAGGGCTGCCTGTGTGTGTGCAGAGGAGGGGAGCTGAGTACACCCAGCTGTTGTGGGAGATCAGTGCACTTGCCCAGATGCTCCTCTGAGAGCTCAGGGCAAGCAGCAGGAATTTCAGCTTCAATCTGGCTTCTAAATTTGGGAAGGGAGGGCTCGGGTTTCTGCTGGAAGGGAAGGAGCTGACAGGAAAGCACGGCCTCAGCCGTCCCCCTCCCCCCTGCACTGACAGAGGAACCATTTACAAAAGGCCGATTCTCTTGGGAACCCAGAGGCAGGAACGCCACGTCTGTGAGTAATTTCCTGCTCAATATGGCTGCTCTGACTCACTCTGTTCCCCTGGGGTCACTGCGGGACTGCAGCGCTCGCCGCCTCTCGCTCTCCCCTCGCTCTCCCCCACAGCTCTCCCTCTTCGCCCTTTGTGGCTGGAAGGAGATGATTTTTTTTTTGTTCCCCTTCTTATCCCTCTTATTTTTCCCGCCCCAGCTTGAAGCCATAGCCAAGCCATCCCTTGCTGGGTGTCTGGGTGAGGAGGGCCACAGTGGCGGCCGTGCCAGGTGTGAGCGTGGGACTGTCCAGCTGCGCCTGCCTCCTGCGTGCTCTCTGGCTTGAGAAGGAGAGGAGAGCGTGGTGGTGGTGGCTGATGCCAGCTGTGCCCCTCTGAAGGGCGGTGACATCAGGGGAAGGAAGGTTTGGCCTCAAAACTCAGGCAGCCAAACCTCCTGTTTGGGGAGGGGAGGCTCTGATGGAGCCGCCTGGCGCAGAGCTCCCTGGCAGCCGCTGCTTTGGGTGCCCCCGGTGCCAAATCCTGGCGCTGGGTAATGCGCCGGCGCTGCCAGGGAGCCGTGCTTTGTGTGTGCGCACGTTTCATCTCATACCCACGAGGGAAGCGTGTGGCAGAGGGGACAGGGAGCAGCTCATCTGTCATCCCCCAGCTCTCAGGAACCTCCGAGGGGAAGTGGAGATGCACCCGTGCTCTCCCGGCACCAAGCAGAGCTGCAGACTCGCTTCCCCTGCTGCTCTAGCCCCAAAGCCAGCGGGTTTGAAGCACATCACCCTCCAAACAGTGAGGTTTTTGGGTCCTCCCACCTTCTCCCTCTCTTTCTTTCTTTCTCTGCTGCAGGCTGGTGTCACATAGGCATTGCAGAAAGGCAGCAGCGTTTTTCCAAAGCACATTGATTGGCCCTGCTTGCTTTTTTAGTGAGCAGAGAGGTTGTTTTGGAGGCGCTTTTCCCACCCTCTCTCCAGGCCTGTGCGTGCACAGAGGGAAGGGGTTAGTTGTTGGAGCCCCAGGTCGGGAATGAGAGTCCAAGAGATTCCTCTCTCCCCACGCTCCTCTTTAGCGTGAGCTTCGGCCTTGTGGTTTCTGATGTCATGGGAACTTCGCTCAGTCAGAGTGGCTGTGTTGTATTTCTTTTTCTCCCTGAGGGTCTGTTTTTGTTCATGGAGGAGAAGGAGAGACAACCACCCAGGGAATCTACATGCAACTGCCCCTGATTGCAGTTTCCCTCCTCCAAACCCCTTGCCCTGGGAGGAGAAACAGTGGAGTATAAAAAAAAAAAAAAAAAAAAGAAAAAAATGTAAAGCATCTGCTGCAAGCCAGCAGCTCGCAGCTCTGCAGCTAGTTTGGAGAGCATGTTCCCTCTGCTCCTGCCTCCCCTAGAGCCCTCCTCGGCTAGAGGCAGGTGTGGAGTGGGCTGTGGACACAGAGCTGCTGCCAGCCTGCACTGCCCTCTGTATTCAGGGAAGGCAGCGATGGCTGTCGCTGCTGCTTGTTGTTGATCTGAATGGGGAATGAGTCATTTTCTTGGAAGGCCCAGCAGTGCTGCACTGGGAGGTTTCTGGGTAGAATAGGAACAGCGTTGAGCTAAGCTCTACTGGGGGGAAAAACAGGACTTATGTGGGGTTTTTTTAAATACAGTCACTAAAAGGGAGGTGTGCAGAAGGAGGTCTGATTAGGACAGCATGGCAAGAAAAGGCTTAATTTTATCAGGGAAGGGGGGGAGCTGGATTGCCACGGCTTCATGTGATGTGGCCACAGCGGGAGGGAGCATGGAAGGAGGGAGGGAGGGAAGATGCAGTGAGGTGGCTGGTGCGTGGGTCACTGGGCTTGGTGGGAATGTTTGCTTGGAGAGAGTGTGAGCATGAGTCACTGCTGGTGCACGAGCTTCCTGGCTGGCCCCGCTCCCTCAGCCCTGTGCTTGGGTCTCTTGCAGATGAAGACAGGCCCCTTTGCTGAGCACTCCAACCAGCTCTGGAACATCAGCGCCGTGCCCTCCTGGTCCAAGGTCAACCAGGGCCTCATCCGCATGTACAAGGCAGAGGTGAGTGCTGTGGGCAGGGGGAGGCTGCTCGGCCCCACAGCTGCTCTCCCACAGCACCATGGGTCAGCTCCTGTGCTGCTCCAGCTGTGGGGACCCCATCACAGCCATTTGTTACTCCATGCTGACTGTGGCTTGGGAGCACTTGGCTGTTGAGGTGCTGCTGGCTTAAAGGAAGCTCCTGCCTCATGTTTGCCCCAAAACCAATCCCAAAGTGGCCATTCCTTGCAAACATGACTTTTGCCATGTCTTGTCTTATCATAGTGCAAGTGCAGAACTCCAAATTAGGGCCAATTAGAACCTGCTTGTTCATCTGGTGCACCATTTTACCAGCTAGAGGAGACTTATTTTAAATTACCATCCCATGTTTGAAGAGCCCTAGAGCAGGCTGAATGCTTTCTACTGATTTACTCTTTCTACAAGCCCCATCCATGCCATGTCCCAGCCCAGTGAGACCACAGCCACCTCTGGTTTGGCCATCCTCTGCCCACCAGCTCTGCTGGCATTGCCCCAGGCTTTCCTGGTGTACTCTGACCTGGAGAGCAGGGCAGTTTTGGCTCTCCCTTATCTTCCTTCCTGCTCAAGCTAACCCTGGGCTTGAGGAAGCAGGACAGGAACCTCCAGAGGGAACGGTGTTGGCTCTGCAGGACGCTCTGGCTGCACTAAAGCGCTGGAGGAGCAGGGATGGTGCAACTCTTTGCTGGCACTGGGGGCGGGGACTGAAAGAATGAATCCCACACCCTGCAGTGCTGCTGGTGTAGCCATGCTCCTGTTGGGAGCTGGGACAAGCTGCTGTTGCTGGGACACACAGCTCTGCGGGCAGCTCTCTCAGGCCCAGCGCACAAAGGGGTTAACTGTGCTGAACGGCCGCTCCCTCCCCCAGCCCTTCCTCTGCTCTGCACATCCTGTGTTTAGGTTCCAGGCCACATACCTCTCTAATCTGTGAGGTGTCACTCCCAGGCCCGCTGGCTCCTTCCGCCCCCAGCTCAGTTTTCCTCCCAGCCTCCAAAGAGGAGAAGTGGGGCTGGGGGCCGACCCCCTCGCCTGGCTGCTCCTGGGAGGGGTGCCCCGGGCTGCTCCTTGGAGAGGGGACTGTCCCTGGGCTGCAGCTCTGTCACAGGAGCTGGAGACACTGCCTGCTGAAAAACCCTGAGCTGGAGGCTAAGCTGTGAGAGCTGAGGGTCTGAAGGGGAGACCACAGCACTGTGAGTGCCTTTAAAGTGAAACATGAGTGTCCTAAAACCTAGAGCCTCAGTGTGCTCTGCTGCTGCCTCAACAGCCTCGCCGTGGTCCTTCCTTTCCTTTGGATCAGTTCCTGCACAAGCTGGGTGCTCCCCTGGCATCCCACATTCCCAGGGATGCTGATGTGCTCCTGCCTGATACCCCACGTGCCCTGTGCCCACCGTGGTTGCTCCCTCCTGTACATGGCAGTGATGAGCCCACAGTGCAGTGCACACGTTCACTGATGTCTTGGGGCCACCATGTGCTGGCAGATCTGCCTGTGCCCTGCCTGGAGAGAGCACAGCTCAGGGATTCTCTAGAGACTGGGGGATTCTTTGGCTCTTCTATGTGCACCCAAGACATGGTCTTTTCTGAAGGCCTTAGTGTGTTTTGAGTAGCAGGTGACTTTCTGTGTGAAGATGCTTAATCCAATACAGGTAGGTTTCTAGAAATATCTGAGATGTAGCTGTGTCAAGGGGAGAATGTAAAAATTGCAACGAAGGGTAATTGTACTAATTTAGGCTAAAGCATAAAAAACACTGAGTCAACCAAAGAGCTTTAAATTTAGTTTTTTTCCTCAGATAATGTTTGTAGGTCTTAAAGGACTAATCCTAAAAACATGATTCTTGTGCAATGTTGTCCTCTCTTGCCATGGCATGGAAGTTGTATTCACCTGGATAGGCAGAGGAGAGGGGGCACTCCAGCTCAGGGGTCCTCAGGGTTCTTTACAATAAAGATATCTTTATATATAATCTGTTCTGGAGAGTTATCTACCTTGATGCTGGCTCAGCCAGTTCCTGTCTGGCTTGGGAGATGACAGGGGTGTGGATGTGGACATAGTAGCATGGCTGGGCAGAGCTTTCAGTTATGGTGTGCCTGGCCCTGCAGGTTACACCAACATTTGCAACTGGAGGGTCTCTTAGACTGATTTTCTGGGAGTGACACAAGGTTAGGAGTCACTTAACCTTCATCCTTGCAAACTGAATCCATCTGGGTGTCTCAGGCCAGGCACAGAGTCAGTGCTGGAGACCTTGTCTCTTTTCTGCTGGCTCCCAGCGTATTTCTGCTCTCTGTGTAGCCTTCACCAATGCAGTCTTTCTGCAATTGGCTACTGCTGGTGTTAGCAGAGAAGTCAGCAACACCCATCAAGTACTGACATGGATCTTTTTCCAGCTCAAGGCAGGCAGCTTCTGTGGCAGAGCCTGAGGCAAAGAGAGGGAAGGTTTGGGGTTGTGGTGTCGCTTTGTCTAACTGGCAAAGTGAGAGCAAGATTTCAGGTTTTATTTGTTTTCCCCTCCCTTCTCCCTGCCCCTCTGATCACCCATTGCAATTAGATCAGGTGAAAGCAGACACTCAGCTGGAGGCTCCTGCTCTCTAACACTCCTGGGGTGGCTGGGGAGCGCTGGGTGTCTGTCGGATGGTGCTGACCAGGACCGGGACTGAGTGGAGGCAGCAGCAGAGGATGAGGTCACTTGCTGGAAACAGACCAGGAGAAATCCCACTTGGTGGGAGTGGGGCAGCCCCCAGACCTAGTTCATCTAAAAAGCACTCCAAAGGATTTATCTCTTCTCTGTCTCCTCTATGGGATGGCTTTAAACAGGCAACAGAAAGCTCAGGTGTGTCTGTGTGTCCAGGAGCTGTGGTCTGGATCCAGGCACTCCAGGGCAGATGAGCAGTAGACTGAGGACAGTGTGTCTTCAACTCTGTGTGTTTATGAAATCCCAAATGTGTCTATTTATAATATAATGGGTGAAGATGTGTTTGCTTGAAAGTCCACGGGCTTTTCTTATTCTCTCCATCAAAGTCAAGGGAAGAAGTTGACAGAATAGAGTGTGGTTAAAGCAGCAGCCTTGATGTTTTTCCCCTAAGCCTGCTTTGAGTCTCCTGACCTTTCCTTCTCTGCAGTCAGTCAGGAAATACTTCCCAATGTAACTAATCTAGTCCCAATTCCATCTTTAAAGGTTGGACTTGGTGCATGAATCTACTTCCCAATTGAGTCCCAAGCAGACCTTCAGTGCAATCAAGATGGTGGCAAGAAGAAATAAACCTGAGACTGAGCTAGTCTTGGGTACAGTTTCATCCACAGCTGATGCAAGGAAGGCCCTGTTGCTCTGTACAGCTGATAGTTCAGTAAACTTGTGCTAGTCCTTCTGAATACTGGAGGAGAAATTTCTCTGCTTGTCTCCTCTTGAGCTGATGATGTGTTACATGAAATGGATACCCCTTCTTCCCACTGGTGGTAAAGTCTCTTAATCTGGAGCCCAAACCAGTCTGGTCTTCCATGTGACTCCTTGGAGCTAATTGGGCTGACATTTCAAGCTGTCATCATCTCCAGTGTTCATTTCTCTCTGCTCTCCCCTCATGCCTGTGTTACCCAGCCCTGTTTCCTCTGAGAGTTTGTCTAAGTGGTTGTGTGGAGAGACAGCAGCAGCTCTAAGCATTAGGGAGCCTTGAAGGTGACGTGCCCTGATGCTCGCAGGACTTACTTCTCCTTGGTGCCTTGCCATGGAGATTTGTGGTTTTCTGCCTGGCTCTTATTCCCCAGGAGTGGATACAGCCATGCTGTACTTTCACCACCTCCAAACTTGTTTGGCTCCAGTGTGCTGGTGCTTGAAACCAGTTGCCTGACCTCTGGCTCCAAAGGGATTACTGTAGGCCTGGGCTCCTGAGCAGTAATCTCCCTGCTTGCCCATGATGACAGCATGAGGGCAGGGTGCCTGTGCTCAACTCCTGCCTTGGGGTGAGAGCTGTCTGCCATACACAGCTTCCTCCCCAGCCCCAGAGTCTCCCCTGCTTCAGTAAGTCCAGTTTGGCCCCATGGAGAGCACAAGACTCCTTCCCATGGAGAGTTGTAACCACGTCATGGCTGGTGAGCACTCACTGCTGAGCTCTGTGTGATGGAGTGGAGCCTGCTCAGTGCCCTCCATGAGGTTTGGGCAGTCTGAGTCTGCTGTGACTCAAAAACCAGAGCTCTGAGTGGCTCTGCCAGGCAAGTGCTGGCAAACTCTGACGTTATTACCACAGTCCATGGCCTTCCTGCTGTTGGCTGGTGAGTGGAAGGGGCTGTGCCCTTGCAGCCCCGCTCACCCTATGCAGAGCCTGGGTGTAGCTGCAGGAAGCAGCTCTGAGCTAATCTGCTTTGTAGTGGATCTGTGTGACTGACCTGTGATCCATTACTCTTCAATGGGAGGTGGGAATTTCAGGGGTGAGGGGTTGTTAGAAATAGGATCATATTTTAAACTATGGCTGCAAAATCACTGGTACTTGTCCATCAAAGACTTGAGAGTCTGGAATGCAGTTTGGGCAGTGCCTTGCAGCTGCAGAATGGTGCCTCAAACCCAGAGTGTGGGCACTGGCCTGGGGGGGAGAGTCTCTCTCTGCTATGTTGTCCTCTGCAGGGGGGATTCTGCAGTTCTCAGTGTTTGTGGAGTGAAAGACATCAGCTTGAGCAAGGAGAGTGGTGAGGGAGAAAGCTGCTGACAGACATGCTGCTTCTGCTCATGCTCCAGGCCTCCCCATACTGAGTTTCAGTAAGAAAAAGACTCTGGCTGAAGGGAAGGGGTTGGGGTTATGAAGTGCTACTGGCCTGAGAAGCCTGATTGGAATGTGAGGGGGCAGACATGGGGCTGATCCTCTGCCTTTGTCTGAGCTGAGTGGTCCCAAACCCTGACCCTGCAGGCAGGATGTGGCTCAGGCTGTGTGTGTAAGGTGGAAATGTCTCCTGAATTCACCTCTCTTTATCTCCCCTCCTGCAGTGCCTGGAGAAGTTTCCTGTGATCCAGCACTTTAAGTTTGGCAGCCTGCTCCCCATCCAGCCTGTGACATCTTAAGGAGCCCGCAGGAGGAGCCGAGGCAGCGGAGGCACAGCACGGCGCTCTTCCTCCTCCCCTCACCCCTCCTCACCACCCAGCCCATCCTTTCCTGCACATCCTCATCGGCAACCACAGATCCAAAGCACTCGCCGGCCTGGCACGGGAGATGGGACCTGGAGCAGCTCCTCCTGCACGTCCTCACCCTGGGGACGTCTCGCTGGCGGCCGAGCCGGGGCCGTGCTGCTCCGCTGTGCCGCATCCCTGCTGGAATGGGGACGGGTTTGAGCAGGGGCTGCCCTGCAGAAAAGGCCCTCTGCTGTGCTTCCCAAGAGAAAGGGGTGTGGAGGGGAGGAAGGCACGTGTGTATGTGTTGGGTGGTGGTAACTGCAATTTCCCTTTTGAATTTCATTGGCGTTTCCTGTTGCTGTTTGCTTTGGGAAATGACTGAGACTGCGCGGGGCGAGATGTGAGCCTGTGTGTGTCTGTATCAGCCAGCTCTGCCTGCACTGGAGATCTGAACTGGGAAAAGGGAGTTCTAGGGAGTGTCTGTGGGTTGTGGAAGCCCAGGGTACTGTCTCTCCCTTTTTCTGGGTAAGGAAAGCGCCCTCTCTCCACCTCTTCTGCAAGGTTTCCTGGGTCTTCCTTTCCCACTAGCACCTCTTCTCTTGGGTGAATCTGGGAACCTTCTGGGCTGCGGGCGTCTGAGCTGGCTCTGGAGCTGGAGACAGAGTCTGTGGAGGCACGCAGCTCTGTGGGAACAGCTATGCAAAGACACTGCTCAGGCCCCCTCTTAACTGGCACAAGCCCTCACACATTCACACACATCCATAACTGGGTCCAACCTGCCCTCTGCAGTCCCCGTGCTTTGCTGCTCTGGGGCTGGGCTGGCCTCAGGGGCACAAGGTGACTGTGGTTGCTCCTGCTTGGTCATAAATTGTAGTGACACCCCATAGCAAAGGGATTTCCCCACAAAGCAGCACAATCCCCAGCTCTTTGAGGGGCCATCCCTGGAGCACAGGCAGCATGAGGGGGCCGCATGTGGTTTCTCATTAATTTATATACTCGCACTGGAAACAAAAAGCATAAGTAGCCCAGGACAGCAGGTTATACCCAGAGAAAGCTCTTTCCCTTTGTTCTTCCCTGCTGGTGTTGCTGTGCTGGACCTCAGGCAGGGGAACCACATTTGCAGTGCCACCAGCAGCACTGTGTTGAAGACAGGTGGTCTGGATCACACCAGCTGTTTCACTGGAGGACAGAAAGGGCTGGTGCTGTTTTTGAGATAAGCTGTCTGTCCACAGGTTATGACCAAGCTGGTGCACAGCTTTGCTGCTGCACTGGGGGTGTTTCTTCTTGAGGTTCTAGGCTGGGTGTGGCAGGGACAGACTGGACTGGTGTTTGCTGGGGATCAGGAGCAGCAGGACTCCTTCCTCTTGGCATTCCTGCAGACCATGAAGGGGCTGCCCCGAGCCAGGCTGCTCAGCTTTTGCTGCTGCACTGCTTTACTGCTGGGGTGGGAGAAGGAAACATTGTTGTGATTTTTTTTTCTTTTTTTAAAAATTATTTTTTCATTATTTTTAACAGACTACTCACTCCCTCTTGTAAAGGTTCTTGCAGGCACTCAGGGGAAGGAGAGTAAGAAAAGAGTCTAAGTTATGAGGTGGTGAAATGTCCACAGAGCAGAAGCAGAGCTTTCTGGCACTGTTGCTGTCCTGTCTGCTCCTGGCTTGGCCCTGGGCAGGGGGTGGGGGACAAGGAGCTTTTGACCTGCCTGAAACAACTCTATAAACTTGTATTTTAAATGAAAATGGAAGACTGGGGTTAAGTCTTGTTTTACTCCTAAATGGAATGTGTTTTGTCTTTGCTGCCCAAATGGATCCACTCCTGGAATGTTGCTGGAGATCTGTGTGCTTGCTGGGACTCATGAGTCCATCTTCAGTGGAGCAGCCTGTGCCTGGAGCAGAGACTCACGGTGTCTCCACCTGTGTCCCCTCACGTTGCTGTGTCTTTTGGCAGGTGTCCCCATACTTCAAATGATTGTGCAGCATCTGGCCAGCAATGGCTGAGCAAAAGCCCCTGGTTTTCTTTATCTGCCTGAGAGTCGGGAAAACATCCCTCCAGGTTGTCTCGTGGAAATGAGGCTTCCGTGCAAAAGGATGGGTGGAAATTATGACATTGATACATGGGAGGGACTTCAGGAAAGTGGAATACAGCACCAAAAAAGGGTGGAGAGGTGCTTCCTTCCCCTGCAGCTGCAGCATTGCTCCCTGGGACAGCGTCCCTGGGCTTGGGACCTGTGGAGGCGGTGGGAGGAGGCTCACGCACAGCTTTGTGTTTGTTGTTTGCCAGAGTCTGCACATCTGTCCTGCTGGGAATTTTGGGATGTCAAGCAGCTAATTTTCGTTTGAGTCTTATCAGCCCGCTTGGGACGTGCCCCTGTCATGTGGCAGCCACTTGCTTTGCCTCCCTCCTGCTCCCAGTGACATTCCCCAGGGCTCGTGGCAGCACCCAGGGCTGCTCTGTGCCCGAAGCAGCACTTCCCACCTCCCCCCATGTTGTAGGTTTAATTAAAGTTTCTGTGTTTTGCACTGGTGACTGTGTTGGTCTCTAGACTGGGTTTGCTCCTGCTTTGGGAGCAGAGCCAGCAAAGCCAGTGGCCGGAGCCTTCGGCACAGGGAAGAGGCCTTGTGGACGCACTTGCCGTGTCGGTGGTCGACCTCGTGCTTGCACTAAAATTGATTCTTTATTTAACTGCATGATCAAGTACATCTGGTCTGTCTTTGTGTCCTTCCAAGGTGTCTTTCTGTTGTATTATGTGGTTTATTTATTAACTTTTTTGCTGTGTCCGCCGCCCAACCCATCTGACGTTCGGCAGGTAGGTGATGTGCAAAGCCTGATCCCAGGCCAGCAAACCTCTTGAAGATCAGAGACTCTTAAAACCAAAGGATGTTTGAGCCTTGTTTCTAAGGCACGTCGAGAACTGGAACCTTTTCCTTCAGATGCTTTTCTTGTCCTGCTGTAGGAGCTGACTCAGGACTTCCAGCATCAGTGTAGTTCAGCAGCTTTGTTGGACTTATAATAGACCTGGATTAAATTAAACCTAGACCTTCTCACAAATGGTTGGAGGTAGTGTAGCTGTGCTTTGCAAATGCTCCTTTTCTTGTCTCTGGGTTACATCTCCTCCATCAACAGAGGCCAACTGTGTGAGCCATGTTGCTAAAAGCAGCAGCAGTGTGGAGGGGTGGATGGTGAGCAGAAATGTCATCTTGGATCACAGATGTTTTCTTTGAAAGCACTTGAATTCATCTTGAGCCTGTCCCTTGGTGAACATGACGTGCACAATGAAGGGGAAGCAGACATAGCTTGGGTTTCTGGCCATCTTCCCCCTCAGCCCACTGACCAAGCCATTTTTAAAAAAAATTTAGTTTTCAGAGCTGGATCTTTGGGGTTGCCATATGTAGGCCAGTTCATGTTGCTATTTAACAGCTGTTGCCTTTGCATGGGGTGCGTTTTGTGAGTCGCCGTCAGCCTTGCCCTGTCTCTTCCTTCACAGCCTTCCTTTATAAATAATGGCTTATGGCAGCCAGTGATGAAGTAAGAGTTGAGAGAAGCAGCCTCGTGGAGATAGAAGTAACAGAATAAAAACTAGAAGTACTTCATGTCATTGTTGCTGTATTGTCCCTGGTGTGTGGCTCAGTTCCACTGTGCAGTGCTGGGATTCTGTGAATGGATGAACAAAGCTGCCCCCACAGCAGGACCGCAAAGTCTGAGCGGGCACTTGCCAAGATGAAGGTGCACTTTGTGCCCCAAGGACCTGGTGCTGAACCACACAAGAGCCCTGGACTCTGCACTGTGTCCCTGCAGCTGCCCTGAGAGAGGGAAGGAGGCAGAAATGGGTTGGAGGAGGTGAAACTGGTTGTTAATGATAACTGCTAAAGTAACCTGAACTCTCCCGCTGCCAGCGTGCTGGTGGAAACCTTGTACAGTTGAGAAGCTCACAAGAATCTTCTTGCTACTTGAACAAGGACTCCCCTGGCTCAGAGGTAGAATTTAACAGGGCTTTTGGAGGTCATTTCATGCTCTAATATCCAAGAGGAGATACCTTCATCATTTAACTTTGCTTCCCCTTCAGTGGATGAGCACTCTTGCCATTGGCGTTGGAGAAAAGTCCTTGAACATCCTGGGGGCACACAGGGTCTTGTAAAATTGTGCCAAACTTCAAACTAGGACAAGCCAAATTGAAAAAGGGCTGTCTCCACATCAGATTCAGTGAGGGCTGAACCGTGATGGGCATCATCAGCTTGGAGATAGGCTTGTTCTGAGGAGCACAGGGCTGTAAGCAGGTTTTGGAGGTTAGAAAAGGCCTTTCAGGGGGTGGAGTGGTTGCTTCTGCTTGCTATAAAAAGCCTGGGCTTGGGAATGTCTACATGGGCCAGCTCTATGCAGGGCATTAATGCAGTTGTCGCTAAAATTGGAACGAGTCCCTCCCCATGTTCCCAGTTGCAACTGTAACACGGATAATAAATAACATCAAAATCCTGCATTAGAATTTGGGCTTCTTAATGCTGGGTACAGTCACACCCATGGAAACAAAAAATCCTCAGGAGAAGGGTCCTGTAGGAGTGGTGCTGCGGGGCCCTGACCCAACGGGCACCAAGATGTGGGGTTGAGTCCTCCTGAGCACATTTTCCTTCCTTTTATAAAGTAGATTAAGGTTTTCCTGACCCTATAAATGGAGGAAGGAGAGAAGGCAGAGGATCAGTTCTTTATTGCTTCTCCTGTGTTTTAAGGCACCTGGGAGAGATAAACCCAAGCAGACTGCACTGCACAAGTCAACTACCCAGATTTTCCATTTGGACGTGAATTCCTCCCAGTTTTATGTGTGAAAATTTGGGTTTTCTTTGGGATGGTGAAGTATGTGGTGCTGGACACCAGCACCATGCTCCAACAGCTCTTGGGTAGACACAGCACTTCAGGCTTCAAGTGCTGATGCTGTTAAAGGATCTCTGTATTGTCCTATGGCTAAAAGAGCAAAACATGACAATATTCCTAAGAGTTTATGTGTCCTAGGATGATACAAACTATAGAAAAATGACTGGTGTGGTTAGAAATTCCAGCTAGATTGTAAGATATGAGAGTAAATTCTTTTATCAAGTACTTGCTGATCACTGGAAGTGGCTGCTCTGCAAAGGGTCTTACTTTTCCATGTTTAGAGCATATACCTTTAAAAATATTAGTTTAGGTATTACATACCCCCTTAGAAAAAATTCCCTTGTAGGCAAGAATAAAACTTACAAAAAGGCTGTTACAGAGATCATCAACTCTCTATTAGATAGCTTGGAATATGCTCCACTAGCACCAGAGTTTAGTCTTCTCTAAATTACTGTAGAGGATTTGACTGTATCTTGCTGATCCATCCACATTTTAATTTCCTCTGCACGGATACATATTGCAGGATGCTGGAAATCCCCAAGCCCACTGGAGCTGCAAGACTGGATGTTTCATCCTGTAACACCAATAAAATGTTAATGCATACTAATAGCAACAGCAAAGGGGTTTATGGAGCGAGCTTGGAAGTATTTTATAATTGGTAGGGTATCTGTGTCACAGAGAATTTGGGGTTAGAGTCATCAAGTATTGCACTTTGTCAACACAGGAAAAGAAAAACCCTCAAAAAGTACCTCAAACCTACTAATTTTTATAATTAAAGGGGAAAGATGGGAGATGAATCCCTGGGGAGAGAGTAAAACATAAATTTCATATACATGAGAGAGCTGCCCCTGGTTGGGATGGACCGGGGTCTGTGTGTTCAGTTACCTGCTCTGCCTGAGCCCTGCTGCAGCCCTTCCTGAGGACACTGCCTTCCTTTCCCACCTGCAGACCAAGGATAAAAACATCCTGCTGTACAAACCCAGTGAATCTGGGCATGGGGTGACATAAATCCCTCAGTAAGATGAAATGCAGGGAGCTGACCATGACTTGCCTTCCAGCAGCTCATTGTGTGTCCTCTCCACCCAGCCTGGTGGTGTGGTCCTATTTACTGCAACCTGAGCTACCAAAAACAAGGACAATTTGAAATTGGGGTCAGAAGGACCAGATTTCCTCCCTCTTGCAGGGCTTCCATCTGTCAGTCTTTGGTTGCACCCCTTATCCTGCCTATTCCAAACTCGTGTCTGGGTGCTCTGGTCGCTGCCTGTTGTGGTGAGGACGTGGGGCACAGAAAGGAGATCCCACCCTGTCCGGAGCACCGTGTGGGAACTGCTGATCCGCCCTGGCTGGCACTTGGCTCCCCTTCTCCTCCCACTGGATCGAAGCACGAGGTCTCCACGGTCCAAGGACAGAAGGGGAAGAGCCTGGATGGCCCCAGCGCTGCTGGTTTTAATAGATGTGCTCCAAAACCTGAGGATTTTCCCGACTCAACAGATCCCCAGCCCGGGAATAAGCCAGAGGTGCTGCCTGACCCCTCAGTGGGCTGAGCTGAAGGAGCTCTGGATGGAAGTGCTCCTGAAACAACCTAAGGCTGAGTTAATCCAGGGGTGACTCCAGGGGGAGAAACTGGAGGCTCAGTGTTCCCCCTCATGTGTTGTGTGCCCGAGCTGAGGGCACAGCACCACGGGGCCTGGGGTTTCCAAGGCTCCTGGGGCTCCTCAGCCCTGTCCTGTCCTTCTGCTGCATGGGGAGAGCCGGGTGCTCATGGTGCTGTGGGGCCGAGAATCTGGGGGGAAATGGGTGATGGGAGAGAGCAACACAGAGCCTGGACACGGGGGTTCTCCCCTGGCTCTGAGTGTTCCCCAAACACCCCGGGTGTGCTCTACCCCTGTGCAGGGTCATCCCCCATCCCTGTAAGCCCTGCTGGGAGCTGGCTGCAGAGCTTTCCTGGAGAGGGTGAAGCCTGTCCTTTCACACGTATTTTGGGCTGGTGTTTGCTCTCCAAAGCAAACAGAAGGGTGAGTTGCTGGAATGCCCTTGCCGGAGCTGTGCAGCCGAGCAGCCCCGGCTCTCTCTGTTCACAGGAATATCTCCGAATCCTCAGCACTCCCTGCCAGGCGGGCAGCACCGGGCTGCGCTGGCAGCCGTGAGAGGAGGAGAAGGAGGAGGAGGAGGAGGAGTGGGCATGGGCAATGGTTGGTGTTTTGTTCATCCTCACCAGGGAGAAGAGGAGAAACAAAAGCAGGAGCAGCGCGGGGCACCGGGCTGGCTGGGCGAGGAGGAGACAAAAATAATTGTGCAGAATTTCATCGGGGAGCTTGAAAAAGGGTGATTTTGTGAGCAAACAGTCACCTCCTAGCACAGAACTTCCCAGTCTCCAATTTCAAAATTCCATTCACATCAACATCCACTTTCATGTTGCAAAACCTGGGGAAAAAGGGAAGGAAAAAAAATGCAGCTTCACACATTTCAATGCAAAAGTCTCATTTTGGTGAGGAAAAGAGGGAGAAAGCACTGCTTTGGGGGTTCTTTATTAGAAATCAAGCTCCCAGAATGGAAGTGTGGAAATAATCAGGGACCTGAGGCAAGGGGAGTTGCCCCAAAGCTGCTCCTGTCTGTTGGGGCTGAGCCCAGTGGGGCCATGAAGTGGTTCCTGGAACTTCCCACGTGGAAAAGGTGGGAGCAGGGGCACAGTGCAGGGGCTGTGCTCTGGACACAGGAGTCCTCATGAGTTTGGGACAACAGGTATGGGGGGGGAAAACACATGGATCCAGCCCGATGGGGGACCTGCCAGCCAGGCAAAAAGGGGCAGCTTCAGTCCTAGGAAAAGGGGAGGATTGCAGGGAGCAGGAATGGTCCACAGCAGCACCATGGATGTGGGGGTTTCCCTGGGAAAACCCTTTCCCCTCCTCTGGGCAGAAGGGGTTAATGCTCTGTCTCATTCCCCACAGGTGTGGGACAGGTGATTTTGCTCAGCTGGACCAGTCATGGGGTGAGGAGTGAGGATAAGAGCAGGCTTTGGTGAGGGCTTCTCCTTTCTCTGCTGCTTTATCTCTAAGACATGGAGTTGGTCAGTGCTTCCCTGAGGAAAAGGAGCCAGAACATCTCTGCCTGGGTTCTGCTCTGGGCTTGGCCCTCTCCTTTTCTCCATGCTGACCTCCGTGTGCTGTTTGGCTTGGAATGAAGCTCCTGCCTGCCTGGCATAGAAATCCCAGAGAGCAGCTCTGCTGGAAATGTCTTTTGCCCGAGGAGCAGCTGGAGAAGCCTTCAGCCTCCAAGAGTGTGGGTCAGCAAAGCAGCCCCAGGTCCCTCTGCAGGTGATCAGGACCGTCACTGGCAGCACAGCCCCCTCAGCCAGGACCAGCAGTGCCACCAGAGGAGCCAGTGCTTAGGAGAGCAGGTGAGCCCACCACTGGCTTATGGATTTTGCTTGGCTGAGCTCTGTAAATCCCAATGTGGAGAAGTTAGCAGCCACTTTTCCCCATTTCCCAGCCTGTGGGGGCAGCAGGTCCTTCTCTGCAGAGCCCTCATTGTGTTTCTCTGATGGAAAGGTGGCTGAGGGGGTCTGTGCACCCCAGCTTTGCTGCAGAGCTCTGCCCAGCTTGTGTCTCTGAGGTGCCAGGAAACCCCTAAATCATTTGGCATCCGTGTCTGTTGAATGCTGAGGGAGTTTTTTGCTTCTCCTGCTGTACAGGCGAGCTCCTCGTGCATTGATGGTGGTGGCAGAGTGTTACTGAGATGGCTGCTCTGTGCTTAGTGGCTGCTGCTTCTGTGAAAAGTGCTTTTTACTCTAATTTTTCTATTGTGCTGTTTGTGCTGTTCTGTGTGAGGGACAGCAGCCTCTGCCACACAACAGCCTCCTCCTAACTTCCCCACCATGTGCTGGTAAATCCAGGACAGGCTTCACTCAAGGAGCAACATTAATCATCAAATCTATAAGCAGGATATAGAATGGCCAAGTGTGAATAATTACTGCTCAGGTGCTAATTACCCAGGCCCAGACCAAGCCCAACATATTAAACAGACTGCTAACGGCAGTGGCCTCTCCACCACGTTCCTGGGTCCCCCATTGCTCTCCCACTGCTCTCTCTGCAGGGGACTCCTGCAAACATCTGCCAACATGTGCAGATCCCAAAATATTCTTCTGCTCATTCGTGTTTAAGCTGGGGAGATGAGATGGGAGGGATCTGACTCAAAATCAACAGATGGAAGGAAGGACAGCTAGATCCTGCCTGGGTTCTGCAGAGCACAAGGTTTCTCTCCTGAGGATGGGCTGCTGGGGCTGGATATGGGCTTGTTCTTGGCACTTGTGGTTTAGGAGGACATGGAGCTGCTCCAGTTGTGGGTCAGCACCTGGGAATTGGTGCTTGGCTCATGGTGTGAGGGCGGGTTTTCCTTGGGTGGTGCCCAACCTTGAGCTGGGGGTGAGCTGGGCTGGCAGCCTGGGGGATGGGAGGGTCAGTTCTCCATCACTGTGTCCATCCTTGTCCCTCCTGGTGGGGACAGACCTGCTGGACGTGCAGTGACATCCGGGCTGAGCTGCTTCAGTGGCACGAGGACTTGGCTGAACTGCTGGCTTTGACCTTGGCTTGATCTGTGACTCCCCAATGCCAGATCTGAGCCCTCCAAGCACCGGTGGGGTGTTGGGGGTGCAGGGCAGAGCCCTGGGACCGGTGGGTGCTGCGTTTGTGCTGACCCTCTGCTCTTGGCCAGCCCGGCAGCCACCCCTGCCTGTGGGTCAGGGACATCGGGGGAGATCCGGACCCTCCTGGGTCCTGCAGGCGGTTCCCAGGTGCTTTCTGCCCTTCCTGCCCGCTCTGCCGAGGGCAGACCCGGGAAAAGCAGCCGGGCTCGGGCTCGGCTCCAGCCTCGGGTTGAATTTCTGCCTCTGTTACCGGAGGCACCGTCCCTGCCCCGGGCAGGGTGACTCTTCCCCCAGACAAGGGGGCTCAGTGTGGTGACACTGAGGACACCACAAGCAGCGGATCTGCTTGTGGAGAGCATTTTGCACTGGGAAGGGAAAGCCACATGTGTCTCGCAGCTGGCAGAGGGAGCGGTGTGTGCACAGAGCCGGCTCCCTGTGCCTTGGCTCCCCTCACTCTCCCCATCTCCACCTCCACACTCCGCCTGTCCCTTCCAGAGGACCCCTCCGTGCCCGAATCCCACCCCAGGGCTGCCGGCCAGGAAATGCTGCCGATGCCCGTTCACCCCCGGCCGGGAGAGCACGAAGGGGAGAGAGGACATGGAAGGATTTTTAGGGTCAAACTCTTTAGCATCAGCTGAAGGTCGGGCAGCGCTGGGGCACGCTGGGGACAGGCGGTGACACGGGAGCAGAGCTCAGGGCTGGGCTGGGGGGTGGCAGCTGAGCTCCCTCAGGTTTTGGGTTCTCCGCCGTGCTCCAGCCCATCCTCTCTGCATCTCCCACCGGAGCCGGGGAGCAGAGGGATGGGGGCGAGGTGGTGGGTGCCACCGGGTGCTGGGGGGGCACAGCCCCTTCCCCGCGGCACCCGGGGTTCAGCCGACTTGTGAAGGGATCAAAATATTTTGTGCCTGGAAGACGAGGAGCGAGTGCCAGAGTGAGGATGGGCTTGTGTTGGGGGGTGCAACCTTCCCCTGTCACCTCCCTTCTAGCCTGAATGCTTCTGCCATCATGATTAATTTATCAGGTACTTATGAATATGCAGATGAGACTCTGGTTTCCAGGCTCTGCTTTCAGGAGAGGCTGTGATGGGCTTTCTGCTGCTGCCGCCTTCGTAAGAAGAAAAATGTCATGTACCAGCGTTTAAAATAAATAAATAACTGCGCCACCGAGAGCGTGTGAGTCTTCGCGGCTCCGCGGAGCTGTGGGAGCTCCTCGTTCCTCAGTGACAGGGATTTTTGAGTGTCCCTGTGGCATATGCACCCCGACTCCCCCTCCCCGTGTGTGTACCGGCGGTGCGGAGGCGTCTTTGCCAATTCCAGCCTTTGAAACCTTGACTGAAGCCCCAGAAACTTCCACTGTGAAGGCGGGCGAGAGGAGATGGGGAGGGATGGGTGCGCCTGGGGTGGCGGACCCTGCGGGAAGGGGTGCTTGTCCTGCTGACGGCTCCTTTGTCACTGGAAACCCCGAGGTGTGGGAGATGGGAGCGGTTTGGGAGGGTGATGAGTGTGTGCATGTGGCTGTTGCACTAAAGTGAGCTCTGACCCTGTCTGGCTGGGCTGCCTGGAACAGCGGCTGTAGCAAAAGGATTTGGGTTTAAGATTCAGCAGCCTGCCATGCTGACCTGTGCGCGTCCGCAGAAGCACCTGGGTTTTAAAACTTCCCCCAAATACTGTGTGCAGCAGCCAGGGCTATGGGTGCAGGAGATGCTGCTTCTCCTAATCCCACTGCCGGCCCTCTCCAGCTGCCTCCGTGCCGGGGAGCCTCGACTCCCGGGGCAAGGGAGCGGGATGGGGCCGGGCGGTGACTTCTCCATGGCCCCGTGGGTGAATTCACTCTGGTCAAACATCCAGCTCTGGTTTCACAGAGCGCTGGTGCGTTCAGTGTTCCCGCAGTCCCTCTGTGCCTGGGCAGGGGGTTACAGGGCTCATATTTTCAACTGGAATATTTTTTTGAGGGGAGGCTGTTTGGAGGATCAGCAGGGGAGGGGAGCGGCGCTCAGCCCTGCGGTGTCCTAAGCGGGACAGGGCTGCCCGGGGGCAGCAGCCCCGGCGCTTGGGGACAACGCGGCCACCCTTGCCCCTTCCTCTCCTCACGGGGCGGGGGGGGTGTGTGGGGTGTGTGTGGGGGTGTGTCGCGGCCGCCTCCTCTGTCCCCTCTCTCTCTCTCTGTCCCCTCTCTCTCTCTCTGTCCCCTCTCTGTCCCCTCTCTGTCCCCTCTCTGTCCCCTCTCTGTCCCCTCTCTGTCCCCCTCTCTGTCCCCCTCTCTGTCCCCCTCTCTGTCCCCTCTCTGTCCCCTCTCTGTCCCCTCTCTCTCCCTCTCCGCTCCCCCGGCCCCGCGCGGCGCTGCCGGTCCCGCGGTGGGCGCCAGGGGGCGCTGCGGGCGCGGAGCGGGGGCTCCGCCGGGCCGGGGGCTCCGCGCTCCGGGGGCTCCGCGCTCCGCGGGCTCCGCGCTCCGCGGGCTCCGCCGGGCCGGGGGCTCCGCGCTCCGGGGGCTCCGCGCTCCGGCTCCTCTGCGGCCGCGACCCCCCCGCAGCCCCTCCGCGCCCGCAATCCCATGGGTTCGGTCTCTCGGGCCGGGAGAATTGAAGGTTGCGCTCCCACAGCGATGCGCGGGGCGGGGGTTTTGTCCATGTGTTGATTTGGGGGGGTCCCGAGGATGTTTGGGGTGCGGGGGCAGAGGGACGGTTCTATCTGCGGGATTTGCGCTGCATGCTAGGAACTGCGCGTTGTGCGCAGGGTTAAAAAAAAAATAATTCTCCTCTCCGGAGGTGGCCGGGGGGTGTTGAAGGGGTGCGGAGCGGCCCCGGCTCGTTCCTGTGGGGTAGAGGAGGGGAGGAGAAAAACACATGCACAAAAAAGGGGGAAAAAAGGAAAACCCGCCCGCACCACCCAGCGGCCCCGCGCGGGGATAACAAACTCCAACTTAAAAAAACTTCCCGAGCGCGTCGGGGGGCGCGGAGGAGGCGGCGCTGCCCAGGTGCGGGTCGGGGCAGGGCCGGGGGGTCCCGGCTGCTCCCCCCGCCGCGGGGCGCGGGGAGGGGACCCGAGCTCCGACCCTTCCCCACCGCTCCCTTCCCCACCTGGGACTCGCTTTGCGCGGCACAGCCGGACCCAAGAGGGGCTTTTGTTGCATCCTGGCAGCCGGAGGGGGCTGCGGGTGTGTGTGTGTGTGTGTGGGGAGAGGGTGAATCTGGATGGTGTGGGGAGGAGACAAAGGGGTTTTTCCGAGACCGGGGGGAGTCGGAGTTTCGGTAAAGGCTCCCCGGTGCAGAGGGGAAACAGTGGCTCGGGAGAGGGGCTTCAGCGGGCTGCGGGGTGAAGGAAAGCAAGGGCACAACAACTTTATAATCGACTTTTTATTAAGGTTATAAATTTAAACAAATCTGAACAGTTTTACCCGGTGATATACAATTCCATATGCACAAAAATACAGGCTTACAAACAAAGAAAAAGGAGCAGAAAAAAAAGAAGACCCCAACAGACCGTTTGGCAAAGCATCCTCAGTTACACACAGTGCTGATACCGTGAAGCTGGGAGTGGGCAAAAGAAAGAGGAGGGGACGACGACCAGAAAACCCACCTTTTTACAACAAAAGGTTTTTCTTTAAAAAATAATGTAAAAAAAAATCAAGAGACTCTACAGGAGACAATCTCTTCACATGACCAAACACTGCTGGTTTTATGATTGGGAAGGCTGAAACCAGAACAGTTAAACTTAAGTAAAAAAAAAGAGAGGGGAGAAAAGAAAAGGAAAAAAAAAGGGGTCAGACCCGACACACACATTGGAGACGTGAGTCGTGTTACACGGGTACCTGCGGCATCACAAGCACACACCGAGGCGGAGGCTCGGGGCTCCGGGGGTGGCTCGCCCCCTCCCCGGCGTGGCGAGGCGCAGCCCGGAGGGACCCCCGGCTCCTGCTTTTCCCCTTCCCACATTCAGCTCTCAGAACCCTCCAGCGCTCCCCTGGCACAAGCGGTGGGAAGAAGTCACAGCGCACACGTTTCTTCTGGGAGGAAAGTTGAAGTGTTTTCATTTCTGCCTTTTTTTGTTCTTTTAAATATATAAAGAAACGCACAAAAGCGACGGGGCAGCAGCGGCTTTCCCCTGTCCGCACCCTGAAACACAGCGAGCCGGGGGCGGTGGGACCCGCGGGCGGCCCGGGGCGGGGAGCGGGGCCGGGGCGCTCCCGCCGCGGGGTCCCGGGGCCGGTACCGGCTCTCACGTGGCGCTACCGGCCGCCAGCACCGGCCCCGGGAAACCCGCCGCGAAGAGAGCCCGAGCGGACACAAAGAGGATTATTTAAATAGGTGCCTCGTTTTTTTTTGTTGTTGTTGTTTGTTTTCGTTTGTTTGCTTGTTTTTGTTTTTTTTTCCCCTCTTATCTCTGCAAAAATAAAGTCCCAAGATCTTAGATTTTTTTTTTCTTTATTGTACAATTTATAAAACACTAGCGCGGCTCAGCCCCCCCCGCCTCCCCTGCGCACCCCTCGGCACCCCCCTCCCCTCGCCCCAACCCCCCTCCCTGCCTTTGTTTCAGGGTCCCCCCTCCGGAGCCGCCGTCCCTCGGACCGCACCCCCGTTTTGTCAACAGCCCCCCCACACCCCGTCTGCTCCCCCACTTCTCTCTAAAACGCGACGATGGCCCGAGTCCAGGCTCCCAGGCTCGCCAGCGCCTGCTTGCTGCACAGCTGCCCGTTGAGGGGCTGCTCCGAGTCCGCCTGCTGCCGGCTCACCAGCCCCGTGAAACCGGAGCCGAAGATGGAGATCAAGTTGGAGATGTTGGAAGAGTCCTGGGGGTGCTCGGCGCTGTACTCCTCGAAGCGGGCGCGTTTGGTGCACGGGGCGAAGGGGGGGCCGCCCGCCACCCCGCCTCCCCCCGGCTCCCCTTCCTCCACCCCCTCCTCTTCCTCCTCCTGCCCCGGGTAATACTTGCGCTTGGTGCCGGGCGCGGGCGGCGGGGAGGAGAGCCCCGGTGCCGGCTGGCAGCAGCAGGGGCACTGCGAGCAGCAGTCCTGGTGCAAGTACCCGTTCTCCACCGTGGTCACGACGTGAGTGTCCAAATCCAGCACCGTGGTGCGGCTGCTACAGTGCGGAGCCCCGCCGCTCCCGAAGTCACAGCCGGCGGCGTAGAGCAGCCCCGGGGCCGCGCCGCCTCCGCCACCGGGACCGGCGCTGCCGGCGGCCCGGTAGAATCCCGGGGACGAGTCTCTGCAGGGCGCTCGCTGCATCTCCGGGGGCACCGCGCACAGCGGCACCTCCAGCAGCTCCGCGCCGCCCCGCGCAGCCCCGCAGCTCCGCGCCTCGCGGTCCTGCGTGTCGGCGGGCAGCGGGAGCGCCGCCAGCTCCGGCGGGGCGGCGGCGGCGGGCGGCGGGCAGGCGGGCATGGCGAGGAGCGGGGCGCCGTCGGGGTAGTGCTGCTGGCGGCGATAGAGCTCGGCGTAGCGCTCGCTCAGGTAGAGCTGCCGGGCGTTGCGGAGCACATAGGAGACGAGCAGGTTCTTGTGGAGCTTGATGCCGCCTCGCTGCGTGCGGGAGCTGTGGATCTTCCGCAGGGAAATACTGATCAAACTCTGCGCATCGAGGGTGCACTCCATCCTCCTCCGGCCCCTCAGCATCGGCTCTCGCCGCCCGCGCAGCCAGGCACCCCGGCCCGCATCCACACGGCAGCCGGGCGGGTGCGGAGGGTCGTAAGGAAGGAGGATAAAGAGGCGGGGGGGGAGGGAATAAAGGGGAGGGGGGGAAGGGGAAAAGGGGGCAAAGAGCCTGAGGTCGCTGGAGAAGGGGGGCAAATAGAGAGGGGTGTCTTCAGCGGGCGGCCAGCGGCGGGAGCAGCGCGGGCATCGCCGGGGGCTCCCGCTGCTGCCGCCGCCGCCGCGCTCCGAGCACGGACGGCGCGGGCGGGCAGCGCCACCAGCGCCGCGCGCGCCCCCGCCCCGCCCTCCGCGCGGCCCCGCCCCCGCCCGCCCCTCCGCGCGCGCCCGCCCGCCCCGCCCACCGCGCGCGGCACCGGCACCCACTCCCCACACCCCCCCCGCGCCCGGCCCGTACCTGTCGCGCACAGACACTGAACGCCCGCCCGCCCGGCCCCCGCCTTTTATACCGCTGCGCCGGCCCGCCAGCCCCGCCTCCCGGGGCCGGCGCTACCAATGGAAAGGCGGAGAGCGACTTAACGGGCGGGCGGCGCGGCCAATGGGAGTGAGGCGGGCGCCTCGCGCCGTTCAAATGGTGCCAGGCGCGGCGCGGCCCGTGAGGGCGGCGGGGGCACGGCCGGACCGGACGGGGGACGCTGAGGGCACCGGGGGTCCCGCCCGAGCGGCGGCGGGGCCGGGGCGCCGCCTCCCCGCGCCGCTCCCCTCGCACAGGTGAGCGGGGGGCGGTGCCCGCCCCGGTGGGCTGCCCCGAGCCGCCGCGGGGGCGGGGGCGCGGCACGCCCCGCCCTGTGACACCCCTGAGGCTCCGCGTATCCTCGGCAGGACCCTCGGTGGTACCGGCACCGTCTGTGAATCCCATCCCCGCGGCTGCGGTGGGATGCTCCGCTCCGCTTTGGGCTGCCCTAACGGCGGGGATTGCCGGTTCAGGTGCTAGCCGCACCCCAGTGTTGCCGGATCCCCCCGCGGATCACGGCTTTGCCCCGACCTGGGGGCAGGACCGCGCATCAGTCACTCCTCACAAAGTGCCCAAATCACACCTGGTTTTCCCCCAAAGTGAGAGCAAGACCGCGCTCAGGTTAATTAGGGGCTAATTAAGTCCTTCCGTCCCGCCTCGGGGCACACGGCTGTGTTGGCGGAGCAGGGCAGCGCAGCCCCTGCTCTTCCTCACAGAAGGGTGTGAGGGGAGGGGTCTGGGCCGGTCCCTGTGGGGTTAGGGACTGCAGGGGCTCAGGGGTGGGTTTAGGGGATGCAGAGACTCAGGGCTGTCCCCACGTTTGTTGCTTAAGAGCTCCAGTCAGCGAGTGACCCAGGCACCACGCCCGGGGAGCAGTAGCACCCACCGAAGCTGGTGACACCATAGAGCAGCAGCCCTTGTCCACCAGGTAAGAGCTGGGGGGCTCAAGGCAGGAGGCTGCAGTGTCTGGGTGGGAGAAGGGGCTTAGACATGGATAGCCAGGAAGGGACTACAGTGCTGGAGTAACGGGAGCTGCTTCTGAAATGGCATCTTCTGTAGAGAGCAGAAGGTAAGGGAGAGAGGAGGGAGGGTTTCCACTGACTGCAGAGGTTCTCCAGGCTGGGTGTCTGCTTTGGGGTCACCCTGGCATACAAACCTTAGCAGTGGCTATGGGCAGCCTCGTGTCTGCGAGTGGTGGGGTGCCCATTGGAAAGAAAACCTCTGAAGCCCTTGTTCCTGCTGTGCAGCACAAACTCCAAACCACAGGAGCAGTGACACAAGGTGATCACCGGGGTCATCAGCTCACTGTGCAAAAGCTCCACGGGGAGCTTTGAGGGGGATGCTTGGAGAGCTTTTCCTGTTGCCTGGCCTGGCTGTATTCTGCTGGCTCAGCCTGACCCTGTCCTCCACTGAAGGAAATGGGAGCAGAACCAGCACCACAGAGGATTTTGTTCCTGTGGAAGGGTGGTTGGGGCAGCAACTGAGCTAGGGCAGCTCACTGCTCCCTGAGGAGCAGCTGGCTAAGTCCTGCACGTCATGGAGCAACCTTCTCCACAATCTGCCTTCAGCCAGGCAAACTGGGGTGAATGATACTCTGTGCTCTCCCAAGCTCTTGTAAGATGTTCTTGTTCCTGGTTCATAACATAAAAAGTGATCACAACCCTGTCCAAAGGGTGGCTGTGGCTCAAGGCAGTGGGTACAGGCAGTGTTGGAGATGGGGGGTTGTTCTATGTCTGTCCTCTCCTCCAGCAGGCTCTCTCCCTTGTAATTCTCCCTGGCTGCAAGTTGGCTTTTCCAGGGCTGTGGCTGCACAGCAGCTGGAGGTTCAGGAGGTGATAACTGGAGCTGGGCTGTGCAGATACTATGGGATGCAGCAGGATTAGGTTTGGACACATTGTATAGGTCAGTGCTGAGCTTTGGGTGTTCGGAGGCTTGAGCCAGGTCTTGCTGCTGCTCAGTGAGATCAAAGGCTCTGCCATCATGGGCTGTTGGAGTTGGTGCTTGTGGACTGAGCCGCAGCTGCAGCTCTGCAGCATTTTCTCTGTCCTCATGGGTACTGGGGAACCAGGGCAGCAAGCACTGCTGCTGCCAACCTGTGCCATATCCTCCACCCAGCCAGCACAGGCAGTGATTTCTTCTCCAGCTCAGCTGGCATTTGCTGCTCTCTGGCTCATCTCCAGCTGTAAAACTCCAGTTTAGGTGGTCCAGGCTAAGAGTTTGAATTGCCCATTGGCCGACTATGATGGGGTGGCTTGGGCAGTGCAGATGGGGCCAGGCACAAAGCGTTGCCCTGGCAGACACCCTCTGCCCCGAGCTCCTGCTCACCTTCCCACCTACGACTTGAGCATGGCCTCAGGACACTGCCCAGTCTGGCCCTCTGCTTTTTAATCATCGAGTGGCCCAGCTGGCCTCGAGTTGTGCATTTCAGTGAAGGGTCAGGTTTTGCAGAGCTCTGCTTGCAGCAGTGCTGTGTTTATGGAGCTGCAGAGGGCTGTGCATCCTCGGGGCTGGTCGGGCACTGCGGGGCAGCCCTGGATGCAGGAGCTGCTGCTGTCTCTGGCTGTCAGAGAAGTGCCCTCTGCTGTAACTGCCTGAGAAGCTTCGTGGCACCAGGAAAACCTGAGAGCGCAGCAGGAGCCTCTAGGAGATGAAGATGGAATTAAAACTTTAATCTTATTTAAACTCTGGGTAATTAATATAAAGGCTGTAAAACGTGGGCCTGATCCTGGCGCTGGCTGCTGGGCACTGTGCTGTGGCCGGCAGGGCAGCAGCAGCTGCAGGCTGGCTCTCCTCTCCAGCTGCCTCTCCTGGCAGGTACCAATGTTTTGTTTGCAGACACAGTGGCTTTAATCCTGGAGCTGGGACGGGCTGTGCACTGCAAGAGCCATGCTGCTTCAGTTTGGCCTGTGGACTCCAAAATCTCCCAGAGACAGGAATCTGGCTGATACCTGTCTTGGCACACAATTGCGAGCTCTGCTTTTCTAAAGAGGATAATGAGTCCTGTCCATTTTCTGGCTCTGAAGCAGCAAGGTGGGGCAGGATGGTTTTGGTGCTTGCCTTTCTCAGGAAAACCTGTGTGTCTTGTCCAGCATCCCTGTTCCCTGGTGTTGGGGTTTAGGTGTCCTTTCCATGGGCAGGGCCCCTAAGGACTGTACTGCTGCAGTGGACAGTTCACGTAGAACCATCTTGGTTAAATGCAATTCCAGCTTTTACCTGGCCTTTATATGGTCAGGACCATTATTTCCCCAAAGGAGAAGAGAATGGGCCCAGAATTTGCTCTCTGAAGTGCTGAGCTACACATTTTCTGGTGTAGATGATGCTGGTGCTGGGGACTGCCTGAGCTGTGGGCACTGTGGGGCTGCTCCTGGGCTGGGGATGGTGCAGCTGTCCCACACCTGGTCCAGCCTTGCTGATGTCCTGGTGCCAGGGCTGCTTTTGCAGCCATCGATCCTGCAGCAGGATCCAGCAGCAAAACCTGGCGGTCCGCTGCTCTCAGCTGCAGAGTAAACAAGCTGGCAAGAGAAACCATTTTGCTTCAGCTAGTAGGAGAAACCCTTTTTAGGTAGCACTTCCAACTGGCAATGCTCTCCTTCATTAACCCCCTCCTTCCCTTTCCAATGAAACGTGAATTTGCAGCGATTGGAGATCAGGCACTTGCCAGTGCAGCTTTGCCACCCAGAGCAACGAACACAGACGTGAATTTACTGCTTGATCTCATAATTTCAGTGCAATTAGACTGGCTGCTATAAAGCAATTTCCCCTTGAGCCTCAGAGTCCTGGGCCTGGGCACTGCCCAGCTTTTCTCAGACATGGAAACGGAGGCCTTTGGGTATTGGCTGAAACACGAGTTTTTTTGGGTGCACCTGGAACTTGACTCCCTGGAGATGTGTCTATGAGCGGGAGCTGCAAGTGCCTGGCATGTCTGAAAAGGAGCCTGCTTTTCAGGCTTACTTATTACAAGTCAGGCACCCAAAGCAAGTGGGAAAACAAGCCAGAACAAGGTTTTCAGGCTGAGCTCTTGGAGCAGGGCTGGCTTCTGCCACCTTCTCCTCTGTGCTGGGTAAGCTTAATGTTGCCTGGCTCCCCAGGCTATTCCCCATCTTAAGGGGACTTATAGGGCAGACCCACAGGTTGTGCTGCAGTGTGTGGGGAATGGGGCATGTCAGCTCCCAAAGGCAGCAGCCCTTGGCGAGGCGTATCCATCTGTATTGATTGAGCAGGCTGTGGGTAGGGCTGTCACCTCGCTGTTGTAGCTGTTAGCTCTTTCTTTCAGCTTTGGTTTCACAGTCAAATACTTTGTATAAAATCCTGGAGAAAAAGGGATTGAAACCATACTTAAAAAGCATCCATTTAATTATCTGTTCTCCATGCTTTTAGGTGGGGAGCTGTATAATGTCTCCCAAGTGTCACCGTGGCACTGGGCACGGATGACATGGTCAGTGTTTTGATTTGGTCTGCTCCTCCCTAAATTCACCAATTTCTTTTGTTCCTGGGAATTACTGTGCAGGGTATGGGTGCTTCTGTAAGCTTCCCTGCCATTGCTTCATGGCCTTTTGCTGCTGTGTGACCAAGCACCTGTGCCCCACATGCTTGGTCAAACTCTCCTAGTGCCTACTGGAGTGTTCAGAGGTCCCTTGAATGGGAATTGTATAATTCTTCTTTTGACTTATCCTGGAAGGATGGAATTGAGGAGGTTATTGCTGCCAGGATCCTACTGCTGATCCTCTTCTGAATGGCCTCTACTTATCCTGCTGCAAGGGGAAAAATGCTGGCTCTGTTGGCCAGCTGGTGATGTGACCCAAAGGAGAAGGGGGTTTCTGTTGGTGCTGGTGTATTTTAGCCCATTGATGGCTTGCTGTGCCCACAGGTCAAGCTGCAGTAGCAGATCTGTTCCTCGCTAGAGCTGAGGAGGGGAATGAGCTGCTGATGGTGTAAGCAGAGCTGTGGGTACACATGGAGAGGCTGCAGTGTCCTGGTTGGTTTTGGTGTGATTTGTGTGGCTCATCTCATGCCCAGAGCTGCTTGTGTGATGCTCTCCAGGGGCAGCATTGAAAAGCTCCTGGCACAGGCACTTCCCCATGTCTCTAACAAACCTGTCCAGCTGTGCTGGTTGCTGTTGGTGCCTTGTCTCATTGTTTCTGGCATTTGAAGGCCATTGATCTCCTGCAAAACCATGGCAGGATGCTAAAGCTGCAAGATAATGGTGTGCAGCAAGCTCGGGAGCTGCCCCTTTGGGAAGAGGGGACAAAGTTGGGGTCTACTCCTTCCTATGAGCATTTCACACCTTGGACTGGGTGCTCCCCTGGGCTCTGCCAGCCAAGGAGCTCATGAAACCTCCCTGACAGACGTGGTGCTCATGGGGTCATGGGGTATCCCAGGATCTCCTCTGACAATGTGGGAGGGAAAGCAAGTCTGTGCCAGGGGACTCCCTCAGGAGCTGCTGTGGGGTCTTGCTGCTGCTGCCCCAAAGCATCACTGCCAGGAGCCACGAGGTGCCCTGGGCAACCAGTGCTGTTTGCTATGCTGTGGTATCTGATAGAGACCTTATTTTAATTGCTAGGTCAGGTACCTGCAGTCTTTATTGCTGTGTAGCCAAGAGTTGATCCCTGGACTTGGTCTGACCCCGAGTTGCAGCTGTAAATGAGGCTGTACTGGAGCACAGTTCTTACCCAAACTGGGAAGTCTGTCTCCAACACCAGCATGAATGAGGGATCTTACCTGCAAATCCTGTTCCTGTCTGTCCTGGGTGGAGCAGGACAGGACTTGCTGGGGACTGAATTGGATTTGTAATCGTGCTCCCTGCTGGCGATGGGAGCAGCAGGCTCGGAGGAGGCTGGGCATCACCTGCTAAAGGGTTCTGGGAGGGGTGGAGACCGGGTACCTGTGATCTGGGGCTAATCCTGCCTGTTTCCCCTCCCATCTCCCCTGTCCCGTGGTTTCTAGATATTCATCAGAGTAGGGCAGGGCCTGTCTTGCCACACAGGCAGTGTCTGGTGCGGGGGACCCTCGGGTGACTCCTGTGATGGGCATTGCTCATTTCCAGTGACACGACCTGCCCAGGGCTCGGGGTGCCACATGACGCTTGGCATTGAGGGCAACCAAACGGAACTCTCTGTTCCTGCCACATCTGTAGGGAGGGCAGTCGGGATAAAAACTGTAGTAAAGTTGGAGCTCTGGCTCACCTGGGGTGCTGCATGGCAGTTTGGCCCCAGGCATGGTGGGGTCCCAGCGGGGATCTCCTTCCCCGCTGAAAGTGACTCCAGGAGTGCTGGAGCGCAGCGGGCGCGGGGCTCCGAAAGGGTTAATGGCTGCTCGTGTGTCGGAACCTCCAGCCGCTGCCGACAGAGCCCCTCCGGCCCGGAGCAGCGTGGCCTTACGGTGCCCCGCCGATGGACGGACAGCCGGCGGCAGAACTACAATCCCCGGCAGGGAGCAAACCCCCGCGGTGTGCCGGGACTGGTAGTCCGGGGCTTGGCGTGGGGGTCCCCGCTGCCACTCGTGGCTGGGGCGGGGGGACCCGGAGGGAATGTGCCGGCTCGGGGAGGAGCCAGCGCGTTCACCCACTTTGTTGTTATATACCTTAAAGGAGCAGTGGCTGTGCCCGAGCGAGCTCCCTAGCGGAGCCGCGCAACCCGGGCTGTGGGCTTTTTAAAGATAAAAATCACTCGCGTGGCCTCCCTTATTAACGACATCTCCCTCTCCCAGTAACTCCTTCGGTGCCTGGGCATCGGCAGCCGCCGCGGTGCTGGACCGCTCTGGTCTTGCATCCCCAGATGCCAGAGCATCCTCCTCCCGGCGCTCCCTCTCTGGGAGTCCGGAGCTGCCGGAAACCCCCAGCGCTCTTCATGCCACGGAAAATCTATTTCCTTGCAGGGGAGATATCCCCGCTCATGGTCGCCGCAGATAAAGAGCTCTGAGGGAACTGTGGAGTAGCGACGATGTGGGCAGCGCGGCAGATTTCTCATGCCGCTGTGGCACAGCCGTGACCTGGAGATTTCTTCCTCCCTCCGGCATAATTCAGTCTAGCACCCAGTGCCTCCAGCTAAACACCCTGACCCTGCCCTGGCATGTGCCCAGCAGACACCCACATCAAAGCCAGCGCGGCTTGCCTGGCCCCTCGCCAGCAGCTACCTCTAGACAGCTTGTGCAGACCTGGAGGGAGATGGCTGCGGAGCATCCAGCCCTCAGCAGCTCCTGCCTGCTGTGGGGCAGCCGCGGCTGCCTGGGGTGTGTGGTGGGAGCCACAGCTGGGTGGGTGACTCCTCACTGGGGTGGTGGTGGGGGTGCCTGTAAAACATCTGTCCCAGCTGCAGCCTGGCACTGGCTGCTTTCAACTGCTTTGTCTCTGCTTCCCTGTGCAGGTGGTCCCTGCCTCCATGACCCTCTGAGCCTCGGCAGAGGGGGGTGAAATCTCTCTGGCAGGTGAATGTTCTGGAGAGAGGCTGGTGGAGTGAAGCACGGGAACCTTGCTGACTGGAAAAGCAGGAAAAACCACCCAAAGGCAACTGGTGTGGGGGGGCTGTGGTGCTGCAGGGAGCTGGCAGCTGAGATGGTTTGTGCTGGGTGATGCTCTGGGGCAGGTGGCCCAGGTCTGCCTTTGCTTCCCAGGGTCACACACTGAGGTTCACACGTGGGTTGTCACCAGCATGAAGGCAAGGGGAGGGCTGGGGTGGCAGAGGTGAGCCCAGTGTTCTTGGCTGAGCCTTTTGCTCCTGGGCTTTTGGGTGCAGCTCAGCCTCTCACAGCCTGGATGTTTGGCTGCTGGGGGTGCTGTACTTGATCCTTTTTCCTTCATGAATGTAGGTGTTGGAAAGAGCATTGGGGGCTCTAATTTAGACTCCCTCTAATCCCATTCAGGAGGGAGTCCAAAATGCTTTCAGCCTGGTGCCGGGTCTGGCATGGCTGGTAGTGGGCAGAGCAACTGGTCTTATTCGGTTTTGGAGTTGTCTGGGTGAAATTCATACCCAGAGCAGAGGAACTCTTCCCTGGGGTGCAGAAAGCTCCTGATACATGAGTGACATGGTGGGAGCAGAAGGGCTGAAGCCCATCAGAGCTTGTATCTGAGAGCTCTGCTGTGCCTGGTCCTGGCTGTCCTGTGTGCAGGGACTCATATGGTTGGGTGCTGGAGCACAACTCATGCAGTTGTGACCTCTTGGACACACTGAGAGCAGCAGAAAGACCCTTCTGGGCTGCAGCAAGCTTCATCACATCCTTTTCTGTGCAAAAGAAAACAGTGGAGTGGGAGAGGCTGTCTGTGGTGAGCTGCTGGCTGCTGCATCCCTCAAGGAACCTGGGCTGCAGGGAGCCCACGGTGCTGCTGTGCTGTGAATGCAGCCAGCCTGTTTCCTCAGGGATGCTGAGACGAGGAACCATAAGGGGTCCTGCCCTTGCTGGTGGTGCCAGTTCACAGGAGTCTATGGAAGCACCAGTGCAACCTTTATAGTGAACAGTGAACAATGAGGATCCTATGGGATGCAGGGAAAATGGTAAGGGCTCAGTCTAACACCTTGTGCTGTGCCTGGCTGCTCTCCAGAGTCTGTTCAGGGGCTAGGTGAGGTGGTGGGTGCTGTCTCCTGGGCTGAACCCTGGTCCAGTCACTCACTCCCTGTGCTCCTTAGTGCTGCAATGCTGCCAAGTTGCTGTCTTGCAAACAGCTCCTGTACATACATGTGTGTGCTGTGCCTGGCCCAGCAGGGAACCTGTCTACAGGGCTGTGTGAACCCTGATACAGCATTTGGGGGGAAACTGTGGGTTCCACAGAGACCTGGTGAAGATCTCTGGTGGAGAAGGGCACAGGAAGGCTCTCCTACAGGCCTATCCTAGCTTTGTTGCTTATTTCTTTTTGCTTTTCATCCCTTGCCTGCCATTTGGAAGCCTCGTACCAGCAGCCTTACAGCTGCCTGACACATTGTGATGGTTGTGTTGCAGCAGGTGCCTCTAAGGAGCCCTGCACTGAGGCTGCTGAGGTGTGCACCCCTCCACACCCCCCCGACCTGATTGCTTCTGACATAGTCATGCTCAGGCTGAGCCCAGATCCTTCCTGTCTGATGCTGGAGCAGAAGCCCCAAAGGGTGAAATGCAGCTGCTGGAGGAGGCAGCAAGAACTGTGGATTGGGGGTCTTGGAGGTGAAGCTGTTCCCAAACAGCTCCTGAGTGCAGTGGCACTTTTTACACTGTATAGCTTTCCCACATGCACAGGCATCCCCAAGGCTGAAGGGAACTTTGACTCTGGCAAGGCTAGAAATGAAACATGGATAACATTGCTAGGCTAGCGTTGCTAGAGGAATTAAGAACCAAGCAACTGCATCCATAGGAACCTCAGTTCTTCCCTTATCCCTCTGCACATCGAAGTTAATTGCATTTCCAACTGACACATCAAGCTGTCCTGCCACGGTCGTCTGCGGCAAAGTCAGCGCACCATGGTTGCTCTGGGATATAAACCTCACCTCTGGTGTCTCGCTCTCTTGGGGGATAATGTCTTTCCCAGGGCTGTTTGTGGTATGGTCAGGTCTTAAGAGCCCAGGGCTCAAGCTGAGTTGTCTTGTCAGGTCTTTACGGGTATCTCTTGAAGGTGAGACTTGTCAGGCTTAAGCAATGGATGAAATTTTTTTAATGGGTGTTCAGCAGCCACTGTGGAGATGCTTAAGGGCATAAATTTTTTAAGAGCATAATGGATGTTAAGCTCTCAAAAATAAATCCTAAGTCTCTCTATCCTGTGTTTCCCAAGGTATTGGCGGCTAGCTTAAAATGAGAGAGCAAGCAAAATTAAATAAAAGGCTTTTAGGTGGTGCAGATCACCAGTGTGGAGCTTCTACTCTCTTTGTGAGTCTGAGTTAGCACTTTGGGATGCTGAGGGTCAGGACAGGGAGGTCTTAATTCCTGGTTGGTGCTTTGGGGACCCAGACTGGAAAGCAGCATTAAAGGGTTTTCTCCACAGCAGGAGGATTAGTAGGGCAGTGTGGGCAATGCTGGGGGCTCTGGCCCAGGAGACTTGGTGGCAACCAGAGAGATGGAAGTTCTCTCGATGAAGCAGAGCCAACAAAGTCTGGGTGTGAGAGATGGGCTGGTGCCTTCCTCCTTTGAGCAAGAGGCAGGAAGATCTGGACAGAGCAGCTCTGTGCAAACAATTCCAGGGAGATGACAATGAAGATGTGAGGTTCCAGGGCTTCCTCTTCCACCCTTCCCAGATGAGCTTTTCCTGTGGAAGTGACAGCCCTGTGCAGGGGTTTCACCCAGTCCTTGTTGCAGAAGGAGCTGGGACAGCAGGAAGATGTTCCCTGCTGGCTGGTGCAGTGCCCCAGAGATGGGAAATGGAGAGGAACTGGCTTCATCCTTCCCCAGCCATGCTACCCCCAGGCTGGGAATCAGAGCCACTCATTCTCTCTCTCCGGCTACAGCGATGGGAAGGAGGTGGAAGAACGCTGTGCTGGCATGGGCAGCACTGCCGAGGGGCTAGGAAGTGACAGCCCAAAACTTGTTTGATGTTGTTTTCTTCTCCCACCACTGCAGAAGGAAGAACTGCAGCTGCAGGAGCATGGAGCTCATGCTTGTCTCCTCCTGCCCAGAGGAGCTGGCTCAGAAAAAGTGGGAGCAGCCCTGGTCCCATGCACAACCCTGGGAGGTGGCATGAATGCAAATGCTGGCATCCTGCAGCACTGCACCTCTGTGGTGCTCATGCCAGCTTCCCTCCCATATCTGGTTGGAAACATTCCTGCATTCCCCATGAGGTCAGCTCTGCTGCGGCTCTGCTCGCTGAGGTCAGCTTGTACCTGCTGAGGGCTTGGCCCCGTTTTATAGAGCTTTTCCATGAGGTGTGCCCTGGGAATGCCCTCCCCTGGGCTGTGGTAACTGTGCTTGGAGATGAGCAGTGCTGGTGCCTTCAGGAGGCTGAGGATGTTGAGGTGCTAGGTGATTTACACCTGGAGTTTCTGTTCCTTTCTTTTCCTTACTGGCATTAGGAGGTAGGTGTTGACCCACTCTGAGGTGACAGGTTCAGAAACATCAAGTTGTGAGGGTCTTGGTGGCGTGAAGAAGTAAGAAAAGTAGAAGATTTGGAAATGACCAGGGGAAAAAAAATACACCTTGATATATGGGTTGATGGAGAAATATTATCTGCTGCCTTGCTACTTCAGCCTAACCCTGTTCCTTAGTTCAGGTAGTGATTGGTGTGTAATAATGGGAGTACCAAAAATATGTATTTCTGATGTGGGCTGGGCCTGCTCAAAGGGCTGTTGTTTATGAAGTCTGACTGCCTTCCTTCATCTCAAAGGCACCTCTGGATTCTCTGTCCCATCACAGCTAAGCCAAAGGACAAAAGGCTCTATCTTCCCCTCTTCCCTAATAGCTGTGAGGATCAGGGCTCTGGCTGCTTCTTAAAAACAGAAGGTGTGTCTGCACCAAGAGCCTCTGGCAGGAGGCTGGCATGAAATGTTCTTCCTTGCTCTGTTTTGCACATTCAGATTTTCTTTCCTGCTTCTCCAGCCCTCTCCAAGCACTGCTCTCCCCTGCCCAGGCTGGGAGAGCCTTTCTAGGTGATTGGAGGTGGGAGAACACCCTCCTGCCCAGGAAGAGTTTGCAGGTTCTCTGGGCTCCCAGCTGCTCTGGCTGCTGCTGACAGGAGGGACTGAGCAGGGGGTTTCTTCTCCTTGGTGCAGCTGCACTGGGGCTCTCTGCATCTCCCAGGAACCAGGCACAGCAGCTCTTCCCCAGATGGAGGACAGGGCCCTGGGGGTAGTGACCGTCTGCTGCTTTGCTGCCCCAGAAAAGCCTGAAGGCTGTTCAGTGCTGCTGTTCTGCACTGGACTGCACCAAACCCCATGCTCCCCTCTGTTATCCCTGAAGATGGATGCAGATGACTCCCCTCCTGACATGTGCATGATCTGTGTGCGCTTGGCTCTCCTCTCTTCCTGGGCAGCTGGCAGGTTATTTTTGGTTCTGGAGCAGCCCAGATCTGGTTTCTGCTGGGGTGAGTCCCTGCCCAGCACACCTCTTGCATCCTCCAAGCTTGTGGGAGGTGAGGAGCAGTCTTCCCTTGCCCACATGTCAGCTGGAGCTGACAGGGATGCTGCAGTAGTCCCCTGCTGAAGGGCTCATCTGGCATCTCTGTGGAATGGCTGAGAGAAGGGGGCATTGGCCAGGTCTGTGGGGACTCACCTGGATGTGGCAGCCTGGGAAACCTGATCTGTGGGCCTCTTGGGGAGGAAAGGGATGGGCAGGAGCAGCTGGTGCTCTCTCAGGGCTTGGAAATCCAAGCCAACACCTCGTCACGTGCATCCCTCTTGGCTCACAGTCTGGAGGAACAGCATCCCCCTTCCCTCAGCTTCTGGCCTCCTGCCAGTGTCCTGCAGGGAAAACCCCTTCAGAAGGGCATTGTAGGGGCTGAAGAGTTTTCTGGGGACAGCCCTGGGGAGATGCTGGAGACCTGCCCTGTGTCTCCTTGGGAAGGCCTCACTTGCAAGGCTGTTCCTTCTCTTATGCTCTGTGCAACTTCAGCACTTTCTTAAAATCAAGATTTGTCCCAGCAATCCTGGAGCAGGGCTTTGTTCCACTGCAACAGGATACTCCTCAAAACATCCTCTCCACATCTGCATGGTGGGATTTTCAGAGGTCCCTGCTTACCTGTAGGGGGACAGAGGATAAATGCAATCAAATGCAATCAAATAAATGTTTTTCACATGTTAGACACAGGTTGAATATTTTCATGGCACCCTGGGCTGTGTGGGAAAGTGAGGCTGATTGTTTCTCTGTGCCCAGCTGTCTCTGTAGGCTGGTGGAGCTGAGCACCTTGCTGCAGGTGAACATCGTGGTGGAACTGGGCCTGCAGGAGGTATTTTGAGAGCAGGTATCCACAGTGGATGTGTGTCCCCAGCTGCATTGCTGGTGGTGCATACAGAAATCATTATTCAAGGCTTTTAGTAGGCTGGTATCATGTTTATTCCAGTATTTGATCCTATGCTCCATACAGGTGCTCGAGAGCCTGTGTGCCCAGCAGGGGAGGTGGGGTAAGAGCCCCTCCCCAGGCAGTCCAAGCTGCCATGGCTAAGGACACTGCATCCCAAAAATGCTGAGGAGAGTGAGACTAAAATCATGGTGCATATGCTTGTAAGGTGGTGGCTGGCAGAGGTGGGCTGCCAGGGATTCTGCAGGTCAGCTGGGGTGTCAGAGCTGCCCTGATGTATCCTGGGCACCAGCAGAGGCTGCAGCTCTCCCTGTCCAGTGCTTCCTATCCTCAATGGCACAGCTTTTTCTCACTGAAAACTGTCCTTTTCTCTGGGGAGGGAGCATCAACACATCCTCCCACGCTCCTGCTCATCCCCTTCCAACAAAATGCTGCTCTGACGTTTCTCTCTGCTCCTGGCAGGGAGTGAAGCTGTTTCCAATCCCTGACTGGGGCTTGTGGTGTAAGCAGACAGGTCTGGGCTCTTGTGCACTGAGCATCCTCCTTTTCTGCTCCATGTTGGGTTTCTGACTCACTTCTCAGGACCTGAGAGCCTGGCTCCTAACTCTGCAAGACTGGCTCCTGCCAGCTCTTCTGTGGGAGAGCTCATCTCCCCATGAGCTGAGGGTCTTATGCTGCTGAAAACAGAACCAAATCAACTGTGAATAGGCTTTAACTTACTATTCAGGAATACAATAGAAAATCAAAGTGATGCTACATCTCCTTTGACTGTCTGTGTGCCTGGTTTCCTTTGTTGCAGGTGACTGAAAGAAAGAAAATAGGTTTGTTATGAAAGCACCAGGTCCAAACTGCCCTGCTCTGGCAATCTGGAAACCAGGAGATGTAGAGATGCTGGCTTGTGTGGCCCAGGGCTGCTGTGGGTGGCACCAACACAGTGCTGAGACTGGTGGCTCTGTTGCTCCAAGTTGGCTCTGCAGGGTGCAAAGAGCAGCTGAGATCTGCATGGCACAATATTTTTGATGTGGGAGGCTTTGTCCAGCCTTCATCCCTGCCCAAGCCCTTGCATAGGACAAGCTGCCTCCTTGTGCCTCCTGCTTTTTGGCTATACAACATGGAGCACATCTTCTGCCCCTGTGTTGCTGGTCTGTGATCTCTTTCTTCCTTGGTCTGGCTAGTATGTTGGTGGGCACAGCCTTTGGCAAAAATCAACTAGATCAAGAGCAAAATTCAAATGCACAAAGCAAGATATTTGCTGTGAGGAATCCTAGGGCTGTTCTGTTCCACCAAGATGTCTCATGGGATGTGTGGTAGGGCGACAGAGTTACTGTCAGGAGCGTGGTGCTGAGCAGGGAGAAGGTAAGGGGTCCATCCTACAGAGGTGAATTCCAAGGGTGCTGCTTTTAGGGTGGGATTGTTGGCAAGGGACTGAGTCCCAGCCCTGTGCACTCCCTCAAGCAGTGCTCCACGTCCAGACCCTTCTCTCCTCTCTGGTTTAGTGGTGCACAAGCCATGGACAGCCAAACAGACGTCCCCTGCTGCACTGGGCTCGGGAGGGGAGGCAGCAGCGTGGTCCATCCTCGGCCCCACGCGAGCTCCTGCCCGCCCCGGGTGTGGGTGTGGGCAGCAGCCTGTGGTTAGGCAGGCATTGGACCTGAATGCAATGTGAACTCAGGCTTCTCTTTTGAAGTTTGACACCCGGGATTTTCCCCACCCACCAGGAGTACTGAAGACAAAAAAGAGCAGAAAAGAAAAAGGGGGTGGAGGGGGAACCCTCTTTAAACTGTTGGGGAGGGCATGTCAAGGAGGCTGAAGCTAAAGGGGCTGTGGGGGAGGGCTTGGTGCGTGTCTATGTGGCCGGCCAGCCCTGACTCACCAACAAGGGCAGGTACAGCCCTGCTGCTGCCGTGTTTTGGGTTGAGCCTCGCTCACCTGGTGATGCCGAGAGGGGTTTGCAGAGGCAGGAGGGAAGCAGAAGAAAGGGAAGAGCTGCTGCATCTTGGCAGTGTGTAATGGCCCTGAACTGTGTCCCCTCTCTTGGCCCTTGCAGCCACTCCCCCTTCCCAGCCGCATCCCAGCCTTGGAGGAATCAAGAAGGGTCCATCCAACCCTGGGGAAATCAAGAGAGATTGAGCTGGGATCTGGCCCCACTGATGTAAGGGTTGCAGGATTAGGCTGCCTTAAACAACAAAGGCCTTGCTCCACCTGTCAGACAGATACCCCAGGGGCAGACTGGGAGGGTGTGGAGTAGAGGCTTCTCTTTGCAGAGGTAGGATGGGAATGTTCTCTGGTCCTGCCTGTCTGGTTTAACACTCCCAGCTGGGGCTCGGATGATCCAAAAGGGAGCTTGATCTGAGAAGCAAGGCTACGACTTATTATTATTTAAAACTTCTAAAGCTTGAAGCTGCAAAGCTGTGACTTGGGCAGAGATTCACCTGATAGACTTGATCTGCCAGGGATGGAGTTGTGGACAAGGGTTGGGTATGATGCCTGTTTGTGGAAGGTTGTGCTGGCACAGCTCCAAATGAGACCTGCAAAAGCAGCACCAGGATCCCACCCCATCCCTCATCTCCACCCAGCTGTATGCCTCAGCTTTTGGTTTGAAGTCAAAGCTTTAGGAGGTTGAATGTGGTGGCTGCCTTTGGCATCCCCAAACCCAAGCTCGACTCACATGGTGTGTGCTCATCTCTCTGGAGAGAAATGGATGTTTTGTGAGTCTGAGTGTGGCCAGATGGGTCCTGGAGGATCTGCTGGACCTCACTGGAGCCCTGAGCTATGCCTGCACCTGTGTAAAGTGACACTCAGTCTTGCTTGTACTTCAGCACCATGTAAAGAGACAAGTGAAATTCCAGTCCCCAGCAACATCCTCCACCTCATCCTGTGGGGTGGGAGGGGAAGGTGCTCTTGCCAGAGCTGCTTTCACCACGAATGACCCCATGCCAACAGCAAGTAGAAGAGGGGTTTTATGACCAGATGATGTAACATGTCCCAGTGGGAGCTCACAACAGCTCAGAAGAGCCACCCTTTCTGTGACTGCCCCATAAGGTTAAGATCAGAGATGTTTCATGGGGAATACTTCCGGCTCCTAGAACTGCAAGGAGCTGCTGATGTATTCTATGCCTCAGGAGGACAAATAGCTGGGGCATTGCCTGTGACAATGGTGTCAGGACCATGCCAAATTTTGTATGAGGTCTCTATTGATGAGGTGAGCCCACCATCTATGGCAGGAGGAGAAGTGCTTTGTAGTCTTGAGGCAGCTGGGGCTTGGCTGTACTGTCACCCCAAAAGCTGGGGCTTGGGTGTACTGTCACCCACCCCTCTTGGGTCCTATCTTCTTCCCTTCCTGGCCCATCCCCTCTTGTTGCAGACTGTGGAGTTTAGCCTTATGATTTTAGCCCACCAAATGTCATGGTGGTCTTCTCAGGGAACTTGCAATGTGCTGCACAACAGAACAAGTGCCTGGCTCTGCCTGAAGGTGTCCTGCCCTTGGAGCCACAGCCATGCCAGATGCCAAAGTCTGGAGAGCAGCACTGAAATCACTATTTCAACTGGAGCTACTTGCTCCTACCCTCATGGAAGGGATGCCATGTACCAGTTCCTGGCTGCAAGAACATGTCAGCAGAGCCAGAGGAGAGAGCTGGGGTACCTACGAAGGGGAACAGCAACTCCTCTCTCTCAGTTCTGGGTCTGTGAACCACGCAATGAGGGAGGGAGGGAGGTAGCCATTCCACCAAAAGGTTAAAATAAATGTGCCAGGATCCTGCTGCCTTCTGTAGCTGGTGTAGGGGAGGGAGGGAGTAAGCTGTTTGTGTAGTTGTTCATAAAAATCAAATGTGAAAGGAGTGGGAATGCTGCGGCACAGCAGAGGGCATCTTGGAGGGGAACCTGTGTGCTGCCTGCATGAGGTCCATCAGCCTCCTCCTGCTTGAGATGCTGAGCTCAGGGAACGGTGTCCCCTGAAACCCTCTCCCTTGCCCCACACAGCGTGGCTGAGGGTTTGCAGCAAAACTGAAAAATGCCTCATTCTAGAACCGTGCCTTCTGCCAACTTGTCTTATCAGAGCCTGTGTGTTCGCCTAAAGCCAGTCGCTGTAGGGCTGGGGAACAGCCTGCTCTTACTCTGCTCTCTTGCCTGCAGCCTGTTTGCATTCATGATTGCATCCGTGCATTAAAGTGCTTTGAGCTCCTCGTTACCAAAGTGCAGAGTGTGAGTTTTAACGAGCCACCCGTGGGAGCTGGGACTGGGAGAGACGAGCCGCCGTCCTGGTGAACCGCGGCAGAGCCTGACAACAGGCACCGCTGCCTGGAAACGGTGGGCAAAGGCTTTATTGACCACTGGAGGTCACTTTTTCAATAATGCAGTACAATCCAACTTTATTTTGTCAGTACCTTTCATGCAGGCTGCTTCTGAGCTGCTCAGCAGATCCAGTGCAAAGGCAGGGAGAGGAAAGACTTCTAGAGCTGGGGAGGTGGAGGCCACTCAGCAGCGCGGGGTGCAGAAAAGGCTCTCGTGCCTCAGCAAGAGCCAGAGGAGGAGGAGGAGAGCAGAAAACAAAGCAGCCTGAATGCTGCTTCCCTGAGCTGTAGATGCACCTTCGGGCTCTCCATAAGTGAAGGAGTGTGTTTGGTGCTGGGGGCTGGAGGAGGGGTGGGCATTGCAGAAGGGTGCTGGGGGAAGGCAGATCAGTGCAGGTGGGGCTGGGTGCTGTGAAGGGAAGGTCATCCAGCATTTCTCAGCCTGAGACAGGCAGTTATTGGGAAATGAAGGCCCTACAGCAGCGTGGTCAGGAATCCAGCTTGCTGCAGCTGTTTGCTTTCCTAGAATGAAGGAGCTTCAGAAACCCTGTGATTTCAGCTTACAAAAGAGGCTGGATGTGGGCAGGCTCAGGCCAATTCTGAGCAAGAAATTGTGCCTGAATCATGTTCCTTTGCTCCCTGCGTGGTGCTGAGCTGTTCCTGGGAGGTGACTGTGATGTCCTGCCCGCACTGTCTGCCTGCTCCAGGCATCGAAGCAACATTTCTGTCCAGGCTGAAACCCCACAAGGGCTTATCAGGCACCTGCTCCCAGCCATGAATGCTGTCCTTGGACAGGAAGAGCTGTGGGGCACTGTGAAAGACTGCCTTTGGTCACCCCAAAATCCATGCAGGAGTGAGAAAGGACATCCTGTGACTCTCTGATGCTGGCAGCTGCTGCTTTTCTGAAAGCACTGGGAGGGTCTCTGTACTGGGAGGAGCAGAGTGCTTGTACACAGAAAGGGATGAAGACTGGGGGTGGAAAACCCAGCCAAAAGCCTTTGCTAAGGAGTCATGTTTCTTTTAGCCATATAGAAAGTTGATTGAGAAGCTGGTTGTGCCAAATCTGCTATGTAAGAACCACTTTTCCTGCTGCTCTTTGGTGTTCAGGCTGATCCAGGGCCAGGAGTGGCCAGAGGTGGCCTGGAGGGTCTTTGTGTCCAGGCTGCAGCCCCCTAGGGCAGACAACAGGGTTGCCTCTTATGATGGTGCTTGCTCAATTTGCCACCCCCTGACTCTTTATTCTGGCCTAGCTGGTTTAGAAGGTGATGTTTCCATCATCACCAAAATTAGCAGCTCTGAGGATTTTGGCTAACTTGGTGTTGTCATTTCTCTCAAAGGTGGAAAAGGAGTTACTGCTTTCCACATCTGTTTCTTCTACAGCTCAGGTAGGAAGGGTCTAGGTTTGCATGGAAATGTTGGTGTTGTGCTTGGAGATCTGGGCTGGGAATCAGTGCTGTCCCTCTCCCCAAATCGCTGCAGGACCTGGACACATGTGAAGACTGTGAGCATTTAACCACCACAGCAGATGGGACTCAAGAAACGTCAGAACAAATATTTAAAGATCCATTTTTATAAATCCACTTTTTGGCCTATAAACCACCATCCCCACAGCTCCCAGTGCTCATTGCTGTGAACTCCACTGCTTGCTGCTCCTGCTGCTTAGCCCTGCTGCCAACTGGCAGGGCCCAGAAACGTGCTGTTTTGGTTTAGCACTGGATTTTTCTCCTTTCCCCCAAACTCAGGATTTTATTTTATTTGTCTGTTTGTTTGTTTTATTTATGGAAGGGATTTTCCTGCTCTTGGCAGAGTGGAACAGGAAGTGATTGTTCTAGTGAGGGAGGGTGTATCCTGCTTGCTGCCCAGCCCCATCTCTCTCTCCTTGTTCGTGCAATAATTTTTACTGTCTTGGCTGTTGCTGGAGCAGCACATGGTGAATCTCTTGTGCTGGAGGCACGAGTATTCCTTCCCGAGCTGTTTCCCAGCCCCTGTTCTAGGACATTTTAGAAGATGGGGACAGGGTAATGTTGTTGGAGGGGAGTGCTGAGTCTCCCTTTCCTACTCTTTTACTGCCTTTTTGGGTTTCTGGGATCAGACAGACTCCAAGGCTCATTGCCATGTAGCCAGATACAGGTGGATGTCTTCCTGCTGCCTCAAATTTGTTTTGCAAAAAGCTGAACTGAGCAACATGTCTCCAGAGGGTGGCAAAGCTGGGACCTTGTGTCCCCTTTTGCTCCAGAATATATCAAGGACAGATGCCAACTTCCCAGAAATTATCCCTGCCTTGTTTGCACAGTATAGAGCACTTTCTACTTTCCTCTTCCTTTTGCTGCTTTGTCTTTTAGCCTGGGCCCTGTGGAGCCAAGAACTGACGTGGCTGCTAACACGGGCAGCTCTGCTACTGAATGAGCAAAAGAAAAATAAATAGCATCTCAAATTGCAGTTTGTGTGCAATGGGCCAGGTTCCTGCTCTCTGAAGTCCTGTGACTTGGGGTAGTTCTGACTTGCTTCTGCTCTGAAAGTAAGATGGTCACTGAGCCCAGGGACATTTTGGGATAGAACCAATTTAATCTCCCAGTGCTTCCATTTCTGCCTTGTATTAAAAGCTGCTCAAACTCTCCTAGGAGAGCTGCTAACATAACTCACTGGTGTCTCTGCAGTGCTTGGAGATCCTCAGATGTGAGCGGTTAATGGTTGGACTTGATGATCTTACAGGTCTTTTCCAACCTAAATGATTCTATGATTCTATGGTTACAGAAGCTTTTAATAGCACTTAACTCCTCTGGAACGAAGTCCAAAGCAAGGGGAAATTCACAGCTGATAAGAAAAGCCATGTTGGTGCACTGGGTTAAACCCAGCATTGTGCCCTCTAATTATGCAGCAGTGGCCTGGGCTTCTGGAGTAAGCGGGGAAGACAGGATGGTTGTGCTCGGCTGGAGGGAGCCAGGGCTTGATTTAGTGCCTGTTGAGATCAAGGGGCCTTTGATTTCAATGGGTATTGAATCAGGCACTGCAATATCAAATAGGCTAATCAGATAATAACTTCAGATCGTCTGACATAGATTCCTGTCCCTGAGTTGGGGCAGGCAGAGTAAATTGGGCAGCCAGCTGGACAAGGCTGAGAGCTGTGGGCTGACAGCCCATCCCTAATGAAGGGGATGTCCAGTAAGGAACTGGACAAAGATGGTCTGGTACCTAGGATGGGATGTAGGTCAGGCATTGTCCCTCCAGGCCAGAGATCCAGCACGGGGCTGTGCCCCTCTCCCACCTTACTCCTGTGTGGGAGTTAATGCAGGGCTGCCATGCAGGATAATGGCTACAGAAGCTAAAGAGAAATTTGGGGTGATCTTGCATTGTTAAGCCCACATTTCCAGGCTTCTCCGTGCTTCCTGCAAGAAAGGATTTATTTTTTGCAGTCCTTGGTGTATCAAGCATGCATGTGGAATCGTGTCTGTTGTAAGTGGGAAGATGGGCACAGGAAGAGGTAGGATGTAATGGGATGCTGATGCTTGTGGTGGTTGGCCCTGACTGGCTGCCAGGTGTTCACCAAAGCCACTATGTCACTCCCATCCTCAGCTGGACAGGGTGGAGAAAATCCAGCTTAAGGCTCATGGGGTGAGATAAGGGCAGGGAGAGATCACTCACCAGTTACTGTCATGGGTAAAACAGATTTGACTTGGGGAAATTATTTTAATTTATCACCAATCAAATCAGAGTAGGATAATGAGAAATAAAAACTAAATCTTAAAACACTTTTCCCCCACCCCTCCCTTTTTCCTGGGCTTAACTTCATTCCCAAATTATTTACCTTTTCCTCCCTCAACAGTGCAGGGGACGGGGAAAGGGGACTGCAGTCAGTGCATCACAAGCTGTCTCTGCTTGTTTCCTCCTCAGAGGGAGGACTCCTTACACTCTTCCTCTGCTCAGGCATGGGGTCCTCCCACAGGAGACAGATCTCCATGAACTCCTCCAATGCAAGTCCTCCCCCTGGGGCTGCAGTTCTTAATGAACTGCTGCATTGTGCATCCCTTCCTTGGGATCACAAGTCCTGCCATCAAATCTGTTCCCACATAGGCTCCTCTCTCCATGGAGCCTCAAAGTCCTGCCAGGAGCTTGCTCCAGCATGGGCTTCCCATGGGGTCACAGCCTCCTTCAGGCATCCCCCTGCTCTGGCATGGGGCTCTCCATGGGCTGCAGGTGGATCTCTGAACTCCTGTGGACCTTCATGGGTTCTAGAGGCACAGCTGCCTCACCATGGTCTGTACCACAGGCTGCAGGGGAATCTCAGCTCTGGTGTCTGGAGCATTTCCTCCTGTTTCTTCATTGATCTTGGGGTCTGCAGAGCTGTTTCTCTCACATATTCTCATTCTCCTCTTTGGCAGCAATTGCTCTGGGTGTTTTGTTAGATTCCATCCCCCAGAGGTGTTGCTTTGTGGGCCTATCTAGGAGCTGTCTGGAAAGAGCTTTGTTGGAGATAGGTGAAGCTCCCAGCAGCTTCTCAGAGAAGCCACTCCATACCATGCAAACCCAATACAGTGCTCCTCAGGTGTGTTAAATCTCCAGGATGCACATTTGGGGGGTAGTTGTCCTGAGACTTGAGCTTTTTCATGCTGAATCTGCCTGTGCTGGCAGGAAACCTGGGCTATGATCCTTTCCCAGGATGCTCAGGGAATTGTGCCCTGCTCTTGCAGGAACATGAGATATTTGTAACGTCTCTGATCTCTCTTGTGCTGCTCCTGTGGCTCCTTTACTGGAGTTCTTGGCTGCTTTTCATTTGGTAGGTCCTGGGGAGGTGTGTGGTGGGGAACTGGACGGGGGCAAGGTACTCTGGGTGTGGGGTATGTGTCTGCAGTGATTGCAGCATCATCTCTGCTACCAGTGCACATCTCCTCTGCTGGGAGAGGGCTGGCTACCACAATGTGGCCAGCTCAGAAACAGCCCCTCCAGCTGTCACCTGGAGCCTGGGGTCTCACCTCACTTCTGGCCTTGTAGATGAAAGGCTTTGTCTAGCATTTGGGTTTTAAATCACAAGGTCTAATTCTGAAGCCTGTTTTGTTTCCCTGTGTTTGGGGAAAAAAGCCTGTAATGTCCCACTCTGTGTGTGTTATGTGATGTCTAAGCTGAGTTTGAGCCCCAGCCCATCCCACAATTGCTCTCTGTGGCTGCAGGAATGTTATCTCTGAGGTCTGCACCTGCCCTGATAGACTTGGCTGGAAGTGGGTCAGTAGGTTTAAAAGTTCTGGGAAGATATGTTGTGATCGTATCAGCGTCACACCATAAAAGAAACAGGCTTGAAGTCAAATTCAAGGCAACAATGAAAACTTGGAGAGGAACGGAGAGAAGAGGCAGCGGATCAGCAGACGCAGAAATCCCTCTGGGTCCTATCAAGTGTTTTGCCAATGTTAAATGCTGAGTAAAATATAGTGTCTGAGAGATCAGATCACTGGGTATTCCCTCCGGATGAGGAGATCCCGGCTTGAATATCTCTTGGGTGAATCATCTTCTGGAGCTGTCGGAGCAGAGGTCTGGCATGGGGTTATCGCTGGGTCCGACTGGCTGCTGGAGGTGACGTTGCTTCCAGGCTATTTGGGCAATCCTACTTGAAGAAGACACATAAATAGCATCATCCTGCTCTCTGCCATTAAAGCTCTGTTTCCTAAATGCTTGGATACAGCAACAACAAATGAAACTCTTCTGGGATGGCCTGAGAGGGCATTTACAGAGAAAGGGGCAACCAGAGGAGTTTTGGCAGGAGCGTGCTCTGCTGTTTTTGTCTCCATCAGGGCTTGGAGAAGGACAGGCCACAAAACTTCTTTAACAGAAGCATCTCGGGAATTTGCAAGACCCAAATCCAGGTCTTCAGCAGCTTCTGGCTGTTTTGCTAGATCTTCCTCTGGGAGCTGAGAGGTGGGTTACTGGCTGAGAGATCAATACAGGGAAAGAAGCAATTGCTAAATGACCTTCATGAAAGATGCTGAAGGGCCTGTGTGGCACAAGGAGGTATCAGGCCAACATGAGAGAAATTGTACAAGAAAAGCCTGTGAAAGAGATGGTCCAGTTAGATGTTTTGCTTTGCTTTTCCCTTTAATCCCTCACTTTCACTCTCACAAAGAGGAGTTTGGATGTGAAATGACTGTCTTATGTTGCACGAAGAACATGGTGGGAGGGAGAGGACTGTGCAGCCTTCATGGTGCCATGAAGATGGGTTGTCTTCTCCAAGTCTGGTCTGGGGCCATGCTGTGAGAAGAGTTACCTAGTGCCTTTCTCCCTTGTCTTGGGGAGTCAGGTGTCAGCTGTAGCTGATCTTGGGGACTGCTTGCCTACATTCTTCATCTGTGATCCTTTGAGACCATCCATGTGGACAGCATGAGTTGCAGATACTCCATTTGAAAAACTGTAGAATTACTGAGAGAGGGAGTGGGTTTAAATTGTATCTCCTGCAATAAATCAGCACAGGCTGGGTCTCCCTGCCCTCACTGGGGCATGTACTTGAGGGAGAATCCCAGCCACCCTTTGCTTTATACTAGTCCCTGCTCAGATTTGCTCAGCCTTGCACAGGACAGCTGCTCTTTAAACACCAGGAGTGTTGTCTGAAGCAGTCAGCAACGCTGGGCTCGCCTGTGCTGGGCTGCTCTGTGACTTCACTGCTCTGAGTACAGACAGCAAGCTGTTCCTGTGCGTGGGCTACCGGTGCTGCCAGGAAAGCTATTCTCATTCAGGAGAGAGAAAAAAGCTGTGCAAAGAGAAGGCATGGATTGTATCGATAGGCATCGCCTGCCAGTTCAACCAGTAGTGATGGTGCTGCTCCATGGGGCTGGCTCAGGAGGTTTCATGGGGATGTGTTGGATGTGGGTGACCCTTTGGGCTGTGCAGGTATCGATACAGGATCCTCCTGGCTCCTGTGGTTTAATTGGAATGGCTGGCCCTGGGTGGGATTCTGCAGGGATTCCCCCTAACAGGGACAGAGTGACACACTATGATGTGACACAGTGGAGGAGACAGTCCCTTGTGTGTCGTGTGGGTATTAAAAGCAATGTCCCACTGCTGCTCCCAAGGCATTTCACCCCTTCTGGCCCAGAAAGAACATGGGTGTAGAAATGCCTTGGGCTGCTTTTTGGGCTTCTGTAGTCTCTTTAACATTTTTCCTTGTGTAGCGTGTGAAGCTTGCTGAGGATGCTGCCTTCACGCAGCACAAGGAAGGTTTTATTTCAGCCCTTTGCTTGCATCTTTCAGGAGGAAACTGCTGGGAGTTTTAAAAGAAATGTCGACACAATCCTTCCTTTTGGAAAATTTCAGTTCCTGGTGGAGGTGTCAGTGTGTCGAGCAGAGTCCTCGAAGGGTTGGGCGGAGGGTGCTGGAGGCACTCCATGCTCTAGCCTGAGGGCTCTGATTTTGGGCAGAGCCAGGCTGGCAGGGTGCCGAGCTGCGGGGAGGCTCCGTGAGTGCTGGTATCTCCTGCAGATCTGGGACCTGCTCAAGTGTGTCAGCCCTGACGCCAGCCCCCGCTCCAATGGTTTGTGTGTGTGTGCCTGCCCCGTGATCCCTTGGCCTGTTTCGGAGATGGGAGCTGCATGTGGGATTGCTTTCACCCCCAGTTTGGCATGGGGGAGTAAGACGAGGGCAAATTGGCCAGAGAGGCGGAGAGATTTCAAGTCATGCCTCTGGGGTGGGAGAGGAAAGCTTTACTTCTATGTATCTCGTTACATCACATTTCCCTCTTCTTCTCCCAAAAAAGCCCCCAAAAGCTCTGCAAGGAGGTGGGATACATGTCTCACCCTGACAGCCCTTGTGAGGGAAGGGATCTGAACTCATCTCTGCCTTGCCAGGGCACAACCCCTTTGTGGGGGGCAGTGAGGCTCCTCAGTCGGGCTGGCATCCCCCCTGGCCGTGTTGGAGCCCCTGGCCCACCATGGGCCCTGTCCCCTGCCGGATGTCAGGGAGCCAGACGGGCTGCCCTGGCCATCGCAGCTGAGCTCCAGCCCTGAACAATGGGGCCATTGAGGGGCTGGAGCTGGGGGTGAGGCCTGGCTGGCCCGGCTGTGGGCTGCGGACAGGGAGGACAGCTGAGCCCGCTTGTTCCACTCCAGCCGAGTTACAGCCCAAAATAGGCACCTGGTGGCCATTCAGAGGCTGGGCCTCTTTGTCTGGAGGCCACGGCTTGTTTGCATGTGGGGATTTTGTGGAGTATTTATGGCTGGGAGAGGGGGAAAGAAGGAGGGAGCCTGGCACTTGTGTTACCTTATTTTTATTTGTTTTTTGGTTTAAAAAGGCAGGACTGATGGTATTTTTGTCCCCACCCCACATATTCCCGTAGGTGCTTATGCTTTCTTGCAAGCCAAGCACATCTGTCCTGGTGCAAGAGCAAGATGGTTATGACTACCACAGTGACTGGGCTATGGAGCCAAGGGGCAGAGAGAAGAAAAGCCCCATGGTGAGGTTGTGGTGCTCCCAAAATCATTGACTGTGGTCAGTGAGAGGGATGAGATATCAACATCTGGTGAAGCCACTGCCCTGTCCCCATTTTATGTGTTGGCCATCTCCATCTGCCATCCTGGTTGCTAGTCCCAGGTTCATGTGTGGCTGCCACAGCCACCTCCTGCCCCGTGGGTGCACATGGGTGTCTGCAGACACTAGTTCCCCGTCCTCCTTCACCAGACCCCCTCTGATCTGCTTTCGTGAGACCGAAATGGATTCTGTCTGGCTCTGATAGACACAGAGCATCTGCTGTGCCCAGTGACTGAAAATCGCGCCTCTTTGTAGCCGTGCATGGATTTAAGGACTCGATGTGAGGTGTCTGAAGGGGTGGTTGTGGCTTGAGCCCACTTTGAGTTGTGCTGCTAAAAGCAGGGGTTATATCTGCATTGGGAAGGGTGTAAAATTAATGCAATGTTTGGATCAGCTCATTAACTAACTGTGCTGGTCCAAATCTTGCCCTTGGAGGCATGTGTGTTGCTGCCAGAGCCATCAACATAAAGCCTCTCTGCAGCACAGCCGGGGATAGGATTTGGCCTGTTTATATTCACGGTGCAAAAAGGACCGAAGGATTAATGACTGATTACTTCTCGGGCCAGCGGGAGCCCTGGGTACCCATCCAGTCTGCAGATAAAATGCAGGGCAGACCAAGACAAAGCTTTGCAACAGAATCCTCCCAATTACCTCACCGATCTCCCCGCGCTGTAAAATGCACCGTCAGCTCTGCAGCCGGCTCTCAGCCCGGGGACCAAACACTTCCCCACACTGCTCCGAGCCGCTCTGTGAGGCTTCAGGGAGAAAAGGCTCATTCTCCCTCTGCCTCACCCCTCTCCCTGACCTGGGCATCGTCTGCAGGTGGTTTGGTGAGGCACTGGCTGGTCCCTACCTGTCTGTGCATGTGTCTGAGCATCCTATCGGCCCCCCCAGCGGAGCCTGCGCGTTGGATGCAGTTTCTATGGTTACTGCAGCTCTCGGCCCGGGAAGAGCAGTTGGATGCTGGAGCTGGCAGGACCCACGTCTCCCTCTGGATCAGCCAGAAACTTGACAGGGAGTGTGCAGGAGTGACAAAGAGGAGGAGAGAGGGAACCCAGGAAAAAACCCTGCGCCTGCTGGGCGCAGGGGTTGCCCCCAACAGGCTGTCCTCCAAACAGGCTCCAACACAGAGAGGGGGAGGGAAAAAAATAAAAAGGATGATGAGAAAATTACAGTTCTGGTGCTCGCATGAAGGTGACATTTGTTGTAGCATCTCTAACCATCGATTCAGGAATCTAAACACATGGAAGTTTTAACTGCTGCCAGAGCCTGACTATTCTACCCATATTTGTTTTCTCCCAGCCCTTCTTTCCTCTTATTTAATTCTTTAAGGGTTTTTTATCTTGATATTTTCCTTCCTACACACACAAGTTTCCTCCCTGTGTCCATATATTCCTCTCCTGTTGGTTAGGCTAAAAGTTCAAAGCATGTTTAGACCTCACCACATGTGGTATTGATGACACTTGGGAATAATTGGGAGTTTTTTGGCAGCCTTGCTGCTGTGGCCACCCTGGTGTCCTGCTGATGGATATGAGCAATGGTGTGGTGTGCAAGGATGAAAACCCAGTTGTGTGTTTTTACATCTGCAATCAGGGACTCCCATTGCCCCATCATTTCATCTACCCTGCCCCAAATACTCACTGTGCCCACCAAATTGGGTTCGACCTCATAGGCTGGACTTGCAAAACCCTTTCTTTCTGGCTTGGCCACTTCACCTCCTCAGAACAGCCGTCAGACAGGGCAGTGCCTCCGAAACACACGTGCTCTAATAGGCATCTCCATCCCTGCTCTTATGGGCAGGGTGTGGGGACAGGAATGAAAATAATTAAGCCAAAGGCTTGGGCAATGAAGGGCTCTCGCCCTGACCTGCTTGGGAGGTAAGTGGGAGCACAGGTCTCCCAGTGCTTCCCAGATGAGGAAGGCTGCTCGCCCAGGGAGCTCTCAGTGAGCCCTGAGCCAGTCAGACTGGCTCTCCCATCTCCCCAGGGCAGCGCCGAGCACTGCAGCTCTGTCAGGGAAGGGGTTGCAATGGGTTATGGCTGTCCCTGAGTCAGAGAGGAGAGGGCAGGCAGGAAAGGGAAGGATTTGCAGAATTCTGGCTGTTTCCAAGCCTGGCAAGTTTTAAAAAGATCCCTATTATGCCAGGCACCTCACCCTGCTTGGTGCACCGGAGTGTCTTGTGGGTGGAGAATGGATGGAATATGAGTTGAGTGGCTCTTCTGGATTTGCACTGGGGACTTCTGCTGTCCTCAAAACACACTGTCTGGCCCTGCCCACCTTGTGAGTGGGGCCAGTGGCTCTTCAGACTACAGGGGTGGCAAGTCTCCTCCTCATACAGGGCCAGCCCAGCTCCTTGCAGAGGGGAGAGGCAGCAGTGCCTGGGAAGATGTTACATGACCTCTTCTGAGCTGTGGCCTAGTTTCAAGGGAGCCACTGCCCTCAAAACTGTCCAGCCCTTTCCCCTCACCTCCTCCATGCACTCACATCACCACTCACCTTCCTGACCAACACTGGGGCTCCTTGCTAGGCTGACAACTGATTCACCCAGGCAGAACATTCCGGACTGACCGGGCAGATTCCTAGGTCCCAGGACAGGTTGGGGATACTTCTTCAGTGGGGTGGTTGCAGTTGCAAAGGCTCCTTCCTCTCTGTCTCTCAGCTGGATGAAGACCAATACCCAATATGCTGAGCCCTTCTGTCTGAGGCTGTGCAAAGCCTGGGCTGGATGCAGAAGGGGTCAGCTCTGACTTGGGTGCTTCCACAGGGGCAACACCACGGGTGTTCCTGAGGGGACATCACAGCATCTGCAGCAGCACTGGATACTCTGCTATAGGATCTACCCATGCTCTCTTGCTTCTCTTGCATCCTTTGGGAGGTTGTGAAGCAGAGCAAGAAGTAGCAATTTACCCCAGACTCTGTAGCTCAGTCTCCCTGCCCTGACTTTGCTAGATGGACTCTGAAGCCCTGGCAGCCAGCACATTCCTGCCAGCAATTCCCAGTCTCCTGCCACCACCACAGATGTCGGTGGGAAGCAGAGAACAGGGTGTCTGCAGGTCCCCAGCTCTCTGCATCACCTGCTGAGCCCTTTGGTTGCTGGGACTTGCAGCTGCTTAAGCCGTGTTTACCCTTCCCCAGTCCCTTTTCTCCCTTTTCCCCAGGCAGACTGAAGCCAGACAAGAAAGGGCAGATGCATCTCCCCCTCGACAAGTCGCTGCAGGTGAGCCGGGAGCTGCTTGGCACGCACACCTGAGCCACCTGGGTCTCCTGCTGCGTTAACCATTCTGTGCAGGCAGGCAGGCAGGAGCAGCGCTGCAGCGGGGCTGGGCAGCTCGCCAGGGAATGCGTGGGAGCAGGGGCCGGGGGATGCTTCGGGGAGAGGGAACGGCCCCACTGAGGATCCTCTTCCTGTGGCTGCAGGCGTCGAGTCGGGCCACTCCCAGTCTGGATCGGCGGCTCACGGTGGCCTCTGGAAATGGAACATCAGGCCCATAGTTTTCATATTTTCCTTCCTCCTGCCTTGCTCTCTGCAGAAGGGAGCCCCTGGAGAACTGGGTGCATCTGGGAGCAGGGGACAGAAGGCAGAGCTGGGCAGTGAGCAAGGTGTTTTGCACCACTGGAGCTGGGTGAGATGGGGAAGGGTCCCTCCTAGCCCAGAATGCTGGATGGCTGAGCTGGACCCAGACTGGTCCCTGTTAGAGGTGTGTCCTGGCTTGACATTGAAGCTGGACTCCCTGGAGGGCATCATGCTCTCTGAAAGGGATCACACTCGCAGTGCTGTCCATGTGCTTTCTTTGGGTTTCAGTGCACCTGCCTGGGTGGCAGTGGGAACAATCTCTTGGAACTGGGTGCGGGTATCCATCTTCAGGAAAGCTGCTCAGAAAGTAGCCTGGTTTTCTGAAAGAACAAAAGCTTTACTGAATGTAAGGCTTTCCGTGCAATCTACTTTCCTTGTCATGAAGGAGCCATGGTGACTTCCGTTGAAGGAAAGGAAACCATTTTGATTCCATGTTCTGAAAAATGTTTGAAATACAATGGAGAATGTCTCTGCATTGGTTTTCAGCCCAGGCAAAGGGCAAAAGTTCTTGATTGATTTATATTTCAAACCTCTCTTGCCCCACTTGTCTGCCTGGAGTTCTAAACCTCAAAGTGTCCAGCTCCAAGACAGTATTTTGCACATGGGCTCATTTGGATTAAATTCAAGGCTGCTTTTATCTGCTTCAGGTAAATGTCATTGTGATCCTTTTGGTGTCACTTTGCTGTTCCCAAGTAGGTTCCTAGAGAAATGGTGGGAAGCTGAACATGTACATACATCTCTGAAGCACTCAGGTATTTCCAAATGATGCAACCTCAGATTCCTTTCCCACCTCCCCCTGTTCCTCTTTGCTTTAGCCTTTTTTAGCCTCAAAGATCAGCTTGGGTTTGGGGTTTTTGTACTGTTTTAGACTTTGTGAGGCAGAGCCTTGCCTGTGGGGTGGAGATGGGCAGCCCAGAGTGAGGGTGATACAGGCAGGACCTTGTTCCAGCCTGTAGGGCCATCTGTGATTCTGGCCTGACCGTGAAATGCTCCCCTGGTCAGGACACATCATCAGGTGAGAAATAACATCAGATATTTGCATGCAAACTAAGCCCACGGATCAGGCTGAAGAATGCTGAAGTGCTGTTTCGTGTGCAAGACCAGTTGCCTTTCCACCAGGAAAACCCATCTGTGTGTTAAAACAACAATTTAAGTAATTTGTTGTTTAGATGCTCCATAAAACCATGAATTTTGGCCATTGGTGGCCATTACTTGCTGGAAGATCCTAAGTTTCTACCAGGCCTACCCTTCTAATTGTGTGTGTGTCAGTGTAACAGTGCTAGGTGACCTCTGAGCCCAGTGTGGGAATGCTCTGGTGAGGGGTTTTGCTTGCTGAGGCTTTCACACAGGCTGCTCTTCCCAAAACCTGCCCTGTTGCTGAACGTGTGCCAATGAACCAGCCCAGGGAGGGACTGTTCCAGTTTTGCTCATCCTCCAGACCTGTAACCAGCTGGCAGCAATGTCAAACATGACTTGTCCCTGTAGACAAAGTCATGCTCGACATCACTGTAATTAATCCGATTCCTCGAGGTCGTGGTTCGAACATAACCTAATTGTCTTGGGGAGGCAACACCCTCTGGATCACATGGTGTCTCCTCTCAGGTGTAGGTACTGTGTGAAACCTGGGGAGCAGCTGAGCTCAGAGGGGTCTCCTGAGCCTGAGTTCTCTCCCCAGTGCTGGGAACTCCAAGTGAGGGGTTTGGAACTGCAGTAGAGCCATGGTTTCATGTGGAGACTTGCCTTTCTGCTGCCCACCTGCCTATGCAGCTCAGGCTCCCTAGGAAAAAAAAATTGTTTGAAAGTTTGTTTGCTGCTGGGAAAAGAAGCAAGCAGGAAGTTTGTGTTCTCTGCTGGGATGTGGGACGGGAATTGTGAGCCCAGGGAAGGGAAGGAGACATGTTTTCCCGTCTACTAAATCTTGAAAAAAAAAAAAAAAATCCTGCCCTCCTACTGCATAGAACAAACCCTTGTGAAATAAGTTGTCAGAAATTTCCATCAGAAATTTACTCCTCTGGAATAAAGAGTGATGGCATCTGTAGCTTTTGGTGGGCTGGGGGGACTTGGATGCTCCATGGGGGACTGACATGGTTTGTTTACCCTGAAGGCTCCATCCTCCCCTGGACAGACCTGGGTGGACATTCCCTTGGGTCCTGCTGTTCCCCACAAGAGCTCTTGTTTTCATTGTGCTGTAACAAGGCATCTGGGGCTGTGTTCCCACCAGCTCTGCCCTGTGGAGGGACACGCGTGGTGGAGGAGACGGGGAACTCCAGTGCCTTGGTTCTCTATTTCCTCTGCTGAGGTTTTATTTCCTGAGCAGCTACAGTTCATTGCACAGGCAATGCCCTGCGCTAGAGCCTTTGCACTGATTTTGTACATGAGGCTAGGACCCCAGTCTCTCCATTTGTCCTGCTGCCACTCTCCTAAAACCCATGGGGGAAGGAGTTTGGGCTCCCTATTTGCAGGGAACAAGAGTCCCGGTGGTGAGGCTGGGATGTGAAACAAGCCAAGCGTTTTGTTTTGTAGCTCCGTACATGGCAGCGTGGCTAAACGCGGAGGCAGATTTCAAGGCACGGTCATTTAACTACACTGGGAACGTCTGATTCCAGGCATGCTTATTTCACAGATTTTAGTTGCACATTTCCTGGGCAACAGTTTTGCAAATGTAATTCTGCAGGTAGGCTTTGGGGGCTGAGGGCGGCGGGTGCAGCTGGGCGAGCGCTCGCTAGCGAAGGAACATGAAACCCTCTTCCCCCTGTGCCTTGTGGCTTTGGCGTTGTTTTGTTTTCCTTCTTCAAATGGAGAGTTGGGAAACATCTGAGACCAATACTGGGATAGAGTGGGAGGAAGGGGAGACTTTAAAGTCCTGGTCAAGATAATGGGAGCAGTTTCCTTTATGGATTATGAATTTGCTTTCACGGCTTGGCTCTAGTTTGTTTGTAGGGAACATGGTTTGGCTCCCACTGTCTTCAGCAAAGCTTCAGAGAGATGACCAGTGAAACACAAGAGATAACTCAAAAAAGTGAAAGACAGACTCAGAACTTGGCTTTAAGGGACCCATTCTGTTGCTTGTTAGTGGGTCAAATTTTGGAACTCTGACTCAGGCTGAACTTTCAGTGGCTTTTGCACCTGGAGATTTAAATATCTGTCTGCAGGGGAGGTGAACACCAAACGGCATCCCTAGCTGCAACTCCTTAAGACGTTACCTCCCCCTTCATCCCCTCCAGCTGTTTATTATTTCCCTTCTGCTGCTGCTTACCACCTCCACGCTGTGCCAGAAGAATGGGACATGAATGCTCCCACCTCAGCCGCTTCAGCGCAAAGTCTGGCAGCGGCTTCCTTCCAGCTGCTGGGGAGAGGGGGTTTAGGCAGAGCTGCCAGCCTTTGCCCAGGAGCCTCGGAGGAGAGTGCGAGAGCTGTTCCACCGGCGCTGCGCCGGCAGCGGGAGCCTCCGGCACAAGGGAGCAGATGAACGAGCTGCCGGGGGTGGCAGCGGTGGTGGGAACATCTGGACCCGCCCGAGCAGAGCACATCTCCCGATGCTGTAAGTGCAGGGCTGGGACCTGTCGCTGCTGAGCTGCCCCTGCTCCCACCGAGTTCAGCAAGAGTTCGGGGTGCTCAGCCTCTCGCAGGTGTGGGGTCCTGCAAGCCGCTGGCATTGGGTTTGATGGGAGCCACACCTGAAGGAGCGCGCTGGGACTGCTGCCTGCCGGGCTGGGCAAGTCCCTTTGGGGTGGCTCCTGCCAAGTCCCCAGCCACAGCCTATTCCAGTGCAAGAGCCAGCTGTTGGGCTGCAACGCTCTTCCTGGGATGAGAAGTGGCTAAAGAGCCACAAATAACCTTTAAAAAGAGTTGCTGTAGAAGCCAGAGAGTCCCAGGGGAGCTGGAGCCTCCCCCCACCTTCCTTTGCTGGCTGGCGGGGGGCTGCGAGCAAAGCATTCCCATGGCTCCGCTCAGGGACACAGCCCCGCCGCCTTGCCGCAGCCAGGGAGGCATCGCTGCTCTGCCAGCTCCCTCTTCCCTTCCTTTCATCTTTTTTTCCTCCTCCCGAGTCCCCCCCCAGCCTCAATCCGACTTGAAAATCTCAAGGCAAATCCTGCTAAACAGGGAGATTTCGCCCGGCTGCGTCCCTGCCCTCCCTGGACTCTCGCTCCCTTTGCCGTTTCTGGCCTGCTGGGTTTTGTGTTTCAGTTGTTATAAATAAAGCTCCAGGCACTGATTTGGGTATACAATGACACCTTGTGTTATTAGACAGCACAGGACAGACTTTGCAAGGGGAGCCTGCTCGCCTGCCCTCCCTCTCCGCTGCCTGCGGTCTGCGGGCAGCCCCGCTCAGGCTCGGGGGTGGCTGGCAGCAGGTGCTGCTGCCTCCCTGCTGCTGCCCAAAATCACAGCCCCCAGACACAAAACCCACCCCAGAGGATCTCGGTTCCTGCTTACACTAGGCAGGGCTTAAATAGAAGTGGCGGTGGGAATTTTTGCGCTTAAAGAAGGGAGGCAGAGGATGGTGGGAAAAGTCTGGACTCCCCCTGTTTTGTGCAAAAAGTGAGTGGGAAGGGTTTGCAGGGGTGAAGTCAGGGATGTCATTGTCACCCATCACCTCAGCCCTGCTGGCAGTGACCTCAGCTTACCTCCAGTCACCCAGTGCTGTGGAGCTGGGCAGGATTTCACCCTGTAGCTCTGTCACCTGGATCCTTCCCTGCCTGGCAGAGGTGGGATCTGAGCATCCTTTCCCCTCACATTGCCACACTGCATTCTCAGCCCCCAGGAAGGGTTTTGGCTGGGGAAAGACATTTCACACCAGCCACTCACTCATCTTTCTCTCCCTGGGGATGAGCACTGGCTGGAGTGGGGGGAAACTGAGGCAGACATTGGGCCACATGTGCCTGGTTTTGGCTCTTGGCATTTCCCCCCTCACTTCAACACTGAGATGTGGGGACAGGACCCTGGGGCAGCTTTTTTTGAGGTATCTCTTGTGTTTGTGGTCATCTCTCTGCAGGGAACTGGAACCAGTCTCTGAGCTTTCAAGTTGTGGAGAATTCGAGGCAGCAATGTAAAGGCAGGGAAATAAATGTGCAGCCTGCAGAGGGAAGGTAGCCACTCATCAGAGCTGAATTGACTTATGTAGATTATTTAAATTATTTCAAAGTCTTTAGGAAGTGGGGTTTTTGGGCACTTTTCTAAGTGGTTCTGGTTATTACAATTTTACTGACAGTTTAAGGCATTATTTGAATTGAGTTTGAGAAGTCAGTGAAAATACAAAATATTAAATTTTTTTTTTTGGTATAAGTCTTTTTTTCCCCTTTCTTTCCTGTCACCTATGCATTTGGGCAGTGAGGATGGAGTACCCCAAAACCTCTTTCGAGCTGGATGAAGGGTGCCTCATATTTGCTGGCTGTGTCACCATGGCCAGAAAAGCAGGCTGGGATTGCTGTTTACAAATCTCCTGTCCAACTTCCTCCTGAGGAACAACATGCAATCCAGTTGGTGCCTGGATAACTGCTGGTCTCCCCTCTCCCCCTACCTCCCCACCTCTCATGGAAGAAAGAACATGTAGCACATGGGGTTTTGTTTTTGTGGTCTTGTGTTCACTTGGCTTGTGTAGATGCAGATTTAAGAAGAAGGTACTAAGTATCCTCTTTTCATGGTTTGTGATGCCCATGTTACTTTATAAGGTAAATAACCCAAACCACCCAATAAAATTCCAACACTGTGCATCAATAGAGTAATGGAGATATTTAACGTATGCAGTAAAGTTGCTATTCCAGAGCCCTAGGCCTGCTTTAGTAGCTATAACAGGAGTGAATAAGATCTTTTTCTGCTTTTATTTATACACATATAATATCAAATATTACTGAGTTGTTGCTTGTTAATGTTAGCCAAAGGGGTTAAGAGAAATAAAAAGGGATTTTGCAACCATATCAGGGGAAAAAGAGCAAAAGTAGGCCCATTAATAAATGAGGGAGCTGAATCCAGCAATGATATTGAAGTGACTAAGTTACTGAGCTGCTTTTAAAATCAGTCTCTGGTAAAATCAGTGGAGACAATTAGGAGACCTTGTCAGATACAATCATGGGCTCCCAAATAGAAGAGCAGCCCATGAGGAAATAGAGAGGCCACGAGGAATAGGGGAATGAAGCCAGCAGCTGTTGAAGTCAGAGGAAAGGCTCATGTTGACTCCAGGTAGCTGTCACAGGGATGCTGTGCCAGCAGGTCAGAGATGTCCCCGCTGTGGGATGGGTGCTTGTGTCTCACCTGGGACACAGGAGAAATGTGGGATGGGGTGGGAAAGCCTGGGGCAAGGGGGTTGAGGTAGGAAAATAGGCTGAACTGGGCAATGGTAGGAACTGTCCACATGGCAGGAAGAGCAGGGCTGGCATGGGAGGAGAAGTTCTGTTTCACACTCCCAGCAATGCTCCTGTGTTGTCTGAGCTGTTGGAGGTGGCAGGACTGTGGGAAGAAGCATGGCATGGCATGTGTAAGTGCTTATTGGGAGTCAGAGCAGCCCAAGGGAACTTAATGGATGCAATATTCCAGTTCTGCCCAGTGCCTCTGGGCGTCTCACTGGAGATACATGGCCATGGAATAAAAGCTGCTGTGAGTTCCTGTAAATGAAATGTAGGTGAACAGGGGTGGGCTGAATGGTGGGAGTAGCCACCATCCATCCAAGGGTACCATTATCCATCATGGGCTTTTTCTCAGGATGGTCAATGTCACTGTTTACATCCCTCTCCCACATCATGGTGAATGTTTTCATTAGATGCAAAAGGCAGTGAAGTCAAAGAAGAAAGAACTACAGAGAAAGCCTGGGAAGATTTGCTGTAAGAGGGCAGAAATAGCCATGCCACAAGGAAAATGCCAAGTGGATGTAATTGCAACAGAGATCCAGAGGAAAAGAGCTTCTTACAGAACAGCTGAAGAACCGGAAGATTTGGAATAAATGCCACCACACAAATGGAGAGCACTGGTTTAAATAGTGTTGTTGGGGACCCATCTCTTAAGCCAGTTGTGGTCACAGAAAAAAACCTTCTGTTGTGTGCATCTTGTGTAAGGGCAGGATTTGCCATTTGATATTTTTGGGGCAACAGATGCTGAGGCCACGTGTCAGACAGCCCTGGAGACGCTACCCTGGTTCTTTCTCTCTTGCTTGTGCTCACAGCACTTTTCCAGTGTTCAAGTCTGGGCACTGCAATGACAGTTGAGTGTAAACCCAGTGGGAAGGGATTTGGAGTAAAGTACTGCAGTGACATGGAGCCTGATGGGTAAGTGCAGGAGGAAAGGTTAAAGGAGTTAAAGCCTTGGATTCTGCTGGTTACTTTGCAGGGATCCAAGATGCAAGAGACCAACTGCAGCCCTGTGTGCGGTCCTTGGTGAAATGATGTGTGGTAGAGACTGTCACTGTTCTCTAGAAAAGAAGGATGTAAATACAAAGAAAGAGATTTGGAGGTACCCAGACTTTCAAATTTCAAGTGAAGGTGGGAACAGTAGGACTGAATCACACAAAGGAAAATGGAGACTGAATAACAGTTACAAATCCCAGAGAATGAGCCAGCAGCAAGAGAGTGGCTCTCCAAAGACAGGCTGGCAGTGCCAGGTTTGAGTTGTTTTAAACAGAATTATGCAAAGATCACAGATTTAAAGGTGTTTTGCAGGAATATGGTAAAGAGATACATTTGCTTCAGCCTTTTTCTCTTTGCTTGCCCTGAATTCCTTTGGCTAAACTTGTTGTTTTTAGAGGAATTGGTTCTTGAGGAGCTCAGCCAGGGCTTGCAGCTGTGCAGAGGGTGGGAAAGCTCCCTTGGAGTTCCCCAGCTCCTCCTCGATGGGAGGCAGGTTGGCTGGTTGGTTTATTTGTTTATTTTGGTGCAGAAAGATAAGATTTTGGAATCTGAGTTTGATTCCTAGCTTGTGGGCTGTTCAGTGAATAACAAAATTTCTGTTCCTTGGCTATTGCTCTGTAATGGGGGTAAGGACCTTTCCCTTCCCACTCCCTGCTTTGTCATCCCTGTCACTTGCTGGGATGGCTCCTGATCCCCTGTTTGTGTGTTAGACTGACCTTCATGTTTGGAGCTGTGGGAGGGGAAAACTGGGACAGTGTTGCCCAGATCTCTATAAAAGCCCTGTTCCTTCCAACTGCCCCAAGACACAGGCTGATAATGTTTGATAAATAGCCTCCCAGTGTTGTGTGCTTTATTTGTTACAAAATTTGAAGGAGGGGATCTGCTGATGAGGTTTGAAGAGATTCCCTTGGAAATGTAAAACCATGTAGGGATAATTTCTTTATTATTATTTTTTAATGATGTTGGGACTAGGAGGATCCTTGGAAGAAAAACAAGACAGGCAATCCTTTCTCTGCAGGTAGGAGTCACAATTCTGATTCCCATGTGGCTGAGGTTGCCAATGAGCACTGGACAAGTGTCCATAGTGTTGGGGAGATGCATCAGCTCTATCTCTGCTGGCTTTTACTGGAGGCTCATACAGGTTGGCACTTCCTTCTACTTAATCCCATTCCTGCTCCTCTTTCCTCTTTCACTTCAGCTATTTAATCTAGAAAAATTCCTAATACATTTTTAATGTGGCTTCCCTGCATGCAGGTTTTCTTTCTCTTCTCTGTGCAGGCACTTCTCACCCCCCTGCTGTCCCTGAGCTGCACCCTGTGGCCCACAGTCGAGGTTGGCCATGGTGGGTTTGCCCTGTGTGCTGGAGTACCAACTGCCAGTGCTTTCCTCCTGTCACTTCTGATGCTCAGTGCCTTTTTCCCCCTTCACATGACTAAAGTTTGTATGAATCTGTTCTGGTTTAAATCTATATTATGTATTTGAGAGAGAGGGTGGGAGAGAGGCATGCAGACCTCACCCTGAAAGCCCAATCCACCCCTATTCCCAGACTCCTTCCAAGAGGAAAGGCAAAAAAGAACCACCTGATCCCCTTTTCTTCCAAGTCTCATAATTTACAATCAGCCTTTGGTGGGGGGCTGCCCCATAGAGTTAAAATTCTGGAGTACACCAATTTCTAGCGGTTTGCACACCTTGCCTTCTCTCCAGAGCCACAGGAGCCACTCATGAAGGAGAACAGCACACTGGCCTCAGTGGCACCAGATACATTTAGTCTCATGTGTGCCCCTTTTAGAGGTTGGAAATGTCAGCCAAGCTTTGTCTCTGTGTTGGTGACCTGCCTTGAGTTCTGCCCTCCTGGCATTGCCTACTCCTTCTGGGTGGCCCCAATGGGGTGGCTAATGGGGGATGCCACCCACCTCTGCAAAATGATAAATCTGTACTTGCAGAGACACAGGCACATGGGCTGAATTTTGCCAGATTTGACCCCTTTTCTCTTGGCTGGATACGTGAGGCCTGGAGATGTCCCCAGGAAAAAGTGTCCAGCTCCCCTACAAAGGACCGTTTATGTCTCACTTCAGTTCCTATTTACACACCCCTTGCTGCTGGAGGTGACAAATTCCCTGGGTGCCACCAAAGGAGGAGGCTGCCCATTGTCACTGTGGTGGGGAGCCGTGCAGGACACCCAGCAGGATCCCACTGCCTGCCCAGCCTGCAGCCCTGTGCTGCTCCTGCTCTAGCCTGGCTGAGCCGGGAGCTGGCTGGTGAGCCAGGGAAAAAAGAGGCTGCAGCAAAAGATGGAACAAACAGAATTTTTTTTTGCATCTAGAGGGGGAAGCACAGAGCTAAAAATAAAACGGGAAGATCAGTATCTGTCAGGCTGACGGCGGATTGGCTCTGTGGAAATGCATGTAATTACCAGGCTGTAGGTAGACATTTGCATGGAGCGAATAGCAAGCTACTGAGACAAGGTTACGCTTTAACCTTTAAGTCCTGAATCTGCTGGAAAACTAAGACAGAACTGCAGGAAATTAACTTAAATTAATAGAGTTGCTGTGACTGAGCCACATGTTACTTCGATGTGTGTCACTCCACGGCACAGAGTGTCTTGCTGCCCCTGTGCCCTGGCTCCTGGAGGAGGGAGATGCTTTGGAAGCAAGTTTGGCGTGCGTGGATCTCCTTCCTCGCTTGGAGATTCAACTCGACTGGGGAGAGTAGATGTGGCTTTTTGTGGTCCATGTTCCTCCTTTCTCAGCTTCCTTTGAGTTGCCAGTCTCCAAAGGCATTGAAAGAATCTCGGCAAAGGGACCCCCCATCCCGGTGGATGCTGAGCTGTTGGGTGGTGGGTGTGGGTGAAATCCAGGTGTGCTGCTCCATGGAGGGCCAAGGAGGGGATGTGGTTGGGGATGGATGTTTTGTTGAGTGCCTAGAGCTTGATCTCTGCGTGCAGAACTCTGCAGACACTATTTAGTGCTGAAATCGAACAGATTACAGCAAAGATGGTTCCTTTGTGCATAAGAACTGCTCCAGTGAAAAACACAGAGCAACAAAATCAGCCAAAACAAAACTGTGCTCCCACTCTGGGCTCCTGTTGATGTTCCCGATGGTTTTGGCTTACAGGTTACCTGCTTCCCCCTCTTGCAGTTGCCCATCATCCACTGGCCAGGCAGCACTGTGTGATGGGAAGAGAGGGACTCCCCACCAGGGAGATGGAGATGCCATGGGCATGTTTTTCATTCCCAGCTGGCACAATCACTAGAGCTGCTGCTGCTGTGGGATGCAGGTATGAGCAGCTTAGCTCAGCTGAGGATGGAGGGCAAGTGGGCTGGAAAGCATGAGGCTTTGAAGTCTGCAGTGACATTTTGCTTTCTGTTGTCACTATGCTGCCATGAACTGTGGGTGTGGTTTGGAGAATCCAAATTTTTCCAGCCTCTTTGCTAGCCATGTTGGCCAGGCAATGCTTGTTTCCAAAATTACTGCCTTCTTCCCTCCAGCATGGGGACAATCTTGTGTGCTGTATTGAAGCCATGGCTCGGCTCAAGCTGGCTGTGCTTCTGTGCAGTGCAGCAGAAGCTGAAGGTAGAAACAGTGTGGTGGGGCCAGGTGGTGCAGAACACAACCACTCACCTCCCCAAGGGGCTGGGCCACCGGGAGCTCAAGCTGCTCCATTGGCTCCCCATCAGCTTCAGAATCCAGTTTAAGGCTCTGGCCTTAATCTTCAAAGCAACTAATGGAGGAAGTGCCAATGGCATCAAAGGCTGAATTTTGTTCTGTCAGCAGGACAGAGGCTTCTCTGAGGCAGTCCAGAGCATGAAGGCTGGGATGAAACCTAGGAGAGCAACTGCAGCTGGCCAGGATGTGGCAAAGGTGGACAGTGCTCAGGGCTTCTGACCCTGATTCTAGGATTTTAAAGTTGGTTCTTTGCTCTCTGTGACACTGGGCCCAGGTTCAGGTGCCTGAACTCCATGAAATCCTCAAACCTGGTGCTTTGAGGAATTTATGTAGAGGGAATCTGGGGCTTTGTCTCTCTGCCTCTCATGACACATCTGTGAAAGACAGATAAGTGCTGCCTCATTTCTTGGGGCAGCCAGAGGACAAGCACCTTGGAGACTGCCAGACCTGAGAACTGGAGACATCCTAGGATGTACTTTAGGCATGAGAGGGAGCAGAGTCTGGGCAAATCTACACTGTGCTTATCATTAGGCAACAACTCATCCTCTTTTGCTCTTTCATCAAACAAAGGCATCTTCATCTCCCCAGCCCGGCATTAGACCCAGCAAGTACCTGCCCCCCAAAGGCAGCACTGCTGGAGACTGCACAAAGCCTGGAGGATGCTGTAACATCAGATGTGGAAGGTACTTCCATGCTCCATCAATGACCTGGGATGAAGCCCACAGTCTTCCTGCCTGGCTGTTGGAAGGTGGAGGATCAAATTGTGGTGATCAAGGTGCAAAGTTTGGCTCTCCATGTGTTGAGTGCTGACAAAAGATTGACAAAAGATTTCTTTTTTTGCTGATGAAAGATAATAGTTAAAATAGTAATATATTAGCTCAGGGGATGATTTGCTTTATGACTTCTTCACAATGAGAGTGCACCCTCTTCACAAAAGGGACATGAGGACCAGATCTCCCATTGTGCTTAGTTCTGTAATCCATCTGTCTCCTGCCTCCCTGGATCTGTGTTTGAGAAGTGGAGACTGAGGCAGCTTCATACATAGAGGATATTATTGTCTTGAAGTGGTCCTGGAGTTAGATCTTGGAAAACTTTCCCTTCCCAAAGAATGCCAACCTCTTTGGAAATCTTGCTTTGATGGTTTCTTCCCTACCTTTTTGGAAATCCCCCTCCTGGATGCCTTTCTGTTTGAACTCATTACTTTTTTCCAGCCTTTCAGACAGTGGTGTTTTTAACTCAGGGTGCAGCCTAGGGAAAAAAAAAAAAAACAAAACTGGAACACCCTGTTTTAACTACAGGCTTCTCCTGCCTGCAACATAGACAGACCTTCAAGAAAGCCAGTTGTGCCCAAAATTCAGGCTGTTGTTTCTCTGGCTCTGTCAGCTGGCCTGATAAAAGCTATGGCCTCTCCCTTCTCCCTCTCTCTCATGCCTTCGATCCATGCAATTTTTTTTTTTTTTGGATGTTGGTTCCTCATCAGTAAGCAGCAAGCAAGAGCCCTCCCTCGTTACAGCAGCGCAAGGCAGAATTTAAGGCAGTGAGATCTTTTGCAGGAGGAGAAGGAAACTCTGAAACAGTTGTTGGAGAGGGAGGTGCTGACAGTGGGGATGACCACCAGCTTTCCAGCAGGCCTTTGTTGAGTGTGCATGGGGAAAGGTTTGTCCCTGTCACTTGTCCCTTGGTTGTAACAGGCTGCTTGTTCCCACAGGCTTTACCATCATTTTGTCACCTCCTTCCTGGGCTCCTGCTTTTGTCGATTGTTTGTGAAATCCTGAGGGGATTGAATTATCCTTGGAGTCCCAGCACAAACAGTGCCCCAGGGCATGGGGGGACAGTGGAGGAGGCTCCTGCTTTGCTCACACACAGAGGGATGCACTGCTCATGATGCAGCTCTGGAAACACCACCTTCCACAGCGTGCTGGTTTGAGGTGAATTCCAGTTGAATGCCATATTGTAAACTTGGTGTGGGCAAACCCTGTGGTCTGGTGTGCCCATGTCTACCTGAAACTAGCTTTAAATTAGTCTTGGTAGCAGGGCATAAAGGACTTGGTCTGATGGGTAAGACCAGGTCTGCCAAGCTCTGTCTCTTGCAGTGAGTACGTGCTCTACCCATCATTAAATATACCCATCATTAGACCAAGCTAGTCACCAGGATCAAATACCAGTGCTGTAAACCCACACCTTGATGAGCCTGGGAAAGCTGGAGTGCTGTGGAAGCACAGCTGACTTGGTCTGAAGCACCAAGTGCTTGGTCCAGTCTTGTGTTAGGCGTCCTTGCAGCTTTGACGCAACTATGCATTTTTGTTTTTGTGGAAAAGAACCAAAAGAATGAGGGGAAGTGCTTACAAACTCATTTTTAATGAAGCTCCTGACATGCAGACTGATCCTTTGTCCAGATATGAATGTATTTATGCTGGTGGCACCTTGCCATTCATACAGTGACTTACATACACACTGTGTAATGTGATAGCAGTGTATACAAGTGAGGCTGGAGTACAAAAGATTGAGAGATCAGAGTTTGGTCTTTCCATCCCCTGTTCTTTGTGGGGTTACACTGGCTGATACCAGCTAAGGAAAGAGTGCTTTTATTTTTCCTTAAATTGGTTTAGAGGAATCTAAGCTCCAGTATTTGGTGTTGGTTGCTCATCCATGGCACTGTTGTGCTGGAGATGCCTGGTGTGATGAAACCCTGAGCTTCAGTGCAGTTGAGATGCTGGAAAGAGGGTGAAAATCCCAGCTTTCATCTTTTGTCACAAGCAGTATCTGAAGGAATTTGTACTATTTTTACTGTTTGTTTTGGTTTCTCCCCTCCCCTTTTAACTATGCACCTTTGCATTTTCTGTGGGCCCTGTCACTGGGATAGCTTCACTTGGACTTTGAAACAGATGACTCAGCACCATGGTTGTTTAGAATAGTTTTAAGTTATTTTTGCTATCCAGCCCCATTTTCTATCATCATGCTGCAATTACTGAAGTTCCAGCTCTGCAGGGGAACACTTGCTTCTTTCAAACAAATGGTTTCCTTTGGAATTAGAAAACTTCATTTATGGAAACATTTCTGTGGGCCTTTGATTATTAATCTATCATGAAGAGTCTAACTCTATTATATTAAAAATATGAAATCTTAATTTTAGCAAACCTAAATTTGGAAGCAGCTTTTGAACAAGGCAATTCCTTTAACGTGGACTTTAGTGTGTGTGTGTGTTTCTTTTTAAAAGGTAAATCTGCCTTTTGTTGGCTCTGTGATATGTGGTTAATCCTGTTGGGCCTGATTTGATGGGACTGGTGCTGGAGGGAGCCGAGCAGGGCTGAGTATCGCTGTGGGAGATCCAATCTCCACTGGGAAGGCAGCCTCGACTGGGGCTGGCTGACACCCCCTGCCCCTGAGCCTCTGTTCTCTCTGCCTGCCAAAGCCACGGGCTCAGCTCTGGGTTTCTGTGATCCTACCTGTGCTGGGAAGGGCTTTGTCTGGTTTTTCCACTTAGTCCAAAAAAGAAAAGAAAAAAAAAAAAAAGAAAAGAAAAGCATTTGCTGTTGTGTTGGATCCATAAATGGGACTTTTAAGCTGTTGCAGCTGTCTGGAGACTGCTCAGACCAAGCTGATTTCCAAGTGGGGTGGCACAGGCATGTTTTTGTCCATTCACATGGGTTGATGTAACACCTGGTTGCTGTTTTTTCAGAGGTGAGATGTGCTGGTACCAGCTCTGGAGGTGCTGTGCCACCTTCTCCTGACCCAGCTCTCAGGGACCCACTTGTGTGGGAGGGCAGAGACCAGATCTCTCTGGGGCATCAAGAGATCAGGAGACCAAGAGGAACCAGGCTGAGAAAGGGGCTGGGGAGAGGCACAACCACTGGGCCTCCTCTGGGCACTCAAGATTGTCACTGGAGCAGCCATGTGCCAAATCCTGTCTCTGAGTCATGGGGAATTCACACTGACAGCCTTGGAGCCAAACCTCACCCCCAAGAGATTTCTCCTCTGGTGGTGTGGATGAGAATCTCTCCTCAGCACCATGATTTTAAATGGTGTGGATGGAAGGACTCAACATTTCCTTTCTCTGGGGTGCACAGTAAGCCTTGCCAGGCTGTGGCTGTCCCTGGGTCCCCCACAGGACCCTGCTGAGACCCTCATCCAGGACATGGGGCTGTGAATGGCTGGGGACATCTGGGGCTGTGCTGGCTGCTGGGAGCTCTGATGGCTTTTGGCCAGGGCTGAGGATGGTCCCCTGCCTCTCCATCAAGCCAGGGGAAGGGGAGGGCTGCATTCCCAGGGATTTTTCTAGAGTTTTGCTGAGTTTTTTTTAGGGAGGGAGTGGTGCTGCATTTACATGCTTGATCTTAGGGTGGATTCCTCTCTCCCACTGCCTCTGGACTCTTGAGAAGCCTCTTGGCCAGAGCAGGGAAGGGGTTAAGGCTTCCTCGCTGGCCTGGGAGCTGCTGCTGGCTGCCTGTTGCCCTTCCGGGGCTGCCGGGCTGAGGTTTGCTGGTATGTGTGCAATGCGGTGCTGGCCGGCCAAGAGCACCCAGCCCTCGCCCCAGCGCTCTGAAATTCCCGGCACAGCCTCCCCTGGCTCGCTCCTGCAGTGCTGAGTGATGGGGCTGGGGATCAGGGACCTGCTGGGAGAGCAAAGCCAGGGGCTGGAGGATTCCAGTTGGAAAAGTCGAGCTGCAAGGAAGCAGCCTGGGCTCCACTGAGATTGTCTTGCACAGAGGAGAGTCCTTGGGCACATCTTTGTGCTGGCCCAAGGTTTCGTGGCTTGCCTGTGCTCATGCCTTCACCTCCACAATGCCAGAGGCAGGGAATGGGAGGGTGGCAAGGTGCTTTGGCTTTGGTGGGATTACACCTGATGGGCAGCTGCGTTTCGAGCAGGCTCTTGCTTCCTGGGGCAGGGGAGAGGGTTTAGTGCAGACACAGGCAGGAGCTGGAAAACTGCAGCAACAGCAGTAGTATTCAAGCTGAAACACAGTGAGAAGCCTTGGAGGGAGATGCAGACTTTGAGGGAGATGCAGATTGCCTGGAGTTCTCTCTGCAAGAAAAATTTATGTCCCTTATATAACTGGGGAAAAGCAAACAAAGAAACTTGTCTCCAAGTGGGAACGTGGTGTCATTGGGAGAAATCTCGCAGCAAGAGCGAGGCCTCCGCTTTGCTCTCAGGGCTGTTAACTCTTTGGCAGAAGGTCAAAGCTTTTAGTGCTGATTTTCTAGATAAATCTCTTGAATATTCCTGAAGAACTGTGCACCAGTTGCCTGATTTAAGCAAATGGCAGGAATGATTTTTTGCTCTGGTGCTTTCTGGGGTTCACTGGGGCTTCCTCTGCCCAGGGAAGGGATTGCTGCTGGCTTTGCCGAGCTCCCCCCATGTTCTCCCACCAGCCAAAACGTTTGCTGTTGCTGAAGGACTGTGCTTTGCCTTTGATCTTCTACAGCAGCGCCATTGACATTGGCAGGAACAGTCCTGCAGACCAAGGCTGTTATATGGTGCTAATTTTGTAGTCTCAGATAACAGAGCCTCTCTAAAAATGTCATTTGGGGCCATTTGCGGGGTGAGTTTGACATCACTGACTACTGCTAGGATGCATGTCCTGCGGGAGGACCTGGCACACGTGGGAGGTGGCATCAGTGTCACTGGGGAGGCTTGTGGACAAGCTTTTGAGTAAAACAATTTTCATTTCTCTACTACTTCTTAACTTTTCCAAACTGACAAATAAAGCCCTTGGTTCCTCCAGACTCTCAGGCCAATGCGAAAATAAGGTCAGTCAGAAAAGGAATAAAAGGAGGAGTGTGATTTTGGGCTATGGTTACACCATAACTTTCCTATTAACTCAAATTAAAAAGGAAATTGATTTAACCAAAGGAGGTGTTTCAGATGCCAGTGGCAATATACTTGATTGTGGTTGTTTTCCCTCTGCACAGGCAATTATCAAATTAATCACCTTTGATATCAGCTTAATATTGACACAATCGCTAATATATTTATACTTGTCCAGTGACAGCTATTCAATAAGTTGGTTTTCTGTTGTTTTGTAAAACACTACTTTCTTTTGCCTTCATATTTCTCTGGCAAGGCAGGGGGACAGTTTCTGGGTGGAAATCCCCGAGTTCCCTCTGTGAGATTCTCACCCACTGCCCTTTCACAGGGGTATTGCTATTGCAAAAAAAAAAAAAAAAAAAAAAAAAAAAAAAAAAAAAAAAAAAAAATTAAATCTGAAAATCTGAACATAGTTAACAGCCCAAATTGTTCCTTGCTGTTGGGAGGGGAGCTGCTGTTGTGCAGGGAGCTGTAGAAGCCCCCATGTACAGATGAACCAACCCTTCCCAGATTGTTTGTGCCTGTAAATCCCCAGCAGCTGAGGCAGAGGGGTGGGACTGTGCAGCACACAAGCAAGTCAACAGCTCAGCTGGTGCACATTGCCACTGTAGTCTTACTTTGTTTTGTTTTGTTCTTTTTTTTTTCCATTTTTTCCTCTTTCTTTAAGGGAATAGGCCCTCTGTGATCCAGTCTGTGCATGTGTGCATACGTGCCTCTGCTTTTCTCTCTCTCTCCATTTGTTCCCACCTCCCCCTGTTTTTTACCCAGCGACGAGTTCCAATTACATTTGGCTGAAGGAAAGAGCTCTTGTGTGGCTCCCACAAGCCTTGTGAAAATGGGTGGGTGGGTAAAGAGAGAGTGGAGCGCTCGATAGCTGCATGGGAACTCAGCCCTTATGAGACACCAGAGAATCCACACTGGAAAGGCGACTGGGAAGCCTGTTTTGTTTGCCTTCCCACCCCAAAAGTGCCTGGCTTACAGGAGCTGGAGGGTGGTAGGGAGCAGAAGATAGCTGAGCACTGCTTTGCCTTTCTGGGTTTGCTGGACCTGGCAGAAGGGATGTTTCTGGAGGCTGATGGGGAAGATCTGTCAGCGTGTTCCCCTGCTTGTCCTTTGGGCTGTAGGTGCAAAGGCAGATGAAGGTGAGTCAGCCAGGAAGAAGCAGGTGGTTAGATTAGATCTGGCCATAGCAGGGGATAGCTGGACAAGGGAGAAGGCAGGCTCAGGACAGCATTTTCCACAGGAGCAGAGGGGCCAAACCCTGCAGGACGGTGAGGCTTGGTGGGCAGGTATGTCCAGTTGTCTGTCTGCAGCCTTGGGATCTTCAGGGATGGACAGCTGAACTTTGCCAGCTCCTGGTTTTCCAGAAGGGACCCTTGCAGAGAGAACCTGAGAGAATGTGATGCAAAGCAGCAGCTGCTGATACACCATAGCATGATTCCCTGCAGAACATTTACACTTTGTGAGTTTGCACCACGTCAGGGTGTCCCCACTGGACCTGCTCCTTGCCATTCCTGGTCCTAGACCTCTGCTCTCCTTGTGCACCTAGTGGGTTTTAGAGCTGTGGCTGGGAAGTGAAACCTGACACAAGTAAATACCTTGACAGCCTGTTTTTAGCTGGCAGGGAATGTAAATTATCTCATTTGAACAAGGCTAATGCAGAATCAAGCCGTTGGTCCCAAATATCCCTTATAAGTGCAGATGAGAAATATTCATGGCATCTTCACTCCCAGAATATTGCTTTTATCTTTGTGGTTCCTTGAGTGGCAATATAAAAGTTACTGATTTTGCACTTTTTATGCATCTGAACCTGCAGACTTTGAAATCAGTAGGTTTGCCTGCGTGATTTGCCTCGTTAGATCCTTATCCTTGCAGACACTTTGGAATGATCTACTACGTAAGCTCCACTGTACTCACTTGTTGTCTTGGGCGTAACTTCCTATCTTGGGAACATCCTTAACCAGGGCACTGGGACAAGTGAAGGTGAGGTTGGGTCGGGTCATTCCAGGGCAATGTAGAACCTGACCATGGGAGAAGCTCGTGTGTGCAGTGCTGTTGTTGTGACTCCTGTGGGTCAGTCACGCAGCGGTGGTAGGGTGCGTGTGAAGCTCCATGGAGCCAGCAAAGAGATACTCAAAAAGTTTTTACCAGAGCCATTTTGGGGAGTTATGTCCTCCAGGTTGGCCTTAGCCTGGAGCTTGCCCTTGCTTTCTGGAGCTCCGCATAACTGGGATCTTCCTGATCAAAAAAGAGATGTGCACTCAGCACTCACTGTTCAGTCAGGAAATGTATTGGGATGCAGAGGTTGGACTTCTTCAGCACATTCAGGCACCACTTACTTCTTCCCTGGAGCCCAGCTCAGGCTGTTTCAGGGATGTTTCTGTGCTGCCCTCACCTGAGATCTTGATTGCTGTCAGAATATCTTGCTTCTGCTCAAGCACAAGCATGGCTGGCATTGGGGGTCTCACCAGCTCTCCTCCCACTGGTGATAATGGGAAGAGGACCAAAGGTACCAGTCTGCCTGGCTGGAACCATGGCAGGGGCAGAACTTGGACATCTCTGGGAACTCACCCTCCTTCACAACAGCCTTTGCATGGCTGGGAAGGTCAGATTGTCCTGAAACCCTGACAAGTGTTTGCGGGCGGACGTCTCTGGGCTTTGCTTTTCTCTCCGTAACAGGTTTTTCCCTTTAAGAACGCAGAAGATTGATTCCCTTGCAGGGCGCATCGCCGAGCCGAGCCATGTCCAAATGGTTTGCACGTCTGCATTTTTTACTGCTCTCGTTTAATATGTATGCAAATGCAGTCTCTCCTGTCCTCACTCTCTGTGTGGGTTTGCACAGTCAGGAGCACATTCCCATTACTGCTGCCCATCTCCTGCTCTGTTCGGCATTCGAGGAGACTGCCTTTGAAACGCTGATAGATGGAGGTGCAAGGGGAAAAGAGAGAAATGACGGATTTTTGTAATTTCTTTGCTGGGGAGGGTGGAGGAGTTGGGAAACCAGAGAAAGGAGGTTTAAATATATGCAAAATTGTTTATTGGGAGGAAGGGGGGGTGGGCTCCAACTCAGAGTCAGGGAGCGTATTTTGTATGCCATTCCATTTTCAAAGGATTTTAGCTGGAGGTTAGGGAAAAAATCTAAGCACTGGCAATAATCTTGTGATAGTGGAAATATTCAGCTTTTCTCCTGATAAATAGACACATGTCATAACTGAATCAGTGTTTCAGGCCTGGAAAGCAATGTTGGGCTGGTTTTTTAAAAATTTTAATAAATAAGAAGCAAGATGTCCAGGGTAGTTCCCTATGAGGGTGATAGTGCTGCTACTTTGTTTTCCTTCCTATTTTACTAGCTGTATTTTTCCAAAGCACTTCAAAACCAGCACCTGTGAACCCTGGACACTTGTATACCAGGAGCTACGTTTTTATAAGTGAAACGGAAAACTGCACTCCAGCTAAGGCCAAAATGTGGGAAGCAACTTAAGAAACGTGGCCAGAAGTGGGGAGCTTCTCCTGTCCCCAGTGATAATAGTTTTTTTTTTTAATTTGGCCATTTGAAGTTGCAGATCTCCAGATTTGCATCTGCTTGGAGGTAACTGTGAAGGCTAAGGAGGTCCTTGCTCTTGGTGTGGGAAGCAGGGGATGACACATCCCTTCATTTCCCAGATGAATCTGGAGGGGAAATGGAGGCTCGTGCAGCTTCCCACCTCCTCTGGTGAAACTTTAAATCTGATCAAAGAGACAGATTTTCAGGTGTATTTTAGGTGCTTCAAGCCGTTCACTGTTTTCATCTTTAAACACAAACCAGCTTTAAAACCTGGTTAGTTTGGAAGCCCATTATGGAGTGCCAAAGCCGTACCAAGCTGCCGTGTCTGGCTGGGGGTGTGGAGCAGGGAGGCTGCCCAGAGCTGGGGGCCACGTACCCCAGGGCAGGGGTAGCCGTGGGCCTGTGCCCTCCACAAGCCTGGCTCTCTCCATGGAGCATGGATAATCAGGCTGAAGCCAGATATTTTTCAACCTCTTCCAGGAGTTCATAGACAAGGTTATTTTTGTTTCCAGAAGGCAAAGGGCCTTGTGTGCTGGGAAACCCCCTCTGCTGCTGCTGTAGGACTTGCCAGATCTGTTGACTTTTGCATCTCCAAGTTGTGTAAGAGTGTTCTGTGTCTCTTGTGCTCGATGTTGTGAAACTCCTTTCCATGCAGTAGCGTGGAAAAGTCCCTCTGTGGGGGAGCCACAGCAGCACACTGACCTTGTGCTGGAGCTTTGGCTCGTGGAACTCAGATCTTGTCTTTGTTTTTGACACAGAGCTAGAGGGACCGAGGGACAATGTTTAAGAGGCATCCTGGTGTTTGGAGGTGCTCAGCTCCTGTGGTGGTGTGCAGGAGTGGGTTTTCTTCATGCAACAGACATGGGACTTCTTGCTGTTTAGAGATGAGCTCCACAAGCTGCCTGCTCCTGCCTTTACCTCCCGAAGAATCTGGGAAAAGCCTGCCTTTGGCAATGTTGAGATACACCCTCGCTGTCAGCCCAGGTGGGATCACAGTCCCCCCTGCTCACTGCGTCCACAGCCCACATTCAGGGCTGCCTGTGATGCAAAGGGCTGCTCTTTCTGCTTCTTTTCTTTCCATCATATTGGAGAAGTTTATCCTGCTCCTTATCAACAGCCATGCTCTTGTAGGGCACAAGCGCAGCTCCTGCCCGCTGCTCCTGCCTGTCCCTCAGCTCCTCTTCCAGCATGGTTGCTGTGAAGCGTCTTGTGCTGCTGTGTCCTCACTCTGGTGGGTTTGTGCTTGTGATCACAGGCTCTAAACTTCCCCTATTATGGCTGCTTTTTGAACAGTGCCTTTTTATTGGCAAGTAGATTCGTGGAGCCTTTCTACTTCCTTCATCTGTAAATTGTCCTCTACATAACGAAAGAACCATTCTGACTATGTTTTGATGTGTGTGTCGCCCAACAGATGTCTGGGTGGTTAAAGTGCCCCCTGAGCACAAATATCCTGTGTTTGTGAGCTCTTTGATAGTTGGTTCAGGAATCTTTTTGTTCTTTCTTTCTCTCCTCCAGTCCTGGGGGTCTGTAGCAGCTGCCTGCTGAAGTCTCTTCTTTGTTTTCTGCTCCTGATATCTGTACCCACAGTGTCATTCCTCTACCCTCTCCCTTATCAAATTAGATTATTTCCTTCTCATAAGTACTTTTGACACGTGCAGCCATGCAAAGGCACGATAAGCATATTGGAACACACTTTTGTGTGTCTGTTGTTCATGTCTCTTGTCCTCCTTGCATCTTAGGGCTGAGCTGGCACATTACCTGCCACTCATACTGGTACCATCAGAAGTAAGTTGAGCTGGCTCCTCTCCTGCTTGCAGCCAAGTCCAACACCCCTTTTGGGCACTGCCACATCACCCTGCATGGGAATCCCAGGTCCATTTTGTCCAGGTGTGTCCTCACTTTTCCTCCCTGCTATCTCCAGCATCTCCCTTTGTGTTCTGGGCTTGGCTGGTGGCACTGAAGATCCTTCAGGGTGTTAGAGGCTTCTCCTTGCTCATTTCTTGGCTTCCTGCCTCTCCTGGTTTCTACGTGTGATCCAGGAAAACCTCTTTGTTATTCTGTCCTTCCTCCCTGTCACAAACTCGTGTTTCTGTTCCATCTTTCATGAAAAGGTCTAAGACTGAAGGTGAAGTGTGATAACAGCCTTCAAAAATATGTCACTGGCTGCTGCAAGCAGGACAGGAATAAACGATTCTCCATGTCCTGCAGTGGGTAGGACAAGAAATTATGGGCTTAAACTATAGTACAAGAGAGATTTAGGTTTCATGTTCAGCTATCCTGGGGATATAGCACCAGAAGAGGCTGCTGGGGAGTCATTGGAGGGGCAGGTGAGATGAGCAGCTGTCAGGAGAGGCTGGGAGTCAAGGACAGTGGGGTGATCCAGAAGATCAGTTTTCATCCTCTTCAGCCCTCTTACCTCCCTTCCATGTGCTGGAAGCCTCCAGCTAGGCAACAGGCTTTTCGTGGCTTGCTCAACCAGGCTCATGCCTTTCTCTGTCCTTGCTTTTTGTCTCTGTTGCAGCAGTTCTGGCAAATGCAATTGCAGCAAGCCTGGAAATAGTCAGGGCAAGGCTGTTTTCCCCAAACCTTTCCTTGGTGCTTGGTGGCTCTTTCAAATCCCATACACTGGTGGAGGCAATGGCAGCTGCCATCAGAGCACTGGGACGTGCAAAAAAAATGATCAAAACAATTTGGTACACCCAGAAGGGTTAAGGGGGCAGGCTCAGAGGTGCTGCTCAAGGCCCTCGATGGGGAAGCTGCTGCCAGCTTTGCAGGGGGATGTGTTTGGCACTGTCAGTGCAGGTGGAGATGGGAAGGTACTGGTGGCTCCTGGAAGTGCTGTCTCAGCTGGTGATGTGGGGCTCCCTTTGGCTCAGCTCTTGGGCTGGCTGTGAGAGTGTGGGCACGAGGGATGGGAGCTGTACCACTGCCAGCAGGTGTGTGCCCACCCTCACTGGGACTCCAGGACATGCAGGAAGCTGGGGATTTGGAGGGGTCAGGGAAGCAGGATTCCTTGCAGAGCTCCCCATCCCCACCTCCTCAGCAGGACACTGCAAAGCATCAGCCAAACTGCTGTCCTTGCCAAAACAAAAATGAGGGAGCCCAAAACTCACAGAAGGCTCCATCCAAAACAAGCTCATGAGCAGCCACATTGTTTCTGATGCTGCTGGCTGGGAGGTTGTGCAGTCCCCTGGGCACCTTCAGCTGCCTGCTCCTGACACCCACCTCTCCTCACCCTTCCCCATCTGGCGCTGCCATGATTGTGTCGGAGTCCAGCCACATTTGTGCTGTCCCTGCTTCCCTCCCCAAACTTCCCTGGGGTGCTGGAGGGGTCCAGGGTCCTGGTCAGCCATGACCCCCTTCACTCACCCTGCAGCATTAACCCCCTTTCACAGCTCCCTACCATGAGAGGCGGGCAGGGAGAAACAGGCAGATGAATAATTTATTATAACGATGCAAAATAGGGTTTTAAAACTCTACCCATATAAATATTTATTTCTGACTCGTTAGCACCACAGCTGCCTCCATGCCCCCCAACCCTTCCCTTTCTCCTTTCAGAAGATCCCCCCCAGCCTTTGGGCTATTGTGGCTGGTTCTCCCGCTTCATCTGTCTGTCTGTCTATCCTGCCCTTGCTTTTCACATGATCTGAGCCCTGGTGCCAAACGCTTCCCGGGAAAGAGGAAAAATCCCAACTCTTTCTTGCGTACACACACACAAAAAACAACAAGGGGAGGGGGGAGACGGAGCAGCACACACAGGCACACGCACAAAACCCTTTGAAGCCTGTGCAGGGTGAGGGTTGTTTCTGTGGTAACGGCGCGGGGATTGGCGGCGGTAGGCGAGGGCCTCCATCCCGCCGTGGTGCCGAGTGATTAATGAGCCGTTGCTGGGCTGTACGGGAGCGCCTGGGCCGGGCTGGGCACCGCGGGGCTGCTCCAACGCCGCCGCACTTTGGACGCTTCTTCGTCCTCCTCTGCTCGCCCCAGGCATGCTTGCTTCAGCAGCACCCCACATCTCCTTGGTGTGGGCTCTTGTGGGATGTCAGCCCTCTGAGGGATGGGGCAGCCAGGCTTGGGACATCCCTCTGTCCCCTGCCCTGATGGTTTCAGACCAATCTTGGGGCTGTGGCCTTCATCCTGACATAGGGCCTTGCTCCTCTGCGCTGTTGTTGATCATAGAGCAGGTCCAGCATCTCTTCTGGTGCAGAGATGGACCAGATCTGTGGGGGTACATGGTGGCATCAAAAGGGCCACAAGGCAGTCCCATCTGTTGGGTGCAGGTGAGCCCACACTATTTTGGGGAGTGTCACTCACAGCCTCACCTCCACACCTGCCCTTGGCCCCATTGCTGCCTGCAGCTGCTTGTCTCCCTCCCACCCTACAGCTTCCCAAGGCTGAAAGGTGGCTTATGACCGGGCAGTGACAAGAGCTGTGCTCTCCTTGTCCCATGGCCAGCCTTGTTTTGTGGCACTACCCATTGATCCAAATGTCACTGGGGTGCTTGTACCAAATCCCAGCGAGAGCCGCAGTTCCCAGAGGACTTTACACCTCTGTGAGCCTTGAAACTCACCTCGTTTTGCTTTCCACTTTAAAAAGGCAAAGGAGAAACAGGCATCATTCGCATCTCTTGGGTGAACAATAATAATGAGTGAGTTTCAAATCTCTTTCCCCCAAAATAGCCAAACCAGAACACGCACAGCCTTCCCGAGCCACCGTCTGAAACAGATGTGCTGCCAGTGAGCAGCTATTTATAATGTGCAGCATTCCCTTTTCAGCCGCAGCGACTCCAGCCCTCAGCTCTCGCGCTCCGCAGCTCCTTTTGAAGCCTGGAGCTCTAATCCGGGGACTGTTCCTGGTGCTGCTAAAAATCTCCTCGTAAACCCACCGGGGTGCCAGGGAGCTGGAGCCCCGCCTGCTCTCTGCCTCTAAAGGGGGTTTATCATCCCCAGAGGCTGTGGGGTGAGACAGTCCCGACCAGGAGGGAACAGCACTGGGATCTTGTTGGGTGCTGTGTGCCAGACATCCTCACAGCTGCAGCTCTACAGAGCACTGATCCCCCTCTGCCCCAGGGCTGGGGGCTGAAACACTTTCCCAACCCCTAATCTGAGAGGACAGAGGACAAGGGAGGGTCAGGACTGCGTTGCTGTGGGGAAAGAGGCTGGTATGGGTTTGAACCGGTCCTCAATGAAGGAGAAGCATGGCACGATGGCCTGGAGGGACAGTGTGGGATGAGGAAAACTGGGGATCCAATTAAAGTGAGATTCAAGGGGGTTTGCCAGCCCTGGAGCCCACACTTACACCAGGTGTTTGCTGGCCTGGGGGCTCTGCAGCACCACTGGAGCTTTGGCACAGCTGTGGGACGGACACCTCGGAATACCCACACTGCCAGGACTGCAGGGGGCTCGCAGGACCCTGTCCCAGGAGGGGCTGCAGCCCATGGTGCTGCCTCAGCCCCTCGCCAGGGATGAATAAGTGTGCTGGTATGTCGGGGCTGAGGGCTCAGCACGGCACAAGCATGTGGAAACTGTTTATTGCCAGGGCTGCTGCAGGCCCTGCTCTGCCTCCCCCAACCAGCTGGGCCGGTGTGGCCGCTCTGTGTGGGGCCAGGGGGCCCCAGCCTGGGGAGGGGGTGGGCGAGTGCTGGGAGACAGGGCTGGTTGGGCCAAGGGGTTTGCTTTTATCACATCCCTTATTTTCTGTTTGTTTCTCTCCCGAGCAGGGTGTTTGGAGACATGGAGATCACTGGAAACACATCCTAGGCTTTGGGGACTGCTTGAACCTTGTCCTTCCTTCCTGGGTAGCCTGGAGTTTTGTCCCCAGCCTGTCACAACATGGTCATCTGGGCAGCTGGGAGGTGGGTGATCTGTAAGGAGCTCTTTGGAAAGGGAGATCGTGGAAAGCACCCCCCAGAGAGGCCTGAAATGTGCTGCTCTGGTTTTGCTCACTCGCTGTTTCGGAGGTGCCAGGGGAGAGACCACCCACAACCCCCAAACTCTGTCCTTTGATCTCCACATCCCAGCTTGAGGGAGAGTATTAGCTTGTCCTCCTGAGCACCCACCAGGCTGGCATTGAAAAGAGATTGAAGAGTTCAAAATGGCCTAGTGAAGTGTCTCTAACATAAGGTGGAATTTTGGGAAGGAGCAGAGGATGGGCTGCCTTGGCAGGGCTCCCTCACCTCGGCTCTGGCAGCATAATGGATCAGCTCAGCCCAGTGGGGACACAGAATCAGGTTCTCATGAGGACAGCATCCCTGGCTGAGACTGGAGCCTTCCTTGTTTCCAGTGGTAACAGACAAACCTTTGCTCCTGAAAGAGGGACTGTAACACAGCCCATGGCAGTGAAGCCTCTTAAAAGCTGGTCTCATTGCAGTTGTGTTAATTATTAATAGGAAAAGGGGAAGAAAACACTGGAAAACCCCAACTGTTTAGGGCAAGCTGCTACCTCATCTGTGTCCAGTGGTGTGGGCCTGGCTTTCCCCTGATCCAAGGGGAGATTTATGGGTGTCTTTTCCAGTGACTGGTGTTGGCAAGTAGGAATGAAGGGGCTTGACCACCTCTCTGAAAACCACAGCACTCCTAAACTGAGGAGCCAGATGTGTCTTAACCAAGATTTGCCCCGCAAGGAATAAAGTCCTTTTTGGCAGCATCTCTGCCCAGCAAGTTGCTGGAATTGCAGGATCTGGTGGCACAGAGGCACTAGGGATCCTGTCCCAGGATCTGTACCCTGCAGAGCTGTGTGGCCAGGATGGGACCCAAAGATGGTGCTTGAACTGCACCCACATAGTGAGTCAGAGCTTGGGGATCTCAGCAGGCAATTTTAAGGAAAAACAAATGGGGAATTTTCGTCCAAAAGGCTTGTGGGCTTCGAGGGTTTCCTCTGACTGTGGGTACTGGGGCCATCTCCATATGGGTAACTGGGAGGTATTTCCATGGAATCCAGCAGTGTTGCTGCAGGGGGGACCCCATGGCATAGATTTGGGCCCTTTATCAATGCTGCAGGAGCAGTTCTTGGCATGGAGAGACACCAGCCTGATGGAGGCTCTTGGCAGTGCCCTGGCTCCATGGTGTGCAGCTGGGGGAAGCTTTGCATTGCCCATGGGCTTCCATGTGGGGAGGAGATCCCAAACCTCAGGTGCAGGTGATAGCCACAGGTACTGCCAGCCCATCTGCCTTCCCACCACCCCTTCCAGCAGCACTCTCCTCTCTCCCCTCTCCCTTCTCTTCCTTTCCACTCCTCATTCCCTTTCTCTCCCTTTCTTCCCCTTGCTCCACCCCCCTCCAGACTCCTCTATGGGGCATTGATTTTTCCATCCATCAGCGAAACGCTTGAGGAAAATGAAAGAGCATCTTCTTGATCGATCAGGAGAACTCTTCAGCCTGGGGTCAGGAAGGGTTTGAATCAGCTGCTCCTCTGGCATATAATTACCCCCTCTCTCCCAGGCTGGGGCTTTTCACACGCCTGCAGGAGCAGCCACCCCACTGCGGGGACAGAGCATCGCTCTGGAGAACACATCCGTGGGTGCACCCATGCTGGGAGAAAGTGCCTGTGGATGTGTTGGGGTTTGGGGCTGCCAGAGCTCAGTGCTGGGCCAGGTCTGAGCGCTCACACTCGCTCTGTGCCGAGCAGGGTGTGTCGAGTGGGTGTGAGCTGCTCACAAGCCGGAATCGACCGCTCTGTGTCGAGCTAATTCTATGCAGAGCTTAGTGAGGGTGGGGATCTCTGAGGCTGTGAGTTTGGAGAAGCTGAAGGAGAACTAAATCTGATAGGAACCGGGTGCCCGACTCCCTCCTCTGTTTGAACATCTCATTTGCACGGAGCATCGTCTGGGGTATGCTGCACATACGGACCGCGTTGGTAGCAGCCTGGAGATGCCTGTGGAAATGCCAGAGTTTGCCATCTGGTACCATGCTGGCCTCTGAGGTCCCACCGCTTGCTGCCCTCCCCCAGAGAGCCAACAAATAGCTGAGGGAGCTTCTCATTCCACCGTGGGGTGGCTGCATGGAAATGTTGACTTCTTCATGGCAACCGGTGTGAGTCATGCTGGGAGCTGGAGGGGGACGTCGGTGCCTGTAGCTCTCCTTCTCTCTTGGATGTTGCCTGCTTGCACGGAGGTGTTGGCACAGCCTTCCTGCAGCTCTTGCTGGAGCTCCATCTCTGCTCGGTGGGATTTGCTCACTGCTTTTCTTGTGAGAGATTCCCAGTGCTCATATGTGCACTGGTGGGGTTCAGCAGTCCAAGCATGTCATGCAAGAGGGCTGCTGCCTTGAGTCTTGTGACACAGCAGGGAAAATTTATCCTTTGGATTTGTCTATCAGCATGGAGGGATACCAATCCCAGAGCCAACCCCAGACATTTCAGCACATCCCAGAATTTACAGGTTCAGCATTGCCAGTCTCCACTGACCCTTAGGATCCCCATTCCCAATTTCCCCTTATTTTCCATAAGTATTGGTCAATGTATTTCCTGAGCTAAATGAAGAGGTTTCAGACCTAGGGGTGAACAACACATAGCTGCCTGGAGCTTGCTGGGCTAGAGCTGGGACACAGCATCTTTCTGTGCTGGGCTGTGCATCTCCATCTAACATCACTGGGCAGATGCAGCATGAAATCATGCCTCGAGGGTGATGAAGAACAGTAAGAGAGCAAGGGGGAAATGCATTAACCATGGGGTTGTTCCTCCATGTTGTGCCACTTTGACCTGGGAGCTCGGAGCCGTTTAATTCTCCATGTGTTTCCTTGCTGTTCTGGGAACAAGTATGCACGGAAAGAGATGAGGACAGAAAAGCAGGGTGAAAAACCAAAGCTCCTGCTCCCACCACAGCCAGTTCTGACCAGCCAGACCAGAGCTCCACTGGAGAAGGACAATGCAAAACTTTGGCTTTCTCTCTCCAAACCAGCAGGCATGAGGCTGCTCCAGCCTGGATGCATTGCAGATGTGCTGATAGCAGTGAGCTGAGCACTAACACTGCTGTGGAGGGACTGCAGGTAAGGTAAGGCAGAACTGGGTTTATCTGCACCACAGATAATGTCTTCTGCTGAAAGCAGCTGAAACAGCTGCATCCTGGCGTTGTGGCACAGTTTATTTTACAACAGGCAATAAGAGCTTGTCCCATGTCCCTGGTAAAACGTTGACATAAAGCCCCATCTGATCAGGGTCTTTTCCCTGGTGGGATTTGGCATCAGTCAGGTAGTTGGGGGAACTTCTCTTAACCTGTGAGTGTTGTGTCCTAATATAAATGTGGATCTAACCCAATTTTCTTGAATCTGCATTGCTGCACTGATAGCAAGGGAGAGAGGCTGATTAATGCAGGTGGGTATGGGATCTTCCTGTTATTCCTTTCATACAGGCTTTGGTGAGCTGTCACCAGGTACAGTCACTGCTGGTTCAGGGCAGATAATGGGGATGGGGGAGCTCAGCATCTCTCCATTGGTTTGCTGACCATCTTGCTGACTACCCTTGCTCATATTCCTTGGTCTTCCTGCTGTCTCCGTGCTCCCAGGTCTGTAAAACGAAGATAAAATACAATATGACTTGCTGAGGAGCTTGCAGCCCAATTAAGAAGTGCACACTAATTAAAGTGAGCTCCTCCATTCCTGTTGATATCCCATAGCCATCAGTGGGGCGCTGGAAAGCTCTGGGATGTGAGAGTGTGAGGTTGCGACAGAGACAAAACAATACGCTCTCAGACTGCTGAACAGAAAGTGGATCCATGTGTTAATCTGGGAAAAGGAGTGTGAAAATAGCTGCAAATCCTTCACGACTTTGTTGTAATTTCTCCCAGATAGGATACAGCCTGCTCCACACTCCAGCCTCCTTGGCTCCCAGGTCATTACTGAGCTGAACCTGAGGCTGATGCAAGAGGAAACCCAGTCCCATTGCTGGGCTTTGTGCGGGACTGATGGAAATTTAGGGGGAAAGGGTTAATGATTGCATTGTTTGGGGGCAGCTGGGGTCCCAATGGCTTAAGGATCAGCCAGGTCTGCTCCCTGGTGTGTCTGGGACAGGTTCCTGGCTGCCTTAGCCTGGCTGCTGGGGGAGCTGGGCAGGTAGATCTGAGTGGTGCCTTTGACAGCAGCACACTCACATCGGGTGGGTGACCGTGGGGTGTGGAAAGCCGGCCCCTCCCAGCTGCCCAGCTGCCTTTCTGCTAATGCTCATCTAATTAAACAGCAGCCTGGAGTGGCTGAAACCAGGGCAGCAGGAGAGCTGAGCTTTGCATTCAATAGGTTCCTGTCTCCAGCTCAGGAACCAGAAGAAAAACCCATTTCATATTGTCAGATCAATACGCAGGTGGCGTTCCACCTTGTTTTCCATTCACCTTCTCCCACTCTCCTTTCCCCTCCCGGGCCAGGGAAGCTTTTTAAAACTAGAGCTAGGCTGGGATTGCTAGCTGTTGGTTTTTGCACTTCATCCCCCATCCTGGATGCCATGCATGCCACACATGTGCTGCACAGCTGAGAGGTGCCAAGAGTGGTGATTGCTGGGACCATGATCTCAGCAGGTATCTGGGAAAGCAAATCTTGGCTTCAAATCAGGGCATGGTCCCTCCTTCAGGGAGGATTTTCAGTCACTAAAGTCTCCAAAGAGCCACTGAGCCAATCCACTCAGCTCCAGGACTGTGAATATGAGTAGGATTTGACCAGGAACTTTTGTCCTGCTTGCTCAGGTACAGGCGAGGGTTAACAAGAAGCGACATTTTATTTTGCTGCATCTTTGGCTTTCTGGAAGGAGATGCTCTTCCTGGTGCTTCTGCTGTTGTAAATGCATTCTTCTTCCCAAGGTGTCTTCTGAAAATGAGCTCCAGCATGTTGTCAGTGGTGGAGAGATGATTATGGAGAAGCAGCTGTCCGTCCCCTCCTGCCAGCTCCCGGCGAGGCAGCGGGAGGGGTGGCAGCTCCTCTGGGTGCTTGCTGCTGGCAGCAGATTTTGCAGTGCCTGATCCAGGCTCTGGTGTAAATAAGCAGCTTCAGGCTGTGGCCTTTTCCACCTCATCTCAATGCACTGGGGCAAGCAACCACCATGCAGTGCCCAGCTCCGTGCAACCTCCAACCGTGGGGGTTTTTTCACAGTAAGAAAGTTGTACAAATCTTCCCCAAACGTCAGCCTGCTCAGGCAGCCTGCAAGGGGTCGGCTTCAGCTCCTGTATTGTTTCTCTCTGCAGGAGAGAAATTACTGTCCTAATTCTTCATGCAAAAATGAGGGACTGGAAACAGGCTGAAGGGGAGAGGAGCTGGATGGGTGCCCTAGTGACCTCACCAGCTCAGAAAACAGCAGCCCTGTCTGAGGTTACCATCTCTCTGTCTCTTCTCTGGTCCCTCTGTCATTAATGCTGAGCTGGATTTATTTGGTTTATTATCCATGCTTCTGCACCAGGATTCAAAGATTCAAACACTGCCCAGCAGCATCTGAGCCATGCTGGATCACAAACCATCTCGGGATGCTCCAGCCAAGAGGGAAGTGAGCTCCACACCTGCCAGCAGGGCAGGGCTGTCACAGCCGGATGCAAGCTCTTCCCGGTATCTCTCCCTCTTCCCCTTGCCCTAGCCTCAGGCCAAGCAGGAAAAATCCTTCAGCAGACCCCAGCTGGGGCTGCTGGCTGCCGGCTTTCCATGGCAACAGTCCATCAGGGGGTCGGAGTCGACAGCAAAAAATGCTGCCCCCCCTCCTTCCCCCGCCTGGGCTGCCGGTCGCTATTTTGATTGCATTCCTGGGGAGCTGGGCTGCAGATGTGGTCGCCTTATCTTGGGAAGGTCTGAGTCAGTTTTTCCCTGTGTGACAGAGCAGGCAGCTGAGGGCTGGAGGGAGGAATAAATAACTCCTGAGGTATGCCAGGGACGCCTGTCCCTGGGGACAGGGTGTTGGGCCAGGAGCCTTCTGCCACCCCTATCCTGGAGTCATGGTGCCCATGTTTCACAGCACATACGTAGGGGACAAGGGAGATGTCTCCTCTGAGCAGCCTTCATACATCCTTGATGTCTCAACTAAAGGAAAAAAGGGGTTGGCCCAGGAGCATCTGTGCTCTGGGCTGGATCCTGCCCCACGAAGACCCGAGGAACCCATCCATGGGGAGGAAGCACGTGCACCCCACAGCACATGTCCATGATGGAGTTCACTGCTCCTTGACCCTCCCTGGTGTGTCAGGATTCTCTGCAGCTGTGCAAGGGGTGGCTGAGAGCAGGATCCAGCCCCCGGAGCAGACACACTGACCTTCTGCATCCAGGGGCTGTGAGCAGAGCTCAGTGTGCAGCACCCATGGTGATGTGGCTGCCTGGCTCTGGTGTGAGGGAGGTGGGACAGCCACTCTGGATCCTCTGCTGCTGTTCTGGAAGGGGAGCTGCTTCCTTCCCTCCTTCAGGGAGATGATGTCCTCTGATTGCTTTTTTGCTGAAGAAGCTCACTCCTGGATGCTTCACCATGGAGATGTGGTGTCTCCATTCCCAGCAAAGCTGGGTGCAGCCCTGGTGATGGGTGCAGGTTTCATGCTGTAAGCTGAGCTCCTTCTGCAAAGCAAAGACCTGAGGCACAGCCTGCTCAGAGCTGAGGGAGGGTTTTGTGTAAGGTGCTGTTATCTACCCAAAGCATTAACCCCTCCAGAGGTCATGCACTGAATAATTGTCAGTCCAACATAAGAGAAAACAGATCTACATTAAGTGTTAAACACATCGCAAGTTTTCCTTCTGTTGGTGGGGTCCTTAGCTTGGGTTTTCCAGCATTTTCCCAGTCTGGCAGCTCAGGGAGCAATTCTGCTTTGTTTTCATCTTTATCTTCCTTTCTCCAAGTGAGAGCAGGGTTTGTCACGCAGCCCTTGGCTCCAAGAGCTGCTGGTTAAAGGCTTTCAGGAGGGGTGGCAGGCAAAGAAGACCCTTCAGTGATGGAGGGTGGGAAATGCAGAGCCTGGGAGATGACAGGACACCAGGGGCTGGCTGGTGGTTATGGTGGCCACCACGTCCCCCCTGCTGCAGTGGGACCTGGGGCAGCAGCACCAGGTTCAGCCCAGGTGGGAGTGGCTGGACACCATGGGATGTACCAGTGGCATCAGGACTGGGGTCCAAGCTGGCTTCCAGTCTCTCATCTTGGAGCAGCAACCAGGAGCCAGGGCTCGGGAGAGGGTTTCTATAGCAACAGCTGCCACTCACTCCCATCTTGGATGTAAATTAGTTAGGATTTTATTAGTGTGCAGAATTTCAAGAGGCCAGAGCTGGCAAAGTCCTGACGAATTCGGGACAGGAGCGTTCAAGGGGAGCATCTCTGGGAGTTTGGGCCAAGGCAGGGTTTGGGGATTCAGAATTGTGGGAATGCCTCATTCTTCACCCCAGGGACAGCAGCCACATCTGAAATGGCTGGGATTTCCACACCTCAGGCAGGATGTTGGATATGGAGCAGCTGCTGTCAGGCCCTGGGCTGGGCAGCTCTGTGTCTCCAGGTGGAATTTCAACACCTCTTTACCTCTGTTTTGCAAAATGGTTCCTCAAAAGGGCTAAAAGTGTGAGACCATCTCAAGTGGCCCCAGCTGCTGCAGCTGCCTCTGGAGGGTTTTCAGTTAGCAGCTTGATGATGAAGCTGCCTGATGGGTCAGCAGGAGAGTTGGTGGGTACCAGTGACCTTCTGGGCCAAAGGGATGAGGAACTGGGGATTTTTGAGAGTCATGGGTGGGGTGCAGTCTTTGTTAGGGGATCTGCATGTCTGACATCCCTGGGCCATGGGGCTCCTTGTTAGAGGGATCATGTCTGGTTCATGGATATCTCCATGTACATCTGGATTTTTGCTGGAGCTGACTCTGTTTGGAAAAGTGCTCCTGGTTGTCAGTGCTGCTCTGTAATTCTCCTCTTTGTATGCTCAAATGGAAGCAAATAAGGAGTGTGATTGTAATGCCAGTTGTTGCCCCCAGATCAGAAATCTGCTATAAAACTTGTGTGAAAAATTCTGATTTCTATGTGTTTTCCCTTTCCTGTGTGGTTAGGAGCTGTATTTTCAGAACTCATATTTTCAAGTCTTTGCCTTTAACCATGAGGGCTGAGGATTTTCCTGTTTAATGAAAAAAGAGGTTTGGTTTTTCTTTTAAAAATTTTTCTTCTATAACTTCATGGCTCTGGGAGCAGGGGCTTTCTGGAAGTCAAAAGGTTGTGCAACACCTTGTGATGGTGCTGTGATATTTGCCAACACTGGGTTATAGCTGGCTGGTGATGTGTAAGGTTTATATATCCAGTGTAGAGATAATAAGCATGTGCTTGTGTGCAGCAAAAAAAGAGGGCTGGAAGCACCCTTGAAATATTAGAAGTGTGGGGCTGGGCTGGCTGCTTGGCAAGTGTCTACTTGATTTGGAAGCGGGATGGGAGGGGGGAAAGCCAGATTTTTTTGTTTTAGGAGTTTGTCACGCTGCAAAGCGCCTTAGAGAGAGGAGTGGCTGATGCTCAGCTTGGATGGGTTGTGCTGGGATCAGAAAAGGAGTTTTCCTGCCCCATCCTGTGCGAGTGGGGCTGGTTGCAGACAGACCCAGCTGCAGTCAGTGCTTGGGGGGACCCTCTTGGCCTCATCCATAAATACTGACATTATAATTACTCTAACAACCTGCTGCTCTCTTCCTGCATGGCATTCATTCCCTGGCCTTAGGTAACACTTTTTTCTTGTTGATTTGCTCCCTCCTTCGCCTCCCCCTCTTTTTAATTCCTCAACACACTGTGGAAACATCAATTAATTAATCTAAATAATAGTTATTATTCAAGAACCAATTTGCTATAATGGCTTGCACTGGTGTGGTGAAAATAACCCATCCAGGTGATGAGAAATTTGGGATATTGGAGCTGGGGCAGCTCCTTCTCTGGGTGTGTGCCCCAGTACAAGGTATGGTCAGTGCAGTTTGGTTTAGCAGGACTCTCTGCCTGCCCATGGTGCTGCCTGCTGGAAAGGGAAGCCCCTAAGAAAGGTTTACTTTCAAAATAAATTGGCCTTTTGTACGGGACCATGTCCTAAGCATGATGAAAATGCTAAATGTGCTGATAATGCAACTTGAAACAGATCCACAGAGACTTTGCACTGGTGTCCTGAATGTGACTGGGAGTAGAAAAGGAATTGGGTGATGTGTAGGGTAACTGGGCTGTGAACTCTGCAGGTGTGTCAGCAGTGCAGGAGGTGCAATACTGGGCTGGAGCAGGGGTGCTGATCAATGCTCCCCCTGATTTTGGAGAAGATTTGATTCCTACAAGGAAGTCAGTGCAGACTGTGTTCAGTAGGGCAGCAGGCTCTGGAGATTCTTTCTGGTGCTCCAAGGTCAAGTTTGGGGTCCAGGTCTTGGGGTGAAGTGACCCTGAGATGGTCAAGTCTGTCCCACTCATGGGACTGAGCAAAGCATGCATTTAACATGAGAGAAGAATTCTGTCCTTGAGCTGAGGGAGACTGTCTGAGTCCCCACTGTCCTGATGGTTTCCAAAATTAGCCCAAGCCCTTCCTGGGCAGCAGCACTGGGGCCTTTGGGCAGGCAGCTGCTCCACTGGGTGGGATGGGGACCACACATGCCTGCTGCAGGGAGAGTGATGACTGCTCCATACCTGGTTAATCAGCACTTTGGAGGATGGATGTGCCCAGGAGCAGTGGGCTTTGCATTTACAGGAGGAGATGTAACAGCTTGGGGACAGCCAGGTGCCTTCCCCAGCTTTGGGTAGGGGCTCTGAGCCAGCCCCAGTTCAGAGAACTGACCTTGGTGAAGGCAGCTAATGAGGTGAGAACCCTTGAGCTCCACGGAAGGAAAGAGACTTTTGGTGCATGCTTGAGTTAAATGCATGGTAAGGTATGTCCCCATTCCTGGGCCTCAGACAGGGCAAAGATGGCTGCAAAAATCAGGAGATAGTGTGACAACACAGCTACAAGCCCATTCCCATCTCACACGAGGCCGGCTTTGGGGATTAGCACTGGGCTGCTTATTTTGCAGCCCCAGAGTTGGGGCTCTGGAGCTGTCCCGCCTCTTTGTCATCCCCTGAAGCCTCTGTGCATCCTCCTCCTCATCACAGGCTCCATCCTTCCCTCTCTCTGGCGTCAGCCGCTCTCCCCAAGGCTGCTCCATCCCTCCACTGCCATCCCTCTGCCTGCAGAGCAGAAAACTCGTGGCCCAGATATTTTACTTCACATCAGCACAAACCTAACCCAGATCTTTCTCCGCGATGGCTCAGCCGGGCACTGCGTGAGCAGAGCCTGCCCCTGCAGCCGGGTGGTCGGGGGGACCCCTGGGGTGCCCCTGCCCCTCTCTGGGTTGCAGTTCCCCCTCTGTGGCCGTGCATCTGGCTGCTCTGGGCTGCCTGGGAAGCTGGAGCCTGCGATCAGCTCGGAAGGCAGCAACAGCAGCCTCTGCTTTTCCACACGTCGGTATTTTTAGCTCTGCTGTGCATTAGCGTGCAGGAGCTCAAACTGCGAATCCTGGCTGAGGTTTTATCTGTTGTGACAGCCCTTAGGGCTGTAGTCAGACACTCTCTCGCTTGCTCGCTCCCTCTCTCTCTTTTTTTCTTTCTCTTTTTCCTTTTTTTTTTTAAAGTTTGGAGCTTGAATCTGCTCTCTCCCTATGAAGACACTGTGCAGCTGTCAGGACAAGGGACCAAGGGTGGGGAATAGGGTCCAAAGTGTGGTTTGAGCCCCTTTACAAGGGAGCTCTATTCAGCTCCTTTCTGTATTTTTCCATTCCTCCTTGCTGCTGCTGTCAGAGCTGGAGTGGTCAGAGCTGATGCTGCAGGATTAGGTACTGCCTTGCCCCTGCTGCCCTGCCCCAGAGGGTCCCCAAAAAGCTGTGCTGGGTGACAGCTACACGACTACTGGGGACAGCAAAGCAGATAGCAAAGGCCAGCCCTGTCCAGCATGCTGGGGTTTGGCAGATCCAGTGCTCTGTCTGCTGCTGCTTTTTCCAATTTCCCTTTTCCAAACAGCACAAATGTTGCCCCTGTGGGGGCTGCTTTGGGCTTCTGGCACCCCAGAGCACTAGGGGGAAATCAAAGTCCCTTGTGAGGGACTTGCTTCAACACAGAAGGTTTTTGCTGTGCTTGAACAGTGTGTCTGATCTCTCCCAAGAGAACAAGAGCCATGAATTCACCCTCCATCCTGGCTCCATACAAGCACCTAACACTTTGGTTTGGTTTCTTTAAGGAGGGTTTTCTTTATTGTTTCTCCTCTTCCTGGACACCTTCCACCCCACCCCCAGGACATTTTCTAACTCCTGGAGACCTGCGCAAATTTGAAGTATCTTTTTGCCACTCCAGTACATATGAAAAATCAGCTAGAAGTGGGGTGGCAGTAAAGGCAGCATTGGTGATGCCCTTTGGAAGGGTGAGGAACAGAAGTGCTGAATGGATTTTGGCTTTCCATCCCTCTCAGTGACCTGCCATGCCAGGCTCTGCCCACGTAAATGTGGATTTAAAGGGAACAGAAGTTGTCTGAAAATCTGGTGCCCCTGGAATTTGTCCAAAGTCACAGGGGAAGTCATGGATAGAATGGGAATGGTATCTGGCTTTCTGTCCCACATGTCCAGCCTTTCTCTCAAACCCTTAGCACATGCCTGCCTCACATCTTTCTGGCTGGAGCTTCCTGCACTCGGGTCTTGGGATGTCCATGCCAACTCTGATGTCTCTTGGAAGAGAGAACAAACCCTCTGCAAGGATTTATCCTGCTTCCCCTTCTTGGGAAGGGCTTCTTTAGGGTGCTTAAGCACAGAGTGTTGAGGAAAATCTGTATTTAGGTAGTAAATAGTGATTTGGTATTTTTAAGGCTTTTACAGCCTGAGGAGATCACAGCAGCACTCCAGTGGTCTCAAGGTGGCCTGGGGCTGTCTGTCCTCAGGAACTCAGTGTGCATGGGTGCTGAGGGGGCTGGAGGGAAGCAGAGAGGGGAGAGATGTTTGTGCTGGGTCACAGCTCCTTTACACAAGCCTGCCCACACCACATTTCCTCCTGTAGTCGCATTGTTTGCAAGTGCAGCAGGTTCAGCATTCAGCAGCTCCCACGTCTTTGTCCAAGACGGTGCTGGCAGAGACTGAAAGGCTGCAGTGATGGGTCAGAGGGTTCCAGGAGCACCGGGGCCAGCCTTGTCATCTGGTTATCTGGGGACAAATCCAATGGGGAGCCTCGGATATCTCGCTGGGTCCACCTGCTTCATTTGCATTGATAAGGTGTGGAGGGACATCCCAAAGTTTGTCTGGCAAGTCCACGAATGGGGCAGCTTTTCTAGTTAACTGTCCCTCTGCTGTGATTCCTCTGTTCTCCCCCCAGTTCCTCCCTCTCTTGCAGGCAGCAGCCAATACCGTGAGCCACAGAGACAAACTGCACAGTGCTGCCAGCTCGACCTGCAGCAGGGATTGCTGGAAATATCTGGTGCCTTTGCCCTTTTACAGGGAGCACCCAGGGATGAGGATTTTGCAGCTCTGTGGTGCAGAGCTGGGTGCGTGGGGCTTTGCTCCAGTGGCATTTTCTTTGTGCAGGTTGTTTGTGCCGTGTGTGTCCTTGGGAGCAGCCAGAGCTTTGGCATCTCCAAAACAGCCCCTGAGCAGCTCTGTGAGGTTGGGTTGTCACCTTCTCCTTCTCTCCCCCATCTTCCTGGGGAAGCCCCACTGATGGCTGCAGGGGACAGATGCAGATACTCTACATCGCTGAAAACCCAGTACAGCAGCTCAGGTCTGGAGCTGCTTCACCCTCTCTGGGCTCTTCCTCTTGCCAAGGGAAGATGCTAACAGCAGCTGGAGCTGTTTTCTGGTGTGCACAGGTCCTCTGTCATTGCAGTGTGGGGGCAGGAATGTCTTCCTTTCTTCCTTTGTCCAGTGGCTGTGACACCTGAGTAGCCAGATGAGGTCTACAGGAATTTAAACATTACTGGTTTTATTTCCGGATGTTAAGCTGGGAGATTAAGGAGGGGGGAGTGGGGATGGGGACAGAGGAAGTTAGTACTTTAGGAGTTTTGAAACTTTAAAAACATCTTGTGGCACCTACGTTAATGCATCTTCTTGCATTAATAGTGTCCTTACACAATTCCAAACACCCTAAGAATTGGTCTCTAAACTGTTGGCTGATGTCCTTGTGGAGGACAGCAAAGACTCAAAGGATGCTGGCTGCCATGGGGCACTTTCCCCTTGAGCCAGCTGAGCTGTTCCCAGGCTATCAGACCAGTCCCTTGGGCACACCAGCTCTCCCTGCCCTGAGTCCTGGAAGGGGCTGGATATAGGCAGGTCTGTGTGGGGGCTCTGGGTGACTCCAGGTGCTCATGGTGCTATAAATCGGACTCTTCCTTGCTGCCTGATCTCCTGAGCTTCCCAGGCTGCAAGCAGGTCCTCTACTTATCCCCAAAGCCACCCACTTTTTCCTCATCCCACTCCTTTGCCTCCCTGCTCCGGAGCTGTCTCGGGCTCTCAGTGTGGCCGATGCTTCGGTGCTGCCAGGAGTTTGATCTCCAACTGCTTCCCAGCCCCACCCCCGTGCATGTGGGCACCGGGAGGAGCTGAGAAAGTGGGGAAGAGATGAACAGCAGGAGAAGAATTCTTAAGTGAGGGGATGGGGGAAGGATGAGGAAAGCAAGGAGGGGGGAGAAAAAGTGAGAACAGGGAGGAGGAGTGAAGGATGCTGCCTTGTCCTTGGATTTATACTGGTTGAGTTGCACTGGATTATCCAAAAGTGGTGCAGAGCTGCCTTCCCCTCCCTTTTCCTCCAGGCACATGCTCCTGCTTGGAGCTGAATGCCTTAATTCACTTCAGCTTCAACCTGCTCCTAATTGACTTAAACCATATGGAAAGAAACTCTCCTTCCCCAGCAAGTGGCTGCAAAATTGCACCTTCAGCGAAGTCAGTGATTCTGCATTTAAAGAGACCCGGGTCTGGCAGGGATGTGTGCAGGGATGTTGGTGCCAGGGGGCTGTGCTGAGCTGTCCAGAGCCCCACTGGGCTGCTCCTCTCCAGAGGGGTTTTGGACTCACGTTGAGCAAGTTGGGATTTGGGGGTGATGGGGGGCTTTGAGTCATGGGGATTTGGCTGTTAGAAGAATTGCTGTTTCTTTTCATTCCTCATTCCTCTCTCCTCTATCCCTCTTCTCCTGCTGCAGATGTCTGCTATAAAAAAAGAGAAGAAGGGGGGGGAAACCCCACCCTTCCCAAATGTCATGATAATGCTCACTGGAGGGCTGTTTCTGCTGCACATCTGATATGTATGACAGGGTCAGATTAACCGAGCCTCTGATTTCCAACCACAGCTATTCTGAAGGCACCAAAACCAATGCAAAACACCCCAAAGGGACTTCTCTGTGCTGAAGAGGAGCTGGCCAGGCAGGATGTGCTCATGGTGCTCTGGGGATGTGCCAGCCCAGTGCTCGGCGGGACCAAATGCTAGGCAAGGAGGAGGAGAGCATGCTTTGGAGATGAATTTGGTCTCCTCAAACTCAGGCTTTCAGGGAGGCAGAGATTTTTCCTTTGTATTTAAGGTTGGGGATTTCAAAGATGGAAGGGGGGCAGTGCTGGTAACTACAAGAAGGTATCTGATGTCAGGGGATGTTCTGAAAACCCTTCTTCCTTGTCAAGGGCTCCTGTCACATCTGGACACGCTGTCTGAATGGAGGGCAGGAATGTCTTTTTATTCCTTCCTCCTTTTCCCTCCTTTCCCACCCTCTCTGCATCCTCTGTCACCAATTTTGGCTTTGCTACATTTCTCTTCCTCTGTTTAATTCTAAACCCAAGGATTTACCCAAGGTTCTGGCTCAGCTGTTCTTTTAATGAGACCTTTAGCCATTTTGAGGCCTAGAAAACAGGGCTGGAAGTGACCTCTGGAGACTGATGTATCCTGGTGGCAGGAGTAATACCCAGACAGTGTTTAGCTTTTCCCCAGCAGTGAGTCCATCACCCTGCACAGGGCTTCTTCCCAGGTTTCCCTGGGTGATGTCCGTGTCCCAGGGCAATACTGTTCCTATGGGATGGCTGCCAAAATCATCAACACCCTCTTCTTGCTATGGAAACTGTTTGGAGGCACTGGGGCTGGAGATGCTAAGGGGGAAAATGCATCCCAGGGAAGGATGGTGAAAGTGAGAGGTGTGGGGGACCCCCTTGGCACAGGGCTCTGCTCCCAGAGCCGGTGCTGTGCCTCAGTGGGTGGGTACAGCCGGTGCTGGGTACCACCGACCCTCCCTGGGACTGGGAGGGGCTGCACAGCCGGTCCTGCCAGGGCAAGGGACACCTTAGGAGCACCCCTTGGAAGGGTCTGGTCACACTGGCTGAGAGTCTCCGTGGGAAATCAAGATGAGAAGAAGGGGTGGGGAAAAAAACCCCCAAAAATCCCCACGGAGCGGGAAGCAGAGTCGGAGCGGAGCCGCTCAGCTGATGGGGTTGCCATGGCGACGCGGCGGTGAGGAAGAGGAAAAGGCAGAAAATAGCCCGATGCTGGGCTGAGACCTGCGGGAGCCCGCCCGGCACTCTCCTCATCCCCGGCCCTATTTCTGTCCTCTTTCCTCCCCTCACACTGTTTGATCTTCTCCAGAGCGGGGTTCTTTCTCGGCAGTGCTGGGGTGGGGGCTGAAGGGGGAAAGCGTGAAGGATCCTCTTCTGTAGGGCTGGATGTGGTCAGTCTATTCCTTTTGGGGCAGAAGGTTTGGAGGCAGCCAGGTCATACACAGAGAACCAAAATGGGTCCAGGCTCAGGGCCACGCTGTTGGTGGAGGATCTGGGATGGTACCTGGGACTAGCACAGGTTTGGTGGAAATGCACTTTACTCATGCAAGCCAGGTTTTGTTTCTCAGATGGTGCGTGGGTCAGCTTGGGTCGTCTGTTACGTCCTGACAGGTGATGCCTGGTTTTAAGGCTGGACAGAGGTTTTGTTTCATGTGCTGGATTGTTTTCCTCTCTGGGAAAGTGGTGCTTCATAACCACAGCGAGTCATTTCCCCTCTCTGAGTCAGCTGGGCCTCTTGCATGGTGTATATTGGGTCTAAGCATTGAACCCAAGCTCACTGAAAAGGAACAGAAACCCAGACTGGGTAGAAGAAAAGAAAGTGTTGTTGTGCCAAGCCCTGGGGGATTTGCCCCACAAAACGGAGACACCAGCCCAGGCTCTGCTTTATCACAAATACTTACTTTAAAGTTAAGGTTACAGATTCTGCTGCCCATAAGGAGATCTTACTCCAGTAAAAAAAAAAAAAAAAAAGTTATGTTTCCATCTCCTGGGGCCACAGCAAAAAAGCAATAAAGGTAAATGTGACCTCATAAAGCATCAAAAAGCAGAAGACACACCATAACCACCCAACTGAGCACTCTGGACACAAACTCCTATAGACCCTCCTCATAATTTTGTTTGGGGCTTTGCAGTGACAGATGGACACCTGAAGCTGGCACTGCTGCAGATGAGGAACTCATCCTGCTTCTTCATCCTCCTCCTCCCTCCACCTCTCTCTTTTCTTGCCTCTGCAGGAGTTGCAGGGCTGTGCCTGGGTGTGAGCACCTGTGCACAGAGCTGTGAGTGCAGATGCACCACCAGGGTGTTTGTATTGCTGTCTCTGAGCTCATTGAGCCTTTCCCTTTCTCCCCCTTGCTGGGGTTCTGCTTCAGCAGAAGCCTTTCTGGAGCTCCCACCTTCTCCCACATGGGAAGAAGCCATTGAAGTTTCTCCCACTTCTCCCTGCTTTTGTGCCTGTGCCACATCACTCTGTGGTCTCTAATAACTTGTGCTGATGCTTGTGATGCACATGGCCCAGCTAGTGGGGCTGGAGCAGTAAATCTCCATTACTGGGGCCAGTTTTACTATCCCTCTCTGTGGCCCTGACCCTCACCTCACCCAAGCTCTCATCCCTGGGAGGCCAGAGGGGAACAGGAATTCCTCCTGATGTCAGTGATGTTCCTGGCGCAGAGGGAAGTGTTGGATCCTCCTGGCCTCACTGGCTGTTATTTTGGAGGCTGGCTCCTCTTGCAAGGTTTGTTCCTCCCTTCCCTGTAATTCCCAGGGGTGTTCTCCAGACACCCCAGCTCTTCCTCCCAAAGGTGTGTGAACAGCTTTATCTGGAGATCTCACACCTCTGTGTGAACCACCCCCTATAAACTGTCCCTGCACTCCCTTTTCCCTAAGGACAGGGGCAGGAAACATGCATGGAGAGGTTTCCAGGTATTGGGATTTTTAGTGGGAATACATCACACTGGGGAAGCAGAAAGCTGCCTGGAACTGAAAAATGGCCTTGGAACTATGGCACATGTGCATAATCAACCCTTTCTGTTGACTTCCCCACCACAGCCTGGATGTATTTTGAACATATTTGAACATCCTCTGTGCAGTCTAAATATTAAGCATAGCTTGACTAAGGGTTCACTTAAACCAGAGATGGACAAATATCTGAAGGTCACAAACACACAGCTGAGTAATTATTTAGAGTGGTCTAAGGGATATAACTATGGGTAATGGGATGAGTGGAGGAAAGGAAAATGCAGTGCAGTTGTCAGAAAATTCTCCTCAGGTCCCTGCTTAGTACTGGAGAGGGAAACATGTAGGTCCTTGATAAACCTGACGGGATGATTTATGGATTGATACATGAAATTATGGCAAAATCCCCAAGGAGAAGTGGTGAATGGCCCATCTCCTGAGACTCTGCAAACTCAGCTTTGCAAATCTAGATGAGAGGCCACAGAGCACCAGGGCAGGAGAGGAGCTGTTTCACTGACAGGTATTTTTGGCTGATGACCAAATGACTAGAAAATGCCCACAAGTAGGTTAAGGCTGAAAGTGAGGAACTGGTTTCTGGTGAAGGAGGGGATGAGACTCTGGGCCAACCCTGCTGGGGCAGGAGAAAAAGCTGATGGGTCTGGAGATGGAGCAGCCTACGTGTGGGGCAGAGCCGGTTGTGTGACCCAGCTGCTCACAGGTGACAAACGTGGCAGCCTCCAGGCTGTCCTAAATTCCTGTGTGATGTGCTCTGTGAGGCCAGGTCCATCCTCATGTCTCCACTGTTACGCTGCCAATAATAATCAGAGCTCAGGGAGAGCAGCAATCTTCCTTGGCAAACATTTAGACATTCCCCAGTGCATCTGGAGAGCTTCTTCTAACTTTAGTGGATGATGCATCTTGTAACACTAAGGGCTAAGGTCTGTATCTTGTGAAAACATACCTAAAAATTGCTGGAATTGGTTTGAGGGATATCCTGAGTTACCTCTGTAATGTTTCTACCTCAGCATTAATTGTCTTGGAGATGGCTGCATCCTCTGCCAGGATGAGATGGCTACCAAGGACCAAAAAGGGCTTTTCTCATTCAATCTCCCTTTCTTCAAAAAGTAACAACAAGAAAAATTAAAATATGGTGCTAGAAAGGGCTTCTAGAAAGCCCTTTGCACAGCTGAGTGTGGTGTTTCCAGAGGATCCTCCCTATCCTAGCATGTCCCACTCCTAGCATTGGGAGTTTGCTCTCCTGGACTTTTTCCTTTCCACATGGATGGTTGAAAGTAGTCCTGAAAGGATCTGGGGAGATCAATGTGAGTGTGAAGAGTGAGGCCAGGGGCTGACATGATCCTTTTTTGGTGTCTTGTTCCACATATTGTCCCTCAAGTAGGTGTAAGGGAGAAGGGAGAGTGAGGCTGCTCATGTTCCCATACCCCTGCCCCAGGGGAGGACAAACAGCCTGGGACAGTCTGTGAGGAGTCAGGGACTTTGGGGGCTGTTCTGGGACAGACTGTGAGGAGTGAAGGACTTTGGGGGCTGTTCTGGGACAGACTGTGAGGAGTGAAGGACTTTGGGGGCTGCTCTGTGAGGGTTTTAGTGTCCCCTGAGCATCCACAGTGTTGCCTTCCTGGAGCTGTTGGTTCCTGGCTCCTGATGCTGGCAGGAGCTGGGCTCGGAGCACGGCCATGCTCCATCTTCCTCCATCCTGGCATGGCATTAACCATCTCCTCCTGCACTGGTTTGTGCCACTTTACTGCTTCGTGCTCCCCAGCAATATTTTACATCATGCCCAGTAATGCTTGGTTTCCTTAATAGCGTCTCATGTGGGATTTTTTCAAAGGCTTTAGGACAATCCCAATAAATTATATCTAGTTATTTCCCTTTATCCATAGTTTTGTTGATTCCATTAGAAATCCTCTCCCAGAGAGGATGTGCAGGCTTTGCCTTTAGAAGCCAGCTGGGCTTGTTCAATTTCTAGCTTAGCCATTTCACGTTTCAATTAATTTTGAAACATTGAATTATTGCTCTCAGTAGCCCTTGGAAAGAACAATCTGAGGAACACCACTGGCTTGTGCTGCACCTTGAATCTGCACATAGCAGTCATAGTTCCTGCTCATGCTTTTGGTGGGATGTTTGCAGAAGTGGTGCTCGTGTTGAGGCACCATCCCCACTGCCAGGAGCTGAGATTTTCCCAGCAGCAAAGGGATGCATGTGAAATAATCTGCACTCCAAAAAAGCCCAGGAGGCTGCTGTCCCCTGCGATGTCAGCTGGCCACTAACTCGCTCCGGCTTTGTCCTTGAAACCCAACGAGTGGGAGTTCGCCGCCAGGCTGGCTGCGGCTGTGAGGAGCGGGGAGGAGGCGGCGAAACCGCTCCGCCAAGGGTTAATAATTTCCATTGCAATTGTGTCATCTCTTCGGGGACCTCTGGCTCATTTTGCGAGCGGGCGCTGAAAGCCGAGGCACGGGGGCTCGTTCTTATTCAGCTGCACGCAGCTTCAGAAGCAGCGGACGGCCGCGCAGCTGGGCCCGGCCACCTCGGCCTTGCAGATGGATGGGGAGAAAGGATTTGTGTGCCTGCGTGTGCTTTGCTTGCGTGTGTGCGTGTGTGTGTGTGTGTGTGTCTGAAACCTAATTGTCTGCTGTCTAATCCGTCAGCCGGGGGGACAGCTTGCACAAGCCCCTTCCAGGCAGGCTGATAAATGCAGCACTGCCAGGCCCTGTGCGAGGCAGTTTGCTTTAATTGGGATTGCTACGTGCATGGATTTGGGGTGCGTGGAAGGGGTGCTGTGGCCAGGCTCCCGAGGGATGGCCACGGGCTCCCGGTGGGATCCTGGGGAACGGTGTTTAGTGGAGAGATGTGAGTGCAGCCTGGTGCTGGATGGGTGAGGTTAAGGGTGGCTCCATGTCGTGTTAAACCTGTGACAGTAATAGTGGCTCTTACGGACTTTGCACCTTGGAGCAGTTCAGTACCCCCAACTGGGCTGTAAATACACCCTGATGGGAGCTGGACATCACCCAGAGTGTGACACAGAACCTAAGGACATCAGCATGCTGGCTTGGAGATGTCACCTGCCATCCGCAGTGTAAAGAGATGTGCAGGGCTGTCCCTGCTCCAGCTGTCCCCTGCCTGTCCCCACAATGACCGGGACCTATGAATCTCTTGAGCATCTCCAGCCCCTGAGCACGTGGCAGCTCAGGGACTCCCCAGGCTGAAGTGGCATTTCATCTTTAATACCCTTCAATGGATTTCCCATGAATTTGTCTAGCTGATTTTTGTAAACACGTAAGTTTTAATCATCCCCAGAGAGCTGTGGCAAGGACTTCACTGCTTAACCATGCACCGTGTAGGGAACCGTCTCCTCTTGTTTCTTTTGAACCTGCTGCCTCTTAATGTTATTGGATATCTCCTAATTCTTTTATTGGGAGGCGCAGCAAGCAATCAATCTTGGTTCACCCTCTTGAGGCCACAAGTGTGCCTCTCTGGCTGCTGCTTTTCCAGGCTGAGATCTTCCTCCTTTGGACTAATTTTTTTTTAATCATCCTGCTCTAGATCTTTTTCCAGCTCTGCTGGTGATGTCAGGAGTCCCTATGTGGCGACATCCTCATCCGTAGTATAATTAAAGGTGATGTCATGATTATAGCAGATGGTATTTGCATCAGCTTTGGTTGCTTAGTGCATGTTGATGTCAGGGGATCCTTGTGTCCTGCCCAGCCATGAGAACTTCTCAGAGGCTGCTGATCCAAAGCCTGAGGGTTTTGTAATAATATTTAGCCTTTGAGTTCCCTGTCTGAAAGAGGCAGGGCCAGGCATTATTTATCAAGGATTGCTCACTGTGCTTTGCAGGACGTTCCTGACCTAAAGGAGTGCCATGTCCATGCCATTTTATCCCCCCGATGCAGTCACCTGTGGATTGATAGCTACCAACTCTTCAATCATAAATGTACACCAGGTTTCAGGACAGCTGATTTGAAGGCATAGTGCTTGCAGATGAGGGATTAGAGGATGCCAGACTGCCCACTTGTGTAGGCACCTCCCTCATGGCTGGGAAAGAACAGTGTGGTGCTGCTTTATCCCAGACCCCAGCAGGGTCCCAGACTTGCTGCAGGGTTTGGAAGCCAAGAGGCAGGAGCAGGGTGCCCAAGTCTGGGGCTGCCCTGGCCCAGGCTGGATCATGTTGTGGCACCTCCATTCTGTACATCCTGTGCTCCCCTGCCCGTGGCTGCCCCCGGCCTGAAGGTGTGACCAGTTACCAACAGGACCCCACCCTGTAGCCTGCCCTCCTCCTGCTCTCTGCTTCCCCACCCCTCCTCCTCCCTCTCCATTTCTCCCTTTACCCTCTCTCTTTGCTTCTCTTTCTCTCCACACCTGCTCCTCTTTTTCCTCCCCTTTTCTTCTTCCTCCTCCTCCCCTTGCTTCTCTCTCTATCCTCTTATCTCATCCCCTTGTTTTTCTCCTCTCTGCCTGTCCAGCTGATTTACATGCACGCTGCGTTGAAGCAGCTCAGCTGGATCTAATGCCTCCTGCCGTGAGGAGCGGAGCCATCTCCGGACTCGGTGTGCAGCGTCCCTGGGCAAGGGCTGGGGGGTCCTCAGTGCACCCCACCACCTTGGCCCACGCTTTGGCCTCTTTCTGCATCACCTTTTGATCTTCATCCCCTCTCTTTCCTCTCTACATCCTTTAGCTGATGCTGCTGCCCTCGCTGGTCTTCTCCATTTCTCCTGCCAGGTCCCCAGCCCGTGTGCCCACTCCATCCTCGCTCCTGGGTGGGTGCATGAGGATGGACCAAAGTCCTGCAGCCAGCCTGGGGAATGGTTTATTAGGACTGGGGCCATTCCTATGGCCTTGGCACCAGTGATGACCTGAAAACCTGATGCTGAATATTCCCAGGTGGAGCCCGTACGTCCCCCTTCCTCCACCTGAGCTCTGATGTGGGAGTCTGGGGCAGCTCTCCTGTGCTCTCATGGCCCTTGCTGCTCATGGAGCTGGGATCGATGTGTCTGTGTTCTTCTCTGGCTCTAATCACTCCCATTTCCATTCTGCTGATTTGCATTTCCACAAGAGGAAGATGCCCTGATTAATATCCCCTCAGAAGAGCTTTATTGCGATGGCTCCTGCCTCTCTAATTGGAAAGTGGTCTTAACCTTTCATGCAAGTGGCTGGGACACTCCCTGACTGCCAGAAATTCCATGAAGGGTCTTGCTTGTCCTGAATTCTAGGGGAGCGGTAGGTTTGGAGGATCTAGCTGCCTCCAAGGTGAGGTAGGGACCCCTCTGCCTGTGGAGGGCTCTCCTGGGTGTCATTCCTCTGACAGCAGGGCTGGGACCATCCCCAGCACAGTGGCTTGTCTAAACAGGAGTCAAGGAAAGGGATTGTAGCAGGTGGATGTGCTGGGGTGATCCAAAAGCAGTGAGTACCCAGCCAGCCCTGAGCAAGCAGCTTGGTGCTCCCCAGCTCACAGCCACGGGCCAGTGAAGGGCCCGTTGGGGAGAATGTTCATGTGGTGTCGATAGAGCTGTTGCCATTTACCTCCCTGTGGCTGGGAGGCAGGATCTGACCTGGCAGCTGGGATTCTACAGCTCTTGCTCCCTGGGGAGTCCCAGGCCCACCACTAACCCACACTGGCAGCTTGAAAGCCTGCCTTGCACTTAGCTGCTTTCTGATCTTCAAAGGCTCTGAATGCCCAAGGAAATCAGACCTCATGCCTTTTCTTTCCGTGCAGTTCCCAGATCCAGACTCTCATGCAATTTATTATCCTGACACGTGCCACTCCCACCCTGGCTGTGCATGGGGAGGGAGCATACCCTTCCTCAGGTGCCGGGGCCGGCTGCCCTGGCCATGGTGCGAAGCTGCTGCTCCTCACGTGCTCCCCTTCCCATGAAACTCAAGGCAGAGCCAGGGAAGTGTGCTGGCATTGGCACTGACAGCTTCACCCTGCCTTCCCAGTGATGTGCCCTCTGGCTGAGGCTGGCAGCTGCCTGCTCCAGGCAGGTTCTGGGGTCTCCTGACAGTGAGTTTTGCTGCTCTATCCCTCCAGCCAGGGCTGGCCATCCCCACTGTGCCAGCTACAGAGCCTGTTTTGCCTATGCCTATGGCTATTTTATCAAGACCCTGACTTGTCTCCCAGGTACTTTTACTTTCCCTTCCCCAATCCCTCTCCTTCTGAGGTTACAGAAAAGATTTTAGGTTTATTTTTAATTATTTTTTAATTTTGGTATTTAAGCTGGTTTAGCGGCTGCAGCAGTGAGTGTTTCTGATAAACAGCCCCGGAGATCCAGAGAATAATCTCTCTGCTTGGTGACGGCACAGGCGCCTATCGCAGCTGCTGGCAGCACGCTAAAAAGCTGTCTTCATCTGCTGCCTGCTCTATCAGCCCAGGGAGGGAGAAATTGCCTCCATCCTTAATCACAGAATTTGAAATCCCAGCTAGTCTGCACCTTTTATTCTTCAGGTTCACAGTGTTTTGCAGTGTGGGCAGGGGGAGAAATATGCAGAGAAATATGGAAGCAGGAGTTGGGGAAGGGTCTGGGAAGAGGGGGGTGAGCAACAGCTTTTTCCCTTTGTCAGGTATCTCCAGAACTTGCCACCCCATGATGCTTTCATGGAAACTCTCTTCAGGGAGGTGGGTTAAGGCTGTATTTTTGATAGAGTCACAGAGCACCATACTCAGGGGCTCCTGTGTACTCTGGGGGTTTGTGTAACACCACTGTGGGTGGAGAGGGTGTGTGCACTGACAGCCACAGCTCCAGTTCTGGAGCCCTGGTGCCAGGGCATCTCATTGAGGTGTGTCAGGGAAACCTGGAAAAAAGGGCAGATGAAAGGATAGAAAAACACAAGAGCTGATTTGCATTGTTATTACCTCACCAGTGAGAAAGATGCTCAAGCTTGTCCCTGTGTCATAGACCAGCTCAAGTAAAGCAACTGGGTTTTTGGCATAGGAAGGGCCCAGGTTTATGGGCAATGTCCATAAGTGGCTGGTGCATGATGCAAGGTCCCCAGCCACAGGTAATGAGCCCTGCCCAGAGAATGTGTGATGCTAAGGCCATAATATCTGTCAGGGAGTGGTTCTGGGGTGCAGGAACACCCCTCAATACCCCACAGCGAGTGCAGAGCAGTGAGGGGATGGAAGGTGCCTCTGCTCCATGCTCAGTGCCACCAAATGACAGTGTGGCACCCGTGGGCTGTCACTGCTGACAATTGCTCAACCCAACAGTGGGAGCACAAGTGCCAGCCATGCCAGAGACTGGTGTCGGAGTTGCTGGAGATTGCCTTTAATGAGACAGATAAAGCAAAATGAAAAGCAAATTAAGATGCAGGGCTGTGGGAGCTGTCTTCAATGCAGCACTGTGACTTTCCTGGGGGGGAAGCTGGGGTTGCAAGTGATGGTGGAGGCACTGGAGAGACAACTGCAGGAGATTATCATCTTGGATGGACTCAAACCAGAGAATATTTGGATCCTTCCCAGTGCATTTTGCAGGTACCCTGCTTCTTCAGAACCCACTGTGAGATATGAAACAGACCCTTGTGGTGCACCTTTGGTCTCAAAGTGCAAGAATAGCAGTGTCTCAGCTCCCCTGTCCTTCCCCCATCTCCAGTGCCTGAAGTGGGTTTGGGAAGCCCTGTACTTGCAGGAAAACTTTTCAACCATGTTCCAGTGATGCTGATGGAGATTGCTGGCTCCCTGCAGCAGGGCTGCCGTGGTCCAGGGCTGTCTGAGGTGTTGGCAGTCCATCCTAAACTTTCCATTGTGCTCAGAACATCTGGGCTATTTCTGTAAAAATCCTGTGCTGGGTCAGGAGGCAGGAAAGGGGCTTCTGCTGCAGCCAGGTCTGTTCTTAAGCAGAGAATGTTTAACACAAAAATCCCTCCTGTTTCTCAGCAAAAAAAACACTCAGGCATTGACTATCAACGTGAGCAGCATTGCTCAGGCAAATGCTGTTTACACCCCGAAGCCTTCAGACTTTCTGGATTTTACCTGCTTCTCTGCAGAAACCCCTTGAGAAAATGTTACTGAACAAGGCAATACTTGGGTGGATAAATTGCCTGGAACAAACGAGCTGGAATTTGTACGATCCCATTCTTCATGTAAGAAAGATGTCACTCCTTAAGCAGTCCCTGGAGAAAATGCCCACCCCGGGGAGCATCACCCTGGGCTGCCTGTGTTGGCCATCCCCTGATCTGGACTGAGCTGCTTGGGCTTCCATGCACTGCAGTGATTTTGCCATCCCTTCCCAGGAATCATGAGTGGAATCACAAACAGGGGAAAAGCAAGTTCTCATTTCCTCCACCCCCCTCCCCAGCCCAGCTGTTGAAGTGGGGTGTCGAGAGGGAGGTTTGGTGCTGCATTTTGCTGGTTCTGTGGGAGCTGGTCCCATGGCCAAAGGCATTTGGGGACACATCCTCTCCAGTGATCATTACTTGTTCCTCTCGTGGTGCAGCTATTTCTGCCTCAACTTCCCAGGAAACTGCCTCCAAATCTCCCCAGTCTAAAACCACGCTGGTTTAGAGAGCCAATTTCATCCCTGCTTCCATATCTCATTTGCATATATTTGCATAGCACACAGGTTTATGGGAGGGGAGGAGGCACTGGAGAGGCACATCCTTTATTCCTCTTGTTTTCTTTTTTCTTCTCCCCTTTCAGCAGAATTGTATTTATTTATTTAAACCCAGTGCTGCTGCTCTGAGGGGCTCACTCCCAACTGGGTCCCACAGGTGACTCGGTGGTGGGTGACCTAATGCAAGCTGGGAGTAAACTTACATAATTTTCACTCACTATTGTGTGGGACCTGGCCCTTGTCCTTCTTCCCACATCATCTTCTCCAGCAGGCTCTGGTGTTGCCTGGCTTGGGAAAGGGGTAAAAATTTCCTCACCCCAGCTCCCGACTTGTGATAGCCTTGTGGAAGGGAAAAACCTCAGTTTTCCCCAGAGTTTGCTGGATTTTCCCTCCCCTGTCTGTTGTCTCTAGGTTTTGGTACTTCTCTGACACTCCTGAAGGGCTGTTCCATCTGAAGTTCAGTAGAATTTGACACTTCTCTTGGGAAATGACAAATCCTTTCCTTTGGGGTGGGTTTCATGAACCCCAGAAGTGGCCCTTCTGATCCTGAGAAAGGTACCTCATTTCTTTCCTGCCATAGCCTCCCCTCACCTCAGGATGCTGGGAATGTGGACAGCTGGAATAATACATGCTCAGGGGGATGTGATGACCCCAAAATAGCTCCATCCCTGTGGGCAACCAGGAGCTGGGCAAATGAGGCAGTGTGTCTTGGTGTTTTGGTTCTCATTTGCTGGTGGACCCAGAGAGATTTGGGAAATGTGGGGTCATCCTGATCAGTCACATCACTTCTGGGGTACAGCTAATATTGCTTGTCATAAAAAAAAAATTGAACAGGTGGACCCAACCAACTTCTCTGCCTGTTGCACTGACCTCCTTGGCCTTGGGCACAACCCTTTGTGTCTCTGCCACACTGTCCTTTGCTCTAAGATGGGTGAGATTAAAGAGCTCCTTTCCAGCCTACTGAGGGAGAAGGGCAGATCAGCAGGGCAGTATCATGTTGGGGTCTTGGTCTGCCAGCAGCAGGGCTGTGCAGACACTGGGCTCCCTTCAGCTGGGTTTCTTCTACCCCAGGGCATGAGGAGAAGGAGGGACCAGCACAGGGCAGGTGAGAGCAGCCACGGGCAGAGAGGGTGAAGGGAGCTAAGTTCCTGGAGCAGTGAGGTGTGGGGTACTGGGATGTTGTGAACCAGCCCCAGGCTGGTGGAGCCGCCTGGAACATCTCACATTTGGCTGGGGTTTCATTCTTTATGCACAACGCTGTTTGCAGCGAGCGCGGTGTTGCGGTTCCCGGTGTGGCGGAGGCGAACTGCTGAGCTGTGGCTGTGCTGAGAGCTGCCTCTGGCTGGGCAAGGGGGACAGCTGGCTGGCTGTGACCAGCATGGCACAGCACGCTCGGCTCTGCCATCCCTGTGCACTACAGAGGCACCCGGGCAGGGCGCTGTGGCCACTGGGAGCTCGGCTGTCACCGGCCACAGCTGGGCTGTGCAAGATCTGGGCTGGCAGCACAGCAGGGCTTGGCAGAGCTCCGTGCTGGAGAACATCTCCTTTAAGACCTGGGCTAAGAAAAATCTAGAGCATCCCCTGGAGAGAGGGCACAGAGGGCCCAGCCTGGCCGGGCAGAGGGCTCAGCACACAGCCTGCTCTTGGCTCCAGTGCCCTCTCTGTCCCGAAGCTCTCCAAGCTGCCCGGCTCAGAGGCTGTTTGTCTTCAGCTTGACCGCCTCCCCCGCCTGTCTACTCCGCTTCCTCATTCTCCGAGTTGGGTTGAGCAAGAGCAGAGCAGAGCCTCCTCGGGATCAGGGTGAGGCCAGGGGGGCCTCCAGTTCCAAGTTCCTTTTTTGTTGATGTTGGGTTTTTTTCCCCTCTATTTTTTTCCCTCCTTCTTTGCTCTGCACACAAAGCTGGGCTATGATGAAACTCCAGCTCTGCCTTGCTCACAGCATTCATGCACGGCACATGCTGGAAATAATTGTCCTTGGTAGAGCTCTGCAAACTGCAGAATGATTTAACTGAAAAGAGGTGGAAAGGAGTTTTATTTCTACAGTGTTTGAGGCTCAGTGCAGCCCCAGGTTCACCTGCAAGGGGGATCAGAGGCAGGCGTGGGCTCAGGCTGGATCCTCAAGCCCTGTGATCATGGCCAAGCCTGAGTTGGTATCTCTTGCCATTCAGGGGCACTTTTTACATTGAGCTTGACGTGGCTTTGGTCTTCTCAGCCTCAAAATGTGGCTGCCTGCAGTGCCCCATGTTGTGCAATCACTGCAGTGGGCTCAGTATCAACCCTCCTGTTGGTTTTTCCAAGTTTGGGATCAGATGCTACAGTGGGAATTTCTGTAGGTGCCAAGTCATGCTGCTAAGGGAAATGTGTTGGGTGTAGAGTGTTCCTCACAAACTGGCCTCTCCTTTGGGTGCTTTAAGCCACAGGTGATTTTGCAAATCTTGCTTTACTTTTTTAGGTGTACAAACGAGCTGGGAATGCCTGTCCTGTCCATTGCATTATTTTGCATAAGCTCAAAGAGGAGGATTGGCTCCAGGACCTTTTGGAGGTGTTTGGAGCTAGGATTTTGTCTAAGGATTTTGTTTAAGGAAAGGACCCATCTTTACAGGGCAAAGATGTAGAAGTCCCATAATAAAACCACTTTGAATGAGATTTTGTCTTGCCTAATGAGAGCTCCCTGTCCTGTGCCAGCAGGAGTTGTGTGTGCAGAGTGTGTTCTCAGCACCATTCAGGATATAACTCATTCTTTGGTTTGCTCATTATTCATACCACGTCCTCCTTCTCCAGTTCACACAACAGAACTGCAGTTTGTCAGGATGTGTTGTGGAATTTCTGTCCACAAAACTAATTTTTATTCAAACTTCCCATTCTTTCCAATTGCTAACCCATTTTCCTGTGACACTGCTCTTGGTCACTGTTGTTCATCTCAGCTGGCTTAGCACTTTGCAGCTGGTCAAAGTCAGATTTGTTTTCTGATTCCATTGGGATAAAGACCAAATCCTTTTGCTGTGAAAACTTGGGGCACAACCATCCACCCCTCGGTGAGGAGGACCTTGCCACTGCTTTTTTGGTTTCACCAATGTCTATTCTCTTCTCTTCTGGCATGAGGAACAATGCACAACCCCTAAACTGTTTTCTCCTACCAACTCAGGAAGATGTGACCTCACATGTTCTTCTCGGAGCTCTGCAGAAAGAAGTTTTTGCATTATTTACTCTGTTTTGGAGCTGGAGCCAGACCTGACTCTGGGCTTGTTCAGCTCAAGGCAATGGAGGTGGGAGTGAAGCCTTCCCAGTAACACCATCAGAGCCACTGGAACTGGGCTCAGGTTTCTTCCCTGGCTGGTTCTCCTGGCTCAGCAGAGTCCAGCCCTGTTCCCTCCTGGTGTAACGCTGACACGGGAGTTTTTAGCTCAGCTCAGCCCTGGTGTGGCTTCCCCAACTACCACCCACCAGTCAGCCTTTGTGCTTGGGGTGCTCCATCCCAGCTGACCTGGGCCAGCCAGCCCTTTGCAGGCACTCGGTGGTGAGGCAGAGCCAAATTCTTGACTTGTGGCCCTTCAGCAGTGGCCAGGGACAGTGTGGGGTGGGGTGGGGTGGGGAGGAGGAGGAGGAGGACAAGGGCTGCAATGTCAGCCCCGGTTGGAGACCCCCCACTCCGCACCCAGGGAAGAGATGCCAGTGAGGTTCTTTGCCCACTTTGCCCCCATCCCTCCACCCTTTCTGAAGCATAGAGCCGGGAGTGGGGGATCCATTCAACACCTGCTTTTCTCTCCCCTTCCTGCCGCCCTGATCCCCCTAACTCCCCCCACCCCCCACCCCACCCCGAAAAAAAAATCTTGCATCATCTAAAAAACCCCACATTCTCTCTGGCTGCTTTTTCTTGCTAACCTCCGTTCGCTTTGCCTCTCCTCCCCTCCCTCCCTCCTCTCCATCTCCCTCCCTCCCTCTCTCTGGGGGGAAAAAAGGTCATTGCGCAAATGATTAGTCAGAGCTCAGTTGCTGTAGCAACCGGCTGCTGGAACTGGGACAGGCGTGCAGCGAGGACAACGGAGAGGTCGAGCATCAGCCGGGCTGGGGGAGCGCAGCCTTTGTGTGCCCGCCCAGGAGCCGGGCGCTGCGGAGCCCCCAGCCCCACGCCACGCGTGGGACCCTTCCCCGGCAGCCCCGACCGCTCGCTGGGCTGCCGGCACCTGGATGCCACCGTGTTTCTCCGGTGTTTCTCCGGTGTCTCTTGGCGTGGTGGCACCGTCCCTCGTCGGGAGGGAGGGTCCTGCCCTCGGCGGAGCGGCCACGGAGAGGGGCACGTCGTGGGTTCCTCCCAGGAACGCATGCCGCTGGGGTTCAGGGCTCCTTGTCCTCTTGCAACATCCCACACATGAAATATGAAGCCAAGTTCCTCCTGATCCTTCACGAGGAACCAGGCGTTAACTGTGTCCTGCCCAATTCCAGTTCCAGAGTGCTGCGGTCCCTCCACTTTCAGATTCCAAGCAGCTTCAGACAGAGACTTTTCCAAATATCCCTTCTTTTCTCCCTGCCCTAAACTTAGGACAGCAGCCTGGCATGCAGCATCCATGGGCTGCTTGGCCTTGGAGTACAGAGCAAGGGCTCTTCTGGGAATGCTCGGGCCATGTGCACGGTGGTTTCCATCACTGTGGTCGTCATCTCCCAGCGGTGTTTTGCCGAGGCTGCTGGGGCCCTGCAGTGCTGGCTCAGCCTGGACAGTGGGGCCAAGGAAGGTTGGTGGCAGGGCCAGTGGCAGCACAGGCACAGACCCCTCCAGCTGTCTGGTGGGATCCTGTGCTGTGCTGCAGAACCGGGGAGGATGGAGGGGGGACCCCACCCCAGTCCCTGCCCTGGGCACTGCAGCACCTCAGCTCTCCCCCACAGCCCCCAAAGTGCTGCCACATGGATCCTTCAGGGGACCTCCATGTGTGAATCTGTTCCAGTCACCAGCTCCCTGCTGTGGAGAGAATATCAGTTCTAAATTGTGTGGGCTGAGGGAACCTTGACCCTGCACTGTCTCTATCCCTGCTGTTCCCTTTGCACACAGTCCTTCAGGGGCTGAAGAGCAGTTTATTTTCCAGTGTGCACTGCCTGGGTATTTGAATAAGCTGCTCCTCACTCTTTGTCTGTTGAGTAGTGATTTGGGGTCTTGCTTCTACCTGGGATGTGGAGTGTGAATGGGCTTGAGGTTGCAGGGGGCTTTGAGATACCCAGAGGAAAGTGCTGGGATAGGGTAATGTGGTGGGGCAATTGGAAGTTGGTGCAAGTACTGCTGGGGAGGGGGATGTAAAACCTCTGCTTTGACTCTGGGCAGGATTTTTGGAATGTCTTTGGTTTCTTGCTCAAGGTTGAGCTCTGTGCATCCATCTAGAAAGCTGTGGGCTGGCGTCCTCAAGCCTAGGAAATTATTTTAGTCTGACTTTGTGGGAAACAGCAGGAAAGGGCTATTTATGCAGAAAATGGCTTCCAATAAACACGTTTCCTTTGGGAGTGGAGAGAAATTGCTGAGATGTGCTGGAAGTCTTTTCCCTTTCCTGGGACTGTCCTTGTTGCCAAGAGCGAGCCAACCACGCGACACGGCCACGCCGGCGCTCGGCGACGTTCACTGCCCTGCTCCAAACCCCTGTCCCCAGCCCTCCATCACCCCGTGGGTGGAGAGGGGCTTTCAAGGGCACCTCTCACTCTGCCTTGCCCACTGATGCTCCTCTTGGTCCTATGAATGGTCCTCCAAACCTCTTGAGATTTCTCCTGGATCCCAGCATTTCCTTCTTTCCTCCATTTTTTGTGGAGCTGTGTGATTGCAGAGCACTGGCAGGGGGAGTGTTGGTTTAAGGGCTTCTTACCTCATGGTTGCAGAGACCAGCTTAGCAGAGTGACATCAGAGTGGCCTACAGGCTCGAAAGCCAACAGGGAAATAAAAGCAAGGCAACTGGCCCTCTTTTAATTCTTCTCTTTTTTTTTTTTTTCCCTTGCAAATCTCATTATTTTAAAGGCTCTTCCCTGATTTTTCTAGTGTCTGGAAATCTTCAGGAGCTCTAAATGCTTGGGGTTTGCCATGCTGTTTTGCTGTGTTTCAGTCCTTTTTTTTCCTTTTGGAGGTGGTGAATAAACCCTGCAGATTCAGCCCAGCTCACTAATATTTCAGATTATTGAAAATAACAAAAGAAAGGGTGAATGAATCTGAAGCCTCCAGGAGAGGGCCAAAAATCCCTGTGACTCACTCAAACACTATTTCTGAGCTTGAAAACACAAAATGGTGCCTGTTTCTTGCTGCTCCTTGCAATGGGCCAGGAGATCATAACTATCCAGGACATGGTTTGGGTTACAAGGCTGCCAGGTTCACATTTTCTTCTGCTGATTTTGTCTCTCAAACCCCTCCTCTCTCCTTAAGGACCCCCAAATTCCTGGCTAGAGATGTTTGTGCCACTGTTTGAAGGCATCAACCCTATCCTGAATATCCATGAGCTGGAAAGAGAATGGAGAAAGTACTGAGGGTTGTTCCCTTTATGGATGATAACCAATTAAGGCTTCAAGTAATCACCATTGTCTATGATAATTTGGAGCACATCCATGACTGTATGAGAGCTTCCTGCATGGAAAGGACATAAGAGGGGAGAGCTTGGGAACATTCTAGTGACAGAGGTGATGCAATCCAAGGGGATGGGGAAGCTTTAAAACCGTTTGGCAAAGAAAGTGTTTCCAGTTTCACCCACAGCCCTGCAGCACTGCTATTCATTGGGAACCACCTGCAGAGCAGGATGTGTTCCCTGCCTGCAGAGAATCCCTGAAGTAGGGTGGGATGTGACCTGGGCTGGCTGAGCCTCTCCTGGCAGGAGCAGCTGGGAAGGGGAGCACATGGGAAAAGGTGTGCAGCCCTTCTCTCAGCTCTCTCCTCTCATGAGTGTGCGCTCCTCCAAAGAAATGCATTTGTGAGCATTTGTCAGTGATTGCCATGGAAGGAGGCAAAAATCTATAACCTGGGGTCAGGCCTTTCTTCCAGGCTCTCATGTCAGGAGATTCTCTCCACCTCCTCCCTCAAACTGCAGGGAGCAGCCCCTCTGCGCTGTGTCTCATCTCGCTGACACGGCTTGGCTGTAGCCCGTGTCCAGGAGGTCGCCGGCAGACGTTGCTGTCGCTGGAAAATAGCTGGAGTGGTGTCCTGGGGACGCCACGGGTCCAGGCAGCTCCAAGTGACCCCGTCACTGCAGCTGCCCTGATGGGTGAGTGCCACGTGCTGCCAGTGCTGCCAGCCCAGGCTGTGCCACCGCGGGGTGGGCGATGCTCCTCGCTGGGGTCTGTCAAGGGAAATCCACCACGGAGTTAATGTGTGCTCTGCTTCCAGCCCTCCTTTGTTAAGGGGTTTGGCCCGGTGCCACGCGGGGAGCGCGGCAGGCAGTGCTGGGGGCCAGCAGGAACAGCTTTTGTTCAACATTGTGGCTCTTCCATGGAAAGGACTGTTGGCCAAAATGGGGCGCGTGCGAGCGCGGCAGTCGCTGCGCCTGGGGAGGAGCCCAGCTGCTCTCTCTTCGGCATTGAATTCCCTGGGGCTTTGTGGGAGCACGAGGAAGCTGCTCACTCCAAACCTCGCTGGAGATTTCTCTCATGCTGTGGCAGAGTGCTGCTCCCTGTGTCAGATGAGTGGGTGCTCGGGTGTCCCATCTGTAACGTCGGGACGAGATCTGCCTCAATCTTCCCTCGATGCAGTGGCATTGGGGCAGTGGGTGACCGTGACATGGGACAGCTCCTCTGCCTGTCCTGGGTCAGGGCCAGGTCCTGCTCAGCTTTGGTTAAGCTGAGCACAGCTAGCAGACCGCCGGATTTGGCAATCTCCATCTGCTGGAAACACTCCCTGTTTTGCCCAGCCTTTGTTTCCTCCCAGCTCCTCGTTATTTTTCATGGCGTTTTCCCTTCTGACTCTTGTGCTGCTCGAGGCTGTTGGTGCAAGCTCAGCATTTGGGCTCGTGCTTGTTCAGCTGAACACGGATCTGTGTGAGCTGGGTTATTATATATTGGGTCCCAAAGAGCGAGGCTCAGCCCCACCTTGGCTCTTCAACAACAGCGGGGAACAGCATGTCCACATGAGCCCCAGCCCCAAAACGGCCCACGGGGAATGACGCAGCAAAGGTGACATTTCAAAGGGAGATGGGAAGTGCATGGCAAGAGCAGGGGAAGCAGAGGACAGAATAGCCGGAGCTGACCTCAGCAGGGAGGGGAGCCCGGCCGCACGCATGGAAGGGAAATGGGAAAAGGATACAGCTGGCGCTGGCCGTGACACCCGTGTGCTCTGCCCCAGCAGTGTCCCGCTTCCCTCTCTTCCCCCAGGATGGGCTGGGGCAATGGGCCGGGTCAGGGCTGGCTCCCAGCACTCCACGGCTCCTGGAAGCATCCGCCGGGAATTGCCTCAAATGCACCCATGGGGGCAGCTCCGGAGCTCGGCCACCGGCAACCAGGGATGCTCTTGGGCATCTGCATCGCCATGTGCCCGGAGCTGGCAGCCAGGAAACAGCCCTGATCTGGTGACCGCCAGCTCCAGCTCTCTGTGGACCCACCACGGCTCCCTGGTGCGCTCAGGGGCGGCGTGGGGCAGATCTCCAACCTTGGTCCTTCCAACCTTCCCCAGAGCGGGAGCCGGAGGTGTCACCCCATCCCAGGGTAGCTGCTGTCCCTTCCAGCGCTCTCGGTTTTGCCCAGGGACGGATGAGTTTTTAATTTTTTTTTGAACATGTGGAGTTTTATTTTTAGCTGGAAAAAAAAAACCCAGCGTTTAAAAAACAAACACACATAAAGTTTTTTTTTGTGAAAAATAGTCAACATAATGGGATTTTTTTTCTTCATGAAACTGATTGTGACATTTCTAAATGAAGGGTTCCTCCTGTCCTTCTGCTCTTCCCCGCTCAATCTTCAGTAAAATTTCCCCTTTCCATAAGCCCCCATTTTTCTCCTCAGGATATGCTCTTTCAGGAGGAGGCACAGCAATTATAAAGACTGTTCTGTTTTTTCTGCATTTTTTTTTTCCAAAATAGTAGAAAATTTATTAAAACATCCCTTTTGAACCTGTTACAATGGAATGAAATTAATTTTGTTTCCCCCCCTTCTTCCAACTAGTTCTCATCTGATCTTAGTCTTTAGGGTGGGGGAACTGGGATAATAAATGTCAGAAAGCAGATCCTGCTCTTTCTTTACTCAACGGGAAGATTTTTCTATCCCAGTTGAACTCTTCCTTTGGGGCTGGAGGGCACCCAAAAGCCAACATCTGGAGGGGTTCATGTTTCTGACCTTCTTTTCCCTCCAGTGGAGGGATCTACAGAAGGCTTTGGGGCTGCGTGGGGCCGTGGGAGGGCTGGGATTGTCCCAGGGATGGTCAGGGTGGATTGTGAGGACTTGGGAGCTGGACAGCAGAAACCCGGGTTCTGTTCTGGGCTCTCCAACAGCATTTCCCAGGTGACCTTGGGGAAGTCACTTCATCACTCTTCACATTCATTTCCCTACCTCGAGAAGAGGAGAGCCCTTTCTTTGCACCTGTGGGCTTAGGCAGGCATCTGATACCTTTTGATCACTGAGTTGCCACAGGAATTTGATCAGCCCCCATTGACTCAGTTGAAGCAGAGGACAGTAGTTTTCCTTCCAGGCTGGAAGTACATTGGCTGCTTTTCAAAAGTAGCTACTGGTTTCTCAGAGCTGAAGGCACTGGAGGTGGGGATGCTTCTATCCTTAGACAACGCAGCTCTCTGCACCCTCTTGGCACCCAGGAACATCCAAACCAGCATCCGCATTGCAGAAATTTATCCTCCCTGGTGATCTGAGGGTCTCTCCTGACCCAACCCAGGAGCCTTCACGTGGCTTGGCTGGGATATGGGGACATCGGGGAGAACTCTTGGGCTTTAGAAGAAAATACTTGAGACCAAACAGGCTGAGGTCACACCTTCCAATGCAAAAATCTGGGCTCAGTGAGCCTAATTCAGCCACCCAAATTAAAGTCATGTCACAGAGATCCTGTCAGAATGGATGATGCTCCTCTGCCTTGAATATAGAGCCCATCACTTGGAGGGGGACCTGATGAGGAGCACTCAGGACTGGACTGGTGCTTGTGTGCATGGAAAGCCTCTTTTCTCAAACTCAGGGGGAAATATCAGGCTCACAAGCAGCGGCTGCTGCAGCCCATGTGGGAGCCTTGGAACCCCTGGAGCAGGGAAGGGCAGCAAAGCAAACACGCTTTGTCCAGGCTATTTATTTTGTGCTGGGGTAAGGGGATTTTTTTTCATTTCAGACATGCGATGAGTGTGTTACTCAGCCATGACTCGAGAACTTGTGAGCAATAAAGTCATCCCAAAGTCTGCCAAAAAAAATCTTCTTAGCACACCCACCTCATCACACGTTCCCACTGTAGCTACTTTGGTGCGATGTGCCGCGGAAAGGCGGTTACCTCGCGGGGAGGCTGCGGTAGCCATCTGCCTCCCGGCACTGGCCGATGGATGAACCCGTGCCCGTCGGCACGGTGCCGTGGGTGTCACCTGCCTGGTGACTGGGACCCTTCACAAGCATTGTCACAAAGATGGTGGGCTGGAGCTTGCTCCAAAATCCAAGAGAAAACAGAGCTGGAAGGGGCTGTGCAGACTGGAGTAATTTTCCATCTGCAGTAAGGGCTGGGTTTTGGGTTTGGAATGTTGGTTTTGACCTTTTGGGGTCAAGAATGACCTGAGACCTCCATGAGGAGGAGAGCCCTGGACACATTTCTCTTCCTGCCCTGAGCCAAACCAGCTCCAGCAGGGTTGGCTGGATGTGAGGATGACTTGAGGCTCCAGAGCCCTGCACCAGCCACCTCTGCAGTCTGGGAGTGGTGATGAGCAGCGGTGCATCCTCCAGACTGCAGGAGAGGAGACATGCGCTGGCAAACCAGGAGAGTGCTGTTGGAAATGCCTAAGAAAATGTACATTGGTGCTAAAATTTGCATTTTTGGGAGCTGAGTAGTTCCTTGGATAATGAGTCAGGGTCCAAGGTCCCCATGTGTGAACCCTCACCCTCCGCTGGCCACTCTGCCTGTGGGGTAGTGCAGCCCTCCACTCGGGCACCACTGGCTCAGGAATTGGGATGCTCCTGGAGCTGGATATCACAGTTTGCTGTGAGGGGAAGCCCTGCTCTGCTGAAGGCAGGATGGGTCAGGGATAGAAACAACCCCAAGTCAGTGGGGTGGGATGCAAGGGATGGTCTTGGAGACATCCCAGCACCAGTGGGGAGGTGGGACCACGCAGAACCCCCTCACCTGAACTACCAGCGTAAGAACTGCCTCTTCCATGGCTTCCTCTCCCCACCCCTTCCCTGCACCGAGGCTCTAAATAATTGATAACACTGATAAATAATAGATCTTGTGTTTGCTCCTTCGCTGTCTCTGGCAGGGTGTGTGCGCTCGCAGCCTGGCGCTGCTGCATTGGGGTTCCGGGGATGGGAGCGCGGCTGTTGGGCCGGGGTAGGGAGCTCTGCAGCGGGGAGAGCATTCCGGGGAGATAAAGGGCTGGTTTGATGTGTGTTCATGTGGCGGGGCTGTTTTGCCTTGCATGCCTTTCTCTTTTGCTTTATTTTTTTCCTGGAGTGAAGCCTGGCGCCAGCAGTCTGGAACCAGCCTGACAAGCTTTTGAGTTATGGAAAGGGGGAGGAAGGGGGGAGGAGAGAGAAAGAGGGAGCGAGAGAGGCAGGGAGGAGGAGGGCGAAGGCAGAGGGAGGCAGCTGGGATGTGGATTATTAGGGGAGAACAAGAATACACACAAGAGGCTGGTGGGGTGAGGGCTGGGGGCTACCGAGGCTTGCGGGGAGGGGATGGAGCTGGCTTCGAGCAAAGGTTTCAAAGGAGATTTTTTTTTTTTTTTTTTTTTTTTTCATGGAGGGGAGAGGGGGAATTGAGTCATTTTGGGCATGAAACGCAAACCTCGCCGCGTCAAGGAACAAGGAAGTTTTTTAAAGCGCCAATTAAAGGGCTCGGAGAGGTCCGGGGCTTTTAAACAGCTTTGGGAAGGGGGGCGGGGGGGGTTCCTGGCCGGCGTTCAGGCTGCCGTCCCATCAGGACATTCCTTTCTGCTGAACGCTGCTGCTCCCGGCCCTCTTCTCCTCCTTTTCCAAGCTGCCGTCGAATCCTTTCCAAGTCCCGCGTCCGAACCCAGGGAACTTTGCTCCGTTTCATCTCTCGCCGCCTCCCCCCGGCCCCGGGCCCGGGCCGTGCTGGGCGCTTTGATCACTGAGCTGCCTGCACGGAGAGCCCCGAGCCCCCGCACTCAGCACCCCCGGGCCGCAGGCGCCAGCAGCCCCTCCAGCGCCTGGCACGGCCAAAACCTCCCCCTGCCTCGGTGGAGACCCCGTCTGCCATCACAGCCTTGCTCGGGGAAGGCAGCTGCTGCTGCAATGCTGGCTGGGGGGCTCAGTGCCCAAGGATAGGGACTTGGCCCCACAAAAAGGGAAGGGGCGGATTTGCCCCGTAGGGGCTGTGAGGGGATGGGTTAGGCAGCGTGTTTGGTCCCATCAGGGTGTCCACACCTGGAAAAGCCATGTGGTGCCCATGAGGGCTCCTCCTGTGCTACTTCAGGGGGCTCACGGGGTTGGCAGCAGCGTAGCCACAGTCTGGAGCAAATTCGCTGGAGCAGGGGGATGGCAGGCAGAGGCTGCAGCAGCTCCGTGGTATGTTTTCCACTCTGAGACCCCCTCATCGCCTCCCGGGGGTGTTCAGCAGCAAAAAGCACAGGAGGGGAGACAGCCTTGCTGCTTCAGCCCACCTTTGGAGCGGGGGGAGAGCCGTGGCTCACCAAGGAGCGCCGTGCCTGTGCTCCGGGGGAAATCCAGAGTGCTGGCCAGGGGACGGGGATTTGGAGCTGCTTTGCAGGGGCTTTGTTTGGTTTGGTTTCAGCGCAGCCTATTTAACTCCAACAACTGCTGAAGGCTGGGGAGAAAAGAGCTCTTTGTTTCAGGCTGAACAGCCCCAGGTCTTTAACTCAGCTTGTGGGAAGAGCTCTGAGAAGTTGAGATAGCCCAAGGACGGGCTGATTTTGGGATGGGCAGATTTTATATCACTCACACCTCAAAAGTGAAGAATGAGAGTGAGGGTTTGAATACCCAGCTCCCAAAAAAAGCCCAGCACAAGCCCTGTGAGCACCACCACCATCTGCCAAGTCTTTGTCTTTGCAGAGGAGGTGGAAGGGGGAACACCCAGTTTTCTGAAATCTCCATTACAGGTTGCCTCTAAGCTGCAGCTCTTCACAAAAAATACCTCTTTCTCTGGGTTTCCAGGAAGCAAAATGTTGCCCTCCGCTGTTTGCAGCGTTGCTGGAACAGAGAACTCGCTGCATCCGAGCCAGTCCAGCACTTTACTCCAGTGTCACATCCATGGCAGTGGTCAGGGGATTTGGAGAGAGACAACTCCCACCCAGCCCATAGATGCTGCAAAGACCTGCAAAAGGTCCTGTCATCCTCCCTGAGCCACCAGGAACGACGGCCTCCCACTCTCAGGGTGAGCTGCTCCTGCCCTGGCACCTCAGCACCGGACTGAGATGTGAGGGTTGGCCGTGGCTTCAGCTGGGTTATCTACACACTGAGGTAGGTCCAACCAAGACCAACCTCCTCACACATCGTGTTTCACAAGAAAACAATGCAAAGCAGCTCAGCTGTGCATCCTTGGTCCAAATTCTTCATTTTTCTCTTGTCTTTTTACTTGGTGACTCTTCAAGCTCCTTCTGGTAACTTTAGAATTATGCTGGCAAAATTGTCCCCCAGCTCCTCCTTGCTAGAGATGCAACACAGATGGATTCATGCCTTTTATAAACCTTCAACATCTGAGTGCTGGGAGTCTTAAACCACTAAGTGGAGGGAGTGACTATTTTTTTTGTAGATGTGGAGTCTGAGGCATAGGCTACTTGTCCAGGTGAAAAGAAGTCAGATTTTAGGGGCCAAGGGACACAATTTCACTTGGAAATCTTTGCTGCATCAGCTTCCCTGGCATTTCTTGAGATGTTTCCATGAGGGAGGAGACCCTTTCTCCCTTCTTCTTGCCTAGAAAGAATCAGAAGTCAGGGACAGAGCTGATAACATGGCACCATGGCCTGTCCCCAACCCATGGGGCACAAGCGGCAGCAGGCAAAAATAAAACACAGTTTAGGACTGGTGGAGCTGGAGGAGTTGGGGAAGAGTAAGATGAGTCTTGGTGGGGAGACCATCCTCACCTTTCATATTCTAATGCCTTGCCTTTTCCTGATTTGTGAGCTCTTGGGAGTCCTGCTGGGAATTCGCTGGAACGGAGGCACACGCCGCCGTCCCTTGGTAAATTACACAGAGATATAATGAAGGAGGAGAAATCAGTTACTCTGTGACTGTGGCTCCCCAGGGGACCTTAATTCAAATATTTGTGGAGCTGAGCAAGTGGGGCGTTGGGGAGCCGCCGAGTTGGAGTGTCTCTCGACAGGTTGCTTGCAGGTGGTTGGTGATGGGGAGGCAGCCCTTGGGATACAGGATGCATTCCCAAAGAGACTCCAGGTTCCTGAAGCTATCCTTAGGGTTAAGGTTAGGGTTAGATGGAAGAGGAAGATACTGGGGGAAGGTGGGACTATGGTGTGGCTGTAGCTGCCTGCAGAAGGGAGGTGGGCTCCAGCCTGCAACTGGTGGCTGTTGGGATGGGTGAGCCCTGTGTGTCCCTTTGACAATGGCTTTGAACGGTGTGAGGTGATGGGGGCACCTGCCCATCACCTGTGGCTGGGCTCTGCATCATCTCTCAGGGAGGGACTGAGACAGTGACCCCAGAGGGGATAGGGAGGAGCAGGGTTTGCAAAGCAAGGACAGTTTTCTGCTGCCCACGTGGCCTCTGTTTTCAGCACTGGAGGTAGAAAGTGTTAAACACTGCATGGCAGCAAGGAGAGTGCAAACCCCACATTGCTCAATTTAGGAGCGAGAAATCGATTTACCTCCAGCTCCATTCCCTCTGTGTGCCCTTAACCCAGGCTTGCTGCCCCTCTCCTCAGCGCCTTGGACCCGAGAAAACAAATGGGGTCCAATTTGCCCAGCCAGCAGCTGGGGCACTGCTGTGGGGGCAGCCCCTTGCTGGGTGCATGCAAGGCTCCTTAGGTCCCACTTCACCTTGATGGCCAAAGCGGTGGCTCCATCAAGGACAGAGCTCTCACCTGCTGCAGCAGCGGGTGCTTTTGCATGAGCATGGAGAGCTGAGGTGTGGAGTGAACTGGGGTGCACGGTGCTCAGTCCCCAAGAAGAGGCGGTGCTGTGGGGGCTGACAGCAGCTGTGTTCACCTGGTGCCATTCTGCACAGCCCCATTCTCCTCTTGGAGGTCCTACAACATCACGCCAGCACTCAGCAGTGATGCTGCTACCAGGAGTTGTGTGTGTGTGTGTGTGTGTGTGTGCGTGTGTGAGACACATTTCCCCCGTGTGCCAGCTCTCCCTCGTGTGCCAGCATCACGCCCCCACGGGGGCGGTTTTGCCTCCGGCTGCCGGTGCTGCCGAGCGTGGCAGGGGCAATCCCACACCCACCCGCATTCCCGGTCCTGCCACCAGCGGCACCGGCGGTGTCCCCACGCCGCGGCCCCTCTCTCGCCCGGTGCCCTCGGGGCTGCGCACACGCGTGCGGGTCCGCAGCGCGCCAACTGTTGGGAAGGGGAAGGGAAAAAAAAACCCCACCGACTCAGCCGAGAGAGGTAGGGGGGGAAGAGAGAGAAAGAGAGAGAGAATGACAGACTGCAATCCCCCTTGAGTGCCTAGCCTCATGAATATTAATAAGGTGGTAATTAAAATGCAGGGACACAGCAGGACGGATGCAGGCACTGCCTTCGGAGCGCTGGGAACGGGGGGAGCGCGTCTTTCCAGGCAGGTTTTGATTCCGTTCTCTGATGAAAAGAAGAAAACGGAGCCTTCAACTTTAATCAGTTTAGAGTTTTTTTGACACGACATATCTTTAATTGCTGATATTTCTGCTCTTCTCAAACCCGGCTCCACCGACTCCAGTCTAAGCGGAGATAACGAACCACGCTGAAGTGCCGTGGATTCGTGCTGTATTTACGCCTCGACTTGTTTGCTACTTTCTTGGGGTTTCACCTCTCTGCCTGGGGTTGGAATGCACAGCCCTGCTGCCGCTTGCCTCTGCAGCCAGGTGTGAAGGTGGAAATGCAGCCCGGCACCTCTGTCTAACACCCCCCTCCCAACCTGCTCCACTTCATCCTTAGGGAAAACTGGGGTTTTTTGTTTGTTTGGTTGGGTTTTTTTTGGTTGTTTGGGGTTTTTTTGTGTTTTTTTTTTTTTTTTTTGGCTAGTAAATTCCTTTTCTTGGGGCCATGGCTGCGTGGTGAGCTTGGGTTGGATATGATGCCACCTAGTCCAGGTTGGCAGGCTCGGAGGCTGGGGGCATGGGTGGTGGCAACAAGAAGGATGGGTAGGGTTGGGTTGGGTTGAGTTAAATCGGGTTGGGCTGGGTTGGAAATCAGATCTCCTGAGAAGAGAGAGTGTTCCCCTCTCCAGAGGAGGTTCCTTGAGGGTCCTGGGAAGGGTGCACAGGGCAGGCTCTGAGGTCTGCAAGGAAGGAGAACCAAAGGGTTCATCTACTGCAGTGGGTCTGGTCCATTGGTGGAGAACCATGTTGCTGGAAAAATGAATGGAAAGTGTTGCTTGGTGCCCAAATGGAATGTCTTTGGTGTGGGAATTGGACCATGCCAACTCAAAACAAGGATTTGGTAGGCAATTTCTGGTAAAATGCAAAAGAAAGGAAACCACAAAATACCCCATCCTGGTGTAAGCAATTGTTTTAGGTAAAGCCAGAATGTTTGGTTTAGCCTGAAATGTTTTTGGGTTTTTCTGTTTGGGATTTGCCTAATTTACTTAGATCTTTTCTTTTACATTGAGACAATTTTTGAATTGAAAAAAATAGGCTTTTTTAAAATGAAGAAATCAAGAAGATTCTTTTAGAAAATGCCAGAATACAACAGATCATCAGGTGACTGATGGGAGAAGGTGGTTTACATCTTCAAAGCCATCTCCTTTGCCTGGCACTGGTATTTCTTTTTTTCATTCCAAAGACTTTTTCAATTTCACCCTGAGTTTCAGGATGATTCAGCCTTTTTGAATCTTCCGATTGTTTGTGAATTTACTATTCCCTCAAAATCAAACAAAGAAATTCCTCCTCAGCTCCTGGAAAGATGACAGTGACCAAGAGAGTAGAGCACAGTGCAAGTCCCCATCACAGCCTCCCAGCCGGTGCCTCCCTGCCAGGGTTGGAGCTGGCCATGGAAAGACAATGGGGACACTCCTGGATCAGGGATGGAGGATAAGGTTTTGGCCCACCTTGGAGACAGCGTGCTACCCAAGGAACAACTGAGTTTTGGGGCATTGCTGTGATGTGTTGGTTTGCTCCTGCACCCTCCTGAGTGCAGAGGTGTGTCCCAGAAGGATATCCTGGCATCCAGCCTTAACTGCACTCCTGCAGTGCTGTTTCTCATCCCAAGCTTTGGAATTTTCTCTCCCCTGGGAAGATGTCCTTGTGCCCTGCCTGTGGGAGAGATGGAAAAGAAGAGGTGCAACATCTTACCCCCTTGAGATTTTGTTGTCTAGTGTTGGAGCTGTTAGTGCAATAGGGTTTTTATCATGGTGTTTTTCTGTAAGAATGTGGGATGACCTTATCTACCCGGAGCTTGGGTGTCCTGAGTGTCCTTGGATGTCCTGGGTGTCCACGGCAGGCTGACATCTCCCTGCTCTCCTCCCCCATAGCAAGGAAGCAGCTGAAGCAGAAGAAGCTTTGGGCTTTACTGGATTTAACAGCTGTTAAATCCACTTTTGCTCTGTTTTTCCTCACCCAAGGTAAATAATTTCCCACATGAAGGGAAGGCTGGTGAGCCTGGATGCAGGTAGGGGAATTCAGCTGAGCTCCTTGGCTGGAAGAACAGGTAATTCTGCAGGAATGCCAGCTCAGTTGGCTTTCCTTAGCCATGCTGGAGCTGTGAAATGTGCGGGTGAGCTGGACACCCACCAGGGATCATGGCCCACGCAGGTGAGGGACTGAGGGACTAGGAGATGGGAGCTACAGGGAAGACAGCACCATGGAAGGGGCCACCTTGGAATCAGCCAGCCTCAGCTTGAGGAGCTGGTGGATAAACAAAGCTTTGGGTGTTTGGTAGGGGAAAAAAAAAAAAAAATTCTGTGTTTTTTCTTCCCTGCTTCTCCTCAATCATCATCTCCTTTCTCCTTTCCTGCAGCACTACAACAGCTGGTTTGAGGCAGGACAAGGGGGAAGTCTAGCCAGTGTCTGAGCTCCCCTTCACCCCAAACTGCTGCCATCCAGCCTGTGCTGAAAAAACCTTGGGAAATATCAGCTGTGCCCTGCAGATGGGGTGAGGGGGCTGGGGCACTGTGGTGACAGGGATAGCCCTGGGCAACAGCCTTGGGCAGGTTGGGAGTGTAAAAGCCTGGGGTGGATAGAGGGAGAAAACATCACCGTGCTGTTAACAGAGGATTTAGGTGGTGAAATACAAATGGGACCTGGTGACTTGTGTGGGGAACAGAGGTTGGGCTTGGCTTAGCTGTGAGGAGCATGGGAGGGTACAGGATGGGCCCCAGGTACTGATTCCTGGTGACACCGCTCCGGCAGTCCCAGTCACCCCCGAGTCACATCCTGCTTGTGCTGGCTCATGTCTCATCCTGCTGCCTGCAGTTTCTCAATCCCTTTCACTCCTGCCAGCATTTCCTGGCTGCTGAGGTTGCTGCAGGGCTTGTGGGACAGGCAGTGCTGGAGGGAGCTCCCAAGGCACCAGAGAATTTGGAATAGGGGTGTTTTTGCTCGCCTAGGGATGGTCAGAGCCTGGCTCTGCTCTGGCTCCTGGCTGTGTCCTGCCATCAGTTCTTTCACACCCTCACTGTTGGCTGTGTGGAGCCACAGAGGCTCTGGCCATGCATCTCCTGGTGCAGAGGGAGGGCTCGCAGGTCCCCCACACACCCATCCTGTGGCAGGCAGCTAAGTTAGGAACAAACTGGAGACTTATTCCCTCCTGTGTCCTGCCCTGAGCCCTGCACGGAGCTATGGCTGTGCTGGAGAGCAGAGCTGGAGCTGCAGATCCTGCTCCTGCGGGGCTGCCGGTGAGGAGCCAGCCTGGCTCACAGTCCCAGGCTGAGCCGTGCTTGGGTCCTGCAGAGAAAACAAACACTGAGCTTCATCCTACCCTATTTTACAGCAGAACTGCCATTTAAGGGAGGATTTGGAGAGAAGACATCTTCTTTCAGATCCCTTTTGCAACGCTGGACCTCGCTCTAGAGAGCATCCCAGCAGCTAAGGGGTGATCCTCTGGCAGCAGCTTTCCTGCCTTGTGCCCAGTGCCCTCTCCTCCTTCCCAGCCCATCTCCGGAGGGGCTGCACTTGCAGCTCTCCCGGCAGTGGCTCCGGGAAGGGCAGTGTCCTCCTCGGGGACGATTTGTGCCCTGGCACCGGAGCAGCGGGGCTGAGCCAGCGCGGGGGGTGAGCGGCGGCCCAGCCGGTGCCTCTTGGCTCTGCTCACCGCTGGGGTGCTGAGCTTGGGATTTCTGGCCTTGGAGTCCTTCTGCATTGGCCAGGGGATTTCAAGGGGAGTTTTTGGCCGAGCAGGGAGATGCTGCAATACACCAGCAAGCTGGAGCCTCGAGGAGGTGAGAGGAGGGAGTCAGTTCTTAGCTCTGCCACAGACTCACTGGGATAACCTTGGTCAAGGCTTTCTGCTTTGCTTGCCCTGCTGTAAAAGCAGCGCCCTGTGTCCCACAACTGTGCTGGGAAATCTGCTTGTGCTCAGAGCCTGGCTGGCAGCGGGGAGAGTGGAGGGGATTTAGCCTCGGAGGAGTTTTTCCCCCCCACCCCACACATGGTTTTTACCCAGGTGTGACCCTGCCTTTTCTCCTGCTTCCTATTCCCTGTGCTGAAGGCAAAGCTGAGTCCCAGCAGTGGGCGGAGGGCTGCCAGCTCCTGCCAGAGCTGCACTGCAGCAGGGCTGAGCCATGGATCCCTGAACCCGGGGACCACTCCCTGCAGACCTCACAGCTGTGGGGCTGGAGCTGCTGGTCCCACTGTGACCCCTGAGCAGCTGCACCCTCACCAGGCTGCAGGCAGGGTGTGGGTGCCCAGGGAGCACCTTGGCTGGATCAGGAGCTCCCACGGGCCAAGCCACGGGTGCCACGGCCCTGGGGTGCTGCATTTTGCCTACAGGAAGGCAGGATGCCTCCGGGGGACCCCAGCAGGGTTATTGCACCCGTGTAAGTTTGGGGCTGAGACCACCACCCGCCATGGGGTGCTGGCACCGTGCATCCCTTCTCCTCCATCATCCTCTGGGCAGCCCTGAAGGCAGCACGGTGGGCAGGGACCCAGACCAGGGGTCCCGGGTGATGGAGAGAGGTCTGGGCTCTCCACTCCTTCCCTCCAGGGCACGCAATGGTTAAATTCCTTTCCAGCTGAGCTGGCAAGCAGAGCCCAAGCATATTAGTCAGATCCCTGTAGGGGGTGGGGAGGAGGAAGGAGAGAGCGGCGAGGAGGGGCCGGAGCGAGCCGAGCCGAGCTATTCTCCGGGGCGCGAGTGCAGGGAGGCAGGCGCAGCAGGGCTGCTGCTTCCCAGAAACTTGATTATTTTTAACCCAGGAAGAAGAAAGGAAGGAAGGAGGGGGGGGCGGGGGGGTGGAGGAGGAGGAGGGGGTAAATCTGGAGGAACTGGAAAACAGGCATTTGGCATTTGCAGACAGCTTTGCAGAGGGGAGGGATGAAGAGCGGGAAGGTGAGCGAGGGTCGTGCTGTGGCACAGGGGTGCCAGGGCTGCCCATGTGCCGCCCCGCACGGCCCCGGCCCTGGCGCGGTGCTCAGGACAGGACAGGACAGGATGCAGAGCCGTGCCAAGCCGGGCTGATGGTGTCCCTGCTGCTGCCGGAGAGCTCCGGCTGCCCGTGCCTTCCTCCGGCCCCGCCGGCACACAGCGCTGCCCGGAGAGGGATGGAGCCGGCTCCGCTCCCACCGCCGCTCTCACACGGAGAGCTCAGAGCAGCACAGATAGCACAGCACAGCACAGCACAGACCAGCACAGCACAGCACAGACCAGCACAGATAGCACAGCACGGATAGCTCAGCACAGCTTAGCTCAGCACAGATAGCACAGACCAGCACAGCACAGCACAGATAGCACAGCACAGCACAGATAGCACAGCACAGCACAGCACAGCACAACTCAGCACAGCACAGCACAGATAGCACAGCACAGCACAGACCAGCACAGCACAGCACAGCACAGCACAGCACAGCACAGCACAGCACAGCACAGACCAGCACAGCACAGCTCAGCACAGCACAGCACAGCACAGACCAGCACAGATAGCACAGAACAGCACAGCACAGCACAGCTCAGCTCAGCACAGCACAGCACAGCTCAGCTCAGCACAGACCAGCACAGATAGCACAGCACAGATAGCACAGCACAGATAGCACAGCTCAGCTCAGCACAGCTCAGCTCAGCACAGACCAGCACAGACCAGCACAGACCAGCACTGCACGTACCCCTGCAGTTGAGGCTTCCCGGGTCCCTCCTGTCCCTGCTGCCGGGAGCTGTGGCCATTTCAGGGAGCTGGGGACACGCAGGGACCCTGTGGGGCCCTGGCTGTGGGCACATGGTGGTGGCTTCATGGGCTGCTGTGGGACTCTGCATCTCTCTGCAGGGCTGAGTGGTGTCGGGGCTCTGTGGGGAGCTGGGGCTCCCCAGGTTGCTCTGGAAGGCTCAGACTGCCCAAGGGAGGAACACTGGAAGGGTCATGGAGGAGAAGGCAAGGCCTTTCTTTCTTGCATTGCCTTCCTCGGCTTCATGGCAACTCTGGCATCAGAGACAGGCACAGAGGCCTCAGTGCAGCCTGGTGGCAGTCCCGGTGCATTTCATGGCTCTGTGACTCCCCAGGGCAATACTTCTGAAGCCCTGCAGTTTTCAGGTCTTTGGGAAAACACTCCTGCAAGCCCACAAGTCAGTCACAGGTCTGGGTCAGGGTGGGCTGGCCAAAATCTCCCTGTGGAGGTCAAACAGAGCCCAAGCTCACAAGGGGAAGATGTGCCACTGCTCATATCACATATTGGTTTCACTGCAGCACCCATGTGTTGGAATCTCAGCATCCTCCATGGCTGGAGCATTACCAGCCCTGCCTGTGGAGCTTCACTGGAGCTGGACACTCCATCCTTGAGATGCAGAAGCCCATGAGGGAGCTGAGCACCACAGCATGGGGAGCTGAGGACATCACTGTGATGGGATGTGAGCAATGGGCAGTGCTGGCCTTCCCCTCCTCTGGCTCTCACCCGGGGAACCCTGCACTGGAAAATGGCATCATCTCCACATACACACCATGACAGCCAAGGGAACAAGGGCACGAATCCCTCCTCAGGCAGGTTTTGCCACCCTGGCCCTTTGTGGGACCTGTGCTGTCATCTCCTCTGATCTGCCACAGCGGCCAGATCCCGAATGAGGCTGATTTTATCCACACAGCAACATCAGTGCCATGTACCCAGGGGAGAAGGAATCCTTGATTTAGCAGACATGACCAGACCGGGTCAGAAAATGGATATTGTTCCGTAAAGGCAGTGGGGGACAAGGACAAACAGGTGAGTTGAGCTGGTTTGGGGTCAGGCATTGCTCACAGTACAACCCATGCTGACTGCTGGGGTTTGCTACAAAAATGCCTTCTGACAAAGGTGTCCCTGCACTGAGGGGCCCAAGTGGGGCTCGCCAAGGATATTTGCCATGGTTTAGACCCCAGGGCAAAGTCACCCCATCCCAGCTAAGCAAGCTGAAGCTGGGGATCTTCCCTGTTGCCAGGCTGGATTGCTAGTGAGGAAATCATGTCCAACCTGCTGGGTATTCCCTCGAGCCTCCTTTCCAAGCATTAAAAGTGCTAATTAAACCAGAGCTGTGCTCCAGTATCTGGAGGGATCGGCCGCCCTTCCCAGCAGATGGGCCAAGACCTCTGCAGGGACGGTCCCCGCTGCCATCCAGCAGTGGAGAAGGTCACTTGGCCAGGCTGCTTCATGCACCCAAATTTAAAAGATGTGTGGCACAGCCTTGGAGCTAGGGATGCTTCCAAAGGGACTCATCTGCAAGGCACCCCCATGGGCAGCTGAGTGGGATCATCAGCACCCCCAAACCCATGGAAGTGATTGAGACAGGGCATCAAATTCTCCTTCTCACCTCTTCCCCTCTGAGGTATTTGGAGCTGGCTGTCACCGCAGAGCTGGGGGGGCACATGGTGGGTGTTTCCAGCGGGAGGCAGGAATTCCTGACTCACAGCCAGTTCTGGGTGTTAATTCCCTCGTGGGAGTCTCAGCCACATCCCAGACCTGCAGACAGCACAAAAACCCCTCAGAGGGCAAAGGGCTCCAGAGGGGAAAGGGTAACTCCTCTAGCAGTAGGTGAGGAGGCAGGATGGAGGAGAGGACAGGAGGGATTATTTTTATTCCTGTGAATTTGCAGGAGTGACCTCCCATGATTTCCTGAGGCCCAAGGGAGCTGAGGAGCTGCAGGACGAGTGTACATTGGGGTGCCCAGCTCTGGGATTCACATCCCCACTGCTTGGAGAAGGTGTGTGCATCCCCTGGACTCTGGGGTGAGGCCGAGGTGTCCATCTGACCATCAGCTGTTGGTCTGGGGAGCAGCTCCATGGGCACTCACGGCCAAACGCTGCCTGCTGGGGAGCTGCCCCTCCACTGGGACACCCCAACCTTCCTCCCCCACTGGCCCTGCCTGCCATGCCCTCAGCCCCATAACCTGGGCTTGCAGGGAGACTTGAACCAACAGCTGCACCCCAAAAGCAGCCAAAGCTGGGTCAGGAATTGTTTGCACCCGTGGCCTCCTCCACAGCCGCTGTTGTGAGGGCACCTGGGGCTGAGCTCGGGGGGCGCCAGCGATGGAGGGACCCTCCGAAGAGCCCCTTGTGCTGGAGGGAGCCCAGCTAACCGCCGGCAGGGTATTTTTTTTCTCCCTCACTCTTTGTTAAGCTCCCTTTCAGCTGAAATGGCAATGCCTGGGTGTTCTGAGCTGACAATAATTGCTGCAGTCTAGACACTGTCTGGTATGAGGCACGGGGAATCAAAGAGGCCCCTTCTCTCACTGCGACTTTCACACATGCTCCCTCGCTCCGGCTCCTTCCTTCTCCCTCTCCC